>NC_140589.1:588130966-589525577 GCF_964204655.1 Triturus cristatus
CTACATTTTCCACCGGACAATGCCTATCGCTACATCCCGGTCCCATCTCGGTGAGCGGCCTCAAGCCTCAGACCAGGGCTCGGTAACGTCCTCATCAATTTCAACTTCATTCTATGGAACTTAGAAACAACTAACAAACCTTCGTGCAAAGGGGGGCCGTGGAGCATCCAACTCTGGGGATGCGCTTGTTGCTCTTAGCTACTAAGCATTTTACGCAATACCGTGTGTGTTTCTTGGGGGGCCTCCTCTTCTTTGATCCCTATCTAAGCACAGATCTGTTCAGTCTCTCTGCTTCCCTTTTTCGAACTCTTCAATATGGTTAGATAATCCAGTTCCAGTCTATATGGTCAAATCTGTGGAAACCATTGCCTGTGTGTATAGTGCATTGCTATACGTGTACAAAGTGAGTTCTGGGCCCTTTACAGATTACATGACTTCAGCTATTAACCTTAACAAACAAAAAAATCGACACCACAAGTTATACACTGCCTCTTTATGGAAGTTAGAAAATACTGAAAAGTAAAGTGCACTGTAAGACTACAAACATGCTTAAACTAGAGTAGATATTACGTTTTTTTCTCTCAAATAATGGCAATGTAATTTGTATCTTGAGGACATCAGCTAGATAACATGTAGCAGATTTTTAGGCAACTATGTAAGTCAACGGAACGTTAGGTTTTTTCAAGGTGGAAATGCTACAAAAAGCAATATCTACATTTTATGAAGCAAAAAAAAGTAAAAACTAAATATGTATGAGCAAAATGCAAAAAAGACAACGAATATTAAGAAAAGGGAAAAGGTTGTCAAGCACCACAAAAGCTACCTGGGCCTGAAGAAAGGATGCACAGTCTTCGATTGCCAGAGCTGAAATACTTACTCTTCCTGCACAGAACTGGGATCCACAAGCATCCTTTCTATTTTGGGAAATGGAACAGAAAGGAAACCTGAGAAGAACAGCCCAGGGCACGAAGGAGAAGTGTCAGCTGTGGAGATAGGAGGCAAAAGTAAAGTAGATCTAGCACAGGCATCAGAAGAAACACAGGCCAGTAAAACGAGAACGCAAGATGCAAGATATGGCAGTAGGAAGGGGAAAGTGGACAGGGGGCACATCCCCTCTAAGGAAAACTAACTTTGTCCATTAGTCATCTTATCATACATCCTGTACAAAATGCCACTGCACATGTACTCAGGAGAGTGAAAGGTCCACAACATGGCTGGGACGGTCTGCACCCAAGCCTCAAGTTCACTCTAACAAGCTGTAGTATTTCTGATCATTCATCAGCAAGAATGAAAATTGTGTGCATGCCCGTAGGCTTTTGTTTTTTAGCATGGAGTGAGACCCAGAGCAGAGTGTGCCCTCTTTTTATGAGTGTGACTACCATCACCATACCAGGCTGTAAAGGACTGACAGTGGAGGCAGCAAAAACTGTTTTATATAAAAGCACCAAAAAATGGTTCTATAGGAAAGTACAGGACTACTTTATAATAATCATGCACAATGGCAGATAATGGAAAGGGATGTTGAAAGGGAGATGCTCATACAAACAATTCACACAAAAACCCAAATACTGTTAGTACACATTCATATCTGTATTTTGAAAACCTATGTAAAACGTGTTCTGTGTCCCAAGCTTCAACAAACGCAGCATACTTATGAAACATAGAATGGGTCTTAAACACTGTTTACCAAAAGGATAAACAACTGGGAGTATTTTTACTTATGCTGCTAATTAACCAGATCTTTATATAATACATAAGTAATACTTACTTTTTTACTGCACTGCTGGAAATTCCAAGATCTGGAAAATATAAAAGATAAAATGAAGTGAATATTGTTTAAGCAACAGTGAAATCAATATACGGAGGTGTCCTAAACATGGACGTTCCTCATGAAATAAGATGTGGGGCATATGTACAATACTATACCTTCTCCAAGATTTCATTTTCTGCTAGTAACAACAGCAGACGTCCGATTGCTATTGTGACCTAACTGCGATTTCACAGTAACCACAGAGGTTTTTGCTTACAATAATTCCTAGGTTGAAGTCATCTAGGCCCTTATGTAGCCAAACTAAAGCTTCAGCCCTCTGTGTATCTTGCCCAGCATTAAGCTGAAGAACTCTGAGAATCACCTAAAAGAAAGTTGACCCAATCAGAAATAACTCATAGGCAATTTGAGAAAGTTTTAGCCTACGTATGCTTTTGTGCCCACTTCCATGAGCAAATCAACAGCATCCCAGGCTTTTCATACAGTAGTTCCTTGAGAAGACCTTATCGATTCTTCATGCATGGGGGGTGCAATGTAGTACTCTGAGATCATCTTTGTCAGAACGACCGCATAATCCAAGCATTGCATCTTCATACTGAGCAAAGATATGCAGCTTCCTGAACAGCTTTTGGAGAGCAATTAGAAGAGAGATCATTTAACATCACATTTAATCTTGGATAATATTCCGTATGCAGATACTTAAGAGATTCTATTTAAGAAATCGTAAATTGTGGCAAATAACGATTCAAAATTTGCAATTTCTTAAACGGAATGTACAAAATATGAATTGTTATAAGTGGTTACAATTTGCACACCGACTTCCAATGAATCCATTGTTCTTTTGAGAACCGATCTAAGTATGATTAGATTGGTTCTCCAAATACTGATTCATAGTGGGTCAGCAGACCACCATGTTTGTGATCTCTTTTACATAAATATATATAGATTTTCATGTTCACAAAATATTTCTCAAGCACAGCCCAAGCGCTGTACAGGCAAAACAAACAGTAGCATGCCAAGGCCAAATGTGGGTAGTTAGTTTTTCTTACAGTCCAATCTGACCGAACTCTTTCAGCCATCACTGAACTAGCCCAAGGAGATGGGGCTGCAGAAAGGCAAAATAGTTGTTTGTGGACAGTGCACCGCTCCCCCTTCCCTCCGCCAAAGCACAGCCTTGGTGTGTCTGACTTGCTCTTCTGGTTGCTCGGCTTCCCCACATAACAGTGAGGCCTCTGCTTCTGAGCAGGACATTACCACTTCAATCCTCACTGGAAAATTGCCATTGGGGTTAAGGGCATCAAATCAGGGCAGAAAGTAACTCAACAGGCTGGATGGGGAGGCGTTTCTGGCACAAAACTCACAAGTTTCCATGGTTTAACAAAATAAAAAAAGAAATAAATACATTTAAACAAAAAAAAAAAGCTTAATGGAATAAACATTTCTCAAAAACGTTGCCACCTGATACTAGCTAAGCAGTGTTTAACGGAAGAACACGGTCCACAAATGTGGGACACTTTCTTGGGTGGCAGGGTTCTTTTCTGACCCTAGCTTTAGAGCACATCCCTTCCTCAGATTCCTACCAGGTGAAAACTAATGAGTGAGATGGCTTTTTACCCAGATCATATATTATCGGCTATTTGCCTTACTATCTGTATCTCTTCCAGTGCAGGCCACAACTTTACTCTATTGGCAGTGTTGAATATGAAACGAGACTCCATAAAATACTATTCAAAACAATGCATTAAAAACAGTGTAAAATCGAGCGCTGCAAGAATTTCTCAGGTTTTTATTTCAGGAGTATAACCATCCTCCGTTGCCTACGCCTGACATCCTAATTAGCTCTCTTTAATTGTAGAAATGTTCTGATTTACTATTTCCATCCTTAAGACTGGCAATTACGAATTTCATTTCACACACTCATTGTATAAATCTAGGCAAGTTACAAATTGTTTCATGTTTTCAGTTAACAAACCACTGTTCATTTACATGGTTGCAGTGCACCATCATTCCCAGGAGTACAATCACCTAGAATTTTGTGTGTGGCTTTTTATACCTATAATCTGAAAGAAACAGTTAGTTATAGATTCCTTACCTTAGAATTACCCCCAGGCGTTAGACTGGATCAGGAAAGTTTTTTGTTAGCAGTAACCCTGCGCGTCAGAAGGTGGCGTCGGTCGACTCTGCGTTAGTCGGTGTCATGGTCGCCGGGATGACATCGCTGTAGCTACATAGACACCGCCATCGCGCGCTAACGTCAGTTCTTTCTTTTTCCGCGCCATCAAGCGCAGATCCGGAGAGAGCAGTACCTCCACTTTTTGACTTTTTCTAGACTTTTGTTTACTTCGTTTTTTGAGTCCATCGACTCCTGGTGCACGAGGGATGCCCATCTTCAAGGCTGGTGGTTCCTGTAAGAGACTTCTTTCAGTGACGGATCCGCACCTCATGTCCCTCTACTGCCTGGAGCGCGACCACGACCCCAAATCATGCTCCGACTTCTGGACCAGAGGTAATTCAGTTTTCGTATTTAGCCACCATTTTGTGTCTTTCCGCCATTTTGTGTTGCCCTCAATCAGGCAGTGCGGGAACGAGGTGTTGTTTTCCCACATCCTACTGCAACGTGTCAAATAACCTCCTGCCTCTGTTTATAGCTGGTGTCAGGGTCTGGCCGACTCCACTAATCCTCATCTGGTTTGACTGATCCCCGTCTCGACTATCTGTTGGTTCGCACCATTCTTTCCTGACTTTATCTTATCCTCTGGCCTGCGCTATTCTTTACTCGTATTCTCTCATTTCACAACTGTCCTGCGGGGCATACAAATGTGTCCTGTCACCTGCAAGTCGACTTATAAACACTACCACTGATTAACTTGTGGGGAAGGGTGACGAACACAGTTGGAAGGGAGGCTTATTTGAGTTACCTAATATATTGTTTTCACATTCTTCTCATTGGTTAACCCTGTATGCATTGGGAGTGTTCTTTGTGAATATGTGTGTTATAAAAGATTATGCACCACAAAGTAAAGTGGCAGTCTCCTAAGAACATACAGAGTGTACTTCTGGGACAACTGTACTTAGCTGCAGCTAATAAACCAAACCTTCTACGCCTAACGGAGTGTCCCGCGTCTCTGTTCGACAAAGCAGGTGAACTCAGGAGATTAAGGCGTACCCTGCGCCGCCAGGCCCATAAGGTCTAGGTTCTTCAATTTGGCGTCCAACGTGGGGCGGCTTCAGAGGTAGCATTTCTGCCCGAGGATCGTGAGGAGCCCCACAGAAAAATTCTGGAGGAATCGCGAACCACGTCAAGCGACCCCTGTATGTCGAAGTGGTCCGAAGGTCTTTTGCAGCGCAGTTTCTCCTTTCTGACGGTTGCTGACGACTGCTGCCCTGACTGCCGCCCTGCTTTGGTCCCTTTGATGATGTTTGGTATCGCGAGACATTAGACGGGCCTCTGTTGGCGTAAGAAGACACTTAGTTAAGTATTGGTGGGTAGCTCCCACAATTTTGTTTTGATTTGGGTCTTTGATTCGGCTATTGCAAAAGCCGAAGCCGAGGGGTGAGTACGTTTGTGCTGTATTATTTGATTTAACCCCTTGATGTTTGTGAACAGTCCAGTGAAATAACGATGCCTGGTCTGAGTAAGTTTAGGAAGTTCTGTTGCCTTGGTTGTAATAGGGATTCCTGGCTGGAGGACTCTTGTCCGATTCCTCCGGTTGGTACTCCCACCTATGAGCTTTATTCAAGACATGGTGTCGGCCCCATTGCCTTTAATAAGGCATGGATCCGATACACGAAGAACGATGGCGTTCTACAGTGGCCACAAAATGGTAGTTTTGAGCCTGACATATTAGACAATTTGGAAGCGATATTGTTCAAAAGACAAGCCCAGCCGGCAATGTTTGACTCTTTCCGCCTCTGGCGTAAGGAAGCCAAACAGAAAGAAATTAAGCAGGCAAAACGAGATAAAGCACAAAATATGACGATTATACAGGCTGCACAGCAGTTTAAAGATAATGAGATTGATAATGCAATGGAAATTTCAGAGAGACCGCATCGTATGACACTAGATAGATGCTATCCGGTGTTGCCTAATTCCCCTTCTGATAAAAGTAAGGATCTGGAGGAAGACCCTTTGATGTCTCACCTATTGAGATTGCCTCCACCCTATGTACAAGGTGCTAATGCACCCCCGTTGTTACAACCTGTTCAGTTGCCTGTTGTCCCCCCACCTGTTCCGGTTCTTCCACATTTGCCCCTTCCGGTATTGATACTCCCACCTCTCGTGCCACCGATTCCTTTGTCTCCATCTCCTGAACATCAATCTTCTTTGCCTTCGGCTCCCCTTATAACTGCCAGTCCCTCTCCTGTATCGCCTAATACCTTGTCCCCTGTCCTTATGTCTAATTCTCCTAATGTTCGCAAACTAATAACAGATACTGTCTCTGGTTTTTTGTCCCCTTTCTTTGGGACTCTGAACATGTCTCCGGCTTTCTCTCGAAGACAGTCTTGCAGTCAGTGGCGTCACTAGGGTTGGTGTCACCTGGTGCGGGTAACTCATGGTGTCACCCCCTTATGACTTACCGCATGGACCTCCTCCGCCCGAGTCCGCCAGTGGACACAGTTGGCAAATAACGGGACCATACAGAATCCTTAGTAACGTTTGTAAATGTAGGTCCCATATTTACAAAATGTGCCTGTTAACAACAGTGTGATAATGATTCATTAATCAGGTTGTACAGTGGGCTACCTGCTAGTCAACAGTTTATTGGAATTTATAGTATCATAGGTATGGTACTTTTTACTGCTGTGGTGTTACCACTATCCATCAACACGATATATCAGTGGTCGAAGTGGGGGAAAAAAAAGTAGGGGAACTGTGGGCGGAGAATCAAAGGGCGGGAATAACCCAAGGATTGGATCAGTGGGCAGAGCCAGAGGCGTGGCCAGAATGCGCAAACATCCCAATTTTTTGTATTTGTTTGGTTTCACTGCCCAGTTTTATCAACCAATGGATACACATGATTATTTAAGGTTATAATGAGTTATTGACAGTAAAATGTGTTCACAAAGTGGGATATGCTTCTAATCACAGAATGTCCCCAAATACGATAAAATGTGGAAGCACAAGCCATTTGTCTCCGAGCCATGGAGTTTCTGTCGCACTTCTCCCTTTACCAAAACAGCAGTTCAAACATGAATTGCTAAAAATCCTAGTTTGCAAATGTTTCTAAATAATAATGTCTCTGCCATATTTGCCTCATAATGCAAGATCTGCAGCATGATCTCACCATTTAAACTAATAAATTGTTTGTTGCTCAAACGTATCAAAAGTTAATAAAAAATTTGACTTGTGTTGCTGCGGAGTAGATGACAGTTAATAGCTCACTGTTCTATGTTAGGATTTTAACTTA
This sequence comes from Triturus cristatus, assembly GCF_964204655.1. Classification (NCBI taxonomy): domain Eukaryota; kingdom Metazoa; phylum Chordata; class Amphibia; order Caudata; family Salamandridae; genus Triturus; species Triturus cristatus. The sequence goes on from NC_140589.1 coordinate 588,138,143, forward strand.
TAAACTGCAAGTAACAAAAGGATCTCTCTGACAAAAGCAGTAGCCCACTGGCCTATTTACATTATGTGCACTTTGTGATCTGCATGGTACATGTTCTTTGCAGCAGGTACATTAACCCTCTGAGCTACCTTTCCATGAGTCAAATCTTCCATTAGACAAAATTCCGATCTCTCTCTAGGAAGAACATTAATCACCAGAGTCATCATGACATTTTTATTGTTACCGAAAATTACTGGAGGCCAGGAAGGAGGCACCAAGCGCTTTTAAAACCATAATATACTTGCAAAAATGATGCCTCCACCGAAAGTGAGCACCTGGTGCGGTCACACCGGTTGCACGCCCTAGAGCTGGCCCTTCTCAAGGGTCCTGTGATCTCAGTGACAGGGTCACTGTTCTAGGGTGTACTGCTTCATAGGCCTGCCGCAAAACTGGAGGTGAACTTCAGTATGAATAGTGGTGGACAAGCCTTGAAAGTTAACCTACAATTGTCATGCTAGGGTCCACCTGCTGGTGCTACGACACCGGGGCTTCTAATGTCTTGCGAAGCCTTCTAAGGTCTAGCATGAGATAGTGCTCTCTCAGGAGAGTGGTCTGGCGGACTGGTTATTAAGGCGGAACCTGGTTCCCCAGTTCCAAATTCAGCAGCTCTGGCCATAGTGCCACATCCTCTCCCCCACTGAACACCATACTGCCCCACTGAGAAAAACTCAGACTGCCTTCAACTACAACCCAATTGTTGCCAGCTATAAACACCTGGATGCGGCTCAATTTAAATTACGCACTGGGCAAGAGCAATATGTGGCCTACAAAAAAAAGTGACAGCATCCTGGAAAAAGCAAACAATCATAGGGAATGCAACATTTTGCAAACCATGTGAAATGTAAGCAGGAACAACATGGTTACCTTAACGCTTTTACACTCACTGTTCAGAAATCAGTGAGTGCTTTTGCCTGAAAAGTTAAGGACATGACAACAGGGCCCTGAATGCACCCATTTCAATGGCCATTGCTTATATCCTTACAAAACGTAAGCAGTATGGTAAAAAAAGACAACATCCCTAGATACAGAGCAGCAGTACACATTTTGTTTTTCAATCCTCACATTGCAGTACCTCCAGGATTGGTGCACTAGCTCCATGTGTTTGGGTGTGAATAAAAATCAATCTGGACAGTTTGCTACCCCTCGGTCTTACTTTATTTAGTTATTTATTTTTCATATTTTTAAACTTTTATTCCTGATGCTGCATTTTGGAATTAAATGTCAGAAAAATACGACATTGATTTCCAGCAAAAGTGATTTTCTTTTTTGGATCCATTTCACAGGGAAGCAAATAAAAGAAAGGAGAGGAGACAGTGTGCACTGCGCACAGGCACATCCTCTTCCTAAAAGGTTAGGTTGCTCTGCGCACACGGGCCCCAGGGCCGGCTTTAGCGCTGGTGGCGCCCTGTGCGACAATGTTTGTTGGCGCCCCCCCAATGACCACCTCCACCACGGATTCTCTCACTAGCACCCTTTAACAGTGACCAAGTCACCATAACCACACTCTCTCAGATGCATTGAATTAGTTATATAGCGCCACTCATACCAGTGTAGGATGTCCGAGCACTTTGCATCACACACACATTACACAGAGACAATCAATCATAGGTGTGTAAATCCGTGTATAGGAAATGATACATAAACCAAAGGACTGAAAGTGTAGGAGTCACATGTCATCCATAGTGGTAGGCAGTATAGTGCTTGGTGTGGAGAAGCACAAACGCAGAGTCGAAAAAGAAACAGCATAGTTGGGAGTTTTCTTTAATAATAAGAATCTATTTCTAGCCAAATTAACCCTTTTTGCAACATTAATCAATGTTCTAATAATGTATATTTTGAGGTGTGTATGCAGTTCTAGGATGAAAGTTAATAGCTCACTGTTGAATATTAGGACTTTAAGTTATAAATTGCAACAAAAGGATGTCTCTTTTGAAAGCAGTAACCTGCTGATCTGCACTCTGTAATCTACTTGGCACACGTTCTTTGCAGCAGGCATATTAACCCTCTGCACTAACTTCACCTAAGTCAAAACCTCAACTTTACAAAACACTGATCTCTCTCCAGGAAGATAATTAATCACACCAGTTATCTTGACATTTATGTGAGGCCTGGTAATTGCTGGCGGAAAGAAACGCTGCAGCAGGTGCTTTAAAAGCGTAATAAACTTTCAAACACGGCGCCCCCAGGAAGCCAGCACCCGGTCGCACCGCCCTAAAGCCGGCCCCTGAGGGGCCCTGTTGGTGTCACCCCACTTGAGGGTGTCACCAGGTGCGGTCCGCACCCCCCGCTCCCCCATAGTGACGCCGCTGCTTGCAGTCAACTTCCAGGTTCCAACGAACGGGTGGTATTGGACTCTCTCGCTCGCAAATGGATCGAGAAGGGTCCCCAGTATAGTGTGAAAGATATCATGATCACCTTTCATCAGTGGGATGCGCCCACGCAGAGATATGTATTTAATGTTGTGTGACACTCTTGCTAAAGGATGGAAGGATATGGATTTGGGTTTACTTCCCCAGGGTCTGTTGGATGTTCAGGCTAATTTCGATAAAGGACTCATAGTGGGTTCTAAGGTTGAGGACGCCGTAAGGACACTTGTTACTTTTAGGTCGTTATTTTCTTCACAAACTTTTTTTTGATTCTGATCCTGCTGTTCGGCAGACATTGAAACATTACCCAATGAGAGAGGTTCCTCCGATATGGAGGGAAGAGGTTGCACAAGCAGGTAATAATCCAGCTATTCCCGCGTATATGGGTACATGTCCCCTGGAAGAGATCTGATGTTTTGGCCCTCAAACAATCTTTACCTGCTCCCCGTAAAAACCCTGCTGGTTACTATAAAGAATTGTCCCAGACTGTTGATGCCTTTATTATGAACTTAGCCGATATTGACATGTTGATGGGAAATGTAGTCCCACAAGCGTTATGGGCTCGGATTCGTAGAGAGGATCACGCACAGGAATTGGGTGGTACATGGAATGCTATAACTGCCTCGGATAGAGCACAAGTGGGTGGTGCTAAGCCGGATGTTTTGATCACAGAACTCCCTGGTAGGACTATTACTTTAATGAAAACAATGATGCCCGCCTTACGAGTTAATTGGGATAAATTAGCTGCGTGTAGACAGAAGAAAGAGGAGCGTCTCCGATTTCTTCACTCGTTTTGAGGAGACGTTTATTGATCACAGTGGTCAGGATATGACTACGGAGGGTGGACAGCGATTATTTGTAGATAAATTCGTATTTAATTTGCTCCCCGAGTTGTCACATAAATTAAAAGACTCTGAAAGTTCATGGGCTGTTTCTTCTTCTGCTCAGATATTGGCTACTGCTCAATATTACGAAAACAGGGACAAAGAGGAAAAAGAGAAGCAAGAGAAAAAGACTAAAGAATTAAAAACGAAGGTTCTTCTGCAACAAGCTTATCCTCCTCGCTCTGCTCAGCGCCAGTTTCAACAGCCTCCCCAGTTTCAGAGGGTGTTTCAAAAGCCTGAGCCCTATATTCCGCCGCGCGGCCTTTGTTAGGTCCTAACCAATGCGCCTATTGTAGGGAGGAAGGTCATTTTAAGAATGGCTGCCTGGTTTTATTACAGCGTAATGGAGGACTATCTACTCCACGAGGTCGTGGTGGTTCCCAGTTAGCGCCCAGGGGTAGAGGTCGAGGTATGTCGCCCCAGACACAGCGTTCCCCTCCATCTCCACATTCTATGAACTACTTTGATCAGCAAAATACTCAGTCTACACAGTATTACAATGATGATTACTATGTTGAAGGTGAGAATGACGGTCTTCACGCTAACTAGAATAGCCATAGACAAAGTGAGGGAGTTGTATCGATTTCAGTAGATCAGAATGGGCCTCATGTTAATGTCACTACAATGGGTGTTTCAGAGCCATTTCTTTTAGATACTGGTGCGATGAGAACTTCTATTATTCACTCCAAACTCCATGGGGCACCTTTGTCTGGCTTAACAAACGTATCCGTAGGATTTTCTGGCGCCCCAGTTCATAGCCCAGTCTCTTGTCCTCTGCCTATTTCAAATTGGTTCTTATGATTTGGAAGCTCCGCTTCTTTTAACGAATGGTTGTGGCGAACATCTGTTGGGTTTGGATTTATTCAAAAGATTGCATGCAACGATGTATTGTTCTTCTTCTGGTGTACATCTCGTTTTGGGGTGAAAACTGACTTCTCCAATGTCTTTGTCTAAAGATCAATTTCCACCTGAATTGCTCTCTCTCCCTGCGACACTTTGGGCTACGGGTCCAAATGATGTTGGTTGTCTTGAGATCCCACCCTATGTCGTTACCCTCAAGCCCAATGCTAAATTGCCACGCATCCCTCAATACAAAATTCCCCAATGATGGTGAAAGAGCACTTTTTGCTATTATTTATGATTTGGTTCAGAAGGGTGTGGTTGAGGAGATGAGGGGAAATGTATGCAATAGTCCTGTTCTCCCGGTTCTTAAACGCACTGATCCTTCTCAGCCTCCTGTTTATCGTTTTGTTATTGATCTCCGGGAGGTTAATAAAATTGTTGTACCGCAGTTTCCTGTTGTTCCAGATATCACTGCCCTGTTAACTATGATACCTGCCTCGGCAGCTTGGTTTTCTGTTATTGATCTGAAAAATGCTTTCTTCAGCATCCCCATTGCTGAAGAGAGTAGGGATATTTTTGGCTTCTCTTTAGGAGGCCGAAGTTTCCGGTTACAGCGCGCACCCCAAGGCAATTGTGAAAGTCCCGCCATCTATAGCCAAGCTCTGAAGTGCCAGCTTGATGCTTTTCCTTTGCCGCCAGGTGCTACCCTTATTCAGTATGTGGATGATTTATTGATTGCTGCGGATTCAGAGGATATTTGCAAGAATGTGACTATTGCACTATTGCGTCACTTGTCTGACCTTCACCATAAGGTTTCATCTTCTAAATTACAATATGCCCGCCAAGAGGTTGCCTATCTAGGTCATCTCTTGTCGAAGGAGGGAAGGCGACTGACCCCAGAACGTATTCAAGCAATTGCACAAATGTCTGTGCCATCCACACAAAGAGAAGTGCGTGCCTTTCTGGGCATTACCTCTTATTGTAGACAGTGGATTCCAAATTTTTCTTTGTTGGCTAAACCTTTGTTGGCACTCACTTTGAAAGACACACCCCAAGCCCTTCCTTGGACTGACAAATGTCAGAACAGTTTTTCTGATTTACGTGCTGCACTGTGCTCTGCTCCTGTGATGGGTACTCCGGATTACAGTAAGCCATTCACGCTCTATGTCAATGAAAGAGAGGGTTGTGCGTTGTCAGTCTTAACACAACGATTTGGAGACAAGCAGCGGCCATGTGCCTACTTTTCGGCTACATTAGATCCAGTAGCCAAGGCATTGCCTAGTTGTCTTAAAGCTACAGCAGCAGCAATTTCTATTCATCAATCTGCTGGAGTGGTGCAGGATAACACTCTTATTGTTATGGTACCACATGCAGTGGATACTTTGCTAAATAGGACGAAAACGCAGCATCTTACAAGTGCTTGCTTGTCTGGGTATGAGCGGACGCTCTTGGCTAGTCATGTACACATCAAACGATGTAACACTTTAAATCCAGCCACATTGTTACCTCCTCCAGAAGAGAAAGGTATTCAGGAACGCCTCCTCAGCGCCCGACATCGCCATAGCCATAGCCATCCCGGACGGATACAAGATCACCCGGAGGGACCGCGTCAACCAGACGGCAGGAGGCATCGCCATCATACACAAGAACACCATCCGCATCTCGACCAACTCCGACGAATCCTTCACCGCCGCCGAACACCTCCACTTCCAGATACACACCGACCCCAAGACCACCCTCAGAGACACCCTCATCTACAGACCCCCTGGACCACGCACACAATTCAGTGAAGACTTCGCAGACTTCATCAGCCCGCACGCCCTTCCCTCCATTGACTACATCCTCCTAGGGGACCTCAACTTCCACCTGGAAAACAACAATGACAGAAACACCACCACCCTTCGGGACAACCTCGCCAACCTCGGACTCCAGCAACTGGTGAACACTCCCACCCACTACGCCGGCCACACGCTTGACCCAGTCTTCTCATCCAGCAAGCACATATCCTTCAGCCACTCCACCGGACTCCACTGGACTGACCACAGCTGCGTCCACTTCAGCTTCAGAAGAACCACGAACCACCACCACCCGCAACAGGTTCCTCGCCGGAGCTGGAGCAAGATCACCGCCGAGCAGCTCACCGCCTCCCTCAGCCAGAACCCTCCCACCAGCACAATGGACCCCAACCTCACCAAGTGGCTGACCGCCTGCGCCGATGACCTCGCACCACTAAAGAACCCTCCCAGCAGACCCGGCAGCAAGAAAACCCCCTGGTTCACCGACGAACTCAAGGACTCCAAGAAGAACTGCCACACCCTCGAGAAAGCCTGGTGGCTCGACCAGACCACAGACAACAGGACCGCCCTCAAGCACGCCACCCGCAAACACCATCAGCTGATCCGCGCCACCAAGAAGACAGCACTCAAAGAACGACTGGACAACAACGCCCACGACAGCAAGGAACTCTTCAGCATCGTTCTCCAACCCCAGCACCAGAAACAACGACATCACTCCCTCGCAAGACCTCTGCAACTCACTCGCCTCATTCTTCCACCGCAAGATCGCCGACATACACAACAGCTTCAACGCACAGACCACGCACCCTACCACCGAACCAACGCCCGCCACCACCACCCTTGGCAACTGGACCCCGATCAGCACCGAAGACACCACCCACACGATGAACACCATCCACTCCGTTTCCCCCACCGACCCCTGCCCCCAACAAGTCTTCAACAAGGCCGACGCCATCATCGCACCCCACCTCCGGGATATCATCAACACCTCCTTCCACACCGCCACCTTCCCGGAGAGCTGGAAGCACGCCGAGCTTAGCGCCCTCCTGAAGAAACGAACGGCAGACCCCACTGACCTCAAGAACTACCGTCCCATCTCCCTCCTTCCTTTTCCTGCCAAAGTCATCGAGAAGACCGTCAACAGACAGCTCGCCGCCTTCCTCGAGACGAACGGATCCCTCGACCCCTCGCAGTCCGGGTTTCGGGCCAACCACAGCACCGAGACCGCCCTGATCGCATCTTCCGACGAAATCAGATGCCTGATCGACAACGGGGAAACAGCGGCCCTCATCCTCCTGGACATCTCTGCTGCGTTCGACACTGTCTGCCACCGCACCCTAGTGCAGCGCCTCAGCAACATCGGAATCCAAGAGAAGGCACTGGAGTGGATCATCTTGTTCCTCGCCGGAAGAACCCAGAGAGTCCGCCTCCCCCCATTCAGATCCGAGGCCACCAAAGTCATCTGCAGCGTACCACAAGGATCATCACTCAGCCCAACCCTCTTCAACGTCTACATGAGCCCCCTCGCAGCCATCGCACGCCAACACAACCTCAACATCATCTCCTATGCCGACGACACCCAACTGATCCTCTCCCTCACCAACGACCCCGCTACCGCCAGACCCAGACTACACGAAGGGATGAAAGACGTCGCCGAGTGGATGAAGAACAGCCGCCTGAAACTGAACTCAGACAAGACGGAAGTCCTCATCCTGGGATCATCCCCCTCCACCTGGGACGATTCCTGGTGGCCTCCTGCCCTGGGCACCACGCCCAAACCAACGGACCACGCACGCAACCTGGGCTTCATCCTGGACTCCTCCCTCTCGATGACCAGACAAGTCAACGTCGTCTCCTCATCATGCTTCAACACCCTGCGCATGCTCCGCAAGATCTTCAGATGGATCCCCACAGAAACCAGGAAGACCGTTACCCAGGCACTCGTCACCAGCCGACTGGACTACGAGAACACCCTCTACGCCGGAACCACAGCCAAACTTCAAAAAAGACTCCAACGCATCCAGAACGCCTCCGCACGACTGATCCTGGACATCCCCCGACAAAGCCACATCACCGGACACCCGAGAGACCTGCACTGGCTCCCCGTCAGCAAGAGAATCACGTTCAGACTCCTCACCCACGCACACAAAGCTCTCCACGACCTGGGCCCCCAAGTACCTCAACGACCGCATGACCTTCTACACGCCCAACCGCCAGCTACGATCCACCAGCCACGCCCTCGCCACCGTACCACGCATCCGCAGAGCCACCGCCGGAGGAAGATCCTTCTCCTACCTGGTAGCCAAGACTTGGAACTCCCTCCCCATCCACCTTCGGCTAACCCAAGACCATCTCTCCTTCAGGCAGCAGCTCAAGACCTGGCTGTTCCAGCAGTAACGTACCCCTCCCCCCCCAGCGCCTTGAGACCCTTCCGGGTGAGTAGCGCGCTTTGCAAATGTCGTGATTGATTGATAGGAACAACATGATTGTTTTCTCCGTACTGAGGAGGAGACAAAAGGTAGGATTGATTTGAAAGATACACCACTAATGGACCCGGATGGGATCCTATGGGTGGATGGTTCTTGTTTTAAAACTCCCTAATGGTGAAACAACTTCAGCTTATGCTGTTACCACCTTGCATACAATCGTGGAGACAGCACGCATCAGACATAATTCAGCTCAGGCGGCTGAACTGATAGCTTTGACCCGAGCGTGTGTGTTATCTAAGGGGAAGAGAGTGAATGTATATACCGACAGCCAGTATGCGTTTGGTGTGGCACATAGTTTTTGTCGTTTGTGGAAGGAAAGAGGATTCTTTACCTCCCACGGCACTAAAATACAGCATGGTCAGTTGGTAACTGATCTTCTTGAGTCACCTGCTTTGCCTACCCAGATAGCAATCATAAAGTGTAGTGCGCATAAGAGGATTACTGATGATGTTGGTCGCTGGAATGCTTTTGCGGATGAGGTAGCGAAAGAAACAGCCAGAGATGCTATGAGTCGCATGTATGTTGCGGGCCCTGCAAATTGGGTCAAGGAAAAAGTAATGTGTGAGGATACAATAGAAAGTGTGAGATCGATTCAAGGAGAGGCTACAGAGAAAGAGTTGAGTAAGTGGAAAGAGAGTACAGGAATGTTAGACGCAATGGGATGTTGGATAGAATTGTCAGAACATCAGCGTTGTCTGTTACCAGATGCCTATGTACTGCCTGTAGTTGCTATGGCAGATGGTCCAGCCCACATCAGTGCGAAAGGAATATGTAAGCTTCTGGCTCCAGTGTGGCTGAACGAAGGGATTCCAAAATGTGCAGATAATTTAGTGAAGCATTGTATCGTTTGCTTGATGCATAATCCAGGAAAGGGAACCCCAACTCCAGCAGGTCATTTTGCTCCCCCAACATATCCTTTTGAGGTGTTGCAAATTGATTATATTCACATGGAACGATGCAACAATCTCAAATATGTTTTGGTGGTGGTGCGTGCCTTTCTCCAGATGGATAGAGGCCTACCCCCTGAAAGACAACACTGCTTTGTCCACTGCCAAAGTTCTTCTAAAAGAGTTCTTCCCTAGGTTTGGTTTGCCACGCATTGTCTGGAGTGACAATGGAAGTGAATTTGTGGGCCAAATTATGAAAAAGGTGTGTGCCGGTCTTGGTATCGGGCAGAAATTCCATGCGGCGAACCATCCCCAATCAGCGGGTTTGGTAGAGTGCTATAACGGCACTCTCAAACTTAAGCTTGCAAAGGTACAGGCTAGCACGGGACTTGCCTGGCCCGATGCTTTACCTTTGGCTCTCCTATCCACTAGAACAGCTGTACATTCTCGTTTGGGACTCAGCCCATACGAGGTTGTTTTTGGGCGCCCGGCTAATGTTTGGGGAGTCCCTCGCCCTAAACAGTATTCTGACATACAGTATCCAGTGCTGATTGACTACTTACATGACCTCACCACTAAATTACGTGTTCTCCACCAACAGGTTCAAAACGCTTTACCAGAGGCCTCCACAGACCCGGGTCATTCTATCCAACCGGGAGACTGGGTCTGTGTGAAAAATTTTCAGAGGACAAGGAATTTGGAACCTCGTTGGAAGGCGCCTCGACAGGTTCTTCTGGTGACACGTACAGCAGTGAAAGCCGAAGGGAAAAAGAACTGGATCCATGGCGTGCACTGCAAAAAGGTGACCTTGCCCTTGCCTTTTGACCAGTGGGTCCGTAAGGGTGTAGGTGATTTTGAAGGTGAAAGGGTGCCCCGGTTTGTACCTTTCAGTAGTGCACACCTAGATGGAACTCGGTCAGAGAAAGAAGATGACAACGTTTTACAAGAAGCTGTACCGCCACATCTCCGATTTAACACTACAGATCCACAGACACTATTTCAGGACCAAACTGTACTGAACAGAACTCGATATAATTTAAGGCCTAGACTGGTCAAGGACACCCGAGATTCTCATCTCTTTTGTGACATGTATCATCTGTCCAGGTTGCAGGGTCACGGTAGGAGTCTTGGTTTGTGACCTGTATAGTGGCTAGGCCCCCAGGACTTGCAGTGTCATAGGACGGCTAATAATCACAGCCAAGTGAGTAAGGAAGATTTCCGTGAGCAACAATTTTAGAGGATGGATGTCAAATTGGGAAAGAATAATAAGAAGGAAGAGATGAGAAAGAAATATTGTAAATTGGTGTACAGTCAATGTGGCATAACATTGTGTGTTCTTATGTTTCCTAGTATCTTATTGGCTTGTATAGGTTGGATTGTTCATGCTATGCAGCACAAATCTGTCCCTACTTCTATTTCCTTGCCTTTTCATTCTAGTATCTCCCCACATCAATTACATACGCTTCCCCCAACATGAACTAATCAGGAGAACAGAATATTTTAACAATTCATTTGTCCAGTTGTTGCATAAACACCAATTGGTAGTCAACACAACCGACTGTTGGGTGTGTGGACTTATGCCTCATACCACAGACAAAGGTATGCCATATTTAGCCCTTCCATTTTCTTATGAAGGTTCCGCTTGGGCCTATTTTGTGATGTTTTCAAATGCATATCAGAACCGATTCAGACGTCCAGTTGATTCATATGGTAGTGGTCAAGATTTTAGTCATAGTTCTCTGATAAAAGGAATAGTGGCTATGGCTAGAATTGTGGAGAATAGTAGGGTTCCTGTTGATGAGAAACGGGCATACGATGGTTGGAACGTGACTCGTTACGCTACTAGCCTTACAGATAGAGTTAAACAGGGAAAATCTCCACCAATTTGGACTGTGCCTCATCGAAGTAACTTTTGTTTACAAATGAATGGCCAGACTACTGACACTGGACAAGGAAAGAGTGTTTGTTCCCATACATACATTCACACATATCAGAATTCACCACCGTTAGTGCCATCCCAGGGCACGTATTTTGTCTGCCACGATAGAGCGTACACGTGGCTACCGACGGATTTTTCAGGAACATGCTATATAGCTTTTCTTCTCCCCCCTACATACACTACTCCTTCGGGACATCACAGAAACAGATATGGCAGAGGGATTATTGATTCTAAAAGCACGGCAGGACAAGAGGGAGGTGATTTCCTTAAAGGATTTCTTTCTTTTTGGGGCCCAATGGCCAACAGTAGAAACATGAGACAATTGGTTCGTATTGTTGAGACTACCATAGATGTCACTGTGGGAGCCTTGAGTAATCTCACAGCTGAACTTCAAGCGGATCGTCTCATGACATTGCAGAACTGGATTGCTCTGGATGTTATTCTTGCGGATCGTGGTGGAGTTTGTAAATTGATCGGATCTAGCTGTTGCATTTATATACCTGACGACGCCCCTACGGTATACCAAGCCATCTCCAAATTACATGTGATCTCCGAGTCGATTCACCAGGACGAAGGAGATTGGCCTTTATTGGAATGGTTTTGGGGATTACTGTCCAAATGGGGATGGAAGATATTAACATTCCTTGGAGTGGTTTTGGCCATAATTTTTCCTGTTGTCTCTGTATGCAGTGTGGCCCCGCCATCTGTGGTCTTTGTGCCACTATGTGTGTCCCAAGGCCTGTGCCACGGAAGACGGAGAGCAAATGATGTTGCAGCAACAGCTTGATGACCTCATGGCCATTGACGTTGACTCAGATTAAAATGCGTCTGTGTGTCTTGCCTGAGTAATGGCAAAAGGAGGGTCTGAGGTAATTCAGTTTTCGTATTTAGCCACCATTTTGTGTCTTTCCGCCATTTTGTGTTGCCCTCACTCAGGCAGTGCGGGAACGAGGTGTTGTTTTCCCTCATCCTACTGCAACGTGTCAAATAACCTCCTGCCTCTGTTTATAGCTGGTGTCAGGGTCTGGCCGACTCCACTAATCCTAGTCTGGTTTGACTGATCCCGGTCTCGACTATCTGTTGGTTCGCACCATTCTTTCCTGACTTTATCTTATCCTCTGGCCTGCGCTATTCTTTACTCGTATTCTCTTATTTCACAACTGTCCTGCGGGGCATACAAATGTGTCCTGTCACCTGCAAGTCGACTTATAAACACTACCACTGATTAACTTGTGGTGAAGGGTGACAAACACAGTTGGAAGGGAGGCTTATTTGAGTTACCTAATATCTTGTTTTCACATTCTTCTCATTGGTTAACCTTGTATGCATTGGGAGTGTTCTTTGTGAATATGTGTGCTATAAAAGATTGTGCGCCACGAAGTAAAGTGGCAGTCTCCTAAGAACATACCGAGTGTACTTCTGGGACAACTGTACTTCGCTGCAGCTAATAAACCAAACCTTCTACGCCTAACGGAGTGTCCTGTGTCTCTGTTCGACAAAGCAGGTGAACTCAGGAGATTAAGACGTACCCTGCGCCGCCAGGCCCATAAGGTCTAGGTTCTTCACCATGGCCCAGAAGTCTTTGCGGGAGAGGTCCCGAAAGCTACTCGAGGCCCGGCAGCCGGCTCCGCGTCGCTCGAGCTCCACGTCGTGTCAGAGGTCGAGGGACTGGTCGCGGAGCCGACATCATTCTTCATCCAAGTCTTCGCACTCAGGGTCAGATAAGTCGTAGCACAAGAAGTCGTCGAAGAAGCATCGTTGCTCTATGACTTATCCCCGTACGTCGGCCGATGGGGCGAGGGATGTAAGTGGTGCCCCTCCCACAGCTCCGAGTGTGGAGCCCGAAGGGTCAGCTCCGGGACCATCCCCCTTCCCATGACTGGGAGTGACCCCTGCCCAGCTTAGTCAGTTTTACGAAGCGATGCACGCCATCTTTGGGCTGCCCGACTCTGCCGGCACACCTTCGGGCCCGCAGCACTGGCAGCTTGGGCCTTAGCGCCACAGGGTCCCCTTGGATCCAGGCCTGGATCCAGATTGGAGTTGGTTGGTCAACCTCGTTACGCCTCCCCCGGCGATGATTCCACTGGCACCACATCCGCAACCGGTGTTGGCTGTGTCCGCAGCAGACATCGACCCTGGCCTCCACCTCGAAGAAGACACGGAGTAGGACCGGCGTCGACCGATGCCGGATCCGGCGCCAATGTTTTTTTTTGTGCCCCTATTCTAACCTGGCTCTTGGAGACCAGTTAGCCAGCCAGAGGAGGGTGAGGAGGACTGGGAGGCATCTGGGGACCCTTTCACCGACCAGTTGGTTTATGAATAGGACTGGAGAGAGGAACTGGGGGAAGCTAGTGGTCTGGATACCTCACCAGACCTTGGCATGTTGTCTCCTCCTACCGTGGCTTCAGTGGAGGGAGCGTCATACGCAGTGGTGTTGCGTAGGGTGGCCGAGGCTCACCAACTCAAGCTACCTATGGTGGCAGTCAGGACTAACCTCCTGACAGAGGTGCTTCAACCGGCAGCGAGCTCTTTGGAGCCCCTGCTGCTGTTTAATGAAGCCTTCACAGATACTTTTGGGCACCTGGTCCAGCCTCAACACAGGGGCTCCTGTGGAAAGGATGATTGCTTGATGCCACCAACCGGCCCCGGGCGACCCCACTTTCCTCTCCCAATACCCACCCCTGAGAGCTTGGTGGTCCAAGCCTCCACCTCCAAAGGCGCATCCCCTAATGCACCACCCGATAGGGAATCCAAAAAGCTGGACCACCATTGGAAGAAAATGGTTTCTTCCTCCAGCTTGGGACTGCGGTCGTTAAACACTGCATGTCTGTTGGACAGTTACACCCACTCTGTGTGGGATACGGTAGCGCAGGTGCTACTCCAGTGCCTGGAGGCGGCCCGGGCCGTGCTCTCCTGTGCAGTTGCCGAGGGTAGAGATGCAGTGAAGTTTACCATCCGCTGTGGGCTGGTTACCACTTACTCACTAGGAAGGATGATTTCTACATCAGTAGCCCTTCGACACTTCGCCTGGTTGCAGCAGACTGGTTTTACCGGGGATGTCCAATCCACCCTTATGGACATGCCCTTTGATGGCCGTTGCCTATTTGGCAACAAGGCAGATAAAGCGCTGGAACGCTTTAAGGACTCTTGGGCTACAGCCAGGTCTTAGGGCCTCTCCACCACCCGCTCTGCACAGTCTGCCTTTTGCCCCTTTCGTGGCTACAGAAGGGGTGCCCCGCCACATCACACCCAGAGCCACAGACCGGCGCAAGCTGTTCAGCCTCTGCACGGCTGAAGACGTGGGAACCAGTGCCGGGGTTCTAGGGGCCAGTGGGCAGGCCAGTCCACTACAGCCCCCTCTGCAGCAGCCTACAAACCCTCCTAGTCTGACCTTTAGGGCCACCAAACGCCAGTGGGCGGCAGGATTCACCATCACCTCCCCCACTGGTGCACCATCACATTGGACAGGTGGGTTTTGCAAATAGTCCGAAGGGGCTACTCCCTCCCCTCCGAGACTACCCCTCCCTCCATGCCACCTCAGTACCATCGCATGTCGGAGGATGATCTGTCCCTTCTCCAACAGGAAGTTTTGGCACTCTTGGCCAAGGGAGCCATTGAGCACGTTCCTGCCCCAGAAGTAGGTTGTGGTTGCTATTCCCACTACTTTCTGGTGCCCAAGAAGGACAAAGGCCTGCATCCTATCTTGGATCTCAGGAACATTAACTGCTTCCTCCGGAAGGAGAAGTTCAAAATGTTGATGCTCGCTTAAGTCTCGTCTGCCCTCGACCCTGGAGACTGGATGGTAGCGTTGGACTTGCAGGACGCTTACTTTTACATCCCTGTCCTGCCGGCCCACCGGCGTTACCTGCAGTTCACGGCAGGCCACGAGCACTTTCAGTTTACCGTGCTCCCCTTTGGCCTTGCCAGCGCCCATCGGGTGTTCACGAAAGTGATGGCTGTGGTCACAGCTCATCTGCCAGATCAGGTGTTCCAGTCTTCCCCTACCTCGACGACTAGCTGTTGAAGGTGGTCTTGCACCAGGCTGTCGTCTCCCACCCCCAGACTATGGCCGACCGCCTGCATTCGCTGGGGTTCTCCATCAACATGCCGAAGTCACACCTGACCCCCTCTCAGAAGCTCCTCTTCATTGGAGTGGGTCTGGACACAACGCTGTTTAGGGTTTATCCTCCCGAACAGCAAGTCTGGGATATTCGGGCTATGATTCCGATCTTTCAGCCTCTATCCCGGGTTTTGGTCAGGATGACCCTCAGGCTGCTGGGTCTGATGGCCTCCTGCATCCTGCTGGTGGAGCATGCTAGATGGCATCCATTATCTCCTGAGGCTTGAGCCGGGAGAAGGTATTTTTGCACTGCTTGTTTTGCACATATTCATGTCTCCTTGATAGGACTGCCCTGAAGGTTCGTTTTTAGCTTTGATGTTTTATTTTCATTGCTGTTTTTAATCATAACTATTGCTGCTAGCTGAATATGTTTAGTTGTTTTTAAATATAATTCAACGTTTGGGGGACTCTTTTTATAACTTACCGAAGTCCTGTGAAGCGCCGGTGCTCAGCTCGATACCGGATCACTCCTGGGTTATTCACTGTGGCTGTTGCCTGCATCCGGGTTGGGTGAGGGAGTTGAACTGCCATTTTGGGAGGCAGGTTAGCGAGCCAGTCTTTCTGCTCGGGTTGCCTTGAAATGTACTTGCAGCGGCGGCCGTGCAGAGGACGTGCGCAGCGGGCACGCCTAAGGCTAGCCCGTCTGCGCCTGTCCACGCTCGGACCGCGCTCAGCGTCAGCCCCTATGCTCCGCTCAAACCAGGATCGCCTTGTGTGCAAACCTACACCAAAGAACAATTACTTATGGTAAGATCCACGCTGACATCTTCTGTTTGTCTGTGCCTTAGGTGTGATTTATGTTATTTCACACCCGAGACTACATGCACAAATTGTAATTGTACCATACCCAAAATCCTCAACCAAAGCATCAGCCCCTCTATCTTTAAGAGGGTGATCAACACAGCTCCAGAGAATGTAGTTGTTAACTGCATTTTATTAAACGCTAGATCCTTAGTTAAACACAGCACAGAATGTGCTGACTTGATGGTGGAAAAAGGCATTAAAATTGCCTTTATTACGGAAACTTGGACGGATGAAGCATCTGGGCCTGAAATTGTTAAAGCAACCCCTCTGGGATATCATACTATGAGTAGATCAGCTAGAAAAGGTGGGGGTTTAGCAATAATCTTTTATAATTCTTTGAGGACAGGTTTCTGTCCGGTGGGAAATTCTTCTTGTGAGGCGCTTTCGTTTAGCCTCGCCCTGTGGGACCATTACACTTTCAAGGGTATTTTACTTTACAGACCCCCTGGGCTTAGAAATATTTTTCTTGGATCGATTGGGAATATGCTTGAAGCGGGCTTATGCCTCAATTCCTTTACGATCCTAGGTGATTATAATTTCCATCTTGAGGCATTGGAGGATCCCGATACTAGGACTCTCGTGGAAACAATGAAGAGCAGGGATCTGACCCAAAGAGTGATTAAGCCTACTCACTTAGCAGGCCACACGTTGGATGGCATTTTCTCTAATGATCCTCAGTTGATATTTTCAGGTGTGCTTCCTCTTACATGGACTGATCATTACGCGGTGTGTTTTGAACTCACCTGTCCAAATTATAGGTTCAACAGGGAGGACTCCAAGAGACAATACGAGAGTAGATCTTGGAATAAAATTAAGGGTTAAGATCTAGAGGTAGAATTGGAAGCAACGTTGCACACGCTTCCTACGGGGGCAGAGGAGGCAACATCCTTTTATACAAATTGGTTAGCAGCAGCCTGTGAGAAATTAGCCCCCAAAAAACTGTGTACTCCTAAAAGATTGCATCCTACAGCCCCCTGGTACACTGAAGAACTGAAAACCCAGAAACGTATCTGTAAATCTCTAGAACGCAGTTGGAGAACGAAATATGAGGAGGCAGACAGAAGAAGATGCAAACAGAGTTTGGCATTATACAAGGGTTTAATTTTTAATGCCAAGAAATGTTTTTTCACTAATAAAATTGTTCAAGCAATAAACTTGGCCAAAGAAATATTTCAAACAGTATCTGAGCTGATCTCCCCTCGCACTGACAAAATTGAATCTAGTTAGGAACTCTGCCAGGATATCGCGAGTTTTTTCCTGAACAAGGTGGCGGTTATTTTCTCCGCGTTCAATTGTAGTAATATAGATTATATTCCCCGTCAGGAGGGAGTAGAATTTTTAAAGGATTCCCCCCAGGTTTTTAATAAATTTTATGATATTTCCTCAACTGACACTATTAAACTCCTTTTGACAGTGAGATCTGGCTCGCCTTTTGACCCATGTCCGGTCGCAGTAGTTAAGTCTGCCCCAAACCCGGAAGCTCAAGTCCTCACACCTCTTTTTAACATCATTTTTGACTCGGGGCTCTTCCCAAAAATATGGAAAATGGCTTCAGTGTTACCATTACTAAAAAAGGCGAATCTTGACTGTAAGGACCCTAACAACTTTCGCCCGATTTCTCGCCTTCCTTTTCCAACTAAAATGCTGGAGAAGGAAATGAATAGGCAATTAAGTGCCTTTCTGCGGGATAACAAAGTGCTGGACCCCACGCAATACGGTTTTAGAGAGGGTCACAGCACGGAGTCAGCACTTATAAAATCAACAGAAGAGATCAGGGAGGCCTTAGATGGGGGAGGGAAGGCTGCCTTGGTTTTACTGGACTGGTCGGCAGCTTTCGATACGGTCCACCATGGCTTATTGATGGACCGTCTGTCAGATTGTGGTATTCAAGGGAAAGCCTGGCTGCTTTTAAAGTCCTTTTTATCAGATCGCTCACAGACCGTAGCATTGGCCAATTTTCACTCTAAGCCTTTCTGCTTGCCTTGTGGAGTGCCTCAGGGGTCGTCTCTTAGTCCCCTTCTTTTTAATGTTTACGGTTCCTCTCTTGGCTCACTGATTAGTTCATTTGGTTTTAAACTAACCTCCTATGCCGATGATACACAGATTGTTATGTCACTATAGCCAGGTCAGGATTTGGAAGCTGGAAAACAATTCCATGATTGCATGGAAGCGGTGGGAATGTGGAGGTCTCGCAACTGCCTTAAATTAAATGCAGGTAAAACAGAGGTCCTCCTGTTTGGGAATGATGTAAACTTCTGGACTCCTAATTTATGGCCTACAACCCTCGGTTCTCTTCCCACACCGTCTAAAAAGAACATAAAAAAAACTTAGGAATCTTGATAGATGCCAAGCTTAATTTTAGTTACCAGATTAACTCGATCTCATCGGCAACCTTTTTTATCAAAAAGATCCGCCCTTTCTTACCGGCTGAGAGTCAACGTACAGTTGTTACTTCTCTCGTGATGGCCAAGATTGATTATTGTAATGGTCTATATTTGAGCCTACAGGAATGCCATATGAATAGACTGCAAACACTTCAAAATGCGGCAGCTAGGCTACTGTCAGGTACAGCTAAGTTTGCGCCTATTTCCAAAGAAATTAGCAAACTGCACTGGCTTCCTGTGAGGAAGCTGGCCTGTTTTAAAGCCCTTTGTATTGTGTTTAAGGGCTTCAGGGCATGGGCCTGGAGTTCCTGAAACAAAACATCCAATGGTATCATCCCAAAAGGACGTTACGGTCAATGGAAGCCAGGTTGGCAATAGTACCACAGATAAGGAAGGCTTCCTGGGGCGGAAGAAGCCACCAAGGCATGGAACGCCCTTCCACCCTATCTTAGAATGTGCCCTGACCTTCTGGCCTTCAGGAAGAGCTTGAAGAACTGGTTGTTTAATAGGTAGTGTGAAAGCTTCTGTCCCCTCCTTTAGGAATAATGGGTAGCGCCAGGACACCCTTGGGTAATCGCGCGCTTTATAAATCCCCATAACATATGCAGGCTCTGCAGAGGGACCGGACGTTCCAGTGGCCACAACATCAGGGGAATCTGTCGATTGCGTCCAGATCTTGGAGGGCACTGCACACCAATTGCAGTGGTGGCTCACGAACTAGGATTGGGTCGGCGGCAGATCCCTCTCCCTTCCCCAACCAGAATTCACAGTGGCGACCGATGCATCACTTCTGGGATGGGGCGGCCACATGGGGGAGGTGGAGATCAGATGTCTCCGGCGGAGTCCAGGCTCCACATCAACCTTCTGGAGCTTTGGGCGATTCGTCTTGCACTCAAAGCATTCCTTAACTCTGTCCGGGGAAGAATTGGTGCAGGTGTTCACAGACAACACCACCGCCATGTTGTACTGCAACAAACAAGGTGGGGTGGGGTCGTGGACCCTATGTCAGGAGGCCCTCCAACCTCTGGACATGGCTGGAACATTAGGGCATATCCCTGGTGGTTCAACACCTGGCAGGTTCCCTGAACGCCAGGGCAGACGAACTCAGTCGCAGGTGCATGATGGATCACAAATGGAGTCTTCACTCGGAGGTGGTGCAAGGTCTCTTTCAGCAGAGGGGAGAGCCTTGGTTAGATCTATTCACCACCGAAGAGAACACGCAATGTCAGCAATTCTGCGCAGTGGAATTTCCAAGGCGGCACTCGCTAGGTGACGCTTTTTGTCGCAAGTGGGGTTGCGGTCTTCTATACGCCTTTCCGCCTATACCACTTCTGCTCAGAGTGCTGAAGAAGATCAAGCACGACCGGGCCCAAGTCATTCTTGTGGCTCCGGATTGGGCACGAAGAGTCTGGTATCCTGAGCTGGCCAACATGGCCATCGATCCTCCGGTCAGACTGCCTCTTAGGGAGGATCTTCTGTCGCAGCAGCAGGGGACAGTCCTCCACCCAAACCTGTTCAGCCTCCACTTTCCTGCGTGGAGATTGAGCGGCGGCAGTAGTTGACGTCATTTGACCTGCCTCCCGAAGTCTGCGATATTATCTTGGCAGCCAGGCGTCCATCCACTAAGACGGTATACGCCTGCAGATGGAACAAATTTGTGGCATGGTGCACAGCAAAGGTTGTGGATCCCCTTTTCGCCCCTCTTTCTGAGGTTCTCTTGTTCCTCGTTTCTTTGGCCCAGCAGGGCTTTGCTCTGGGCACTCTAAAGGGCTACCTCTCGGCCCTTTCAGCCTGCCTTAGGCTTCCTGATCAGCCTTCTCTTTTCAAGTCCCCTGTTGTAAATAGATTCCTTAAGAGCATTACTCATCTTTTTCCTCCTGTTCCCTTCATAATGGCAAAGTGGGAGTTCAAATTGGTTCTTACCTACCTCATATGCGCTCCCTTTGAGCCGCTACATAACTGTCCTCTCAGACTTCTCACTTTGAAAACTGCCTTTCTGGTGGCCATCACCTCTGCACGCAGGGTGAGTGAGCTCCAAGCTCTTTCTTCCAAGCCTCCCTTTCTGGCTGTCCATCCGGACAACGTCGTCCTTAGAACTAGACCGTCCTTTCTTACCAAAGTGGTTAGTTCTTTCCACATTGGACAAACCATCACTTTGCCTACCTTCTTTCCGCCTCCTTCAAAAGAGGAAGAGTGGCTCCACCGTCTGGATCCAAAACGTGTGCTTTCCTTCTACTTGGATCGCACCAAACAATTCCGGGTGGACGACCAGCTCTTTGTTGGTTATGTGGGCGCTAAGAAAGGTTGAACCGTGCACAAACGGACCATCTCCAGGTGGGTCGTTCTGCACATCAAAGCTTGCTATTCTTTGGTAACGAAGGAGCTTCCAGTGAAACTGCACGTCCATTCCACTAGGTCGAAGGCAGCCACCACTGCTTTGGGACAGGGTGTCCCCCTTAATGACATCTGTCAGGCAGCTATGTGGGCATCGCTGCACATGTTCACCAAACACTACTGCCTGAACAGCCAAGTCCGGAGAGACGGCTTCTTTGGCCGTTCTGTTCTCCAGGACTTTCTGGTGTGAACTTAGTTCGCAGACCCACCTCCAGTGTTGGTATTGCTGGGGTATCTATTCTAAGGTAAGGAATCTATAACTAATGGTTTCTTTCAGATGAACTAGTTACTTACCTTCGGTAACGATATATCTGTAAGAAACATAGGTTAGTTATAGATTCCTCACCGATTCACCGATCCGCCCCGTTCTGATAACTGACTTCTAGGGTTAAGGACTTCCTTTCAGGGCCCTAGTTTTGTGCACCAGTGGTCAGTGTCTTCTGGCATGGAAAGTCGTGTACAGAAGTGATATCAGCGCGTGAGGGCGGCGTCTATGTAGCTACCGTGACGTCATCCCAGCAATCACAATGCCGGCGACTAATGCAGAGTCGACCGACGCCACCTTCCGACGTGCAGGGGTACTGCTGATTAAAAACTTTCCGGATTCAGTCTGATGCCTGGGGGTAATTCTAAGGTAAGCAATCTATAACTAACTTATGTTTCTTACAGATATATCATTACCAAAGGTAAGTAATTTGTCCTTCCGTATCACTGGTTGTTGTGTATTATATTGTAGTCCTTCCTTTTTGCACCCCTTCTTTTCAATTTAGCATTTCCAGATTATCCAAATAAGGTATGTAGCTCTTTAAACTCAATAGTTAATCATCTATTTGACAGAGGTTACCTTTCATTCCTCTAACCAGAAAACTTTACAAGGTCCAATAACTTTTTTTGTTTTCAAGATATATAGATCATTTATTTCCCTTTTTAATCACTAAACTCCAACTGTTTTACCTACATACGTTCCCAGGTTAAAAAAATGTAAATAGTGTGCAGCAAATTAAAAGCAATATAGTAAAAATAAAGTTAAAAAAGGTCATGTATACCTGCACGTGAGGTGGTCTCCATTTATGCACGACAGTCATAGCAATCCTCAGATTCGCATTTTAGAATTCTTGTCACTACTAAAGATTAACCTGGTCCCTCTACACCTACCGCATATCCTACATTTCCTTGCTTTCCTTCGTACCAATAATGGTGGAAGAACTACTGCAGGCAGAGAAGCGGACCACACACTATGTTTAATAAACACTGCCACTAACCCTCGATGTAAGGAATTCTAACTTCAGACACCAAGACTAGGACTCCTGGGTTCATTTAGAACATTTTGTGCACACAATAGTCATGGCTTTGCACGACAGCCTGTGAGTATGTCTTCGCATCGTACGAAAGGAGCAGTGCTATGGGATTGCAGGCACAACTCTATACCACCAACACTGATTTTCCCCCAAGAGATTAGAGTAACTGAAGTCCCAGCAGGCGACTTTTCCGGGTTAGTCTGATAGAAAATATTCATCAATTTTTTCACAACACAGACACTGCTTTCTATATCATTCACCTCCGTTAAAAAATCCTTCCTCTCTGTGTGAAAAATTGTAAGTCTTCAGGTTACATTCAAGGCTTGCAGACAAAGAACCAGGACACTGGCAGATCGCTCCTGGGGGACTGCAGCACTTAAGTAACAGTGACTGGTGTTCCTTGCTTTTCTACCTAGAAATCTTCAGCCACTCATCCCCCTTACTTCCCACAAGATGCAGGCCTGACATGAAATAAGGAATGGTGGGTGATTGAACTCCTTTTTCTACAAATCACTACCAAATGATAGGTTAGGCGTCCTTTGTATAGCCCTCAAATGCCAAACGGATTAATGGTATTAGGAGAAAAAAGCACAACATGATCAATATTATTAAGGGGAAGACTAAGAGAGAAGAAAATAGCTTAAGAGGGAGCGCTTTCAACAAAGTTGAGGCTAAAACGGAGCAATGTTAGCCACCAGGTGCTTGCACTTCTGAAACTGATGACAATGTTAGGCTGTGATAGCCGAACCTACTGGATAATCACTCCTGGACAAAGGCAAATGAAAGACAATGTATCTGAAGGTGAATCAAAGATATACACTTAAAACAATGTGGTCCTTAATAAGAAGGCCACAAGGTGTTGCAGGGCAGAAAATATTTTGTAGAACCTACAGTCTCTGAAATTGGTACTTAAGCAGTCCCAATTATAAGGAGTTTGGATAGTCTGGTCATGTTTTTATTACAACTCACCTATTGAGGTCAAGGTTCAAAAAGAGTCCTACATACTCTACAATGTGAATGTGCAATGTACAGCTGGACACCATTGAAGAAATCCATAATGATAGGGTAACAGACAAGTCAAATTTGATGCATAGATTAAGCACACCTTGAGCTGGATATTCTAAAGGAGGCCCTAAAGGATAAAGATTTCTGACCATATGAATCTTGGTTTTGCTCATTCAGTCTGATCCAGTGTCTGCTACCACTCACTGACCTCGCAAGCAGAAGCTCGGAAAGATGCATCTTGACTACAATTTACCATCAAGGCAAATGGTCAATTATGACCAATGACTTGCCTTGCAATGTTCTTCCTCTAGTTAAGAGGATGTTGCCTGCCAGTTAGGGGTGGACTATTCCTACTGCTGTAGGACCAAGGCTGATTTATATAAGGTAGGTCATGTGTGTTGTTTAACAGTCATCAGCATAATACAAACTAGCCGTTCATCACCACCAATTTTTGAAGCGTGAATATTTCCCCTAACGAGTATTAATTCTGGTCAGTTTTAGTATATTAAATAGTAATGTTGTCAAGTATGCACCCTTGCTTAACACCACACTAGGAATCCACCCTCCTGTATGCTTACTCAACAGGGAGCCATACTCTGACCCTGGTTTTAATGTAAATAAATTGTCAAATTTACGGTCATGAGGTCCAGTAATCATAGCCTCTCCATTATACGCCACAGCAGTTGCCTGTCTGTGGCACTGAATACAGTTTAAAATCTATCAATGTGGAGTGGTCTGGGGAACTTTCTCAGTTAAGCTGATTACACCATATTGGTGAGAGCTAAATAAGTTATATAAAGTAGGACTGCTCTGGCAGAACTTCACCTGGGAAATTGTATTAATTTTTTTTAAAGCAAAATCCAATTTACAGGCAAATGAGAGGATCCAAATTGAATAGCCAAATTAATTAGCATTATTGTGAGGGCTTGCATGCTGTGTTTGATTCTGTATGCGTTGACAAAAGGTCAGAGTAAACGTACAAAAATGCTACCAACCAATTTCAAATCTTAGCAAATCATTTCTGTGCAACACTCCTGCATTAAAATGCAGCAAACAGTACGTTTAGAATAGGTACACGACTTACTGCCTACTAAATTGGCGAGGGAAGAATCCAAGTCGCCTCCCAGGACTTTGCTTGATGCGGATGCATTCATGGACATTGAGACTGGAGACCCTGAAGACTGGCCAGCAGGGGCCATTGGCATGAGAAGATCACCTAGACCATCAAAACCTGGAATATATACAATATTTGTCTCAGAACATTATATTTAAAGCTGTATTTCATGAAAAAGAAAAACAATTGGGTACTTACTTGTTTTACTAAATAAATGAACTTTTTATACCCTCCTAAAGGCCTGAATGTTAAACACATTATCCAATTTTAAGCAATCTTTTTAACTTTCTATTGCAGTGTGAATGTACTCAGATCCTGAGACCTAGTTAAGCACAAGTCTCTGCGAAAAGAGTCCAAAATTCTCCATACAAGGGGGTTAGTTTAGTTCAAACTAAAGTAACCAAAGGTAGCACAACCTTTTTAATCACGATTGTGTACACAAATAAAAAAAAAAATTCTTAGGTCGACACGTAATGTTGATAATTTCTCTTAAGGCATTTTTCACCATCTTAATTATACACTACACTAGAATCGCACTGTCCCAGGTTGTGCCAGATGTTAAAGGGGTGTGCATGTTATCTCTGTGTTCTTCATTAAAAAAAATGCTATTAAAAGAAATTGGACAATTCAGAATAGGCTCAACCATATTTTTTAAGAATATGTAATGTGCAGAGTATTAGGTCACCTATGTGAGCACTGTACACAAAAGAACCCTGGACAAAGGTGATCATTCCCCATAAGTGCCAATTCCAAGAGCAACCGAATAACAGATACATCCCATGCTGTCTGAATAACCTTTAGATATGAACGTAAAACTATTTCTGCAGGAAATAATGCTAATCAGAAATCATATATTAAGGCAATAGCATTAATTTGACCTCAAGATCTGGGGGGGATCTTGACCCAATCTCAAGTTGTGAATCCTATTTGACTTTCAACTGTCCTTCACTTCTCAAATAAGTGCAGTCAGTCAACCAAGTCTTTATTTGTCAGGAGCCATAACAGCACTGCAAAAACATCCACTACATTTAAAACATTTCCACATTAAAATCCAATGTCAGCATTAAAATCCAGAACATTTGATTCTTGATACACTTTTGAGAATAGTTTTCACCAAAGAAATAAAACAAGCCTTTCTTTGATAGCACTAGGAACCAGGACCAATGCCCTTTTAACAATAAAGAGATAGTTAAAAAAGATACACAACTCAATCAAAAGTCATCCATTAAAATTATTTGCTATTAGGGTTCATATATTCTCCTAATGTGAAATGCTAATTTGATATAATTTAATAATGCATAACATGTTTCTAGAGATTCTAAAGACTGTAGAAATGTTAGTCCTTCCTTATGATGTCTTAGGTTTGAATTACGCAAAATCGTGGCCACAAAAGAGCATCTCAGGCCGGAGAACTAAGTATATTAAAGCCACTACTGCATTGCATTGAGGTGTTATCACACACGCAGGGCGGTAAGTTCTGCTTTCATGACCCGGACATGGGCGAAGGCAAATTTAGAGTGCAGCGAGTGCTTTTTAAAAAGAGTTGCTAATAGCGATACATAGGGTTCATAATCCAACCTAAATAAGGCTCTACACTGCATGTTGTTGAAATTTGGGAATATTTGACAATAGTTTTTTTTTGTCTGAGCCTTTTCTAGGTGAACATGCATACAGTGGTCTAAGTAGCGTTCTTTGACGCATAACTGAGGTTCTGGCCCAATTAAACGAGGACTTTTGTACAATTCAAGCAAACCTAGTTTTAAAAAAAATGATTCTTCCAAATACGACAACCATGGGATTTGGTCTGCCTTACCAAGTGACAGACAGTCAGTAATGCATGTTCTAGCTAAGCCGGCCTCAGGTGATCCTCAGACTTTGACCCAGAGTAGTACAGGGACCAAACTAATCAGGTGCAGTCATCAAGAACATTGATGCACAATGACGATGCAAGCCGACCAATGGCTAAAAACCACTATTAGAATAAAAATAATTCAGAGAATTTTTTGTTATTACTTTTATCTAATATACAACCAATTGTAATGCAGTTATTACACCAGAGCAGCCATACAGTTATACAGGCCAAGCAATAGTACAATTTACATCATTCAGTATTAACCTAGATTCATCCCCTCAGTCTCATGATCATCAGTAGTATTAGTTCCTGTGGTGACTCCACAGAGCCATACGAAGGGGGCAATACTGAGTTCATGCTTGTAAGTGTTCCATTTTCCCCAAATCTGTTCCCTCTTCCTGGGACAACCCCTGCATTCGTATGCAGCTTTCTCAGCAATTAAACACCAGTCCATATCTTTCTCCCACTCCTCAAGGGTTGGTGCTATTTGTGGCCCCCAATGTCAAGCCACATTTTGTTTTGCAATTGTCCTCTCCATTGTCACCCAGATTTGGTCTTTAAGACTCAGATCCGTCGCCTCCCATATGTTAAAGAGACACCATTTTGGTGTGGACCCTAGGTCTATCCCACACACTTCCTTCATAGTGCGCATGACGGCCTCCCTTTTAAAACCGTACTTCTGGGCATTCCCATAATATATGGTAAAGGGTACCCTTTTGCCCACATAATCTCCGACACGTAGAGCCAATTTCCCTGCCCCCTATTTTAACTAATGCACCTCTGGAGAGGTAGGATCTATGGAATATTCTTAACTGGATCTGTTGGAGTTTTGATGATATGGCCACTTCTTTAGGGGAAGCAAGGGCCTCTTGCCATTCTTCGTCTCATCTAGTTTCCCCAGGTCCACTTGGCAATGCTCCTGGAGCTGTCGGAGGGGGTCAGGTGAGTTAGTTTTTTTTTGAGGTCTGGGAGATCACTCGCGATCCATAAGGTCGGTTATGAGCCTGTTCTCCAGTGGGGGGGGGCTTCAGGCAGAGTGCTCCCCAGCATGATAGCCACCATTTAGACATGTCTCAATTGTAGTTATCTGAATGTTTTATTGGTGGCCAGATCATATTCCTGCTGTAGGTCTGCAAATGGGATAACCACTCCCCTAGACCACAAAACTCCCACTCATTGAGATTTCTATGAGGTCCCATTTGTCGAAGCAAGGGCATTTACGTAACAAACCTAGACTTTCTGTATATCAGAGTTGTGTAGCCTGGGTCACGCCATTGTGCCATTCCAGCCTCTTGTGTACTAAGTGCCAGAGTCTGATGGTGTGTTCAGTTGGGCCCGTAAGACTGCTGCTCATGAGGTTAGTTTATAATGCTCGTGTGTAGCCCCCTGGGTCCAGGAGGAGGCTGTCCAGTCCATAGGCAAGTTCATTGTGTGCCCGGTGTAACCATTGGTTGATGACCACCAGTTGGCCTGCCCAGTAATTAGCCTGGATATCTTGCATTGTAATTTGCCCGTCATACCCTCTCATCAGATTCAGCCTAGCTATTTGTAGTGGTTTCCCAACTCAGAACAGGGTTCATACCTCATTATCTTGCCCGGAAGTAGGACTTCTAAACTGGGTGTGGTATGTTTTGTAATGTATATAGAGATCGCGGGAGCGCAATCATTTTGAATAATGCTGCGCGTCCTAGTAAGGAGAGCGGTATTGATCTCCAATGCCAGACATCACCCTGTAGTCATGTCAGGGTGGCCTGAAGGTTATGGGTATAGAACAAGTCCGGATTAGTTGTCATAAATATCTCGAGGTAGCCAAAGTCCTCCACCACCAATGCTACCTCACCTTCCACTAATAAGATCGGGGGCGGGCCATGTAATATGTATATTGTGGATTTAGACCAGTTTAAAGCCTAACTGGAGTAGTTGCCAAAATTAGTGAAAATATTTAATATTCTGGCAATGGAGCAGCATGGTGTTGCGACATATAATAAGATATCAGTGTATAAGGGATATCATATCCTCCTACTTCTCAGCCAAATGGAGTGAATCAGTGGGTCACCTCTGACCCAACTTACCAGTGGCTCCAAAAGCAGGGCAAAAAGTAGCAGCGACAGGGGACAGCATTGCTGCGTTCCATGCCTGAGAAGAAATGTTTTTGAGGGTCATCCATTCACTACGACCTGTGCCAGAGGCTCAGTGTATAGGAGTCGAATCCACGCCAAAAACTTGGGGTCGAATGCCATTCACTCTAAGACTGCAAATATGTATGGCCATTCGACGGTGTTAAGTAATGAGATGGGCTGGCATGAGGCGCGCTTCTCCACCGGTTTACCCAGTTTATGAACCACCACATTTGAGGCCAGTCGCTGGTCCTCAGGTAGGCAACCCGCCTGTCTACTCTCCAGGTTCATTTTGAGTAAGTGGGTTGCCAAATGGGAAGCAGTTAGCTTGTAGAGTTCTATCGGAAGGCCGTTCAGCCCCATTATCTTCCCCAATTGAATGCTATGAATACTAGAGACTATTTCCTCTGCAGTGGGGTCACTCTCCAGGGATGCCGAATCCTCAGGGGAAAGTGTGGGAAACAAGAGATCTGTCATTAGGTCCTTAGAGACTTTAGCTGTGGCCATGGAGGTGGGGGGGGATACAGGTGCACATAGTCAGCCGCAAATGCCTCAGCGATATCCTGTGGCTCTCTCAAAGTCTCACCCGTCTCCGTGGAAACCATGGGGACCCACTTGCTCACACTTTTACGCCTCTCAAGCCAAGCCAACAATTAGCCGGTTTTACCTCCAATTCGTAGAATTTTATATTGTGTCGCCAATTGTTTGGCCCTTACCGCCTCCAAAGCAAGGTCTCTATATACCTGTTTTGTGAGGTTTGGGGAGTGTCTAGAGGTTTCAGTGCTGTCACTAATCAGCTTAGTTTCCATGTCTGAAATAGCCTCTTCCAATGCCTCTATTGCCGCTCTCTTATCTTTTTTGTACCCCACCATGAGGGAGAGCCCTGCCCCCATATCACTGTTTTGAAGGCTTCCCACAGAACCTGTGAGAAGCCAACCGATGTCCAGATTTCCTTGAAGTAGGATTCCATGGCTCGCACCAGCCCATCCAATATTTGTGGAACTTTTTTTTTTTTTTTTTTTTTTTTTTTAAGTACCAGGTGTGGGATGATATGGATCTTCTGGCGCACTGTGTCCATGCAGCATAGCAGGCCCATGGGCAAAGGAGAGTGATACAAGATTCCTTTCACTGGATGGTGCACATCTCTGAAATTAGAAACTTGTTCGGCCAGAGTAAGGATAAAATCTATTCATGAGTGACTATTATGTGCTACTGAGTAAAATGTGTATTACTGAGCTTGTGAGTTTCGAGTACACCAAACGTCTGCGAGTTCTAGGGCCATCAGGAAATCCACTGAATGAGAATGACTAATCTACTGAATGAGAATGACTGTATGGAAGATACCTCAGGGTGTTACATAAGGTCATATTTAGATCTCCCCCTTCTAGGAGCTCTCCTTCTGGTAAATCTAGTAGGAACTTACTCAGGTCCGGAATGGTAATATTATGCAACGCTGGCAGCATATAAACCGATACAATATTTACTGTCTTCCCTTCCCACATACCAGTAATTGACACGTGCCCTATTCATCTATAAAGGACCGTTCAACCGTAATGGGAAACTTATTCTGTAAAAGAATTCCCACTTCCCTTGACCCGGTGGTGAAGCCTGAGTGTGCCACCAGCTTGTAGCCCCATCTGTCCAGTGCCTGGCAGGAGTTTCCCCACTAAGTGTTCTTTCTGTAAGAGGGCCACATTTGGCAAGTGTTTCATGTCTTGTAGTATCAGCCCCCAATTCAATTCATTTCCCAGGCCATTAATGTTTCACGAAAGCAATCGCACAATGGGGTTGTTCACAGAGTCAGCCATGTCTTAGCAACAGGGTGTGTGCCTGCCCCCCTCCCCATGTAATGCACCTCTGTAGGTGGGCCCTGGAGATGATATCTAACTGCTGCTTCAAGGCACTGCTGCGTATTGTGTACGACTGTGGTTGCTTCGTTTCCTTGTGAGGTGAACCGGCGATCAAGTATGGCGGCTATAACTAAATAACTGTCCGCTCTAACTTAATAAGGCCCACCCCCCCACTCGCTGGAGGGCAGATTTAGAACTACCTGCCTCCCCAACTCTGCAGACCACCTGCCGTCCCTTCCCAACTTAAACTCCGGAGACAAAGGCCCAGTCATACCACCCACGACCCTTCCATCATCCAAATAGTAAATCATAAATGGTACCAATAATATGTGAATCATCAAAACAGTCATTAGTGATCTTGATAGTTCCCTTCATGGACTAAGTCCATGTACAGTTGAATGCTGCAAGCGTGAGTTCAGTGTGTCAGCTGGCTTTCAAGTTTTATGAAAATGTCTCTTAAGGGTCTTCAACCAGCACCATGTCCTTACGCTTAGCCATATGCTTATCCTTCAGGATCGGACTTTGAGGTCGGTACATTATCAGCTGGGTCCCTCTTATCAGGGTCAGTGCCTTTTGTGGTTGACAATGGTCCTTGGTGGTTTCCTTGTTCACTTGTCGCCTCTCGTGTTGGGAATAGAGCCTCCTTCTAGTCGCCATACATTCAGCCAGCCCCATACTTCTTTACCCCTTGAGAAGAACCAGACTTTCCCTTCTGCCTCTACTCATAGCTTAGCTGGAAAAAGCATAACGTACTTCATCTCTTCCTCTCTCAGGGCCTATTTGGCTTCCAGGGAACTTCACCTCTGGTTTTTAACTTTTATTGTGAAGTCTGGAAAGGAAGTAATTGCACTATTTTCATAGAGCATCAGGGGGGGGGGGCACTACAGGCCGCCTGTAGTATAACGTCCAAATCTCGAAAGTTAAAGATGCAGGCTAGGATTGGTCAATGGGGAACCCCTGGCCTCGGATGCCCACCCGGTACCCGGTGTGCCCCTTTCACAGAAAAATATTTTGAAAGGCCACGAGGTTGTAGGTACTTTAGGACAAGGTCCTCTACGAATAGATCCGTTGCCAGCCCCTCCACCCATTCAGGGATACCAACCATTCTCACATTATTGCATCTGGATCTACCCTCATAATCAGAGTTTGGCCTCAAGTGTCTTACTTGTGGTGTGGAGTTCACAGACTTGATGTGTGAGTACTTCAGTGCCTGTCTGTAGATTCACAGTCGTCTTCTCTACTTCTTTGACTCTAGTGCTCATATTTCTGAGATCTGCCCCGACAAGTGAGATCTCTGTGGTTACTGAGACTATTTGCATTTCGAGCGAAGAGTGTACTCTGTTTAGGGCTGTCATTATGTCCTGCAGAGTGAGGTTGTCTTTAGTGGAGGATGTTTGGGTGTGAGGCGAAGGGGATTTTGGGAGCACTCTAACTTCTTGGCTCTTGTGCCAGACAAAGCTATCCAGTTTGGTTTGGCGGGAGCCACACACTCCCTTCCCACCCATCACTGTATGTAGTGTGAAGCAAAGCGGTGGGGCATTCCAACAATTGCCAGAAACTCACCTGTGCATTCACCACCGCCTGCCTGTGGATGTATTACTGCTCCACACAGCCTGCTGGTTTTCTACCGGTGAGGTTAGCTGGTTAACCACCTTCACCTGGGCACTAGCACTCCAGGTGTGCACCAGGCTCTCACCTCATAAGAACCATGCCTCTATATTTGGGGGAGGAGGGTTTTGTCTGCTTCTCGCCCCCAGTGTAGTTTGCTTGAGCAGCTCATGCAGGACACTACCATACGGCTTTCTGGAAAGAGCCAGTTGGCTTCTGGTATGTCGACATGGAGTCTTTCATTAACTTAATTTATTAATGTCTATTTGTGCAACTCTGTGGCTTTTCCTGACATCAGTAGTAGTTTCCTTGGTATGCTATGCAGGCAGTCCCTGTGGCATTTGTAGTTTCTTCCTCCCCTGTTTACGCCCCACTTGGCGGTTGGAAGCGGGCCTATCGAGCCAGGCCTGCATCTGCAGGTGGTATGAAGCATGGTGTTGTGGGCCGCATCGGGGAGATGCCGGACTGCGGCTTTGCGCTGTAGAGGGCCCTCATGCTCAGGTTTCAGTACCACCAGCCCCCTTCATTCGTCGGTTACCCTCCAACACCTTCTAAGGCTCTCCCTCTGGCCGCACGGACCACACGGGCTGGTATCATCTGGTTCACTGCCTGCAGCTCTCCCACACCTCTGCGGCAGCAGCTCCTCACTGTTCTCGCTACGCCGCTGAGTACTCTGGTGAATCGGAAGCAATCTATAAACCTCCTTTTTTGTCAGGCACGTTCCTGTCCACCGGGACCAGGTCTCACTGCTTGCCGCGTATGTTGGGGCACATTGTTCTGGCTCTGCCACTTGGGGGTCTTTACAGGTCTTTCACGCCGCAGACTTCGGTGCACTGTCTGCGGGAGTACACGTCACTCTAGCTCCTGGATGTAATATGAAGACAGGCCTCTCCCCGTTTCTCATACGGTTGGTGTCATCGAACCCTCCGACATTGCCAGATGGCTCCGGTAGGTTACTGGCATCAGTGACCATCTGTATGGTGGTACCATCCTCAGATTATATGCCGGATTTACTGGGATATAGGCCTTGGGTTATGGGAGCCTTCTCAGTTGCGGGCCATCTTGCTTGGCTGTCCGATTAACAGAATTCTTCAGTGTCATGAAGGAGAGGCACCCATGCGCTTTACATTAGCAATTTTGAGATGTCCTGGCTACATTCATGCAATAATATGGACATGGAAACTGCAACTATAGACTAAAAAACTGTGGGGAATACACAATCCAGATACCACACTGTGCTCAACTGGAAGACATTAGAGGAGGTGAAGTAGAAAATTAAAATCACAATTTAGGGAATACTATATAATAGTAGGGGGCAATGCCTAGAATACCAAGAGAAGCTCAGCCCCCATTAGAAGCCTAGCCACCTTCTCATATTCTGCAAGTACAGGAAAATCAAAACGCTGGAGTTCAAAAGGAAGAAGCATTGAGGGAAATATGTCAAGTTACAGGGATGCAACGTTGGAAAATCCTGAGGTGACTGGTGGCCAACTAATCACCCTTTAAGGAGAGACTAAAATCAATTGGTCTTGTGCACCAGCGTTGCTCCGGGATGAACCAATAAGGATCAGCTATCTAAAAGAATTAGGACCCCACCAAATAGTCCATCAGGGGCAATCTCCCTTCCTCCTGCTGGGATTACACCTGACACACTATTATATATATTCCCCTTCCAATATTACTGGCTGGGGATCACAGTAGCATAATCTACTAAAGTGAGTGTCATCACGCATGCTTGGGGTAAATTCTTGTCACTGAACAGGATATGCTAGACCTAGCACGATGAACTAGTGACATGGTACTCTATAAAACACAGGGCAAATCAAGGAGTTTGATTAAGGCAGGTGATAATAGATCAGGTACACCTGTTCTCTCTTGGTAATCCGCCCTGGGAATTCAACTATTAATAAAATGCACAGGCAAACTGGGGGAATTGAAAGCTTGTATGGATATGCATTGCAGTATTCATTGCATTAGCTCCATCAACTATGCTCTCAATATTGACAAAGTAGCGGCAAAACTGTCAAAACAATTGTTTAGGAATACGTAATGCAGAAAAGTTACAGACTAAATACAGGAGTAAAAATTAGACATGTTAAAACCTTGCTTTTAATTACTTTTCAACACCAGGACACTTTGCATCTAGATCACCGCCTATGTAGATTTCATAGTGACTCAATTTAGTAAAAACATGTTGCCTGTGTTTTTAGTACTTGAACTCTACTTTTCCCGCGAGGCTGAAAGATCAAGCCCATAAATAGCAATACATTGTAGGAAAATACTGAACATATGATAGAAAACTATGAATATTGAGACTGGAGTCAAATAGGAGTTAAGTTCTGATGTTTGATTGAAAAGGACAAAAACTGCAAGTGTTGCTAGGGAAGCCTTGGTGACGCTTCAGAAATCTATTGCCTACTTAAGAATATGTAAATGGGGACTAGAAGCTCTGACTAAACATTGGAACAAGTCAATTAAAATAGCACAAAAAACCTGCAAGGAAAGATAGTCAACCTTATCCATTTTAGGGTATTACTGATCAATTGCGGGACGTGGTTCAAATTAGGAGGAACAGTCCTGCCAAGAACCACGCATTAGGCGTTAGACTAATGCATTTCAGTGTGGTGCTCTGCAGCACCGCACTGAAATGCATTGTCAAACATATGATGCATTCTGTATTGTGTCTTAGCTGAAGCCTGTCTAAAACTATTACGGAGTGTGAGGCAGCTAGGTGCGTACCGCCAGTGGCCTGCACCCGTTGCTCCCGTAGGCCTGTGGTGATTGCAGCAGAGTTAAGGGTTGCTACCAGGCTGACTGTGCTGCTACAATGTATCCTATTCTGATGCCCGTGGTACCGCTGAGGCAGGACGTAATGCAAAGTCTGGCCATGGCGCCGCGGGGGAGGAGGGGTTACGTCACCTTCGGTCCTGTTGACAGAGCAGGAAGTTTGTAAAGAAAGCAGCTGGCAACTGGTTTGCTGGCCTCGCAGCGCTGCCTGCTGCTCGCACTGGCCTGCCAACGCTGCTCCTGTAACTATGGCCGCCACCCGCAGCAAATTGAATTATGGCCATGCCGAGCCTGGGAGAGAGGAAATCACGGAGTCAACAACTGACCTGGTTGTGCAGTGCCCGCCAGGACGGACTATGTTTGTGTGCTGATTGGTTTTAAGACTGGGCATGAGGTGGGCGACAAACCGAAATGATTGCCGCTCGGGGGTGTCAGTGGCTCGTGACCTGAAGAGCCTGAGGCTGCTGCCTTGCAGGCGATAGGCTGTGGGGCTCTGGCAGGCGGTGTAGAGGCAGAAGGTAATAGGCAGCAGCCATCGCCAGTTCTAGCCCTAGTCTGCCGAAACTACAGGCTTCAGCTTACAACTACAGTGTATACAGGTAAGACTGCAAAGACTCATTGCAGCAGTTTTCTATTAAGACTGATGCACCTGCTACTTGTGCCGGCTCGGTGATAGTTTTTTAAAATAATTATTTTTATTAATCAGCTTGAAACACGTGAGTACAACGTTCCACAAAAGGACCCAGCAAGATCAGCAATAGTCATATAATAGTACAAGCATTTTGTTTCTTAGAACGTTCTGTGATAGTTAAGCAGTTTGGCACAAAGTTGATCTCGGCTCATGAAGGTTTGTTGTGCACCGTGCCCAATCAGTTTCCTAGTCGCCCTTGACTTTCATGAGTCATGTGGGTTAAGAGGTGGATAAAGTTGTTATGGGAGGGCAGAGGGTTCACAGTCCTGGGCAGTGAAAAGTGGTTGCAGTGGAAACTGTGGTAGCCGGCGACCATCACGGTGTACACAAGGAGCCTGGTGGCACCAGGGGTGACAAAGAGCATCGTATGGCCTACATTCTATATACTATAGACTTTTGTTCTGTCACTGTTGCAGTCTACATTGGTGAACATAATTACCATATTGGGCCGACACTATCACCTGGATTCTGATCGAGCGAGCGCAGCAAGACGAGAGCAGGGGCGATCCTTTGTAATTTGTATCACCTGAACACTTGCAGACTACTCGCTGTCTGTGTCGTTGGCTGAAAAGGAACAGTCAGCCAACAAGAGCACTTTCGCGTGCCCCTATTGACCGACTAACAGCACGGCACCTTAGCCTGCAGAATAACATTTAATAAACACTTTCACTCCTCCTCCCACCCCCCTACGCATGGCCATCACACAACACTGCATCTGACGGTAACTGCACTTATGATGAGCAGGAATTATGAAGACTCAGCCACTGGTCACTGTGACGTGTGCTGATTTTGAGGTTAAGGGTGGTTTCAGAGGCTCAGGTGGTGCCCGGCAAACAAATGGCCCTAGGGTGGACACGGACTCTCTGATTGGATCAAACGCTACCAGTCACAGAGTAGAGCAGGATGTTACCAGCATGGGGGAAAGCAATCACATGGCTCTCCACCGGCTAGATTATTTAATTGACACTAACAACAACATGTATTCGACTCGGCACACATGCGGCCTGTGTGGGGAGTGTTATAGATGTTTCGCTTTGTTCTCCTAGCCAAGCACACAGAACTGTTTGTGTGACACACAGTTTATGAGGAGAGTTGGGTTACAGAGTCTGCAGCTGTGGTGCACCTCTTCACTAGCTCTTTTATTTAAACTGACAATTTGGCATCCATTTATCACAACGAGGACCTCCTGCGAAGTTAGGGCCCATCCATATCTGGCGTTTTGCAGCAGTTTTAAGATGATGTTAGAGTTTCTTGTTGCTCGAATGGTTGTAATATCTGATATTTATATTTTTCCCTTGTCTTCACTGCTTGATTTTGCTCGCGAGAAAGTGTCACTCATGGTCGTTGAATGTCACTCATAAGTACAATGAAATTAGGAAAATGTCACACATAAGCAACCTGAAACCTTGGCAGCTATGGAGGAAATGTGACAGATGAAGAAAATACACCTGTCAAATATTACTAAAATCAGTCATGTAACCATTCCAATTGAGCT
Organism: Triturus cristatus; assembly: GCF_964204655.1. Taxonomy (NCBI): domain Eukaryota; kingdom Metazoa; phylum Chordata; class Amphibia; order Caudata; family Salamandridae; genus Triturus; species Triturus cristatus. The sequence continues at coordinate 588,174,905 of NC_140589.1, forward strand.
AATTTGGTAAACAGCTGTGTGATTATCAAAAAAAGAGAACACAACCAATGGAATTAAATTCCTCTCGCTAAATCAAAAGCAAAAGCAATATACATTGGAATGTTAAGGATTGTCAGAAGGACTATTTGTGACACTTTGAAAGAAATGGCAATTAAGAGAGCAAATTAAATGGTGGGGAAAAAACTAAATGAGAAGTCTCAAAGCAGAATTATGTTCTAAAGGGCTACTGTAATGTCATGCTGGCCCCTATGCCATGGTGACCCCATCATTGTGAGTTATGTCCAGCTCTCACCATTATCATATACCGAATAATATATCCCCACAGTAAATTACAAGAGTATTTTAAGTCGGTTGGATCTGGCCCTCTCTGCAGGGTCACCCCCAAATGTTTTGCCTTCACGCCTCCTGTGCTGCTGAATTCGTTTTTGTTAGCTTTAGGACTCTTGGAACTTTACCACAGATAACTGGTGCTAATGTGCTTGTGCTCTCTCCTTTAAACATGGTAAAATTTGCTTGTACCCAATTGGCACATTTAAGTTATTTATAAGTCATTAGTAAAGTGGTACTACAGGTAACTAGGGTCATTAAATTAAATACTTCTAGTGGGCCTGCAGCTCTTATTGTGGCACCCACTTAAGTAGCCTTTTTAAACGTGTCTCAGGCCTGCCACTGCAGCATGTATGCAGTTTTAAACAGCCATTCCATCCTGGCATACTGAACATTTTTTCATACTTAAAGCTTCCTTTTTAATAAGGAAAATGATACTTACCAGTATGCATCTGTTCTTGGCATGTAGACCTGTAGAGATTCATACACTGTGCATAGATCGCCATCTGGTGTTGGGCTCAGATGATTGCACCTTGTTGTTGTCTTGGAAGAAGTCTTTTGTAGTCACGAGATAGGGGACTCCTCCCTTGCACGATAGTGCTCATGGGCATCGCCTCCATCCTCAGATTGTTTTACGCCATGAAGGGAAATGATGGAGTTTGTAATAAACGGAAAGATGTCCATGGGAATGTATCTAATTAAGATCACACTGTAACAGATACAGTTTCCGGGGAGGTGGGTGGTCGTGTGAATCTCTCCAGCTCTACATACCAAGAACAGATGCATACTGGTAAGTAGCATTTTTCGTTCGAGGCATATGAGCTGCAGAATTCACACTCTGTGCAAAGACTGTACAGCAGTGTCTCCCCTACTGGTGGTCGCCTGTATCGGTTAGAGTGGTTTGAAAAAGTGTCCTAAGAACAGCTTGGCCTACAGAAGCTTGTTGCTTTGCCTGCACATCTACACAATAGTGTTTGGTGAAGGTGTGTGTTGTAGACCATGTTGCTGCCTTACAAATGTCTTCTAGGGGAATGTTCCCTAAGAATGCCATGGAAGCTCCTTGTTTGTGTGTTGAATGCGCTCTAGGGGGAATTGTTAACCTACGTTTTGCTTTCCGATAGCATATTTGAATACATTTTACTATCCACCTGGCAATTCCGGCTTTGGAAATTGGATTGCCTTTATGAGGTGGTGAGAATGCTACAAACAGTTGTTTTGTCTTCCTAAAGTGTTTAGTCCTGTCTATGTAGTAAAGCTCTTGACGTTGAGCGTGTGAAGAGCCCTTTCCGCTACAGAATCAGGATTTTGGAAAAATACCGGCAACTTTACTTTGATTAATGTGGAAAGCAGAGATTACTTTGGGAAAGAATTTTGGGTTTGTCCTAAGAACCACCTTGTTACGATGTATTTGTAAGAATGGTTCTCGTATGGTTAAAGCCTGGATCTCACTTACTCTCCTGAGAGAGGTGATTGCAACAAGGAAAGCTACTTTCCATGTAAGGAATTGTAATTTGCATTTTTGTAAAGGCTCAAATGGGGGACCCATGAGTCTAGTAAGAACAATGTTTAGGTACCACACTGGAGAGGGTGGCAGTCTGGGTGGAATTATCCTTTTAAGGCCTTCCATAAAGGCTTTGATAGCGGGTACTCTAAACAATGACAAATGTTGTCTGTTTTGTAGGTATGCGGCAAGGGCAGCCAGATGTAATCTTATTGAGGAGTATGCCAGATTGCATCTTTGTAGATGTAGCCAATAGCAGATAATGTAGTGGGGCGTCTGGCTTCTTTAATAATGTTCATACAGTCCGGTGGGAGGTTAAGGTAACTGAACTCTACGATTTCAGGAGCCAGATATCTAGATTCAGTTGTGCTGGATCTGGGTGCCTTATCTCTCCATAGTTCTGCGTTAGCAGCTTTGGGGAGAGACGTAATATTTGGTGTGAAACTACTGAGGGTTCGAGTAGTGTTGTGAACTATGGTTGCCGTGCCCAAGTTGGAGCAACTAGGATCATCTTGAGAGACTGTTTGAGCTTGCGTACTACTAGTGGAATGAGCGGGAGTGGTGGAAAAGCATACGCAAATCAGCCTGACCAGTTCATCCATATCGCATTGCTCTTGGACAACGGGTGTGGGAACCTGGGAGTGAAGGTTGGGCATTTTGCGTTTGCATGTTTAGTGAACAGATCTATGTTGGGTTGACCCCACATCTGGAAGAAGGGTTGAAGAACTTGCGGATCAAGTTACCATTTGTGTATCTGACGACTTAATAGATCCGCCATCGGTTTCTTCACCCCTGGAAGATGTTATGACTGAAGATATAGGTTTTGTGGAATGGCCCATCTCCATATACTTTACGCTAGATGAGACAGCTGCAAAGAGTGTGTTCCTCCTTGTTTCTGTATGTAATACATTACTGTCATATTGTCTGTGCGAACTAGGACAGCTTTGTTGAGATGTGTTTGGAACGATTTTAACGCTAGAAAAATTGCCAGTAATTCTAGGTAATTGATGTTAAACAGTTTTTGTTGAGTGGTCCACCTGCGCTGAATCGTGTGGTTTAGGAGATGGGCTCCCCAGCCGGTGAGTGATGAGTCTGCTGTTAGCACGATCTGTGGAACCGGCTCTGGGAACGGCCGCCCTCTGGAAAGATTTTGTGTGTTCCACCACTGCAGAGAGCGATGTGTGCGGCTGTCCACTAACACTAGATCGGCAAGTTGACCTTGAGCCTGGTTCAACTGATGTGCTAAGCATTCTGAAGTCTTGCGTGAGGTACAATGAAAATGCAAGAGGCCATCATTCCTATGAGTTGCATAAACACTCGTGCTGGGTGAGTGTTGGGGATGAAACTTGGAGATGAGGGTCTGCATACTGGCTGTCCTTGCTGGATTGGGGTATGCTAGAGCTTCGGAAGTGTCTATTGTGGCTCCTAGATACTGATGCATGTAGGACAGTTGAAGGTGTGACTTGGTGTAGTTTACTGTAAACCCCAAGTTGTGTAGCAGCTGAATGGTTTTATATGTGTGGTAAACACACTGGTTGTACGACTTGGTTTTTATGAGCCAGTCGTCGAGGTATGGAAATACATGGATTTGTTGTCTTCAAGTGTGCTGCTACTACTACAAGGCACTTTGTGAACACCCTGGGTGCTGTGGTCACCCTAAATGGAAGGACTTTGAACTGATAGTGTTGGCCGTCCAGTGTGAACCTTAGGTATTTTCTGTGAGCAGGGTGTATGGGAATATGGAAATAGGCGTCCTTGAGATCTAATGTGGCAAGGAAGTCGCCTTCTTGAAGCAGTGGAAGGACTTGTTGAAGAGTGATCATGTGAAAATGATCTGACTGTATGTAGGGATTGAGGGGTCTGAGGTCCAATATTGGCCTTAAGGTACCGTCCTTTTTGGGGATTAGGAAATAGAGAGAGTAAACTCCTGTTCTTTGATGTTGTATGGGAATGGTTCTATTATATGCTTTTGAAGCAGCAAAAGAACTTCCTGTGTGAGTAGTGTCAGATGTTCATGGACATTGGACGCTGCTTGGGTGGTATGTTGGGTGGAGTTGCTCTAAGTTCCAGGCAGTAACCATACTGGATAATTTGTCTTACCCACTTGTCTGTAGTGATGGATTTCCAGACAGGTAGGAAATGTGAGAGTCTCTCTGACCGGAGTGGAATGGTCTGGAGGGAGTGGAGGGAAGTCACTATTTATTAGAGGGAGAGGCACGAGTGTTGTTGTTACCTCAGCCTCTTCCTTTGTTGTTATTTCCTCTGTATCCACCTCTAAAATATCCCCTATTAGGGGATGTTTGTGTGGTGTTTTTGTAGGAGGAAGAAGCAGTGTCTGCACTGATATTTTTGGATGCGCCTCTATAGAAGGAGCGTCGAAAGGAACCTCGTGTGGATGGAGACTAAAATGCTCCCAGCAGTCTCTGTGTCCTTTTTCATTTTTTCTAAGGCTGTATCGACAGCTGGGTCAAACAGTTGTTTATGATTGAACGGGTGATTGAGGGTAGTTGTTTGTACCTCCTGTTTGAAGCCAGAGATGCTCAACCAGGCATGTCTTCTCAGTAACACACTAGTGTTAATGGACCTAGATGCAGTGTCTGCTGCATCAAGGGCCCACTTGATTGATGCATTAGTTATTAATTTGCCCTCTTGAATCAAATCATTGGCCTTGGTCTTCTATTGATGAGGCAAATGCTGCAATAGGGTTTCTAGCTGGTCGCAATGAGCCCCATCATACCAGGCAAGTAATGCCTGCGCATTGGCTATCCTTCAGTGATTAGCTGCTTGGTCAGCAACTCGTTTGCCCGAAGCATTTAATAAGATGGACTCTTTGTCCGGAGGTGGAGCATCACCGGAGGTTTGAGAGTTGGCACGTTTTCTAGCGTTGGTGACCACTAGAGAATCAAAAGGTAGTTGACCCTTGATGTAGGTGGGATCATTGGGAGCCCATTTATATTTTTTGTCAATTCTGGGGTTGAGAATTCTAGCCCTTACAGGGTCTTTGAATTTGGCTGGGGCGTGTTTAATGACGCCTTTTAGCATTGGTAAAGTTTGTACAGAGTTTTGTGACTGTGCAAAGGTGTCTATTAGAAAGTCCTCCTCTGTGGGGTCTGAATGCATTTGAACACCATGGTACTGGGCAGCCCTTTCTATAAGCTGGCTAAAACCAATATTGTCATCTGGGGGAGATGGCTTTGTTGGGTATGCATCGGGAAGGTCTGGAGGGCCTACTGGGTCATCATAATCATCCCAATCGTCCTGTGGTACATCTGTGTCGTCATCAGGGTCAGTGAAAGGGTCATTGTTCCCTCCCCCTAAATCATCATCATCCTGTGGTGGTGAGTATGGTGGAATTATGGGAGAATGTGGTGGAGAGAAAGGCTTAGGAGGAAGAACAGGAGAAGAGGGTCGTAAAGGTGAAGTAGCACGGTCTCTTTTCTTTACAGGCACCTCAGGGATATGTGGGGTGTCCAATTTCCTCTTCTTGTGTGGAACATTGACCACATGTCTTGTTGTGGGGTCCACTTGGAGTGGTTTTTTTCCCCGATCGATGGGATCCGGTCAAAAAAGTTCTTCCTCTTCGGTAGTCGCTTTCAGCGCCGATTTTTTCGGGTCTGAGCGGGGTTTAGATTTCTGCTCTGGAGCCTTCAAAGGGGTTTTTGGATCCTTCGGCTTTCGATGTCGAAATCTTTTTCGGCTCAGAATTTTTTGGTTTCGGATCCAAAGCCTTTTCCTTCGGCGCCAAAGTGCTCAGTGTCGATTGTTTTTTGGGGACTGCGGGAGTAGGATGCGCTCCCGGCTCCGATGCCGATGGTGTCTGCGGGGCACTGATATGCGGTTTGGTCGGAGCTGAGCCGCCGGAAAGCTTCTCCTTTATCTTCAGAGCCGGGCCCGGGGGTGGGGCTTCTGAAGCTTTCTTTAGGGCACGACTCGGGCCAGCAGGTGAAGTCTCGACCGGAGCCTTCTTTTTTTCAGGTGGGGTTGGGGGAGGGGCAGTTGTACTCACTCGTTGACCTGGAGTGATGTGGTCATCTGAGTCGGAGTTGTCTGCCTCGGAAACGATTTCCAGATCCTCCAAATCCTCCTCCGGGACATCGGGGCCTTCGCTGGAGCTGCTCGTTGCGCCATCACGTGTTGTCGGGCCCGGCAATCATGGATAGTCTTTTTGGATCGAAAGGAGGCGCAGGCCTGGCAATTACTCTCCTCGTGCTCGGGCGAGAGACAGAGGTTACAGACCTGGTGTTGGTCGCTGTGTGGGAATTTAGCTCCACACTGGGGGCATTTTTTAAATGGAGTCCTTTCCATTAGCTGTAGGCCCGAAAGGCGTCTATATGCCCAGCAGCCCGCGACGACGACTGGAATCGGGTATTTGAGGAGCGCGTCAAAGGGCACGCGAACGAAAACAATACCGTCGAGTTTTTTTGATGGTTTGCGCACTTTCCTTCAGGGCATGGATAAGAGGAAGGAGGTATAGGTTAAAAAGATTGGGGGGGGGGGGGGGAGTGAGGAACCCTGCGGGACACCGCAAATGGTACTCATCTTGGTGGCTGTGAACTGTCCTATGCTGACCGCTTGAGATCGATTTCCCAGAAAGGAGCAGATCCTTTCAAGTGCTGAGCCATGGATTCCTGCGCTTCCTACACGATCGACCAGTATGTCGTAGTCGACCGTGATGAATGCTGCAGAGAGATCCAGCAGCACCAGAGCCTGCGGAGAGCTCCTGTCGGCCTCCTTCTGAAGAGTGTCGGGTACTGTTAGTATGACTGACTGTGGAATGTGCTGGACGAAACCCTGCTTGATGGGGGTCCAGATATTCAGACTGTTCCAGAAAGGCAGATAGACATCTGGCCACATGGGCTTCAAGTACCTTGGCCAGATAAGGCAACAAGGAGATAGGGCGGTAATTCGTCAGAGTTTTAGGGTCGGCCTCTGGCTTCTTCAGGAGGGGAATGACAATGGCCTCCTTGAAGGTGTCGGGGACATAGCCTTGGGACAATTACTCAATCAAGAGGGAAATGGCTAGGCCAGGGAGAGCAGAGAAGACTTCCCTTAGTATCCAGGGGAGGCATCAATCCCTGGGTGAGCCCGATTTTACTTTGGTCAGCAGGTCCAGAAATACTTCACGACTTATTCCTGGGATCTGTTCAATAGTGCAAGAGTTCATTAGCGTGGTCAGGCATGCTGGAGTGGAACATATGGGGATACTAGCCTTAATGGCCTTAATTTTGTTAATAAAAAAAGTTGTTCAGAGAGTCCCATAAGGTTTGAGAAGGCGTGGGTTTTAATGTCACCCTGTCGGGATTGGATAGTTCATAACTATCGAAAAGATTTCTTTGGACCGGTTTGTGGAGGTCACAATTTTGGAGGAGAAATATGTGGCTTTTGTGGCCAGGATAGCTTTTTAAAAAATGTTAGTGCAGCTAAATAGATGCTTTTATCCTCAGGTAGGTATTTACTTCTCCACCTCCTTTCAGATTTTCGAAGCGCTAGTTTTAAGGTTTTTAATTCAGAGGAAAACCATCTCTGTGGCGTCAGGCTTGATGTATTTTCCTAAGGGGTGCATGTTTGTTATTGGCTGCTAGTAACCAAGATGATAGGTTTTTCACACTATGATTAATAGAGGATTGGGCAGGTGGGACTGTGTTGGTCAATGTCTCGAGGAATTGACTTTTATTGGTATTGTGCCAGCTCCTCGCTACCCTACCATCAGAAGTGGGGGTTTTGGCCCTATTGAGATTTTTAATAATAAATTTGATCAGATGATGGTCGGACATGAGCAAGGAACAACCACCGTGTTAGACATAGCAAGGTTGGCTGTCCATACCTGGTCGAGTGCGTGCCCTTTAATATGTGTAGCAACAGTCACCTGTTGATTAAGATTTAGCCCTGTGAGTAGGTCAGTAAATTCAGCAGAGTGGGGACCACATGATGTGTCATTGGCCCAATAATTAAAATCACCGATCAATAACATTTTTGCGTGATTTGTTATTAGGTCAGCTACCTGTTCGCCCAGAGATTGTGGGAACAATGGCATATTCTGCGGGGTCCTGTAGAGTAAAAAAACAAACCATGGGCAAGCGTCAGATTCTAATTTGATCACAAGATTGTCTACTGACGGTAGGTCAAGAGGAGTTAGTGCCGTGAATTGAACCTGAAGAATGAAGACTGGTCCTGTTCCTTGAACCCAGAAACACCAGAGTGACTCCAAGGGCTGACCTGTTTTGAGTCACTGGGACATAAGCTCCAGAGACCTGCCCTGCATCTGCCTAGCTACCCAGACTGAACTGGACCTGCTGGTGTCCTACTGCCGGCCTCTACCAGAGTGAGTCCTGATCCCCAAGAGGTGCTCTCCCAGGTCCGAGACCCTTGGCTGGCATCAGAGTCTACTTCTGCTGACCAAACTGTGGGTTTCTTCAGAACAGACGCACGTGATACAACTCAATACTCGCAGCCACTCAACATCAGCCTTATCAGAACTGATGGAGCACAATGCAACTCGAAGGATCTCGCATCACAGCTCCTCACCAGAACCAATGAAGCTTGAAGCAGGACCTCGCTTTGCAGCCTTCGCAGCTCCTCATTGGAACTTAAGGCAGCACAACACAGCCTGACACAGGGCCTCAATTTGCCGCCCTCAAAGCTCCTCATTGGAGCCGACACAGCACAACACCTGCATCCAAGCCATAAGTTAAAACTCTCAGTGGTACTAATCTGGACTCTTTATCCAGCCTGCACTCCATAGCAGTTGGCCTGAACATTTGAATGTGTCTGTTTCGGCTCGACCAGGTAACCATAGTTGCTTTGTACTTTTAAGCACCATACTTACCTTAAATCTTTGAAATTGCAGCTCTCTGGTTTTGCTGATTGGATTTCAGCAGTTTTGATCAAATACTTTATTTAATTGTACTTTTTTTCTAAATTGGTGTGGTATTTGTCTTGTGCTGTGTTTTCACTTTATTGCTGTTTATGTGCTGCCTAACTACTTTACACATTGCCTCTAATTTAAGTCTGACTGCTTTTGTGCCTAACTACCAGAGGAATAAACACAGGTTAATTTAGTGACTGTTTGATGTTCACCCTGACAAGGATTATGGCTGTTGCTCGAGATGGGTGACACCCCCCCCTCAACCAATTACCCAATTTTTCACAAAGTCGCAAAAAAGTTCTGTGACCATATAGAGGTACAAGGCCGATCAGCAGAAGCACTATGGAAATGTAATTCTAGGTCACTCCTTAGAGTTCTCCAGCAAGAGACCCGTTGATAATCCATAGGAACATGAATATGGATTAATTGGCAATGTGAAGAGGGCATCATAATGTCACTTTCATGAGGGCACAACAATCCTTGCATCAACATGAGTGTAATCTACCTAGAATGTTCTTGATCTGTGAATGGAATCAAAGTACAATGCTAATTTTCCAAGCCTTCTTGGTTTCTCAGCTTCTTTATCTCTTTCTGCAATAATATCAACTCCTCACTAAGTGTCTTCTTAATGCCCAGTACTGCTCTCTTCCTGAATTCTCAGCTCCAATCTGATCATATAAACTGTTGTGTTCTTGATATTAAGTAGAATGAAGTAACTTGGCTGAAACATGATGTCTCTATTTAAATTGCTCTTCCTCCAATATTCTTAGGTTATGATTTGAGGTACACATAGTTGCCCTAGCCAGCGGTGCGACCCTCCAAGGATAAGAATACATGGTGAGCATGTGGTTGTAAATTGGTATTTCCATCTAGGAGGACATTGGGGAAGGTGGTCAGGGACAAGAAAGTGTATTGTGATGGTAAGAGTCTATTTAGCTCCAACAACTCTCCCCAGCCCATCATAAAGACCACGCTTGAGGTTTATACTATCAGGAGATATCTATTGGTCAGCAATAGAGTGCTCTTCCATCAGGGTGGTGTATGGGTATGTACCTTCATTTCATATTCTGAAGGTGGGTTATTATATCTGCTTTGGCTTCCTCTAGAGATCTAAGCCTTACAGGGCCGTTGGAATTGGAGTACATTCTGCCATTTCTTGTGCTGTGCCCCCCCAGGCTAAGCCGTGGCTAGAAGGATGCCCTCTGTCCTTCATCTCCACTGTGATTCCAAAAGAGCGTTTTGGCCTCTGCTTGAGAGTGTAAGAATGGTTGTCTACCATTCCAGTGAAAGATCAGGCAAAAGAGGGTGCCCCCATTAATATCTAATACTATGCTCCCAAGGAAAGTCTATTATCGGATAAATATTGCTACTCTTCACCAGAGTAATGGGTGACAGATCCTGAAAGAGCTGTACTATAGAGCCTGTGAAGATAAGATCTGCTTTTCCTCTGCCAATTTCATATTAGCTTCTTTGTCAGTGAAAAAGTACCCTCAAGTTAAGATATCCAGGGAGGGCTTTCAGCACAAGTAGCAATAGAGATGGTCCTGTGAGCTTGGCCCAGTAGAATAAGGATCAGCAAAATGCCTGAGCTCCCCCTAATCACCTGAAGGAGCTCTCTAGTAAAGGTCTTGATGGCCTTTCCTTCTAAGCCTTTGAGGACTCGGCAGATGCATATATTGTTATGTCTACTTCAATTTTCTAGGGAGAGGGGTCTGTTTTGTTTGGAGTTCAACATGTTGTTTCTACAGGGCCTGGGCTCTGCGCTAGAGCATCTCCTGATCCTCTGTCTCTGCATTCTCATGCAGTCCTGGCAGGGAATAGGTTTTAACAATTTAATGACCAGCTCCCTAAACCAACTCAACTGTAACTATTCTACTGTTCTTCAGATTTGTCAATGAATCCATAAATTTAAATGTTTCAACGACAATTGTTTCGATTGATCTGCTGTTTTAAAGTAAATAGTTGGTCCTGCAGAACATAAGGACTTTAAAAATAAAATAGTGTCCTATGTAGGGTTAGCACTTTAGCAGACACATTACAGACATGGAGCTCTTGCAATTTTAAACAAACAAGAAGCATAGTTTCACATAAGAAAAGAGCAGCAACAGCAATTAAATAGCAGAATTAGCAGACTTAATATTCTATTAATTGCAGAACTCACCAAGTGTACAATTGCGGCATGGCACCAGCATGGAAAGTGGCAAAATGAAAGAGAATACAAACAGAATGATAGCAGTGAAGAAAAAGTAAGCGTTATGTCAGGCAAGCAACGCTTTGAGGCACCTTGACTCAGATTTAAAGCCATGCACATATATGGAAAGCACAGATGCAGCAGTGAATTAGACCCATCCAGACTTACAACATATAGTCTTTTCCCCGACGACAGGGGTAGTTCAACTCCATGCAAACAGACACACGCTGACAGGTACTGCATACAACTCATTCTGATGGACATCAGGAACTAGAAACAAACATCTGCCCTCTTTCTCACATTCATACTAGAAAGCATCAGCTAGACAGTGCAAGATGGTGAAAATCTAATGTTTAATGTACTTATAAACAACCCCTCAAATTCTGGTATAACTTGATAAAAAATGTTTGATAGGCCTATACATGTTACCTTCCATAAAAAGATAGCTCTCTCCATAATTACAAATATTTTCACTAATCATCCAGGCAGTGGCTGATGTCAACATCGCTTCTACCAGCAGATAACAGGCGTAGAACCTGAGGAGATGCTCATGGGTGGTGTGGATGCAGGCGTAGAACATTTTATGGAGGAAGAAATACTTTACATTTTGGTATCTTGGTGGATTTATTTCAGGGATGTAAGTAGTGGGCCCTTCTTTGGGAGGGTTTCAACATATGATTGATCTTATTATTAGGTATAGACTATCCTAAAGAATATGCTACTGAACTTTAAGTTTTGCCCAAACAACAATAGGAAATTGAGTTAAGTTAAAAAATAGTATGTCTTTCTAATAGAGCCTTTACACCAGCCTTACTAAATGCTAAACATCTCGCTTAAGGGCCAACTGTTCTTATGTAAAACTCTCTGGAGCAAAATTTTAGAAATTCTCTCCGGAAGCACACATAGCTGCTCTTGAATTGAGACAGATGGAGACCTTTAGTGCAAAATGAATGAAGGAGAAATGTTAAACCCTTTTTTCTGGCTCAACCCCATTTTAAGGAACAAGGAGTATACTATATACTTAATTTGTGTGTAATTCCAAACACCTCCTGATAGTCCAGTCAAGAAATTTACTCAAAGACTGACATTCCCCTCTAATTTGTGAAAGTTGCTAATCTGAACTAGGAGCTGGACTTTCTTCAACTTCTAAAAACAAACCTCCCAGAAGGGCTTCATGCCATAGAGCAGAGTTGCGTAACTGCATTGGGTGCTCTGTATAGATCATGTGAATACCGTGTTCTTGTCGCCAACATATGTTTTTTTATGCTAGATCACACCCTTTTAGAGTCTGTCAAATAGACGTTAGCTCTGGAAGGCATGTACGCTATACATTTAGTCCCGGGAATCGTCATCATGCACCCTGCCTCACCTGCCTAGAGCCAGATGTGGCTGTGTTAACACGGTTCTCATAATCTCTCTCGATTCAAGGGCCAATGCACTTCGTATGACCTTTGTCAGATAGCAAGGCTCCCATTCACAGAAATGAGTCTTGCTTGCAGGATCAGCCAATCACGTAAGAACTCCTATAAGCCACATACTTTGGTGATGAGCCAATAGAGCATGGTAGTTATAAGGAATGAATGAATGAATGAATGAATGTTGCCCCACCTCCTTTCAGGAAACAAATGGGAAGCTTTGCAGCCAAATGTGACGCCTTAACATCTTGTAGTAGAACCACCTAATCAGCTAGGGGCTAGGACGTGTTGTCAACACTTGAATTGTATCTTTTAAGTGAATGCCTCTGGCCTTCTAGTATGCCATTGGTTTTGACACATGCTATAGAGCATTTCACTGACAAGGATGTTTGTGTGCATGCATATGTATGTTGCAGAGGTTCAGTCACACCTCTTTAGTTAAGTTTTGCAGCTCATTCCTTAGCAAATGGATTTATCTATTTTTACAACCTCAATATCATTGCCCCTCAGAGTAATTTGAGCGAATGTGGGGATAACGGCCTTCAAAATCCAACATTTCAATGGGCCAAATTCGGTGCAGCTGGTCAAAAACATCAAAAGTTATAATGAAGACATCAAATCCAGTCAACAATGACACAGGCAGTATCAAAGGCAACTTGCTGCACTATTAACACAAAGTGCTGAACGAATGTTCAACACATTTTACAGATAAATGGTGCTTTCGTCTATTTAGTGCATTTTCTTGGTTTGATGAAATTTAGTTCAGGCATTTTTGAATCACTAAGCAGACCCAAAGTACCCGAGCATGTGCACCAGGGTTCTATACAGCAGCGAGTGCACTGAGACACCGGGAAATATTTCAAAGACAACAGATGCTAATGACATTGGACAGCAGCTAAGTGAGGACACTGAAACGGACCTGCTCCTCTGAATGGGTCACAACTCAAAGCAAGCCCTTGAATGGAACTTGGGTTTAATTGTAGACTTCGCAATATAAATGTAAAAATAGAAAAATACATGCAGCGTTTTAATAACCAGACTCCCACCATAGGGAACTTCACATCACAATCAACATTTTAACAGACTGATAGACTTTTGATCTAAACTAGTTTCACCAGGCCTGTGAATAGCATGACTGTGGTGTGAAGAGGGGGCACCTCGCAGGACTAAATGAATGCTAAATATCTTTGTGTTTTGAGCAATGTAAGATGCAGAATGAAAGTATCCATCCCAAGGGGCAGTGGCAAGAGAATGATTCATTCCCATGTTTCCAACTGTTCAAACTGATTTTTTGTTCAGAGGCACCTACAGACTCCAGAACTCAGTATGTGAGGGAACTCCTTTTGTGTCCTAAAAATACAAGGCTGCATACATGGGATATGGGATTCTTTGAAAAGAAGCAAAATACTAACAAAACGAGTATCTTGCACTTACTGCTGTGCATACTACTCCTATTTCTATATAGGACAGATTGGCAACATCAGAACCCCCGAGGTCATGATACTAATAAAATCTCAAACTGTTCAGCCTAATTTTTTTCCCCTCAGCATCGGCCTAACAAAACTGTGTATTGGATCTAGATTCACTGTTGAAAACACAGCATTTCCAACAAGCATTGGCATAGCCAATAGGTCTCGCCTTTGGGACCTTATAAGTGTTTAGCCATGCAACAGTTGCATAACTAAATACTTATAAGGTCTCAAAAGCGAGACCTATTGGCTATGCCAAGCGGCCGTGCGGCCGCGAAAGTGATCGCAATCAAACATCAAAGCGGCCGCGAAAGTGAAAGTAATCGCAGTAAAGCGTGGCGCGCGCGCCCGCGCACATGCACTGTAGCTCTAGGCTGGCCTGGTAGCACTTTTTGGAGCCCTCTCAATAAATCTCGCCAGACCAGCGCATGCGCTGGGTCAGGCGAGACCTAAAAAGCATGCAGTGCCTATTAGGCGGCCGCTGTGCTCCTGAGGCGTCAGGGACGCTTTCTGCACCCTAGCTCCATTGCTTATATAAGCCTTCTGGAGGCTGAAGACCATGCCAGCTGTTTCCTAGTAGTCTAGGGATTGCCATTAGGTCAGGCTTCAAACAGCATCTCAATCTATTCACACAGGAGAGACTTGGAAGCTGATCTTTGTCTCAATGCAGTATGAAGTGCTAGAGACGCACTGCAACAAAATACACATCGCGTAAAATGCCCTTCTGGAGGATTTTGTGGGCAGGTATTTCATGGAAATGGTAATACACACTCAGTCACACCTCTTCCACATTTTGCTGCAGTGTGACATCGATGCCTCACTCACTTACACAAAGGAGCTCCATTCCCAAACATTTGCTGTAGCGGTTTCTGCAATCTGGAGGTGAAGCAATGGTTTTTGAAAGTGTAGTATGTGCTTTCTGGCTGCAGCCACTGTAGTCAATGGAATTCCCTTATAACCTGTATCCCTATATGCAGCAATAATACGTCTGTAAACCTACTATGGTTACCAAACAGTTTAGAAGATATGGTTGATACTCCATCTTTGGCGCTGGTTTGTTCAGGCGTGCCTTGGCCTTACTTTTATTTAGAAGAGCATCAGCACACACATGAGATCTATATATCAGATTCAACTCATATGAACCCATCTAAATATCTGCCTGAATCCCCTCTCGCACACATGAGCCCACTGTGCCCATGGCATTCATTGTTGCCGGTGACCGGGCCAGGGAACCTTGAATTCCTAACAATCGCATTTGTAAGGCCCCACAGGAACATACGATTTCACATAAAGTGCAGAAAACATGTAATTTAGATACAGTTAAAGTGTTCATGCTTCTTAATTCCACACAGATTCACATATGTATTGGGTACTACATCATATCCTTCCAGGGCATCATCACCAGCTGGGAAATGCCCAGCCCGCAGTTACATTCAGAAAGTTCCATATGCAAAGTCATGCCATGATGTTTTCATATCATGAATGATGTATGGATAAAGTGGAGGCTGCAACACGTATTCAAATTGGCTGGGGAAGCCCACATGCCTTTTCTAGTTTTAGGGAGGGTGGGGCAGGATGGGAGGTGAGTTTCCTCACCAGTGGAGAAGTGTGGCTCAATGATTAGAGCGGCAGACCCTGATGCAGAGGTCTAGCCCGGGACCAGGGTTCAATTCCCCGCCTCGGCGGGTCTTGGGCACAAAAATTCCACGGACCTGATAATTCTCGCCTCGGTGCCTATTCTAATCATGGAGTCCCACTCTGCAACTCTGGCCAATAGCTTGCTTAATCTCCACAACGGCCCCCACAACGCTAAGGATGCCTGACCTCCACCTTGGGGGTGCCCAGGAGTGGACGCCTCACAGGGAAAGCCAGGATGGGTTCCACAGCGGTATTCGTACAAGCGCCTTTGAGACCCTTGCGGGTGAGTAGTGCGCTATACAAGTATCAACAAAAAAAAAAGTCTGTCAATAAGCAGAGCCCCTACTTGACAATCTCCCCACCGGAAGCTTTAATTCTCTGCTTAAATACTACAGTTGTTGCTTTCTGTCCATTGCATTCACCTCAGCAGTACAGCACAATAGCAGCTGATGGCAGCATGCAAAATGGGCTACTTCGCATCACAGAGACACTTTATGGCACTAACAGAGATGTCAGTATTTGCACGGACTAGCAGGGTGATCATTTTGATGGCATTTTTTAACACTACTGAAATTTTTCTAACAACTCAAGTTTCGATCTAGTATGAAGCCAATTAGGTTTCGTTACCGCATTTCTGATGTCTGTAAGGGTAGTTTCTGGAGGTGTTACTACCATTGTAATCCTCTAATTTTCTCCAAGTTGATAGCATCTTGATCACAAGATTTTACCGAGTGTGGTAAGGGAATGAGAGGTTAAGACGCATTCGTTGTTGGGACTGGGTTGTAGAGGCACCCGTGGTTCAGCCATGCCCGCTACTGTCATACAACTGTTTCGCACTGCTTCTGTTTTTTCCTCAATTGCCGCTCTTGTCCATTTTTCCTTCTGCCTAGCTCCACCCACTGCCACCCAGAGCCCCCGTCTCCTCCCAGGACCTACTTCATGGAGACCACAGTGTGACCCCTTTTCTCAAGGAGGTTAAGAATTAAATAACTGGGGCTTAAGTGGTGGGTTGTGGTTGTGCTTATGCAGATATTTCCCCTGCTGTTGAGTCAAAAATGCACAAGTCAAAGAAGAAATCTTGCTCCTCACAGATGAAATTGGCAGGCCCTCCACTTTATCATACAATGCAATAAACTATATATATGGGTGGCTATAGAGTTCAAAGAGAAATGTTACTACCTTGTAATGTTATTCCACTTGAGTCGATCTGCAGAGTTGGCTTCTTTAAGGCCTGTGTGCTGATGCCATACAGGAGGTAGAAATGAGGATTTAATTATCCAAATCCTCATGTACAATATTCACCTCCACAGTTGAGGGTGCTTGCACCAATATGTACAAGTAAAACATGAATGTAGTATTATTTTACAGATCAATATTCTATTCCCCAAATATCAGGGCTAAGAAAATCTTCTTAGCTAGGAAGCTTATCTTAATTCCAGAAAGGTGGTTTGAAGAATATGCCCTCTGCAGATAACAAGTGTGAAGTCCAAAGTGTCTCTCGGACCAATTTCAGAAAACAATATAATTGTTCCATTATCTACCCAGAACTGTAGGTACCAACTTCCAGAAGATTTTCTACTGATGGCCTCCAGTCCACATGAACTTGCTGAAGTTTGGGTGTCATTTCCTGGTCCCAACAGAGCTCTCATTTAAGTTGAGCCAGTTAGATGATGGGGAGAGCTCCAAGAACCATTACAAAAAAGGAAGTCCAGAGCAGTCTGCAGCAATCAAGATGTATTATGGATTAATAGTCCTTCTTCTATCCACCAAAACACAAGTAGCCAGTACCTTTGGTGTGCCTCCCAGATTCAGAATGTAAGTGTGTATGCTTTAAGTGTAGGATGCAGAATCAAACCAAACGGTGGCAGGATTTGCACTTACATCATCACTTTGAACCCTTCCTTTGGGTGATGAAGACACTTTGTGCCTGATTTTGAGTTTGGCAGGCGTCGCCTAATTACATTTGTATTAAATCCTATGGCACTTGTAATAAAGCGGATGTGATATTCGTCACATTGTGACAAAGTGATCCATCAACCAAACTCTAAATCAGTCACCTTTTCTCTATTTTGTGTTATCAAATTGTTATAATATATGAATGTTATGACAAAGATCAGAGGAGAATGATATACATTCAGAGAAGAAAAGGGTAGATGGAAGAGGCAATTCCAGACCCCAGACAGAATGTAAATGTGCTGTGCTATCAGCCTCCAAGCATACAGGAAAAAAGATGGTCTCCCTCCCAACCAATGCCGAGGTTGGCAGTTTTTTCAGTTTTCTAACTTACTCGAGGCCTAGACCAAAATGACCACGAAAACAGCTTAGAAGCATTGGGAAGAATTTAAGAGGAGCTGATCCGGTCTTAGACTGTGCTAGAATCTCATTGGAGGCAGAGAAAAACAAGATAATCAACCGGAAATCCTTTACTCATTCCTGTGCTCCTGGGGTTAACAGAGATGACGCCTGCCCTGCAAGCCTGCAGACGTAAACATCATCGCTCAGGGGGTGACAGATTTGGCCGCAGTCAAAAGTTAGCATTCGAATGCTCTTTCTCTCTTACCTCTGAAAACAAACACTGCTATCTAATCTACATTTGCCGGTTGCTTTTGTCTGAATGACAAAACATTTACTTGCTTCAGGGACAGAACTGAAATTTGGGAAAACGTTTTTTCCATCAAATTATTGTCATCGCTTTTACCACTGTTACACAGGTTTATTGAAGAACGTGATGGCGCGTAACTGACCTAGAGGAAGGCCTTTGTTGTCAGCTTCCCTCTTTCCATTTCAATGTCTTTAGAGAGACATCCCGAGCGTTACAGTTTACATTTCCATCAGTTGACATGCGGAAGAGCAGACTGGCCAGATCTCCATATTGAAAGCAGTTGCTGTAGCAGTAAACAGAAGCATTAAACCGAAAGCATGAGAGCATACACATAGCACTGCGTGAACAATGGGCCTGGAGACGCAGGCTCAGTTGGTGGGTGATTTTTGAACGAAAGCCATCTGGGCACTCATAAAACTCTTATAACCTGCACTCCGCGTGTTCCATTCAATTGGCTTTGGCGATCTCAAACTGAATGAAAACCGTAGGTTGGATTATGCCACAGACATTAAATACCCATTCCATATGAGGGTACATGCCATATAAGTGATTTAATGGAGAACATATTCGTTTTATTTTCGGGGGGTGGGGGGGGGGGGGGGGCTTGTTTTTATATATATGCGAACTTGACCCGAAGGTATCAGAGCGCTTGTTCTGTGAGGATGTTCTGGGGTATATGGCTGACACACTCATGAAGTTCCCAAGGAAGTGCATGGAAAAGCCAATAACCTAAGTCTTGTGACCACGCCAATTCTCTTAACTTGAGACAAGTTAACAGGTAGCATGATGACACATATTACCAGGACATCCTTCCAAGGCACGAGATATGGATGGGTGGCTGCAGGGTGCTTACTGCTATGCCCTATATGAGTGTAATGATCAATAAGAGGCACACGGTGTACGGCTAGAGAGGATTTGGGTACGGAATGAAGACACCCTGACGAGGTCAGAGTTTTACATGCCATATTCTGCTGTATACAATCTTTGATTCCATCAGTATAGAGGAAGGAGGACTGTAAAGAAGAAGTAAAACTAAATACCAAAGTTTCCACATCTTGAGTCTGCACACAGACGTAATAGCTAGGAAAGTTCTCATATGAGCACGGTTATCAGAAGACTTCTGATGAAATGCTGTGCAGCTCTTGTCATTGGAATATTAATGACAAAATTGTGTCATGCTCAAGTGTGCTGGGAGTATAATTAAATGCCATTACAACCCTTGTGAAGAAGAAACCTTTCCCAGAGCAAATCGTACCTTAAATCATTGGAGTGATTAAGCGGGAAAGATTACCATGCAAGTACTTAGCTTTAGTGCATTTGCAATGCTGTTGCAAATACAAAGGTGAGCTTATTCAAAAGCAGAAATTAGAAATCTTAGAGCAACTTCATAAGATAATCCAGGATTCAATGGTCAATGATACAAAAAAACTCAAATTGCCAATGTGAGCTGAACATCCTAGCTCAAAGCTCTGGGGAGGGGGGGAGGGGTGGGTGGGAAGAAGTGGGGAGCAGCTCCGGTCAGTCGAAGAGCCAGGTCTTGAGGGTCTTACTGAAGATGTGCAGAGTGGGGGCACGTTTGATTTCGATCAGGAGCTCGTTCCAGGTCTTAGCTGCTATGTAGGAGAAGGCTCTTCCACCCGTTCTTGCTCTGCGGATGCGCGGGGCCTCGGCAATGTCGGGGATCAGAGGTTTCTCTTGGGCACGTGGAAGGATATTCTTTCATTAAGATATTGGGGTCCAGGGTTGTGGAGGCATTTATAGGCGTGGGTGAGTATCTTGAAAGTCACTCTCTTCTCTACAGGGAGCCAGTGGAGGTCTTGCAGGTGTTGGGTGATGTGTTTGTGTCTAGGGATGCCGAGGACGAGTCTGGCTACGGTGTTCTGTACGGTCTGGAATTTGTGGAGCAGAGATTTGTTGATACCGGCATAGAGGGAGTTTCTGTAGTCCAGTCAGATGGTTATAAGTGCGTGGGTGACGTCTTTCTTGATTCGAGGGGGATCCATTTGAAGGTCTTGTGAAGGATGCGAAGGGTGTTGAAGCAGGTGGAGGCAACAGCATTGATCTGTCAGGTCATGGAGAGGGAGGAGTCGAGTATGATGCTGAGGTTCCAGGCGTGGTCCGTGGGGGTGGGGGGCTGCAGTGGGCCACCAGTTCTTGTCCCATGAAGAGGGGTAGGGTCCGACGACAAGGACTTCTAGCTTCTCCAAGTTGAGCTTCAGGCAGATGTTGCTCATCCAGGATCCCTGGAAGCCAAGTCTGGTGGTGGTGGTGGTGGGGTCCTTGGTGAGGGAGAGGATGAGCTGGGTGTCATCAGCGTAGGATACTATGCTAAGTCGGTGCTGTCTGACGATGGTGGCTAGGGGGGCCATGTAGATTTTGAAGAGCGTAGGACTGAGTGATGATCCTTGGGGTACTCCGCAGTTGATCGCTGTGGGTTCGGAGAGGAAGGGTGGAAGTCTGATTCTTTGAGTTCTGCTGCTGAGGAAGGAGCAGAGCCAGTCGAAGGCAGTTTCCTGTATGCAGGCGTTGTGGAGTCTGGCGGTGAGTGTGCAGTGGGAGACTGTGTCGAAGGCTGCAGAGAGGTCGAGTAGGATCAGGGCCTGCAGTGTGGCCTTGGTCGAGGAGAGTGCAGATGTCGTCTGTAGCGGCGAGAAGAGCGGTCTCGTGCTGTGGTTGCTGTGGGAGGGGTTGAGGATGGAGTGCTCTTCGATGAATTTCATTAGTTGGACGTTTTACGGTCTTCTCAGTGACTTTGGCCGCGAAAAGGAGAATAGAGATGGATCAGTAGTTTTTTAGGTCCGTTGGATCTGCTGAGGGCTTCTTGAGTAGAGGCTTGACTTCTGCGCATTTCCAGTCGACGGGAAAAGTGACGGTTTCGAAGGTGGTGTTGATGGTGCGTCGTAGCTCTGTTGCAATGGCGGCGGCTCTGTGGAAGATGTGCGGAGGGCAGAGGTCCGTGGGGGCTCCTGAGTGAATGCCTTTCATGGTCGATACAGTGTCTTTGGTGGTGACTGGGGTCCAGGAGGAGATGGTGGGCTGGCTGGTGTTGCTGGAGGGAGTGGTTTCAGAGTCAGGTGTCTGTTCATTGAAGTTGTCATAGAGGTACTGGATTTTCAGATGGAAGTAGGAGCAGAGTTTGTTGAAGAGATCCTCGGAGGGAGTGATGTCCGAGGTTTCGCTGGGGGTTTGGTGAATTCCTGAATGATGCTGAAGAGTTCCTTCGAGTTGGCAAGGATCTTGTTCTGGATGAACGTCCTTTTTGGTGGATCTGATGAGTTGGTGGTATTCTGTCATGGCGTTCTTGTATGTGGTGCAGTCTTCCGAAGTTTTGGTGTTTCTCCAATTCTTCTCGAGACGTCTGCAGGTGCTTTTGGATTCTTGGAGGTTGGTGGTGTACCAGGTGGCTTTCCTGGGGCGCTGTCTGCCAGAGTTGCGGAGGAGGGTGAGCTCGTCTGCGCAGTTGGTGATCCATCTGTGAAGATCTTTGGCTGTGAGGGTGGCGTCAGACGAGGTGGAGGGGCATCACGTTTGAGGGTGGAGTTGAGCTGCTCCTCAGTGACCTTGCTCTAGTTTCTTCATTGCGGGCGGGGTGCAGGTTTGGGGGCGGAGGGTTTGTTGACGTGGAAGTGTACGCAGTGGTGGTCTGTCCAGGGGGGGTGTGTGGTGTGGCTAAAGTGCATGTTGTTACCTCCTGCGAGCATGGGGTCGAGGGTGTATCCTGTCTTGTGGGTGGGGGTGGTGACGAGTTGTTTCAGTCCGAGGTTGGCGAGGTTGTCAAGGAGGGTGGTGAAGTTGGGGTCGCTGAGGCTGTCGAGGTGGAAGTTGAGGTCTCCGATGAGTATGTAGTCCAAGGAGGCAATGGCGTTGGGCGCAATGAGGTCGGCGATGGCAGTGGTGAATGAGGTTTGGGAGGTCTGTAGGAGAGGGTGACTCGCAAGGTCGTTCTGGGGCTGTTCTGGATCTGGAAATGGAGGTGTTCGGTGGTGGACGGGGTGCTGCTCGAGCTGGAGGTGGTGAGTCGGAGGGAGCTCTTGTGTGCCATGGCCAGTCCTCTTGGACGGTTGGGCGGTCCTTCCTCTGGATCTTGCATCCGTCTGGGATGGCTGTGGTGATGTCAGGGGCAGAGATGGAGTTGGTCCAAATTTCTGTGAAGAAGGCGATGTCTGGCGAGAGGGTGTCGAGAAGGTTCCAGATCTCTACAGCGTGTCTATGCAGGGAGAGCACATTGAGGAGGATGCCCCTTAGGGCTTTGGGGGTGCTGGTGTCTGGCATGGGGGCGACGGCCGTGGGGGTGCAGAGGGGGGTGAAGGTTTGACAGCAGTGTCAGCAGGAGAACTGGCTGTAAGTGGTGTTTGGTGTAGACAGCTGGCAGATGTTGTTCCTTCTGGGGTGGAGTGTGAGGAGGGCAGCTGAGTCGCAGCGGTGGATGGCTGGAGAACCAGGGACCCTGTCGCTGGTTGCGGTCAGGTCGCGTTGTAAATGTGTAGAAAATGAAGTGAAAATATCTTGGAGCCATCCATTATAATCATGAAGTGCAAAACTTGAAAAGACGTTGCATATAAAGAATGGATCAGTAGAGCGTGCTCAAAGCGTACAGTGGCAGGAGACTGTTCGTAATAAAATAGAGGGTTCAGAATGGATGGGGGGGGGCCCGAAGAGGTTAAGAGATGACAGTTCTTGATGAGAAAGGAAAACATTTCAAATATCTAAATAAAGTAATGGGAAAGTAAGGTAAAAGTAATATACTTGAAACGAGAACTACAGAAGAAGAGTAAAACAAATGGTGTGGTTTGAGAGTCATGAAAACAAGTCAAATACTCTTGGATAGTGATGACAACAACTGCACTGAAAACACGTGTGGATCGTTTTTGGGTTGTAGCGGTCTAACGTCATTAAATATTTCTTTTTATGTCGACATTAATTCCTCACCTGAAGGATCAAATGAGCTCCCACCAGCTGCAGGGGTTGTTCCAAAAGCTGCATCAAAGTTAGTCTGCAATATGTTGTTCTGAGCTGGAGTTATTGGAGCTGCAGAGGGAGCCATGAACGAGCCTCCAAACCCTGTAAAAGAGAAAGTATGTTTAATTGTCACATTAGATAAAGTGATTGAACTACATTCACGTAAATTTTACTCTTATTCAGAAAATTATATAAATCGAGAATGTTAAGTCCAAGATTCTAACATGACTGAAGCGTGAATCAAAACAATTTTTTTTATTTTATTAATGAAACTTGCTCTTTGCACGGATACCAAATAATATGTTTAACAATTCAAGCAAAATTAGTTTGTTTCCCATTATGGAATCTAGGACCCTAAAGATTATTCTGTTTATGTGTGGTTATAAAATTCAATGGGTTTCAAAATGGTTGGCTTTCTGCCTGTACACAGCAGAGAGAAGAGCATTTAAGACCAGTAATATTTTCTTCTGTTTTTTCTCTTTAGTGCTCCCATTCACGATTACAAGTTTGGTGAGAGCATATTCTCATCGCTACATTTACCACCACTCTCCTTAATAACGCAGATTACTGATGCAGGTATGGAAAGTGCTATTGGAGAAGCAATGAAGGTGATTAATAAATTCAGGACTAATGCATCTGATTTTATGTACCCTCAAGAAGAATTTGTGAAAAGCGTAGATTTAGAAACAGATCAATAACAGACAGTGCTTGTATGCACAAGGTAAGCTGTGTGCCATAAGGAAGAGAGAAGTATTTTTGTGTATGAAGAAAATGAGTGGTAAGAGTACTCAGCAGTGAGCACGATTCTCAGTATAGCAAATTGGCAATATGAGCACAAGTATTGTATTTTGGGATTGTGTATTGATTTAAGTGCACCGTGAACACTAAGTGTATTTGCCCTAAGTGTGGACACAGGTACAGGGATATTTTGAATGTCTTTCTAAAGGAGATAAGACTAGGGGTAAGCTTTAAGTCAAGTCATTATTCTGTTACAGTATGCATAGTCATGTAGAGAAAAGATCACCTGGCCCGTCCACCTACCTAAATGTAGTGAAAGGTGACTGATCAGAGAGGCATATTACCCTAAAGGTGGTTAAAGAGGGAGCATATTGTATTTTTTTTATTGATTAGGGCTCCTAAAGGAAGGCAAACATTACTTGCCTCGGGAAAGAGAAAACAACATCTCCTTTCCTTTTTTAGGTCTTGCCTACGCAGTGCGCATGCGCTGCATAGGAAAAAGACCTTTAGAAATCGATTCAGTTTTGCAGTCAAAAACGTGCACGCATTGCACTGCTTTGAATTGCAACGGGTGCACGTTTGGCGATTCCCTTGCGGGAGCGAGCTTTCAAACCATCTGTTTGTAATTAACAGATGGTTCCTGCTCGCTCCCGCAAGGGAGACAGGCGCAGGCCCCCTTCTCTCTCCCCTCCCCCTGCTGCCTCTCGTCAAACTTATTTTTTTAGTTTGAGCGCGAGGTGCGCGCGCTTGTTTTCTTTCTCCCCACTTCTCTTTCCTCGTTCTGTTCCTATTCCCCATTTATCTCTCTCTACTTCCCTGGCTGTCTTTCAGTCTCGTTCTGTCTTCTCTTTAATCTCTCTATTGTTTTTTTTCTTTCTTCCCGCCATCTCGCTGTCGTCTCTTTTCTTTCCTTTCTCACACTGTGCCTCATATCTCCTCTCATTTCCTCTCTCTGTCTCGTTTTCTGCCTCACCCTCCCTTTCTTTTTTCTGTCATTTCTTTCCTCTCTTCTTCCCCTCTCTCTCCCCTCCTCCTTTTTCTAACACTTTACCTCCTTCGGTCTATGTCCACCCTTTCTCCCTCTGTTCTAGGACTCGGTCACAAAGGCACTAACAGTAACAAGTGTAGGGGCAGATATTAGACACCAGAAGCCCAACAGGAGGCGGAGGCTTTTTAAACCGCTCCTGAGAGGTCAGTAAGTTCAGCGCTTGCTTTTGCAATTTTTAGCCTGCAGGTCTCACTCAGACTGAAATACCAGATAAGAACGGCTCATTCTATAATTATTATGAGGTTGGTGAATTCAATCCTGTTCACCTGGGTTGCAAGAGCTCTTGCTGTTCACAGTGCTATGAAATAGCTAAATATGTCATCACTATTAACCATACCTGTTAAAGTCAAGGGCGTTGCCTCCTTACCTGGGAGATATTCAACTTTATGTATTCAAGTCTCTAGGAATTAGGACTGGGCGTTTGTGCTTCCCACTTACTCATGGGCCAGGATTTGCAAAGAAGTCACTTTTGTGATGCAGTACAAGTCTGACCTGTGCACGAGCACCTTTATAAAGTATGGCAGATTGCCGCGCTGCTTTGCAGCACATTATCACACGAGTGCCCATGCACCTTAGTAACCGTGGGTCTTAATTTTATGAACTGACACAAAGCCATACTACGACTAGCCTCAAGGGATTCATGTGAAGTTGAGACAGCATAATTTGCGCAGCAGGCTTTATATGCAGTAGGTAAGCTGTTCTTTGTTTATTGTGAATTTCCTTTCTGTTCTCTTTTTTTTCTGTGGAACTCCACATTTTTTAAAATGCGTTGAAGATACACAGCGCTGGTGTCTTCTGAGGATTAGAGAGTCACTACACTTGTGAGGAGACAAAGTGCCACCGTTAGTGTGTTCCTTCTTCTATGAAGCATTTTGGGGCATCTTTCACAAAGATGTCATGTATCTTTGTGGCAATGGGTTTGGGATAGCATGTCAGTGATTCAAGGTTTGGTGCTGCGCTTGGCTGCATTATCTAGTTGCTGGGCCATATGTGTCAATATAATGCTGTTCCAATTCCATTTGCACGTCTGATCTGTAGAAATATCTCTTTTCATAAACTAATAAACAGTTTATAAAATCCCTGTGGGTATAAACCTTTAATTTGAAGAGATTTATGACAATTTGGCTGATGTTCTAGTAGTATATGAACATTTTGTGCAACTTTTGGGGTTTGCACATGTACATTTCATAATTCTGGAAAATCCATGTGGTGTTTCACAAAAGCATTTTTTATATTTTCTTTCCCATGGAAAACATTTTACTTTGTGACATATTATGAAATGGGGTTTTTTATGACCTCTTCCCACACTTTCCATGCTTCCTACCCCTGTATCGTTTACTCTAGGCATATATTAGAAGTGTAGAAAATTGTGGGTAAAGTATTGCAAAGATTTGCGGTTACGCAAAGCGTAGGCTTCATGGGTGTTCATTCTATATGCATTGCACATATCTAGGACATTCGGGTGAGACCACCTACTTCTCCTCCCTAGGGTTTTGCTTTCAACTGCAGAAAATTCTCAGATCTCGCACATTGTCTGCACTTATAGCTGCACATGTGAGTACCCACAGATCCTTACTTATCAGCCATTCTGATTTTACTTGCACAAGTGCCACATTTCCCTCACATGAGTTTGTTATGTGCAGAAAAACATTCGTGGGGGGGCGTGGCCAGGCAAGATGGCCGATCGGACTTAATCCGTCTCGGCTCCCGGTCCGCGCACGCTATCAGTGCGGCACAGTGCGACCACAGGCACCCAGGGGAGCTAAATCCGACAGCCTCCAGTGTGGGGAAGTATGAGGCACCCGTGGAGATAATTTATCTGGCCGGATCGCCGGCAGGAGCTTTGCTTCCCGCCACCGCTACTACGGAGGACGACCGCGCTGCACGTAAAATGGTGGCACGGCATCCGTGATCGCCGGCATCTCCCCTGATCATGCAGCTATGAGTGGCGGGAGACGCCCCATGAAGACCGCTGCTCACCCCAGGTAATGCTTGCTTGTGGGGCATCTATGATGCGGGAGGCGCTTCTTCAGCAGCGGCAGAGAGCAGCGACCCCCTCCTTTGCCTGACCCTAACATGGCGGTTGTTTATCTTCAAATGGCGGCCCTCCGCGCTTCCCGCATCTAATGGTTACTGCAACTGGAGGTTTCACAGTCGGAGGGCAGATCTGAGCTTCTGTATACCGCACCTGGCCCCACATGCACTGTACCATTGCCGGGAGCTTTCTGGGGTCTTGTCTGCCTGAGTGCTTCCTCGCGCTGCAGCTGTGTGGAGACTGATGCTCGCTTCCTTTGGCAGGAAAGGGCCTTTTTAGCACGTGGCCTGAGGTTGCGAATGGGCTGCTTGTTGCACCTAATGGACCCTCCCGCGCCCACTACTGCTCCAGATGGACTGCCGGACTCTCTGGGCTCCCTATAGGCATCCGCCTATTTGAGCGCGCCTGGTTTTGTGACTCTTTTGACAAGCATCTCCCCTCTCTTGCCACTTGATGATTGGTAATCTCGCCTCAAGTGGAGTATCCGGTATTGGCTCTGAAATACATCTCTTCTCCAATGCTTAATCTACGGCTGCTGCCGTCACCTCATGGCGCTCCCTGGATGTCAAATCTCCCACGCTCTTTGAGCTGTCTGCGCGGCATTGTGGGGCCTAGCCTTCTGCCGCCAAAGAAATCAAAGGGCCACCCACCGAATAAACTCTCGAATTTCTTCGCTGTGGCAGAAAAACGTTCCACTCTTCGGGGCAAAGCAGGTGCTTCAGCAATGGCCCTTACAAAAACTGATCTCTTGGCCATGTTTAGAGACTTTAAAATCTGAATTGCGCAGTGACATCAGTCAGGATATCAAGGCTTCTATTGAGCAACTGCGCTCGGATCTGACGGATCGCCTGTCCTCCCTCCAGCAAGATGTTGACGCCGTGGGCTCCAGGATCCTGGACCTTGAAACGCAACACCAGGAACAACTCTCAACCGAGCTCCGGGAGGATGTTCGTACACTCCAGGAGCAACTACAACAGGCGCAACTCAGGGCTGAGGATCTTGAAAACAGGGCTCGGAGAGAGAATCTACGCATCAGAGACCTGGAGGAGGGCGCGGAGGGACCGGACATGGAGGCCTTCATGGTGGGTCTGTTCTCGGAGATCCTATCCCCCGCAGACTCTTAAAATAAAACTTGACAGAGTACATCGCATGTGAGCGCTGCAGCACGGCAAGAAGAAGCGGCCCCGCGACGTCATAGTAAAGTTCCATTCCTTCAAGGTCAAGGCAGCGGTTCTCCAGGCAGCTAGGACAAAAGACTGTCTCATTTCAGGGCCACTCTTGCGCCATCTTCCAAGATGTCTCACCATCTACACTTGACCGCGAGCAACTGCTCAGACCCGTCACCGCTAAACTGCGCGATGACAAAATCCAGTATCGATGAACCTACCCGTTTGGGCTCTCCTTTGACTACCAGAACAAACGACGTCATATTACCGACCTGCAGGAAGGTTTGTTGTTGTTGGGTCTCCCCACCGATGTGGACACTCCACTGCACGGTAAGAAGGGAGAATCCCCCCGAAGCTCTACAAAGGCTTCTGCCTGGACTGCTGGATCATATAAGGGCCGGCGCTAACCACTAAAACTCTGCACTCCGGATTGCGCTTTTTGACCATCCATGTATCGATCACGTTCTTCGGCGTCTCCGGTGGCACCTGGGGACACCCGTTGGACTCTGGC
This sequence comes from Triturus cristatus, assembly GCF_964204655.1. Taxonomy (NCBI): domain Eukaryota; kingdom Metazoa; phylum Chordata; class Amphibia; order Caudata; family Salamandridae; genus Triturus; species Triturus cristatus. The sequence continues at coordinate 588,203,370 of NC_140589.1, forward strand.
TATGACCTGAACTACCCCTCTAGCCTCACGCTCAGTACTCCTTCGCCTCCGCCTTGGTCTATGCTTGTAGCGGAGGGGGTCATGGACTTTGTGGCCTTTATGCAGTAAGGTCCCTGTCGCTGCCTTTTTTCTTACAGTCTGTCCTCACGGCCAAGACAGGTTAGCAATGTCTTAAGGCCTGTTATAGCTTTCACGGGGTTGTCTTTGATGTTTTTCATATCTTACAGCGCTTTCAATGCGGCGCGTACTGTGACACTGCCTTGCAATGAGGTACTCGCTTAGAACATTTCAGTTAATCGCAAAAATATGCTCTTGATACAGTTTTTTCGCACTGGGGCGGGCGTGGACGGGGTCCTCGGATCTGATGTTTCCCCCTGGGCCCTGCAGGGTCTCTCTGCCCTGGCGGAGAGATCACCAGTAATGTATGTATGGTTTATCCAGTTACTTTTGTTCTCTTGTTTAGGGTTTGGGGGGGGGGAGGGTGTGGGTGGGTAGTGGTGGCGGCTTTTTAACGCAGGGGTCTGTGCAGATGTAGGACTATTGGGTCGTTGCCAGTGGAGGCCACGGATGTTCATGGCTTCAAGGGGTAGGTCGGCGGATTGGGTTCCTAAGGGGCGGGAGGGCTTCTGGCTGAACGGTAGTGCTTACTTTCTGTCCTGATGCCGATTGTTATTGTTACTTGGAATGTTAAGGGGCTCAATTCCCCCCAAAAACGCCACAGGGTGTGGAAATATATTGAGGATCATCATCTTGATATTTTAGCACTACAGGAAACCCACCTTGCCAGAGCTGAGGATACACGCCTTAAACACAAACATTTTCCACTAATATACAAGTCCTCAGCCCATACGAAACAGAGGGGTGGCTATCCTATTTCGCTCCTCCACCCAATTTCAACTGCTGGGGGTCCAGAGGGACACGAATGGACGTTGGCTTATGGTTAAAGAGCACTTGCGAGGGAAAATCTGCACCTTGGCCGTGGTATACGCTCCCAATACGGGGCAGACGCCCTTTTTACATACATTTTTGGGGAAATTGACAGACTCTGCGGATGGGCCACTAATCCTCATGGGAGATTTTAATTTGATCTGCCGAAAAGATCTTGATGGCTCACACACACAGCGCTCGGGATTGGGCTCCTTTTTGCAAGCCACGCAACAACGCTTTCACGACTTAGGGCTTCTGGACACCTGGCGCACTCTATTTCCGCAGACGCGAGACTACACTTTTTATTCTCATGTTCACAACACTTACTCGCGCCTTGATTATATCTTTATTAGTCAATCTCTACAGGGAACTTTACAGGACGCCAAGATTTTCCCCCTGGTTGTGTCTGACCACAGTCTGCTGTCCCTTAGCTTCAGTTGGTATGGGAACTCCCCGAATCATTCCAGGTGGTACTTCCCCCCCCCCCCATCGCTAATTCGAGACAGGGTCTCTTGTACGAAATTACGGGAAACTATCACTCGTTTCTTTGAGACTAACCGTCCAGAAGATACTTCAGAGCTTACTACCTGGGATACTTTTAAAGCTGTCATGCGGGGAGGGGAATGTATTGCCCTTAATGCGGCATCGAATAGGCAAAGGGCTAAAGAGGGGGAACAATTGGAAAATGAGTTGATTGCTATTGAGCGTTCTCACAAACAATCCCACACGACAAACTCTACGTAACCTCACGGCACTTCGGGGCAAACTCAGGGCTATCTATAACAATAGGGCGGAATTTACACTACTCACGTTGCGGCATATGTGCTACTCCCAGGGTAATAAAGTTGGTAAACATCTTGCCAGACTACTGCGGGGTAAACGGGAGAGAGAATATATAGGTGGCATCAAGGGACCAACAGGGGACGTTACGTATAATGACGAGAGGAAAGCTGACCTCTTTTGGACTTTCTATAAAAATCTTTATACAGGGGATCCTTTAGATCCAGCTGCTCAACGAGACTATTTACGGACCCTACCCATACCCCAGGTATCGGACCTAGAACATCAGACCCGAGCTGACAAAATGATTATGTGGCTCTGTATTGGAGCATCTAAGATTACCTTGGCGGCCGCATGGAAGAGAAAGGAGACACCAGCTGTTTCCCTCTGGCACTCCCGCCTTTGGAAACTGCTTAGCTTGGAGCGTATGTCTGATATCTTTAGGGATAACTACAGGAACTTTGAGTTTCAATGGGGTCCCTTGGTCGCCTTCCTTTCCCGATGTCTTCCTCTGCTGTCTGTTCCGCCTCCATAAGAGCGCTTCACCTCTTTCAATTTTGATCGCGATTACAATATCATATGACCAATGCATTGTATGATTGTTGCCGCCACCACGGGGAGAGTGGGGGGTAGGTTTAAGGGAGGGATGTTTTGATTCTTTTTTCCTTGTGGTTTCCTAGTTGTTTTTCTTTTGTTGTTCATCTGAGGTACCATGGTAAAGGCCTCCTGCTTATTCGGTGTCCTGTCGGCCATGTTATAGATAAGATGTGCTGTTGTAAAGAGTACGGGACAATCTCGGGCGAACGCTGCCTCACGATTTGACTCAGAGAAGCCTCCTCTCCAGCTCCACAGTGTTTTGACAGTGTACCCTTGATCTAGACCACTTCCTTGGGATGGAGCTGGATTTCTACTGGTCATGGCACTTTTTGCGGTCTTTAGTCTATTACTGCATTTTTTGGCTCCCCTGCGTGGAATGCGACACTGCTATTATCTCAGATGTATGTTGTAAAACCTTAATAAAAACAGTTTGAAAAAAATAAAAAATAAAAATTCGTGAATTAAGTCATCTGTTTCCCAGGCATTCTATGTCCCCATGTGTGTACTGCTGCAAAGCCCTTAGTGTCCCAGTCAGGTCTCGATGGCTCAGTGGACTAACGCATCCACTGCAGGGATCTGCGTTTGATGTCATGATCACTGACTGGTACAAGTCTGCAGGACCATTCAGTTCCATTGAGTTGGTAAACCATAAACATGTTTTATCTCTCAGGAGTACTAGGATATGCCTCTTTGTGAACATGTCTACAAGTAAACTGGTTATATTACTTTATCAAGCAGAAGACTCAACTTTTTAGTTCTGCACACTGTCACACAGCGTATCATTGGCCAAAAAGTCTCAACACAGCAGTGCTGGCACTTACAAGCATTGGCATAGCCAATAGGACTCGCCTTTGGGACTAAGAGTTTAGTTATCCAGCACAATATCCTTGGTGCAACAACATCAACTGTTGCATGGCTAAACACTTATAGGGTCCCAAAGGCGAGACCTATTGGCTATGCCAATGCTTGTTCCTTTTCGCTAAGGAACAGTACATTTAAGAAGCAGAAGGCAGAGTAACAAATTAAAAAGAAAACTGGAGCCATAAAGCAGTTTTAAAGGCAACAGTGACAGGGTTATCAATTTAATTTCCATAGCAGAACTCACCAACTAATTCAATGCAAACTATTAATGGTAGAGATGTCAGTGGATGTGTGCTTCAAAAAAGACATTAAATAGACAACTGTAATCAATGAATAAAGAAAAAACAAATGCTAATTAGTGAATATAATTAACTAGTACAGAGTTCTGCTACTTAGCTGTATAATTACCAGCGGCATCTACAACGTTCCCTAAAAGTGACATAAGTGCGGAATCAAACAAGCTCGGGGTTGGCGGTCTCTCCTCATTGCTCCGCGCAGCTGTTCCGCACAGCTGCTCAATCTGTCTGCTCTTCCAGGTCCTTTACAGTGGTTGTTTATTTAATTTTGTAGACCGTGAAAGTACCAAAAGGAGTCCTGGCGGTTAACACAAAGCAGCAATCTGGCAGAGCAAAACTACAATCGAAGAGCTGTGTTTTGAAAGTTTTGCAAAACGCATGTGGTTAGGTTCTGCACAAATTACAAATGGCAAATTGTGCCAGCTCCAGGCAGTGATGACTGTAAAAGCTCAGCCACATGTACGCCTTCTGCAAAAACTCTGCTCAGTGAACAAAAAAGCCGCTGAAAATGGTTAGACAGTATTTGGCGAAAAAGCCTGTGATAGTGCGGAGATCCTATGGGTTAGCCAGGCTGCAACATAGAGGTCACAGATCCTTTTGCGAGTAATTTAAGGACATATGAAGCCAAATTGAGCAGTCACAGGAGTGGGCAGAGCAGACTCCTGGATCAGAAGGGAAGAGGTGCCTCATGGCAGACAGTACCATTCTACTTGGTACTCCAATGGGTTGAGCAGGGGATGCTATAATGGTGCATCTATACCCTGATTCACTGCACCTCTCAGCCCAAGAGAACCAAGACAATAATTGCAGTAAGCATGTGCTCCTTCCAGGAATTGCTAACCTTATTTGAGCCATCACATACGTGGCAACAGGGAAAAGAGAAATGATGGTCGCTCCCAGTAGAAGGAAACTTTGCCAGCTCTTACTTAATTCAGTGGGCGACTATAAGACATTGGGTTTTTAGTTATGAAGGATGAGAGTCCTTCACAATTAATAAGTCTGCCATTGTCTTCTTACTGGGAACCTAATACTCTATTGTAGCACTTCACTCTCTCAGGGTAGAGAAGCAGGGCAGTCTGAGGTCTACTCAGGGGAGGTGGTGTGGGCTAGTAACCCCAGCTTACTAGTACACAACATCAACAATCAAATTATTGTCCTGACAGTACTTTTACTTTTAAAAAGGAAAATTACTTTATCAACGTTGTAAATAAAGCATTAAAATGAAAAACGTGTCACGCAGGCTTTCTTTTGCTTTAACTAGGCTGCAACTGCAGTTTTGGGTATGATCAGCAAGTTCCCTGCATTCCAGAGTCCAAGAGCAAACATTACAAGTGCAAGAAAGCTCAGGAGACGCACAGCGCCGCAGCAGTCCCGAATCAGCAGTGAGATGCACTGCACTGCATCTGTTCTGCTCACAGGACCAAAGTTGGGCTGGCAGAGCACTTCCAAGGGTCTAGGACTGGGGGACACCACTTGGAGGGCAAGACTCACAACAAGTAGAGTCCAGGTGGTGGGTTCCAGATAGGTGGAGCCTTTTCTGTTCATGAAGCTCTGATCAGGAGGCCAGCCATTTAGCCCTTGGGGTTACTATGGTGGTCCACTTGTTTCACTCAGGCAGCAGGGCAACAGGGTACAGAGCAGTGCAGCATTCCCTCAGTCTTCCACAGGTCTAGAGGTGTGCTGAAGAGTTGGGTCTGAGGATCCAATATGTATGCCTGGTGCCCACGTTGAAGTAAGGGAAGGTTCTGGAGGTTTCTACCCCTAGAGATATTTGAAATTTCCTGCCCTTCCTATCCTGGCCCCAGCTTGTATGGGGTCACAACAAATTAGTGTCAAACCCTGTGTGATTGTGCCCAGGCAGAGTGTTTCACTTGATGAGGCTGAGCTGTCACCTACCACACTTGCATATCACAGAGATGGACCGTTCTGCCAACACCTATTGGTCCCCTGTCTGGGAGCATTACACAAAGATCAATTGCCAGAAACACCTAGTCATGTGACCCAGGAGGCAGGCAGCAAATGGTAGCATTCTAAAAGTGGCATTTTTAGAATTGTGACTTAAATTCTGACCTTTACCATTAAAGAGGGTTTTACATTACAATTCATTCACCACTAATCTCAACATTCCTAACTGCTCCCAATTGAAAGTTATCATTTACTAAATAAAATAGGGCAACCCAATGTTATCCTATGGGAGAGGTAGGCCTTGCAGTAGTTAGTCAAAACCAAATTTAAGAGTGTTTCACTCCCAGAGCATATAAAAGTTAAAAGTAAAAGTCCAACTTTTTAAATACACTGCACCCTGCCCTATGGGCTGGTTCGGGCCTACCTTAGGGGTAACATTTGTATTAAAAAGGAAGGTTTATGTCTGGCAAAAGGTTTATTTTGGCAGGTTGAAATGGCACTTTAAAGCTGCACACACAGACTGCAGTGGTAGGCCTGAGACAGGTTTAAAGGGCTACTTAAGTGGATGGCACCATCGGTGCCAAAGGCACACTAATAGCATTTAATTTACAGGCCCTGTGTACATGTAGTACCCCTTTACTAGGGACTTACAAGTAAATTAAATGTGGCAATTTGGTGTAAGCCAATGTTGCCATGTTTCAAGGAGCGTTACAACAAATAAATGATGGACGGAATGCAGACATTCTCCCCCAGTCAAGAGATCTGGGTTAAATCCATTGTTCTTTTGCCCACTACGCCACCCCAGTTCAGACATGGCCATATGCAAATCAGTCTTGACCCTGTGCCTCATGGGAACAGTCCAGCCCAAACTGCCAAGCCATGTCTTCCCTGGACCGGAATCAAGCATCCTAGGACCGGTTTCTGGCTATCAGCCGTCAACAGCCAGGATAGCTTGACTCCAGTGGCGTAGTGAGCACGGGACCCACGTCTGGGCATACCCATCCCACTTAGGGCGAAAAGCGTTACAACAAACAAATGATGGACGGAATGCTGACAATGCAGGCATTCTCCCCCAGTCAAGAGATCTGGGTTAAATCCATCGTTCTTTTGCCCACTACGCCACCCCAGTTCAGACATGGCCATATGCAAATCAGTCTTGACCCTGTGCCTCATGGGAACAGTCCAGCCCGAACTGCCAAGCCATGTCTTCCCTGGACCGGAATCAAGCATCCTAGGACCGGTTTCTGGCTATCAGCCGTCATCAGCCAGGATAGCTTGACTCCAGTGGCGTAGTGGGCACAGGGTCAGACTGATTTGCATATGGCCATGTCTGAACTGGGGTGGCAGAGTGGGTTAAAGAACGGTGATGGATTAAACCCAGATCTGTTGACTGGGGGTGAGTGCTTGCAATGTTCAACACTCCGTCCATCATTTCCTTTGGTTTTTGCTTTGTTCGCCATAAGTTGGCAGGGTATGCTCAGACGTGAGTCCCTTGCTCACTTTGCCACTGGATTCAAGCAAGCCTGGCTGAAGACGGCTGAAATGCCAGAAACCGATCCTAGGAAGCTTGTTTTCGGTCCAGGGAAGACATGGCTTGGCAGTTCGGGCTGGACTGTTCCCATGAGGCACAGGGTCAGACTGATTTGCATATGGCCATGTCTGAACTGGGGTGGCAGAGTGGGCTAAAGAACGGTGATGGATTAAACCCAGATCTGTTGACTGGGGGTGAGTGCTTGCAATGTTCAACACTCCGTCCATCATTTCCTTTGGTTTTTGCTTTGTTCGCCATAAGTTGGCAGGGTATGCTCAGACGTGAGTCCCTTGCTCACTTTGCCACTGGATTCAAGCAAGCCTGGCTGAAGACGGATGAAATGCCAGAAACCGGTCCTAGGAAGCTTGTTTTCGGTCCAGGGAAGACATGGCTTGGCAGTTCGGGCTGGACTGTTACCATGAGGCACAGGGTCAGACTGATTTGCATATGGCCACGTCTGAACTGGGGTGGCAGAGTGGGCTAAAGAACGGTGATGGATTAAACCCAGATCTGTTGACTGGGGGTGAGTGCTTGCAATGTTCAACACTCCGTCCATCATTTCCTTTGGTTTTTGCTATGTTTCAAGGAGTGCGCACACGTACTTTAACACTGTTTAGCGTGGTTACGTGCATGGAGTCCTAAGGCCAGCAAAAACAAGATTATCAAAAACAGAGGAGAAAGGCAAAAAAATGGAAAGACCATCCTAAGGCTGACAAGTCTAACAACCAAGAACCTAAAAAGCACCACTAGTAACTAAAACAGAAGTGGGCCTCAATGATTTGGAAAACAACCTCCGATTGCGAGTAGGCTTGTAAAACTTAAAGAGTTTAGATAGGTATCTCAGAGCTTGAGACCAATAAACTATGCAGCTGACAGGGGATGCATAACATATTGATAGTTATCTTTTGTTTTAAAGACAGCCAAAGTAAAACAATGTCTGGAGTCAAGTGTTCTGACTTTTTAAATACTATGCAATATCAAACTACAGTTCAGAGAGCGCTACACATAGCCTATCCAATCTGTTCGCATAGAGCTGTGATTGAAACTATTTTGGAAAGTTCAAGTACTGCAGTCCAGTATGGGAACTATTGTATAGCTCACCAACACTTTGAAAATATGTTCTTACATCAGACTAAGGTTCAGTAAATCCTTGTCGATATTTAGTAGTAGAGTGATGGCACCCATTGACTTGATCCTCTTCACCCGAGTTCAAGCATCCCATTAGCCTTTAAAGCAATAATTCTAGCACATGTATATCTCGGACTGTTCAGTTGCTATTTATGCTGCTTATGCAAAAAACATGCAATTGTAATTTATGTTCACTTCATGGCACATTGTGAATTTGTCCCTCTATTGAGTGTTATCACCATGATTTCTTTTGTAATGTAAGCAGAGAGCGGATTTCATTTGTCTTTACATGTTAATATTTTACAGGAAAGATTGTATGTTCAACTTATTTTGAACTGCTTGCCAATAATCCATGTCATTAAAGATCATGGTAAATACATAATTCATAACCATCCCAGAAAAATTAATTGATTTAATTGATTTACCTTTGAAAACGTTTCTCTGCAGAATAGATTTATTTCTATTTGTTGAGAAACTACCTAATGGTACAGCAAACTACAACTCCCAGGAGGCTAGGGCACGTGAAGGGACAAATATGAGCTGTCCTAATAAACCAAATGAAAACTGCAGTTGAAAGAGAATGGTTGTACCAGTGAGAAAGACCAATAGTTGAAATGTGTTTGGGATTTAATCTTTTTTGTGACATCAACCTAATAATACATTAATAATTATTTTGGCAAACTTACTGAGTGCAGAGAACTTTTGTCCCAACACTAGATAACAACTACGAAATATCACAAATATAAATATATATCGTTTACACTGCTCCCACAGTCCATTAGTGCGGCACCTCGTGTGGCGGGCACAGAAAAGCCAGTAACAATATCGACAAGATAATGCGTTCCTGCATTGCAGAACACCAAAACACCAGCCTGTATGAGTGTTGCAGGTGATTTGTTTTGCTGCAGTCAAGATACCCAACGTGTTTCTGGGCACACTTCTCCTTGGTCATGGGACAGAAAGTTTGCATAGCAGCTTAACTTACAATTTACATAACAGTGCATTCGAATAACATTAAGAAAAGACTACATTGTAGGTATTACAAGGGAAATAACTTGGGTGCTATTTCAGAGTGATTACTCGTTATACACTGGCTCATGAGCATATTTAAGTTCTCAAACAAACTACAGATACGATTAGTATGTCGAACAGCCAATATTATGTTAAAATAAACAAAATAAAACACCTGCATAATGCATGCAACATTCTAACATGCTTAGTGCAACTACACTTTCTCATTAATTAACTTGCATGCATGCAGTTAAAAATGTATAGAGAAACTTGTTTAGACATTAGGTATGAGGCACCTTTAGCAAATTAAAGTGAAAACATATAGACAAATCGGATCACTCTTCTCCAACAAGGCAGTATATTGTGACAATTGGCCCCTAAAAAAATCAGGGCGACCTTATTGTAGTTGTGACAAGGGACTCATATGACACATTACTACAGTATGTAATCACAATAATGGTGCTTCATTCAAATCCCCATGTAAATTTTGAATTCCATTGCCCCCTTTGTTAGGAGTTATCGCTTTGTGTACAGTACTTCTTATATAAAACTTGTTACAACTGCACCCAAGATTATACACACAATAATCTTTGTTACAAGTAAGATGTTTAATGGTGAAAGATTTAGCAGTTTCTGCGAAGGCTATTAGTTTGACAATAGCACTGTATCTACAATGCACAAAAACGTCTATGTGAGCACATTATGGCGTCACACATAATGATAGACAGTATTCGGTGGCTCGATATTTCCATCAACATCCTGCTAGTGATATTACACAATTCCAGATGATGGTTATGAATGCGATAACCCCCAACATCAGAAGGGGCAATAGAATACAAAATTACGATGCTTGGAATCAAGGTACATTATCATATGTAACACTATGATTCAGATATGTCTCAATTCAGATGAAGAATTGGCTGTACATTTAGGTTGCTATATGTAAGAATTTATTTAATTTTTGAGGCCTAAAGATTCTGGCTATGGCTGGTTCAATACTGATTTTCAGTTTTCTACAAATTTGTCTTTCAAAAATCTGACTGATTATGACTTGTAGTGGTGATAAGTGGCAGCAATTCAGCTTTAATTGCTTTTAACATGTTCTTATTTATAGGTGTTGGAAAAGAGAGATTAACACTATAGCAACTTTGAAGTCAAGGTCTATGTATTATGTTTTTCTGCATTTGTTGAAATTATTTTTCTGCTTAATACAATGAAAATAAGGGATGAGGCTGAAGAAAAGCCTACGTGGGCTCAATCTTCATATGTTCACATACATACAGTATTCTGTTACTGGGACTATTTGAACTGTTTAAGATATAAAACCGACTCAATCTGGTAATCAATTTATCATTGACATTGTAAGAAATTATTTTACATTAGGAGACTTAGAACATTGTTCCAATGTGGATTAGCAGATTTAACACAATATGGCTCACTTGGGCGTTTTTTTACTGTGATCATTTTTATCACTTATTATTCACTATCACAGTTACTTATCATTATTAATGTGTTGCCTTGTGGAAATTTGAATAATGTGCCATTATTCATTATGGGGATGGCATTGTGGATTAATAGGTCATATGAGTTTCATGAAAGTACTACAAGATGGCCACCATAATTTTTTCAGGGCCAATTGTCTCAATGCACTGCTTTGGTGCAGACGAGTGATATGATTCATCTATATGTTATTCACTTTAGTTTGCCAAAAGTGCCTCATACCTAATTTCTTAACACATTTACCTATACATTTTTTATGGCATTAATGCAAGTTCAATAATGAGTAACTGCAGTTGCACAAAGCATGTTCTAATGTTGCATGCATTATGGAGATGTTTTAGTTTGCTTATTTCAGCATAATATTGGCTACATAATAATTGAATCTGTTTGTTCGAAAAATTAACTATGCTCACGAGCCACTGTATAAAGAGTAATCCCACTAATATGTCACGTGTTATTTTCCTTGTAATACCTACAATGTAGTCCCTTCTTTATAAGTGATTTACACAATAGTGCATTCAAATAACATTAAGCTGCTACGCAAAATTTCTTTCCAGTGACCAGGGGAAGTGTTCCCCGAAACGTGTTGGGCATCTTGGCTGCAGCAAAATAAATTACCTGCAACACTCACACGGGCTAGTGTTTTAGTGTTCTGCAAGGCTGGAACACCTTTTCTTGTGGAGATATAAATATATTCACTGACAAAAACAAAGGTTGAAGTAACGTTCCAGTTAGGTGAGAATGTCAGTGATGACAAAGTTTTAAACCAACACCACTGAAATTCATCAATTATAGATAGCTCTGGTAACTGTAACTTGTGCCCCCGCCGTATCGTTTTCTTATCCATAATTGTATTGCAAATGTTCCTGTAATATCATCAATGATGTCATAGAAGTTTAATGAGTGATGTAATATGTGGGGTAATCAGAAGCACATGGCGAAGGTGCTAGTTTTAGTTACTTTAAGGCACAAATCATAGTTACCAGAGCCAAATATAACTGGTGAATTTCAGTTGTTTTGTACGTTTAAAACATTCCTAACTATAATGTTACTTTAACCTTTGGTTTTTCAGTGAATTTAATTTTTTTTTTTTAAACTTAAAGTTATATTTTGTTACTGTACACAACACAACCCCTCACGCTCCCCCACCCAAGCAGGAAGACAAACCCACGCTCAGCAGGGCCTTTCGTCATGCTAAGTGTTGGCTTGGCTGTTGGCAGTCAACCCCACGCTGCGCACACAGTTTGGCTGTGTAAAGCAGGGGGTTGGCCGCAGAGCCTGGCCTGCGTCCAACCCCCTGCAGACAGTCATCCTTGTGCTGCACGGTGACTAATTTTTTTGTTAGTGTAATGTTAATGCTAGTTTAGAAGATGCATCTCCAATCCCTCAAAAACAGATGACAGTCAAACCCTCATGGGCACCACTGACCACAACTATCCCACATAACCCTAGGGCAGGTATAAACCTATGCTCTATAGTGGTAGCTAATGGCTTCCATTCGGCCAAAAGCAGAATTCCCCTGTGAACCTTTTGAAAAATAAACCTTTAAGGAAGGCATTGTCCTAGGACAATTTAATTATTTTAGAAATGAGCAGATGTTTGTGCTATTAAGATATGTTTATTAAAGGGTAGAGAGGGCCGCAATTCCCTCATTTTACAGAGCAACACAGTTGTTAAATGGACTATGCTCCCAGTGATTTTCAAAGAGAAAGAAAGTTAAAAGTGAGTAGGAATGTAATAAAAAAATCAAATGGAAGTAAGGAATTTTGGTCAAATAAATATCCTAAATTCATATCAAAGTTCCTAGTTAGACTCTGGACTGTTAAGCACACTAGCTGGGGGTGAGACAGAACCACGTAAAGATGGTCTGCTTTCCTATTAATAAATCAATCAGGATTTTGTTATCACTGCTAATCAGCCAATAGGGTATCCAGGGGCTTGCAGGTTCCGTAAGGCTCATTTAAACAGCCAGGTCTTGAGGCCCTTTTGGAAACCTGGGACGTGATTGTCTGGAACTGCATGGGGAGGCTGTGACAGTTCTTTGCTGCAATGTAGGAGTAGGGACATCCTTCACTTCAGCAGATGCGGGATGTGTGGGCAAGTGATAAGGAGGTTGGCGTAATCTTCGTGGATGCTGAAAGTTCAGGCGGTGGTTAATGTATGCAGGTCTTTGGTTGTGTAGAGCCTTGTATGTGTGAATCAGCAGCTTGAATTGGCATATCTTCTGTACGGGGAGCCAGTGGAGTTGCCTGAGGCAGGATGGGTTCATCGAGGACGAATTATCTGGCTACGATGTGCTCTATAGATTGAAGCCTCTGTAGAAGGTGTTCGGCGATTCCTATGTAGAGAGCATTGCAATAGTCCAGTCATCTGGTAAGGAGGGCCTATGTCACAGGGTGTCTTGTGTGCAGGTGTAGCCACTTTAAAATCTTCCATAGAATGCGCAGAGTGAGAAAGCAGGCAAGAAGACTGCATTGATCTGTGATTTCATGGTGAGCTTGTTATTGATGGTGATGTAGAGGTATCTGGCGTGGTCGGCAGGTATTGGGTGCAGGTCCCAGGTATGGCAGCCAACAGGAGTCATTCCAGGGGTTGCTGCAGATCAGTATTTCCGTCATGTTCGTGTTCAGCTTCAGGCAGTTGTTCATCATCCAGTCGGCGACTCTGGTCATTCATCGGTGGAAGTTGGTCCCGGTGGTACCAGGGTCATCGGTGACTGAGAGGATGAGTTGGGTGTTGTCTGCGTAGGATATTATGTTGAGACGGTGTGCTCTGATGATGCTGGCCAGTGGGTCATGTATGAGTTGAAGAGAGATGGGCTGAGGGATGAGCCCTAGGGGACACCACAGACCATATCATTGGGTTGGAGGTGAAAGATGGTAGATGGACCCTCTGTATTCTTCCAGTGAGGAAGAAGGTGATCCATCTGAGCACGTCCCCTTGGATGATGATGTGGAGGAGTCTTTCGATCAGCGTGTAGTGCTATACAGTGTCTAAGGCTCCCAAGAGGATCAGAGCTGCTGTTTTTCCTCGGTCAAGGAAGGTGCAGATGTCATTGGTGGCTGCGATCAGGGCAATCTTGGTGCTGTGATTGCTGTGGAAGCAGGATTGGGATGTGTTGAGTAGCTGGTTTGGCTCCAGGTGTGTCGTGATTTGCCGCATGGTCTTTTCCAGTATTTGGGCTGGGAATGGGAGCAAATTGATTGCTGGTAGTCTTTGAGTACGCTTGGGTCGGCGGAAGGTTTTTTGAGTAGAGCTTAGACTTTGAATTGTTTCCAAGTGTCGGTAAATGTTGCAGTTGTGAATGAGGGGTTGAGCAGGGTTTGGAGCTCATGGACGATCCTTTGGTTTCAGAGGTTGAAGATGTGGTGTGGGCATGGGTCTGTGGGAGCTCCTTAGTGAATAGATTTCATGATTGGGGTAGTGTCCTGGGTGGAGAGCTAGTTTCATGTGGTCAGTCCATGGTTACTGTAGGCTGCTGTGAGGAAGTAAACTATTGAAGGACAGAATGCAGAACAATGTCACACATTCACCCCAGTACAGAGATCTGGTCCTAAATCCATCGTTTTTTTGCTCACCATGCCATTCCAGTTTGGACCCAGTCATATGCAAATCAGTCTTGGCCCAATGAGAAAAGTCCAGCCCGAACTGCCAGGCCAGGTCCTCCTTGGACTGGAAACAAACATCCTAGGACCGGTTTCGGGGTGTCACCCCTCTTCAGCCAGGATAGCTTGATTCCAGTGGCATGGAGAGCACGGGACTCACGTCTGAGCATACCCGTCCCACTGGGGAAACCGGTCCTAGGATGCTTGATTACGGTCCAGGGAAGACATGGCTTGGCAGTTCGGGCTGGACTGTTCCCATGAGGCACAGGTTCAAGACTGATTTGCATATGGCCATGTCTGAACTGGGGTGGCGTGGTGAGTAAAATAACGATGGATTAAACCCAGATCTGTGACTGGGGGTGAATGTTTTGCCAATGTGCAATATTCCGTCCATCATCTTGTGTGTTTTGCTGTTCACCCTATGTGGGAAGGGTATGCCCAGACGTGGGTCCCGTGCTCACTACGCCACTGGAGTCACGCTATCCTGGCTGAAGAGGGGTGAAACCCCGAAACCGGTCCTAGGGTGCTTGATTTCGGTCCAGGGAAGACATGGCTTGGCAGTTCGGGCTGGACTGTTTCCGTGAGGCACAGGGTCAAGACTGATTTGCATATGGCCATGTCTGAAATGGGGTGGCGTGGTGAGCAAAATAACGATGGATTAAACCCAGATCTGTGACTGGGGGTGAATGTTTTGCCAATGTGCAACATTCCGTCCATCATCTTGTGTGTTTTGCTGTGAGGAAGTAGCAGTTGAGTAAGTCCATGGGTGTAGGTTGGAGTTTGAAGTTTTTGTATATGGTTGAGATCTTCTCATGGATGAAGTCAGCGAGGTTGTTGCAGAGATCTTGTGAGGGTGTAATGTTGTTTTCACTGGCGACCAGGTTGGAGAGCTCCTTAACAATGTTGAAAAGTTCCTTGCTGTTGTTGCCACTGTTTATGCGTGCGGCTAGTGCTGTCTTGTTTATTGCCCTCAGCAGCTGGTGGTAGAGGTTGAAGGAAGTCTTGAAGGCTGCCCTGGTGGAGGTGTCCTTGCTGGCATGCCATCTTGTTACCAGCTGTTTGGTGTTGCGTTTAGCTTTTCTGAGTTCTTGGGTGTACCAGCTGGCCTTTTTAGAGGATCTTCTGTGATTGTTACTCTTGATGGAGGTGATGCTGTCAGCATAGTTAGTGATCCAGGCTTTGAAGTTCTTAATTTCCTGTTCTAGGTTGGTGGCCCTGGCTCGGTTGAGGGAGTTTGTCAAGGGGGATCTCTGACAATCTGCTCTAGCTGCATTGGATGGCACTGGCCATCTTGGGGGAGGTGGTGTGGAGTCTGGAGATGCTGAAGTGGACAATGGAGTGGTCAGTCCATGGGAGTTCTTTGACGTGGCTGTATTTGACATGGTTGCTGGAAGTGAACTTGGGGTCCAGCATGGGGTCACGGACGGTTTGGTCAGTCTGAGGCTGCTCATTCTATTAAGGCGGTGGGCAGAGTTGTCATTGGGGTCGAGATCGCCGAGGATGTAGACCCTGGAGTCCAGGGCAAGGGGAGCAATGAATTCTGCGATAGTGTTGCAGAATCTGGAGCGCGGGCCTGGGACTCAGTATGCGAGGGTGCCTCTGATGGTAGTCTTCTGGAGTTTTAAGTTGAGGTATTCCATGGTGGTGGTGTTCTTGGTGGTGGTGGTGTACTTTATGGTCTTTACTTGAATGATTGCTATTCCTGCTTGCGGCTTGTTGGTGCAGTCCTGGCGAGTGATTTTATATCCTACGGGAGTCGCTGTGGCGATGTCAGGGGCAGATGAAGGGTTGTGCCAGGTCTCGGTTAGGAAGACTATGTCGGGTGCGAGGGCGGTCAGATCCATTAACTTGGTGGACTGTTTGCAAATGGAGCTCGTGTTGAGGAGTAGGCAGTGAAGTTGGTCGGTCACTGCTGGTGTGGTGAGAGGCTGTTGTGGTGCTCGGAGGAGACAGTGGGCGCGCTAGTGCAGGAGAAGGTGCAGCTGGCACAGGAGAATAGTCCTACAATAGAGTGTGTTGTGACGTGGCAGCAGTGTTCGCTGGGGCGTCCGGTGTCCAGGGCATGGAGGACGGCGGCGATATACCTGCGGGTTACCGGGAACCAGGGGTCCTGGTGCTGGGCATGGACAAGGCGCAGATGGTTAATAAAGAAATTATCAGATAGCAGAGTCCCTTCCACTGGCTGATAGAACATGGACTGTGGAGTTGCTAAACCTCTTCTATGAGGTTGTCAGAAAGTAAAGAAAATAGCATTTAAGATAACAAAATGGAAAGAACTTCATGAAGACGTTAAAAGAGAGTTAGCGGTCTCAATTCTGGCATCTAGTGACAAAAAACAAAAAGGCTATTTGTGACTGTGGCAAAAAGATACCTTTCTCAACATGATCGATAAAGATATTTCTCCACCCTATGTAGCACAATGGGTAAAGAATCAAACCTGAGATCTAGGAAAGCAAAGTGAGAACGTCTAACATATAGATCACTATGGACTACATTTATTAGCCATCGCTACAGAAGTTCAGTCTGCATTAAAGGGTTAAAAAAAAAACAGTTAAGCCACCAAACCCAGACATGGTCCAGAGACTGACATAACTGGTACCCTTAACCGATATATTCAATAAAATTATGCAGCCAGAATGATACCATCCTCATGGACGGATGCTATAATTATTTCTATTCATGAAAAAAGTAATTGCATTTACCAACAATCTTTGGTTTCGATAGTGTTGCGAAATGCTTTTGGAAAACCTTGCATGACTGGCCGACTCTACTTAAAGGATTATTCTGTGAACAAGGACTGTCAAAGTGCTTTTGCATCAACCCATTGGTACTAATGAACAAAGGCTCACACTTTGTGTTGATAGTGAAATATGTTGTCTAACGAGAGTCCTTTTGATCAGTGTTGGAATCAGAGAAACACTTAATAATAGCGATAGGGTTATGTTGAGAAGTTGTGTAGAAAAACATTCTGTTCAACCATACAAAGTCAATGCCATATTTATGCTTTAAACAAAACTAGGAACAATCCAGGTCTAGAGCGTATTCAAGAGAGTCAAACAGACTCCTACTCCTTCAATATTTTCATAAATAATGTTAAGAGTTATGTTAGATTGCCCAATGTGCATCGGCAATCAAGTAAATGATTATTATATTTTGACACAAAGTATAATAGTGAACAGGTACTATATTACAAAAAATATTCACACTATGGAAGATTAATCTGCAAATGGTGGAGAAATTTGACTATTTGAACTTGTGCTTTATTTGCAAAGGCTCTTGGACATCACGTCACAAAAAGCTATCTCATCCTGGCAAAAATAGCTGAATTGATCAGTTATTGAAACAGAAGCATGGAG
This sequence comes from Triturus cristatus, assembly GCF_964204655.1. Lineage (NCBI taxonomy): Eukaryota > Metazoa > Chordata > Amphibia > Caudata > Salamandridae > Triturus > Triturus cristatus. Next base: position 588,220,867 of record NC_140589.1, read on the forward strand.
GGTGGCCTCAATTTCTGCCCTGTTACAACGTTTCAAAACTAAAGCAGAAGCAACAGCATTGTATAGATGAAATAGGTAGGACTTCTCTTCAGGATAAAACTGATTTACCTCCAAAATCATTTACTTAGGTAGGAGTATGGGTTAGATCGATTGGCTCCCATTTTGCTGGAGAACAGCTGTGTTTAGATTTCAGTGAGCTTTCGTTGGACCCCTGGTGTACGAGTTGATTGCAGGGACCCTATCAAGTCTAGGGGAGAGAGCCTTCAAGACCCACTCCCAAGGGGGGGGGGGGGCGGGGGGAGTGAAGACGGTTGGAAACCATGCTGGCTCCTTCTAACAGCAGAGACATTTTCGGAGAGCGAGCCTATGTAGTGTTTGATAAAAATGGGCAGAGAAGTTTTTAGTTAATTTTTCCCACAGGCGAAGAGTGAGAGGAATTACTTTATGTAATCCTTTTCTGTCCAGTCTTCAATGCACATTGGGTTACAAACACCATCACAAATGTCAGATGGTATTATGTAATCAGAACCACAACATGTATAAAGAGTTAAAAACACTAACAAATGTCTTGTGTTACTACAACACTTGCAACAGTATAACCAACATATGATAACATAGATTGGCATAAATTAAGATACATAAATCAAAAATATTACACTGATCACAAATAAATTAAAATCCAATTTTAACCATAAATTACAAGATTTAATGGCATAAATGTAGAAGCTACTGGATGATATATGTATTATAATGAAGTATAATAGAACAATTTCACAACCCTAAAGTAAGTCAGCATCTTACCAGCAAGAGGCACATACAATAAGAAATGCATGACACTGGTGTAGGCAAGACGTTTCTGAAAAAGCAAGAAAATTATGTTTATTACCAGCAAGGAGGTCTGCAGCGGCCGATGAGCTAGATCCTGCTTGCGTTGTGGATTGTGGCTCGGTAGTGCATACTCCAAAGGCATCTGCACAGTTTTCCAAAATGTACATGAACGGAGAAGAAAACAGCAGTGAGTCCAAGGTTATTCCACAAATGACAACACAGACTGCAATGAAATATGACCTGGAACTGCAAAATAAATTGTCTGGTGATGGCGGACCAGGTAGAATTATACTTTATTGGTAATGGTTATGCCATGGAGATTTGACCCTTCTGTGCACTGTGAAAGCAACTCGTTGCATTAGGCTATTAATTATCTTCCTTTGCGCCAAGAATTACGCGGTCGGACACCTCACTAACTCGGCACCAAATCTATCGCTTATTACATTTACCTGTGCCTGAAGTCATATCCCTGGACCAACTCCAATACCTTATCTAAAAATTCTCTCCAGTGACTTTTTCTAACACCTGGTAAATGCATTGTGTGACAGACTGGGGCCCTTGGCCCACACCCATTGAGGCTCTCATCCTTCACAGTCCTGATGAAGACCTTTTAACCCAGTATAAGGTCAAAAAGCTGTCGAATTTCATACAGCTACATTCGTGGACCATGTTTGCTGGTGCACAGGATCTTCAAAAGATTTTTTTTTTATCATTGACTAGTCCCTTTATTTTAGAAGTCCAGAGTCAGCAAATTCTTACCTCTATATACTTTTTCACTTGAGCACCATGTAACCACTTTTTGAGCAACTAATTTTGTGATTTTGCATTTATATGTTTATGTGACAAAAGTATTTATTTTGCAATTCACTCAAATGTTTCTTGAGACTAAGTGCCGCGGTATGTACAAAGCAATGCATTGAATAGCACTCAGCCTGTACATCGAGCCTGGGGCACAGATCAGGGAGATCCTCGGGACCAGGTCAGCAAGGGATCGCTGAGTGGCTTCCCCTCTGGAGAACTGTCAAGAGCGAAGCTCGCTGCTGGGAAGGGCCCGGGGAGGCCTCTATCTCGGTCCTCATATTCCACCCAAAAAGGCTGCGACCAACAAAGTCTCAAATTACTTTGGCCAACCAGGCACGGGCCCGCCAAGGAAACTGATGCACAATTAAACGGTAACATGGTGCTCAACCGGGAGGATCTTTTAGCGTCATTCAGAGACTTTAAAAGAGGATATCTAGGCGGACATGACTGCCTCCTTTGAATCCTTCAGGGCAGAGATGAGAAGATTGTGGCTCTGCAGTCCGATGTGGACTCAGTGGGGTCCCGTACATTAGATGTGGAGGCGAAATGTCAAGAGCTGGAAGAAAGACTGGGCCCGCTGGAGGAAGGCACAGTGTCGCTCTGTGAGCAGCTGAAGGCCACCGTCCTTAAATGCGAGGATCTCGAAAATCGCTTTTGACGCAACAACATAAGAATTAGAGGCCTGGAAGAAGGATGTGAGGGCCCGGACCTGGAAGCCTTTCTAGTGGGCCTCTTCTCCACAGTCATTGGAGAGGGAGGTCCTGAGGTGAAACTCGAGCACACGCACAGAGTGGGACCAAAGCTACCCGGCTCTAACAAGAGGCCGCAGGATGTCCTCACGAAATTTAGCTCCTTCAAAACAAAGGAACTGGTTCTGCAGAAAGTAAGAGGATCGGAGAAAATTACCTTTCAGAACGCTACCTGTTCACTCTTCCAAGATGTGGTCCAGGCCACCCTGATAAGTCGGCAGCAATTCCGCCCGGTATTAGTAGCTCAGAGAACAAGTCAAGTACAGATGGAACTGCCCCTTCGGCATTGCCTTTCACATGGACAATAAACCGGTTCACAGCATGGACCTTGAAGAAGCGATGGAGCTCCTGGGTCTTAGACCTCCCACCTACCCAAACTAATCCATGTCACGGCGCAATGAAGGGACCCAGAGAAGGGAACAGAGTGGCGCCGGTGCATGGAGGATGACAGGTCGAGTAAACAAAAAGACTCCAAGTTAATGCTGGACAGATGCAGGAAAGTTGGGCACATTATCGGGCGAGCAGATCCACCTAAGGGGGACTGACATTGAACGATGGCAAGACTATTCTGAGGGTTCACGGTTGCCAGAACGTAGGATTGAGACACCCACATAGACTTCCCCAGCGTGGTGCTTCTTAGGAACTGCCGCCCACTGAGCGAACTGGGCTTCTGGTTAGAAATATGGGAAAGGCAGATGGTTACATCTGCAAAAGGGAAGAAGTACACACCCTGATTATACAATAGCTGGGGTAACTGGGAGCGGAAATGGGCTCACTCCTGGAGTTCTCAGGCAGGAGTCCGTCCTCTGGGATGGAGGTTCCTACAACTCACAGTTTTAGCTATGTGTTGTTATATTTGTTGTGCATCATGGTGATTTTTCATTTTGCATTGCCAAGTGGTAACGGATGGGTGGGGGAGGAGGGGGGTAGATGAGGGGCCTTAGAGGAATGTACTGCAGGTCGTACCCCGGAATATAGCAGTTGACTGTCTTTCCTGGAATGTAAGGGAGCTTAATTCCCCCAATAAAAGGCAATCCCTATGGGAATATAGACGGACCATCCGATCCTCCTGGCCGCACTGCAAGAAACACACCTTAAGAAAAGTGAAGAGGGTCGGCTGAAACACAAGAGGTACCCCCAGATATTCCATTCTTCGGCTGTCTCCAAGCAAAATGAGGTAGCCCTCCTTTTTCATTCCACGGTCCCCTTCAATCACCATGCTACTAAATCCGATACGTCAGGGCGTTTCTTAATGGTGAAGGGGGGGCTCAGGGGCAGGGAGTGCACTATAGCCACATTATATGCACCTAACACGGGACAACTAGACTTTATGACCTCTTTCCTGACCACACTGGAGGGGTTTGCCAAGGGAGATATTTTGCTTTTAGGGGACTTTAACCTCATCTGGGAACCCACACTGGACATGACCCATCCCAAACGGGCTGCGGGGAAGGGGACATTTAGTAAATATCTTAAGGCGGCGTTTTAGCGCTTGGGCTTGGTAGACCCATGGCGGGAAACCCACCCTACCAAGAGAGACTATTCGTTTTTTTCCCATTCCCATAGAACCCACTCTAGAATAGACCACGCCTTTCTCAGTCAGTCCCTCCTGGGAGTGGTATCAGATACCCGTTATCACCCGATCTGCCTTTCAGATCTTGCCCCACGAGAGACTACATTAAATTGGCCTGCGCCACAGTCCAAACACAGGCAATGGTTATTCCCCAATGTTCTTAGCCGGGGCAGACATTTTAGAGACGACTTGCGGGCGACTATCACGGAATTCTTTAAGAATAACGACCCAGCCCTGACCTCCTTCACCAACAATTGGGACGCCTTCAAGGCGCTGATTCGGGGCAAATGTATAGAATTAGCCACTGCAATTCGCAACCAACAAAAGAGGGAGAAACTACTACTGAAAAAAGACTTACAGGTAGTGGAAAAGAATCACCAAGAGTCCCCATCAAACCAATCGCTTCGAAAAGTCACAGCTCTTAAGGGTAAATTAAAAGCCATACACTAACAGAGCACAGCACACACTGTTGAGACTAAAGGAATGAGGGAGCGAAAGTGTCAACAAGATAGGCATACTCCAACCGCGCCAGCTAAGGGCAAAACAAGATAAAGCATATATTAAACAGGTAGTGAATGACGCTGGCGTCTCCCACTCCACGGAAGAGGGTAAAGCGAAGGCCTTTGGCCGGTTCTACAAAACTGTATTCCACAGATCCAGTTGACAGCCAAGCCCAGGAGCAATACTTGTAGTCGCTCTCCCTACCAAGGGTCTCGGCCCACACCAACGAGTAACTGAGTAAGCCCTTCACCAAGGAGGAGGTTCAAAAGGCAATAGATGCTCTGAAATTACAAAAGGCGCCGGGCCCAGACGGGCTTAATGCCCACTTCTACCGTACGTTTGCTTCCGACTTGATCCCTCACCTAGTGACCCTATTTAATGACACAGCAAAGGCGTGCAAAGTCACGGACACTATCGGGGAGGCCCTGGTTACAGTCATCCCAAAACCAGGTAAAGACCTAACAATGTGTGCCTCTTATAGGCCAATCGCTCTCCTGAACTTAGATGCTAAACTGTACTCCAAATTCCACGCTAAGTGTCTAGAAAACTTCCTCCCGGCATTGATAGATCCCGACCAATCTGGGTTTGTCAAGGGGCGCCGGACCCATGACAACCTCCGCAGTATGGCGCATATCATTGAAAAAGTGCAGAGGAAGGGTATTACCGCGGCCATCCTCTCGCTGGACGCGGAGAAGGCCTTTGATCAAGTAGATTGGGCCTTTCTTACTAGAACACCGACAAGATTTGGTTTCTGCGACGAGTTTATAGGTACGGTACAGGCCAACTATCACTCCCCCCCTTCGAGAGTTCTAGTGAACGGAACGTTGTCTGACCCCTTCACGCTTAAGAGGGGGATGCAACAGGGCTGTCCACTTTCCCCCCCATGTTATTCATGCTTAGATAAACAAAGCAACACCAACGACGGACCACAGTTAAGCACTTAAATTCCAAGAGTTTGTCTTATCAATTATGTACACTAAGTTTATATGTGTGGTGCAACAACTTCCAGCATCCGTCGTTAGATGTAAAGCAAGTCCAGAAATTTTTTACATAACGGAAGGTGCACTCAAAAGAACAAAGTCCAGATTGATATATATTTTCCCAAAATTTCTTAGTCTTCTTTTATTTGTTAAAGATAGCGGACAGCCAACGCGTTTCGTTCCTTTAGCACAGGAACTTCTTCAGGGCGTATAGTTAGTTGCGTGAATATATACTCATTCCATATTGTTTGATTCAAACTATTCACAACTGAGTGAGATGTATCACACGTTCAATATTGAGAAAAGCGTCTTCAAATACGAAGGTCTAGATAATACCCCTTGAGGGAGTTTTATTGATATATTACAAAGAGTAATCACTCAGAATAATAAAAAGTCCTCTGTTGGACACAGCTGTGTCGTTTCACTGTCGGTTATCATGCCGTCCGGTATATGCTGATTTCGGAGATCTTTTGGTCCATTTTAGAAGTAATTATCGTGCGGCCCAGCTGCGGGTCATCACTGAATGGTCGCTTAGGGAATCTGAAAAGCACTGGCTGCATATGGATCACCAGAAAAAGACGGAGGCCCCATCCCTCACACAGTGGCATGTGAGATTCTGGCGAGCGCTAGCACTCGGACGACTGACGGACATTATGGAGGACACTAGGAAAGGCTTTGACTACATTTGGTCTCCGTTGGTGACATACCTCTCGGAGGGACTACTCTTATTTGCATGCAGCCCCAGACTAAGGGCCCTTCACCTTTTCCACATATAACCCAGTAGGGAGCCCATCAAAGGGGAGTCTTCCCCAATTTGCGATGCACCTGGACTCTGCTCACCGCCCACCCCACAAAGCACATCACTTTACACCACTTGCACCATGATGCACTGTTTACACTGTTGTCCTTTTCCTTTCTTCTTTGTGTTTATGTTCCTTCAATGGAGAGTATAGTATTGACAGCAGACATTCACATTTTCACTCAGTGCCCCTACAACCGGGTCACTACCTAGAAGACCTGTTAATTGAACCGAGGAGATTAAGAAGGGGCGTAGAAGCATAGATGTATATTGGGTGGGGTCCTCATTCACAAGCTGTGTTTACCCGAGAGATATCTTTAATACTTGACCTGTTTAGTGTATGAATGTACCCATCATGATTTTTGTACTGTGTCGCTCCGATTAAATTCAATAAAAAGAATTTGAAACAAATCAATACATTGCTGGCTTAAATGGTGATCCAGTGATTAATCAAATTACTGACAAATAATCCACTATAAACTATTGTTCTTGTTACTGCCGTAATTGCCCAATGTTCCTTGGTGACGTATTGGCTAGCCCTAGTTATATGCAACTGATTTCCTCTCCCTAGCAACTGTGCACTTTTAATTGTATGACTATCTTGCAAGACTCAATTTGTGATCGTTGTATAGCTATGGATGCTTTTGTGTAGCCCATATGCATTCATGGGAACTTGCAGTGCAGTGACAGACTGTCTCTCTCCCCACAATAATTATTGCAAGGGACATCATAAAGGGGCCACAAATGCTGCCCCGCCCGCCCCCCCCAAAAAAAACTGGCAGCACCCATGCCTAATGTGAAGCACTGAAATTAGTAGCAGATTCCTAACATTTTGTATAGTACTCCAAATTTATTGGCAGCACCCTGCCTTATTGAGCCTGCCTTTGAACGGTTACAAATATTGTTAACAACCGGGCCTGTGATGAAAGCACCCCAGTATATAAAACCACTATTTCTGCTATTTTATTTTTTGTCTAGGGTTTCTCCTAAAATAGTGACAGCCGTTATATTCCCCACCGTATTATTCAAAACTGTAATTTTTTTGGGTCAAGACAGAGTGGCATGGAATGCAAAATAACAATGGGCAGGGATATGGTCAAGAGTAATACGGCTGAGTTAAATTCAAGCTTTCCAGCCATCATTTTGTATATTTAAGTTTGGGAGAGGAAGCAGGGGCTCAGTTTGCAATGGGGCTGTAGCAAATCTGCCTTTTCTACATGGTCTACCAAGATTTTTCGTCTTTTCTGGGCCCTATTTTTGCTTGTTTTAGAACTCTGCAAACATTTACTCCTGCTAATCAGAAGTAAAGTGCCTGTGTTCCATTTTAAACATGGTTAAATTGGATTACCCCTGACTGACATGTTAAACTTAGCTTTAAGACCCTAGTCTGTGGTGCAAACATGATACATGTGCCATCCACACAGTGGTCCTGTAAAACATGGTTTCAGGCCAATCCTGTGCAGTCTGGCTGAAGCAGCCCAACAACCTACTGTCAAGAATGTCAAAATAACAATTTTTGACAGGCTGGATACTCTGCTTTTAAATATTAATAATTCATTGCAAAGTACACCTTGTCACCACAAGGTAGGGTGTCTAATATTTAAAAGTGGAACATGTGCAAAAAGTTGGCATGTTCCTCCAGTAACTACCTCCAAAAAGCTATTTTCACTGGAAGCACTGTAGATAATTCCCAGAAAATTTAAGAACGGATTATTAATATTAATCTGTAACTTTCAATAAGAAATGGCTAAATGGTCTTTCAAACATTATTTTTCATATCTATAGGAAAAGTAACTTTTAGAAAGTTACCTTTTCATTGCCGGAAGCTCCCAAAGGATAATCTGCTTTAGCATCAAGCAGCTTCCCAGCAAATGCCTCACCTTGAGGAGTTGTGAAAACTGCTACCATGGCAAAAATGTTTTTAGCCTGGTGAAACGGACTCCGTGTCAGGCATTTGACAACGATCAGCCCAGGAAGGATGCTTGGGGTAGACACAGGAACCTCATTAACTTAAAAGGGACAGTGAGACCTGCCCATTGCTAATCTAATGCAAGAAAAGACCTGAAGAAAAGAAAGCTCTAATCCCCAAGGTCCACACAAACCGGGCTGGATCTCAATTCTTTGGAATGAAGCTACCCTCTAACTGGTTTGGAGTGGACACATGAGACTGCTAATTTTCCTAGCCATACCTCTGGGTGGACACTCAAACTCTGCAAAAGGGAGGAAGGGTTTCCCCATCTTGGATTTATTTTAGGAGTGAGGGAATCCTGTGGGATTATTTGCAGGAGGGCAAACAGGAACAGCTGAAAAATGAATAACTTTGACCTCATTGGTTAGGGAGGAACCAGGAGTCAGACCCACAGACTAGCTAGTACTAATCATAAATGTGGAATCTGCAGGTACCCTCCTCAAAACACTTTCCGGATCTGCGAAAGATCAGAAGAGGACTTGACTTTCTGCTTGTGACCTCACAGGAGTGAGTCTTGGCCCGAAGTGCTGCCCCAAAGTTCCAGGAAGCCTTAGAAGTGACCCTGATGATCTGCTCCTGAAACCATGAACATTGGGAACATTGTTTTTCTTCCTCTAAAGCCATCTGAGGGACCTCACAGTAAAGGTGTATGATTTAAATGCAGCTTCATTGGATATAGCTTCAGGCTTATTCATCCGGAGAACTTTGAGCTCCATAAAAAGAGGCTAACTCAGTAGTAAATTGTTGACCCAGATGAACTCACTTGGGGTGTGGAATCCAAGCTCCTGAATGATGTCATTTGAGATCTCATCAGTGATGTCATCGATGATGCCATTTAACCGGTCACAAGTGATGTAATATGTGAGGTCTTAAGCAGTGCATGGAAGGGGTACAAGTTATATTTAGCTCAGTAAACTAAAACTGGTGAATTTCAGTGTTGGTTTTTTTTTCTGTTAGTTTGTGTGTTATTTCAAAACCTAACAGTCACGTTAACCTCTAGAATTTTCAATGAATTTCTGGGATTTTTCTATCTTATTCAGCCAACCCCCCACTGAGCACGGCTTTTAACCATGTCCAGAGGGGGGGGGGGGTTGAAAGCAGGGCCTGGTCGGAGCACCCCAACAAGCCGTAGGCAGCCAACCACCCCCGATGCTCAGGGTCTATGCCATAAACAAAGTGGTTTGGCCAAAGGGACGGTCCTCTTGCCAGGCTCTGCTCCCAATCCTCCGCAGACACCCATATCTCTGCGCACCCTAAACCCACATTTTAAAAACAATGAAAACAATGTAATGGTACTTCTGCAGAACTGGTGCTCAGGCTTCACCCAATGAAGCCTGCACTGTTATTTGCTACAAAGGGTGTGAAGCTTGAGCGACAGTACCATGGTGGGTCCCACAGGAGTTCCACAGTTTCAGCGACAGTGGTTTTTATTTTTAAGCCTTAGCTGGATCCTCCCCATCAGTGCCAGGATTACAGGGTGCCCGCAGCATGCCCTCTTATATCTTTTTCAACTTTAGGACACATGGACAGAGTCCCTGAGTTCTGTAATGGTGGCACCATCATTTTTCTCAGTGTAGCAGCCAACCAATCAGATTTCTCGGTACTGCGTGACAGGTATGGTCCTGCCGTACCAAAAAGGTCACTGGAAGAAACATTTCCCTCGGCCAATTAGAGAGCCCTATTTTTTATTTTTATTTAGGGTACCGCAGGACTTCTGCAGGACCAACAGTCCAGACCTACCTAATTATTTAACCCCCCTCAGGAACACAGAGCTCCTTTTTAAATATACATTTCTTGAAAACGGCTGAACAAATTTATAGCAAATAATGAAAAGCATGCATTCTGAGAAAAGTTCTAACTTTCGGCCACATTTGGCGTAATTCCGTTCAGCTGTTTTTTTTCTGGATCACTTCCTAGTAACATGAAAAATCAACATTTTGCCGCCCCCCCCCCCCCTTTTTGTCTCTGCATGGGAAATCAACATTCCCCCCCTCCCCCCTTTTATCTTGGCCCTTGCTTCATAAACCACGCTGAAACCTTCCAGTTAGAGCTGAGGTGGATGAATTAAAAAAAATAAATTGGGCGGAAAGTTTCATGCGGATTCGTCAAAGGGCACCAAAGTTATTATTGAAACCAAAGATGCTCTTCCCGTGTAAACTGTGACCTAACTGCGCAGTAGCATCTTGAACATACTAGTGTCTCTATTAACACATTTATTGACCACAGTTTAGACGCTGCACCACAGTGTATGTGCAGCGTCAGAAAGCAGATGGACTGCTGTCTGGTGATTTATGAATGCCTTTAATGTAAGGCAGCTATATGCAATTTGCTATTTTGAAACTTTTGCTGGAAATTAATAACTTTATCGGGGGCTATAAGGAGCGCACAGGCAAGATGGGTGCACGGCCGTGAAGCTCCTTCAGCTGGGATGCTAAATCCAACAATATCCTGCTTGTCCACCTCCATTAGAAGTCTGGCGCAACTGTGAAATTTCTGCTTTGGCTGAGGGGCGGCGAGGGGAGCCCACCGGAGGACTTCACACACCTCGTTGGAGGCCTAGCTGACTCGCTGTGGCCTGGGCTGCTGCTGCGAAGTGGTCGTGGTGAAACACTGCTGCATCGGGCCCAACCTCTGTGGCAGAAAAGAAACGTGCCACGGATGGGACGTCTGGAGCCCCCGGACGAGGCAAGAGTACGGCTGAGTGCTGACAGGCCGAGGCGGGCTGTGAGATACCTGGTACAGTGAAGATGAGCGAGGAGAGGCCTGCAGAGTGGGCGGGAGCAGGCCCAGAGATGGGGTCCTTGGGGAGTACAGCAGACGGCCCGCTGAGCTAACCCCATGCAAGGAGGATGGCAGGAGGTAGGGGGGAGGCAAGAGTATGTCCCCGCTGCGAGCTCGGACATGAGGAAGGAGTGAAGAGCTTGTGGCAGCGGGAGACTGGGGCCTGCCTTGCTGCTAAGGAATGCAAAGGCCCCGGATCCCAAGAGGAGAAAGGAGTGAGCACTCCACATGGCACCAGGGAAGAGCTGAGTGAGGCATTACACTAGGCCCACTCATACTTCTGAGATTGGAGGGGAAGAGCATTAATAATAGCAGAGTCAACAGCATAGCTGCAAGGCCAAGGCATAGATTCTGTATACATGAACATACCCTGAGTCAATTAACGATGAGACCCTGTTAGACTCGGCGTAGTGCGGAGGACACAGGTGTTTTTAGGGACCTCTGACCGAAGGAGGGAAGGCCGGTGCACGGAGGGTGGCCAAGCTGTTGGTGGAAGCAGCGTCATTTGTGGGGCTGCCTACTGCTGAATTGAATAGGCTGGACATCAGAGGACGAGACGTAACACAGCTAGCACATCGGTAAACTGAGCTAGTAATATGGGCAGAACAGACGGCAAACAGTCTAAACTGTCTTTTGAGCCCTGAAAAACACAGACAAGGAAGGGACTAATTTCACCCCTGACTCAGATGATGACGATGTAAAGACTCTCCTGAAGACCATGAAAGATAGCCTTACTTCCATAGAAAGCAAGATGGACTCGATATGCTCTTGGGTCGACTTCATTGCCCAAAAGGCAGAGAAGCATGATGGAAGGTTGCAGGAGGTGGAACATAGAATTTCTGAATTGGAAGACACTTCAGAAGGCAGAAAAGGGCAGCTATTGCAAATGGAACGCCTCTTGAAAGTCATTGCTATGAAGAATGAGGACTTGGAAGCGCGCTCTCGGCGCAATAATGTACGAATCATGGGGGTGCCAGAAAGCACCAACACAGGATGCATGAAAGACTATGTGGAGCGGATGATGAAGACTCTGGAGTGAACGCCTTTTCGGCACAGCTGGTGGTTGAGAGGGCGCATATCTCACTTGGACATCAGCCTCCTTCGGCGACGCCACCGCAACCAATAATTGCAAGGGACCTCAATTATCACAACCGAGATGTGGTCCTTCCCATCTCTAGAGAAAAGTAGCAGCTGGAATTCAAGGCAAATAAACTAGCATTCTATCCAGACTTCACGTTGGCAGTGCAGGAGGCCAGGAAGAAGTTTGTAGCTGTCAAGCAGAAATTGAGAAAGGCACAAATAGACTATGCAATGTTATACCCAGCCCGCCTACGAATCACTCATCAGGGGAAACAATTCTTCTATACTGGCCCACAGCAGGTGGAGGACTACCTGAAGCACGTTACCAAAAGGTTGAGTGTCGGTGCCACTGAGCAGTCCATAGAAGGTCCCCATCACCCTGATCAGAGCACGGATAAACAGTGGCAGGCCAGAGTATGGACTGATCAACATCTTGGATCTGGCAGCCACTACTGATGGGCAGCTTGACTGAGGAAATCAGATGAGAACAGAACGAAGGGCGCATGATGGGAACTGTCCATGTGGCACCATAATGTGATTTCCTCCTACGTGTTACAGCATAAGGAGATGAACGAGACATTGCCGAGTAACTCATCCAGGCACCCCTCCCTCCCTCCACTCTGCGTGATAGAGGGGGAGGCTGTACCCCTCCCCCCCCCTCCCAGGAATAAGCACCCCGGAAGATCCCTACTGAACCTTACTGTGAGAACCTTTAATTTTTGTGATCTTTTTAGTTATATATTCTGGTTTTTTTTTAGTGGTTTTTTTTTTTTTACTCTTTTTTCTTATTCTTTTCCCTTTATCTATAAGAGACAGCTCGCTACCGAGTAGCATCTGTATTGGTTATGGCTAACTTGGCGCCTCGAACTAAGAGCCCCTCCCAGATGCATGCTCATATGGAGTACGGACAAGGTGAGACCCGGCGATAACTGATGGCCACCAGGGAAACTGATAAATTTTGGGGAGACAGGCACCAGAAAATGATTGCTCAACAACTAGAGGCATTGGTTTCTGGGGAGGGAGGTGATCATGGCTTCGACAAGTTGGGGATGTCGATGTGGGAGGGGGGCAGAGGGCAACGCATCATCTCAGTCGCATGGTACATGTACACAAGAGGAATCGGCTGCTAGTCGGAAGGGCCAGGGCGGCGAGGGATGGCTGCCCCTCGCCAGAGAACATACCACAGCACACCTACTACCCTTCACATGGCGGCGCAGAGAGATTGACCGGGAATAAGTCTACTTACCTGTAACAATAGGGGGCTGGAAACCCCCTGGAAATGCAGGCAAGTCCTTGCTTATCTGGACAAGCACAATATCCACATTGCCATATTACAAGAAACGTATATGGCGCCCAGAAGAGACTCTAATTTGCATCTCGCTGGGCGGCACACAGAGGCTTCTCCATGTATTCCACATATGCCAGAGGAACATGTTCTGTTACACTTGTACATTTTTACGGGCCAAATGTGGAAGATCCTTCTATTTATGTCATCTGGGGGAAGTGTTGGACATAGGAGCCACCTATGTGGAGGGAACCTCAACACGTCCTTGGAACCACATGAGGATAGATCAATCCCGCAACCACATCACTATACAGCCACACAGAAACAGCTGCAGCAGATCATTGCATTCCATTATCTAATAGATGCATGGAGACATATAGACCCTCAGCTGAAAGAAGGTACTAACTATTCCACAATATACCCATCCTGGTCCAGAATAGATTATTGGATAGTATCCAGGGGGATAGGGTCATGGGGGACACATGCTCAGCATCGGTCTCGCACCTTGTCGGATCACTCCCCGGTCCAAATCACATTTGTCCCCCGGCGCAGTGCATGCCTCACTTTGCTTGGAGACTCAAACCCATGACCTTGTTAACGCCACATTTAGAAAAGAGCTGGGGCAAGAGATGCAGAATTTTATCCAGCGAAATGTTTTGATCGGTGCTGCGCCTCACCACTGTATGGGAGGCGTTTAAGGTAACGATTAGTGGTATATGCATGGCGAAGGGAGGTGGAGTGTTGCGGGACATACGCAATACTCTCGCCCGCTTAGAGGCGGACCTCAAGAGGATGGAACAATTGCTTGCAGATTTCCCCACAGTGGTAAGGCAAATTTCCCTTTGGGATACATTAACGGAATATAGGGAAACAGCAGACAGGGAATGCCTGTTCCACGGGCGCTATCATAAGGTGCGCAGATAAGGTGGGGGAGAAAGGCCAGGGAAGGCGCTCGCAGACCAAATCCACCGCTCTAGATTTGTCAATTATGTGCTGGAGATAAGGGACGCAAGTGATAACCTACATAAGGACACTGGCAGTATTCTACAGACTTTCACTACCTTCTACTCCTCACTGTATTCTTCTAGGGGGCAGTCAGTTATCTCCCGGGATACATATCTGGAGGATGTGGCTGTGGGGTGGCATGGTGAGGCACAAAGAGAATTTCTGGCTGCGGTGTTTGGGGAGGATGAGATTAGGGCTGCAGTTAAGCAGCTACAAAGTGGCTGCAGGCCAATTTTTACAAGACGTATATAGATTATTTGGTCCCAATTCTCAAGGGGGTATACGACGAGGCTAGGGAGGACGGAATCCTTCCTCAAAGTAGGAGAGAAGCGACCATAGTCTCCCTATTAAAGACTGGGAAGCCTGGGGATACATGATAATCATATTGGGCACTATCCCTTATAAATTGAGACATCAAGATCTTAGCTAAATAGTCTAAATCTACTTACAGGTTTCCTAGCCCTGCCTGACCAGGCGGGGTTCATTACAGGTCGCTTGACCTCACATAATCTGTGCACTCTATTCTCGCTGTTGCAGGATGTAGACCTGGACATAGAGGAGGTGGCGGTTTTCTAAGGCGCCACCAAAACATTTGATTCGGTGGAATGGAGTTACCTCATGGGGGTGCTGGGGAAGATGGGTGCCCCCTCTAATTTTCTTTCTTGGATGGCGCTATTGTACCGGCAACCACAGGCCAGGGTGTCAGTGAACGGTGTGTGCCCGGCCCCATTTTCACTATCGAGCCATTAGCGTCGAAGATCCATCAAAAATAGTATGCGATTCGGTACCCCACCAAACAGATCCCGATATCCCTCTACGAGGATATTACTTTATACGTGCAAGATTAGCCTAAACCCCATATTACAAGAATTCACAGCCTTTGGTGGGATATCGGGAACCACATTTAATTGGGCAGACACGCAACTGTTCCCGCTAACCATAGCATCTAGCCCGTGCTCTTTGGATTACCCTATAAAATGGTGCCAGGCAGAGGTAAAGTACTTACTGATGTGTCCCTTACGGACAGGATAACACATTGGATCACTTTGCCCTCTCTATGGCGGGACGCATATCTTAAATAAAATGATAATACTACCAAAGCTATTGTACCTGTTACTGATCATACCGACAACCCTGGCCAACATTTTAAATGCTCCAATATCAGCTGATTAGATTGGCGTGGAGAGGGAGACAATCCAGGCTAAAGTGAGACATCCTAACTCGCTCTCTCGCAGGGGGCTTTGAAGCACTGGAAATGAAATTATATTACATATGCGCGCAGGCACACTATGCCACATACTGGTTTCACCGTAACCCGTAAATACCACACTTAGCCATTGAGCAGGGATACATGGATCCCATTCCACTAGCAGGATTTATAGCGCATAAACCCAAGGGCAGGGATGCGGACCCCACAACCATAGACTGCACCAATGCGGAGATACATAGCCACTAGACTTGGATTACCCATTCTATATTCACCAAGACTACAACTATCACGGTCCTCAGATCTTCAGGTAGTGGGAGAGATGGTATGCCAGTGTGTGCTGCGAAAATTCTAAATGAACATGTGGGGTGACTTATACAATAATGGCATTTTAAAAACCAAGGACCAATTTTTCCATAACTGTGAACCCATGACCATGGAGTTGTTCATGTATGTGAGGCTCCACCAGAGTGTCAAGGCTATCACACCGGACTTCCCCCGAGAGCCATAAACGCTGGGCCCACTACATATAATACTACAGTGCACTTCCCCGTCTCACGTAGTTTCCCTGCTATACCACCACACGCAGGCATCAACAGCGCAAGCCTGCTGCTTCCAGGAATTGATTGGAGGCAGATTTGGACATACATTTGTCGGATAACCAGTGGACATATTGTTGTAATCAGCCAGGGAACATATCTGCAAATATTAGAGTGAGGATAATACATTGTACATTTTTTCACCGCCTGTATTACACCCCCACCAAGATGCAAAGGTTGGAACTCTGGACAGCTGATAGTTGTGACAGGTGTTGGCGGGGAAATGCAGATTTTCTGCACTTAACTTGGAAATGCAAGCCTATCATGGCATACTGACAGCAGATCCTTGAAGCACTCGGGGAAATGATAGGAGCGTCTTTGCGATGTCTCCCATTCTGGCCGTGCTGGGGTACACTGAAGAAATTGAGGCCGCTTATAGGAAATTGCTGCACTGGGGTTCTTGCTGGCAAAAAGAAAGGTGACTTGTTGGTGGGGACGGGGCAGAGCGCCAACATTCAAGGACTGGATCCAAGACCTTATAATGTGGCAGGAACAATCTCTCATATATGCCGAAATCCTCCCTCTGGCCTCCAGGACAAGAGACATATGGGATCCCCTACGAACATATGTATTAACACACACACTTTAGAGGGATGGGGACTGCATGTGGGACCGGGGTAGTATTGGGACATAAAAGGAGGGGAGAAGTGGAGAGGCATTTAGAGCACGTCTTCAGCGATGTGGGACCATCTCTCTATGTACGGCTGAGCGACATTTGTAAAAACAATCATGTACTTATTCAGTCTCTTCGACTCATACAAGATGTTGATGCAGATCTTTTGTTGATGTTTGTATCTTTAAAACTTAAATTTAAAAATACATTTTGAACTTGATCCTAATAAAAATAGCATCTCTGAAGCCAACCACATAACCATTCTGTATTAAGCATAAACACAGTAAGTAAAAACTCTCCTTGGAATGGAAGACAGCCTTTTTGGTTTATGCCTTGTCACAGACATCCAACAAAGATTGTGACTTTGCTCCAATAGTTTTATTATAGGCAGATAGCATCCAATTGAAGTAGAAACATCAAAATAAGGAGCTCATCCAGCACTGATATTATCTTTGTGTTCTGGTAATGTAGTCCTGCATTTGAGAGGCAACACTACAACTACCAGAAAGGAGATAAAAAGGCACAACAGGATGAGGTACTCACAGTTGCCATGGGTATTTGGTTTACTTTATGATACCGTAAGCCAGTTTTGTACAGTATGATATGGGTAACTTTCGCACATCTGATAGCTTTTGAAGTAAATATGCTAAAATGGACAGCTATGATTGTCTGTAACCTCTAGTTTCTCTGCTCTAGCAGGGGAGGGCTGAGTCAGGGGAGCAGTGACCTGACTTCAAAGAGTGTCCTGGCCATTTGTTATTGTAAATGAATCCTTCCACCTCCCCAGCCTCTCTTTCACATTCTCAGGCATGTATGGCTCAGGCCAATGCCCGTTTGTACCCACAGGCAAGTACTCTAATTTAATAAATTATTATTATAATTTGAAGAGACTGTCATCTTTTCACAGAATTTCCAACAGCAACCAGCTAATACCGCATCACCTCTCTAGACTACAAATTACCCAGGCTGGCCCTTGCCTGGCCTGGCAATTAAACCACCCCCTTTATCCTTGCAAGCACACCCAGATGCATGACAGTTGAATATGTAGCGGCGTTTAAGTTCAGTTTGTTGTGTGCATATGATCACACAGTACCGGTCCCAACTGAGTCACAAATACATAACTTCAACCCTCTTCCTGGATATCAAGACCAGGAACCACTATCGACGCCCTTAAGGATTTGTGCTAATTTGTTCAGATACATTTGAAGAAACAGTCAATCTGTGGATTCACTACAAATATCCATTTACATTTATTAATTTTATTCATAACCATCCTTTATTTCCATTGTTTTATACATGGACCAATGCATTTTGAGCCAGTGACAATGTCAGGGGAATATAAAAACATATCAAATCTTTAAAAATAAACTATCTAAACCATTTCTTGAGTAGGATAATAGCAAGATTCTAATTAATTCCAAGGTATCCCCCATTTTATGATATAGCAGGAGTAGAATAAGAAAAATCAAAGCATGAGGGAATAATATAGTGATGGCAAGGAGGGTTAGGAATTTGGGATACGGGCACCCTATAGTAACCTGCTGGTTCAGGATGGGGTAGTTTCACCTTCAAGATTGTGACATTTAATGATGTTCTTACATCTATTTGCCAGTTGTTCTGTATAGATAATGTGCACCCAGGTGAACTCTGGCTGTAGACACATCTTCGACATAGAACTTCAGTCAGCTGGAATTTGTGCTGATATTCCTGCTGCCTGAAGTCCCACATTCAGGTGGGGTTGCCGTAGTCGTGTGTGCTCCTCATCGCACCTCGTAGCCCACCAGACATTCAGAGCTGTTTGGCAGTGCTGTTTCAAGCCCACCATATTTGCAGCT
Organism: Triturus cristatus; assembly: GCF_964204655.1. NCBI lineage: Eukaryota > Metazoa > Chordata > Amphibia > Caudata > Salamandridae > Triturus > Triturus cristatus. The sequence goes on from NC_140589.1 coordinate 588,239,472, forward strand.
GATAGTGCGGGGTTGGGCATTCATTGTTTGATCTGGCGGCTCCCGAGCTGCTGGCGGGTTTTCACTCAACCTCTACTCCCCACTGACGCACTTATCTGCTGTTCAGCAGTAAATAAGAAAGGTGGCCAGTCTGCAATTTGACCGCCCAGGCTCCAGACCAGTTTTCCGTCTGACCACTCACTGTTTTGAATTTGGTCAGGTAAGACTCACGCCAGGTCCTTTGGAAGTCTCTAAACTTCACTAGAGAAGCAGGAAGAGGGGATGGACTTGATACGCTCCTGACTTTATTAATGAAAATAAGCAAAAACTGTGTGACTTTTGCACCATGTAGGCATGGCAAGGATTATTTGGCCAAAGGACAGATGGAGGAAGAAAAGTTGTCTGAAAATCTGGCATTGTTTTCAAGATAAATGACAAAGATGGTCTAAATGAAGATTTGCTACTTAACTAGGCAAAAGTGAAAGGGGACTGGTCACTCTTAGACACATCGAAAATGAAAGAAAGATGCTGCCTTAAGCACCTACACAAAAGAAAAGGACTCTAGGATTTCCAACAAGGCAGGAATACCCATGTCTAAAGGAGCAGCATCTTTAAACAGTAATGGTGCAAGGTAGGACTTTCTACGGGTTGCAAAGCCTTAAGTAAGGAAGGACTTTCGCCCTCCATTCGGTTAGAACCCTAGACACTAATGAAAGGACCATTATGGATGATTATGCTGGTGCTTACTCTTAGTATCTTGATAGGTTATACCCTGTAATCTGCTCACCATCCTTCATAGCGCAAGCTACACCTACACTCCTTCCCTCCTACATAACTGATCAATTCCACCACCAACTATATCTTGGTGATGAGATGTTACCAGTGCAAGCAATCACTACTCTATTACCTACCTACTCTAACAGTAGGTCTTGCCTGTATTCTTAATAAGCTTGACAAAAATAGTTCACAGACTGAAAGATCATAAGACTTCCTCTGTTCCTATTTATTGCTATGAAGATGGCAACCTATTGACGACCACTCTCGCTAGACCTGTCTCATGTCTAGTTGGGTCCACCACCCTATCAGACACGGACCCTGTTTCACTCTATGCACTCGATGCCAACCTGGAATTCAATGGTCATAATGCCTATAAAATTAAATATCCACCCAATCTAAGAAAAAAGGCCTCCAAGACCTTCACAGACTTCTAAATGTTTACCCAGAAACCCTAATCTCTGACCCCTAGTTCTGCACATCAAAGGGATTCTTAATAAACGATCTCATCTGCTACATAAAAAAAGAGCTCAAGGGAGGAAAGCCCTCTGCTCCATGCTCTTGATCTCCACATCCAGGAAAACCTCGCGTAGCTCCCCCACCCGCTTTCAACCCAAAAATAACCATCTCCTTCTATAACAATTAGATTATCCTCGTACAGTCAACAGACCGCAACCTAGATGCATTCAACCAATTCTTCCCTATCATCAAACATGCAGTATCAAATAATGACTCCGACCCATCTCAAGATTATCCTAGATCTACACACAACCTGCAGATGCCCCGAATCCATTACAAATAGTCAAGCTATCCTCTTGTGAACACCTATGTTAAACATTGCTGGCAACAACAGACCACTATGTAAATTACACGTGATCTACCATCCACCAGGTGACAACCTCTCATTCATTTTATACATCATGGAAATCATCACTTCCAACATAGTGCAAAACTGCTCCCAGATCTTCCTCTGAAATGACCCGAATAATTCCTCAATTAACAGCCTAAAAACCTTTTTAGTGGACCTCAACCTGAGCCAAATCTGTGATAGCCCTACACACAACCTGGGTGCAACCCTGGATCTAGTCATTGAGAAAGCAAACTCCATTCAATTTGAATCTATCGTCCTACATGATTAGACTGACCACCACCGCATTACCTTCCTCATCACTGAATAAGTAAGGACATATAAACCTGAACTTAGGAAACCCAGGCACTGGAAAAGCATAGACCTTAATGATTTGACATCCCTCAGCAATAATATCTTACCTCCTCCAGCAGACATGTCAGACGTCAATGACCTGTCAGATCACTACAACACTGCCACGATGAGCATCCTTGGCAAAGTTGCGCCCTTGCAGCTAAAAAGATTGTCCACTAAAGATTCCAAACCATGGTACAGTGGGAGCCTACATGAAGAAAGACGCAATTGGAGACAAGCCGAATTAACATGGAGAGCCTCATCATCCCTAAAACACCTTAACCACTTGAGCTCACTGAAGAACACCTACAAAAAATGCATTAGAAACTCAAAAGCTAATTTATTCCGATTTCAAATAGATAAAGCCAGAAATCACCCCCCCAAAAAGTTCAAAATTCTTAAACATCAATCCACTCAACATCCTAACCCCTCCACATCAGGATCCAATCTGCAGCCAAACTGCAATATATTTCCATCCTTCTTATTAAAAAAGTTAAAAAGAATGAAAGTGATCTCCAAACATCAATTGAGCACCTCCCGATGATACCTCCAAGTAGCCCCAGCCCGCCTCTGATCGAGCAGCCCCTAGACCTACAAGGTCTCTCCTCAAAAACAACACGTCATTGAAGTCATTCAAAACCTTTGATGAAAATGACATTCTCAATATCTCAACAACATTTAAACCATCAAACCACTTCTGTGACCCTCTACTAGCTAACATCTTCAATGAGATTAAAACTTCTCTACTACCTATCTGTACTAAGAGTGAATGCTTCACTACTTCAAGGAGCTTTACCAGGCTGCCTAAATTCAGGGCGGATAACCCCCATTCTAAACAAAAAACCACAGCAGATATAACAAACCCAGATAACTTTCGTCCAATCTCCACCATTCCTTCTCTGGCAGAACTCCTTGAGGTATGCTTCCATACCCAACTATGCAAACGCATCACTTAGTTCCACCTTATTGACCAATTCCAATCCGGCTTCCATCAGGGTTACAGTACAGAAACAGTCCTTACACACATTGTCGAGGACACACTTAAAATGCTAGATCAAAACAAATCTTGCCCCCTAATCCTCCTAGACCTATCCTCAGTCTTCAATACGGTCAAACATGACAGCCTCCTTGACTTACTTGAACGTAGATTGGAATTATCAGGGGTTGTCCTAAATTGGTTTGACTCTTTTCTATTCGACAGAACTCAAAGATTCAAGTTTAACCAATCCCTGTCTACTACCACTCCTGTCACTTTAAGGGTCCCGCAAGGATCCTGGTCAGCTACTCTTTAACCTATTCATGGAGCCTTTAACTGAAATTCTGAGATTTTTCAATGTACAATACCACATGTATGCAGATGACACCCAATTATACCTATAAACTTTGCTAAAAGCCCCAAACTGGCTGACCAGAAACCACCTCAAACTCAACTCTCTTAAAACCGAATTCCTCCTAATTGCACCACCAAAACGATTCCTCGTCATTGAAGACTGGATAAAACATTTAACAGCCTTTAAGTGCCTTTCACGCAGATTCCACAAGATCACTGGGAATTATACTGGACAAGAATCTCAGCATGCAGGAACACGCCAGCTCAACCACCATTAGAGCAAACTTTTAAAATAATATTTTACGGAAAGAAAAAAACTTTCCTCCCCTTCGATGACCTCAAATCAGCAGCACAAGCTTTAGTGATCTCCAGATTAGGCTATGGGATTGCAACCTTATGTGGTTTGCAGAGATCCAAATTAGCTCCCTTAAGGGCATCCCTCAACTCTGCTGCAAGGCTCATCACTGGATCCAAAAGGACAACCACATCACTCCAGATCTGAAAGTACTAAACTGGCTCCCTTTTGGGCACGGATACAGATGAAATTGCCTGAATGATAAATAAAGCCCTACTCGTCAACACAGAAGTACCTAGCAGATAAACTCGAACTGTCTGGCAGTGGCAGCTCGTCTAGAAGCACAAGCACCTTACTGTTGAAACCTCAAACAATTTGGAAAAAGAAGACCTACAACCGAATTTTCTCAAGCTTGGCCCCTAAATTCTGGAACTCCCTAGCCCCTGAAGTCAGACTGAACCCTTCAAGCATATCTTTCAAAGAAGAATTTAAACAGTTTTTAATGAACAAATCTATACCCTGAACCCACCGACTCATTTAAAGGTATATGGATTTGACACAGTTCACCAACCAGGGTTTGCACTTGCTGACTACGTCCTGGCGTCTAACTCAGTGTCTTTCTCCTGATTTGCAGCAGTATTGTCAGCATTTATGTTTCCTGATTGTTTTGTTTTCTAGTTACTGTAACATGTGTAAATCACTCGGATACCCTTCATGGGTCTAGTTCGCCCGATACAAAACTTTATAAATAAATAAAAAATCCAAATAAATAAGAAATGGACAATCCCACATGTTAAAATTGGCCCAAATGGACTATGTGCAGTAGTTTGGATTCACAAGACAACACATTTGTTATTTTACTGGTTATAAGTGATACAACAGTTGTATACGGCAATGAAGGAATCATACCCACCACCAAATAAATCTATCACAGCTGAGGAGTCCACTTTTGCAGGAGAAGCAGTGGGCACAGGAGATGGGGCTGCAAATGCATCAACTAGAATAAACATAATTTGGTTTGAAAATAAATGTGAATATAAATATTTTGCTTTGATGCCACAATAATTTGTAGTCTGATTATGAAACATAACTGCATATCACAATGCTGCAACCAACAAACTAAAACTAAGAGCAACTAAAAGCAAGTCAGCATTCATCCATAATGAGATCAGTGACTGTGATTCACCACTCCTCTTTTCAGTCAATGCAGTGTGGACAGAAGCCTAGATTTTCAGATATGGAATTATTTGTGATGGCAGGATTAGTAAATTGCAGTGGAAGATGAGCACTCAAAACTAGAATTCACTACGGAGAGTTTATGCAATGTGTAATGTGTCTCTTAAGCTTCAAAACACCGATGATAATTTTTTTGGGTATGAATTAAAGCTACAAATTAAAGGTATGTGTGTTTTCAATCTGGTGCTCACGCTATTGAATTGTGAAGTTCTTCAATGCTACAACCAACATATTATTTGAAACACACTAATGTGACTATGTAAAGCGAGCACTCACCCGACAGCAGATCAGCAGTGAGAGAACTCTCAGGCAAAGGAGAAACCCCATGTGAAGCAGATGAAAAAGCATCTTTAAAAAACAAAGCCAAATCATTGGCAAATAATGTTTCAATCTTTGCAAGACAAAGCAGCAAACACAAGCCAAACAATCAAAACATGACAAGGTGTGATTTGTTACCTGAATCAAGTAGATCAATAGGAGGTGCGGCGTCAGACTTGGGAACTGTAGATACTTCTGATACAGAGTCAAATAAATCTACAATAAGATCAATAATGTGTTTGTTATTTGCAGAACGCCTCACCACCTATTCTGAGGTTAGAAAATGTACCTGGCGGCCATTGTCACTTCAAGGATTTCACAACAGACATGCACATGCAATTAAAGAAGACTGTACAATAATTTGACCAGCCAGATTTAAAATCACCTAAATGGAAATTATGCAAAATAATTTACCACCAAATATATCTAGAGCAGGAGCAGTGGTGGTGGAAGTGGTGGTGGAGGCAGATGTGGTGGCAGTTGTGGTAGTGGCAGTAGCAGTAGTAGCAGTGGTGGCTGCAGCAGGAAGAAGAGGAGGAGGAGGAGGAGAAGGAGTAGTTGCAAGAGCCGGAGAGGCTGTGCTAGTTGTAGGGGTAACTACAGGAACACTGGTCTCGGTTGGCTTCATAGCAAAAAGGTCCAGCTCAGAAGCAGTCTCTGCACTACCTTCAGATGGGGCAAAAGGGTCTTGTAAAAAGGAAAGTAAAGAACATACAGGATCAGTAAGCAGGAAATTAGTAAGACCATTCACAACTATGGCCAATGTATGTTGTACAAGTACACAATATAAATGTACTTCCAAAATCTAACATTCATCACACGTCCCTGGACAAGTCAATCTAAAATGTGGAGATAAGAATAAAAAGAACTATGCCACTTTTTCAATTATCCACACATATTTTCTCAGTAATTTATACACCTCACTCCAATCTCTTAACTTCTCAATAATGAGTTTTAAATGGACAAAATGATTGTGAAAGAAAAACAGAATTTGAGTCCTGCCATATTACAGCCTTAATAAGAATTATTCACCCTTATCCTTTTTGAGCTATTTAACGTCAAGTAAACAAAATGAGGATTACAAAAATGGCAGACATCGTACAAATACCCACAGCTGTCATTATCAATTTAAAGGTGCCTACCGAAGACTACAACAAAGAGATTAAAACAAAACTTCCCAACATAAAACCCACCATTTCCTGAACATGCATCAAGAGCTGCTGCAACAGGGACGGGGGTAGCTGGTGCTGCTGCCCCTTCGGGTGCTGCAGGGGTTTCACCAGGAGAAGCTGCAAAGGCATCTAGAGTGCAGTTTTTAAAATAACAGAAATTAAAAGATGGAAAAAGAGCAAAAATATAGAAAAAGTATCAAAACAAGTTGATCTTCCTTATACAACATGAGTTACCTTTTGACTTGTTCATTGAACAAAACAAATTCCTCTTTTCATATTCATCATAGTATATTAGTTTTACATTGATTTAATTTGTAAAAAGGAACTGCATCAATGTACAAAGGTAAGTGTTCTCATTGTATAAGGTCAGAGAAGCATGTTTATGTAGTATTACAAATAAACTGCATGGAGCCAAGGAAATATTTTACACACCGCATGGCAATAAAATTATAAACTTTCATTGTCAGTCAAACAGACTGTATGTATGGACTGCTATGATTCTTTAATACTGCCTTTCTTATATCATGTGCTAAGAATCACCAATGGTTCAAAGTAACTAATTGATCTTATAAATTGGCGATAAAATGCACATTTTAGCCATCTCACAAGACAGGTGGAAACCAAGTCAAAAATTATAATTTTGACTAGTCTACACACCCTAATTAGAAACAATTCAGTTATTGGAGTTTACCTATTGCAGTGTCTGGTACAATTATACACATACCAAATAAGATAAAGCAGTTTACATTTACAAATTACTTCAATGCACAATTGCAGTGCAGAGCATCATACTGAACAGCCACCTTTTTGAATAATCCTACCATTTTGTGATCAGTGCTCGCAATCTATTTTCCCTAATTCCGTAATAGCTGGCCAGATCACCACGACACTACTAACCAAATACATCTCCCAAAATCTTCCCCTTGCTGAATACCAATCAGATTCCAGAGCTGTGCTCAGGATAAAGTGAACTACTTTAAAGGTTCTCCATGACATGTACCACATAATGGTTGAAGAGGAACCCTGCATTCTAGTTTTGCATGATGTAGCAGAAACATTCAACACTGCTTATAATCAGAAACTGTTTGAATCCATAATGGGCTTCTGTAACCAAATTCTCATTGGCTTAACACATATCTTTCTCAATGGAACCAATTAGTCCCCTAAGACTCCATTTTAGTACAATTATTTATAACATTGTCAACTAAAACCAAACATCAATTGATTTTTTAGATGCATTACACCAATATGCCGATTACAGACAATCATATGTAAAGACATCATCCATCAATTACTTTATTAAGCTCAGATGCTGTCTCATGAGTATCCTGCAGCAGAGTCCTAATACTTCCCTGTCCCATTAAATACCCTTCTTCCTTAAAAACATAATCATCCTGATCACTCCTAAGAGTGAAATAAAAATTCGATACAGTACTCTTGAACAACATTCACATTTGATGATTCCCCTCCAACTCTCTACTCCTCTGTACAATCAGTGATCTTCACCATAGCCACTTCCTCTCACAACAGCATTCTAGCCCAACCTGCACATTATAAGACCATCTTTCCTACTACAGACCAGCTCATATTCTCAAAATGAAAAATGTAATATTTGAACATTGCTGATAGAACTACTCTGGCTTGCAGTCCAGGTTAAAATAAGAATTAAGATCTGATGCCTGACATAAAAGACCTTGCATCTGGGCATACCTTGCAATACCTTTAACCATCCCTGGAGGACTAAAAGGACTAAGATGAACGTACACTCTTCAGCAAGAAGCCCTGACGTTGAAAACCTTTTGTAAAGAAGCAATTCTTCATGGGTGTTGCTTGCAGTTTAGCAAGATCTCTTCCGCTACTACTAGGACCTCATCTCTTTTTAAAACATATTTGATAAACCATCTGTGCTGCTTTAATTTGAATTAATGTACATTTCACTAAACGTACTTGCGGTTCTCTGCTACAATCTCACCATTTGAACTATCTGCACTATGACATTCAATGAGCTACTCAATGTGTTGTATTGTAATATTTTATTGTGGTATGTAAAATGCACTAACGCTTTTATGGCACAGCAGTCCCATACAAAAATAAGGTATGATTTAATTGCTACTAAATTACATGCAACTGTGATGTCATATAGACATAGTATTGCATGTGTGATGTGGAAATAATAAAGACCAAAAATTGCAAGTCTACTGGTCCAGCTTGGGAGAGTTGCATCGACAAAATAAATTGAACTTCAGCCCCACACAAACTGAAAACACTGAAATTGCCCCATGGAAAAGGCACTGAAATTCCCCCCACGGTTCAGGAAAAGAGTTCATGGCCAGTACGCCACCTGTTAAAGAAACACTTCTGTCCAGCTGTGGGCTGACAGAAATTTCATGAATTCAGACAATGGAAAAAGCGCACTGGTCTTATTTGGCAAATGTTTACACAATTCAAAGCAGCATTTGGATAATAGGATTATCATGGTAATCATATATAAACCGGAGTGGCAACTGTTCACATCTCTGACAGGAGCCTGCAATTCTAGGATCTATGTAGTGATGCCAAAAGTATACTAATCTATCCAGGAAAGGACACCTATGTAGTGGAATCCTCAATTGCCAGCTCAACTCATAGAAGCTATTTGTGAACAAGTGCTACATTACATCTAGACAATACAGAATTCAGCAGCCAGACTTAACCCTGAACTCCCCAAACAGTCCCAAATCACCCTCCATCTCAGGAACCTCCACTGGCTCTCCATCCAGAAAAGATGACAATTCAAGAAGTTGACGCACGCCTACAAGGCCCTCCACGACCAAGGAGGCATACATCAGCCAGTGCCTGAACTTCCACCAACCTCCAGACACATGTGCTCCAACTCCTTACCTTTGGCTCACACTCTCTGCATCCAAAGAAGCAACAGCGTAGGGAGCTCCTTCTCCTAACTCACCAGCAAGTACTAGAACAACTTCCCCCTGCTCTCCCGAACATCATCCTCTCTCCCTGAATTCAGAAAAAGAACTCAAGACTTGGCTCTTCGACTGATCCCAGCAAGAACCCAACACCTAGATACCGTCATGTGATTAGTCGTGCTTTATAAATATGAGTTGATTGATTGATGGACAGACCAGTTGGCTCCATTTCTCTGGAACATAACTTTCTCATTACTGGACTTTTCTTGTTATCAGGTGTTTCTATTCCAAATAATTTAAACCTCAAGTAAACCAATGCTACAAGAACAAGAATGCACTTATGTACTAACTGAAACCCAGGATCACAAATGACGTCTCTGTTGCAGCTACACCTATGTGGATTTTAAGATTAAACTGCTAGAGCAGGTGTTACCTCGTCATCTACTATTTACCCAGTCTCACACACCCATTTACAAACATGAGGTGAATTGTATTTCTGAATCACATTTAGGCTGCTCTGCTAACATCACTCCTAAATCAGTACACCCTGGTTAACCGAGCAAAGATGGTGAAATAATGATGTTAGTCTCTCTGTCCGCCACACCAGCAGGAAGCTTGTGTCATCCAACATCAACAGAGCATTAGTGAAAGTCTCTGGAATAGGCTACAGGGTCAGTTGCAGCATCAGTTAAGCCAATGCAAAGTTTAGAAAAGTAAGTTCAAAAGAAGAATTGGAGTATCCATAACTATATGATGAGCATGAACTCAGCAATTATAAAACTAAAGACCAGGTGCAGTATCTATTCAATTTCATTAGAAATAAAACACATAGAATGCTGTCCCTAGCATACATTTCTGAAAGAGGAGGAACCAGACATATGCCAAAGGAAGGCATTCAGGAGACTATACCCAATAAAAATAAAAAATAAAGCATAACTAAGCAGGACAGCAGACTGCAGGAATTCCAACAGTAAACTCCCTTGGAATCACCCTATTGCAGGAACAAAAACAAAGGCTTGGCCATCATTTACTGACAATCAGCCACCAGGAAGTTTTAATTCAAGAGGTCTAAGACAAACTGCGCAAATAATTGCTTGTTTCATAAACATTGGCCTGAGCTAGTCTAAGTAACATCTGCAAATCAAATCTAACATTGACAATATATTACATATTAGGAAACTATGAGAGTTTAGAGTTCTAGGAAGAAGTGTTCACCATTGAAATTTAACAATGGATTTCAAAAGGACTGTTTCAACAACACACAACTGGGAATGCACATTTGGCTATACAATTTAATTTTTGTTTTGGTTTAAAATAAAAAGCAAGAAAACATGAGGAGATCATATGTTTATTAGTGTGACACAACCTAAGGAATCTGTTGGACCTGGTCCTGTCCGCAGGTTCACCCCCAAACCGTTTGGCTTCACCCCATCTGTTTTCTGAACCCATTGTTGTTGGCTTTTAGGACTCTGTGCACTTTACACTGCTAACCAGTTCTAACATACTTGTGCTCTCTTTTAAACAAAGCAAAATTGACCTTTGCCCAATTATGTGAACAGGCTGCAGGCACCAAATGGTTAGGATAAGAAAACGGCAACTTTCTGAAAGTTATTTTTTTAGAATTGTGACTTAAAACACAAATTTACCTTTTAAGAAGTGTTTAAATAACAAATCTTCAGACACTAAACATGACATTCCTACCTGCTCCAAAACAAAAGTCAAATGTAAAAAGGTAACCTAATGTGATCCTATGTGTGAGGTAGGCCTTACAGTAGTGAAAAACAAATCTGAGTTTTTCTCTAGCAGAACATATTAAACTTAAAAATATAGGTCGAACTTTTTAAATACAATGCACCCTACGCTATAGGCTGTTCAGGGTCTACCTTAGGAGCGGCTTGTGTGTATTAAAAAGGGAATTTTAGGCCCGGAAAAGGTTTACTTTGCTACGACGAAATAGCAGTTTTGAAACTGCACACACAGGGGCATATTTACAAGCCCCTAATGTCACTTTTTTTGACGCTCCGGTGGCGTTGCACCAGTCCCCATATATACAAGGTGGCGCTAAGCCACTTAACATGGCTTAATGCCACCTTGTAAATATGCCTCTTACCGCTGCAGTCTGCTGCGGCAAAGGGGCGGGCAATGGGTGTTGCTGTGGGCGTTCCACCACAACACCCATTGTTTTTTGATGCTGCCCCAGATTTACAAGGCTGGTGCAGCGCCAAAAACGAAGGCCAGGTAATACCTGGTCTTAGAACGGCAATATGAGGAGCAATTAATTTGCTCTTTCTGGGAGTGCTGCATCCTGCAGCACACATAGAAATAGCAAATCGCTATTATTGATTATGTGCAGGAAGGGAAACCTTCCTGCACATAAACAATCACACCAGCAGCACAGAGGCCCTTGCAAAATGGCGCAAGGGTGCCTGCGCTAGCACTAGGCAGCTTTTTGAGTGCTAGGGAAAAACGCAGGGGTGCGCCCTATTTTGTAAATAGGGATCATCCCTGCGTTTTGAAAATGTTGGAGGGCGGCGTTGCCTAATTTGGCATAACACCGCTCTTCGGCACTTTCTTGTAAATATCCCTCACAGGATGTAATGGAAGGAGAGAGACATGTTTTGAAGGGCAGCTTAATTGGGTGGCACAATTGGTGATGCTGGTCCACTAGTATCATTGCGTACTACTAGGGACTTACAAGTAAATTAAATATGACATTAGGGTATAAGCCAATTCTACCATGTTTTAAGAGAGCACAAGCACTTTAGCACTCATTAGCAATGGTAAAGTGCACAGAGTTCTAATAGCCAATAAAAACAGGCTGAACCTGGTGGGTGAAGACAAAATGTTTGGGGATGACCCTGCAGAAAGGGCCAAGTCCAACAACCCTTTAACAAATTTGCAACTCTTCCATATACAAACCAAATGCTCATTTTAATAGCAGAAATTCGACAATAGAATAACTGAATACTTTTTATAAGGAATGGTAGAACAGCCACCACAGTCCAGAGCCAAGGTTATACTTCTTTTCATGCAGTAACATAAAACCTGAGTTTTGACCTTCTGAAAGCATTTTGCAAGATGAAACATGTAACAATGATAAGCTACAATATCATAAGTACTTGCCTTTCCACATTCCAAAATTAAAGATGATTTGCCGTAAGGATATACTTGCTTTGAATGTTTCATATATAGAAAATTATATATTTTTTGTTTTGTGACTTTTCTGAGTGAATTGCTATTGGTGCATTCATGAGCGAAGTAAGTCAGTCCAATCTAATCCAACAGTTACATGTACAGTACTCAAAACCTTATTAAGGGTTTCCAAGCACTAAAAAATGCCAAAAGCCAATGACTATGGTGGAACAGAATGCAGCGTGAAGGCCTTTGAGTGGAAACTTGATACATATAATTTTTCCAACATAAACAGCAAATATAAGCATAGTGGCACAGAATGGTATGGAGAAGAACTATCCTGTGCCCTTAAGTCTCCTGACGGTTGGTGCAATGTTTGTACAATTGTGTCATGATGGTCAGCACCTCAGTGGAAAAAGCTGTCATTTTCAAAGCAGAAGCTGCAGTTTTAAAATCCAGTAAAACTATTACATAAGGACTTGGAACCTTCAAATACTCCCATGCTGTACTGAGTGATAGCGCAACAGAAATGTTTGCTGCTAATCAAGAGTGAACTAGATGCAATGACAGACATCTGTTGGTCTTTTACAGGTAATATGTTTCCAGAAATAATCCTGTCCCCTTCAAACACACAAGGGCTATGTAAGCATTATCCTTGCTCCAGGTCCACAGCACCTTGCACACGATGGGAAGTATTTTTCTTGACCTTTGACCATAGCATCCTGATGGGACTCATTAGTGGGAGGGGCCTGACATCACGCTAAAAGCACTGCCTCTCTAACCAGCTGCATGGGACGCATCTTTCTTCTGGCCAGTACCATTGACCATAGTGCCCTGGGGGGACTCACATTCACAAGGTCCATCTGCAGCACCTCATTTCCGCAGACGCTGAAAGGGGGAGACTTCAGACATTGCGCTAAAAGTGCTGCCCCCCACCCCACAAGGCTGGCACGTTCTGCACCTGTCAGCACCAGGAAGAGGCAGGGCTGGACCACCACCCTTGGTTTTTCATTTGGGACAACTTTTGCCCTGTGCTGTGGTCATTACTTGCTCTTAATCAAGGTACTTTCCTCTATCGGAGTCTCCATCAGCCCTTTCCCTCCCACATCTGTTCAAGCTCTTGCAAGAGGAGAGACAGGGTAAATCTGTCGCCTACGGGAGCCATTAACATTTTACACTAGACAGAACTTTATTGCCAACCCCCAAGCCCCCTTCTCATTTTTTTGTGCTCAGGAGGCTGGGAAAGGGAGTGGTTCCTCGTGAGACCTGTTTGTGCTGCCTCAGTCCAAGAAATGTGGAAAGTCCAGTGCACGCATAGACTGCTGTGTTTATTAGAAGTCAGGGGGGGATAAGTTTGATATAATTGTTGTATATTAACCACAGTATTGCTGTTTGTATGCAAGTGTTTGCCTCCATTCTTCATGCTTATAATGGGCAAAAGGAAGGGGTCTCGGTATCCTTTAAAGCGAAAAAGAAGACCTTAACCGTGGCAGCTGGTAAATTTGTAATGGACAGGATTGATCACCTCCTGTCAGAATGTGGAGATACCATTAATCCAACCCCTCCTCTAGCAGTAATGCTACCAAACCCATTACAGCGGTGTCCACCAAGTGCGTAACCCAACTGTTTAGTAAAGCCCAGGTGTGTGTTGGAACGCTGTCGGGTGGGACCAGGGGAGTATTCTACCCTTCCCCCAGGAGTTAGAAAGGCATCTGTCTGTATGTAACGAAGAAGTCATTGAGTGCCCAAACCGCTTCTCGATCCTCTGCCCTGACATGGTTTTAAATGGGGTCTGAAAAAGAGGCAACTAGCATCTCCAGTTTGGAGTATTACTCAATTTTTCGTAGCTTGATGGGTATAATTGGGGATCTGAGGGACAAGTTTGTGGCTTTGAAGAAGTCCTTGAAGTGTTATGAAGGAAGGGAACATGGGAAGCAAAACTCCAACCTCGCAAACTGTATCTCAATGGAGGGAGGTGAAAGGGTGGGGAATCACAAACACAACAGTAATGGGGAGCCCCACTTTCTACTTCACCCTATCCCAACCCACCTGCCCCCAATGGAAATTGCTTCCCAATTTCCCCAGATTCCCTCTATCCCCTACCCCTGTCTAAGCAATAGATCTGGATGTGGGAGATATCACAGTATGGTTTTTCCAGGATAGGACCCCCAAGGAAGGCGACCAGTGAAGGAGTAAATTGGAGATCAAGAGCCATGGGTTTGTGTAACCTCCCCCCCCACACACACATGGTACCGGTGAGCTCCCATACAGTACAGCCTAGAAGGGATGTTGCATAATGGGTTTTATATTCTGAGGCAGGTAGTGTGCCATCAGGCAGCAATCTACGTTACTCAGATTCCCAAGTTGACTGCGGCAGCCAGGGAAGATCGTGAATCACTTACTAACAAAGTTAGACACTGGTTTCGAGAGATTCATCACTGCTATTCCATTATCAGGAGTGGCATTGTGGGTGTAGAAAGGCTATCCAATCCAGAGTAACAATACGTGGCGGTGAAGGTTTGCTTCTCTCACAGAAACTTAGTTGAAAGTCTTATGGCCATTGATTTATGAATTATCTCCCAAGCTAGCACCCATATCTTGATCAAATACTGTGCCCGACAGTCAATGTTTGTTTGTACTAAGGTGGTGCTCCTCAACCAGCGAGGGATACAGACAGTGGGACCCCTAGGGTTCTTCCTTGATTGAGTTCTGAAGCCCACGAATGTTGGGTAATGGTAGAGAGACCATTTGATCACGGCTGGTCTAACCAGGCTTTTGACCCCGCCGATGTTATCCAATCTTCATCCGAAAGTCGGGAGGGATCCCACCAACTAAAACAAATTGTTTGATGTTTCCTGGGCTGACCTTTGCGAATAGTCGGCAGGATGTGCCTGGGAACAATAACCCAGGTGGTGAGACGAGCCCTAGAGATCCTTTGACTGTAACCTCAACCCAGCAGCCATTACTAAAAATGTTGTGGTGGAATGTTATAGGGATCTCTAAACTGCTGCCCGAGGTGGGATGAGGCCAATTTGTGGATCCCCATAACATCTGCCTCTTCCAAGAAACATGGTGTCTGACCCACTTCCATCAGAGTGGGTTCACTTCTTATAGTGCTAATGCAGTACAAAGTGGAGGGGGGGGGGGGTTAGGAACCTGGGTTAAAACAGCCCTACAGTGTAAAATCAGAATCATTAATTCCCATGAAGTTTTGGCAGTCTGGCTGGTGCTCCCATGAGGGCTGCACTTACATTTTTTTCATGTTTATAATACAGTAGAAGTAGGTACTGCAGAGAATTTGATCTTACATGTATTAGAGCAATCTCTATCTGAGCACACAGGGAATGGTTCCCTTCTGGTGGCTGGAGATTTAAACACCACATTAGAACTTTGAACAGGTACACCCTTCTGACCTGACAGTGGATTGAGAGAATCAGTGGTGCATGCCGCAATTAGACTTGCCGAGTGTGAGATGGACCCCTAAAGCAGCCCAGAGGTTAGCACCAAAGTTTAACTTTGGCCTTAGAGCTACAAATGGTAGGACTCCCCTATTCTCCCTTTATATTAATGGGGTGATAGATTTTTTGATCAGGGACAGGTGGACTGTGCTCAAACTTGGTGGGAGCCCCCCTCTTTGCAGTCAATACCCTGCGGATCTCCAAGTCACTGCAGAGCCTCTGGATGCTGCTCGACCTAATTCCTTTTGTGATGAGAGGGGCTTGGAGCTTAACCAACACCAAGTGTAGGTTCTTTTTCAATCACAAGGTGAGCCACTGTAAAATATTATGCTAGTGCGTGACACACCTTTAGATTGGGTAGCTGCTTTTGATTAGTTAGAGATCAGATTCACACCCAAGTTGAGTTGGGCTCCTCGGCTAGAGAAGGTTCACACCTCAATAATCCAACAGACTACAAATATAGTCAAGATCCTCCGGAGGACTTTATCAAGAACAGTTGCCCCAGCACTTGAAATTTATGATGCAAAGGCAATGGCATCTGTATTGTATGGGGCCAAAGTGTGGGAAAGTACAAACATTAATAGTCTAGATACTATAGAGCATATGTTTTTGAGGTCTCATGCCAGTATACATAGACCTAGCACAGAGTAACATCTCACGTAAAATAGAATACAGACTTCTAACTTTCTTGCACCGGCTGTGGACCACTCCAGCCCTTAAACCGTATCGGAAAGACAAAAGAGTTTATGGCTCCACAATGCGTAGTAAAGATCCCCCGTTTCTGAACCCTAAAGCCACTTCTACAGAAACTGGGGCTTGATAACTGTTGGTCCTTCCCAGAGTCAATGTGCTTGATCCCACGAGACAGGATCAAAGGACACTACTGGGAGTTTGTAGCCGTTGAAATGGTGACACAGAGCAAAGGAACACCAACATTAGCTTTT
Source organism: Triturus cristatus (assembly GCF_964204655.1). Classification (NCBI taxonomy): domain Eukaryota; kingdom Metazoa; phylum Chordata; class Amphibia; order Caudata; family Salamandridae; genus Triturus; species Triturus cristatus. The sequence continues at coordinate 588,256,217 of NC_140589.1, forward strand.
ATTGATGTAAAACCATGTGCGCGCCATCAGGTGACCATCGATGAAATTGTACCAGCCCTAACATGCAATTTATATCTCCAATTTAGGTATAGCACCTTACTCATTAAAGCGTTAGCTCCACATGGTATGAAAAGGGTGAGGTTGATGATCAGTGTCCAGTATGCCATTGGGGTACAGAATCCTTGGAACATATATGTTTTTTTGTTCTTGTTATGATAACTTTCAGGTTAAGTGGATGTGCCCCTCTGCAAGAATTGTGGCACCACGGGGTATCTAGACACTCTTAGAATCTTGAGAACTGACACAAGTAGAGAACTTGCGTTCAGTATGGCCAAGTATCAAATGGCACTAAGGTTAAGTGGAACCAAGCGTCTAGAGAGCGAGGGTTAAATGCTGATGGGATATTGAGTACCTGAACTGTGTTTATGTGTTCTAACACAACAATAATCCCAGAGCGACAAGAGGGGTGGGATGTTCTCAAATAGCCGTAAATGTACTAGCTTAAAACTGCTGTGATGTGTGTGTCTGTGCGATTCCTGTTTTAACTCCTTCCTTGTTATGGAATTATCTTGAAGTTATTATTTGGTTTTAGCATCCTTGGGAAAACAGATGGTTTGTGTTACTATGGTTTGTAATGTTAGGGAATATGTCCTTGCATTGTGATCTGTTGTTCACCTATAAGAGGAATTGTGCAACAAATTGCCAAGAAATTCATTATCTTTTTTATTGCCACTTTGAGTTGTTTGATGCCCTGATCATTTATGATTTTATAGCCATGATCTTATAATATTGTATTTTACAATACTGTATTTATACTTGTATCCGATCGTGGGATTTTTATGAACATGTACTATTTATTTTTAAAGAATCTAATTTTTATGATTCTAGTGATCGAAAATAATGTTATAAATGAAAAATGTACATTTGTGTGACATCAGGGGAATCTTTTCTGGTGGACAAAACAAGAACCTTGAAATACAATTGCATTGTTAGTGAAGGTATGTAGACTTTCAACGCCCCAGCCTGCAAAACAAAAACAAAAACACTGAAGCATTGGCAGCTCCTCCGCTAAGGTGGCTGAGTGATGCCCTACTACTCTCGGAGCAGTGTAAAAAAATTAAATGAAAATAAAAGTTATTTGTTATTATCATTTTATTGTTTTTATCGGCCAGGTTGGGCGGGGCAGGGCAGGGCTGAGACTCCCATGACATATGGAAGAAGGAGTGGCTGCTGCCAAACATTCATGCGCACTTTGCATATTCCCCACCAAGCTGCATTGCACAGCCTGGTGTAAAACAAGCCCAGCCTCCCATTCTCCGTCTGAGCGCCGAGCCACAGTGCTCAGACCAACCACAAAGCTGCATTGCAGCATTGTGATTGGCTTTGGGGCGGGAGCCCGTGTGCTTCCTGGTTGAGGCAGAAAGAGGACGAGGGAAGACTATGGAGGGACGGCGGAGGACTCAAGACGCTTTGAGGAGCCAAGTGTTTTTTTATTTTTATTTTGTACCTACCCCCTGTGAGCCCTCTTGCCTCTCCACTCTCGTTCCCTGCCTGCTGCTACTGCACCGAAGTGAAGTAAAGCTGGGGTTAAAGGGTACCCTTTACAAAAATACCTGTGAAAGCTGGGTCAGACCGCCCGAGAAAACAATTGAGGCAGGTGTTCCACCATCGGAACAAAAACATGAAAAAGGGAGAAAGAAGGCCAGCATAGTGAGCTAGCAGTGAAGCAAAACACAGCTTTGTTTCTGAGTTCAGGCCTGCCTTCATGACACCACGACATGCCCCTTAAAAATTAACACACCAGCTGCTCCGCTTCCTTAAAAAGCACGCAAGTTACACAGTTGGGCTGCAGCAGATTAAAAAAGGCGGGCTAGTGCCGTTGTCAGACAAATGGAAGGCGAAAACCTAAGAACGGCCAAAGATGAGGTTAACACTGATGGGCTCTCAGCAGGATATTCTGTCTGTTGGTGCGATGCATCTCGTAAAAATTCTAGAACCATTAATGAAATCGCAAAACATGACAAAAGTGGCTCAAGGCAAGGCCTCAACAAAATGGAGGAACCATGTTTTTCTCTTATCGATTGGCAAGACCGAGGCAACCATGTATTCCTGAGGTACGTTTATAACATATGGCACCATGCCAATAAGTTTGTTAAACATCTTTCATAGGCTGGTGGCCAAAAGCCTAGAAGCATCAAGATAATGATGGCAATGAGTGAGTAGAGGATACAAAGTCTTTGAGATGAGTACATCATCTGCCTTAAAAAATTAGTTCTTTGTCACAATTGTTTCTTTATTAGCAATCAAAAGACCAAGAAGCGCATCTATTTCTTGAATAGAAGAAGCACCCACATATTTTATGGATGGAAAGCTTGAACCAAAGTGCAGATCGGTGCATTTGGGCAGGGCAAGGTCCTCAGGCACTCAGCCATTCTTAGAGCCATAAGCAGACAAAGACATTAATAGTTTGTATGTCTGGCCTGACAATCCTAGTACACGCTCCTAGCTGGTGTGTTGCAGGAATTCTGCTCATGCACAGAACTATGCGCAGGAAACCAGGACCTCAGTGAATTGCGGTGTACCAAAAACTCACCTCAGTACCCAGAACCTCTATCTGACTAGCATCAGTGTCTCATTCGTTCTCCGTATCATCTCGAAGCTACCAATGATTAGACAACCCAGAACAAGCGACTTCGAGTACTCTCAGGAATGGTGGGAATCAGAAATACCTGTTCGTTATTCTCATATCAGTCCACAACAAGAGTAATCAGAGACACAGTAAAGTATAAAATGTTTATTTTATAAACTACGTGTCCTAAGATGTAGTACTTTGGCTAACGTAAGCCGACAAATGATTAAGAATAAAACCATCAGCATTGTTACAATACCATAGAAAATGAAGGGAGAAATCATGTTACAAATGATAGTGGGAATACAACCACCCTCCCTTCAATAGTAAGCTTGTATTATTAAACTAATAGAAGGTCTCTTGGTTTGAATGGGGAACCCCATACCGTAAATATCAGCTTAGGTGAATCACATCACAGGATCAGCTTTGCTCTGTGACTTGAAAAGGTCTTCTCCAAAGTAAGTATCTCATGCATGCAAACTGCAATATTAAGAGTTTCAGATATTTGCAGCTGTGTGCGTGTTATGGCTAGAGCGTGGGCTGATCACATGAATTCAAAAGCATACATTGTTTGTTGGCCCTGACTGTTGCTGCACACAACGTTCAGACCAAGGTCGCGGTGCACGTCTAGGGATGTGAACAACAAACCGTTCTCATGTGAAGAAAAAGCAAGCAAGCAGTTTTCATATAATACCATCTATCTACAGTGTCGTGTGCAAAAGCATCAAAAGTGGCAAGATAGCTTTTTAATTTCTAAGACGCTTATGCTAACATAGCAATGTGTGGACCTGTAGTTCCGCCCCCACTACAGGAGCTCTGCAAAAAAACATTGCCTGGGGCATCAAATACGACGGATGAGTTGGTAGTGGGGTGGATGCCAGTGCCCCCTCCCATCAAGCAGGTTTCTGTGAGTTCCTTAAATATCAACAATGTGGGAATTGTAGGGCAGAGCAATGGAGTGATCTTCTCAGCCCATCCGGAGGAGGACAACCCAGTTAAGGTGGCTGCTCCTCCCACGGCGCAAGATCCTCCGATGGCAAACATGGTAGCTAAACAGTCACAAGGCACAAACACAGTTAGGGATGTCCCAACCTCAAAATCATCACTCTAAGTGACCCTGGCAGCAAGAACCAGTTTATTATCAGCAACCAGTAGGTGGGTGCAGGGGAGTTACCCGGCAGTGATGCAGCCCAGGTATTGGCAAAATCTACAACAGGCACAGTACCCACTAGTCTATATGCAGGGCCAAGGCCCTTAACTCATGTCCCATCCTTTTTCTTTTTGACACAGCTTTGTCCACTCTCGCCTCTTCATCGGCCATAGCATGGCATGTTACCAAGGAGGTGAGGTAAAAGGTGCAAAAAGGGTAGTTCTGCAATGGCTGTGACTTGATAAATGCTGGGGGAAGTTCCAGGGAAAGGAAAATTGGAGAAAGAAGGAAAACACAAGAATAAGAAAGTATGGGTGGAGTGGTCCCTGAAGAATTGGGCGACTATGTTTTCCATTTATTCAGTGATCCTTACTGAGAACTTCCCAGTATTGGCCCCAGAATTGTTTTGGTACAGGTCGCTGATACACAGAGCTGCATCTGAATTCCAAAGTACAGCATGGTTGCAGTATGATATCAAATTCAGGAAGATGAAGGCAATAAGGCCAGATGTTGCGTGGGACCAGAGGAAGATACATTTATGACATTCGGAGTTCAATATGGGGTCTTCCTCCATATAGGATCTGCATTCCTTTGGGGCAGACTAGGGTGGAGGGGACCAAAAAACGGTCTGCTGGTGACACAATTTAGAGTGTCTTAGAGGCACCGCTTGCAAGTTCAAGCCCCTGTGCTCGTTTTGCGGAACCCAAGGACATCCAGAAGCAAAGTGTTTCAAGAAATATGGGCAGCCAAAGGAGCAGCCAGCACCAAAAGAACACTAACGGCCCCGTGCTCAAACCCTAGTCTCCTATACGTCTGCACATATTAGCGCACTTGCTAGAAAAATATAAGCACAGTCAAGATGCACATCTGCTTTATTATGGTTTCAGAGAAAGTTTTCGTATCCCCTCCAAAGCCTTGCCCTCTCAAGCTCCGCCTAGGAATCGATCTGTTTCACATTCGCCAGAGATAGACAGTGAGAAGATCCTCAAAGAAGTGACGCCGATAGATTAGCTGGACCCTTTGTCACTCCGTCATTAGATGGCTTGATCTGTTTACTATTAGGGTTGGAACCCAAGAAAGAACCAGGCAAATTTCACCTGATCCACAACCATTCCTTCCCTCCTGGTACATCTGTGAATGACAGCTTGCCACACGATTGGGCTCAGTCCATTACACCTCTTTTGATGCAGCGATAAGTAAGCTTGGTGGCATCTGATGACCGTGAACTATCAAGATGATTTTTTGTTTATGGGACCACCAGGATCCTCAGCTTGTGGGCGGGCCCTCCAAGGATTCCATGAGTTAATGCAAGTTCTAGGGGTGCCTTTGGCAGAGGACAAAACTGAAGGACCAGCATCTTCATGTAATTTCTCAGTATTATAATAGACTCAGTGGCAGGAGTTTGCAGGTTACCATAGGACAAGGTTTCTGGTTTTGGGCATCCCGTGAGGAGTGCCTGGCTGCCAAAAAGGTCACGCTTCATCAGCTGCAGGTCTTAGTTGGGCAACCGAACTTTGAGCTTAAGGTGACCCCGAGTGGGAGGGTGTTTGCCAAAAACATAGCTAGAGCGATGTCAGGCCTACAGGCTAAGCAGCACCATACTAGACTGTCTCACGAGGTCAGGGAAGATATGGCCATTTAGGAGGAATTCCTGGACCACTTCAATGGCACACTCTTATGGTGCCAGAAGGCGCAGTCCAATTCTGACTTGGCCCTTTACATAGATGTGTCAGGGAACGTAGGTTTACGGACAGTTTTTGGCAACAGGTGCGGTATGCAACACTGGCCACTTGAATGGTGGGCATCTGATATCACTAAGAATGTTACTTTCCTAGAGCTGTTCCCAATTGTGGTAGCATTGCATATCTGGGGGCTAATTCTGCCCAACAGGAGAACAATATTCTGGTCAGACAGCATGGCTGCAGTTGCCTCTATCAATAACCAAAGTGCAAAATGACCCTTTGCTTTGAGATTACTCAAGGCATTGATCCATAGATGTTTGACTTGCAACATAGATTTCACTGCCAGGCATGTGCCAGGTGTAATAAACACAGTGGCTGATGCTTTGTTCGATTTTAAGTTGGCAGAATTCAGAGCGCTATGGCTGACATCAGACGAAGTGATGACGACATTCCCACTGGACTTACGGAAGCTTCAAGCCCCATCACCCCAGCCCTGATCGCAGCATCCCTAGCCTCTAGGACTAAGCGTGCATATGAGACGTTATGGAAGAATTATGCTGCCATACTCAAATCTGGGGTTGAGGGATAGCATTTCACCACATCTGCCGTTCTAAAGTTCTTAGCAAAACAGAGGGACCTTGGCAGGTTAGTGGTGCCGGGCAGGAGGCAGTTATCAGCTATTGCCTTCTTCGCAGGCTTGAGGTGTGTGGTGGGCCCAGCAAAGGGCTTCGTGGTTAGGAGGGCTTTCATGGAATGGAAGCGCATTGCTCCCCCTGTGCAGGATGCTAGGAGACTGAATGATGCATCTAGGCTGTCGTATATCATTGGAATACTGCCAAGTGAATGATGCTTCACAGTATGAAACCTTGCTCTTTAGACTGGCTTATTCCCTAACATTCTTGGGGGCCTTTAGGACATCTGAACTGGCCCCTGCCTCCAAGTCAGATCAATTCACAGGTGTTCGCATCATAGACATAGTCAGGTCAGATGACTGCCTGAAAATTAGTTTTAAAAAACTGTTCAGACGGGCAAGGATGTATGGGTATAGCTATCTGCAGTTCCAAACACCACCCATTGTCCAGTGGCCCTGACGAGGGAATACCTTTGCTACAGATCCCAAAATGGATGCCAAAATATCTTAGTTCATGAGGTTGGCACTCACATGTTTTCAGGTTACGTGGGTATGCAGGTGTGCACTGTCTTGCTTAGGATTGGACACAGCCCACTTCATGTCTCACTCCTTCTGAATCTGGGCTGCGACCACAGCGGCGGCATTGGACTTGCCCCCAGAGGCCATTAAAGGGGTTGGAAGGTGGAGTTCCACATGTTTCGAGCACTAGGTTTGCCCTCACCTGGTGTGATGGAACTGGCCCTGGTGTCCACTTCCCCCCACTGGTGTTTTTGACTATGGTCTGCTAGCAGATGGTCTGGTAACAGGGTCAGTTTTTCCTAATTCTCTCCTTGCAGCCTCCATTTGAAGGCTGGTAAACACCTGCTGGTGTGGCCAATCATTCATTCATAGACCAGGTGAGCGGTTCCATGGATCTGGCATGGAGACCGCACAGTTGTTGGCGGGAGTGAGACATCAGTGGGCAGGCATTTGTATGTTGCGTTTGGAGCACCTATTTGGCCACCTGCAGAAGGCATTGGATTCTGGGTTAATCAGTCCTTCAGATACCTTGGTCATGCATGCAGGAGGTAATGATATGTCCCATTCAGGGAGACGGGTAGTACAGGAATTGCTTTCGCGTCCCTCTCAAAAGTAAAGCACAGGTACCCTGGAACTGCCATATTCTGGTCAGATGTCATACCGTATTCAGTGAGGCCAAACAGCTCGCCCCCTGGAGCTCTAAATGAATCAGAATGAATTGCTTAGGGGCCCAATAGGACTTCATCCAAACAATCATAGGTGCAATATCCAAGGAAGTGCAGGGGGGTGAGGTGGGGGGGAGAATTTGCCAGTGACCCAATCGCCCTGTGGTGGAAATTTGAGCAGAAAAGCATGGTGCCACCTACATAAAAATAACTGTTGGCTGGTTTTGTCCCCTTGACAGGGAAGTGATCTTGGTGGACACAAGGTTGGCTAGACGGGGGTCTGAACTGCTGGTGGTCCTAGACCTTTCAGCCCTACCCTTGGTTACCTGGAGTTGATTATGGATGGGGGCTTTGCCTGGAGGATGGTCAGGCCACGGGAACCCCTGCAGGAACGGTGCATTATGCGGTTTTCTGTTCGGTATCAAATGGGATCCATGACTCTCCTAATCAGAGGTGACTGATGCTTGCATATATAGATGTGGACTACTTTAGTGGCCCTAGAACCATGGTGGGAATGTGAATTGTTGGCACTGGGTGCCTGTCCCTGCAGGGGATGCAAGTAGATTTTGCTGGCTGCAATGCATTTTTTAAGTGTTTATCACTGGACTGAGGACTCATGGCTGAAATGTATTTGGTTCATTTACTTCAAGACGCTTGCTGTACAATGTGTGCTACCTTTCTTGCTTGCTCTCTTTCTTCTCATATCTAACTTCTAGGTAAGTTTTCATCCCTTTAAGCATGCTTGTGTGATTAAATGGCTACGTCTTGGTTGCACCACACTCCTGAGTATGGCTCGCATTTGTCACAGGGATGGGTCGTTGTGTAGGAGTAAAGTTCAGCGATTTGAACGTTGCGAGCGCACTGTGCACAATGAACACAGGCGAGAGGGCAGAGGCAGTCATCTGGCTTGAGCCAGGGCCGGCTTAACTAGGCTCTCCAAGAGGTACTCGAGGGCAAATTGCACTCACAGCAGTGTTCTGACGCTGCCCTCTCATTGGATACCTCAAAGTGAACATGATTTAAAAAACGGAATATACGAACCGTCTCCTTAACACAGAAAGGTTCTCGACAGCAACATCGAAAAGGTAGATTAAGGACTAGTGCATAATATTAATAAGAAGATTTTGGGGCTCAGCTGGATTCTTTTATCTTCAACTGCTCCATCCTATTTTATAACATCTGAGCACTGTTTTGGATGTGCCCACTAGGTGGCAGGAGCACACTAAAGTATGTGATAACAGATTATGACTGCTTATTCAACGATTGTTTTTATCGGGCAGTGGAATGTTTAGTGTGCATGAAAAACTGCATTCCGGCGACATCCTATATAAAGTATGTGTGCCACGTGAAAACAAAGTTTGTAAAATGGCAACTAAAAACAATGTGTGCATCCACTTTCACAAGATGGCCATTTTGTGAAACGTGTTCTAATTTACGGATCGATTGCCAGAAAAAAGTTGGTTAATTTACGTGTCACTTTTAAACAAAGATGATTGCTTGCTTTACAATGTGTATGGTGTTGGGGTTTACCACACGGGAGGGGTGGGAGGGGTTTCGGGCATATACTCAGGCAGTATAAGGATAGACACGGACACTGTAGTTACTGGTGTGGACCGGAAGTCAGGAGCGACACCGGTCCCTTTATTTAAAGCCTTCTGGCCACGCCTGGCCAGAAGGTGATACATTGTTACTATTAGGTTCAGGGTTGTGGTCTCCACTTCGTACTAGCGGCCGACAACTAGACCGCTACATCCCATCCCAAATCAGTTCGAATAAACATGAAATTAACATACATAGTCCTTGAGCCTTTGATTGGGGTTCGGATGGGGTCTTAGGTTGTACCGATGTCGTTGGCTGTCATCTCTTGGGTTTGCTGGTTCTTCTGCCGGTGACCTGTCTTCTGGTCTCAGATCGCTGGGACTTTCCTGACCCACCACGTTCCTGCTTGGGCTACTTGTCGCGCTATGGTTTCCACCTAGCTGACCATCGTCTCTGCAGGAAGCCTCCTCGACCATTGGTCTCTCTACTACTGAGCCAGGCACCCTTTTGAACCACGATATGTTTTGGGTGATGATTTTCCCATCTCTCTCGGCTGTTATCGCCGTGCCCTTCACGCCCTTGACTAGCCACAGTCCTGGTTCATATGGAGTGCGGAACTTCCCTCCGCTACGACGATTTCTCACAAGGACGGCACAACCTGGTGTTATCAGCCGAACCTGCGCTCTTCTCTTCCTGCTCGCTCTTTCATTGTTGGTTAGTCTTCTCGCTTGGGTGCTTGCCGGATCATAAGGCTCAGGTTCCCAGTTCTCTGCTACAGGAATGTTGTCCCGCCTTTGCCCAGCTAGCATCAGTGACCACGGGGACCTTTGAGTGGTGCAGTGTGGAGTGCTCCGATACTCCCGCAGGAACCTCTGAAGCGAGACCTCCGGGTCAGACTGTTCAGCCACACATATGCGCAACACTTTGTTCAGCGTCCGCATGAACCTTTCGGCCTCTCCGTTTGCTTGAGGCCACTGCGGTGTGATGCGGTGGTGTTTGACGCCTAGGTGCGCCAGAAAGTCTCAGAATTCGGGCCCTTGGAAGGTGTGTCCATTGTCTCTTTTGACAACGTGTGGTAGTCCGAAGAGTGCGAACGTCTTGTCCAGCATTGGTAGTAGGTGGTCACATGCGGTCGACGGTAGCACTTCCACTACGGGGTATTTCGTATACCCATCTATCAGAACGGCAGTTACTCGCCCATCGGGGAAGCTCCCGAAATTAAGACTGATCCACAACCAGGGCGACGGGGCAGGCTCCTCGGTGATCACCGGAGCTGGCGCTTCCGAGCCCCCTGTCAGTTGACACGCCCTGCACCTGCGTACAAACTCTTTTACAGTTTCTTCTAGGTTTGGGAACCAGACCTTTTCCCGCAACCTGGCTTTCATCCGTCGGGTGCCTTGATGACCCTCGTGGGCTAGGGCAGTCACTTGATCCTGGAGTGTTCGGGGCATGACAATGCGCGATCCTCTTAACACCACCCCGTCACGTGCAGCACTTAGTTCTTCATGTACTCACCACACCTTCCCGAGGCGAGCTCGGTCCGTTTCGGTCCATCCACTAACGTCATGGAGAAAACCAGCCCACGAGCCTTTTCGCATTGCTTCCAGCACCTTATTCAGGACCTTGTCAGCCTGGGTATGTGATTCAATCTCTGACATGGTGATGGTTTTTGGGCACGCCCGCTGAGCAACCATGCTGATGAATTCTTCCGTTCGTTGATCTTGGTCATGGGCTTCTTCTGGGGCAATGGCTGGGTGGTGTGATAAGAAGTCCGCTGGATTTTTGTCACCCGGCCTGTATACTAGATCAAATTGATAATGCTGGAGTTGGATCGCCCATCATTCGATCTGTGGCGGTGGGTGGGGTGCAGTTCCTCTGAAGAGTGGGACAAGGGGTTGGTGATCCATTACCACGCAGAATGGATGTCCGCTCAGATATAGATGGAAATGGTTGCAGGCCCATTTGATGGCCAGCGCTTCCCGTTCAATTTGGGAGTACCTTGTCTCCGTTGCTGTCAATGACTTGCTGGCGAAAGCTTGTGGGACCCATGTCCCTGGACTTGTTTCCAGGGACAACAGTGCTCCCAGGCCTACGGGGCTGGCGTCCACTATTAGTTCAGTTGGTCGTTTGGTGTCAAAATATGCTATAGTTGTCTTTTCTAACAGTGTGGATTTCACCTTGCTGAAGGCTTCCTGTTCTTCCGGGCCCCACTTCCATACGCTGTCTTTCTTGGTTAGGTTTCGCAACGGCTCTGCAACTGTTGCTAGGTTGGGTACAAACCTCCCGCAGTACGTTGCCATACCTATTAAACTTCGAACTTCTGACGCCGATGTGGGGGCTGGAGCTATATGAATTGCTTGCGACTTTCGGGGATCCACTTTGACACACTCCTGGCTGAAAACATACCCAAAGAATTTGATAGTCTTTTGGAAAAACTGGCACTTGTATTTATGGAGAGTCACCCCGTGCTCTGCGAGGCGGTGGAGGGTGGCCCTGAGCCGCCAGTGATGGTCTTCCAGAGTTGCTGAGTGAATTAAGATGTCATCACTGACATTTAATATTTCTTGGAGCCCCGACAGGACTTCCCGGACCGCGTTTTGGAAGATCTCGGCAGCCGATGATATTCTGAAGTTGAGTCTTTTATACCGTCTGAGCCCCAGGTGTGTTGAAAAAGTAGTTATGTATCTACTTTCCTCGGCCAGCCTCAACTGGTGGTATCCTGCGTTGAGGTCTAATTTAGAAAACCACCTGTACCCATTTAGATCTGCGAGGATGTCATCCACGGTTGGTGTCAAATGTCTCTCCCGCCGGATTGCCTGGTTGGGCATGCGCATGTCTATGCAGAGCCTGATCTGTCCCGGCTGCTTTGGCTTCTCCGCAATTACCATGGGTGACACCCAGGGGGTTGGTCCGGTTACTTTCTCTATCACCCCTTGCTGTTCAAGTTTGATTAACTCTTGCTCACCCAACGGTCGTAGATGGAATGGGATGCGTCTGTGCCTTAAGGCCACCGGCTTCACTGATTTGTCTATGTGCAGTTGCACCGGAGGCCGTTTCATGCTCCCTAGTTCTTTGAATAATTGTGGGAAGAGTTCCAGAATGTCTTCTGTCTGCAGTGTTCTCACCGCATTTGCGAACGTTACTAAGCTCAGGTCTTCTGCGGAATGTCCGCTTCTCTATCGACCACGTGGAAGGTAGTTGTTACTTCATGATTTTCTCACTTCACTTGCACTGTCATTTTTCCTTTTAGCGGCAGGGGCGTCTGATTCCCATATGTGAGAATCTTTACCTTGGACAGCGTGAGTTGGGGTCTTGGGCTTAGTTTCTTATAGTGTTGGTTCCCCATCACATTGACCGAGGCTCCGGTGTCAATTAGGGCTGTGACGGGAAATCCCGCTATCTCAATTGCACACGTCGGTTGAGGACATCGCCTCAGTTTTAGGTCACTTGCGAACGATATGAGGAGGCCTTCTTCTTCGTCAGTGGACGGGTCTTCGAGGTATGCTCTGTGTTGCGGGGATACCTTCAACGTCCGCATCGCATGTGGTTCTTCAAGCAAGAGGTGCCTCACCGCGTTCGTCGGTGGCCGTCGTCCGGCACTCCCTCGGCCTCGCATGCCTCCTCAGCATACACTGGAGAAGTGGTTTGGAATCCTGCACTTCGAGCATGTCTTCTCTCGGGCCGGGCACTCGTTCGGGGCGTGCTCTTCTTTGCTGCAATACCCGCACTGCGACTGGTGCGGCCTTCTTGTGGGCCACCTCCCCCTGCTGCCCCACCCTGGGGTATATGCTGCATCCACCCAGTCTGTCTTGATGGCCACTGCTGGACTCGCTGTGGGCATGAGCGCCGCTTCCATCGCTGTGGACCGGACCTCGGACAGGTCGTGGGACCGCGCTAGGACGAGCATGCCTTCCAACGAGATCCTGGGTTATCGGAGGATGAGCGTCCTCAATGTTTTATTTCTGCATCCTTGGATGAGTTGCGCGTGCACTTCTTTGACCGGATCATCTTACGTGCAAGTGCTGGCCATCTCCCTCAAGCGTGCGTGAAATGCATCCATTGACTCTCCCTCTCTTTGACGGGCATGACGCAACTTGAATCGTTCATAATCGGGGTTTAGTTACGGGTCAAAATGGGCACGGAGTGCCCTCACTGCTGCGTCGTAATCTGTGGGGGCCCCCGTGTTCGGTAGGTGCTTGAATAACTTGTATATCTCATCCCCTGCGAAATGTAACAGCAATGACCTCTTGACAGCGCCATCCGTTTCTCTGGTGGCGGTGAAGTAGTTGTCTAGCCGTCCGACCAACACGTTCCACCTTGGATATGCAGTGGCGGGGTCAATTAGTTCGCTAAACGGCGGTAGCGCGCTGACTTGAGAATGTACGGGCGTGGCTGGGGCTGCCGCTGCCGCTTGCAGTGGAGCTGCTGCTGCTTGGTCCGTCATGGTTGTCCCTGGCGATACCCCCTTCCGGTTCGGTCGTGATTACTACTGCCTGTGATGGTGTTGATTGCTCCCTGATTAGTGCCTTCCTTTTACTGCAGTGTCCCTCACTGATGTGCCTTTGCCATGTAACACTTTCCCCTCTTTCACCAATGTCTCTGTGCTACACCCAGGCAAGCTGAACGTTATGCTCCCTTTGAGCCTGGCATTTGCTACCTTGCCATGAGTGTTGCCTACTTGGTATTCTTCTGTTAGCCAGGGATGCTGCTTCAGGTAGGGTGCTAGCTACAGTCCTGCTAGGGCACTGACTTCTTAGGTAGCTGTTATCCCACTTGTTGGGCTCTGGTGGGTACTCCTGCAGCCTTCAGCCCCTGCTTGCTGGTGTGGGTGTAGTTGCACCTGCCAGTGCTTGATGAAAGCCTCCGAAGCAGCGCATGCGCGCTTGAGCACAGCTTCTCAGACGGCCTCCCCCGAAGGCCGGTATGGTCCCTCAGCGCATGCACGCTTCCCTTCGACAAGCGCAGGTCTCAGCGCGCTTCCGGATACTCTGCTGGGCCGTGTAGAAACACCGGCAGGAGCGGCGCTATCCTGAACGTCGCTGCTGAGCGTGGGATGTTGACAGAGCTCATCTCTAGCCGCCCGCGGGCGGTGCTGCACACGCTGATCTCCCGACCGTGCGGCTCTATCAGGCATCGATCACCGGGGCAGCCAGAGCGGGGACCTCAATGGGCATAAAGGTACAGCCGCAGGGTTGCTGGGTCCTGAGCGCCGACACCCTCGTCGCCAGTGTTGGGGTTTACCACACGGGAGGGGTGGGAGGGGTTTGAGGGGTTTCAGGCATATACTCAGGCAGTACAAGGATAGACACGGACACTGTAGTCACTGGTGTGGACCGGAAGTCAGGAGCGACTCCGGTCCCTTTATTTAAAGCCTTCTGGCCACGCCTGGCCAGAAGGTGATACATTGTAAGTATCAGGTTCCGGGTTGGGGTCTCCACTTCGTACTAGCGGCCGACAACTAGACCGCTACATATGGTAAAAAGTATAATTCATCAAAGGACGATAAAGTCAACCCAAAAAGTACTGAGCATACGGAAAATAAAGTTAGGTGTGGAAAGACTAAATACTTATTTCATCTGCCATTTTACAACTAGCCCAAGTTTGTTTTTCGATGAATATTTCAAGATCGGCATATTTTTTATCTCAAAATCACTGAACATAAATCGCAGACACGTACTAAAAGCCCAATTGTGGATGCAGCACAATACATTAATAAAAATGGACTTCAAAATACTTATAACTTCAACAAGTTTTCAGTAAACATTGGCAAACACAAATTACCCATATTACTAAATCACCACCAACTACAAAAGAATTGTTGACGGCAATGATAAAAAAGATTCATTCCTTTTTATTTAAGATAAGAATAAAAGCAACGTTTGCAGAGAAATCAACCAACTAACCTCCGAAAAGATCAACTTCAGCAGTGACAGCAGCTAGAGTAGCAGAAGTGCTAGAGGGCGCAGGGGTCTCACTGGAGGTGGCACTGGGGAGAGGCTCTGGTGCAAATGGATCAGAGAGCTGGACCTCAGAGAGAACAGTAGCAGAAGGTGCAGAAAGGGTGTCTGTGTGCAACCAGAGATGAAGATCAGAGGGGATTAAGAGAGAGAGTGAGAGTGGAGGAAAGACACTAGCCTAGAACTACACACCAAAGATGCAACGGAAACGGACAAACACCAAAATCACTACACGAACAAAAACACAAACAGTGACAAATTAAAACATCACTCACCTTCCCCCAAAAGGTCTGCGATAGTATGCATTAGGTAAGCAATGTGAATAAACAAAAAGTTAAAAGATCTGTCCTACTTTTCGAATTTGACTTTATTTACACAAGCAGGAAAACTGTATAATAAACTATTTGGAAATTCAGCTTTATTCAGGTGTCCACATTTTTTATTCGACGCAACTCCCACGAAACACTTGAATTATGCCTCAGTGAGTGGCATATCTCCACTAGGTGAGACTTGTGCATCAAATACCAGACGTTTAATTGCAATACTGTAAAAAAACTATAGATTTACATACACACAAAACTCGAGCAGTCATTGATGGTAAATTGTTGGTTAGACCTTAGTATTTCAAGGGCTTCTGGGTGGGAGTGGATTTTAAACTCTAAACATTGATTAGCAACTGAAGGAGGGAATCTCGAAGAATCAAGAAGGCAGTCTGCAGAGATGGGGCAATTTAATCCTCACTTCCATTTCTCACCTTCACTGGTGGTACATACTAGGCGAGTGTAGGACATCCTGCTTCTAGTTGTGGGTGAGACACAAAATAGTGTCGCTCTTATTAAGGAAGAAGGCTGCAGCAGTCCAACTGGAGGCTTGACATTGGGGGTCTACCACTATTTGAATAACGGGGGCGGAGGGTTAGACACTGGTTATAAAAGTTGTTTTAACCCAATTCCTACATGCCTTTTACAAATGATTTTGCATTGTTTTAATGATGAATGTATGAAAATGGGATCATGAATAGAATCATATCTTTCAACGTGACCGACACTCAAAGCATTGCGCTTAGACCCAATATTATGTTCACAAATGTAGGCTAAAACAAAGCTAGACATCAAATATACATGGACCCCTACATTCTGCACTACCTTGCATCCCTACAATAGGTCAATTTCAAGGGTCTATACCTTGATTATCCATTACTTATGATCATATTGTTAAGGGAAAGCTCAACATTTCTGTCTTCTTTGTCCTAGTCACTGCACTGGATGAGTCCTTATCCCAGAAGCAGACAATCTATTTGCTCCTTAAACCAAGAAAGGGGAAAGAGCTATGTGAATCAAGGAATTTAGACAGATTCTTTTATACTATATCTGCCTCCTCAAATTAGCCAAAACTGATACCAAGCTCAAAGAGTAATGCCACTTTGTGCAATCTCCATCACCGACAGGCCTCTGGAAGTACCTTTACCCGGCTGATCCTTGAGAGAGGTAGGGAAGAGAGAGAGAGAGTGGGAGAGATAGAGAGATAGAGAGATAGAGTGTGTGTGAGAGAGTGCGTGTGTGTGGGAGAGAGTGTGTGTGCGTGAGAGAGAGTGTGTGCGTGAGAGAGAGTGTGTGCGTGAGAGAGAGTGTGCGTGAGAGTGTGTGCGTGAGAGAGAAAGTGTGTGTGTGTGAGAGAGAGTGTGAGAGAGAGAGTGTGTGAGAGAGAGAGTGTGTGAGAGAGTGTGTGAGAGAGAGAGTGTGTGAGAGAGAGAGAGAGAATGTGTGTGTGAGAGAGAGAGAGTGTGTGTGTGTGTGAGAGAGAGAGAGTGTGAGTGAGAGTGTGAGTGTGTGTGTGTGTGTGTAATCATTTCCAGTCCAGAGTAAAGATTCCCAACAGTTGAACAAGGATATGCAGGGAGGAGAAGGTTGGTAGGTATGGCTCAGGGAGCAATGAGGTGGAGGTACTGCAAGGATACAAGGTGATGTAGCAGAAAAAGGAGTGACGGCAATTCATCAAGAACAATGGAGATGGAAATGTACTTCAACCTCTTTTAGGTACAGAAGCCATCTAACAATTTTGGATCTAAAAGCCGCCAACACATACTTTATATACCATCCCTTCAAAATGGTTGCTTTCCTAGATTCCAGGCCCCTCATCCACCACAAATGCATTTTGGACATGTCCATTCATCCTATCCACATGCAAATAATGTGCCTTCTCTGGAAGGCAAACAACCTATAGTTTGCTGTCCCGTTTGACCTTCCATTATCTTCATAGTAGTTTACCAAAGTTGAATTGTTTTGCCTTGCGCGTCTCTTGTGAGACCTCTATATTGTGCATTTGCTCATTTGCTCTTAGAGGCCTCAAGCCATACAAGTCATTATTTGTTTGAATTATTTATGTGCATTTATGTCCATTGTGGTGCAAAAATGTGTAAAAGGTTGTTTTTGCACCATTATGAACATCAATGCACCTACTACTTAGATGCATAATTGTACATTCTGATAATGATAGTATGCTTCTAGCTCATATATTCATGCTTTTATTTAAGTGGTTAATACTTAGAAAAAGATGACGATTTTAAGCTTTAGCATGATACGCAAGTGAATTCTCATGTTATTTTTTCCCAAGTGACATTCTGGGTCACAATGTTTATTTTTCTCGAAATAAATTATTTGAATGGTTTAAAATAGCTGTTCACAGCTCCTTCTGGGACAGAAAAGGACTAAGCTTCATTCCAGGACAAAATAGCAGTGCAGTTTATAGTATAACTGCACAATCTTTACAGTCTCATAACAATCCTGTCATAGAGACATAATTCTTCCTGGACCTGAAGACAGATGACCACACACTGGAAAATAATTCAGGTAAGCATGTGTGGGGACAATATCTAAATATTGAACCCTCATGAAACTGTAACTAAGGGCTCCTTGAGAGCCCTATGAATTATTGTAGTTTTTCTGCACGGTCCACAAGCACTAACACCCATATCCTGTTCCACAAAACGACTCATTCTCGGATGCATGTTTTTATATGTCAAGTCTGCCACTTTCTTTTTATAGTGAGATGTTGAATCCGATCTTCTCTTACTGCTTCACACTAAGCCCAGCACCCTGACACTACCCTCACCTGCCTCTGGTGGGGGCAATCATAAAATGCACTTTCAGAGTTCTCATTTCATCTACAGTACTCAAGTTGGCTACTCATTTCATCTGCAGAGTATTCTCCAAACTCCTACTATTCCCAGAGTGCTCTGAAGAATGGCCATCAGTGTACTGATAACGATTCGTCCTGGAGTACTGCTCTCTCGGAGATCCAATTTGTATTTCCTCTAAAACAGCATTAGGCTTGAATTACAGTTTTGAAGGACAAGCACCCAAGATAGCTCGACCAAGGAGGTATAGGTCTCCAAAATAAAGTTAGACGATTCCTGTTCCCTCTCCTAGAGTGTATGGCAGCAAGACACTGGTGTATGGCCAATAACGCTACTTCCTATAAACCGTAGTAAGAATTATCGTGGAGACACTATCAAAGTTGACCATCAATTTCATACCGAAATCAACAGCAAGAACAATCCATGTTCATTTTGTATCTGGTCATACCGCTAAATAGAGTGTAGCAGGTTTAATTGGTATATATGCTAGCAAATGTGCTTCCATATATACATATAAGTGCCACTTTCTTTAATACATACTATTTCCAGGGAAAGATACAATCAATACTCTATGATTGTTTTGTGGCAGGGCATGATAAAAGGAAACCTTTAACAGATTAGTTTCATGAACTGAGAACAATACAACACAGTAGTTTGTCACGCTTTGTGGGCACTTTGTCTGTTACTGCTTTGGATTTGTAGTCTGTGTATGCGGTCCACGTGTGACTACTAGAGCTCCAATCTTTGTCCCTGACATCTGTAATACATACTGTCTCAGTTGTCTATATAGACTCATTAGTTCCAGCAATCCCTCTCAATTGATTTGCATTGGAATTTTGTATACTTGGGTGTGGTGTGTATCCCACTAAAACTAAGCATGTGGGACCTTGAAGGCTTAATAGACCCATTCTAACTGGCTCCCCTGTGCATAGTAACTCCCCATTGAACAGCAATGAATGTTCTTGACAACTTAAGAGTGAGTCTGCCATTTCCAACAGTGTCTGCTCCCCAAAACATCCTGCTGGGAGATTGCAGTAAGTTTTACTTATTTGCTCTTTGAGTGGTCTTGTACTGTACACCTACAACACTTCACGAGAGTGGAGCTTCAGAACAGCCCTCATTACTACATGGTGAGGCAACAATACCTAGAGGATGTTGCCTCTAGGTATTGTTGTTAAGGTTGCCTTTCGAGTTTAGCCATACCACATATCACTTCTTTGACCAGTCTCAGAATCACATACCCATGAAAACAGTCTCAAGAATTCGGGTTTGGAAATTCTACATACCCCTCTTCAGGATGCATGCATCATCAGGCTATAAAAGTTAGTACATTTCTCAGTCCCTTAGCTATTTACGAATTACTTTGATAATCTCCACCCAGAATACTGCACAGGCATTGTCAGAATGTGTCCTGCATATCCTACACTTTTAGGTTTGTGTTATTTCCCATAAGAAACTTGTTTTTTTTGTGGCTTAGTCGAAGGGTGGATCAACTAGACCAGAAAGGGGTAGCCTGCTGCCACTTTTTAACTTGACCCACGATATTGTATTTACCTACTGCGAAAATGAAAAATAAGGCCTTTGTTGAAAATCAATAATGGCAATATATATTATAAAGTTATATGTGTCCATCTAGCAGGAAATTTACGTCTGATGGCCCTAAGGAAACCAACTCAAAAATTTGCTTCAAAAAAGCAATGCTGGAATCAGGCCTCTGCAGTCAAAAATATACTTCACGTGAAAACGCTTGCAAAATATGCATAGATAGCAGTAACATGCAACTGAAGGTGGCAATTCAAGGAAAAGGTGAACAAATAACTAATCATTGCAAACTCAGTAAGCAAGCCAGTCTGAATTTCTGATCAGTTGGCTAAAAGAAGAACTGACCAAGTCAATACGTCATTTATAACGGGGAAAATCGTTTGTGTATTCAACATGAAGATATGCTTTTTGCTCAGTTCTTTGAGAGTTCCAGACAGTACATTTGTTAAGAGTGTTGTACTTCTTAAACGAAGAATTGCAAGATATTATTAAAGAAAACAATTCAAACGAATAAATTATCGGTTCACCTGGAGCAATCAACTAACTACAAGGACATAAAATATCCGCAAAACACGTATGATGTGGAAAAAGAACCCTACCTGGATTCCTACATCAATTTAGGAATAAAAAAATCCTTTTTGAGATTTAGGGTGCTTTTTATTCCACTATTGCAATCTGAGTGTGCATGGTGTTACACAGACAAGAGGTAAACACTTTGCCAGCTCTGTGACCTAAATGAGGAGAGAATCGAACATTCTCATACTTTGTATTATGTTCCAAGTTACCGGAACAGTGGAAGAAATACCTCAAACTAGTTTTTATTCCTAATGGGAGGAAAACTATTAAAGATTCAATGAGAAAGCAAAAGACACACAATTGATGGATGGAATGCAGAACAAATCAAAACATTCACCCCCATTCAAGTGATCTGGGTTAAATCCATCATTATTTTGCTCACCATGCCACCCCAGTTTAGACCTGGCCATATGCAAATCAGTCTTGACCCTGTGCCTCATGGGAACAGTCCAGCCCGAACTGCCAGGACAGGTTCTCCCTGGACTGGAAACCAGCATACTAGGACCGGTTTCGGGGTTTCACCCCTCTTCAGCCAGGATAGCTTAATTCAAAGGAGTATGCCCAGACGTGGGTCCCATGCTCTCCATGCCACAGTTCGTTACTGAGCAATTATATTTTAATGCCGATGACAAGGCAGAGCAAACGACAGTTTATTACATGATGAAATGACAAAATAGGTTTGCAGAAATAATGCACAATAGCATAGATAATGGTCCTAGTATTTTACATACTGGAAGATACAAGTACCAAATGAGAAAGATACTTTCATTTTAGATGAAAAACACATACAGTAAAATCATGTTTAACTCATACACATCTAAAACAGAGAATGGATTAATTTAATTGTTTACCTCCCCATGAACTTGTCCCTGCAGAAGAAACTGGAGCAGACTGAACCGATGATGTAAAATCTGGCTGAAGATCAAGAAGATCATTTGACAGTCTAGTGGCACTGCACAAAAAAACACTTTATTTTGTATTTGATCATAAAATAAACTTACTGCAAGCGCAATTCACATTTTCATGACTTCAAATAACTTGGTTCCAGGAAAAAAAAACGTATAAGCTATTAGCCGTTCTTTCCTTACTCTCCTCTATTTTATCTGGAAAGTGGCAATATGCTGTGTTTTTGTAACAACATTTCAAGACCCGACATTTTCTCATTTGTACAGCGCAATCCATAACACCACATGCATATTTCTTCGTTGCTTCCCATCACTTGCCTAGTTGTCTGTGGTATCATACTCTGATTCTGAATATGTATTGAATGTTGATTTATTAAAATATTATCAAACTATTACAACACTGAAGATCACTTATGGTGATTTGGAGAAACATATTCCCATTATTTAACAACACAACTACAATTTAAGGTGAATGGTAAGATTTTGTCCTGCACCAACTGCACTGCCATTATACTAGTTACCTTACTAGTGTATACTCTTAACCATTAAGAATGATAATCTATGAAGGAAATAATTTCATAATCATTCTGGTCAACCATAAAGAACCAAATGTATCCATTATCACCGGTCATAAAAAACATAAATTAATTAACATTGTCAAATCGTGAAAGATAAATGTTCATCAAATTGACATTTGAGAACTGAAATTGATGGTAATCAAATTGACAAATGGAATATTTCAATATAAATGCACAAAAAGGAGTGTGTGTTCGTGTGTGTGTTCGAGTGTGTGTTCGAGTGTGTGTTCGAGTGTGTGTTCGAGTGTGTGTTCGAGTGTGTGTTCGAGTGTGTGTTCATGTGTGTGTTCATGTGTGTGTTCATGTGTGTGTTCATGTGTGTGTTCATGTGTGTGTTCATGTGTGTGTTCATGTGTGTGTTCGTTCACTGAAAAAAACCAAAGGTTTCAGGGGCGTTATAGTTAGCTGGACATTTCCCTCGTACAAAACCTTAGAAATTCCCCCGTTACACTCGCGCCCCCACAATGCACTGCTGATGACGTCACATATTACATCACTCATGACATGGTCAGTGACATCACTGATGACATCTGAAATTACATCACTGATAACATCACTGATGACGTCATCCATGTGATAAATTAGTGCATCTTCTCACACCCTTTGATATACTCAATCAAAATTTCAGACGTCCAGTCTCAAAACCATAGATACTCCAATACCAATAACTACATACCGACTCATTGACTCTTAGATCTACACACACATCCACTCACTCACCCGTACAGTCACTCATACTTACAGTCCCTCAGTACAGGACTATCATATGCATTTATACACCTACATAGACACTCACACACCACCAATCATCCATAGAAGTCCTCTCACACCTAGTCAGTCATGCAAATAATTAATCACACTCCCATTTACTCACCTATGCAGTTATACACACAAAAGTTCACTTACTCATAAAAATAGTACCACATTCTTACGCTCTTATACAATCACTGATACAAGCACACTCATCCATTCAGCCTCTCTCACAATGACACACTCACAATTACCCACTTATATTGTCTTACACACATATATACTGCCTTTCACATATGTAGTTACTCACACATTTACCACTGAGATATACATTCAGTCACTAACACACCCATACATACACTCACCCAACCATACAGTCCATCACAGATGCACTCTTAAAAACATGCACCCATAGAATCACCCACTCACACATGTATGCACAGAGTCACACACACCCCACCCAAACAAAACACTCAGGCACCCATACAGATACTCAGACAACCAATCAATAACCCATAGAGACACTCATATAGCTATTCACAAAACCATGCAGCCGCTTATACACCAACAGACAGACAGATACAGACATTCACACAGTTTAAAGCAAAAACCAAAGGAAATGATGGACGGAGTGTTGAACATTGCAAGCACTCACCCCCAGTCAACTGATCTGGGTTTAATCCATCACCGTTCTTTAGCCCACTCTGCCACCCAAGTTCAGACATGGCCATATGTAAATCAGTCTGACCTTGTGCCTCATGGGAACAGTCCAGCCCGAACTGCCAAGCCATGTCTTCCCTGGACCGGAAACAGTTTAGTCACTAGTCTGCAGTAAGATACGTTTAATGACTCACTTATAGAGTCAGTCACGCACCTACTAAATCATCCATTCAGACACTTATACACCCACTCATTCTTCCATAGGTTTTTCCTTATATATATATATATTAAACAAATTTAAAATTTACAGAAATACACTCACTGGATGACGTCATCAGTGATGTCATCAGTGATGTCATTTCAGATGTCATCAGTGATGTCACTGACAATGTCATGAGTGATGTAATATGTGACGTCATCAGCGGCGCTTCATTTTTTTTTCGTCAGCGGGATGCGTGGACCCTACGTGCATGCCACGATTTAAAAAAAAATATATATATATATTTTTTGGGGCCTTGGGGGTCCTTGTGGGACCCCCTGAGCAGGCCTAGGGTATCAGTGTGTTTCTACCCTGCCCCCTTGTCGCGTTTTGCGCCTTTTTGGTTTTGGTTTTCTTGTGCCTCGGTTCTACCGAGGCACAAGATGGCTGCCAACACTTCCTGATCTGGAGTGTTGATAGCCAGTTAGAATACAGCTCGTGCACGGCAGGGTGCGCGCTGGGTGCGGGGAGGGTGCGCGGATCCTCCGAGGCCATAGATATCACTATCTTTTTAACTCTAATTTTCTCAGGAACTACTGAACGGATTTACACCATTTAAGCAAAAGGCACGAGTCTGAACTGAGGACTACCTCTTTGCCAAATTTGGTGTAATTCCGTTCAGCAGTTCGGGCTGAAGCTGCGTCAACAGGTCCTATGGGAAAATGCATGGAGAAAACGCGTTTTGGGACCCTCGTTTTTTTCTCGGCCCCCGCTTGACGAATCACCGTGAAATTTTCAGGATAGGAGCGGACCACAGCTTGCCAAAAGTTTGGAGAATTTTCCTAAGATTCGTAAATCGGCACCAACGTTATTCCAAATAGAATGTTGCGGATTTCCTATGGAAAATAGGTCCTAACTAGATCTACCTACTGGCGACCGCCAGTAGGATGGATGGATATATATATATATATTCAGTGAAAAAACCATAGGTTTCACACATGTTATAGTTAGCTGGACATTTTACTCGTAAAAAACCAATGAAATTGCCCCGTTATAGTTAGTTCAGCTAACTATAACTCGCGCGCCCGCAATGCACTGCTGATGACGTCACATATTACATCACTCATGACATGGTCAGTGACATCACTCATGACATCACTGATGACATCTCAAATGACATCACTGATGACATCACTGATGACATCATCCAGTGAATGTGTGTTTTTCTGAAAATTAAATATGTTTTATATATGTGTATCTCAAGGTCGATGGAAGAATAAATGGGTATATAAGTGTCTAAATGGATGATTTGTTTTTGAAAAATTGATTGTGTTACTGACTGATTAAGTGTATCTCTCACTTTGTGTATAAGTGGCTGCATGGGTTGGTGAGTAGCTACATGGGTGTCTATATAGGTTATTAGTTGTTTTTTTGAGTATCAGTCTGAGTGTCTGTATGGTACGGTGGGGGGTATTACGTAGTGCATAGGTGCATGAATGAGTGACTCACTGTTTGTATGTGTTGAAGACAGCATGTGTGCAGGACTGTATGGGTGGATGAGTGTGTGTATGGGTGTGTTAGTGAGTGAATGACTGTCTCAATAGTGTCTTCAGGAGTAACTACATATGTTTTTAACTAGTATATGTGACTATTGGTGTATATATGTGAGTATATGTGAGAGGGAGAGATTGAAAGAGTTCCTGTATGAATAAGTATGTGTTTCTATAAGTGATTGTTTAAAAGACTAAGTATGTGTAAGTTTCCGTAGAAGTAAGTATGGTGGTGTGTGTATTACTGTATATGCAAGTAAATGTATGTTTTATTCTTTATTAGCATGAGTGACTATGTGTGTGAGTAACTCTATGGATGAGTGGCATTGTGTAACAGGATGTATAGATGTATGAGTACATATGATGAGTGAGTACATGTATGAGTGACTGTATAGGACTGTTGGTGAATGAGTGGATGTGTATGTGGATCTTAGAATTACTGAAGAGGTTGTTGTAACTGGTATTGGTATGTCCATTGTTTTGAAATTTTTAGTCTCTATTTTTGAATGTGTGTATCAAAGCTTATATTAAGGTGAGAGGAGGTCTGCCACTCTATCACAAGGATGATGTCATCAGTGATGTCATCAGTGATGTCATTTGAGATGTCATCAGTGATGTCATGAGTGATGTCACTGACCATGTCATGAGTGATGTAATATGTGACGTCATCAGCAGTGCATTGCGGGCGCGCGAATTATAGTTAGCTGAACTAACTATAACGGGGCAATTTCATTGGTTTTTTACGAGTAAAATGTCCAGCTAACTATAACATGTGTGAAACCTATGGTTTTTTCACTGAATTTCTAAGGTTTTTTAAATGCTAATTCCTAACTATAACGTGTGTGAAACCCATGGTTTTTTCAGTGAATTTGCAAGGTTTTTTAAATGCTAATTCCTAACTATAACGTGTGTGAAACCCATGGTTTTTTCAGTGAATTTGCAAGGTTTTTTAAATGCTATTTTTTTTTTTTATTCTTCATTTTTTTCAAACATATTTTTAATTTAATTTTCTTATCTTTTATAAAGACTATGCTTAAATTTTTAAAATCCTTAAATATTTTTTTTATATATATTTTTTAAAATAAACATGTAAAATTTATTTCCAGTTTTTTTTTTTTTTTTTTTTGTTTTTTTATAGTACGCGTACCGTAAGCTCACGGTAAGCGTACGGTTTACGCAACGTCCGTAATCTATCTACGCTGCTTGCGTATAGTTACGTACTTTGCGTAGCCGCGCGTACTGCGCGTGGGACGCGTGCGCGCTTACGCAACACGCGCACGTTACGCGGAAGTGCCGGGGAGTGACTGTTATGCGCATGCGCGCAAGCGCGTGTCTTTTTTACGCGCACGCGTACTTTTTGCCGTAAGCGTACCGTAAGCGTACCGTAAGCGTACGGTAGGTCATGTGATCTTGAAACACAACTTTTGATTGGTTGAAACTACTTTCAGTTCTAGAACTCTCCTACACCACACCCATTCCCCTCATTTCTGCTTGTGATCCCTTGGGAGAAGGAGCTGGTTTGTCTTTGGGATACGATGGCAGAACAGCAGAGCTCTTCTGAGAGTGAGGCTAGCACCAGCAGCACTGTCTTGAGGCAGAGAGCGAGGAAAGTAAAGCCTTCTTATGTTTGGGATTATTTTACTTTTCCAGAAGGCCAGCAAAAGGTGAATGCACCCTTAGTTACTTGCAAGCTGTGTAAGCGTGTACTTTCTAGAGGTAATCCTAACAGGAAGTATTCCTTTGGGAATCACACCATGAAGAGACACCTCCAGGATGTACACAGAAGGACACATGGTCATCTTTTTGGAGGTAACTCTTCAGAAAGACGAGCCAGTACATCCACAGCAGCTCAGCCTGGACCATCATCTGCAGGGCAGACTCCTTCTTCTGCAGGTCAGGTGAGCCCTTCATCTGTGGGGGGAGAATCTCCTTTTGCTGGCCCTCTGGAAATTAACCCTCGGTTTGCGAGGGTTGAAGTACGGTGCGCCACTTGTCACGATCTAATTACTTATAGGGAGACCAGTGTTTCCCTGGTGAACAGTAAAATAGATCAGCACACTTGTCGTACCGTCTAATATTCCCAATCTTTCTTTCCTCTGTCCCTGCATGAACACAACGGTTCTTTTAAGAGCCAACCTTATCTTCCATCTTTTTTTTTCTTTTTTTTTTTAAACTTTTTTTTTTTTTTTTTTACCGTACGCGTACGGTAAGCGTACCTTTTTTTTATTTTTAAAAAAAAAACACTAAAAATCATTTATCTCATTACAAAGTCCTTGAGAGACTACAATTTTTATTTTTAACTTACCATACTCACTCAAAAAAATATTTATTCATTTGTTTTTTTAAAAAATAGTTTTTAAAATGGTTGTAGTTTCCGAAAATTTTCTATATCGATCTGAAAATAAAGAAAAAAGTATTAATATTTTTTATCCATTTTATAATACAGTACACATATTTACATTTTTTACCAAAAAATATTTTTGCCTTATTTTTGCTGTTTTCAGAATATATTGCATTTCACTATTAATTGTGAAAGCAATTGCATTCATCATTTTACAGCGGGCAAAAAAAATTAACAATCACAAAGATTGTATTAAAAAAGCCCAGAATCTCTTCTCACTTAAACTTATCATTACAAAAATGCATATTATTCTAAAAAAATATCATCTAAAAACAATACTTTTTTCTTTAAAATACCGTCTGATATGTTTGTTTCAGAAGTATAATCACAATATTATATCTCAAATAACTCCAAAATACATCTGATTTTATTTCCTTTAGGCCAAATAGTATTTTTTTTTTTTTCCTGGAATAAATTTCCAAGGGAAAACCATTAAAATTCTAAAGTTTAATCTGTCCAGATCTCACCAATTCTCTGTAACATTTTGGTTCACGAAAATTTTTTGAATAATTTATTTAGTCCACAATAGAATTGCTTACTTTTCCACATGGCCAAATAGTAATTTTTTAAATCATTTTTGAAAAAATTTCCAATGGCAGTCCAATAGCATTCCATAATTTAAAATGTGCAGAAGTTACCGATTATCTCTAAATTATTGGTTTTTGAAAATTGCATTAAAATTTAAAAAAGTCCACATTACAATTGGTTATCTTTCCTTTAGGCCAAATGATAATTTTAAAAATCTTTTTTCTACAAAATTGCAATGGTAATCCAGTAAAATGGTAAAATTATTTTGTCCAGATCTTGCCAAATCTCTCTAAAATTTAGGTTTCAGGAAGATTAGATAGGAATTTGCTAAATCAAAAGGCAAACGTTGTTTGAAAATCAATTGGGAATCATTACACAGTGTCCAGCCTTTTTCACATTTTAGATAAACTGTGTAATGTCCAGAAGTAACAGTAGGTCCATCATGGAAAATTATTGCAACAGTTACAAAAGTTTTTCCTGAAATTGATAATTGCTGTCCTGTAAACTTCTTTATTAAAGTATCCAATTTTGATCCATCAGCTCTACATCGTTGCATCATTAAAATTACATACTGTCCGTATTCCCTTAAAATTAATGTTGATAACATGTCAGAATTACACTCACCACATTTCATGCTATGATTAGCATCTTTAACTAATTTTGCAAAAGTGACTGTTTTACTCTCTGGCAATGTCAAATAAATAAACCTTTCATTATCAACAATAGAGCCACATATATTATAACAATTATCACAACTATGTTCCCATTTATAAGAGAGACCAAAAAAAATGTTAATGGGAACTCCTTCTTCTTCCACTACCTGAAGAAAATACATCAAAAATTCGTGTGCATCTTGCTGTTCATTTTGAGAAAACTGTGTTCGTCCTGAACATACATCTAAAAGTTTTCTAATATCAGTAGCACTTTCTATTTGAGTTTTATCTTTACTCAGCTTTTGAAAAAGGAGACTGAGCTCTGAACAGAATCTTTTTCCCTGATTTACTATTATCTGCTCTTGCAAACTTTCCAGATAAAATGCAACATTCAGCACTACATTAGCGTAGCAGTTGACACCAGAGCTATTTTCAAAATGACATCCTACAACCTGTTCTTCATTGTCCTTTTTCTTTTTGTTTGCAATTACATCACTCCTCTTTTTTTTCCTCTTCTCTATATCTTCATTACAGATATTCTCATTTCTCCTTTTACGAGAAACTACACGTTTCTCCAACACAGGATACTGACCTAAATGAGGAGCATAGCTTCTTCTTAATCTATTATACTCCTTTACACAGTTTGTATCAGCACTAACTTTTGAGTCATCAAAGTCTATCATGAATAAACCTGATAATGTTTTGACTCGTGACAAAGCTACATATGCCATACCTTCTTTGAACACAGTTGAACCAATGTTCACAAATGCACAATCTACAGTCAATCCTTGAGACTTGTGGATAGTTACAGCATATGCTAGTGAAAACGGAAACTGCTTCCTACGTACATATAAGTCTTTCACAAGCATGAAACGAACTGAACAACGACAAATGTCTTTAACTTCCTCTATCTGATCAAATTTTATCTGTAAACATTCAATTCCTTCTTTTTTCTGATAATTAATAAAACCCACAACTCTTCCCATCGCTCCATTCACTAAGCCTTTCTCAACATCCAAATTTCTCCTTAAAAACACTCTACAGTTCATGCAAACATAAAGATTTTTTTCTAATCCTGCTGTTTTGGAGATGTTCTTCTCTAGTGAGTCCAATTTATTTTTCAGTTTGCCTGTTACTGTGACTGTAATTCTTCCATCCTCAATTTTGTCCACTGCTTCCAATTTCCTGATGTCTTCCTTTTCCAATTTCAAAAGCTCCTCATTAAATATTGAGCATTCACGTAGAGTTGGCATTAAGCAGATGACACTTTTGTTTTCTGCAATATTCTTGTATATTTTCTCTGCAACTATTTCTTCCTTTGGAAATAAATTATGTAGCAGCCGACTCTGTAATGCTTTTTTCCCAACATCTGTGAGTAGTCCAATCCTGATATCTTTCAGAATACTTCCATATTCTTCATCGTTTGCTTGCCTCATATTAGTTGTAAGTTCCTTGTACTCAAAGAAGGACCAAATATTTGTATTTCCAATGCTTCCCAATGACTTCTTCGTGTCTTCATGTGTCACAGTATTAAACACTGGTTGTCCTTTAACTGGAGTAAGTTGCAAAAGATCCCCAAAAACTATGACGTGTTTTCCACCAAATAACACGTCATAGTCTGTCTTCAAAATTTGCTGCATTCTTAAATGCACAAAGGCAAGCATTAAGTTTGATACCATGCTCACCTCATCAATAATGAGAACTTGCATCTTCTTCAATACTCGTGAAACTTCCAAGGATGCTTCTCCAGTTAGCTTGTTGAATTGTATTTTGTTCTCATGCTCCACTGGTAACATTAGCAAACGATGTAAGGTGATTCCTTTTATGTTATATGCTGCTAACCCAGTTGGAGCAGTAACCACACAAGACAAAGTAGAATCCGTTTTTTGCTTTAGGTAGCTTCTGATGACTTTAATTAGGAAACTTTTTCCAGTGCCAGCTTGTCCGCTTACATACATCCTGATTGGATGAAATGATGTGCATGAGCACTCTTTTTTGATATGTAGAAATCCGTGATCAATTTTGTTTTTGATCTCTTCATAAATTTGTTGCTGCTCTTGATTCAGTTGTCTTTCCAAATTTTCTAAGTCTATAAATTCTTCTTGAGCTTGATTCATAGCCGTTTCCACTTCATTCATGGCTATTGATGCTTCATTTTCAACGATTGGTTGTCCTAGGGGATCTTGACTGTGTGTTCCTGAACTTTGGCTGTCCTGAGAACTGTCTCTAGCTATTTCTGCTGCAATTGTAGTTTCCTGTTCAATTTCTTCATTTAACATTTGCAGATAAGTTGAGAATGTACTGCATTGTATGCTGTCTTTGCAAGCATTAAAAGAATCTTCATAGCTCTGGAATTCTCCCAGTAGTTCATCCTCTGTACGCCATGGTTTAAACAACTGTAAAAGAGCCAAGTAGTAAAATTCTTTCTTGTCGGTAGTGTCGCAACTCAGCTTCCGGTGATTTATCAAACTTCCTTTGGTTTGCTTCACCAAACATCCTTCTTCACCAACAACTTTATATTTTCCACTGTTGATGTCTTCTGCAGCTTTCCGTGAATAAATGTAGTTCTGCAGCACTTCATAGAGACACATGTTCTCCAGATGATGACTTCTCTTGGGATAATATGTGTCCAACATGTTTGTTTTCAATATGTCTGTACTTTCTGGGTCATTCTCGGCCAAATATTCAATTTCTCCAACAGATTTCAGTACCCGATTTCTCATTGCTGCAAGGCCTAAACTTGCCCAAATTATTCTTCTTGACTTCGAGTAGAGACTTGCAGAAGATAACCTATCTGAACATTCGTAGGATCCAATTTCTCGATGCGATAACATCTTCAAACTGAAACTGTACAGCTTCTTACTGACAGTCTTCTCGTGAGAAATCTCTTCCCACATTTCCTTCAATTCTGTTTTTTCTGATTTCGTAATGTAAGACGTTACATATCGAGCAACAGCAATGGAATTGTCAGCAACATACTGTATATCCATGTTAGCGTTCCACATGGATAAAATGACTGGGTTGTAGTCATTTATATTTTTTGATTCTTCTTTTCTTTTAAGGTTGTAGGTATTCTTAGGTGATTTTCTTGTGATAGTATGTCTCACAGCTGACATAAAACTGTTGACTCTTCCATTTGTAAGAACAGGTCTAGGAAATCCAAATCGACATTTAGTGTAGTATTTTTCTTTGCTCTTGTATTTCCGTCGACAGTATTTTCCACACCGATGACTTTGGAAACGTAGAACTTGCTCCTTTAACTTGTTCTCTTCTGTGCTTTTAGGTATAGCACATGTTGCATATTCTTCAATGTAAGATAACACTGCTTCATCAGTATCTGTTCCAAACTTTGGGGCATCCTTGATCCACAGCAGCATATGAATATGAGGAGCACCTCTTGCCTGGTACTCTTTTCTCCAAAAGAAATCCACTACTTCTCCAAGGGGTGGATTTTTTTTATTGCAGATGAAGGACATCATAGCCTCAAATCTATGATTGAAATATCTGCAAACATTAACCGGATCCAATGAGCACAGTTCTCCTGCTGTCTTGTATTCGATGTTTTTAATGTTTGAATTGGCCTCTCGTAGAAAATCCAGTAAATCATCCCAAGCGTACTCGGCACAGCTTAGGGTAAGGAACCATGTTGGTGTTCCTAAATTGCGTAACATGCATTTTAGTTCACCATGGCGTCGGTACCAATATTCATTTGTCCCACGCTGACAAGCCATCAGATTGATCAGTTGTGTTTCCAAATGATCATCTCGGTGCTGCACTTTCTCCATAAAATCCTTAGCAGACACATTTTGTAAATGTACTCCACTTTTTAAAATGTGATTTACTGCATAAGACAGTGCAGACAAGTCGCTTTCAAATAAAAGATGGAACAAATAAGGAATACTTTGTCGAAATCTGGGATCTTCAGCATATAGTCTTGTAGTTCGATACTCTGAAGCTGGAATCTGTTCTGGACGTTCATCGTATCGTCCTCCTTTTCCTTTAGGAAACAGCTGGGGAAAACATCGAGCTTCCAAGCTCTCCTCCCATACACTCACGGGATTTCCTTTTGCTTTCTTCATCTGAAAGAGATCAATATTGTCTCCCATAACTTCTTTCGAATGGAGAGGATGTATGCTAAAATGTTCATAAATTTCTTCTTCCTTTGACTTGTCCACTTTTTCAATTTGTCCAGTTGGTGTTTCTGTGTCTCCTTGTAAATCTTCTTCTTCTTCTTCTTCTTCTATATAAATTGATTCATACCATTTGTTATTTTTTTTCAAATACAAATTTGCTCTTTGTACTTTCCGCACATCTACCAGCTCCTGCCAAATCTTCTTATTCTTTGTAGGTACACCATTAACCAGAATAATTAATGGTTCAGTTTCCAAAGTATCCGCATCAATAGTTTCCATATTTTTTTTCAAATCCAAGGGCAAATACACCACTCTACCTTTTAAACCTCTCAGTAAATCTGAAGGAGGTAATTTACCAGTTTTGGGCTCCATACGTACTATGGTCTGGAACGGATGAACACATTGAATGAGTATAGACTCATATGTATTTAATTCAGAAAGTTCAGCAGGAATAGCATCCAATTCTAAATTATTATGTACAGCTCTGGTCGGCATTCTATTTTCCTCTAACTTGTTGTAGCAGTATTTACAAATACGCTGATCTTCACCCAATTCAAAACAATTTTCAAGAAATATATATGTGGCAAAATCCATCCACTTATAATTATCTTCATTTTCACTCTTTCTGTAGAGATCAACATTCCTAGTTTGTTTTCTATAATGAGTTCTGCGGCAACAAATACAAGTAACATTTGGTCTTTCATTAGAGATTATTGCAAATTTTGTTATGTGATCATTAAATGTCTTACTTACACAAGGTTCTACATTCTCTTCCACTTCTGCCTCATTTACTGTGTCCTTCTCTGCACTGTTTTGTTCAGGACCAAAGTAACAAAACTGAATTTCATCAACAACCTTCTCTACATCTGATACCGTTCCTCGGAACAGAGCCCTATTCAATTCATTTAACTTTATTGCTGGACTTTTGGCAAAATACAACCGTCTCACAAACTTTCTCATTTCAGTATGATGAACAGCCAGCATCCTAAAATGATGGAAAACACTATTGCACACTTTTCTAGATAGACAAGCAAGAGAATGACCCTGCAAACCAGTATTCTCTCTCACTCTGCATGGATCCAGACTTTGAAGCACCTTAATCTTTTGTTTTACACTTTTTTTACTATATTCTCTTAGAAACTCTCGAAATCTGTCAATAGATTCCTGACGCACAGTGCAAATACTACTACAATTCCAAGTGTACACTGGGGCTTTAGGACGTCTCCCCATTGCCTCATCTGCCATCACTTGTACCTCATCTCTTGGAACCATTATCTCCTTCTCCATTATGCAACCATTTTTTACTTCGTATGAACGACCTCTGGTGTCAACTGCATGCAGCAAACTATTACTTTGAAAATAGCTCTCTTCATTAAAAAAAGGTTCACTACTTGAACTATGCATCCACTTTCCTAAAAACACTTTACAAAAGTTTGTTCTGTTCACTACTCTTTTGCTTTTGCTTTGTGATTTCAGTACATTAACCATTTTATCTAATGTACGCATCCTATTCAAAATTAATATGAATAGTTTCCTTTTTAATTCTAATGCTTTTGCTGCAATGGCTTCAATTTCTTTTTCTCTCTTGTAATATTTAGCCTTTTGCTTATATTTCTTTATATCCTTTATCAAATTGGACATAACTCTTCTCTGAAACATTTTTCTACGTATCTCTTTAAATGCTGTTTTTCTGTTTATGTTAAACTTTTCAATTGCAGAAGGTATATTTGCATTAACTAAATTCTCAATTTTTTGCTGTTCTCTATGTTTTGTTACATTTTTCTGAGAACAGACATTTTGTACATTTTTCTTTGTTTTGAATATTTTGTTTAGAAATTGTTTTTTTTGCTTACCAGAAGATTTTTTCTTTTTCCCAACATCAGCATCTTCTACTAACTTTGGTCCTCCAGTTGTCTTCAAATATAGTTTTTTTTTTAGCGTTTTTTGAACTCGAGATTTTGTAGGCATCTTAAATTTTGTTCACTGTTCTTCAGTAATACCTGAAAAAAACTAAAAAAAAAATCCTTTATTGTATTTAAATATATTACTACATTTCTTTTCACAATAGTCACAAAACGAAATTTCTTTGCCAATTTGAATGCACACAAACTGCTCTTTTTTTTGGGCAAGTGAAAATCTCTTTTACAAACTGTCACATTATGAAACCAAGCTGTTTTTTCAGACCACCACCATGTGTATTCTCTGTGACTGCCTACACTCCAGCAGGGGCAACCAGCCTTAGTGATGCTGAATGTATTTGCATTACAGACTTAAACCTGAAAACCCCACTCGCTTCTAATTACTGTGCATGACTATACATGGCAAGCACATGGGTGTGTGCTAAGCCTCTGCTTCTTCCCCCAAAAAATCGCTCCCCCTTTCCATCTACTGCAACTGTGAAATCACCAGAGCAAGACGCAATAAATCTCTGCCTATAATTCTTCTATGCACACAGAGTCATGTTTTCACATTAGTGCCAAAACGAAATTTCTTTGCCAATTTGAAAGCACACTTACTGCTCTTTTTTTTTCGGGCCAAGTGAAAATCTCTTTTTACAATTTGAAATCACTTTTACAGACTGACACATTCTGAAACCTTTTTTTTAAATTTATTTAAATGCACATGTCCAAGCTGTTTTTTTTTCAGACCACCACCGTGTGTATTCTCTGTGACTGCCTACACTCCAGCAGGGGCAACCAGCCTTAGTGATGCTGAATGTATTTGCATTACAGACTTAAACCTGAAAACCCCACTCGCTTCTAATTACTGTGCATGACTATACATGGCAAGCACATGGGTGTGTGCTAAGCCTCTGCTTCTTCCCCCAAAATTTCGCTCCTCTTTTCCATCTACTGCAACTGTGAAATCACCAGAGCAAGACGCAATAAATCTCTGCCTATAATTCTTCTATGCACACAGAGTCATGTTTTCACATTAGTGCCAAAACGAAATTTCTTTGCCAATTTGAAAGCACACTTACTGCTCTTTTTTTTTCGGGCCAAGTGAAAATCTCTTTTTACAATTTGAAATCACTTTTACAGACTGACACATTCTGAATCCTTTTTTTTAAATTTATTTAAATGCACATGTCCAAGCTGTTTTTTTTTCAGACCACCACCGTGTGTATTCTCTGTGACTGCCTACACTCCAGCAGGGGCAACCAGCCTTAGTGATGCTGAATGTATTTGCATTACAGACTTAAACCTGAAAACCCCACTCGCTTCTAATTACTGTGCATGACTATACATGGCAAGCACATGGGTGTGTGCTAAGCCTCTGCTTCTTCCCCCAAAATTTCGCTCCTCTTTTCCATCTACTGCAACTGTGAAATCACCAGAGCAAGACGCAATAAATCTCTGCCTATAATTCTTCTATGCACACAGAGTCATGTTTTCACATTAGTGCCAAAACGAAATTTCTTTGCCAATTTGAAAGCACACTTACTGCTCTTTTTTTTTCGGGCCAAGTGAAAATCTCTTTTTACAATTTGAAATCACTTTTACAGACTGACACATTCTGAAACCTTTTTTTTAAATTTATTTAAATGCACATGTCCAAGCTGTTTTTTTTTCAGACCACCACCGTGTGCATTCTCTGTGACTGCCTACACTCCAGCAGGGGCAACCAGCCTTAGTGATGCTGAATGTATTTGCATTACAGACTTAAACCTGAAAACCCCACTCGCTTCTAATTACTGTGCATGACTATACATGGCAAGCACATGGGTGTGTGCTAAGCCTCTGCTTCTTCCCCCAAAAATTCGCTCCTCTTTTCCATCTACTGCAACTGTGAAATCACCAGAGCAAGACGCAATAAATCTCTGCCTATAATTCTTCTATGCACACAGAGTCATGTTTTCACATTAGTGCCAAAACGAAATTTCTTTGCCAATTTGAAAGCACACTTACTGCTCTTTTTTTTTCGGGCCAAGTGAAAATCTCTTTTTACAATTTGAAATCACTTTTACAGACTGACACATTCTGAATCCTTTTTTTTTAAATTTATTTAAATGCACATGTCCAAGCTGTTTTTTTTTCAGACCACCACCGTGTGTATTCTCTGTGACTGCCTACACTCCAGCAGGGGCAACCAGCCTTAGTGATGCTGAATGTATTTGCATTACAGACTTAAACCTGAAAACCCCACTCGCTTCTAATTACTGTGCATGACTATACATGGCAAGCACATGGGTGTGTGCTAAGCCTCTGCTTCTTCCCCCAAAAATTCGCTCCCCCTTTCCATCTACTGCAACTGTGAAATCACCAGAGCAAGACGCAATAAATCTCTGCCTATAATTCTTCTATGCACACAGAGTCATGTTTTCACATTAGTGCCAAAACGAAATTTCTTTGCCAATTTGAAAGCACACTTACTGCTCTTTTTTTTTCGGGCCAAGTGAAAATCACTTTTACAGACTGACACATTATGAAACCACCATGTGTAACTACAACAAAAACAATTCCCATTTCTATTATTCATTTCTTAAGTTACCACATACATCCCCTCTCAAACTGTAAACTCACCTTTAAAATTAGTTAGTTGTGAAAGAAATGTGACACTCAAACAGCAGATTATCAGAGCCAGGATCTCTGTTGTGTTCACCTCTCTCCTCTCAGCAGAACCAGATAATGGCAAACTTTCCCTCTATTTTTCCACACATATACATGTAAGTTTCAAATCTCAGTGCTTCCCCCTTTTTTTCAAATGTAATGACACATTTCTATTGGTTGAAAACCAACCCTTTTCCAAAAGTACCCTGCCCCCAACTTGACTTCTGCCTAGTACCCTTCCCCCAACTTGACTTCTGCCTGCTACCATAGCAACAGCTCATGGAACACTGCTGTGTGCAGTTAGGTCAGAAGTTCGACACACAATGTTTCAATTCCACAGAGCAAGAGTGCTTGACTTTTCAAACCTAACAGCAAATCCATAGTACTGTTCTTTGGTTACACATTTTTTTGTACCAATACAAAACATGCTTCTTTTAATTTTCACATACAGTCTAGTTTTTTTTCTAGAATGGTATGAAACAGCCAATCAGTTCTTTTTGTTTTGTAAAAAATATGTATGCCTCCATTTCCAAACTGTCTTTCTTTTCATATTGCCATTCTACTGAAAGACACCTCCTGAGTGCATCCAGTTCTCCTTTGAAGATGTTCACAGTGTGGATTGTAGGGCACAGCTATGTCTTCTGGAGTGAAAAGTTTGCAGAGAAAACAGATATGGTGAGAGACCTTGCTTTGCCAAATGTAGACATTAAATGGATTGGTCAGAGAGGGTTAAAGTGGCACCAATTGATGCCATTGGTGAAATCCTTCATTCAAATCCAACACCCTGACCTCATAATAGTGCACTGTGGTGGCAATGACCTAGGCACTTTGACTGGGGTAGGTCTGGAAATGCTTATGAAGGACACCTTTGCACAACTGTTTACACTTTTCCCTAAAACTGCCTTTGTGTTTTCCAACATATGCCAAAGGCAAAAATGGAACTGGTCCAATCATTTCTGTCCTCAGATTGACAAAGCAAGAAAGCACGTCAACAAATCTGTTTCTGCTTTCCTCCG
The DNA here is from genome assembly GCF_964204655.1 of Triturus cristatus. NCBI lineage: Eukaryota > Metazoa > Chordata > Amphibia > Caudata > Salamandridae > Triturus > Triturus cristatus. Next base: position 588,294,166 of record NC_140589.1, read on the forward strand.
TGACTATGGTATGGGTGCCATTTACCACAACAACTTGCGTTACGACATGCAAGACATTTATAGAGGAGATGGTGTGCACTTCAATGATGAAGGGAACAGAGTCTTCCTCTTGAACCTTAGACTCTGCATCGGTACTTACTTGTAGGTACCACTAAAAAAATGACTCCATAAACACAACAGCTCTTTTTAGAGCTCCCTAATTTCTAAACTCTTAAATCTGCTTTTCATTTATTTATTTATTTATTTTTTTACCGTACGCTTACCGTAAGCTTACCGTACGCGTACCCCGTGATTTTTTTTAAAATCAATAAATGTTTTTTTTGTACTTTTCTGTCCTTCTTTGACCCCCTTACAATTGTTAGGGGGTCTGTAACTCTCCTCATTGCCCCCTTTTCCTTGTTTTCACTCTTTTTTTTCAGAGTGAAATACACAAAATGGCGGCCGCCGCTTCCTGGTTTCGGCCGATTCGAATGTTTACTAAGATCTAAGAGCCAATCAGAATCGCGCTCGCGCACGCCACCGTACGCTTACCGTAAGCGTACGGTAAGCGTACCGTAAGCGGGCTCAGATATATATATTGATTTAAAGGCTATTTTCTCAGAATCTACTGAACAGATTTACACCAAACCTACAAAAGGCACTTCCTTGACCTAGGGACTACCTCTCTGCCAAATTTTGAGTAATTCTGTTCAGCCGTTCGGGCTGTAGCTCGTTCTAAAGGTCCTATGGAAAAATGCATGGGAAAAACGCGTTTTGGGACCCCCCTTTTATCTCAGCCCCCGCTTGACGGATCCCCCCGAGACTTTCAGGGTAGGAGCGGAGCGTAGCGCCCCACCTATTTTGAGAAATTCGCGAGGATTCGTCGACCGGCGCCAAAGTTATTCAAAATAGAATGTTGAGGTTTTCCTATGGAAACGTGGTCCTAACTATAACTACCTACTGGCGACCGCCAGTAGGTAATATATATATATATATATATATCATACCTCAAAGTGCCCAAGCTTGTCCGGAGGCACACACCACTGCTGTAAACCACTGATACACACCAACGGTTTATTTAAAATACAGCAACCAGCAAAATCCGGGATTACAGTCTTTTTCGCCGACGCGTTTCGAGGATGTTACCGCTTCTTCATGGGCGACTGCTTTACAAAGTCAATTTTTTGGAACAAACCAGCACACCATTTTGTAGAGTTCCCGCCCTTAGTGGGTGTTGCTTAGTGCACAGGAGGATGCTGGTACAAGTAGTTCCCTGAGTAGGGTTCCCATGACTTCTTTCGTAAGTATTCAATTACCCTGAATAGGGTTCCGAATGACAGCGCTGGTTTTGTTCTGCCACAGCAGTGGCGCCGTGTTGGCAAGGATCAGTTCCCACCGCGGCCTCTCCTCATCTGAGACGGTGCTCTCCAGCGCGGCAGGGCTGCCGCGTTTAAACATCATACCTCAAAGTGCCCAAGCTTGTCCGGAGGCACACACCACTGCTGTAAACCACTGATACACACCAACGGTTTATTTAAAATACAGCAACCAGCAAAATCCGGGATTACAGTCTTTTTCGCCGACGCGTTTCGAGGATGTTACCTCTTCTTCATGGGCGACTGCTTTACAAAGTCAATTTTTGGAACAAACCAGCACACCATTTTGTAGAGTTCCCGCCCTTAGTGGGTGTTGCTTAGTGCACAGGAGGATGCTGGTGGTTCCCGGATTTTGCTGGTTGCTGTATTTTAAATAAACCGTTGGTGTGTATCAGTGGTTTACAGCAGTGGTGTGTGCCTCCGGACAAGCTTGGGCACTTTGAGGTATGATATATATATATATATATATTCATTCTGAATTCTTACTCATTTCCTCTCCCAAAAGCTCCACTGAAATACTGGAATGGATTATATCGACCTCCATGCTGAACTGCATCCCGATCATAGTGGACTCAGCCAAATCATGAGGACTCACACTGGACAAAAACCTGAACATGGGAGCTCACATCAACACACTGGCCAAAAATCGCAGGTTTCACCTGAACTGCCTTAGAAAGCTAAAACCATTCCTCGATATGTGCAACCTCAAAATGGCAGTACAGGCATTGGCTATCTCTAGGAGCGAATACGGATGCGCATCCCTCTCACCACACCTGAAGTGGCTTCCTTATGAAGCCAGAATCCAACCCAAACTGGTCTGTATCACACACAAAGTGCTAAACTCTAAGTCACCTTCGTATCTTGTTCATAAAATTGAGGTATCTGGAGGAGGCAGGCATTCCGGGAGTGCCAAGGATCTTAGGCTGAAACTTCCCTTCTTCCGGAAAAAGAAAACTTACAACAGAACTTTCTCTGGGGCCCCGCCTGGAATCTGGAACTCCCTGCCACCAATCATCAGAAGAATAACATCTCTGCCAAGATTCAAGAAGGAAGCTAAGACTTTTCTAATGGGCAAATTCCTGCCATAACCTCTTTCAGAGCATATACGGAATCAGCGGCAAAAGTGAAAAGGTGTGAAATTGTTTAGGGACATAATAGTTTTACAACTGAGGTTCCAACTTGTAAATGAAACGGCTATGCCTTGTGGTGAATATTTAGGATGAAAGTTTCATTAATGTTGCAGCTTAAGTATTTTATTTCAGAACCCACAGCATTTGGTCCCAAATATTGGGCTATATTTGCTACACGGACAATGATTCGGAAAATCAATTATATTTTTCAAATACAGACATTTATAGCAATCATAGCAATAGTACATTTTCTGGACAAATAGCCAGTGTGGATAGGAAGTTGATAACAGGGTGACTGTTAGGTCTGACAGCCTTAGGGTGGTCTTCCCCTAAAGTGTTGCCTGCCTCGCTCAATTTTCTGATCTCGTTTTTGCTGCATTTAGGACACTGTGCACTACTGCGTGTGCTCTCTCCCTTAAACATGGTAACATTGGCTTAAACTCCAACTGGCATATTAAAATGTACATATAATTGCCTAGTATAGCGCGCTGCATGTGCCCAGGGTCTTTAGAATAAAGGCTGCTACCGGGCCTGCAGCACTCATTGTGCCACCACTTAAGTAGCCCTCTAACCATGTTTAAGGCCTGCCATTGCAGAGCCTGTATGTGAGGTCTTAAACTGTCACTTCGACCTGGCAAGGCAACCTTCATGCCAAGCCTAAACCTTCAATTTTTGTACATATACTTCACCGATAAAGTAGGGCCTGTCTAACCCGCAGGGCAGAGTGCAATGTATTTAAAAGGCAGGACATGTACTTTCAAGTTTTACATGTCCTGGTAGTGAAAAACTCCCAATTTATTTTTTACTAATGCAAGGCCTATCTCTGGGCTTATTTTATTACATCTTTTAAGTGTAATTACCAATTCTGAAGAGATCGACTTTTCAAGTTTAGTGCCACTGGACTCCTAAGTTAAATCACAACTTATGGTGAAGTTGGATTTTAAATTACAATTTAGCAAATGCCACTTTTAGAAAGTTTCTATTTACTTACTTTAGCCATTTTGAGCTTGCTGCCTGTCTCTGTTCAATGTGGTGCTGGTGACAGCTGGGCTTTGTGCATTCCCTCTAGGCAGTTACCCACAAAGGGATATTAGGTGGGGCTTGATAGGCCTTCCTGGGAGATGGGTGGGAAGAGATGGCAAAGACATGGCTGTGTTCTGTCCCCCTGTTGTGAGGCGGGCACCAGTGCAGTAAGGGAGGGCCACTGTGCACTTCAAAAGTTTCTTTGAAGTGTCCCCCACTTTAAAGGCACCACTGGGTAGAAGTACTGGACCTCTGACACCATGAATTCAGTACAATTCTGAACCTGTGACTACTCTGCCAGGAAGAAGAGCTGCTGCGCTGCTGAAAGGACTGCCACTCTGCAGGACTGCTGCATTGCTGGACTTCTGCCTTGCTGTGCTCTTGCCTTGCTGAGCTGCCCTGCTGCCTGGGGGAGAAGAACTGTACCTGCATCACCAGAACCCAAAATGACTCCATGGGCTTGCTGGCTTACTTTTCAAGTCTCAGGGATATCAAAGACTTTCACAACCTGCATCTGGACACAACAAGCTGTGAGTCTGTCCTGCCAAGTGGTGCCACCCCAGTCCTGGACCTTTGGAAGTGAGGCCTAATGTGCTCCTACAACCAGAACCCATGCATCCACATCAGAACAGGTGCATCTTTGCCTTTGCATGGGTCAGAATTGGTGCATCCTCATCAAAGCATGGAAGGAGCCAGCACATCACACTTGGAACCAGCCCATCACCTTCAAAATTGACGCACCGCCTACTGTGGGAGCAGTAGCTGCACATCACCTTCGGAACAAGCGACTTGCACTCAGAACCGATGCATCGCCACCATTGCGTTGATAATCTCAAGATGTCTCCCACTCTAGGTGGATCCACACAGATGCATTGCTTTGGATGCACCTCGCATCTTCTTCGACATTGAAGCAAACCTGGATGAAGGTACTTTGGTTCAGTGGGGCAAAGGGGGTTCCTGTATCTGGCCCGCGTTCGGCCTAAACTTTAGACTTTGCCCCAGTCTAGTGCAACCACATAAACCACTTAAACATTTATTGCTTCAAAGAGCTATTTTACATTTATTCTTTAAAACTTCATATCTTGACTTCTACTAGTTGGATTTTTGTCTATTTGTATTTATAAAATTAACCTCTATGTTTCTAACCTTGTCTTTTTGTGGTATTTTCATTGTGTTAATGTTTGAAGTTTTGCACAAATACTTTACACATTGCCTTTTAAGTTAAGTTAAGCCTGGCTGCTCTGTGCCAGAGGGTGAGCACTGGATAATTTAGCATGTGTTGTGATTTACCTGGACTAGGATTGTGGTTCTTGCTTGGACAGGGTGCGTACCTCTGCCAACCAGAAAGACAATTTCTAACAGGAGGTTTCAAAGGTGTACATGTTTTTATTCATGGTCAGTACATTTTATTTCTTTATTTTTTGCAATGGTATATTAAAAAGATATTATTGATTGAAGTCGCTGAGGCCAAAATGGAGGCATGTGGTTCAACTATCAGGTGAAAATGGTGAGACATGCAATGCACCACCTAAGGAAGTGCCCTGTTATCCAGAATCTCAAATAGCTATAAGAATACCTTATTAGCTTATTGCAGGGACAGTGTAGGCGGAGTTCTTTTGTTCTCTATAATGTGTGAAGGAGATAATGCAGATTCTCACGTAAGAAGACATCTAAGTCTGTTCCACAATGATTCACAGAGCATTAAACGAGATTTCAGACAGTCGCCAAAGTACACTGCATCTGTTTGACCTCAATACTGTGGGCATTTCACAGGGTTTAGAAGGGTTGCGTTCAAAGATCATTTCGTCTTGATAGGTGTGAGATCATGTAACACAAAACGGATCTGATATGGAATACCGTTCCCACTACTGCTATAAGTTCCTGCACTAGTGCAGCTTTTTGGGGAGATTCGTAAACGGACAGAGATGCGTCATATTTGCAACCACTCTTCTTCCTGATATCATTAGTAGCCCATCTGTGAATACATCTTAGTCCCAACCATCCTTAATTTAAGAAATTCTATAAATCATTAATTATTCCCGACACCCCACTCCTGTTCCCCCACCTTCCCTGCTATTATGCATTCAAGTATGTTTAAAGACTTGTTCCTGCAAATGTTTTGTTCCTTAAACGGCTGCTGCTGTCTGGCACGATCTCAAACACTGCGGCCATGGCTCTGCCATGCACCCCTCTCCCAGCAGTAGCAGGTCAACTGCACCTTTTTTTTTTTCAAGAAACAGTTCACAGGCAGTCTGTCCCACCAACAGAGCCCTCCTACCAAGTACTAAAAGTCAAGTGCTATACAAAATGGAGTGGGGAAAAAAATCCTTGACATCAGCAGTGAGAGGCTACAGCATCCAATCAAGAACACTGAGGACTTATTATAGGGTTCAGCAAGACTTTCAAGCATACTTCAAAGCAACAACATTTCTGCATCAGCAAGGAAAACGTATTAAAGAAATGTGTGCCAGAGGGGGCTGGTGGGGTGGCAAATGAGAAGTGAGAAGTAAGACGAAACAGCCTGCACAGGAAATTTGGGGTGGCTGATTCCTGAGGCTGCTATTGATATCCCACACAGGGATATACAAGGTCAACCTTTCAAACTACAGTTGAAGTAGAACTGAATTGTAATTATACGTGTATAGACTGATCAATAGCTATCGGATGGCACTCAAAAACAAAAAAGAGGGGATTAAGCCTACAGGAATTCCACATTTGGGTTGTGATCTTTCAGTGATGCTTTACAGCCATGCATTGATAATGATTCTAAATATTTCCCCATCAAGTAGATAGCGTCTATAATTGTACAGTGTGCAACAACATGTTGATTCTCCCACCAGCAAGTACATCTAACACACCTTGCACATATTTACACAAACTTTCAAGACAATAACATTCTCTAACACAAACATGGCTGAGGGATGCAACATTGAGGGACACACATTATGAAAAATAATTATACATGTTTATGTGAGATATAAAGGCATATTGTGAAAAAGTGCCATCTTTCTTGCATGGTATGCCCCCACTTTTTGCTGAATTGCTGATGTACTTTGACTGAGTGTGCCCTGGGCTCCTGCCAATCAGGTACCCATGTTCCTTTCCTAAAACTGTGTTGAAGCCTAAACCCATTTGGCATCTCTGGCCATATGTCACCCCCTGGTAAATGGTACACTAGGAACTCAGAGCCTTGTGACCAGAGAAGGCCCCTAAGGGCTGCAGCACTTATTGTGCCACCCTTAGAGTCCCTGTACCCTGACACACACACACACACTGCCCTTGCAGGCTGAGTGTCTGGGTGCAGAACAAAACAGAGTCGACATGGCACACATCCCTGTGTGCCATGCCCACAAAACACACTGCCCTGGCATACATCAGCCACTCCTCTAGCTGGGTGCCCTATGCCAGTAGTGTGGGTACAGGTGCATGAGCCCTGTGCCCCTACAGTATCCAGGTCCATTCCTGGGCACTGTAAGTGCAGTGCTGCCATTTAAGAGTATATGGTGCTGGGAGATCGTCAACATGAACTCCACAGCACCATGATGGCTACACTGAAGACTGAGAAGTTTGGTATCAAACTTTTCAGCACATTAAACCCGCACTGATGCCAGTGTGGGATTTAATGTACAACGCACGACAAAGGGCATCTTAGAGATGCCCCCTGAACCTAACCTACAATCCACGTCTTGTCTGAGGGGCTGCCTATGCTGCCACACAGCAGACATGTTGCTGGACCCCTGGGTAGAGAGCCATCCGCTCTCCTGAGCCTGCAACAATGCACATCCTGGGCGAGGTGCTAGGTCTCCTCCCCCAGGATGGGCAGGGGAAGCTTAAAAGGCATGCTGCCTTTCTGAGCTTCTCCAGGCCACTTGCTGTACTCAGCAACTGGCCCCTACCGGTTCTGACCCCCACTCTGGCGGGAAGACTGGCCGGAAACCCGAAGGAAGGAAAGGGGGTGTGCCAGCATCTGCCAACCCCACCCCTCAGGTGGGGGAGGCGAGATGTAGCACATCTCTGGGCTCTCGCCATCTTGAAGAGGAGAAGCCCTGCCCAATCAGGACTAGGCTACTGTCCCCCCCGCCCCCACAGGAGAGTGGCAGGATAGGGGGTGTACCCACCCCAGGGAGGGGACCCATTGGTCCCTGCCCTTTACCTACTGTAACACCCCTAAATTTAGTATTTTGGGGCACCCTGAACCTTCCTTCCTCAGATCCAGATTCCGAGACAGCAAAGAATAGATCATAGAAACAAGACGACCTGTTGTGCAGCTGCTAACAAGAGGAAGACACCAACTGCTTTGGCCCCAGCCCTACCGGCCTGTCGACCCTCGAACCTGCTCCTGCTAAGCCCCGGCATCTCCAGTGGTCAGCATCCTCACAAACCCCGGAGGACATGGCTACCTTGTGACTCTAAGCAACTAGGACTCCCACAAGCAGTGGTACTGCTCAAAGCAAGTAACTGACCCCTGGCATCAGCCAGGAACCGCGAACTCTGCACACTCTGCACCCTCCAAGCCAGGCATGTGCCGGAGTGGACAAAGACCACGAGGACGTCCCCCCGGCGACTGTGACCCCGAATCCAGCACCCAAGGACCCACCTCGATGCTCCTGATGTCACCTGCAGCCTCAGAACCAGGGACGCCTCCAACCGCAACCAGAAGAGGGTAAGATTTCCCGACGCCAAAAGGCACCCCTGTACCCGGTGACCTGCGGCCCCCTGTGCCCAACTCCTGGGTGCCTACCTATCCTCCAACTACCCAACTTACCTCTCGAAGTGGTGGTCGCACCTGAAGAATCTTCGTCCCGAGCTTGCAGCCTTTGTTCGTCCTTGAGCTTCTACATTGCAATCCATTGAGTGCCCGACGGCTCAAAAGCACCCTGCACCCAGCCACCTGAGTGCCCCTGGCAGTGCAACCTCTACTCTAATCTATTTCCCCATTTGCCCTGAGCAAGTGACCAGGAGCCCAGCTCCCACAGCCGTGTGGCCTGCTAGCCAGCAGCCACCAACCAAGGGCCCTCTGCCTCCCATAGGATAACATTGGGCCTGACTCACTCTGCACCCGGCTTCCCCTGTGCCGCTGAGGGTGTAACGCCTGTACTTACCTGACCCTGGAGATCCCTGAGTCTATGTCCAGAACCTTAACTCTGCCAGTTGAGTACTTACCCAAAAGCCGATAACTCTTTTCTTCCATAGGGTAACATTGACTGGTTTCACTTGGAAATTCTTCTGGGTCGAGTTTTGAAACTTTAAAATATTCATCTAAAATCAGCAGAATTATGAAAACAAATTTACTCATCTGCTATCAGGAGAGATCCTAGTGCTGGATCTTGGTGCCCAGCACTGACCCTGAAAAGTAATTACAACCGTACTTATCGCTAACTTGATTTTCCTCCATAGGATAACATTGCCTGGTTTTCACCAGAAATTCTTGTGTAAATTTTGCAAACTTACAAATATTCGTTAAAAATCGCCTGTATAACACAAACACATTCTTTCAACTGTTTACAGGAGATGCCCCAGTGCTGGATCCAGGATCCAACACTGAGTTAGAAAAAGAAACCATAACCCCACTTACCTGCTAAGTGAATTTCCTCCCATAGGATAACATTGGTGATTCTATGTAAAAAAGTTTTTAAGTGTCAACTTTTAAAATACAATAATATTCCTTAAAAATCACTACTGTAACCAAAACGTTTTTACTCAACTGTTTACAGGAGATTTCCTAGGACTGAATCTAGGATCCAGTCCTGTGGTAAGAAAAGTAATCCAAAAAGTAATCAATTGCATTTAACTAGAAATCCCCTTTGAGCTCAATGTATAATTGTGTTTGAAATTGTGTTGCCCATTGCAACAACTGTATCTATTGCATTCAAAAGGCTATTGCCTATTGAAAGCATTTATCTAAAGCATCTCATTCTGAGAAAGTATATTTTGATACCGATTGTTGGTTCTAAAATAAAACTTGATAGGTTTCGGGAAGCACGTACACGTGTTTCGACAAGATTAATATAGAACACTGATTACTAGATACGTGAGTTTTTTTCTTTTTCTTTCTCCTGGGTAACACATGGATTATTGGTTATACGGCGTACTGATGCAAATTTTCAAAATGTTTCCTTTTTGATTTTTTCATTTTTACTTCAGGCGATTGTGATGATTGGGAGGATTTTTCCCGTTTGGATGTGTACTGGCGTGGTAGACTGTAACCAGTAATTGGAATAGACTGTTGGATCGAACCGCAGCTCAAGTTTGTTTAGTGACAAGACTGTTAGTTGAACACCTGACTTTGCCATCCGCATTTATCGATTTTGCATACCACATGGAAGTATGACCGTTTTGCTTTGGGTAAGATGAAGTTCTTTACCTTTTTCTTGGGGTCTAGACTCTTTTTACAACATTTCTGTCTTTTTTGAGATTTGTTTCTTTAAGTTGTGGCTCATATAATTTTTCTTTTTTTTCCTCCCTTTTTTTCTTGTTGTTTTTACAGCTGTTACTGATCTTGGACAGAGCGATATAGGTATAATGTTGTTGGGCTGCAAATTTTAATTGATGTTTGTCCCAACTCGGGTTGTGTAGCTTGTGATTGACTGTGAAGACTGTACAGAGCGGATGTATGTTTTCTTTTGCTGTCTGTTCATAATTTGGAGCGCTTTGTACTTTTTTTTACTAATATCTCATTGTCATTGACAGTTGGATGGTGGTACTTTCCATCTTTGTTTTATACCTTTTGTAGGATAACAGAAGAAATATTTTTTCTTTCTTGGTGGTGGTAATCTTTATTTGGTCTCCTTTTTTCATCAAATGATTGGGTCTTTTTCTTTTGGTTTCCACGAGTGGTGGGTTTTCTTTTCTTTCTATTGATTAATTGAAGGAAGATGGTGTTCTTTATGATTTTGAAATTGTATGCCTGTTCTTAAGTGATTTTTTGTATCATTCCCAGCCCTGAAGAATCAGAGATTAATGTTTTCTCTGATGAAACATGTGTCGTCTGGCTGTTTGGTTATTCTTGTGATGACCTAATAAAGAAACCAAAGAATTCTACGCTGGAGTGTTTCCATGTCAAATTTAAGACACACTAATATTGTGTAGTGTAATATTGTAGGAGTGCACAGGATTACTGTCAGTTATAAAACTATATATTTTTATACAAAACCATTGGCCTAGAGTTCAGTTCTTGAGTGTGTGAGACCATTTGCTGACTGAGTGTGTACAACAAATGCTTTACACTGTCCTCTGATACTGCCTTACTGCTCGACCAAGCTACCACTTTAGAGAGTAAGGTTATATTTAACTTTAGCCTCTGCCAAACCTCTGGGGACTGTGGACTCTTTGCACACTGTAGCTATTTAGGAACAGTATATACAGAGCCACTTTCTTACACATACTCAAAATAAGGTCATTCAGATACAGATATTGTGAGTTTGATGGATGCATGCACACTACAGAGAGACTAAATAGACCCGCCTGTCAATATGGGGGACTGCTAAGTTATGACCGGAGCAATGCTATTTTCTGGTGTTTAGTTTCAGCTTGAACTAGAGAAAGAATACCTCTGATCCATCTTTCTTAAGAGTGCTTTTTGATATGAAAGAAGGAAGTCATAGGATGTTTCAGCTTCACAATCAGCCAACAGTAAAATTTGTGAGATAGGTCCATACATGGGAATAAGTCAATTTTTCTTCAGCTGAGAATTGATTTGCAGTTTCAGTGCATGACCACGAATGTGGGAGGGGAAATAGTTCAACAATATAGGACATTGGCTGAACTATTTCCAGTTGATATACAAACAGGTTGCATGTAAAGGGTGGGGTTAAAGGGAATGAACTGAGTAAGCGGCAATGGTCCATCCCCATTCAAATGGAAGAGTCATCTGTTTTTCTCTGTGATTTACAAACATCAAAGTGTTAGCATGTGTGATTTTAAGACGTGTGTATAGCCACGGCTGTTAGAAATTATTCCTCATGTGGTGTGCGTATAAAATTATATTTCACATTTGAATTTTGGTCTCTATGTCCCATTCTCTCTCTCCCTCGTGTTAAAGCATGAAGATTACTACTATGGGAAAAAGGGTAGGTGGACATTAAGAAAGTCTCCATCTCCAGGATGGCAGTAAAACTACGGAAAAACCCAAAGACTTCCAAAAGACGAGAGATCAGTGATCAAAGTGGGCGGGATCGACAGGGAACAGCGGGTCCCTACTTCTTAAATTTAATAGACTTAGTCCCCATACTTTATTTTAAAAACGCATTCCAGGACGGCAGAAATAGCCAAGGCATATTAGAAGACTTTGTGTTCATGGCTTTTTAGGGACAGGTGGGGATCGGCAGGGATTAAAAAGGACTCTCTTCCTTCTTGCCCAGAGAAGACAAGGACAATCAGTGTCCACTTCCCCTGCTCTACCGCTGGCAGGTATCCCCCTCCTCTCTTTTTCTTCCTTGTATTTTCTCTCTTTCAGTCTCTGTCTTGCTCATCACCTGCTGAAAACCATGACTTCAAGAAGGGCTCTTACCCTCTCTTTACCCTTGTTTTCTCCATTCATTCCCCTGTGAAATGGATACAAAAAAGAATAAATACTTTTGCTGGAAATGTCTTTGTCTGACATTTTTCTATCCCGAAGTGTAGCCTCGGAACGGGAAGAAAAAAAGGTTCAAAATATGCAAAGTAGCCAAATAGAATTTATTCTTATGAAACACATTAGCACATAGGCCTTTCTAGACCTTAGAAGCCCAGGTGTCTTAGCACCAACAGGTGGACTCTCGTGGTGGCAAGTGTCGAGGTACCTTCGGGTCGAGTTCGCGTGATATAAATATGCACAAAAAAAAAAGTGTGGGTTAACCTTGAAGGCCTGTCCACCACAATCCATACTTAAGGACAACTCCAGTCTTGTGGGCAGGCCTACAAAGCAGAACACCCTAGAGCCACAGTGACTCAGTCACTGTGCTCACAGGACCCTTGAGGCCAGTCCACCTCACCCATTGGACCCCCATTGGCCTTGTTTCAGCAGTGGTACTGCAACTCACCAGGGATCATCAATGCAGGATTTGCATGCACAACAAATTAAGTTTGTAAACTTCACAGTCTCTCTGCTTTATGCACAATCACTTAACTTGTGCTGCCGGCTTTGGGGCCACTGGAATTATGCAGCAATGGAGGACAAAATTATGTCGCAGTGTTGACTTAATTATGCAGCAAAAAAAGGCTGCAGCGTAATGCTGTATATTTTCTGATACTTTATTATTTTGACATTTTTACACATTCTAACAGTCTCTGGTGATCAGTCAACCTTTGCAAATGGCACTCCACTTCGCAGCAACACAAGTCACATTTTCTAGTAACTTTTGATACGTTTATGCTACAAACAATTTGCTAGTTTAAAACGTGAGCTTATGCAGCAGATGATGTATTATGTGGCAAATATAGTAGAGCTATAAAAAATTCAACTCCCTCTGTGTTAGGATCAATTCAACTCTCCAACACATGTAGACTGTCTATTTCTCTCAAAAAAGATTAGTTGAACAGACGCCAATGTTGAGTTTCCTAACCGATTAGTTAACAAACAATATGTGCTAATGTACTGTCGCATGCCTTCTCTCTTTCTCTTTTCTATCCTTCTCCACTCTTTCAAGGATTAGCTATATTTTAAGTGTTTAAAAAGGACCTTTTGATGATATATTGCTTATGGTTTTAGTGGTGCCGTGTATCTACTAATTCTACTAAATATAGCTTTTGCAATTTTTAAACAACATTTTTTTTGCTTAAACAAATGCAATTTTAATGCAATTGTATCGTGGCGGCCATACTTATTTCTATAATAAAACTGATCTTAAAAGTATACATTGTGTTGTGATACTAGAAATGTAACCAGGGTTTAGGTTAACATATAACATTGGCTGAGACTGAGTGTACATGTGTGAGAGTGTTGAATTGAGCCTAACCCAGAGGGAGTTGTATTTTTTTTTATAGTTTTTAAAGAGCCCGGTCCCTTTGGGGAAAGAGGCCTCTCTCAACATTTATATACAAATACAGCAGAGCCATAATTATGTGGAAATCATTTGCAAACTAGGATATTTTGCCATTCATGTTCTAACTGCTCTTTTGGAAAAAGGGAGTAGATGTCCGGCAGACAGAAACTGCATGGCTCGGAGACAACTGGCTTGTGATTCCACTTTTAAGAGTATTTGGGACATTCTGTGATTGGAAATGTATCACACTTTGTGAATGTATTTTAAAGTCAATAACTCATATTTAACCTTAAATAAAAATGTGTATCCATTGGGTGAATTAAATAACATAATAAGCTATAACTTGTCAGCGAAATGCCAAATAAATACACAAAATTGGGATGTTTTGCCTTTTCTGGCCACACCTCTGACTCCGCCCACTGACCCAATCCCTGGGTTATTTCCACCCTCTGATTCGCTGCCCCCAGCTCCCTGGCTTTTTTTCCCCACTTCGACCACGGCGCGAGACAAAGTACATACACTGCAGAGGGTGAAGCAGATTCTCAGCGCACTGACAGCTGCACGGAGCTCCCCGAGAACCAGGCACTGAGCGCCGAGCCTCGGCTCCTGGGGGCATATTATCAAGGACGGCCTTAAAATGATCGCCGGTTTAGCGACAGAAAACTGCCGCTAAAGCGGCGATAATGGGCTTGATAATAGGATAATATGCCCTGGAGAATTCCAATAGAAGCCCATGTTCACACCAGAACATGGTCTTCTATTGGAATTCTCTGCGGCATATTATCATATTATCAAGCCCATTATCGCCGCTTTAGCGGCAGTTTTCTGCCGCTAAATCGGCGATAAATTTTAACACAGTCCTTGATAATATGCCCCCAAGTTCGTGCACATCCTACAACTTAAACTGCTCGTAAGCCACGCAAACTGTCCATATTACCCATATTGCTATCCCCACATTCTTGCCCTTCAGCAGTACTGCAACTCTGCCATAGCAGCATAAGGAAGAAGCACTGTCTCCTGGCGGCTTTTAGCGGGCGCAGCTGCTGGAGCAGCGGGAGGCTGGACACAGGAGTTTGACAGGTATAGTGCTGCCTCCTTGCCACTTGCTGTTTTGCTAGCAGCAAATTGCAATCTAGGTGCATCTGTGGTGCTTCGGAGGTGAACACCACAGCACTGCCCAGCCCGGTCTGGTCAGGAGGAGGGGGAGAGAGCGCTTGAATGTAATGGTGAGTGACTTCCTAGTGCCTGACCAGTGACCGCTGACCAACCAGTGAGACCTGCCCAAGCAGGGGAGCTGCCAGGGTGACTGAGCAGTGATATAGAATCTCACTGCCAAAGGTGGACCCTGAGTTTGCGAAGTGGCCCAGCTAGACTGGGTGTGGCTTGCGTCAGCGTGTTTTCCCCTGCACCTAAAAACAGTAGCAAACTCCCTGAAAAGGGGGCAGTAACAACTGTCGTCCCCACCCTCTGTCCCGAACAGGCAACAAGCCCAGCTATTCTAGTGTAAAGGCGATCACACTCCCTGCTTGGATTACAATTGCCTTCCCGCTCCGTTTTGGCCAGCGAATCCGTGATTTACAGAAACTCTTCACAGATTTTCTATGTCTTCAGACACCGCCCACCAGTCTTATGTGCTCTCTGCCAGAAAACCTATTAAGGGACCATGTCTCCAGCCAAAGGGGTGGGCACGTCAAGCTTAGCAACTCTCTGAACCATATTGCAATATGCAAGATGATAACATTCAGCTAGTTGGTGTCAGGGTACTCTCTTGAACCACTTCCTGCAAACTGGCTTTTTGGCCATGCAGAAAAAGAGAAATCATTTACTAAAGTTCCTAAAAGGAACAGAAGCAGCGCAGATTCCATCATGTAGTCCGGTTGTGAAGTGCATCGCATATACTGACAAAAGAGAGAAAAAAACTTCAACCTCTACTATCAGCAAACAGTGTTAAGGCTAAACCAGCAAGGGAAAACCAGTCGTTAATTTCACCTGTAGCACGCATGTTTGAGAAGTCAACAAAAAGTCCAGAAATAGTCGACTTCCTAAAAGACCCACCCAGAGTCATTTTTGCCACTCCACATGACAAACTCTTTCCCAGAACCACTTTTACCAACAAAAAGCAATAGTAGTTCTCCACAAGCTTACAATCTAAATTCAGAACCACAGGAGGCCCCCGGGCTATCTCCCAAAGATTGAGCCCGAGGCTGGCAAAAAGTCTGCCTGGGGTTTGGTAACAGACCTGGAGCTTCTATCACTGGGTTCTTTGTCGCCACGACTCTCCCCAGAACAAGAGTCACCCTAGACATTCTCAAGATTGATATTAAGAAATGGAGCCCCACTTCCAATAGATGTAATGGTGGAAATGGAAAAAAAAAAAGAGATAAGCAGCTTGGGCACTATTTTAACATACCAGCAAGGATCTGATCTCAGGAAACCCCAACAAGTGAGTCAGGGCGTCTCAAGGAGCTTCTTGCTAACTTCTTAAAAAAGTCAAACAGTGCAGGAGGATCAACCTGCGGACATCTCTTTAATGCACAGTCCTCCTGCAACAACAGACCCAGGGATGTTTTTGTACATTTTGCTTAGAACATCTCAACTGACTCTCGATGCCCTCAGGTATCAGTCAAAAACAATGGACATGCAAGTAGATATTTTGAATCTTATGGCCATCTCAGTCTCTGAAGTTAATCAGAAGCTAGCTAAATAACCTGATCACCTGTGCTCAAGCATATGCAGCTACAACTAGTATAGACTGTACCTGTGCGCTGGTGATCAACAAACTTATAACAATCCCTGAGGCTTAACCAAATCCCCTTAGCACAGCAATGACCTGCAATCATATGTACAACAGTCTCCTCCAAAGAGAGGAGGCGAAGGACTAAAATAGAATGAAGAGCCGCAGAAAGACACCTCACTCCCTCACATGGCAGACTTAATGGGAGACAAAGACCCTTCCAACCCAGCCATTAACACATATTGCGGTTAAGATACTAGTGAACCCAAAATTGACAAACAAGTGCCGCCAGTGCCTGTAATGTGTACAAACAAAAATGAGAATGAAGTTACGCAAAGCAACAAACAAAAAAAAAAAGAGCTTAGAAATTGCCCCAGGAGCGAGAACAACAAAGTTGGGAAACAATCAAACCATTACCATATCGGATTCATAATTAACAAAGAACAACAAGAGCCCACTAAAGGTGGTCACACTCTGCCCGCTATTGATAAAACAATAATAGTACCAACTGGGGTGGGGGGGTGGGGACGGGAGGGGGGGGGGAAAGAGTCCATCACAGAACCTTTCCCCTCCAAAGATGTGCCAGTTAGCCCCAGTACTCCTACCGAACACACCCGGGGAGACGAGGGATGGGAGGAACAGTCTAACTACATCAAGCGAACCCATCCAAAAATGCAATCCGAACTGAACCCACAAATCTCAACAGTTGTGAGGATCAATATAGCCTGTCAACCGGTCTGGTGAACGCTAAATCCAGGGAAACTCAGCACACAACAGATTTCCAGAGCAACTGGTCAGCAAGCATTATAGAAATGGGAGACACCATGCTAGCTAGGCGACCATCTGACCACCTTTACCTAGTACTGGAGTCCTCCTTTAAAGCAATTTTTACTCCAATATATCAATCGAGAGGCAGGCATGACATCCTTAACCAGGGCAACAGCCTAAAGTTACTACAAGCGGTGCCCTCACTTGATAAGATAACCACAGCAGAAATGGAATCTATCAAAGTTCTGGCTTCCTCAGACAGCAAAAAGCAAGAATCCACTCTTGTGACCTGGACACAAACCTTACCTGCAAAGATGGTCCTTCAGAAAAAGGTATGTTTCTTGGTTTGGGGTATTAAAATAACCATACTCCCCACCCTTAGCTTAAATAGCTCTGCTTGCACTTTCAAAGACGAACTTAAATGTAAACGACTCAGAAGTGATCAATATCATCTCTAGCCCACAATACCTGGTCTGCAATAAACCAAAATGGCAAAATAAAGGTAAACATAGGCTATCTTACAGCACCATTACACTGCAAACCTGCCCATTATACTGGAAAGGCCGTAAAAATAATACATTTAATAAACCTCAAGCATTGAAATAACTGGAAGGTCTAAATCTCTGTTCGTGGAATATCAACAGTGTACAGACTAAGACTAAGAAAAAACCTTCCACAACTTCTGAAAGGGAATCACATAATTTGCTTGCAAGAGTCATGGGCTCTTCAACCATTTTCCATAAACTGCTTTGCTGGCTATTTTAGCCCTGCAATTAAAACAAAGAAGTCAGGACGTCGAAAGGGGGGATTGGTCACCTTTATTGCTGTGGCTCTGAAGATTTCTAGCAAATTGGTGAAACCAGAGGATGGAAATATCTTAATAAATAAGCTCTTTAATTAGCACCAAGAACCCGCTACTACTGATAAATCTGTATATACATCCAGATCCAGGAACCAGGACCTCAAATGTATCAAAACGTTCAACCATTATTAGCATGACTGCAAGATTAACTATCCCCAGATATTTTAGACACAGGACTTTAATTTGAACCTACTGCATGTATTTGATTGAGACAAACTAATAATTCAGCGGGACCAACTATGGTCTGTTCCTGCTCAGTTTATGAGGGACACAAGCAGGAGAGCTCAAGAAGCCAGGCGATTACACTAGTAAAAGACCTAGAACCCCTAGGTCTGAATGGAAAATACCAGCAAGACACCACCAGAACTGTCCTATTATTCCTCAGTTTCAAATTCACTTTAGACTACACAGATGCAACCCTCCCCTTGCTCTGCGTAGTTACTTCATTTAAGATTGTCAACACAACCAAAAGTGACCATGGGCAACAGAAAATAGAAATCAATATGCAAAACCGACTTTATTGCAAACCACCTTCTATACCGGTTGAGCTTTGTACAGTTAATTATCGGAAGCTCCACTGGTCAGAAAAGACCATAAAGCGTATTGGAGACACCGCCCTAACTATAGCAAATCACTGCTTCAGTCAGGATCATCACCACCTGATCACCATATGGTCACTTTTCATTGATAAACTAATGGGTTACAAATACATACCTACAATACATCACCAAATCAAAATAATGGAAACACAAAAGAACAAAGGATCAAAGTTTTTGCTTTCTGCCGTGCAGTGAGGAAGGAGCGCAATTGGACCCGGAGACATGCTAAGAAATATCCTGCCAACCCTGAAATATTCAGATCCTTGAAAAGCTTAAATAAAATATACAGGAAAATGATATGGGGAAAAAAAAATCAACCTTAAAACACAATTTTTATGGGGGGGGGGGGCGTGGCCTGGCAGCCAAGATGGTGGACATGTGCTAGGCGAGCTCCGTCCAGCGAGAGTAATTATCCTCAAATTATCCTTCCATCCGATCCTATTTGGTACTTTTGGATAGTGTCCCTGGTGGGGCGCGGTCGGGGGCTGAATGAGACACTCGTTCTGGCCCCGCATCTCAGCGAGGTGAGCCGTGGAGGTGGCGGCCTGTGGTGCGGCCTGGGAGAGGCGGAGCGGCGCCATAGCCTGAAGCAGAAACAGGCACACTGGGAGCAGCGTCCATGGGGCTCTGGAAGATCAGCGTAGCCGATGAAAGCGGACTTGCAGCGGCAGCTTACACGGTGAGGGGGTCAGGTGGTGGTGGCGGCCTCTGGTCGTCTGCAGTGCGAGTTTGGCGCAAAGCTGCCACCTACTTCCCCTCCTTTCTCTTGCGCGGCTGATGGCAAGATTATCGGCGGCTTGAGTCGGGCCGTGGGGAACGCATTATTGGGCAAACAGCAGTAATATCGAGCCGCGGGCGGCGGCGAGTGAGGGGAGAGCTGTGTGCCGTGCCCAGTGGCTGTCTGACTGCCCTGAGACGGGGGCTGGGCCTGTGTTCCTGCGCTGCTAGATGCCTGGAGGGCCGCACTTGACGTGGCTCTTCTCCTGTGGTGCTGTGCTTTCTCTCCAGCAGCCATATTGGGTCGCGGGAGGGGGCGGCGCGGGTGCCTGGAGAGACCGCTGCAGCTGGTGGGGGCCCTTTACTGAGGCCCAGTACCCTGTAGAGGGGAAGGCGGACATATCGGGGGCCCGGCAGACATATCGGGGGCCCTTTGGAGAGCGAGGGTGACCCATCGGACCCCGGCCCTTGTGCCCTCCTTGGGGTGGGCGATATTGTGGAGACAGGGTGGGGGGGGAGTTTCTGAGGTGGTACGGCCCCTCTGCACTGAGGGGTTGCCTTTGACATCCGTTAACTGCATCCTGCATGTCCCCCGGGGGCCTTCCTCGCCCCTCGCTTGCTCCTGGAGGCCTGCTGGGTCCCAGTGTCCGGCGACCAAGTCGGGTCGCGTGGGACTTGGATTCACAGCGCCGTGGTCATCCCTACCGCACGTCTCCTTATACCTACGCCAGTGGGCCTGTGATCCCCGGGAGCTGTGGCTGGACAGGCTGATACTGGGTGGTCTGGCGTTAGGAGGGCCCCCGTAGGTACTATGAAGAGGGACAAGATGGGTGGTGGCTCTGCCAAACAGAGCACTCTCGATAAATACACAGGCTCCGGGGCTGCGGCGCCTGGAGGGGCGCAGGGATCTGGGCCTGACATACCAGACAATGCTGCGCTCATGGCCGCTATTACGCAGTCTAGAGATTTCCTTAATGCTAAAATCGGGCGGTCGGCTGAGATGTTATGCTCCTCCGCCAAGACTTGATGGAATGCTGTGGCCCGTATCACGGAGACCGAAACGTGGATCTCTGGAGTGGAGGACGAAGTCGCCATTCTGCAGAACCGGGTGGCCAACCTTAAAACAACCCAGCGGCGGGGCCTGGCGACATGCATGGAGGATGCAGAGGGGGCGGGCATGGCGTAATAACCTTTGCTTTGTTGACTTTCCAGCGGGATGTGAGGGGGGGGGGAGGACATGGAGCAGTTCCTTACTCAGTCGCTGGAGAGTTGGCTTCCCCCAGATTCCCTGTCCCGCTCTTTTGTGATAGAGTGTGCTCATAGGGCCCTCATGCAAAAACTACCGCCTGGGTCCCGTCCGAGGCCAGTCATCGCAAAGTTGATGAACTACCATGACCACAATGTTATTCTTAAACAGGCCTGGGCCAAACAACCTTTGCTTTTTGATAATGCACGCATCTTGATCTTTCCTGACTACACAAAGCTGGTCCAACAACGGAGACAGTCCTTGTTAGCGGCCAAGCCTCGACTTCGGGATCTCAAGCTTCCATATGCTCTGCTGTATCCGGCCCGGCTGTGGGTGGTGTATCGTTCTCGGACCCATTTCTTCGACTCGCCGGATGAGGTGTTTCAGTGGACAGATGAGACGGTACGGCTGTGTCCTCATACACTGCCTCAGCAGGACTCTGACTCTTCCGAAACTTAAAGACCGCAGGCGTTCCAAATCCAGCTGCCGGTCCCGCTCCTGCAGTACATCCTCCAAGGCCGGTTCAGCCTCCCGGCAGACTACATCGGGCTCCTAATCAGAGAGAGAATTCGCAGTCCCTGGTGACTCAGACAATGCTGTTTGGATCGGAGGGGTTCATGTGAAGGCGGGCTTCTCTGTTGAGCTGCTAGCGGAGAGGGAGCCTGCCGATTTTGGGCTGAAAAGTTTGGGGATCCATTGGTCGAGGTGTGCCGGGACTCCCTGTTGGGGTCCGCGGGCGACACCCACAGTGACAGATGCTTCATCGTTGTTGAAGTATAGGGTGGGGGGTTTGTTGGGCCGTTTATGTTTTTGTCACCAAGTCGCACTTCATTATTGTCTTGTTAGGCCCCTAGGCTCGCACCACATATTTTCCTTTGCACCCGTCTACTCCATCAGGGTCCTCCATGGCTGATCCACTCAACGACGCCTGTGTTTCCCCAGAGTCTCTCAAGGTAGTAAGCTGGAATGTCAGGGGAGCCCTCGATAAAATCAAGCGGGGGGCTATCCTCCATCATGCTAAGAGGGCCCATGCTGACACACTTATGCTGCAGGAAACACATCTTATGGGCTTGAAGGGGCTCTGCCTTCAGCGTTATGGATACACACAGGTGTTTATTTCTGAGTTTGCGTGGGGGTCATGGGGGGTGGCGATTTTGGTTCACTGCCGAGTCCTATACACACATGTTAAGAAGTGGGCAGAGGACAGCACCCAGGGGTGCTATCTCTTTCTGCTGGGCACGATCACAGAGGAACCAGTGGATTTGGGAAGTGTCTATGCTCCCCCCCTCTGCTTTCATGGGAACTAGTGGAGCGGCTCATGGCATTATGGGTGGATATGCCAGATGGCCTGTCCGTGATAGGGGAAGACTGGAATGACGTACTGGATGAGGCCTTGGCTCGCTGGCGGCCCAGGGAGGGTGCGGTTGCTGGCCAAGCTACAAAGCTTTTCTCGTTGGTGTCTGGGCTTGACTGGGTGGACCCCTGGCGCCGCATGCATGGACAGGCTCAGGGCTATACATATCTCTCTGCGGTTCACAATTCCTACTCTCACCTTGATTACCTGTTTGTGCCCAGGGCGGTTGCGGCTAGGGTGGTGGAGGCGTATATACTTCCGAGGGGTCTCTCTGATCACTCACTGATTACTTAGTGGAATCTGCAGAAGGCAGACTACAGGGAGTGCATGGACAGCGCACTGGATCACTATTGGACGCTCAATGTGGGATCGGTTTCAGTGGCCGAACCCCTATGGGAGGCACTGAAGCCCACCCTGCGGGGAGTGGACATTTCCTTTTGCGCAGCAGCCCGTAGGACTCGTAGGGAGGCTCTGCTTCTAGCAGAGATGAATATTGTGGATCTCAAGCATTGTAGTCGAGGCGTGGGGGGGGGGGCATCAAATATGGCAACAGCGGCTGCTGGCGCAACAGAACTATGCAGCCCTTCTCATGGATGAGGCCCGCCTTGCCTGGCCTGGCTGGCAACGCGAAGCAGGGTCTATCAATGGGGAGATAAATCTAGTAAGATGCTTCGCAGGCTCTGCCAGGGGTTGTTTCATTCCCAGCCCCCCCCACCCACCCCCAGGATAGTGGGCCAGGATGGACGGCCTCTCACGGACTCCTTGGATATCCTGGAAGGCCGGTTCCTTGACGACCTCCCGCCTCGGGCTCTGTCCGATGAGGCGAGTGCGGCGCTTAATCTTCCGCTCACTGACAAGGAATTGGGTGCAGCCCTGGGAGACCTTAACTCGGGTAAGGCTCAATGGGTTCCCCTGTGAGTTCTTTAATAAATTCTTCCTCCAACTACGACCCCATTACCTTAAAGTGGCGGAGGAGTCCTGTGAGCGGGGTTGTCTTCCCCGGGATTGGAGACATGCGGAGGTGGTGGTGTTCCATAAACTAGGCAGACCCCCTGACCGGCATGCTTCATACCGTCCCATCTCTCTTTTAAATGTAGAAGCCTAAATATTAGCCAAGGCCCTGGCCAACCGCTTGCGAGCCCACATTATTACTTTGGTTCACCCCGATCAATCTGGGTTCATGCCCCAGAGGGCAACCCGACATAATATACGCTGTGCACAGGTAGCTATTGCGGCCATTCGGGGGTGTAGCGACCGGGCGGCACGCTTGCTGGCTGATATGGACCGGGAATTCAATTCCCTTAGTTGGGTGTATTTATTCGCTCTGCTACGGAGATTGAATCTCGCACCGCGCTTTTTGTCCTACCTGTCCCTGCTCTACACTGATCTTACTGCGTCGGTACGGGTTGCTGGCTCTACTTCCTCCACCTTCTACCTTGGATGGGGTACCCGGCAGGGCTGCCCACTGTCTCCATACTTGTTTGCATTGGCGGTCGACCCATTGGCTGCCTGGGTGCGCATAGATGCACAGGTGACAGGCTTCGAGTGGGCGCATGGCTTGTCAGATCGTATTGCCTTATATGCCGACGATGTGTTATTTTTTCTTATGGACATTGATCGGACTGGCCAGTGGCTGCTTCATATTATGCAGATCTTTGGGGAATCTTCCGGCCTCTATCTAAATCCAAGCAAATCTACATTATGGCTTCCAGGGGGCACGATGGGTGTGGGAGACTGGGCCGTGTCGGTTCGGGTTGTGACTGGTGGGATGAAATATCTTGGGGTATTCCTATTGGACTCACCCACGGTGGCTTGGGAGAGGAACCTGGCATTGTGTTCGTCTGGGAACGTGTTCGGGAGGACCTAGAAATATGGTATCGCATGCCGTTGTCTATCTATGGTCGATCGGCCATCTTCAAGACGGTCGCGCTCCCCCGCTTGCTGTACCAACTGCATAATCATCCCTATCCGATTCCCCCTAGATGGTTTAGGCAGGTTAATGCAGCCTTGGGCCAATTTATATGGGCAGGAGGTGCAGTAAGAGTTGCTTTACGGACAGGTTTCCTCTCTATGTATTATGGGGGCTTGGCAACCTATGATATCTTATCCTATTACATGGCCTCGCATCTACTCGTCTTAAATGAGTGGTGGTATGGGGGTAGAGACGACCCCGCCTATGCTGTTGAGCGGCACCTTATGGGGGATCTCTCCCTTCACATGATTCTATACTCGGCACGGGTACGTAGATCCCTGCCATCAGCAACCCAGGTGGTTTTCCAAATTTGGCGACAGGCCTTGCCCTCCGCAGGGTGGTGGAACACACTGACCCGGGACACCCCCCTGAGGAATAATAGCAGCTTGCCGCAACTAGCTACTCTATCAGTGTTTCGCAGCTGAGGCAACATTGGTATCTCTACCCTGGGGGATGTCATGAGGGGGCTAATCCTGAAATCTTTTCAAGACCTACAAAACGAATTTCAAATGCCTTAATCCCGATTCTACAAATACCTCCTGTTTCAACACGCCCTCTCACCTAGTCTGGTGGGCCTGGAGTCACTTGGCGGAGTTCAGCCCGGTGGAATCCAAGGTATTTATGGGGGATCTTCAGGACCACAAAATATATAAGATTTATCGGTCCCTGGTAACTCACAGCTCCCCCACATTGCATAAGCTTCGAGAGGCCTGGGAGGGAGAGGTTGGCTCACTTGATGAGGAGGACTGGACGGAGGCCCTGGCCTCCCCACGGGGGCTGCCATAGCAGTAGGCCTACATCTTATCCAGTTTACATATCTTCATCTGGTTTATTTTGCGCAAGCCCAGTTGTGGAGGGCGGGTCTGGTGCTGGTATGCCTTAGATGTGAGCAGGAGGAGAGGACCCTGATGCACACGGTCTGGCACTGTCTTTCCTTGGCACGGATCTGGAGAGGGGTGGTGACATGCCTCTCAGAGGTGCTGGGCTGGGATCTGCCCCTGTTGCCGAAGTTAGTGCTATTACATGTTATGGAAGGGATTGGGGGCAATATTTATAAACGCCACCTTATGTTGTTGGGGTTCACAACAGCGAAGAGAGACATTGCCAATGCATGGAAGGCGCAGACGCCACCCTTGGTGTCGGTCTGGAAGAGGGGCCTGGACTTCTGTATGGGCTTGGAGCTTCCTATCTTCACAGCAAGAGGGTGACCGCAGAAGCATTTTAAAAATTGGAAACGGTGGGCAGATTATCGGGTTTTGCTGCTGGAGCCGGTTGCTGCAGGGGGGCCCCTCAATCCAAATTAATGTTACCCTGCTTGTGCAAGTGGTAATCTATTGCATATATGTTGTAGTATCCTGGTTTGGTATGTGTAGTATCCTGGCTTGGTATGGTTAAGATGTGCCAATGGAATGCTCACAGTGTGATGCTGCATGGAATGTTGGGATTGGGAATGGACAGTTGGAGATGGGCTGAGCACCTGGAAGGTTGCTCCTGGTGGGGCTACATTGGGGTTATTCACCTGTTTTGTTTTTTTTGTTTTTTTTATAAGAAACCTTTATTACACATTAAAAAGATACAAACAGGGGCCTACAACCACAAGGGCCGGCCGCTAGACAGCTCGGGAGCCAGCAAGGCAACGCCATACATTCAAATGAGCCAGAAGCAAATGCTCCCGAGAGTTCGTAAGCACATATAACAGGCCGCGGCCACAGTCCAAGGGCGATCAAAAAGGACGGTTTCATATTTTCTATTAAAAAACAAACAATAACACACAAACAAGGCAATGAGAGTCCGAAATAGCAGCGTGCGCTCCCCAGGACGGGGGAAGATCCACGTTATCTGGAATAACTCTTGACAGGAGGTGGTAGTGGGGGGCGGCGGAGAAGAGGACAAAGCATACACAATCACGTAGAATGTGCGGCTAGGGGGACAAAGCGACGTCGACCTCTCGCGGCAGAGGCGGAGCGCAGATATTTCTACGATAGGAATTCCATGGACCCCACACCTTAGTCCACCTCCCAGGCTCGCCTCTCGCCACATACACCGTCTTTTCCCTGAACATACACCAATCCATAGTCTCCTTCCATACCGAAATCGTAGGCTGCCTCGGGGAGTTATTCACCTGTTTAATACTGGATTACTTCATCTGAACTACATCTTGTATCCAACCTCAATAAATCTACATAAAACCACCTCTTGGATTCTGACCTCATTACTACATATGTGTACTGGTGTGAGTGGTTGTGGGACAAGGACATGACCGAGTTGTGTCTAGGAGGTTGTTAGTGCGACTGGGGGAGGGTGGGGGGAGTTAATGGGTGGGGGTTTTCTAAGGTTTTTTCATCTGTATCGCTCTTTCTTTATCCTGGTTTCTTTCTTGAAAAGTCAAAGTCATGTTGCCTTCTACTTATTGCACAGATGTCTCTGGGTTACAGAGCCCTGCTCTATATGTGTCATTTGATGAATAAAATCGGTTTACAAAAAAAAAAAAAAAGAAAAAACATTTTTGGGGTAAAAGCTTTGTACCATTCGAAAAAGAAAAACTCAAGACACTTCTGGAAAATGGCTAACAGTCTGAACCAAACACCTATTGCAGCCACCAACACTAGTCTAACTGAGGCCAGCTGGGTTAAGTTCCTGCGGGATTACTACAAGTACACTCCTGTAGGGCCCCCTTTCTATCCTGATATACAGGGTCACTCTACTGTAAATCCACCTTATAGCCCAGATGCCATTCCGTACATCTTCCTGGAAAAACAAACCTGACAAGTTATTCAAAGGTGCAGGCAGGAAGGGGTCCTGGGAGCAGATGTTCTGCCACAAGCATTGTTTAAATCAAACCCAATGTACTGGATGGCTACTCTAACAGTATTTAACAGTGCTTTGTAACAACAAATCATTCCAGACTCCTGGAAGGGCTCCATAATCAATCCAATCCTCAAGAATGGGGAACGTCACCAGCCAGCAAATTATCTGATCACCCTTCTAGACATGGAAGCAAAACATTTTGCTAGTCTACTACTTACAGATCTGCGGTACTGGGCCGATGACAATCACATCATCCCCCTAAATTAAACTGGGTTCACTGAAGAGGCCGGCACATCAACTAATATTCTGGCATTCTCACTAATAATGGACAAGCTCAAACACAAAAAGCAACCACTCTACCTATGTTACGTAGACCATAAGGCCATGTTTGAATGAGTGAAGTGTAACCTTCTTTGGCAAAATCTAGCATCTAAGGGTATCCTGGTTCCCCTTCTAAAAGCCATACAGCTCCTTTATACAGACACATGGGTAAGGGTAAGAATCGGAAACTGTTCCATCTTGTCCAGGAAAGTATAAAACTACCAGGGGTTTCAAGAAAGGATGCGTTTTGGCACCATATCTGTTTAATCTTTGTTTAGCTGACTTACCTCCCACCCTGGATACAGTAAACTCATATCCCCCAAATTATGTCCTATGCATATTTCAAACTTGCGGATGACGTGATCCTGCCTAGCCAGACAAAAAGTGGGCTAAAATGACATTGATAAGCTGTACTTCAGTTCTTCAACCAATGGCATGACAATAAATCGGAAGTTAACTAAGATAATGGAAATGGGCAGCAGGATCAAGAAAAGCCATGAATGGTTCCTACACAGTGAACTGGAGTTGGCAAGAACCTATAGATGCTTAGGGGTACTCTTTGATGAAAGAGTCTCCTTTCCACAGCATAGAAAAAATCTGATGAGAAGAGCCAACACCTTGATCCTTGCTTTCTGAACCTTACAAAGAGCTCTGGCCGGCCCAAGTTTTTTACCCTTGTTGAAAGTAGTAGAAGCAAAACTCATGCCAAGTATTTCTTATGGGAGTGAAGCCCTCCATGGCAGAGACAGAGCAGTTTTAAATTTAGTTTCATCCAAAAACATTAAGATCACTATTTCACCTTCCCCCAAATGCTTCACCTGCCCAGATAAGGTTGGAGTTTGGTCTACTAAATCAGTCAATATCAAGGAAGGAAGACTATGTAAAAAAAATGTAAAAGAATCAGATCCTCCACAGGACGTCAACTGTGTCAAGCGCTCTGGCAGAAACTGCAAACGAATGAAACAGCACCTGCTCCCATTACCTTGATTTGTCCATTAAAAACCTAGGTATTTGTGCAATATGAGAAGATTCACATCTCCAATCGCCTACAAAATGCTGGTTCATGCTAAAAGATAAAGATTTTATCCTCCAGATCGCATGCCTGGACAATCCAATATGAGTACAAGATACTTAAGCCTCAACTTTACTTAGAGGCTGGGTGGTCAAGACATTTAAAAATTGACTATGTGCTACCATTTTGGCCTTTTTCCTGGGGAAATCGATGGAAAGGCATGGAAAAAGACAGCTGCAGAGGACTGCTGCAAACTGTGCAACTCTGGGGAAGAAAATATCATACACATTGCATGTCTATGCCTTACTCCAAGAAAGGAGTTTACTGCTGAAAACACCATTTAATCAATGCGGAATCCGGACATGTAGGAAGGCTGTAGTTGGAAGTCTAAGAGCTACAGACCCCATTTTGAACTGTCGATGTATGAAATTACCAAGGCTTGCAGGTAAAAACTTGACTGCCACCGATGTCTTGCTGTGTTAAACTCAATGCCACCTTCCCCGATGACTATAAACACCAAGATAAACCTCCTGCTGAAGAAACCATCTGCCGATACGTTAGACCTCAAGAACTTCAGACCCATCTCCCTCCTCCCCTTCCTAGGCAAGGTCCTCGAGAAGGCCATCAACGTCCAACTATCTGAGTTCATCGAAGAGAGCCACATCCTTGACATCTCCCAATCCGGCTTCTGAAGTAACCACAGCACCGAGACCTCACTCCTCGCCGCCACAGACATCATTCACTCCCTCCTCGACCGGAGAAAAACCGCAGCCCATATCCTACTGGATCTCTCAGCCATCTTCAACACAGCTTCCTATCACACCCTAATCACAAAACTCCATGACGCCGGCATCCGTGATAAGATACTGGACTGGATCCACTCCTTCCTGACCGGCTGAACAAAGCAAGTCTGATTATCTCCATTCCTCTCAGAAGCTACTGCTGCAGAGTGCCCCAGGGCTCCATTCTGAGCCCCACCCTCTAACATCTACATGGCTGCCCTCGCAGCCATCATCAGAAGCCACGGACTCAACATCGTTTCCTCTGCCGATGACACCCAGCTGATCACCTCCCTCAACAACAGACCCACAGCAGCCAGAATCAACTTTCAAAATGGAATAAGGCAGTTGCTTCCTGGATGCAAGGCAGCTGCCTCAAATTCAACTCGGACAAGACTGAAATACTCATCCTAGGGCCCACCCCCCTCAGCCTTCGGACGACTCTTGGTGGCCTGTCACACTAGGAACCCCTACGGACCACACACGCAACCTGGGCTTCATACTGGACTCCTCACTCTCAATGAACCGTCAATTCAAACCCGTATCCTCATCCTGTTTTCACATGCTCCGCTTGCTTCGAAAGACATCCAGAAGTCTCCCCAAAGAATCCAGAAAGAGTGTCACCCACGCACTCATCATCAGCAGCCTCGACAGCGCACTCTATGCCGCCATCACTAAGAAACAGCTGAGGAAGGTTAAGAAAGTCTAAAATGCTGCAGCCAGACTGGTCCTCGACATCCCCCACCACAGCCACATGACATCACCACTGAAAAATCCACTGGCTCCCTATGAACAAAATAATCACCTTCAAGCTCCTCACTCCAAGGCCCTCCACATCACCAGACCAGAATACTGTACCACGGTCTCGCTTTCCACACACCCGCCAGACAACTCTGCACCGCCTATCATGCGCTGGGGTCCATCCAACTGATCCACCAGACCAGGACTGGAGGAAGATCCTTCGCCTACCTCAACCCCAAGACCTGGAACACCCAACCCTTCTACCTCAGGCAATATGCATTGTTGTCCCAGTTCAGGAAGGACCTCAAGACCTGGCTCTTCAACTGAACCTCCACACCCAGAGGGATAAGCAGCCCCCCCCACCCTGCATCTTGAGACCCCCACGGGTGAGTAGCCATGCTTTACATACCCATGATTGATTGACTGATTTTATGCCCTCTTCCTTCCTTACTATCTTCACATTTTCTTGTAATTTGCACTACCTTACAATCACAGTTTGCTCGATATCAATTGTTTTAATAGAAGGACATTACATCATGTTCTTTTCAGGTTGCATTTTGGTGGACTCCAACTTTTCTTAAATATGGACTATGCAAAATGATAATGCACTTGCCAATTTAGCCAGCAGGTAATAGGCATTCTCTTTTAGGCTTTTTATATTAACCCGATGTGTCAGACACGCCCCCCCCTTACTTGTGTATTAGTTTTGTTGTATGGATATACCCAAGCTGATAGCTTGTCACTTACATGATTTCTCATACAACATTATTTTACCACTTTCTTACGAAATTACATTTTTAATTCGTGTCACATGATTTTAAAAGAAAATGCAGTAATGAGATTTTCATGAAATTTGATTAGGGTTTCAGCTAACTGTACTAAAACAAGCATTTGCAATGCAATAGGTCTCGCATTTATGCGAGTTTGAGCTATTGACATTGCTAATAATAATGCCATATTTTTGTTTTCATTTTTAAAACATAAATAAAAGGCATTGTCATTTACAATGCCAATAGCTTAAACTTGAATAAATGAGACCTATTGCATTGCAAATGCTTGTGTAATGAGTTGACTGGGTCAGCGGCTACGTTTCTTAATTTATGGAGGGCCAAAAAAACAGTTTAAGAGCCACTATCAAATCCCGCATAACGTGCATGTTTTTGGCCATTTGAAGCTCCAAGCATCCAGTTTTCTGTGCGTCGTAGGTTGGGGAAATGTATGCGTAAAGCTGCGCTGAGGCAGTGCAATATCACTAATCTGATGTCCGATGTTCACATTTGTTAAATTACACTAAGTGATTTAAAATAATCTGTTTTTCCATCCTGCAGCGTGCCTGTAAACAGAACATTAGTTCACACGCTTTACTAAATAACTTATTCGTTTACCTTTTAATACCCATCACAAACGCATAATTACTGGTTAACAATTTGTAACACGTACCAGAAAATAGTCAGGCAGGAATGCAGACAGGCGCGAAAAGCATAAATACAATACAAACTTAATTTCACACCACCAGTTAGATGGTGTTGCAATAGAGCATCGCTACCAAGGCTCAGTGGGTTGAGGGCCTGTCATGTCCCCTCCACCCCCCAAAAAGATTTCTGCAAACACCTCCATATAGGGCAGTGTGCAATCGCCAGAGCACAGAATCAGAGTGAGCAGGACTGAAGAAAGGGATTCCTCAGCCAACTGAAAATACCCATAACTTAGTGTGCTATTTAGATTAGTGAGTAGAAACGCTCCCTTTCGGCCCGCATAGCAAATTAATTAAATAAACAAGCGCGGCTGCTAATGTGAAAGCGGACCACGCTGCAAATTGTTTTTTTAAAGAAGAGTGCTCACTGACTTATGAAGGAGACCGTGTAAATCCACAAGTAAAGAACCAGTCCTCATGGGAGATAACAAAAGGCGACAGGGCAGTAACAAGGAGGGACTAACAAGCCTCATTATCAATCGAAAGCCAGCATTTACCAAGGACAATGACACCAGCCAATCAAAAATGTGAGAGGAGAGTAGGCAAGGCTTCCACAGCATACTCGACTACTGCATGCCTCGCAGAGCGAGCAGTGCATGCTCGCTGCCGCTAGACTCGACCTAAAAATGAACTAGACAAGGCATACTGGTTATCCAAGAAAACAAAGCACACATGTCTGGTTGGTGTTGAGGGGCTCCAGGATGACTGGGGTAATCTCTCAATAAGTGTGAATCATTCCTGGAGATTTGGATGTGAAGAGTGAGTTTAGAATCTCACATAAAGACAATTTCTCGGATATCCATGGGAAGCTTCCTGAAACTTTAGACAGATATGTTACATAAAACCATAAATGACAGCCTTAGCCTTTACACAACATTCGAAAGACAGGACAGGGCGGACAAAAAGTAAGATACATCCCAGAAAAATTCACCCCAATAAGGATGTTCTTCGAGAAGACATCACACTGCATTTTTACGCATGAGACAAAACACAGCTTCTGGTTTGGATCAGTCCATAAAACTCCAGGAGGTTGAGAAAGGAAAGTTTACAAATGTTGAGAAAGCACTGATGTGCAATGAACAGGGATACTGGCAGACTGAAGATAAAAAAAAAAGAATCAAGAAAAAAAGAATCTGCGTTAGCTTGTGGGGTATCATCATTTTCATCCGTCTGTAAATGGACATCTTCATTTGGCAATAGCTGGCCATAAGTTAGCCACTTCTCTACCCTACTGTTCCCCACTAATTGAAAAGCCGAGCTTCAGGGTCATGGCTGAGTAGCATTCGAAATCTGTGAATTAGGTGATTATTTTACAACTACCACAGACCAGGAGTAACAGCTAAACACAGTAATGCAGGCACAAAGGATTATGTGAGGCTAGTGAATGAGAACACCATGTGTATAAGGGCCCACAACAGTATTTTAGACACTTGATCAGCATGACTACCTATCAATTGTGATAATTGCACATTGGGAGAAGAAGCATCCAATAAAATGTCTGGCTCTTGGGGTACATGCCCGCTTGGATGACATTATTTTCTTATGTTTCACTTCTTAGGTAACTGATTATTGGAACAAGCAATCACCATCATCAGATATGAACTTAGCAAACAAGCATGGGAAAGGGTCAGAGAGCTGACTTCTGAAACACCTTGAATGGAATCAGCCTCTTGCTCAGGGTGAACACATTTGTGAAGAATCAGGAGGTCAAGCCTATTCAGTCAACAGTGGCAGAGGTTGTTCTCCACACATTGGAAAATATATTGATCACACATGGTTTTTCACAAAGTATTAAAAACTGTTAACGAGTCACCCTTCAAGTCATGAGATTTCCATGACAATCTGTAGAACCTGGGCAACTACCCTTGCCAGATCTAGTTCCAATTGAGTAGTAGAGAGGATCAAGCACAATATCAATTAATTGCTTCAGAAATTTCTGAATTCATCTCAGTCACTTGTATTTAGTCTGTGGAACATTTCAGTAAATTTGTGTTCATTGTGTCACTACAGAGAGAGAAACCAAACATAAGGTAATTGGTCTAGGTCCACAAGGATACAGCTCAACCCCTCCTACTATGTAACTATCTCTCACTATGAAAACACAAGCATCCCCTGATATATTTTGGTCTTGTTGGGACTCATTAATGATATACAGATTGAGTCCTATGGCATAGCCAGCTAAGGAACCAAAATTTGGGCACACTCTTCCAATTTGCGCCTAAACCTAAAAGGCCATTAAATTCCAAAACTGCATGTTAAATGATTATTCAAACCCTGCTTTCCAGGCAATGAACAGAGTCTCCATGACTGTTTTGCAGGCCCCCAAATCTGAACCATCAGTTTCCGTGACATTTTGCTCATATGTGTCGGGATCTGTCCAAAAGAAAAGTAGCTGTACTTTCAGAAGAGGTGTCTCCAGGGCGCTAGCAGCATAGGTGTGGGTAGGGGTTCTATATGTGAAGGTAGGAGACAACTATCTAGGTAGAACGCAGAGACCAAGGGCTGAGTTTGTAATACGAGGAAAGCACATTGATTTGATGGTTGACTTGGAATCTTTATACACTATTGTTTCCAAGAAAATGTTTGATTCAGAATGGCCAAATGTGAGGTTACTCCCAAAAGATTAATCCAGGAGTATAGCAAGGGAAAAGATAAACATCATTGGGTATGTGGTTGCCGATATTGTTTTTGGGGGATCGAGCATAAGACCAAATGTATGTGGCAGAGTCGGGTCAACTAATGTTAAGGTGGGTTCATCAGAACGACATGCACATCGTGATCAACCCACATGCACCGAACCAAGTCATGGTTGTTGAAAAAGAACAATGGAGGATATTATCAGGGATATGGAGTGTGTGTTATTAGATGAAATGGGACAGTTGAAAGGACACTCACGTAAAATTAGGTTGAAACAAGGAGTGGTCCCAGTACAGCACAAAGTAAGGAGAGTGTCCATAATGGTTAGGGAACAAGTCAAAAAAATGGTTAGATGAGATGCTAGAAAGTGGGGTGATCGAGCCTGTGGAAACATCTAATCGTATCTCCCCAGTAGTGATCACGCACAAAGCAGATGGAAAACTCCAGTTTTGTGTGGATTTGTAGAGTCTCAACCAAAAAGTGGTGACAGCTAATTTCAGGCAACTCTAATTTGGATAATTCCCCTTCATCAAACATTTACTCAAATGAAGATAGACGTCTTTTCACCTTTACTTCACAATACCGAATGGGCTAGCACTTTTTCTTAGGAACAGTTACTCTCTGGTGATCAATACACATTACCTTGGGAGCACGGGTACTGGACCTTTCTTCTTTGGTTCCCCGTCCCTCTCTTTGTGCAGCAGATATTTAGTATGGCAGCCAGCCGTGGGACTTAGTGCATCCGTCTTCTTTCTTTTTCTTGTTTAACTCACCTCGACAAGGACGCACTGCACGTGACCGGTTCCGTTGTCTCATATAGGTACCTTGAGTGGTGTTTGTGTATCACTATCTACCCACAGACAAATCCCCCCCCCCCCCACCCGCAAGCCCTCACCCATGTTCCAACATGACAGACAACCTTGGTCTCAGCTTTGACGATGATACCATAGCAGAAATCCTGAGAGCACCACAGAGGACTGGAAAGCTTTAGCAGCCCTGAGAAACAACAAATCAAGACGGCCCAACACAGGTCAATTATGACAGAATACCTCAGGGTTAATATAGCCCCCAATGGCCTACTCATTACCCTGACCCCTAGAATCTTCCTTGAAGATATTGCTTTCCACAAAGAATGGCCAAAGATCACATGGAAGTTCACGAGTGATTGGCTCGTCCTTATTATTAATACAGCTAAACGCCTTTCCGACTCCCTGCTGATTCAGAACACGATATCAGAGAATGCACTAAAAACAAGCATAACAATCACAGCTTTTAAATCCCGCCTAGGAATGAGGAAATGAACAAGCACAAAGAATACCTCACTCAACAGAAAATCAACAAACTGCAAAAAGATGTCAAACGCTTCGACCGAGAGAAGGTATACCCTTATACGAAAGAAGACTATCAATTTTCTACTAACAATATATCATCTAATGAGAGTTCAACCAGCTTGTCCAGAAGATCGGGCTTGGTTAGTAGAGATTCCAGCTAAGAGAGCAGGAACAATTCTAACATACAGAGGGGTAATTTGACTAACCACCCTCCCCCCCCCTTACCAATTTTCCAAAACATCCTTACCAGACAAACATGTTCCCTGTACAATAAATGGGACCACACACAATGTGGAATGTACAACCTTGTCACCCTGAACAATTCCCGATGTACCAACAATTCCCGAACCTCTCTTTTCTCAACAGAGGAAGCGGCAGAGGAAGAAGAAGAGGAACCACCAAGAATGTTCATTGGCAGGAACCAGAAGCCCAGATGCTACGGAGGAGCAAGATAACTGAACCCAAACACTCGTAGTTAACCTCTCCTCATGACAACTAGATTAAAATGAAACAGCCCTCTTGGATAGGGGTCTTGGATTTCTCCCCACCTCAAGAGAACATATTTTTCGTCTCCACCAGGAACTACATCAATTCTTCCACAAAATCAGACTACAGGCCTACTTTCAAGACAAACCTTATACCCAGCAAGAGGGCACAAGATTACACCAAAGGTCCAGATTCATTCCTCCCGCTTCCGCCACCCCAAATGAAATACTCACTTTTGAGCAGGCTGTCCTTAAAGAGGAAGCACTTACGAGTGGACCCCCTCCATTCAACATTATTTCAAGAGAAAAATGTACTTAGGGGGATCACTGATACCACTATTGTGGTGAAACCAGCTGCCAAAAGCGCGCCATCCTTCTACAGGATGTGACCACCTATGATGATGAATGCCGACGCCAACTGGCTGACACACGCTACTATCTTCCAATTGACAAGGATTCCACTGCACGCCTGATCATCAAGATCAAAGGATATCACAGAGGCCAAGACAGAGGGATGGATTACCAAACAAGAGGCAAGTTTCCTAAACAACAAACAACCTCGCATACCAAGTGTGAGAGGCTGACATTCTTGTACCATTTGACACTAGATGCAAGTCGATAGTTACAGTGGATGCAAGTGCAAGCGGCATAGGAGCAGTCCTTTCTCAAGGTCATGGCACGGTTGATAAAATGGTAGCTTTGGCATCACGTTCATTCACAACTTCGGATTGTCATTATTCTGGCATCGAGATGGAGGCATTGGCATATGTATGGGGGCTGGAGTATTTTAGGATCTATGTGTGGGGGGGTTAAAACAAGCTATGGATGAATCATAAGCCTCTGATAAAAATCCTATCCCCAGGAGGAGCAGGCAAGGGTTCTGCTAGAGTTGCCAGATTGGCTGGAAGGTCACAAGAGTAAAACTACATCCTTTAGTACATACCAGGATGGAGGAATGTGCAGGCAGACTGATTGTCATGTTGGATGTTGGATTGGTAAATGGTCAATGGGGGAAGTGGTGAGGAGTGAGAAAGAAGGGGCTGTGGCCAGTGTGTATGATTTGGTATGTTGGTCTTCAAGCACTTGGAGTAGTGAGGATTGAAGTGAGGCCATTTTGTAGGGTAATGTTTTGAGTGGAGTGGTCGGATTGGTGATGAAGGGTGGACGGAGAGGAAGTACTATACCTAACGCATTACAGACATTTGGTAAAGTGGTGGATGAGTGATCTTTGGTGGGTGACAATCTGTTAGTGCAAGGGGAGAGAATCATACTACCTGTTGGAGACCGGAAACAATTGTTTTGTATAGCCCATGAAGTCCATCTGGGGCAGACTATGACTAAGAAACATCTCCGGGCAAAGTTTGGGTGGCCAGGAATAGATGAGGATGTGGTGTACTGGGTGGAAAGATTGCTACTAAATGAAGTGAAACAATTCATCCTAGAAAGCAAACTCTGGGGGGCTGTCCAAGACCCCATTCTATTGCATTTAGATGGTGGCAATGCCCTGCGCCAAGGCCTCCCAGACTGCATACTGGAAAAAACTGATCAGCAGATCTTCTGGTTAAGGATTTATGATAGCCAACTGTAGCTACAGCAGCAGCCGTCGCTCAGAGCCTGCCCTGGCCTGGGTGACATGCTGGCACTGATGGTTTGTTGGGGGCTCGGGAGGAGAGAAAAGCATGGACAGAGAGGGAGAGAAAAAACTCATATGCGATGAAAGGTTTGATGTCAGCAGTGGAAGGATACATGCCATCCAATTACAACAAAGTGACAATGAAATGCTCCTTGGCTGCTCTGGCTCCTTGTATAGGAAGGAAGCTCATTAAATCAGGAGCAGGTAAGTAAGAAAGACAAGAAATGAGTAAGTGACTAACCAAAGCCAACGTTTTGCATTTTGCATAACATACAATAGGTAATCAACAACACATAGCAATACCAATCTGCTTGCAAGGCCTAAAAAGTAAGTATTCCAGAGTTTAAATAGAAAGCACCATATTAGTCCCTAATAAGCTAACGTTTTAAGTTATAATTCAAGGATCTCATGCTATGCAAGAGCTCACCTTACTGCACCGGATGTGCAGGACGTTGAAAAAAGGTCAATAGGTGGGGATGTATTAACTGTTTTTGCTGGGGTTGTACTGGGTGATGTAACTGTTGTAGGTGGAGCAGCCTAATGAAAAATAGAAAATACACAATAAAGAGAAGAAAACCTACAATAGAATGATAATGTGAAGAAATATAAAATATAACTGCAAATGAAAGTTCATATGTAACATTGTACAGCCACGTTAGCTCACATTATTGCTTTTGTTACGTTGTGTCAAAGAAATCTCTGACAGCTGTGAAACAACAAATCCACCACCAGAATATTAAAGTGTGACAGTGGAATGACCTGGCAGTCACACTTTCATTTTTACACTGTCTAGGTGCATTTTGGGTCTTATCACAATATATTGTGTTGTTGCAATTCTTATAATGCACTCCAGTTAGTGGGACCATTTTAGATTGACATCTCAGACCACCTCAGAGCTCATCAAGTTCTCATTGTTAGCTTCCAACACTTTTGAACATCACTATTTCCTATAGCGACAAAAACCAATGGGGAAGCAGTTACGGCCAGTGTGAATTTATTTCTCACTGGTGGTGTTTTACTAATGAGTTATCCGGTAGACTGTATTCCACTAGTTTTCTCCCCTTTGGTAATGGGTGGTATCTTAACACTGACTTTATCTGTCTTTCAGCACTATGGATAAGGCAAAGGTATGACAGACACATTATGCCATTAGTGTTCTCTCTAGAGCGGATACCACACTGTACGACTACAACATAAACATATATAGTACAGTATCAGTAGTGTCTAAACAAAAACATATAATTTCATTGTATGCATGTCTATAAAGAATCAGTGCAAAAAGAACAATTGATGGACAGAATGCAGAACAATGTCATACATCCACCCCATTAGGGAGAAACCGGTCCTAGGATGCTTGTTTACAGTCCAGGGAGGATCTGACCTGGAAGTTCGGGCTGGACTGTTCTCATTGGGCGCAGGGTTAAGAATGATTTGCATATGGCTGGGTCCAAACTGGAATGGCATGGTGAGCAAAAAAAAGATGTCGTTAGGCACAGATCTCTGTACTGGGGTGAATGTGTAACATTGTTCTGCATTCTGTCCATCAATTGTTCTTTTTGCATTTGTAAAGAATCAGAAAATTAATGCTTAGGTTAAAGGCAGCAGAGAATCTAGAAAGATTTGACATTATTGAGCTAAAGAATGTCACAGAATCCTGAAATAAGATCTTGAGAACCTGAAAGACTGAGTCACCTTGATCTGAAATTCAAATCTGTGACCTGCTAGTCACCCACTGATCTCAGCAAAGCATGTTTGCGTGCTCTTTGATTCCTTCTCATATTCCTATCATTCTATAATCTTATCTTACTCCCTCTAAACTGTGTCTTGAATCATTCTTCTCCCGTCTTCCTCATCTGTTCTCATTTCCTATTTTCATCTATGTCTAAACCTCCCTATTCATCTCCCTCTCTACATACCCCCTTCTTCCCAGTTTCCACTCCCCCTCCCCTCTGGCCTTATTTCTTCTATGTCATCTTTATCTGTTTCTCTTGGCTCTCTTAGTCTTCCTGTGATCTCTTCCAATCCTTCCCTGTCTGCCTAAATGCACAGAGTTGAAAAGGCCTTCAGAGTGTGAACACTCTGCTTTGATTGTCTGTGGCTGAAGCATGAACAATCGAGTCAGCCAGCAAAGTAAGAAAGAAAATCACAAATAGCAGGTGGAAATAGGCAGATCAAACAAAACACAGTGTGTATATTAACTTTGCAAATATGTTGGTTGTGTTCAATGAAACATATGGTGCCAATGGAGAGCTGTTTTAATACTATTATAGCCGTATGATTACCTAAAAAGTGTATCTTAAGCCACCTACCTCATAAAACAAAGTCACATGAATGTCATAAGGAAATCCCTCCCAGCCCATCTTACTGTAATAGTGATTTCCCAGGTACATTGTTACCTTTTGCAATGGCAAAATATTCAATATAATTCCTCAAAACTTCATTTGGGAATAAACCTCTGAAACACAGTATGGAAAATATCACTTACCTTTAACAATAGCTTGTAGTGCTGTGAATGACACGCGGGACATACTCTTGCCCTGTAGTATTGGTGTGGAAGTTGCAAGTTATTTTTCTTTGAAGATGATGATATTGTTTCAAGGTGACTTGTGATACCTCCCTAGAAGCTCACAATGCACCAGGACATTCACTCAGTTATAGATTGAATTATAAATTACTGTTGCGAATAAGTAGGGGTAGAGATACAAAGCTGTACATCCATGTGTCCTGGTAGATGAATCTACATTTAGTAAGATAGTGACCGTCAAAAGGCCTATTGCAAGTTTCTATCCAGGAATATAGGAAAGCGCAAGTGAACCTACAGCACTATAAACAGGAAACCAAATTTTACAGGTAAGCAAAGTTTCTCGTTTGCTGCATGTGCTGCTGTAAATTCCGTGTGGAGTACAGACTAAAAAACAGTACCCATTTTCCTAAACCGGTGGCATGCAAGATGCAATGAAAGATGATCATAACAAAGTTATAGGCACTCTTTGGCCAACTTGGGCTTCTCTTCAGGCATGACTGCCCACCCTGTAATTCTTACTCAATGTGCGAAAGGCAGATAATTTTGTAACTTCCTGCAAGCATACTGTGCCATTATTCAAACCCGCCTTAGCGCTCCACCCTGTTTTTAAACGGAACACTACCTTCCTCAGCTGTGTACCTTCTATGACGTGAAGTTCAAATCCCACCCCCATCAATTCAAACAACGTGAAACGAAACCTAACTAAACAGTACTAAATGTATATAGCAGTTGATCTTGAAGGTTATACGGGCCTGTAACAGCAACTTGAACATTGCAGGTATATACGGGGATTGAGTGAGACAGGTCATATAACTTAGGGGTTTAACAGTAGTTGGGAGAGTAAGTCTAAGTATGAATTGACTCGTTGTGTTGTGTTGCGTTGACAGTTGTGTTAAATGGGGATAAATGGGTATCAGGATTTCGTTTCACATTATAGGATGTTGAAGACAGGTTTGATTTTTCATGTTAATTGAAATGGTTTGTAATTCTGGGTCGGGAATGGGAGAAAATACATTGGTGACTTTTTTACGGTTTATTTTCATGTTTATTTTGTGTTTGTAAAGCAACATGTATGGGGCTGATGTTCATGTTTTCATTGTTTTAGATACCCCTGAGGAAGGTTTATATCAAAACCGAAATGCATTGGGTGAAAGCAAAGTGCACTGAATAACATGGAGTTATTTTACATGCCAGTGAATAGGCCCGGATGGGCAATTCTTGAGCAATTTAAATGCGGAAAAATTTTGGACTTCATTTCTTCGACGTGATGAATTAAACTTTGGTTATAAAGAAGCTAAAAAAAATGGATTCATTTTGACAACACCAAAGAGTACGAGTGATTACGTTTCTAAATATACAATTGAACATTTTAAAACATACTGTAAATGTGAAGGCATTTGAAACTGGAGGCTAAAAATGTAATTAGTATCCTCAGATTGATTTGCGGGATCAGTGCAAGTGCATCAAACTGAATACAGTATGGATGATGAGCGGCCTCAATTGAATTTAGAAAAGCTCCAAACATTCTATTAAAATTACATTTTGATTTCTTCTTTATTTATATGTTTTCTAATTAAATAAAATGTGTTATACGTGTATTTGTTTGATGAATGCTTTTTTTGTATTTTTGTGTATTGGTTTGTGGTTCAAACCATCAACATTGCTTAGGCCGGGGTCCCAGACTTCCAGTACTGACTTGTGGGGGGTCCCTGGATTCTAATAATGTTTCAGTTGGGGTCTCCGAGTTCCAGTAATGATTAAGTGGGGGTCCCCAGAAGTCAAAAGTTTGGGAACCACTGCACTGGTCTAAGGCTTTCCAGAGATGTTCACTCATGGCCAAAAGATCCGATTCAGTGCTATGGCCGGGGCGAAAATCATTTTGAGAAGGGTCGAACCTGTTGTTAGAATTTAGATACTACGTGAGGAGTGTTAACATAGGCTTCCGTGATCTTCGCAGTCCAATGTATTCGACAATTTACATGACAATACTGGTCTTTGAAAATGTTTTTTCAAAATTGAGCCAGGTGAAGAGCCACAGAGAGATTTTTGGTGATTCATATGGATTTTGAAAGATCAATATAATACATACAGGCTCTTTTAACAATGAAAGTGTGTAAAACGTGTCTGCTTCTTCAACTGACCATGGTTGAAGGTGAAAAGAGTAAATCAATAGTTTGATTAAATGAGATTACGTTTAGCAGAAAATAACTGTGTTCTGAGGCTAAACCAGTCTTTGTGCACTTGGATAAATGGTCCATCAATTGTTAGAGTTTAAAGTTCACTTACACTGTGGAGGGAAGTGATTGCAATGAAGAAGACCACTTTCTAGGAAAATAACTATAGTGGACAAGTGTGTCAAATGGAGATCCTGTAAGCGGAGTAAGGACAATGTTCAGATCCCATGAAAGGGGTAGGGGGGTGTTCCTGGTGAGGTGGTAGAATTAGTTTTTAAAGTGTACAATTTCAGGTGACAAATTATTTGTGTGAATTAATGATTTTAATGATAAGTATTGGCGAAACAGATGAACTAATGATGCAGCACTTTAAATGATTTTATTCCTTTGCTGAGAATTGCGATTATTAATGTTGAGGTAGTTATACCACATGTTTATGTTAGACACCATTTATTTAATGGATGCAGTTTCTGATGTTCTGCTTATCTTGCTACTGTTCATCACCCCTCCCAATCAGTGGCATGCTAAGAATATGGTCCCCCCACAGCCTCCGTGGAGCAGAGAAT
Source organism: Triturus cristatus (assembly GCF_964204655.1). Lineage (NCBI taxonomy): Eukaryota > Metazoa > Chordata > Amphibia > Caudata > Salamandridae > Triturus > Triturus cristatus. The sequence continues at coordinate 588,336,373 of NC_140589.1, forward strand.
GCTATGACACAAAAGAATAGTGATTAGAAAGCATGTATTGAGAATGAAACTTTCTATGGTGTACCTGATGTATAATTTTGAAGGGTTTCCTCTGGACGTTCTGATGCAGGTTTGCAGAAGAACATCATTCTATGAGCTATTGTTTGAAAATATTTTCTTTACCTTAAGAATTGGGTTAGTGTAAAGATGATTTCATTAATATGAAGTTGTTTTTGATTTGCCAATGGGATCTAACCATAATTATACCATGCTGGAACTGCAGCTTTGCAAATCATTATGCATAGATTTTGTATAAAAATACCTGGTTTTGAAGAATTGTGGGCAACTTCGTATTTTCCTCCTTAGACTCTATCCGATTATTTTGAGATTTTCTTTTACTCACTTAGGATGATGTCAGAACTCTTTATGAGTTTGACACTTACTATTTGGAGATAATAAATTGCTTAACTAGGTATTTTATGATGATTTTTTGATTCTGTATCTAAGCACTCACAGCAAGTAATGCATTTTTTCTGTATTGTGTTATTAATATTCTGTATTAAATCTTCAAAACTTAATTCAGATCTGGAACTCAGTTTTTGAGTGCTCCCAGTTCCTAAATTTGAATGCTAAATTATTAAGTTACTGAAAGAACGAGTAGTCTCTTCCCGCCAGATCAACGAGAGATTCTGGAGCCAAATTGCCCAAGTCAAACATTGGAGTAAGCAGGATACTGGGGTTCAGGAAAATATTGAGGTTTGGGTCCCACAGGATAACCCTTTTGAGCCCTTCCATAAAAGCTTTATGACCTGAGATTTTAAAGATAGACTGATGTTCCCTATTTTGTAATTAAGCAGCTACAGAGGCTTTATCTACAAGTTAGACCTGGCATCCTTAGCATGGTTCTCCCCCTAAACCTTTTGCCTTCAGGCCTCCTGTTTTGCAGAATTTGTTTATGCTGGCTTTTGGAATCTGCACACTTTACCAGTGCTAAAATGCTTGTGCTATCTCCTTAAAACATGGTAGAATAGGCCAATACCAAATTAGTATATTTAATTTACTTGTAAGTCCATAGTAAAGTGGCACTACCTGTGCCCAGGGCCTGTAAATTAAATGGGCGAATTAGATGGGATTACGATGATAGAGTAACTAATGGGCCTGCAACACTAGATGTGCAACCCACTTAAATAACCCTTTAAACATGTCAGAGGCCTGTCATTACAGCCTTGTTGTACAGATTTAAACTGCCATTCCGACCTTGCAAAATAAACCTTCACCTAGGAGCATCCATTAAGATTACAGTGTATTCTGATTTATTTTGGTTGTGCCATATAACACATTCTTTGAGAATTCATATTTCTGCCTCATTTGGCCAGCCTGCAGCGTGAGTCACCTTCATGCCATTGAACTTTAAACAATTATTTATGGAGCACTGTCCTGAATTTGAAGGCATTCATGTTTAAGCACCAACACAAGTACATCATTACTGTTTGAGAACATCATTTACAGCAGTTTATTACAATTTTTATTTTTGTGTTTATTCTACAGCGTATTTTATGTATTCGTAATTTTTGCAATTATGGTGTTTCATCATTTTGTTTTTGGGATTTGCATTGTTTAATATCTGTTGGTGCATATGGTTTATTTCAACATAACATTTAACGTATTTCTTTCAATTATGTGGATCGGTTCGGGGTTACGCATTTTAAAATATGGCACGCTAGCAAATTATGGGTTTCACCTGCATTGCTCAGTGAGCGCTCGTTTAAAACTAGTTTGTGTGTTTGATGCTTTCTTTTGTTTCACAGACTTTACATTAGGCACTCAAACCATTGATTAAAGCGCTAACACATTGTCCTTATACTACAGCATGTATAGAATATTTAACAGCATGTCATGTTATTCTATTGCACGTTTATGTTTTTCTTTTTTTTTTAAATCAATTTTATTGTTGAGTTTTGGACATTGATTCACATGTCACTATGTTTGAGGCATGATGTTTATTTGTTTGTGCAGATACAATTGGCACACACTGTGTTGAAGCGATTCTTAGCCCGTTTTTGAAGGCGGCTTCTCTAGTATCAACTTTAATGAAATGCGGGTCTGCATAGTGCTTAAATATTTATTCATATTCAAGGATCTTTTTCTTTATAATAGTTACCCTTGACAAAGAGCTTACAGCCAAAAATGCTTTGGGTTTCCATCAGCTTGGTTTTGAAGAATGGTAAGTACAACATATTTAAAAAGTAGGACATGTAACTAAGTTTTACATGTCCTGGTAGTAAAAACCTCTTATATTTGTTTTACACTATTGCAAGGTCTACCTCTCCCATAGGATAACATTGGAGTTACCTCATTACATTTAATAAGCTGTACCTTCCAACAAGGGACAGGCAACTCGTTCATGTTTGGTGTCATTTTTTATTGTAATGGAAAATCCTAACTTATGGTGAAGTTCGATTTTAAATTCCAATTTTGGGAACATGCACCTTTAGAAAGTTGGCAGTTTCCTGCCTTAGCCAACAGGGACCTACAACCGGTATCTGGAACACATAAATGGGTGTAGTTGGCAGTTAGGCTTTGTGTAGTCCTCCTACATGGTCTCACACAACAGAGAGCATGGATGTGCCTGGATGGGCCATCACTGGCCGTATGGGTGGGAGGAGCTGGGCACATCCCCACTTACACTTGAATAGGCCATGCCCTGCCTCCACACAAAGGGCTGCATACCCACTGTGGTTAGCCTGGAGGCAGGGAGGAAGGGCAAGGAAGGCCGGCACCAATACACTTCAAAAGCATGCTTCTAGAAGCTTCTCAATTCAAAAGCAGAACTGGGTATGAATATTGGACCCCACACATCAACTCTTCAGTACACTTCTGGATCTGTAAATACTCTAAGGAGGATTGATGTGCTGCTGAAGGGGCTGCCACTCTGCTGGACTGCTGCTCTGCTGTGCTGACCTGCTCTTGTCTGGCAAGAAGACTGGACCTCCATCTGTTGAAGCCAGGACCCCAGATTAACTCAAAGAGTTAGTTGGCTGACCTGCTGATTTGCACCGTAGGGACAGAAGGCTCCAACAACCACGACCCAAGCATCTGGACTCTGCCATTTGTGAGTCTACCTTGCTAAGTGGTGCCACCCCAGTCCGGCAAACCTGGAAATTGGCCTAAGGTGCTCTGTCAGCTTTTGTGGATCCAGCGGAACTGATGCATCTCCTCTGCTGTTCAGCCCAACCCCAAGCAGAACCAATGCACTGCTGCCACTGCGTGTGTCTCCTCAGTCGCAAAGACCCGCATCACAGCCCGCCGTCTCTGTGGCATCGACACTGTGCAACACATCCTCAGTGCAGGGCTCAACATCCCTCATCAATGGCATCCTTGACGATGACACTGAACTCATTTAAGGATCACAGCTCTTCGGAATGGACGCCTCACACCAACTGCACAAAGAATCTCCAACACCAGACTTCGCATCACAAACCGTCATTAATGGGATCCCTGACGATGCCGCAGGATCTTGCATCGCAGCTTTGTCGCATCTCGGAACCAACGCACTGCTTCTGCTGTGCAATGCATCTTCAATGAGGACCCTCCCAACACTCCACAAACCAGCATTTAAGGAACTTTGTTCAGGTGGCCCAACCGGGTCCCTTCAGCTGGCCCATGCTCCATCATGGTATGCCTGACATCTTGTGATATTTCCCAGTCCGGCAAGACCAGATATCCACAGTTGGTGCTTTGTGCTTTTTGTCACTATTTTCACTGAAATCTCTAGAATTCCAAATCACCAGTTCTGATTTTTGTCATATTGGTATTGTTTTATTTATTAAAAATAATTATATTTTTCTAATCTGGTGTGGGGTCCTTTTTGTGTGGTGATTTCACTTTATTACTGGTTGAAGTGTTGCAAAGACACTTTACACATTGCCTCTGAATTAAGCCTGTTCAATGCCAAGCTACCAGATGGATGGCTTGGGCCTTACCTTCACAAGGCCTGTGGCTGTTGCTTGACAAGGGCTCCCACCCCAGTCAACCACCAACCCGATTTTATACAGTACCCCTATTGAGAAAAGAATAGTCTTGGCGTTTGTAAGCGCAATTATTAATAAACAGAGTCCTGCACTGTTCTCAGGAGTACATGTCCTAGTCCAACTACAGAATCTATGACCCCTGCAGCATTAGATCAGTGGGTAAGAGTGTTTCTTCCCCACCCCCGTTCTCACTCTAGTCCAGTTCTAGACCTGATGAAGAAGGCACAATGAAAGGGGAGATGTGGTCTCCTGATTTGGGGGGTGCACCCAAAAACTGTGAACCTAAAACATTTTGAGATTCCAAAAGAGCGCCTTGTGAATAATTGTCCTATATGGAGACTGTGGTGTCCATCTTGGAGCCTTTTTGTCTCATGAGAGATGAGTGGGGCAAGGCGGGACAATTAAAGAAAGCCACGCCCAATGCACACCGTCAGTCAATGTGGAACCACAACAGCAGCAGCAGAACTTCAGAATGTGGAGCAGTCTGATTCAATCTGGCAACAGAGGAAGTTTACAGAAGGCAGTGCAATGTAAGCAGCCCTCTTCAGGGACTATTCCTATTCCCAAGAGTACATTTTGCAACCAGCAACCAGACTCCGACAGAATGGAATTTCTGTGGCACACTTGAGACCTGCCAAGATGAGTAGCAAGAGGATTTCCTTGTTCATCATTTATCTTGGTGGAGTATTGTGGGTACTAAATTTGGAGATAATATCTCGGGGAGAGTAGTTGACCTAGAGTTTCAGGAAAGAATACCTGTAACTTCATTTGACCTTGAATTATAGAATGTTCGCTGTAAAGACCACTGAGAAAAACTTCTCATGCCATGCCACGGAATTGCTTAGTAATCACATGTTTAAACAGCAACATTTTTTTTTAACATTTTAATTGTTCAAAAGAATCTGTTCAAAGGCGTAAGAGGAGGGTTGTGTGGCATTTTAACTTTATTTTTGGGTGGGAACGGTTGCCTTTTTCACCTTTTGAGAACTTTACAACACAGAGACTCCATATTGTTTTAGTCACAATCTAGTGGTTGGCGCCAGCTCAACATCGAAGCAATCTTTTAGGTTATAAAAATGGGACAATGCCGTGTACGCTCAGTGGACATGTGCAGCAGGAGTACTGAAGGAGCGCCATAGGCAACTCTGTCTGCGCACGGATCACGAAGGGCGACAGCCAGGCAGCTGGTGGAACCCAACAGAATTTCCATTTTCTGTTTTTCCAGGGAAGAACTGATTCAATTACAAAGTATATCTTGCAATCCTCAAATCAAATTTAATTGGATTTTGTTGATAGCCATATGTACACATGTCCAGCATGTAAGTTGAGTCTTGGCACCCACAACTCTAGTCAGCACGTGTCGCATGAATCTAAAGTTAATGCCAATACCTTGATAAACAGTGAGTGTAAATATACTGCTTCTAAGGTGCTTTCTTTTTCCGCTTGTCTCATCAATTGTAGATCCTTCCCCAAATTATCCTTAGATATCTTTAACTTACTTTTGAAGATATATGAGACTATGATCCTAACTGAAACTTGGTTGAAGGATACATCTACATCAGATATTGTGCAATCCATCCCCTGGTTTTCTAATCCAACACTTAAGCAGGGAGGGTAAACTGGGACGTGAAATTGCAGTGGTTTATTGATCAAATTCTATATGTTTTACTTCAAAAATGAGTTGAATTAGAAATGTTGAAACGCTGACTTTACAATTAAACTACCACCATCTTTCTCTCTACCACGTGCCCTAATTTAAAGACCCCCACATTGCCATATTGATTCCCTACAACAGCTTGCTGATGTAATTGGACAATTGTCTCTTCAATAGCCTAGCTTCACGGTGCCAAGTGATTTTAACTTACATATAAATGATCTGAATTGTCCTAGTCAATCAATTTAAGAAAAAATTAGAAGGTGTCAATTTAAAACAATTAGAGTTTGGCCTCATGCAGAAGGCTGGCCTCACTTTGGATCTTATTTTTTTAAACCTTCTCAATTTTCAAACTAAGCCTGCTCTTAAAATGGTTTGGCATGACCATTTTCTGGTGCCTTTTTCTTTCACTATACTGATGAATCAAAGATGCCAGGAACTGGCACAAAAACTCTCAAAAGAAATTCTTATGGCTGAGGCCCTTTAATCTATTCCCCTAAATCTTACGGGCTCTCACGATATCGATGCCGAAATCTTCACTAACTGGCTATCTGAGTCCTTTGATTGTATTGTCCCAAAAAAAGTCCACATCTCAAGAAGCTCAAAGCCTTCCACTCACCGATTCTCAGCCTCCCTAAAAGAGGAAAAAAGTCTTTGTAAATTACTAGAGAGAAAATGGAGAAAATCATATGAAGAGGATGCAAAAACCATCCCTAAAACCGCCTTAAAGGAGTTTTGTAAATCTATACGCAAGGCACATAGCGAATGCATCTCAACTCAAATTTCATCTGCTTGTTATATGCCCCATGAACTTTTTTAAATTATCGGTTCTTTTCTTTCTCCCACTGTCTAAGAAAATAAAATCCCTCCTTCAACCAAACTATGTGACGATCTTTCTGACTTTTTATCAGAACATTTAGACAAGATATGCTCAATTCTCAAGGCAAGGTCTGATTGTTAACCACTATGCCTCGAGCTTCCCGCTTAGACCTTTGTTATCAGATTTTGCACCTGTATCTCTTGAAGATTCTACTAAAGAACATGCAAAGTGTAAATATGGATCCACTCTTGACCAATGCTCCTTACCATCATAAATCTGATGCCCACCTCTGCCAACCCTATACTGAATTATACCCTGAACAATTCTTTGGAGTCTGCCATGGTTCCCAGGAGTTGGAAACAAGCACTTCTTCTCCCATTATTGAAGGATCCAAAAGCTGAACCACACACTAAGTGATTTTAGACCAATTTCACTTTTGCCGGCTGTTTTGAAGTTACTGGAGAAAATAGCTAACAAGCAACTAAGCCATTATTTGAAATGTAACCATCTCTTGCATAACTCTACGTCCAAATTTTCATCCAGGTTTTAGTACCAAATCTGCCCTGTTAGAAGTCACAGAATATATTGAAGACAATCTTGACTAGAACTCCTGGGCTATTGTGGTTTTACTCGACCTGCCATCCGCATTTGATAGTTCAATTTCACTAAACAGGCTTAAGAAGTTTGGAATCCAAGGTCTTGCCTTGGGTTGCCTGAAATGTTTCCTTGAAGACAGAACTCAGGCAGTTTACCTTTCGCCATTTACAACTACTGCAAAATTACTTTTGGGCTTCGCATTGAGTACTACCCCTTTTAATGTAAATTTGTAGCCTTTGGTTAACCTCATTGAATCTTTGAGCTTACAAGTGATCTCATAAGCCGATGACACAATTGCTCCAGTCTTTTCAGGAGAATAATGAGGAGATGTTGACTTCGTTCCAGCAGTGTTTAAAAGAAGTGGTTGAGTGGATGTAAAATAATTGTCTCAAATTAAATTCAGAAAAAACTATTTTTTGGGGACAAAGAAAGTGCTCTCCAGATCCCTGCAGATATTGGCCAGTTGAGCTTGGTTCTTCTCCCACTCCCACCTCGACAGTAAGACATTTGGGTGCCAAATGTGATACTAATGTTTCTTTTGAATCTCAAATTCAGGTAATTTCTTCTCTTTGCTTTGCTAAACTCAAATCTCGAAAACGAATGCTGCATTTAGTCCCAGAATAGATTTTAAAGATCATTGTCGATATCACGGTAACTTCCAGATTCTATTTTGCCAACAGTTTGTACTTGGGCCTTCCGGCCTATTTGATCCTACTAGCCTTACACCGGAAAGGATATCTGTACTTAAGGAAAAGACTTAAACCGTACCTTCAAGTCAGGACACTTAGATCCAACAATTTTAAATTGCTGCAAGTCCCTACGGTTCGTATAGCCAGAAGAGGGGGCAGATCCTCTGTTTATTTTACACCCAACTCTGGTACTTTCTTCTGCTCAGTTTACGTAGGCTTCCCCTGAAACAATTAAAAAAAAGAATCTTATGACCTTTCTTTTTATCCAATTCTTATTGCTTAAAATCTTCCAGTCTGTAATTGCCTGACAATTTGCTTGTCACTAGCACCAAGATGCTTCTTTGGAAACAGCTCTGCACTCTACTATTTGGATTGGAGCTCCTTAACACTTTCATAAGGAACAGAGAGCTCAATCTTCATTGCAAGCCAATGTGACCTAAGCGACAGGTAGAAACATTGTAATTAATTAAAGTGATTGAAAATCATCGGCTAAAATCGAACTGACTCCTACCTTAAATCCCTTCCCCTCACACTCTGAAACAGCTTATTGTCTGGAATCAATCTGCAGCAAATGCAACAAGTGGTTCCATTCAGCTCCCAAGTACGTTTCTGGGCATCTTGATAACTGTGATATCCAAGGGCAGTTCATAGAGGTTAGTACAGTATGGGACAAATCTTTTTTATTTAGTCGCATCTTATGGCCAGGCATCCTGGCTTCTTTAAGACATAATACATGTGTATTTGTAAAGTGCACGTTCTCCCAGAAGGGCACCTGGGTACTAAATAAGAGATGTTTATTGTTACCCAACTCAATGGTACTCATTTTATCAACCTCAGAAGGAGGAAAGGCTCAGTGGACATGCCGGAATTTGAACCTGTGACCGAAACAAACCCCTACAGTGGATGCGTTAGCTCACTAATCCACCAGACGGGGCTTTGAATTTGGATGCACTCTGTAAATTGCAGATAGTGAAATTCTAAGGCCTCAGAAATCAAATCACAAGTTTCAATGCCCTGAGGTTGGGATGGTACAGCTGATCATGAATCTGTATATAAAAAGCCTGGGCATAGTGGTAGCTTTTTGTTGGGATGAATAGCTTTTTCCAGGAGCAGCAGGTACCACATTGGACCAAGGAGAATTACCCTCATTGATGCATGCCACATCTTCACGAGCAATAGTCAGGGAAAAGCATAAGCAGATGTCTGTGATCAGCTGATTTATAGTGCATTGCCTATGGATTGTTCGTGTGTGTACCTAAAGTTAATGTCTTGCATTTTATATTCTCACACGTGGCAAACAGGTCTCCTGCTGGGGTCCCACGACTGCAGAAGTATTGCTGAAGTCCTTGAGTGTTTATTTACCATTAGTATCTTTGTTGACCCATCCTGCTGAGCAGGTCCGCAAAGTCAATGTCCACTGTAGGGAGGTGTTCCACTAGTAGGAGGACATGATAATAATGAATGGTCCAGTGCCAAATTGTCAGCATTAGCTTCGACAACTGTGATAAAGGCATGCACTCAAGTGTCTGGGTCATATATTGTGGTAATATTGTCAGTGAGAATGACCACTGCTTTGTTGCTAATGAGCGTGAAATGCTTGAAGCGCCAACTAAATTGCCAGCAGTTCCGGAATGCTGATGTGACCTCATGGTCGCTAAGGAGACCACTTTCCCTGAATTGTGACCTGATCTATATGTGCTCACCACTTCCTGTGGGAGGTGTCACTGTATCTTCAATTGCAGCAGGAGGGTCAAATATCAACCTGCCCAGTAATAAGTTATTGTTCTGCCCTCTGCAGTTAGTACTGGACATTGGGCTGCAATAATAGTGGATCTTGCCACTGCCCAGTAACCTGTGACCATTTTCTTGCAAGCCAATCTTGCAGAGGGTGCATGTGCACCCCTGTGAACAGGCATGATGTTTGGTAAGGGAGATGATGCCTTTGAAATGCCATCACCCTCTTGTTGCTGAGGCAGGTTTTGCCTGTGACTTTTTTTGGTATGACTCCCAAAAACAGTTGCCAATGGTGGGGACAAATATGAGAGTTTTTGGCATATACTTCTTGGTGTGGATGAAGGGGATTGCTTCCAGATGTCCCAATATGAAAAGAGCTGAATGGTGTTACACGGAAGATGCTACGTTATCCCTGCCAGACCTTTGGTAACTACCCAAAGGGCTGTTGTGACCCCAAGGGATAGGACTGTGATTAATAATGAACTCCACTTACCACAAACTGAGGTGCTGATACAGGGCTGAGTGGATGGGGATAAAGAAGTAGGCAGCCTTGAGATAGAGGGATGTTACGAAGTCTCCGATGCAGAGCAGTGCAATGATGTATTAGCTAGTTGTCAACTTGCAGTGCTCCAACGTGATGTATCAATTGAGCGGTTGTGAATTGAGTATTGACTGCAATATCCCATTATTCTTGGGTATCAGAAAGTAGAGAATATAGATGCATTACCCTGACTGATGTAGAAGGAAAGGGTCTATAGCTTTCTTTTGAACTAACATCTGCACTTCCTATTACAAAAAATGTAGTTGGTCTTGGCTGATGCTGTGATGGTATGGTGAAATATTCAGTGGGGTGGTGTGGAATTCCAGGCAGTAGCATCGGGTGATGATGGAAAGCACCCACTGATCCGAGGTTATAGCCTTCCACTCCTGTTACAAAGGAAACTCGTTGCAGACTTTACAGTAGCTCATGCTTGTTGTTGTTGAAAGTCTGACTTTGGAGACTGGTTCTGTAGTGCGTCCATGGCTTTTTCCTTATCTTTTTAGATTTTTTCTAGCATGGCTTCGACCTGTGACCTAAAGAGGTGTTCCCCATGAAATGGAAATTGATACAGTGCTGTTAACAGCAACAAAAACTCACCAGAAGGCAGCAGACCTCGGCAGGCAGAATGACTGAACTTCCCATGCCAGCTCCACTGGCTCCCCATTTACAAATGAGCACAATTCAAACTCTTCACCCGCACTTATAAGGCACTACATAACACTGGCTCAGCATACCTCAACTATCAGGTCTGCTTTCACAAACCTTCCAGACACCTCCACTAATCTGAAATCCTACTTGCACCAACTCCATGCATAAGGAAAACCAGATCCAGCAGTTGAGCTTTCTCCTGAATCACTCCGAAAGTGTGTAACGACCTGAAGCTACACATAAGAGCCCCATCTTCACTTTTTGAATTCTGCAAAAAGCTGAAGACCTGGCTTTTCGAGAAGTCTCATTAGGCCCTGGGTGTGCCCAGATTCACACCGCTCAACACCAGGATACCCTCCTGGGTAATAGTGCACTCTACAAATCTGGGTAACATAACATCATATATTCCTCAGAATAGAAACTGCACAATATAAACCAGACTGGGCAGTGGATAAAGTTCTAGGCAATAATGTGCCTGGATGCAGTATTCGCTGCATCTAAGGTACTCCTAATATTGGTGTTTGATATGGTCTTTTTCTCTGCCTGTATGTGTCATAAGGTTGCTTAGCCATCTCCTCCACCTCCTTCAACTCTTATTGGCAATACCTTCTACCATCAGAGGAGGCTGACTGAGTTTGCAATACAACATTGCTCAGCTGGCCCCAGCTTCCATCAATTTCACTGCAGCATTGATTTTCTTGCTCTCCTTCTCAAGTGGAAGGGTGTCTTCCATGCCCTGCATGAAAGCACTTTTGCGTGCTGTATGTATGACAAGGAGATCAGGTGTGACATGCGCTCTAACACATGTAGGGTCCTGTGGAGCACCTTTAGACTTATTCCCCACCCTAGGTTTGAACACTCACACTTTCACTGGGTCCTTGAAGTTATCAGTGAAGCATTTAAACTATCTGGACTGCTCTATCTTCGAGAACGTCTTAAGGAGAATGGCATCAACTTTTTCCACTACGTGAAATCTGACCTTGTGGTGGTCTGCCCCTGGCTGAATGACATGTGGTATGCAGTTGTGTTTGACTGGGTATGGCTCCAACAATGGCTCACCTTGAAGAAGAGTTACATTATAGTCATACCAAGGGTCTTCTCCATCATCCTTGGGTACTGGGTCCTCGTGATTTTTGCAGATGTGCATTGGAATCTGGATCAGCTTCTGTATGCATATATTTTGCTGCGTATGGTGACTGGGAAGTTTACTGTGCAGGTGAAAGTGTAGGCTCCTTGGGATTTTTAATTTGGGCATGGGGTAAGTATAAGGCTCCTGTGAAACTGTCTCCTCAAAGGTGTAGCTCACCTCTACTATCTTCTAGAAAAGAGTCACTCGAAGGTAAACTTGAGGCAGGCTTTGGAGTTGATTCTGAGGCAGGATGTGTAGGCTCTCGGGCCCGATGCACAGTGTCAAATTTTAACTTCTGGAGCTACAGAAATATATGGCACTGATGGTGCCTTTTGAGGTAGGGATATATTGGAAATATTGGACAACACCAACCCAACTCTTGAGACCTAATTGGAGGCGGTTCTGGGCGGATGCTCTTTGTGGAGTGTTTGAGAAACCTTCAGTGTGGTCTTTGTCCTTGGTGTGAGTTTTGACAAGTGCCCTGGGGAAGAATAATCTACAAAGTTGGAATCATTTGAGGACACAAATCATGGGTCCCCAGGCTACCAAAAGGCCCACTCCTTTTGCTTTCGGAGCAAGCCCCTCTGACATCCTCAATCAATTGTTTAGACAGTGGCTCAGGAGAGCCGCTGCACTACTTATTATAATGCACCCACAGTCTATCCCTTTGAAGTAGTCGGATGCTCTTCTTGCAGTGAAAAACTTTAAGGTCAGACAGGCACATTGCTGTATTCCTTGTCAGACAGAGGTTACAGTGTTAATGCTGGGTCTAACACAGGAACTTACTATTGCAACTAGGATAAATGATCTATTATCCTGAACCTCCCTCCACACAAGCCATCCTTATACGATCTGACGCCAGTTTTCTTTGTCCATTTCAGCTCCGAAGAGGTGATGGTGCATAAAGCTCCTGTCTGGTGCAGCTTAATTTTCCGGTCTCCTGACGTTGAAGTTATTAAGCTTCTGTACTCTGGTATTGGAGCACTCGAGCCATCAGTCTGACAATATGGCAGAAAAAACAATCTAAGTTTGAGTCTATGTCTTAATGCATTGTGAGGATATATTACAAATCACCATGAGGTGGAAACTGCTTCGAAAAAAAATACCTTACATTGTCCTCACTGAACACTAGCTGGAAGGAGTGTTTACAATATGTGATCTACTGCACCATATGCTTCAAACACCTAGATCATGTGCGACACATTTCCCTAAATATTCACTAGGCAACATACAACCTCCCTGTAAAATGTTACTTATTTCTGTACAACTTATACCAAAACAAGAAAAGCCTTACATCAGTTAAAATGTTACAATATCGTACTATTTTACCATTCTTCCGCAAAGCCACTTTTCATGTTGCTATTGGGAGGTCATTGCCCCTTGTACAAGACACTTGCTATGTTATCTGTGCTCACACTGTCATTCTCCTGATTATCACCCTAAATTGAGGAACTGAAGAGCAAAACAAAAATAGAGTCTCCGGGCAATTGTTTGCCTTATTTCACACACCTTTGTGAGACTAATACGGGCAATAGCTTCACTTGCAGATCTAGCTCACCTAAGAAGAGAATACGAGATCAGGCTGACCATAAACAGCCAAGACGCTATTAATTCAGAAAAAGAATATTTAATACTATCCAGTTTTGTAAGGCCAACTCCTGTAAAACCACAAAATAACGTCTCTCTCATAAGAAAGCAAGACATTAGTATAGCAAGAAAGGTACACCTGTACACATCATTTAGCAAAACCTTCCATGCACATTTGTATCGCCCGCGGGAGTTCACTCCTTTCCTCACTATCTTGGCATGTTGGCGATTACCTAAATTGGGGACCCTGTTGGATCAAGTGGAGCACGAGTCTTAGAAGGTATTTCGGTTCCCAGAACATTGTATAACTAAGTTGGAATTCAAAAGATAATGAAACACAGTTAATGATTAGATAGTGGTCTGAGTTGCAATCATATGCTTATGGACAAGCGAAACATCTTGCCAATCAGTCTTTTACGACCAGTCACATAATAACTCATATGTGTGGCCTCCTTTGCAATCGGTGACTATAGTAGCATGTTTGACATTGGGCTTCCTGGAATGCCAAAGCCTATCTGCTCGGGCTGCTAGAATCAGGTGGGGCAAAGGGTCAGTCTAAGACACAATTAAGCTGGAATCATCTAACTTTCACTGAGCCCTCTCTGGTGCTGAATATGGTAGTTAATGATATTATGCATCTTGGTACAGAGCATTGGTGCAGTGTCCAAAGCAGAGGATGTGCCAGTAAAAAAGTACCCAGTAGTCTTCAGATCTAGATCAATGAGGGAGGCAGGTGACTAACAGTAATTAATGCCCAAGTGGCCCCTGCCTTTCAGGATAGTCCCCAAATAAGAATTTGCTTTTGCAAAAAGGGACATCGACCCAACTGCTCACCTTTTCTTTTTTTTCGTTACAACAAAGTCTTGTCAGGAATGATTTGTGTTCTTACAAAGTGCAATGTATACAGAAAACTAACTTACCATGCCTTTTGTTATGTCTTGAAATATTAATAATCACAGATTTTTGAAGTGTTTTGCCTTCAATCAAAAAGTTCTTAGAATTACCTTATTCAATGGAGAAGAGGCACTGGATCTAAAGGTAAAGACAGAAACAGAATTTTCATTACTTATAGTATCATACACATGGTCAGAAATCGCATGTACTTTACAGATCACAAAAACAAATCTAATTTCAAGTGCTAGGCAGTTTCATTTTCTAATGAAACATGTTTCTCTTCAACAAGTCAACTTTCTTAATCATGTATACAAGAGAAAATGAATTGTCTTGTGAAAATATACAAGTGTATGGAAAATCGAAATGACTTCCCGAGACGGATTTAAGAAATACAAAGTTTCTACAAGAAAAATGAATTGTGTTCGTAAGAAATATGTACACAGTAAAATGGTAAAGTGCAAACCAAGGAAATTTGTTGTTACATATTTGCTAACTTCATTGGCTCTGGCACCTGATACAGATCAATAAGCAAGTACCGGATAGGACAGAAAGAGAAACAGTGACTTGTGCAAGACACAATTGTGGGTTGCTTCGGACGGTCTGTATTTAAGAGGTGATTTTTTTTCATGCTTGTGGCTTATAACAGTGGGAAATACTCAGTTGCTTCAGACTTTGGTGGAGGGGAACAGGGATTCTCAAGAAAAAGGCACAGGGTAATTTGTCTTTGCGAAAAATAAAAATGCATCAAAAGTAAATAGTGCATAATTGAGACTCAAGGAAAAGCATAGACGGGAAAAGGGAGACACCAACAGGCAAGTGTTGCATTAAAGCAAGACCGGTTTGTATAATTAGTGGCTTATAAGGAATATGAGGGTATTTATAGATTTATTAACAAAATTAGAGGAAACATAACAGCTTATAGACCTGTATTTACGGATGTCTACTCACTCCGATGTAAGAGTGTTACTTTGCAGGCTGGACTCCGACGCTAGTCAACAATTACTGACGTTTCACATTATCGTTAAAGTAAACATCAAAAACAATACCAGACCCACCAATGCTACCACCATATCACAAACCTCCGATGGAAAAAAAAAAAAGAGGCCCTTGCCACAGGTCATATTATTCTTCCCTTTAATTCTGTATCACCACAGCCATGGGAGAAGAAAGGTACAAAAAATACTTTGACAACTGTTGGTAAGGTAGGCGTGGGCACGGGGCGGGGGTGTTAATTAAAACCTTAGACCAAAAAGTAAGAGATCCCTAATTCCAAGTTTCTTAGGTGCCCATTTCCACAATATATTGAACTCTGACATTTCTCCTGTAGCAGAGTCAATATTGAGGGTGGTGTTTAGGGAGGTCAAACATGACCAGATTTTGTAGGTCTGTCATGCCATGTCCTGTAATTAGCATAGGATTCAAAATCCACACAGTAGTGATAAATGGGAAGGATCCAGACATGGCAATTTCGAGCACTAATATCTTCCTGATGCAGACAGAAGTGAATGAATATGATATTAAAGGAGCACAGCCATTTCACGACAGGGTCTTGAGCTTGCTTTTATTACATGATGTAATAACATTTATTATTATAGTTATTATTAAAAAACTATATAGATGTGGACTCTTTACTAAGAGCCTGAGCACTTCAAATGTGCCACACATCCACAAAGTTATTGGAAACCGAGGTTGTGCCTGTCCAACATATTTTAGCTGAAAGAAAGACCATTTTACAAAAAAAACTAGGATCAATATTAAAGACAACATGTTGGAAATAAGACAGACCTCTTTAGATATGAACACGTGCACCATGGGTTGTCCGACTATCACTTATTCTCATTATGATAGATCAAGTAAATGCAACTAGCATTTTTCCTTTCGGCATAACTACAGGAAGTAAAACAAATGGCCACAGCAATTCCAACTCTATAGGTGCTTATATACTTAAATAGGGATATAAGCAAAGGTGTCAAACACAAGCTGGCTCAGTGAGTTAACCACTTGCTGCTGTCACCAGATGTTACCTGCTTATTAAGCCTTTGAACCCCAGCAGCACTAACCAAGGTTTCATGTTTCTGGTATCAGAAACTAAATACCACTTAATTGGCAAATGACACATGTTGATCATAGTGCTTCAAAAGGGAAAACATGTCCAGCTCTACGTGGTTAAATAAATCACAGCACTTCATTTCCTCACTATGAGGGATGATAGTATATTTACAGTAGTCCAGAAGTATATAATGTTCATAATTTTGCAGTTTTATATCGCACAAACTTTGCTGAAGGCATTAAACATTTTTTTCTTTTAAAGGCACAGAGGATTAAGAAATGTTCCCAGAATCACAAGACGTTGAGCAAGGCCAGTATTCCAACTCGATTCCACAGTTCCATGGTCAACAGTTCTAAATACTCAGTCACATCACCTCCCAGTATCCCATTGGCTAGTTTACCTAATTTTGGAACCAAATTGGGAAAGCGGGAAGACAGTGCGTCTGTGATACAGTTCTCTTGATGTCTACTAGCAAGATTTCACAATCATTTAGTCGGGTATACTTACCTTTAAAGTAGATTGCAAGAATTGGGTATTGCATTGCTAAATGACGACTACGATAGTAATCTGCTGATCCGATTTAGTGAAGGCGAATTGGCATTTTGTGCAATCACACTTTTGAGGAACAATGCAAGGAATCTTTGGGTATGTCACGATGCTGCTTGCATGGAAACTAATACATTTTCTTTTTTCCTATGGCTTGTATGCCCCATTGCCAAGTCTGTAATAATGGAAAGGGTGCAATGGCAAATCTGTTCCCTCATTTACACAGAGCAACACGAGCAAGGGAAGCACTTTGGAGCAAAACTTCTGCCCGCACAATTCATATTAAAAAAGGCGGATGCACAAGCATATACAGCCCAAGCAATACCAAATTCCCCCTGGGCACTTAAGTAATATGGTCTCGGGTACATATTTTAGAAGTGAAGCATGTTTGACCAAGGAGAAAACAGGTCATGCAATGCCAATCCACGGAGGGGGTGGAGGGGGGGGGGGGGGGGGGGACATAGCATAAAATTGTAGATGAAATCTTGAAATCTTGGGCACTTCAAGCCAATGGAAGACGTCTTAGCACCCTTCACTAACTATGTGAATACCACATTGATGCTGCAGTGAATTCACACAGTTCAAATTTGTGATCGGTTGCAATAGTTGGGGATAGGCCGAGCCACAGAAGTGGGGTACTGTTATATATGAAGAAGTTTGGGAATCCTGGGTGGGAAGACTTTTGACAGTTCCCACAGATTCAAGAACTTTCCTTCACAGGACCTTGATAAGTCTGATTTTAGCCAAAGTGTGATGTTTGTGAGGCATTCTAGGTAAGAAAAGGTAGAGGGATTCATATAGGTCACACCACCCTGGGCTGCCCCAGGTCCTGGTTCTCAGAAATGTCTGGGGTTGGTAGGCTTCCCCGGGCCCAAATAATGCAGTTATCTACATCCATAGAAAGACTGAAATTCCAAGGAAAAATCTCTTAATGTCCCTATATTGCATTTTGTGCATTTCCTGTCACGGCTAATAGGCTTACTCACATAAGTGAGGTACCATTTTTATTGGGAGGAGTGCGAGAATGCTGGGTTGTAGGATTTGTGACAATTCATGCAGTTCTGTCCTAGAACTGTGATAAAAGTCTGATTTTGTTGCCAAAGTTTGACATTTGCAGGGTATTCTGGATCAGAATATGTAGTGGGATCCACGCAAGCCACACCTTGAACTGGGGACTCGTTTTTAGAAATGTCTGGGGTTTGTAAGCTTCTCTGGGTGCCGGACGACCCTTGACTCAAATACTTCAACTACCAACATCCCTAAAATGACTGAAATAAGGCAAAAATCATGATGTCTCCATGATGGATTTTTGTGCCTTTCCCTTTCTAGGTGATAGGCATGTATGTGGTGTAGCAAAAATGCTGCACCACATGGGGTGCACAATTTTTATCAAGAGAAGTGTGGGAATCACAAAATAGTTGAACATTTGTTATTATCTATTGAATTCCTCTCCATTTTGGCTTCCGAATGTCGATGAAGGTGCAAGAAAAAACTTATTTTGACAAATACCCTCTAAATCTAATGATGAGATGGGCAACTCCAAATTCAGAGATGTGCAAATAACCACTATTCCTAATCTCAGGTCCCAGGCACATTCAAAACTATATCTACAGCTTTCCTTCATACTTATTTTATTCATAAACTTTTACCAGATTGATTGATGCATAGTCAGTTCAAAATTAAAAATGTTTATATGCAGAAGTTCGGATAATGCCTCTTGGAAATGTGTGTATTTTCGGACGACCCAAAACCACTACCTAGCCCACAAATGAAATTATCAGGCAGTATAATTTTTAAAGCAGAGCATCCAGGCAAAAAATACAGATGGCAACATAGCCACCTTTTTCTACTTTTTCTTGCTTAAATTCATTCGTTTTTTATTTCAATAATTAGTTTCTTTGACAAAACCATAGGCAATCTACAACAATGACCCTCAAATGACTTGCAAGTTTAATGCAATTTCAGAAATGCCCAGATTTCCAGTTCCACCTATGGGTTTCGCACATCTTTCCTCCACAAACTGCACATAGGTAGGAACAGCAAAAACAGGACATATTGACTACCATTTAGAAAACTACAATAACTGATGATAAAAAAAGAACACATATATACACACATATAGCCCACATATATACACACATATATATGCATACACACATATACATATTCACACATATACATATTCACACATATACATATTCACACATATACATATATTTCCACATATATACGCATATATACACACATACGCATATATGCATATGCACATATATACGCATATGCACATATATACGCATATGCACATATATACACATGCGCATATGCACATATATACACATGCGCATATGCACATATATACACATGCGCATATGCACATATATACACATGCGCATATGCACATATATACACATGCGCATATGCACATATATACACATGCGCATATGCACATATATACACATGCGCATATGCACATATATACACATGCGCATATGCACATATATACACATGCGCATATGCACATATATACACATGCGCATATGCACATATATACACATGCGCATATGCACATATATACACATATGCATATGCACATATATACACATATGCATATGCACATATATACACATGCATATGCACATATATACACATATGCATATGCACATATATACACATATGCACATGCACATATATACACATATGCACATATGCACATATATACACATATGCACATATGCACATATATACACATGCACATATGCAAATGCACATATATACACATATGCATATGCACATGCACATATATACACATGCAAATGCACATATATACACATATGCAAATGCACATATATACATATGCATATGCACATATATACACATGCATATGCACATATATACACATGCATATGCACATATATACACATGCATATGCACATATATACACATATGCACATATATACACATGCATATGCACATATATACACATATGCACATATATACACATATGCATATGCACATATATACGCATATGCACATATATACGCATATGCACATATATACGCATATGCACATATATATACGCATATGCACATATATATACGCATATGCACATATATATACGCATATGCACATATATACGCATATGCACATATATACGCATATGCACATATATACACATATGCACATATATACACATACACACATATACACACACAAATATGCATATACGCATATACGCATATACACATATGCATATACACATATATGCATATACACATATATGCATATACACATATATGCATATACACATATATGCATATACACATATATGCATATACACATATATGCATATACACATATATGCATATACACATATATGCATATACACATATATGCATATACACATATATGCATATACACATATATGCATATACACATATATGCATATACACATATATGCATATACACATATATGCATATACACATATATGCATATACACATATATGCATATACACATATATGCATATACACATATATGCATATACACATATATACACATGCACACACATATGCACACATATATACACACATGCACACATACACACAAATATGCATACATATTTACACATACACACATATATACACAAACATTTATACACAGACACACATATATACACATAGATACACATACATGTATACACATACACATACACATAGTTACTTAGTGGCGAAGGCCACTAGGTAGTTCTAATTAGGTCTGCTTTTCCATTGACTGAGCATTTTTTGGTTTACTAATAACTTTGGCCCCATTTAACAAAACTTTCAGAAAAAACTTCATCCACCTTAGCTCTTTCCTGGAAAGTTTTGGGTTGATCGGAGGGCCCCACAGGGGCCGAGAAAAAAGGGGGTCCAAAATGCAAAATCCCCATGCGTTTCCCATTGACTTCTTTAAAACAGGCTACAGCAAAACCTGTTGAAAGGAATTACACCAAACTCGGAAGGAAGCTAGATCTTGGCCTGCAGATATTTATTTGTGTGATTTGGTGTAAATCAGTTTAGTAGTTTTTGAGCGATTAAGGGAAAAAAAATACATATTTGGACAGTTGGGCCACACGGGCAGGGAAACCTGTATTTGCTCTTGCTTGGCAGGAGCATTTTTAAATCTCTCACCAAGTGGGAACAAACACCAAGTCCGATCCCATCTAGCTGGAGCTTCAAAAATGCGCCTGCCTGCTGGGTCCCGCAGACCTGTAAACAGATACAAATATTGCTCCCGCCAGGACAGTAGCATTATTAGCAGCTAGCTGCGGGCTGGAGTTCCGTCGGCTCCCGCTGGATGCAGTGAGCTGGCGAAGGTCTTGGGGCTCCCTGTACAGCTTCCAACAACAGTGTGGTGGGTGCTCTGGGTGGGCAACAGGGCACCCACCGTTAACAGTGCTGGGCCCTGCGGGATAAGGTTCCCGTAGCCAAAATCAGCCCAGGGAGTTTGGGACCTATGCCCCCTCCCCCTTTACAATTCTTCAGGGCCTCAGGGGGTGGGGTCCCCAGGGCCAAAAAGGGCCTGGGGAGAGGTGCCACATGCCCCCCTTACCCTTTACAATTCTGTCAGACCCAGGGAACAGGTCACAGGGGCTGAAATTGGCCTGGGGATGGAGGCTGCGTTGCCACCTCCCCTTAAAAAGTGTTCCAGGTCCCAGGAGATGGGTCTCTGGGTCCAAAAGCAGCCCTGACGTAGGGGCCATGTGCCCCCCCACTTGAATATAGTGCTGGCCCCATGGAAGGAGGTACCTGGGGCCAAACATGGTATGGGGAAAGGGAGCCGCATTCCCTCCCCCCATAAAATGTGTGCCAATCACAGAGGCTGCTTCTCCCCCCTTGAATACAGTGTCGAGCCCAGGAGGATGGGGTCCCCAGGGCCGAAATTGGCCTAAGGAGAGGGAGCAGTGTGCCCCCCTCTCCCTGGAATACAGTGGCAGACCCCAGGGATGAGGTCCCCAGGGCCAAAACCGGTCCAGGTAAGGAGGGCGTGTGCATCCTTACCCTTTAAATTGTGGCTGGGCTCTGGAAGATGGGGTTCTCATGTGCACCCCTCCCCTTTAAAATGTGGCTGGGAGATGGGGTCCCCGGGGCTGAAATCAGCCCAGAGAAGGGGGGCACATGCCCTCTCCTCATTGAATATAGTGCCGGCCCATGGGAATGGGGTTCCTGGGGCCAAAATCAGTCAGGGTACGGTGCCGTGTGCCTCCTAACCTTAATTTAAGCAGGTGGCCCTGGGGGATGGGGTCCCTCAAGGACTAGCAAAGCTCATGAAAGTGGGGCACTCGACCCCACTCCCCTTTCATACAAAAAAGGCCCTGGGGTCTCCAGGGCCTAATAAGGCTTGAGGAGGGGGTGCATGGCCCCCCTCCCCTCAATTTTAATGAGTGGCCATGGGGATCGGGTTACCAGGGCCAGGCCGTATGAGGAATACCCCCACAGTGTGGGGTCAGCTGTATGGGGGTGTCGGCTGTAGGGCTTGGCCGCAGGCCAGGCCTTACAGCCAACTTCCCACCGCGCATGACCTTTGGCCGTGAGCGGCAAGTGGTTAAATTTATGTATGGTAATTTATTATTGCTTTACGTTAAAAAACGAGAAATTCATAAATAATGTAACAGAACAGGTCATGAGTGATGTCATGTAAGGTCATAAGCAGTGCCAAACTAATGCCAGCAAAATGGTATCTTTTTAAGATAAACTTCTACTAAAGACTGGTCTTGGGAGCTATACTTCATGGAAGCCATGTTTTGTGATTTTTGGATACGTGATCTTCAAAGAGAAAATTTGGGGGCTAGTGTTGGTGGTGAAGACGACACTTTTAGTAGAAATGGTGAATTGCATGATTATGAATCTGGGGTTCATCGTTTAGTGAATGCCTTAAACTGTTTTAAAAATAAATATCAACCAAGCATACCTTTGTCACAAAATGACATACTAATGCAATGTTTTTCCCCAATCTCATGGTCAGGCGACCAACAGCAGTTCTAGAAATCATCCTGAGGAAATCGCCCATATTGTTATAGACAAGTATTCATCAGGCATTTCGCCATCCAACGGAAAATTGTGGGCACATTGCTGTGTGCTTGAAAATAGGTACTCCGAGAGGAGACTTTGATTAAAAGTTAAATATGCTTATTTAACCCCATAGAGGTGAAGACGTACCCGGGAGTGTCGATATTGTGGGGAGGATGATGTCGATTTTCAACACGTGGTGTGGCACTGCCTGGTTATTGCGGAATACTGATAGGTAATCATTCAATGAAAGGCAGAGCTCACGTGCCACCTGACACAAAGGGATGTATCTATGTGCATGCTCAGGCTGATGGCCCGCTGCAAAAAAAAAAAAAAAGCAGGCATGTCTTCAATGACCTGGCACTTGTACTAGCCAAACAAAAGATTGCTATGTTGTGGGAGGAGACTGTGGTGCTATTGACAAAGGATTGGCTGTCGGACATGCGACAGTGGGCCCAGGCCAAGATTGACATTCGATCGCGCCCTCGAGATAGCAGCACACGCTACACAGAATGTGACACTTACCTTGAAAAACTGGAAGCCAAATTGGTTATGTGTCCCCTGTGAATGGCAGGGAGTCTTGGACTCTAGAGGGATGGGAAGATGGCAAATGTCAGACATGAGTGTACCTGAGGGGGGCATACTGTAAAGGGGGCTGAATTATTATTTTACTAGGTTGCTTGTGCCTTGATAAGTGAACATGTCACTACTTAGTTACCTGATAAACACTGCAGGTTTTAATAGACACTCCCTCGCCTTATTTTCTTTTCTGTTTTTTTGTGAGGTTATCTTTAAGGTTGATGGTTTGTTAAGCATGGTGACATTTTATGTGTGGATAATACTGCCACTCACTGTGTACATTGTGAGAAGCAGTAACTCTGGCACAAGAGCGGGCATGAAAGCTGACTGTAAAGTTGAGCAGCGATAATCTAATATACAAAGCGGTCTAATATCAATAAAAATCTAATGAGAAATAAATGTATATTTCAGATGCTTACAATGTACGGTTATAGCCGGTTTCTATGTCACAAATAATCTGGAGTAAATCTTTGACCCATTTCTTTGGTGCCAACATACCTACAACTTTGAGACATATGTCCACCTCTGGTGAGCCTGCACATCAGAAGGTTATGAAACAGGTGAAAAGAAGAGGGGAATCAAGTTCCCATGGATATCCAGTAGCATTTTCACTGATTTGTTGAAGTGCAATTCTCTTCCCACTAGAATAGAGTGTTACTTGATTGTGGGTTCTATAGCATTTGAGAGATATTGGTAATGACTTTTAATTCCAAATACATCTGGGCCCATGACCAGAAGCCCTGTAGCTAAAGTGTTTTAAATATCTGTTTAAAGATGAATTTTCAGTCTTGCAAAACCTCGAACATCAGGAATAAGGTCTAATATGGCAATATAATAAGAATATTTAAAATCAGTGTGAGGGTTATCTGGTTATTATGTAGACGTTACAGAGGAGTATAAAACTCATTGCACCCTTTTTATACTAAAAGATCACCTCAACATTACTGTTGGAAATAGCCTTTTTTGCAGGGTTATTCGCAAGGTTTTTTTTTCTGCTATTTTTCCTGACTAGTTTTGTTGGCTTTAGGACTATGGGCACTTCACCACTGCTTAATCAGTGCTAAAGGGCATATGATTGGTTATCCATGATTGGCATATTTGATTTACTGGTAAGTCCCCAGTACAGTGCACCGAGTGTGCCAGGGCTTGTAAATCAAATGCTATTAGTGGGCTTGCCACCCACCTGAGTAGCCCTGTAAATGTATCTCAGACCTGCCACCGTAGTGTCTGTGCGCAGTTTGAAACTGCCATGTCGACCTGGCAAGTGCACCCACTTACCAGGCCCTAACCTTCCCTTTTCTTACATGTAAGGAACCCCTTGGGTGACTTACATGTCCGTAATCCTCCGTTTGAGCACCGTTTGAGCTGGTGCTCAACGGAGGATTACTGACATGGAAAGTCCGATTACAAACAAAAAACCGTAATGTTCCTAGAGATTGAGATCACGCCCGAGTCGCACTTAAAATTCAAACAAATACCGTTGAAGAACGTGCTGCAACTTTCTCGTGCGGCTAAAAATGAAAGAATCAGACTAGGAGATAGTTCGAACAAATTGGGTTTAACACCGCGTTCAGACTAAAAAGAATCCGGAGAAAGCAGTAAGCTTTACCTGCCCTAAAGCCAAGGGACAGCTACATCCTTCGTGTCAATCAACAAATACAAGCAAGCCAAATGGGGGAAATTTCTTCCATCAGATCACGCCAATGCACATAAATCTGAAGCCCTGATGAGAGCTCCTGGAGGTCTCCCGCGTCTCGAAACGCATTGGCCCTTCATGTAACGCTGAGGAACTTGAATGAATATATTTATGTATAGTTTGATAGTCCTTTTCCTAGTTTAAAAGAAATGTGAAAGGAAAAACGGTCTATCAATTGTTGAATTTCTATTGGTGGATGATTTAAGTTGTGTGTCATTGAGGTATATGTTGTATGTTACAAATATATGTAAATTGTGTTGAATGTTGTATGTTTCTCAGAAATAAATAGGAAGTGCTCCTATTCATACATTTATAAATGTACATAAATACAAGAAAAGTTTTCTAAAAGGAAATAAAAAGGTTTAATAAATAACCAGATCATATGCAATTTGTATCCCTTGATCTGTGCTGAAAGTAGGCGGCATAAAAGACTGAAGATAACCAGGTTCCAATTCTTTTTCACTTTTGGAAAGTAGGCTTTTCCTTATTTAACCATTCTGTGTGACTCTGCCGATTTGTGTATTGACTGTCTGGTTTTGGAGTGACAGGGGCTGGGAATGTGCATTCACTGTAAGCACTGTACCCCCACAAGGGGGTTGAGGGGTGTCCTGCCTTTCCTGTGTGACTCATAGCTGACCTGAATAGACAGTGGCTGTATCTAGAGTGGTGGGATGAGTTTCACTTTCACCTGAATAGGCTGAGTATCCTTTGCACAATGGTGTCTCCATCTCCTGTGGTCATGCTGCTCCAGAGAAGACAGAACTGGTTTGGACTGGGCTCAGAGACCCGTGCCACAAAGAGAACAAAGACAAAATGGGGTAGAGGTAGTGTACCTTAAGCCTCAGAGAATTGGATCACTTCTGGATTCAAGAGGAAGCTTTGCCAAGGAGAAGAGCTGGAGAGCTGTAAGGAGGAGTACTGCCCCTTTGCTGGGTGTGCTTTGTTGGATTGGACTGCAGTGGCTGATTCTGCCAAGGCAAGGACAAAGACTGGAACTTTGCTGTGAACCTGCTTGAAGAAGAATCTCCAAGGGCTTGTGTGAGCTGGCCTCCTGTTCTGAAGTCTCAGGGATACAGACTTCCCCACCAGCTCCCCTGAACTCTCCTGATGAGACTTCCGACCTGCCAGGAGGTGCTTGTTCCAGTTCTGGGCCTCTGGAAGTTATTCCCACTGTTGGGAGCTGGAAGAAGCTTAAAGAAAGCAAGAAAAACAACTCTGACGCAGTCAGTGACGCCACAGTGATGCCAGGACCTTCACTGATGCCAGGGGCACAGCTCGTGAAGTGCACAACACACCACCCCACCTGCATCATCCATAGACTTTGTTTTCAAAGTACTGTTAAGGGGTTCATGTGACTCCTTGACCGACGCCGTGTGCCTCGCAGTCGGCGCCGTACTTTGGATTTATGCTTTGCCTGGCAACATAATGTACTGATACTCCTATATGAAGGTTGCTATTACCACTATAATTCACGGCTGTGCATCTAGGAATTAAATACCCATTTTAAAATTATACATTCAATTAAATGCTTTTTTTAGTAGCAATTCCCATACAAGAAAGTGGAACTAACAAAGTGTCAGGTGGTCTGCGTTTTCAACTTTGACGTAAACACATTTCATTTTGTTTGCCATAAAGTCACAGAACATGATTATTCTTAAACTATGAATTGCACATTAGTATGATGATGATGATACTATAGTTATGACAATTGGCGAGCTGGGACAAATCTCGTTGCAGCAGTGATCTCACCAGCTGCAGCTGGTGCAGGTAAGAGTGGTGGGGCGGGGTGGGGAGGGATGTTGACGCCGATGACAAATTAAAAATCCCCCCCCACCCGGCCACACTGCTCTTACCTGCATGGACCGCGGCTTGTACTCACAACCAATCAGGTAAGTGCAAATATGTGACCAGGTAAGTGAAACCATGACCATTATCATCCTAACTCCAGAGGATTGGTAACTAATCAATGGTTTGCAACCACAATTGTACTCACAATCCTTTGAGCATACCTTTCTGACTTGTAACTAGGAGGGTGCGTCTTTCATGTCCCTTCCTAATTACAATTTGAGAAGGGTCACAAAAGCCCTTTTAGGAGTGAAAAACACTTTTAAAAACTCAAATTATCTTTTGTATGCTGTTAAATCAACGCCTTTCCAACTGCAAAGGGCTTTTTGTACATCAGACCTATACTTCCATTCCACAAAACAAAATTCCTTATTCCAGGATAGCCCTTTCTAATAAAAAGCACACCCACCATGAACACCCCATTTCTCAAATTTATAAATGGAAATGCTTTGTGACATTTATTTGTACGAAGAAAATTTGGAATGTTTGAAGTGTTTCTGATAAGTCACCAAAATAGTAATTTATTTAATCATATCTGTGTGTGACAGTGCAACATTAAAATTATGGCACAGAAATGCTTCCTTACAAATCTAGATTTAAATAAACAGACCTAAAGAGCTGGGATACAATTATGGCTCTAATTTTATTTCAAGGTAACAGCTTTGAGATCCATCATTCCTTCCCCAATATGAATCATTAGGAATGCCGCCTTAGCATGTAACATAATCTTAAAACAAAGTTCTGATTTGGCAAGAATGCAGCCCCCAGTGTGATACATCCAACCATCTTCTTATTCCTCGTATATGAACGTATTTGAATTTGGTCAACTAAGCCCACTCCTAGATCAAGACTATCAGAATGACAATTTCAAACCATATGCCTCTCTGTCCAAAAATGTAATTCTTGTATACAATACAATTTTTTGTCTTCCACCTACGGCATGGCTAAAAGGTTATTCATTATCAGATCAGATCATTTTTAAACGACAATATCTACTAATCTCACTATTTCCACTCTTTTTATTTATGGACTGTCAGGTCCATCTACGTACTTTGGCACGGCTTTGTACAAATATACCTCATATCTCTTATTCAAATATTCCAACGCTTTGGTCTTGGGAGGTTGAAACTTATAAATGTATGCTAGTGACAAGGTCGACAATCACACTAATAGACCCAATGGATCTTTTGCATACTTTGGGTTTAACCTAGCTGACCCCTCTCGCTGCTCATAATGCAGGCCATATTCATGATACCATATTCTTCTCAGGTAGGTTTATAAATGTTGTCAATCCCAAGTCTTTGTCTTGGAAAGACCGCTTACTGGTTCGGTTCATTATTCATACCATCATCCCCATAAAAGTGGGTGC
Source organism: Triturus cristatus (assembly GCF_964204655.1). NCBI lineage: Eukaryota > Metazoa > Chordata > Amphibia > Caudata > Salamandridae > Triturus > Triturus cristatus. The sequence continues at coordinate 588,364,807 of NC_140589.1, forward strand.
AACTAACTTTTATGTCCTCGGGGAAAAATTAGTTCTATTAAGTTTTATTCAGATTTGCAGCCCCAAAACCCCTTCCACTCGACACAGTTAGTTCTGACAGCTGGATTACATCTGCTGTTGATGTGGTTGTTTCCTGGAAGCTTAAGACTTCTTTTAGAAAGAGTTCAGCAGCATCTTGGTACTTAGAGGACACAGCTAACACTAAGACTTTGCAAAGGACGAGAACAATGGAGATTAAATTACAATTTTTCTGTAAAAATGCGTATTCTGAACAGATTACAAGAAGCACCTCAGGAAGGTAGAGCTGCATGGTACAATCCTACCATTACTTCTGCAGGCAACTCTCCTAGAGAAATCTTTAGGATTACGAAAGATTTTCTCACCCTCATCTACTTCTCCCTCACCCTCCATTTATATCAGTTTTTCTGAATCCATTTTGACATACTTTGAGGAGACAATATTGACTATATATCAATCTTTTATTCATGATGCACTGCTGGAGATGGTTATGAAGGATACTTCCACAATGTCCAGTCTTCAATCGATTCTCTCACAGTTTCTTCCATTGGTACTTGATACAACTATGCCCAAACAATTTACCCGGGCTCCCCTAATAACCCCTGGCCAGCACACATTCTTATTCTAGACCTGGACACAATAGCTAAGTTCTTCATGCTAATGCTCTCAACTTTGCTTTGGTGCCTCTGATAGAAGCTGTGGTAGTCCCACTACTGAAAAAAACTTTTCTTATCTTCCCTTTCCATCCAAGGTCTTGGAAAAAGAAGCTAACCTCTAACTTTCTGCTTCTATAGGGTAATAACATCTTGGATTCTAAGAAGGCTGGATATCACTCCTCCATTACATTGGGATGATGTTACTAGCTGTCACGGATGACATTTGCATGACAGCAGACAGGTGAGGGAGTGCTGCATTAGTGCTTTAAAACCTTAGCACTGCTATCAATACTGTTCACTCCACACTTTGCTAGTGGTTACACTCTATAGGCAGTCAAGATGAGGCATCTGGCTGTCCTCCTTTGTGGAAGATGACTCCCAATCAGTCCTCCTCACTCCATTCCACTCTCGCCCTCATCATCGGGTATGGAGGCTAAACAGAGCTCCTCTCTGAGCCCAACCCCTTTTAATTTTTATTCACATCTCTGGCTGAACTGAGCTGTGGATTTCTTTTTTCTCTTGTGCAGATGGAATCAAGATTGCTGTGTCCTTTGAAGATTAGTGTTTGGTTTCATCCAGCAATGTTTACATGTATAAAAACAGAGGTGCTACTACTCAGAGGCGCCTATCTTATATATAGCGTCACTACCATTGTGGCCTTCTGAATGGTGACGCACCTTCCCACAAAGACTGATAAAAATGTGGGATTTATTCTGGATGTCTCTCTGAACTTTGTAAATCAAATCAAAGCCATTAATAGTGCTTGCTTAAACTATTTATGTATGCTACACAAAGCATATATGGATTGCTCAAGCCTTGTTGAGCAGTGGTCTGAGATATTGTCATTTCCCATATTTATTACGCAAATTCTTTGTATAATGGCTTTTCTAAAAGACTAATCGAATGTATAGAACTGATCTAAAACTTAGCAACCAGACTCGTATGAAGCCTTCCTACATAGTGCTCTATCTCTGCACATATCAAGAGCACAGAACTGGCTACCTGTGCAGCAGTGCATGACTTTTAAGGCCTTATAGATTTCTCCCTAATCCCAACATAATCAGGGTCCAGTTTTCAGTTAAAAAAAAGAATCATTGATAACAAACTTGCGCATTTGCTGCACTCTGTTTATGCCAGTTAGACTTGACCCTTATTGCAGACTCATCTCTAAACTTTGTCTTCACCCTCCTTTTTTCTGAACACTTTTTGTTGACTTTTAGATTTCTGCGCACTTTACCACTGCTAACTAGTGCTAAAGCGCTTTTGTTTTTTTCTTTAAACATGCTAGAATTGGCTTACACCCAATTAGCACATTTAATTTACTTTTAAGTCCCAAGTAAAGTGGTATAACAATTACCCAGGGCCTGTATATTAAATGTAAGACACCATTTATTTAATATGGATGCAGTTCTGCTCATCTTGTTCCTCCTCATCACCCCTCCCAATCAGTGTCACGCTGGGAGTATGGTCTCCCCACAGTTTCCACGGAGCACAGAATGCTATTACATTAAAGAACAGTGTATTAGAAAGCATGTATTGTGAATGAAACTTTCTGTGGTGTGCTAAGTATTTGGAGATATTAAATTGCTCAACTTGGGCTTTTCTGATAATTTTCTGATTTTGTATCTGAGCCTTCACGGTAAGCAACGCATTTTTTATTCTGTATTAAATCTTTTGAACCTATTTCTGATCTAGAACCAAGTGTTGAGTGGTCCCAGTTTATAAATTTGGATTCCATTCAGCCAAATTATTAAGTTACTGAAGATAGAGTAGTCTCTTCCCACTAGATCAACGAGAGATCCTGGAGCCAAACTGACCAAGGTAATCATTGGAGTCAGCAGCATACTTGGGTTGAGGAAATTATCGGGGTTCGGTTCCCACAGAATAACTCTTTTGAGCTCTTCCATTACAGCTTTAGGACCTGAGATTTTAAAGCTAAACTGGTGTTCCCTATTTTGTATTTAAGCAGCTACTGAGGCTATGTCTACCTGTTAGACCTGGCATCCTTGGCAGGGTTCTCCCTCTAAACTTTTGCCTTCAGGCCTCCTGTTTTGCAGAATTTGTTTTAGCTGGCTTTAGTAATCTGCACACTTTACCAATGCTAAAGTGCTTGTGCGATCTCCATAAAACATGGTAGAATTGGCTTATACCCAAAAAGTATATTTAATTTACTTTTAAATCCCTAGTAAAATTGCACCTCCTGTGCCCAGGGCCTGTAAAGTAAATGCCACTAGTGAGCATGTATCACTACTTGTGCCACCAACATAAGTAGCCCTTTAAACATGTCTCAGACTTGCCATTGCAGCCTGTGTGTGCAGTTTTAAACTACCATTTTGACCTGGCAAAATAAACCTCTAGCCATGCTCAAACCTGCATTTTTAATACATACAAGTCACCTCTAGGGTAGGCCCTACACAGCATAAATGGCAGGGTGCACTGTAATTAAAACGTTTGACATGTACATTTAAGTTTTACATGTCCTGGTAGTGAAAACTTCTAAATTACTTTTTCACTACTGTGAGGCACACCTCTCCCCTAGGATAACATTGGGTTCTCTTATTACATTTAATAAGTGGTAATTTTCAATTGGGAGCAGGTACGAATATCGAGATTGGGGTATAAAGAATTGTAACGCTCTTTAATGGTAACGTCGGAAATTTAGTTACAATTCTGAAAATTCCACTTAAATAAATAAAGTTGTCATTTTCTTGTCCTAGCTATTTGGTGCTTGCAGCCTGTATTCTGGGCCACATGACTCTGCAGCTGGCAAGTGGTCTCTGTCAATTGCTCCAAAACAATAAAACAAAGGGGACTAGGAAATGACAGGATGGGCTATCTCTGACTTGATAGGGGAGTGGAGCTGTCACCTACCACACTTGCACATCACAAAGGCTCTGCCTGAGCACACGTACAAAGACACTAGTCTTTTCTGACCTCGAACAAGCTGGGGCCAGGTGAGGGAGGCAGGAAATTCCAAGCACCTCTGGTGGTGGAAAGCACCAGAAACTTCTCCTACTACAAAGTGGGCACCCGGTATAAATATTCCTTAGACTCAGAAGGATGCCTGCTCTGCAAGAAGGACTGCTACTCTGCTGTCTGAGAGAGAAGGACTGGACCTGTATATTGAATTAAGGACCACCTGAGTGACTCAAAGGGCTAGTTGGCCGGTCTCATGATCAGAGCCTTAGGGACCGACGCAGCACCTAAGACTTTCATTGGAACCGCCCTAGCATGACGCATCCCCAACGCAGGATTCCACAGCTTCTCGGAACCGCCACTGCCTGATGCACCCTCGATGTAGAGCCTTGCATCACCGTCATGCAGCTCCTCTGAAACACTGCTGGGTGATGCATCCTCTATGTAGGATGTTGCACTGCAGCCCCGCCACTCCTCGGAACCCCCTCTGCATGGTGCATCCTTGACGCGGGACCTCGCAGCCTCTATTGCGGACTGCATCCTCAATGCAGGACCTCAATGCTCCGCAACCCGGACGCAAGGTACTTTGCTTAGCGGCCCTAACCTGGTCCCTGTATCTGGCAAGGGTTACATTGTAGTCGGCCTGAATTTGTGACTTTGTAATGGTTCTGCATGACCAGATAACTGCAGTTGCCGCTATGTGCTTCTAAGCCCTCTATTCATTTAAATATTTAAAACTGCACATTTTCGTTTTTTCCGATTGGATTTTTGTCATTTTCGTTTAAAATAATTTATTAAATTTTAATCTATTTTCCTAAATTGGTGTGGGATTTTTCTTGAGTTGTATTTTAAATTACTGTTTGAAGTGCTACAAAAATACTCTATATGTTGCCTCTAAATGAAGCCTGACTACTTTTGTGCCAAGCAACCAGAGGGTTAAGCACAGGTTAATTTGGGGTTTGCTTGCATTTCACCCTGACAATTATTATGGTTGCTGCTGGAGTACAGTTTTACTCCCCACAACCAGTAACCCAATTTCACACAATGCCTCTTTTGCAGTAGTCTCTTGCTGGGATGGAAATGTCAGTGTGCAGTCGCGTCACCCTGCCCTGAATGCCCAACTAAAGTGTGTGTGAAGGCCCAGGCCTTTTCCTTGACATTTGTGAAGTCCTGGACCGGGGGGGAGGGCACAAAGTGTGCCCTAATTCGATTGACAGTAGGCTGCCATCCCCCCAAAGTGGTGGTGGCAGAGTACCATGTTTTGTAAATCAGTAGCAGTGACCAGACCTTTTTATCTATGTCACAAGAGTGAAGGCCTACTGATCCAGTCATGTAAAGTTCTGCGGCTACACACTAACCCAGTTCCTAATGTGAATATCCCAGTGATTGGTTGAGAGTATATATATGTGTGTGTGACCTGTGTGGTCCCTACATTTTGTATACGAGTGAAACAGTAACAGAGGCCAGCAGGTTCCATATTGGAAGATCCTGGTCTGTCTGTGTGCACAAGAGAGAGAGGTTGTTTTCACAGATTGTGTAATTGTATTGCTGACATTCCTGAAGCAGGATGGAGAAGACCTACACCTTAAAGAGGGGAAATAAAAGACCGGGCTCTCTTTAGAAATTTGATTAGGTCCTTTTATTGAAAGGAGCTGCAGTTTAGTCTTCCTGAGCCATACCATATGGTAGATAGTGGGGTAAAGAGTGAGACTGCAGTCATTGATGTTTGACAGTGAAGGGGCCTTTACATAGGGCAGCCTTTTGTCATTTTCCTGAGCAATGCTAGGTAGAGAAGCTCACACCTCTTTGTGCCTCTGTTGCGGGTGCTAGAAAGTGGGAACAGCCCGGCTGTGAGGAGCATCACTATCTGGATGAAAGCTTGGAAATTATGCATTAAAGAAGAACCGCCAAAACCTGAAAGTGCAACGAGAGACTCCCCGTCTGCTTTATCTGTATTAATTTGTTAACTGCTTTGACCATAGAGTAAACAGTGAACTGCTTTGTGGTCAGAGCTGGCGTCTGTGTCACAGTTAGCTTCCCAGAGGTGAAGGGACATCACCTGGTGTCTGATCTGAAGAGAAGATCTATTTCCCTGCCCTGAAGTGCTTGGGTGCTGACCTGCTAGAGAAGGAAAGGAGAGTGTAAACTTTTTAGGAGGTGATGATCAAGAGGGCGAGCAGAAGCAGATGACCTTGGAGCTGAGGGTCCGTCTATCCAGAAAGATTTGAGGGAGAGCGACTGGCATGCTCCTGAACTGATTCTTTGCCTGAAGGAGACTTACTATGGTACTGCCAAAGTGTGTCATAGCAGATTCTGACGATTTGACTCTGCTAGTGGCCTATAAGGTGGCACTGTCCTTAAGATAACCGAAGCAGACTGTGCTGCTGTGTCTCTGAAAATGTGTGCAAGAGCTGACCATGCTGCTGCAAGTCAGGAAGTGTGGCTGAAGCGCAATGCACCACTGTGACAACTGACTGAACCTGTAAAGACAGAGCCACTGTCCCATCAGGAGTGGTGTTGGAGCTGCATCATCTCCTTGAGAAGTGATTTCAGAACTCAACTCACCCTGCACGTGGTAGCGGGCCTGCAGATGACAGGAGATAACCACCAACATTAGAGTCTGCCAGATGCCAGACAGAATCCAAGCAGCAGCCTCCATAGCTGCTGCATTCATAGACAGGACCAGAGTCCCATGCACTTGCAGCTGGTGCATCTTCCCCCAGGTGGAGAGGGAGGGACCTGACATGTGCTGTGGGCCTTGACTAAAACCAGTGAGAGAAAAGTACTCACACTTGAAATTTACCTATTGGTACTAAGTCTGTAAAATGGAGCACACAAACGCTGAATAGGAAAGGTAGCACTGCACCTGTGCCTGAAACCTGCTGTACAATATCGTACACCTCAATGGGGGGGGGGGGGGGGGGATAGAAGGGGGACTCCTTTCACCCTGGTTACAGTGGCCTATGTGAGTGGATTTGTGTACCTGCATATTGCAGTGTTTAGTATTTGATTTTTGCGTGTAGTTAAGTGCTATCTTTTTATAAAGATAAGCGCTGGGTTGGATAATCAGTTATTGCACTGCTGGGTGTTATTGAGTCCTGAGGTTGATACCCCACACATTACCTCCCTGAGAAGCCTGTGACTGCTCACCATTGCTTTCAGAGAGTCAAGTCCTGAAGGAGTTGTACTGGACCCAGTTTGCGCAGTCATAGTAGGATAGATCCTGAGACAGATCATCTCCACCCCATCCCTCCCCACAAACTAGAGTCTGATACCCCCCTAGATCGACTGACATTAAATAGGAGGGAGAGCCTTTTCCTACCTGTCCCCAAACTGGGCAATGTTCTTATACTCCATGTTTGATGAGAACAACATTACTTTAAATTTCACCAGTGCTTGCAAATGTGCTTATTCTACTGAGTCATTCTGTATGTACATCTGGCTCTAATGCTAGGACACTCATCGCAGTGTAGCTGTTTGCATTTTATAAATACTCATCATAATTTTCTTGAATAGCACACACACCACTATAGGAAACTGGCTTTTTACATTTTATTTCTCATGTTAAAAAAATTATTTTAAAGCGCACGTACACCGGGTTGGTTTCATGGCACTGTTCTAAGAGGTGCCGGGGCCCTGGTGACTTTCTCATATGCTTGTCTAAACAGCCAAGTCTTGAGGAGCTTCCTGAAGCTCAAGAGGTCTGTGCAACATCTCATTTCGGAAGGGAGGGCATTCCAATATCTGGGAGCTAGTAAGGCAAACCTAACACAACCCAGATGCTTCAGTTTGAAGGAGGGTGTTGACAGAAGGTGCTTGTGAGTAGAAAGCAGGTTACATATGGGTAAGTGCCTTTGAATAAGGCTGTCAACAAATGTAGGGATCCTGCCATTCAGGGATTTAAAAATGAGACCGCATACCTTGAAGGAGCATCTCTGTGGCAAAGGGAGCGCACGCAGCTTCCTCATGAGGGGGGTGACATGTTGCCGCCTAGGTTGCTGAAAGATCAGTCTCGCTGTCTGGTTCTGTATCAGTTGCAGTTGTTTAGTTAAAAGTATTTTGGAATGCCGAAGTATAAGGAGTTGGTGTAGTCAATATGGGACATGACCATGGCTAGAACCACCTGAATCAGTGCTTCCTGGGTGAGAAATCTACTGATCTTTCTTATTTACCTCAACTGGTAGAAGCAAGTTGTAATCACTGAGCCAATTTGGGTCTTCATTATGAGATTGCTGTTAATTGTTAACTCAAGACTTTTAGCAGAAACGGATGGGGTGGGGAATTGCCCCAATTCCTTTGGCCAAAAAAGTGGGCTCCAAGGGTTATGGGTACTCCCCGTTAGGACCAGTGCAGTCTCGTCCGGATTGAGTTTCAAGTGATTGTTGTTCATCCAGCCGCTAATAAGTAGCATAGTGAACTGAAAAACACAGACCGATTCAGGAGAGTTACTAATAGATAACATTAGTTGGAAGTTGTCAGCGTAGTTGGAACTGCATGCTTTCCTCTCTTTCAAGACTCGAATCTGTGGGAGGAGATTGAGGTTGAACAGATGGGGGGGGGGGATAGTGAGGAGCACTACGAGACTCCACATGTAGTCCTCATCTTTGGAGCTGTAAACTGGGCAATGCAAACCGACAGAGTGCTTTTCCAGGAAGGAACTGATCCAGCTAAGAGCTAAAATCCCTGCATTTCTGACACGATCTACCAATATGCCGTCGTCGACCGTGTCACAGACCGAAGAGAGATCCAGCAGCACCAGAGCCTGTGGGTAGCCCCTGTTGGCCTCCTTCCGGAGAGTGTACAATACCGTCAATATGACAGCCTCTGTGGAGTGTGCTGGGTGGAACCCTGCTTGATGGGGGTCAAGATATTCAGACTGTTCCAAGAAAGCAGAGAAGCATCTGGCTACGTGAGCTTCCAATACCTTGCCCAGGTATAGAAGCAGGGAAATCAGGCGATAGTTCGTCAGGGTTTGAGGATCAGCCCATGGCTTCTTCAGGAGGGGAACAACAATTTCCTCCTTGAAGGTATCGGGGACAAAGCCCTGGAACAGTGACTCATTCATAAGGGATAGAGCTGGTAAAGGGAGAGCAGTAAATGCTTCCTTTAAGATGCGATGAGGGCAGCAGTCCCTGGGTGAACCAGATTTTACCTTGGACAGCAGATCCAGGAATATCTGGTTGCTTATGGTCGGGAATTGTTCGAGTGTGCAAGGGTGTTTTGGCGTAATAGAGCATGCCTCGGGGGTTGGGCATGTAGGGATACTAGCCTTAATTTTCGTAATCTGATCAATGAAGGAGTTCAAAGAGTAGCATAGAGTTTGAGAGGAAGTGGGTTTTATTGTGACTGTCAGGATTGGACAGTTCGTTAACAATCGAGAAAATGTATTTTGACCTGTTGATGGAGGTCAGAATTGTTTAAGAGAAGTAGGCAGCTTTGGTGGTCAGAATAGATTTTTTGTATTCTTTTCATAGCAGCTAAATAGACCCATTTATCCTCAGGCAAGTATTTGCGTCTCCACTTCCTTTCAGATTGCCGAAGGGCTAATTCTTTAGCCTTTAGGTCAGTGGAGAACCATCTCTGTGCTTCATGATGCTGGGCTAGGTTTTTTTTCCCCTCAGAGATCCATGTTTATTGCTAGCTGCTAATAGTCAAGCTGTTATATGTTCCTCGCTGAGGTTGATAGATGATTAATTGAACGGGACTGTGTTGGCCAGTGTTTTTAGGAATAGATTTTTATTGGTGCAATTCCAACTCCTTGCTATCTCCCCTTTAATGGTGGGGATTTTGGCCATAGTGATGTTATTGACTGTGAATTTGATTAAATAATGATCAGACCATGTGCAGGGAGAAACCAACAGGGTAGACATGACAAGGTTGGCTGTCCATACCTGATCAAGTGTGTGCCCTTTAGTATGTGTGGCAGAAGACACCTGCTGATTGAGATTTAGCTCTGTGAGCAAGTTGGTTAATTCAGCGGATAGGGGACCACCCAATGTATCGTTTGCCCAGTAGTTAAAATCGCCCTTCAGCAGGATTTTTGCGTAGTTAGTTATTAGGTGAGCTACCTGTTTGCCTAGGGATTGTGGAAAAAGAGGCATGCTCTGAGGGGGCCTGTAGAGCAATACACACATCAAGGGGGCAGAGTACGATTTTAGTTTGATCACAAGGTTATCTACTGAGGGTAGATCTAGCGGGGCTAATGCGGTGAATTTCCGGTCATAGCGTATAATGGCGGCTACTCCTCCATCCACTTTCCACTGGGGTCGGTTAGCTTAGAGGATATAGTAGTCATTAGGTAGAGAGGCCAGAATGTCAGGGGAGGATGCCTTTGAGAGCTAGGTTTGTGTTAGCAGAAGGATGTCTGGTTGCTCGGGCTCCAGTAAGAGAAATACGTCCAGGTGATGTTTTACCATGGAGCGGGTATTTAGATAGAGGACAGATAATGCCTGAGGTCTATTTCCGTCCTGTGTCTGGGTGTGTCCTGCAATGTGGGTGGAGCGTGAGAGTTCAGGGAAGGAGGCTCTGGTTACCATGATCCTATTCTTAACCAAGCTGGTGCCAGTGGAGGGATTAAGTATGAGCTTGCTAGAATGGCGCTGTTTAAGTTCGGCAGAGGAATGGGCTGCAATTTGTGCATAATGACTGGCCCCTGGCCCCAGACATCCGTGGATTTGCGCAGACGGGCTGGTCTTTGGCGCGCTGCTGGCGCGCCCGCTGCGACCTGCATCAAGTGGCTGGTAGCAGCCATGGCTCCTACCCCCTCCTCTGTGATTGGAAGCCCAGGTGGGTGTCAGACCAAGAAGTGACTGGGTGACTGCCAGTTTGTGTTCAGTTATTGCAACTACACAAACTTTAACAGCTGTAAGGACATTAGGCATCCACAATTCGGGTCAGAGCCTTGGTGTACCTGAACCAAGCACACTCAGCCATAGTCTTAAAGTGTGCACTACTCAGGTACTTGTATCGCACATCATAGCCCTGTATTCACCCCCTGATTTATATTAAACACATGCATGTTGCACAGAGGTCCTTCTTTGTACTTCCAATTACCAGTGGGTATTTACAATATTCTCTTATCAATTTCAGGTGCCTTTTGGGGTGATGGTGGCCAAGTATGGTTTCTAAAGATGGCGGTTCACTTTCAATAATCATTTCTCATCTAGTTAGACATTGCTACTTATATTTCAAATATGACAACTATTACTTTTACTATATGGCGACAAAAGCAATCCACCATGGAATCCGTCTTCAAGTTCCATTCCTTGTTTGCTTTCAGGACTTACTGGCAATTCTGGGAATCCGTATAGTTTACGCAGAACATGGATAAAGGATGGAGAGTTCAAGTAATGGCAAGACATCAGGGGACTTGGAGCCTACTGCAACTAGGACATCGTTGGAGAATGGGGACTCATAGTCAGCTTGGTCAGCATTTCCAAGATGGTGGGGGTTACTTAAAGTCATTGTTACCACATGTCAGGGTCCGTCTTCCCTAGACCCCGATCCCATGGAGGAAGACGAGACTCTGCCTCACTGGGCTATGCCTCTTTCCCTCGCAGCCTCCAGAAGTCTGATACCTTCAGGGCGACTTGGAGCAATGCTGCGGGCCCTTTAATTTCTAAACCCAGGAAGAAGGTGAGGCCAGCCACTCCCCTTGGAGGTGGAGTCACATAACGCCAAGGGACGAAGAGGAAGACGAAGCTGGGACCGGCAAGGACCTGGAGAAGGAATATTGCGGAGCCACAAGGAAGGAGCTGCCGAGACATCAGGGAGCAGAGCCGAGGAGGAGCCAGAGACACCTGGTCATGGTTGCGACCCCCAAGGAGGAGAGCCAGGAGGCCAACGACACCCCGAAGCACCCAGCCACACTCCTGGAGGAACTTGGCTTGCACAGGTGCGTGCACGACTCCTGGGAGGCAGGTGGGAATAACATCCACGGGTGGGGTGAAAGGAAATGCGTAGAATGCCCTAGGGAAAGCCAAAAACATAGTTTTCATTTCTGTTTCCTTCCTCACAGTGGCGGTCTCCTGATTCACCCTGCAAATCCGTTTTTAATGGGTGTTGTATTCCTCAGTCATGCTCCCCTTGATTGGTACCGGTGCAAAGCCCGGACATTGTTTTCCTTTCCTCATTTCTTTTGGTGCCTTCCCGTATTGCCGAGCCACTTGGATTAAAGCCCCTGGAAAAGAAAAGAAGACGTGAAGGAGAAGAAGCTAATTCCCCTGAAGAAACGCGTAGACTTATTTATTTTGTTTACCTGCCTGGATTGACAGAAATAAAATAAGGACTTGGAAATCCCTGTCGCGTGATTACTATACCTGCCCACACCACATTAGTACTAATCCAAGATGGCATCCATCAGTACAGATCATTACATCTCTTCCTCTTCCAGGTCATTCTAGATAGAGACAGTATAAAACGCAGCAGGATGCAAACACTCACTGCCTGACAATGATTATGACGATTTTACCCATTTTGCAGGATTGGTGGGTTCTGCTGTGGGTGGATCTTCAGTTTTCATATTACCTTTATTTTGTTCTCCTGTATCCCCAAGCCCATTCCACTACCGCATCATATTATTACCAGTGCCACTGAGATTTTGGGGTCAGGAAAGGTGGGGGTTACAGCTGGAAGTACTTAAATCTGGTAGTTGTGACACTTACCCATCTTCGTTATAGCGGTCATTATTGATCTTGTTCATTAGACTTTAGCCCCGACTAATTTTATCCTGCATCTCCAGGTCCACATTTGTATGGCTGAAGAGCTCACATTTCAACTAACTGTAGGCCAACAATAGCAAGCCTTAAGATTCCACTAGAAAAACTGGCTGTGTCATTAGGACTTGAACCCAGAAGTAGCTTTATGACTTTGTGGATTTTTTCTTATGGTACTAGTTAGCAATAGTTTCCAGAGGATATCTTTCTGTACCTCAGGTTGCTGTCTTCACACAATTACGTTACGAAGGTTATGGCTCAAAGCCTAGGTCCAGTCCTTGACCTCAGAGATGTGCTTAAAAGCAGATATCCTTCTGGAAGCTCATGTCTAATTTTAACTCCAGATATCTAACAATCAGATTTCACTCCAAATCAGTGCTCAATTTGCGACGGTGGTTTCCGGTCACCGGCACTTAATTGACAACACCGTCACTGATGATAGTTTGCCAGATGGTAGAGATGTTTGTCTAGTTTGGAATCTAGCACACCAGCAGTTGTTTATTAATTCAAAATACATTAAAAATGACTAATACCTGCCGCCAAAGCCATTATTATAGATCTGGGGGCCTGGACCAGTCAGAAATGTCACACTTATAGGAGGAGTGTGATGGTTAGTAGCTGTGTTGATTCTGTAATTGAAGCACTGACAGCGGGTGATGACAGTAAAAGTGAGCTCCTGACAAGGGCCATGGCACTTGTTTTTTTTTTTTACAAATTAAGCGCTACTCCAAATTAAGAAATTTGGATTTTCAATAAAAAAGGTGTTTAATGAGCCATGCCTGACTTTGAGCCCAGTTAACAAAGCATGAATATATTAAGGTGTTGCCAGAAAACCCAACACTCAAGTGGCGTAAACATCCAGTTACCAAAACAGATGGTTCCATACATCCCTTCCAATTAAACACGTTTTTTTGCCTTAAAGGACGAAACATGCCTACTATACAGCAAATGTAACCTTTCTGCCATCTCAAATAAAGCTCATGATTAATTCATACTGAACGGCTCACTGAAGATCAGGGGCCTCTACTTTCAAGAATCTAAAGGCAGAAATATATCACAGTTTCAGGGAAGAAACTGGTGTTCTTTGATGGTGTGGCTGCAGACAATTTTCAGTAAAAAAGTATCAGAAAATAGTTAATGCAAGGAATCATTTTCACTACTTTACCTGTGCAGGAATGCACTGAGCAAAGTCATCCTACTGTCTAACCTTATATGTAGTATTAAGTAGTCGGTGCTAGAGCAAGAGGAAATGGCCTTTACAAGAGCTAAATTGCAGATGTGTACAAAATGGAAATAGTAATTATTTAATATACCCATTAGTATGCTCAGAAATCTGCATCAGTAGCAGCTTTTCAGGTGTACTCTTGGGAAAGTCACTTGTCTATTTGTGTGTACACTTCGGTATTTCCACAAGGTAACACTGTATACATGGCCAAGTTCCACACTGGGGAAGCCAGTGATCATGTACAGTTGCACATTTGTAATTTTTCTTAAGTTTTCTCTAAAGGAAAAATATTTTCAATGTCCAGAAACCCCTTTTTTTTAACCTGGAAAGAAATGTAGTTAAGCCTTTGGCCGGTCACTACTTTCAAGTCTAACAAATGATGCCTTGAACCTGCTACCCTCCACCAAGTATGAGGGATTTTTTCCTGTGACTTTTTACGCTACCATAGGGTAATATCATACTGAAGGGACAGGAGTTAGAGCTGCAAGGTCATATTTTGTGAGTGTCCAGACATCTGAATTCCTGATACCTTCCAGTGTAAAAGTACTTTTATAATTAAAAAAGAATGCCTTTGCGTATCAGGCCTGAAAAGTTGCTATACTTACTGCATTGAAACTAAAGGTAGTGTAAGTTGTCAGGCTCTCTCCTGTATCAGACGGAATCATGACATTTGGGGACATGGGGGTTTGCATAAGGTTTATTACCTCCAATTTATTTACTTCCTTGCCCCAGTCGTTACATTATGGCCAGTGTCCACATCCTAGAGACAGGTAGTCCACTGCCTACCTAAAAGAAAAAGTAGTTTAAGCTGCTCCCCCATTTAGGAATACCTAGAAAGGACCACCTCTCCCACACTGCTCCCCTTTTGTCCGTCTCTGGTAGGAAGCTGTCACTTAGTGCTTCTTGTCTATGGACATCTGCTTATTTTTGGGGCTGTGGGTTTCAGTAGTACATTGTGTTGCTGAATTTACTGGCTTCCTGGGCCACTGATAGGCTTATGGTGCCGGTTCTCCTGGCAGTGTATGTACACATACCTCCACCTACTGAGTTTGCCTGGAGGTGTGAAGTGCTGGTTCGGGAATTTAACATGCATTTCTCTGGCTCTCAACAGGATTGGGCTAGAATTGTTCTCCTTGATGTCACAGAGGGCCTCTGTCTGCGGACGTGGATTGCACCCTCAGGTGTGGGCCTTTCCCTGTGGGATAACTGCTGGACTTGTGGCATACCATCTTTGTGTGGGGGCGAGGTAGGCTCCTTTACAGCTAGATAGGTGAATGTCTCCCCCTTTTCTTCAGTGATATTTATTTCGGGCCAAAACCTTTGGGGCCAGGGAGACAAAAAATTGTAAGGGTAATAAAAGTTGGACAATACATTAAGAGGGAACATGTAAGTAACAACTAGGTATGTAAAATAGGCTTATGTGAAATTATTAGGTTACATACAAAAGAAAGGAAAATGGGGGGTGAAGATGGGGTTGTCTTTCGGTACAGAAAACATAAGGGGGAGATGAAAGGAGACAATCACCTCAAACCATGAGGTAAAAATGTAGGATTAAAATGAAGCTATTAATCTGATGGTAATGAGAAAACAATTTAAAAAGATATCAACCACAAGATTTGTCTTTAAATAATAACGTTCCTTAAATTAACACAAGGGACACATGCAGCAATATGGACTAACCCTAGGCTGCATCATGCTTGTCTTGGGGCTTGATGGACGTTGCCTCGTTTCACAATGCTGTTGCCTCATGTTTTGACCACAGTGTGACACAGCATCCATGATGGGCTTTGTGGCTTGGCCATCCCTGGTTTCCTAATGGGCCTGTAACTGGTGTTTAGTTTAGTTCTTCTTGCCAGTGCTGTGGATCTTTCATGATGGATCTAGATACCTCCTGATCCTGGGTGTGGGTCCCCTCTCCTGGATGCTCCTTACTGGGCTTGGCACTGGAGTGTCAATGCTTTGTGTGTGGCACTAGAGGTTCTTTGCTGGAGGGCTGCTAACTGCCGCTCTTTATTTCTGGGGTGTGGGCAGGCTTTTCTCTCCCCATTTGCTGCCTTTTGGACTTATGGGTCAGTACCATGTCTGCCTGTTTCGTGGCATCTTGTTTAGTTTGGGTGCACCCCTGCCTCTCTGCTGGGGTTGTATGGTACTGGTCCATATGCTTAGCCTACCTTTCCTTTGCTTCATGCTGGGCTTGGTTCCCAAAGTGTACTCACTCTGTGGGGTGCTTGAGGAAAGAAGAACACCAATCCCCACCACCCCCATTTATTCCTAGAGCTCAGGCTTTCCCATGTGCATCGAGTTAGTTTTTGGGCTGGTAAGGGGTATTCGTTGTCTACCTGGATCATGCCCATTTTCCTCAGTGCTGAGCTTAGCGGGGACTGGGTTGTGCTACTTCTATTGCTTGGTATACCCTTTCCTGGCACCTTGGTGGGATTGGGGCTGAGATTATGGTTGCACTAATTGACTGGGAGCAGACTAGACTCTCTCCCTGTGGGGTTGGGGTTTTGTGGGACAGGCGTCAGGTTATTTTGTCTGTCCATTTTGGCAACTCTTTAATTCCTCGTTTTGTTGATGGACTTCAGGGTTTGACAAGGACTCTTACATGTGCTCTGTTAGGCTTGGCATACACTTCTTTATTGAAATTGCTGGGTTGCCAGGTGCTTGTAACATGGGTTTGTGTAGACTGTGATGTTTCCACAGTTGTCTGAATCTTCCAATAGGGTTGCTTATTTTACGTTGACGATACTCTCTTCTTGTTATGGCATGCGGGCTGATGGGGTTTCATCTTGGAACTGGGCTTTCACCAAGGTGTGTGATGCAACTTTTGTCCTGTAGGTGGTGTTTGGCTTGCTCTGTGGTAGGCTGGCCTGTTACCCCTGGGTTTCCCTGGTCCTGGATGTCTGTCGGGCCTTGTTACTTGGGGATATAGACTGCCCTAGGAATGTTTCCACTAAATACTGAACCCTTTCTTGTTGGGCCCATTTGCTTCCGAATTCATCATTTTGGAGTGGGTTCTAATGGTGGACTCCTCTGTGTTCCTTGGTGGGCCTGGTGCTTAGTCTGCTATAGGTGTAAATTGCCTACTATAGCCAGTGATGTGGTCAGATTGCTTTGGGCCCTATTGCAAAAAAATGAAAATGTCCCTCCATCCCAGTGTTTGGTCGAAAAAGTGAAAATTCATTTTGATCAATTGGGTCCCTAAGACCCAGGGCCTGGTGCATTCTGCATTATTGATCGCTACAGCCACTGACAGTTGTATACCTCATAGGGAGATGTGGCGCAGCAGCCACGGCAGCTGACTCCGGAGCACAGGGCTCACGGTTCGATTACCAGCACCGGCGGCAGCTCAGCACATGTCTCTAGGCAATAGCTCACCTATTCTCCCAGACGGCCCCCAGCGCGTTGAGACCCTTAGGGGTGAGTAGTTTGCACTTTACAAATACCGGATTTCTCGGTGATTTGTGCTCCCTCTGCCCTGTTCTACTTTGGCATTCGGCCTGGTCAGGCATTTTGCCTGTGCTCCCAGATAGGCAGAGAGCAGAAGCTAAACCTGCACGTGACTGCTGCTTTTTGGTTTCCTGATTCAGGTTATATTGAGTTTCCATTCTGTTAAGCTCATTTTGTGGCAATCATACTCTTACTTCGCCTCATCCATGCTGTAGTGTGGGTAGGCATGCCATGCTGCTCTACCCTCGAGTCTTCTTGCTGGCTTTTTTCTTCGGGTGTACCCAATAATCTGGGCTGTGTATTCCGCCTTTTTGTATTGGGCACGGTTCTGCTGCCTTGCGGGTAGTTTTTGTTCCTTCTTCTGGCTTTTCCTTTGTTTTGACTTCACTGCGTAGATCAGGTTGGTGTGCTTTTTTCCCCCCATTTTGGGTTGTAGTGTGGTGCTTGCTTGTCTCTCTCTCCCTATGCTCCACAGACGGCTTTAGTTTTAGTTTGCTTTGGTAACATGTCTCTGGCTACCTCCTGCAGTTTTTACCCCTGACCCCCAAACCCCAGCATACTGCCCCACCACCTTGTGTTGGTCTTTCTCATCCCTGTACTATAATTTTGCCTGTTTGGTGTGTGCGTGCTCTACTAAGACTGAAGAGGCATTCACAGCTTCAGACCCTTGAGTTCATTTGGGTGTCCTATTTTAGGCACCTACTGTTTTGAACTGGTGGTGACTTCAGTCTTTTGTGCCTTTAGTGTTTGTCAAATAGCATCCCTTGCATCCGGCCGAACCAGTTCCAAAACTTCATCACAGTTTGTAGAGCTGATTTGGCATTTGACTCAAGAGTATTCCGAGTAGTTATTCCTTTACAGGCAGCCAAGACGGGGGTGTTTTGTTTCCCGGTAGGCAGCAGAGTACCAGTTTCCAGGGTGTGGACTCACACCATGATGACATATGGATAGGAATGAAGAACAGTGCAGAGCCTGCATGTTTACAGAATTGTCTTTCCAACCAAAGCAAGCAAAACAACACACTTTCCACTTTTTTGCAATTATGATCTTAGTTCGTATGAGTTTTGAGTAAAGCGTACATTTGTGGTGCAAACCATTAAAAGATTTTAAAACAGGAAAGCTAAATATATATGTTATGCAAAGTATTACATTGTGAAAACAGGTCACACCAGAGGATTTTAGCTTGGGAAGCAACAAACAATGAAAGGAAGTGTTTGCACTCAACCTAGACAATCTAAAGCAAACACAACTAAACTAAAAGAATACTTTAAACTTGAAGCAGACATTAAATACTATCCAGTCATAGTTTTAATGTCAAATTGCGCTTTGGCTCAAAGGATTCACGTACAACACACAGTGCCTCAGTCTCACCCTAAAAAGTTGGTTGTGCTGAAGTCCTGAGACTCTGCTGCTGCATTCATTTCTGTTTGGCCCGACTCCTCCTCTCTGTGTGCGGAATTAAATGTACAGTGCTGTACCATTAGTGCTTTGAAGAAAGTCAACAATACTAAGCATTCTAAACCCCAAACTAAACTAGAATCACGCACAAACATGTACAAATTAAAGAAAAAGAAATGTCAAAACAAATATATTTAAAAGGCAATTGCACAGGAAGGGAAGAAAGGTGCTTAAAAAACTACAAACCACCACCAGCCAATTAAGACATATGATCATGTTCACGTACTACCCGTTCCAAAGGAATCATCAAAGCATGCTGATTCTCTATTAGCAAGATGGACATTTTTTTTTGTTTAAAAAAAAAAATGTTTTAAATGCTTTTCATTTAAAATTATGAAAACACGGAAGATGGCACAAGAGCAATCAAAGGTAGTGCAGTTAATTCAGTTAAAGTATTAAAATGTCCAGACAGAGATTCAGGAGTTAGAATTGCACTGGGGAAGCTTAGAAAACAATTTAATCCCGAGATCAAGGGTTGTCAAAGAACAATAAACGTTACTAAATGATTGCAAACAACAAATTGAATAGGGTGTGAAAATATGTACATACTGATCTTGAACAATTTGTTACAGAGTAATTTGAAGTCATAGAAAAACACAACGCAGGTTACAAACGCTGTTAAAACAGACCTCTGAAAAATGTTTTATAACAGGAAAGTGTCATCAACTATTTTGCAAAGCTTCTTGAATAATATTAAATGCTGTTAAATATTTTAATTTCTTTTGCTTTTTCATGTCTAGATTAGCCATTCATTTTTGTGGGCACAGTGATAGAGGCGAGCAGTATAATATCCTATCTGTAATGCGAGGAATGCAACTACCTTCAACGAGCAACACGCATATTTTACTAATATCCTTGCACTACTCACTTATTTTGGGGGTACTTTATTCCTTATAATAGAGAATGATATAGAATAACAAACATAAGCGAGAGCGAATGTGTAAAAATGTAGAAAAATCGATTATCTTTTGTCAACATTATATGACTACATCCAACTATTTGAATGAACTAAGGAGCTTTGTGATGGAGTCAGTTGGCAATGAGGGTTAATTTCAATGTCATAGAGCCACCAGGTAGAAAGCACATCTTTATTTGTATTAATCTATTTTCTTCATCTATGCCATTATTTGGGCCTGGTTGCACTTCACTCTGGAAAATGTGTACCATCAAAGATGGGATATGGCTCAAGAATTATGGTTCTGGAGTAACCCTAACCACAAACATGTCTCTTGTAAAATCAATTGTTAAACTATGG
The DNA here is from genome assembly GCF_964204655.1 of Triturus cristatus. Lineage (NCBI taxonomy): Eukaryota > Metazoa > Chordata > Amphibia > Caudata > Salamandridae > Triturus > Triturus cristatus. Next base: position 588,384,499 of record NC_140589.1, read on the forward strand.
GAGAGAGACATCCCACTATTTCCACAAAGCAATAACATTGTTTCTCCTGAAAGGTAAACTGTTTTTTCTGTGAGGAATACCCGACTCACCCTTTATGGACTAGCTCGGGGAGGAAAGCTTTTCATGAAGAAATGCATATGGTGCACGTGTAAAAACATTTAAGAAACAACTTAACATTCTAACCCAAAAACAAGTTAGTGAGTAAGAGAAGTATTTAATGAGAAAAATGGCTTGGCACAAAAATGAGGAAAATGGGATTTAGGGGATTATTAGTCTTTCAAAAATAGAAACTGTTCCTTAAGAAGCAATGGTAGTTCATTGGTACAGTAGATTAGTACCTAGGCACCCTTCATGCCTAACCTGTAATAGAGCACAGTCTGGTATAAACTGGAGGTTATTCCCAGTCAAAAAAGATTACCTCGACAAATACCTGGAGCCAAAAATCTTAATTTGACCAAGACTGGGAGCTGTAACTAAAAAAGGCTTCACCGGATCAGTTACTCATTTTTTGTGCTCATATTATAATCTCAAACTTTGGGGTAAAAAACTCATAGCATGACAAATCACTAAACTGTAGCAATCAAGACTAACAGTGGGCGAAGTAATTGAGTTAGCATTCGAATTCTTGCAAGGGCCGATTGTGAAAATATTGGAGTGAGTGAGTCAAGCTATAGGCTCCCTACAAGGGCACAATGTGTGGAAGCATCTCCACTCACAGTAAAATAGGAAGTTTCTTCAGTCTATGTGAATAATTATTGGACCAATGAGAGCCAAACTTGTGTTTCAACACTGTATTGCAAAATATTGGCTTGCTTCAAGAGGGACACTCTTGATTAGGCATATCGATTTAACACCTTGCTCTTCTCAACTGCAAAGATCTTGGAATCATTTATTGCAATTCAGCTCTGCAGCTTTCTAGACTCAAATGACATTTTAAATGACTTGTGTTTGTCCTAACCACGGTTCAGAACTGCCCACACTGGCAGTACTTCATGGAAGCCGACTCCTCTAACATCAATGCCCTGTTATTGGTTGATCCGTCAGGTGCATTTGACATCAAGGTCCACATAACCCTTACTGACCATCATCAAGAAAATGGGATCAGGGGTACAATGGTTCAGTCGTTCATGTAATTTCTGACAGGTAGAAATAAGAAGATGACTTTTGATGTTTCCCAATCAGGAACCTTGAAAACTCTCTGGTGTTCCGCAAGCCCCTGCACTTTCACCTTATTTTTTTTATGTATACAAGAGACCTCTAGGTGCGCTAGTTTGTACATATGGCCTGAATTTATATTCCTATTCGAGTGGCACAAAACTGCTTCTTATACTAAATAGCAGCTCTTCTAATGATGTCACCAGTCGAATGGAGTCTTGGGGGCAGCCAACCAGAGGGCGGTATGCCCCCCGGGAGCTAGAATTAGCCACCATTTTATGGGTAACAGCTGCTGGTAGTGGGTAGGAGAATTGTTTATTGGGTGTAGCGAAGAGTTTTGGTTGAGGTTTGTGTGATTTAAAAAGTGTACGCGCTGGATTGCAGCAGCACAAAGGCCATGGAAGGTTGGAACAGAGGCTAGTGGCGGGCTCCAGCATGGGCACGACAAACACCCCCTGGTTAATTGCCATAGGGTGGGAGGACAGTCCAGTAACTTCTCAGGACAGGGGCAGCCACCAAAGGAACACAGGTTCAAAAGCCAGCAGAGAGGCACAGGCACCTGGGGGGGAAGTTCTTATGCCCATTAAGTTGGGGCATCTGAAGTTTTGGCTGGCACTCTACGAAAACAAGGACGATGCCAAGCTATTGAGGTAAGGTTCACAGGGAGTTTTAGGCAAGGGTACCAGGGCCCAAGTGTGTGCAGATGGATGAGTTTCCTCAAATCTGCCTGCGCCCTGGTGGTACGACAAACTGTTAAAAGTAATACAGAAGGGGAAGATGGCCAGCCCCTTTGACGATTGGCCCATGACACACCTAATTGTATATCCCGTTGGAGTGGTTCTGAATAAGAAAAGGTCAATTTAGATTTATTCAACACTTGTTGTGGCCAGAGAGTACAGTGTTTAATGATTTCATACTAGAGGACCAGGCTTAAGTCAAGTGCTCCTCCGTGTAAACAGCACTGTCCATAGTAGAAGAGTAAGGGGTCAAGTTGACCTTCTGTCTACGGTCAGTGCATCCAGAGGACTTTCAACTATTAGGAATTCAGTTTGAGGGACAATGGTATGTGGATAAAGCGCTCCCTATGGGGTGTTCCACGTCATGTGCGCTCTTTGACCGTTTCAGTACATTTCTTCAATACGTGTGTTAATGGTACATGGGGCACTCTGACATTTTCTGATGATTTATTTTTTGTGAAGTCCCGGTTCAGAGCAATGTCATCGGAGGCTGGCTTGTTTTCAGGACATCATGGATGACCTGCAGGGTACCTTTGGCGCCAGGGAGGACAGTCAGACCCAGTGCGGTCCTGTCATTCTTTGGCATTGAAATGAACTCTGTGGTGAAGGAAGGTCACCTACCAGCAGAGAAAAAAATGTCAATGAGATTTCTGCTGGATGACGTGTTGGAAAAGAAGGTGGTTATGGTTAAGGAAGCACAAGTGCTGTTGGGGCACATTAATTTTGTGTGCAGAGTAATGACATAGGGGAGGACATTTTGCAGGTGATTGGGGATGTCTTGGTCATCACGAGATCTGGGTTAAATCTATAGTTCTATTGCTCACCATGCCACCCCCGTTTAGAACCAGCCATATGCAAATCAATCTTGACGCTGCTCATCATAGGAACAGTCTAGCCAGAACTGCCTAGCCAGGTCAACCCAGGACCATTAAGAAGCATCCTGTGTGAGCAAAAGAACAATGAATTTAACCCAGATCTCTTGACTGGGGGTGAATGTTTGATTTGTTCTGCATTCCCTACATCATTTGTGTGTCTTTTGCCCACTATTTAAGCAGTGCACCAGAGCAGAAATCACAGTCTCTTGAGTTAGATAACTCACCAAGATTACTAGATAATCTCCTCAAAAGCTGCATTTAGTTAGGCGTGCAGATATGCCGTGTTGTTGTGCCTTCTTGTCATTTATTTTAGATGGGTACCAGAGCCGAACTGGCCCCTCTGCCACGCTGGCATTTCCTCAGTAGACAGCAGGCTAAGTGCGCCGCTTTTAAAGTTTAATGGGCTGTCATGAACCCAAAATGCCCCAAACACCGATTTGTTTGTTGAACGCTGCAACAGAGTAGGCCTGGTTTTAACATTTTCGTTTGGGCTTCTTTTTGGTTTACAGTCCGGAACTGATGGGTACGAAATAAGAGGTATTTTTACCTGCTGAGAATGTTTCAAAGAGCACAGTGGAGATGTATAAATGCATATTTCTAGGCGGAACGCCAGAACACCTGTCACTGATTAACGGATATGCATCTGGTATCAATGAACTGTGACCGTTTAAGCACCAACGGCAAGCCGTCATTGAACTCTTTCTATAAACGCAGAAACCTACATCAGAGTAGGAGGACCAATCGGCAACAGAGGGACAGAAGCTGGTAAATTGACGTTGTTCAAGAAGTTACGACAAAAACTCGTAGGTTCAGAATTTCAGAGCTACATCACAAATGTCAAGAAAAAAAAGTTATAAAGAGAATGAAAGAGCAATCTATCCTTCATGTGGAAAATCCAGAGTCGCGTAAAACAGCCGATGTAAACTATGGTCGAATAAGCTAATGGGAATGCAAAAGGTGCTGAAAATTAATATCTAGCATATTGACAACTTGCCATGATCAAAAACGAATATGCTACTTATCAGTATGCATCTGTTCTTGGCATGTAGGGCTGCTGACATTCATATCTGTGCATAGATCGCCGCCTAGTGTTGGGTCCGGATGATTGCATATTGTTGTCCTGGAAGAGTCTTCGAAGTATCACAAGATAGGTGGCTCCTCCCCTGGACTACAGTGCGCATGGGCATCCTCTCCATCCTCAGATTGTTTTTCGCCATTGTGGCAGTGATGGAGTAGATACAGTAAGTGATGACCATGCTATACAGTAATTCTGAGTGCTGCAGCCGCTACAGGCGCCGGGGAGGAGGGTGGGCGATATGAATGTCAGCAGCCCTACATGCCAAGAACAGATGCATACTGGTAAGTAGCATATTCGGTTCGAGGCATGTGGGCTGCTGAATTCATATCTGTGCATACATTATTATATAGCAGTCCCTCCATTAGCGGCGGCTGCCCATGTCAGCTGCAGCAGTCCGAAAAAGGGTCTTGAGAACAGCCTGTCCTACAGCTGCCTGCTGTTTTGAATGTACATCTACACAGTAGTGTTTAGTAAATGTATGTATAGTGGACCATGTGGCTGCTCTACATATTTCCTCTAAAGGAATGTTCCCTAGGAAAGCCATGGACGCCCCTAACGTTCGTGTTGAGTGGGCTCTTGGGGGAATCGTTAATGTGTGTTTAGCTTTTTCATAGCAAATTTGAATACATTTAACGATCCATCTGGCTATCCCTGCTTTGGAAATGGCGTTGCCCTTGTGTTGTGGAGAAAAAGCAACGAACAGTTGTTTTGTTTTCCTAAAATCCTTTGTTCTGTCTATATAGTACATGAGGGCCCTCTTTACATCTAGTGTATGGAGCATTCTCTCTGCGACATTTTCTGGATTTGGAAAGAAAACAGGCAGTTCAATAGTCTGATTCATGTGGAACTGCGATATCACTTTAGGCATGAATGTGGGGTTGGTACGTAGTACAACTCTGTTTGCGTGAACCTGTATGAATGGCTCTTGAATGGTTAGTGCCTGGAGTTCACTAACTCTTCTCAACGAAGTGATTGCCACTAAGAAAGCTACTTTCCAGGTGAAGAATTGACTCTCACACGAATGTAGAGGTTCAAAAGGTGGACCCATCAATCTGGTGAGGACCACATTCAGGTTCCACACCGGTGCCGGTGGGTGTGTTGGAGGAATCACTCTTTTGAGTCCCTCTAAGAAGGCTTTGATGGCAGGCACTCTGAATAAAGAGAGGTGCTGCCTGTTCTGAAGATAGGCTGCTATTGCGGTTAGATGTATACGGATGGAGCTGTATGCCAGATTGCATCGGTATAAGTGTAACAGGTAACAGATGATGTTCTGAATGGATGCATCCAGCGGATTAATGTAATTGTTTTTACAGTAAATAACAAATCTTTTCCATTTAGCCGCATAGCAAGCTCTGGTCGTGGGTCTCCTGGCCTCCTTGATGATATTCATACATTCTGGAGGCAGGTTCAGGTAGCCAAACTCTAAGACTTCAGGAGCCAGATCGCCAGGTTCAGCTGTTGCGGATCTGGGTGCTGAATTTCGCCATGGTTCTGTGTTAAAAGTTTGGGTGTTAGCCGCAGTCTTTGAGGCGGCACCACGGAAAGTTCTAGTAACGTGGTGTACCATGGCTGGCGTGCCCACATTGGAGCAATCAGGATGAGTGTCATTGAGTGTTGCCTTAGTTTGCATGCCACTAGCGGTATTAATGGCGCTGGGGGAAAAGCGTACGCAAATCTGCCTGACCAGTTCATCCATATCGCATTGCCCTGTGACTGTGGATGCGGGAACCTGGCGGCAAAGCTTTGGCATTTTGCGTTTTCCCTTGTGGCGAATAGGTCTATCTCCGGATGACCCCACTGCTGGAAGTACGGTTGGAGTACTGATGGATGTAGCTCCCACTCGTGCATTTGGTGGCTGTGTCTGCTGAGCAGATCCGCCATTTGGTTGTCCTTGCCCAGGAGGTGTTCTGCCATGAGGAACATGTTCCTCTGAATGGCCCACCTCCACATGCTCTGAGCCAAATGAGACAACTGTGGAGAGTGTGTTCCTCCCTGCTTCTGTATGTAGTACATGGCAGTCATGTTGTCCGTCTGGATCAACACGACTTTGTTGCACAAGTGTACTTTGAATGCCTTCATTGCCAGGAAGATTGCCATCAGTTCCAGAAGGTTGATGTGCATCTTCTGTTGCTGTGTCGTCCATCGTCCCTGCACTGTGTAATTGAGTACATGAGCTCCCCATCCCTGGAGAGACGCGTCCGCCGTCAGTATTATTTGTGGAACAGGCTCTTGGAACGGTCGGCCCTTGCAAAGGTTTTGTGGATTCCACCAATGCAGAGAGTTGTATGCCCGACCGCTCACCAACACTAGGTCTTTCAACTGTCCTTGAGTCTGATTCCATGGACGTGCCAAGCACTCCTGAAGCGGGCGCATATGTAGTCTCGCGTGCCGGACTATGAAGATGCAGGAGGCCATCATGCCTATCAACTGCATGAACACTCGCGCTGGAAGGGAGTGTTGAGGTCTGAACTTTTTTTATCAGCAGTTGCATGCTGTTGATCCTCACTAAATTTGGCTGAGCTTTGGCTGCCAGAGTGTCTATGGTCGTCCCGGTACTGCCGTACGTGGGCGGGTTGAAGATGTGACTTTGGATAATTTAGTGAGAATCCCAGACTGTGAAGAAGGTGAATGGTGTGGGATATGTGGCTGGCACACTGCTGGGCTGACTTTGCCTGAACAAGCCAGTCGTCCAAATAAGGGAAGACGTGAATGTGCTGTCTCCTTAAGTGTGCAGCCACTGTCGCTAGGCACTTGGTAAAGACTCTGGGCGCCGTTGTTACTCTGAAAGGGAGTACTTTGAACTGATGATGCTGATCCTGAAGAGTGAACCGGAGATATTTTCTGTGTGATGGGTGTATGGGTATGTGGAAATACGCATCCTTCAAATCCAGTGTTGCTAGGAAGTCTCCCTGACTGAGTAACGGCAGAACCTGCTGGAGGATGAGCATATGAAAATACTCTGACAGAATGTATTGGTTGAGAGGTCTCAGGTCCAATATAGGTCTGAGAGACCCGTCCTGTTTTGGGATCAAGAAGTACAGAGAGTACACCCCTGACCCTTGTTGTTCTACAGGCACGAGCTCTATTGCTCCTTTCTGCAGCATACTTAGTACTTCCTGCTGCAATAATGCCAAGTGCTCTGCGGACATAGGACGATGCCTTGGTGGTATGTTGGGTGGATTGGATGTTAATTCCAGACAATAACCGTACTGGACAATTCTCTGACCCACCTGTCTGTGGTGATGGATCTCCAGACTGGCAGGAACTGTTGGAGTCTCCCCCCGACCGGTGTTATGTGGGCTGGGGGCAGTGACAAGACGTCACTGTTTGTTATTGGCGGAGGACCTGGTGTTGTTGTGTCCTCGTCCTCTGCCTTTGGTGCTGGATCCACGATATCCACCCTTATTGTTCTTATTATAGGTACTTTGGGTACCTCCTTTAGTGTACTGCTGCTGGGACCCCTGACCTCTAGCTGCTCCTCTATTCCCGGGGCGATGAAAGGAGCCACTCCGAAACTGCTGCGACTGTAGAGCCCCCATAGATTTCGCAGTTTGTGTCCTTTTTAATCTTTTCTAGTGTAGTGTCAACCTCGGGGCCAAACAAAAAGTCTGGGTTGACTGGTTGATTCAAGATATTATTTTGAATTTCAGGTTTGAAACCTGATATTCTCAGCCATGCGTGCCTCCGCAACATCACACTAGTGTTGATTGCCCTTGCTGCAGTGTCAGCTGCATCTAGTGCGCATTTGATGGACGCATTTGTAATGAGTTGTCCCTCTCTGATGAAGAGCTCCGCTCCATCTTTGTAGTCATCTGGTAGGTGTTCTAGCAGTGTTTCTAGGGTATCGTAGTGTGACCTGTCGTATCTGGCCAGGAGTGCCTGAGTGTTGGCAATGCGCCAGATGTTTGCTGCTTGTGCTGCAATCCTTTTTCCTGATGTTTCTAGCACTTTGAACTCCTTGTCCGGAGGAGGAGCATCACCGGTAGTTTGCGAGTTAGCTCTCTTGCGAGAATTAGAAACTACCATAGAGTCCAACGGCAATTGACCCTTAATGTACATTGGGTCTCCTGGGGCTGGTTTGTATTTTTTCTCTATTCTCGGGTTCAATACCCGTGCTCTGGTTGTCTCCTTAAAGATGTCCTTCGCATTTTTAATAACCCCTTATAACATTGGTAGAGTCTTGACCGTTCTTTCTGATGTGGAGAACGTGTCCACCAAGAAATCCTCCTCCACAGAGTCAGAATGAAGTTCCACTCCGTGATTGGCAGCCGCTCTTTCAATGAGGGCGTTAAAAGCAGCAGTATCTTCAGTGGGAGATGGTTTTATATTATAAAGATGAGTGTCAGGAGCATTTTGTGGGTCTCCTGGGTCATTAGGGTCTCCCCATGCTTGATCCTGGTCTTGCTGTTGTTCATCAGGGTCATTATCCACAGGATAAGTGGTATCCTCAGTATAGCCCTCTCCTGCATCCGCCTCCGAGTGTGCGGGAGAAAAGGATGGTGGTTCCTGATCATATGTGTGGTAAGGTTCTACAAGAACTGGTGTCGAACCTGACGCCATTTTCCTTTTTAGTGGAATTTTGTATGAGTCCAAAGCCTTTTCTGGAACAATTCTCCGCTTGCGGAACAGTCTACCAGTGTCGACGTCGATAAACTGGTCCTGTGAGTCTTCGACATCAGTTCTTTCTGTGGACACTGTTCTTGGTTGTTCGATACTCTTCCTAAGTTCGAACATCTTAGGTGCCCCCGGTGGTGGCAATCCAAACTTGATCGGTGCCGACGCAGAGTGAGCCTTGGCGGCCTTGTTCGGTTGGTGACCAGTTTTCGGTCCGAGAGTGTCCCGTTCCCTGATGCGCTTTAGGGACTCCGACACCTGTTGCAACGTGAATGCTGACGGTGCTTTTGATCCGACAGGCTCTTTGGAGACAGGCCTTGATGCGGTCTCCGGTTTCTTTCCAGTCTTCGGGGCTTCGATCCGAAGTTTGGGATCGACGCGTTGTTGATCCGGTATTTTGGCAGTCTCAGCACTCCTCAGTGTTGATGCAGTCGGATCGACCACCTTGACCTTGGTCGTTGGTGCCCCAACCTTCGGTGCTATAGGCCTCTGCGTCTTCTGTTTCTCTGTGCCGAAGTCCTTTTTTGGTTTTGTTCGGCTCCGATGTCCTTTTGTGTCGACAGATTGGAAGGTTTCGATGCCTTTGATCCGACCTGAACCAGTTGCACTTTCGGTTTCGATTTGACCGGTGCAGGTTTTGGTTTCGATTTCACGGAATCGATAATTTTGGCCCTTTTGAAATGTTCGAAGCCGGGCCTTCAGGCGGGGCTGTAGAACGATCCGACCGATCTTGGGTAAGGCCCGCAGGCGATCCCTCGACCTGAGCCTTATCAAGACTATCTCCCTCGGCCTCCGCATCGACGGATTGGCCTAGCTCCTCGCCTGAGCTATCTTCCTCGGCCCCAAGGGCCTCATCGTCATCTCCTACCTCGTCGACGACGTCTTCGTCCTCGAAGATCTTCATCATCGTCGTCATATTGGGATTCATGCTACGAAGCAGGGCCCGATTCTACCTCTTCGACGCTCTCGACTTCTTCATCCTCTGTGCCAAATATGTTAACCAGGTTAGGCGTGGATTTTTTGGCCTCCAATCTAGCCGCTCGTCTATTCCGAAGGGTCTTTTTTGACCGGAACCAGGCGCAGGCCATACACCTGGTCTCATCATGATCCGGTGATAAACATTTGTTACACACCGGATGGACATCAACGTGTGGATATTTTGCGTGACATAGAGGACATCTCTTGAAGGGAGTCCTCGATTCCATCTTCGAATGTCGATAGATGTTCGGACCGAAACTCGGTCCGAGAAGGGTGAATAAGTTCGAGAACAAGTATAATAATCTATCGATACCGAACGCAAACAATACCGACGATATCTAAAGGCTTTTGGCCTTAAATAAAGTTTTCCTAACTTGAGCCAAGATAAGCACACCCGAACCCAATGGCGGAAAAAAACAATCTGAGGATGGAGAGGATGCCCATGCACACTGTAGTCCAGGGGAGGAGCCACCTATCTCGGGATACTTCGAAGACTCTTCCAGGACAACAATATGCAATCATCCGGACCCAACACTAGGCGGCGATCTATGCACAGATATGAATTCAGCAGCCCACATGCCTCGAACAGCGGAGGCACTAGGAATGTGTTGTGATGATTTGAGGATAGAAAATTACGTCACATCCGCTCGCTAGAATACGGGAGAAATTGACTTTTCCGGGCTTCTTCTCTTTTAAGAAAGTGACGTTATCAGATTGCCTATAGGTCCCTGCCGACCGACCCATGTATATTGCAATCATCTAGTACCTGGAAGCTGTAAATGTCACCAACACTACACTGCAGCAGAGTTTCTTTGGTAGAACGGTCCCTGGTGGTAGCTCTCCTTCCCACCAGAAGGTGCATCATTAGCTGAACGAGGTGACGGCCTGAGTGCAAATACAGACTTGTTCTTTATTTCAGGGCCATAGCAGCAAAGTCTAGGGACATGATTAAAGCTTCTGTGCCTTCCTTCATGAACCCATAGCTAGACTCTCCTGTCAGAAGAGGAGCAACACTGACTAAGGATGCAAAGCCAGGATTTATCAAACTGATGCCTGTGGGAGGAGTCGAGCTTACAGACTCAGAGGTTCTGCAGCCCATATGATCTGAACTGATGACTGAGGCATATCTATGGGAGGCTTGATGGCATTCCACAGACTCAGAAGAAAAGAGGCAGCTGGCCAGTCTGCACTACCGCATCAACTTTCCCCCTACACACTAGCCTTACAGTTCCGTGTGATTTGCCTGGGTCGATTCACTAAATGTAGATATGCAGACTGTAAGAGGTCACTGAAAACTCTAATTTAGCGGGGCACCACTATCTTCCTTTCATGGGTTCAAGAAAAAGTAGCTATCGTCTGCCTCCAGTATCCTTGGTGGCTTTGATGTGGGCCCAGTGCTAGAGAACTATTTGATCCATCTTGCTATGGCCTACACTTTCCGACTCATTACTGTTACAAGATTTGTACTCCTATAATGCCACTTTGATAAGTGGGTACCTCTAATTCCCTGCATGCTCTAAACACCGTATATTTTGAGTGTGACTGACTGTTGCCAAAATACATGCACTATACTCTGAGAACAAACGTGGGTGCCAAACGTGGGTGCCAACTATGAGGAGAGTTCCCTAGCACCCTCTTCATATCCCAAAAAGTATTGCAACCAATTACTAATTAGATTAATATGCCCCCAAATATTTTCAGAGACTCATACCACCATCCTTCTGAGACAGGAGGCCCTGTACACTGGGCCATTGAACACTGTTTTGTCCAAGTCTAATCAGTATCACAGTTGTGCATTTATTTTGAGTGCCCAATCAAAATACGTTTTGTGATAAGCTGGTGGGAGGGTGCTTAGGAGTTTCAGCTCAATCCCCAGCCTACCCGAACTTTTCAGATACTCAAGCCACATATCATTAGACCCATGATTCTGTCTAACCATTCAGTGGCTGTAGGGGCATGGATAGCCCTCAATGGCCCACTTGGATTTTTGGAGGGCAGGGAGCTTAAGTAGGACAGGAGTGGCGGTGGGGGCCGGGGGGGCTCGCCTCCCAAGCTGTAGGGCGGAGCAGCTCTGGCGCGCGGCACCGGCGAGGGCACCCAGCAAGGCCTCGTCCACAGGGGCCTGGAGTAGTAGTGTCGGCAGAAACGGCCTCGCAGATGCGGCGGCCGCTGAGGGTGCTGGCACTCCCCTTGCGCTCAGTGGAGACCAGCGGTGACCCGGAGGACCCGGAGCGGAGACACCGGGTCGGCACGAGGGGAGAGTGAGGGCCTTGAGGTGCGGACGGCCACCGTACGGATCTCGCGGCTGCTGAGGCGGGGCCTGCAGAGAGGTGGGTGTCCCAGGTCTTTGAAGCACCTTACCGTGGCACATCTGAGGGGCCCCAGCCGGAGGGCGGAGAAGTGCGGTGTGATGGCGTTGGTGGCCCTGAAGGCGGAGCAGCGGAGACCGCATCCCCCAGTCGGAGGGGAGGAGACAGGAGATGCCCGATGGTATCGGGAAGAACGGGTGCACCAGACTGCAGCGGACGTTGAGCCCCCACCCTGTGAAAGCGGCTCTGCCGGTGGGTCTTGAGGCCGGTCAGGCGAATCTTCACGGCGGGGAGCGGAGCCGAGGAGCAGTGGGGGGCGGCCGAGTTCCCAGAGCGACTGAGTCTGTCCGGCGGGGGAGGCCTGCTGACGCTGCCAACCAGGTTAGTGGGGGTGCCACCCGGGATGCCTTTGATGGACAGTTAGACACCCATGGCTCGGCGGTGAGCGGGGACAGTGGAGACGGAGGTGGCTGGTACCCGAACCATCGGAGGGGACGGCCGCCATTTTAGAGACTGGCTGGAAAGCTGAAGCTTGCTTGAGGCAGAGATTAATTGAAATCTGGAGGGAACTGGAGGCCCGAGTGTGGCAGGAGGGTTGATACGGGGCAACACCGGGTGTGGCTAGTTGAGGAGCCTGGGTCCCCGTGACTGTCCCTGTGCCAGGCCATCGTGCCACGGACCATAGCACGTAGGGAGCGGTGTCCGTAAATACACCCTGCCTGTTGGCGCGTGGTGAGGCTAGACGACGCTCCTGTGTGGCCTTTTTGAGAAGCGCCTACACCGCCTCCGAGGAGGACTGCCCTGCGGGACTTTTGCTTTGGGTGGCCTGGCCACTGGGGTGTGGCAGAAGCTCTGAGTAGGACGGTCTATGGCGGGCCTATGGAGAGGCGTCGGCGAGAGCCAGAAGTGAGGGTGACCCCCAGGACGGAGCAGGGACGCACTCTGGGGGCTGCTGCGACATTGGTTGCAGAGGAGAGCGGCGGGCTGAGGGCCCGGGGAGACAAGCACGCGGCCAGACCACGGAACACAGGTGGGGGGGGACTGTCAAGCTTTACCGAGCGGAGGCGGAGGACGCGCTTCCGCTCGAGAGGGGTCTCCCCTCCTCTTGACCCTGGTGGCATTTGAACTGGAGAAGAGCCGGTGATTACAAGGAGCCGGGGGACAGAGGTGGTGGTGCTGGCTGAGACCAGCGGGACACCTGCGTTGGACGGCTGCCCAGGTGGGGTGGTGTTCCTCTCCTGACGGGCCGGTGGCGAAGGAAGGAGCAGGGGAACAGAGGACATCGCTCTCTGGGGTTCCTGCTGGCCTGGCCAGTGGCAAGTTATGGTCCCACCTAAGGGTCGTAAAGACAAGACCTTGAAGGAACTGTTTGCTAAGGTACAGGTTAGCCCCTCGCCGGACGACATGGCGGCGAGTGAGACCCGTCCCCTACCCGCGCAGACGGAGGGAGATGAGCAGATCACCAAGTCCTTACTGAAATCCATGTTCACAGCCCTGAGAGCGGACATTCAAAACCTCCAGAAGGAGTTCACAGCGGAGCTTAAAGAAGTTCGCAGGGATGTGGACGGCATCGGGGAGAGGGTCGCCGTGTTAGAAGACAAAAGTGATGGGCGCAACACGGAACTGGCGGTGTTGCAAGAGGAGATCATTCGGATACATGATCAGCCGGTTGACCTTCAGACCCACGTCGAGGACCTGGAAAATCGGTCTCGGCGCCATAACATACGAATACGCGGAGAAAAGATAGTTGACGACTCGAAAGATCTGTTTAGCTTCACGAGGGAATTCTTTAATCATATATTGGATCGACGATCTGAGACAGAGTTGCGGATTGACCGGGCGCATTGAGTGGGACCTCCGAGGCCCTCGTCCGCCTCCCTGTCTGACATTTTAGTGTGCGTACAAGACTACCGCACCAAGGAGGACATACTTCGCAAGGCCCGTCAAAAACATCCTGTGGTGTTATCCTTATCTAACCCGCGTGAGGCACTGCCGGCCAGCATGGCGGAACTGAATACCTTTGCGCAGGTCGCGGGGTTCAAGGTGAATGCAGACAAGTCGTTAGCCCTTAGTCTCTCCCTGTCTCCACCCACCCGGGAGTACTTGCAGAGCTCACTTCCCGTCCAGGGGGCAGAAGACTCGGTTCCATACTTGGGGATTCAGTTGGCCTCTACACTTCCACGGGTGGTGGCTCTCAATTATGCAGCCTTGCGCTGGAAGGTCCACAGGGAACTCGGGCAGTGGAAGTATTATCCCCTTTCTTGGCTGGGCAAAATTGTGGCGGTCAAGATGACCATATTGCCGTAGATCCTATACCTCTTCCGCACCATTCCCTTGCACCCGCCTACCGGATGGATACAGCAGACACAATCGGAGCTTGTCCAGTTTATTTGGAATGGGCGGAAGCCGTGCATGAAGTGGTTGTTGTCCACTCTCCCACGTGAAAATGGGGGACTCGGGATTCCTGACCTCCAGCTCTATTTCCGGGCTACCCAGTTACGTCACTTGGTGGAATGGAGCCGCTGGGAGTCGGAGAAACATTGGCTGTTTCAGGATCAAGCGGTAGCAGCATGACCTCTGCAGGAAATTCCCTTTCTACGCAAACAGCATAGGCCCCGTTTCAGCAATTCAAGCAGGAATACGGGCTACCTGAAGCGGAGTGGCTCCGGTACCTACATGTCCGACACTGGACGGTCGACGAGCGGGTCCGTCCATTTGCAGATCGAAGACTTTCCCAGTATGAGCGATGGCTCGTAACGCGCACATCAGACAAACAGCTTATCTCCGATCTGTATAGGATGATACAGGTTCAATTCACACACACACACTTACAACTCGGGCAGGACGCGAGGGGAGAGGGAGCTGGGTAGAACTCCGACGCACAAGGAGTGGGAGGGAATTTATTATAGGGCCAGACATTCAGCTTACCATATGGGACTCACCGACACACTCACAAAGGTTGCGACATATTGGTATTACATCCCGGAACGTCTACACGCTATGGACCGGATGAGGGACACAAAGTGTTGGAGGGGTTGTGATCAGATAGGCATCCTGATCCATTTACACTGGGAATGTGAGCACGTCCAGCCATATTGGTCCCAGGTACTAGATGAGGTGGACAAGCACCTTAACACAGCGATACCGCGCTTCCCGGTGTACACACTATTGGGTCGCCCAAATCCCATGATCTACCCGCTTAAATCGCGTAGGGGGTCGACAGATAGCCATAGCACTGGGCTCAGCGACAGAGAACATACTTATTCACTGGCGCACCCCCACCACTCCAACTTTCACGGGCTGGCTATACCGGTTGTGGCCTGTCCTCGGCATGGAAAGGCTTACGATAACGCTGGCAGGGGAGGGCTCCAAATACGGGGAGCTGTGGAAACCCTTTCTGGTGCCGTTGTCCTCCGAATTTCAGGAGGTCACCTGCCCTCGCTATTTGCGCTTGCTGCGCTTATCCGATGTGCAGAAGGAAGAGTAGGGATCAAGACCTGTAGAGACAGCAGGGGGGGTGGGGCTGATGGATGTGGAACATGGGGAGGGGATGGGTAGGGATTAGGGGAGGACAGGGGGGGGGTTCCGAATTTTCTGTTTGACGGCACCCTTGTTGGAACTCCTTATGATATCTTCAGGGTGGGCAAAGTCCAGTTTTGATCTCAATCGTAGTGGTAAGTGGCCCGGCCACTCATAAATCCACAGGGTGCTGATAATTTCCTTTGTTGGTGTTTCTCTGTGTGTTTTGAAATGTTAATAAAATACTTAAACCATAAATATAGACGCAAAGCTATTTGCGATTATCCTGGCGGCGCGTCTTAGCCCCCTGATGGATGGTGTCATAGACCCGGACCAATCAGGCTTTATTCCTACGCGACAGGGCGGGGATAACACCAAGCAAATTCTTCATCTTATAGACCTGGTTCATCAATCTCGGGCTCAGGCCTGTCTTCTTTCCATCGACGCAGAGAAGGCCTTTGAGCGAGTGGACTGGGACTATCGGTTTGCCAGTTTGCAGGCCTTTGGGCTTGGTGAGAATTTTGTCTGCACTACGTCACGGAGTGGAATAGACCGCTGCCCAGCAAGCACTGGAACTTTATGGATCAGACGGTGTATGGCGTGAACTCTGGCTTCCACAGAAGCATGGGGCCTCTATTCGTCGCCGGTGACCTCACCGACTCTCAAAGCGTGGGATGTTAGCGGGGCACAAGGGTTGGACTACGTTTCCCTCCCCTATGACACCTATAGTGGATAACCCTGACTTTCCGCCGGGATGCGCGTCTCCAGTCTTCAGCGATGGAGGGAGGAGGGGTGTAAGAGGGTGGGCTCCCTCTTTGACTTGGATGGCATGATCCCCTTCGCTCAACTGCACAAAGACTATTTTAACTTACCGAAGACTGACGCTTTTCATTACTCGCAATTGGCGCACTGGGTGACCCAACCTTCTAATTTTGCTCTGATGTCGCGTCCCCTGACCACTTTTGAGCACTGGTTGGTTTGCAAAAAAGATGACCGGAAACTCATATCAGAATTGTATGCAATGATAATGCCACGTCCTAAGAAGCAGCGGTCGAAGGCGCAGGTTAGATGGGAGACTGAGTTGGGGCGCCCTCTAGCGCACAAGGAATGGGAGCATATTTTCTACCGCGCCCATCATACTGCCTCTGACACGGCGGGTGCGGAATCTGCTTATAAGGTGGTAGCATATTGGTACTATACTCCGGCACGTATTCAGTCCTGAGATAAAACTAAGTCAGGCCTCTGCTGGCGGGGGTGTGGTCATCCTGGCACCCTGATCCATTTGCTGTTGCATTGACCGAAGCTAGTGCGGTACTGGGCGGCGGTTCTTGATGATCTTGACGGGGCGTTCCAGATCACGTTACCCCGGGAACACGCGTACACGTTGTTGGGTCTTCCTCATCCCAAGTTCTTTCCTTTGCGCTCGCTGCGGGGCAGACAAATTGCATTAGCGTTGCTTGCGGCGCGGCAGGTTCTCCTGGCGCAATTGGGCTCTCCGATCGCACCTGACCTGAGGGTTTGGATACGGAGACTCTGGCACCTTTTAGCAATGGAGCGTCTGTCGCTCAGCATTGATGGGAAGGGGTCAGAATATGCAAAGCTCTGCGGTCCATTCCTGCAGCTCCTATCAAAGGAATTGAGGGAAGTCACGTGCCCAAAATACTTACAAATTCTTCAGCTCATCCCTTTGGAACCGGCAGGGGCCACTAGGGTAGTCTGACTTATCCGGAGCTGTGACTGATGACCTCGGGGGACTAGGCTAGAAAGTTTGAGACTGATGCGGAGAGAGTGGGGGGTTTTGAGGGGGTGGAGGGCTGGGGGTTTGTCTATTTTTTTTTGTTTTTCTATTTCTTATAAAAAGTGGTATATGAGCAGTTGCTCTGCAGGTATGTTCTGCACTGAACAGTCTTTTTGCGGGGTCGCCCTCCGGGCTGTAGACCTGTACACTGTGTACTGACCATCCCGTTACGCTCTGCCGGCCGATGGTTGTAGGCAGTTGAGCTGTGTAATTTGAGCGAGCACCACGCAATAAAAAATGATTGATTCTAAAAAATAAGTTGAAGCCTCGCAGATCACTGTAAATGGAACATGCATTTGGAAAGCTACTAATGCCGCTTTGGCCATAACCTCATGCCAAAGAATTCCATCAGGGCAGATGATTTTCTTCCATTTTTTTGTTTAGCTTCCCCATTTTGCTTTGCATCCCATGCCTACTAGACTGCATCTAAACTACTGACACATTTGGAATGCAACAATTCAGCTGCAAAACCCCATTCAATATCTTCAACCAAGCCAACATAGTTTACAAAGAAGAAAATGGTCAACCAGACAAAATGTAGTATTTGCCACTTTGGCTAATACTTTGATCCCTATAAATGATAATCAATGGGTTCTACTGGACACCTTCCACCAAACACATCCATACCACTTGATTCGGTACCCCAATGCAACTCAAATCAAATTTGCCCAGAAAGCTGCCATTAAGTGGTTACAATTATACCAGACGAACAAGAATAGAAATTGGACCAGACGAAATCTGAGACATTAATCGGCAGCTATTAACAAACAGCAGAATACAAGTTTAAATGGTGGAATCTTATAAAGCTCTCCAGAAGACGAGGAAAAGCCTAATTGCAAAACAATGAAGTAGGCTTCAAACTCATCTAGTGAAATAGTTAAAAGTATTACAGATCCTGAGGTATTTAAGAGCAATCTTCTCTTCCCAATCAAACACTGTTAAAATTCGATGGAATTCTTTGGGAAAAGCCAAAAGTGCCATTTATTTTCTGAGAGGCAAGAAACATCATCTTGTACTTTGATCAAACCTCCACTATCCAAATAAGTTTCTCACCAATACTGGAATTAAGCCTTCAGAAAGCATGCAAACCTTCCAGTGAGCTGAACACCTCAAAGATACACTTTGAGCGTCATCCAGCCACCACTAGAAAAGGCTACTTACTGGGCTCAGATGTAACAAAGATTATAAATATATTTCCCCAACAGGGTCAGTGCTCATTTCTATAAAACTAGCTCAACTTTCTCCATCACTATTGAAACCCCAGCCAGACTCATTCATTTCATCTAACATCTAACATCATGGAAAGATCAGAAGATTGATCACACTGAGCAACCTGCTATATTTATGGTGTTTGGCCAGATCAGAATGTGAACATAGGCATCCTACCCATAAATAATCGAGTGGCAATTCTCTAATGGTTGAAGATACCTGCCCACAACAAGCAGAAAGACAAGACTATTTATGATCTTTCAGGATATGACTTACTTGCCATCTCTGGACAAAGATCCGGCATAACTTGTTGTTGTAAAGTGGGAGTAAGGGAGAACAAGAACAGCAAATCTGAATGCCTGACCTGTCAGGGAGGGAACCAAGAATAGAATATTCAAAGAATATCATGGTCCCCAATTATTGGGTACCATCCCTTGTAATAGTAAAGCTTCACCTGCAAAACTAAAGGGGTGAGCTAGGATGCTGAACATTCTGGCTGTTGAATAAGTAACTTACTCGGTTAGTGATAACCGGTAAAATTCTGCTGGTATGTGGATTATGCATTTATGTGCAAGATACATTCACAGAATAAATGGCAAAGCTCATCAGAGCGCTGCTATTTCTAAAAAAACTGTTTCACATGAATCTGGTTATAAGACAATTGAAATGTAATTAATATAAAAAACAAAAGAAGATATTCTACGTAGCGGAAGATCCCAAACAAACCCTATGTGAACCAAGAACGACTCCACAAGACAGGTAGAGCGTAAACAATTTTAAGTTGCTACTTTGTTTTAAGTATCTCAGCTCCGTTTTCCCTTCCGTTTCTGGAATCTGAGAAAATTATATAAAGAAATGTAAAACTGAACTGCCAAAAACTCATTGAAAGTGATGGTTTGAGAATGCCAAATTTCAAACAAAATGTGTTTTGGTAAAGTTGTACTTTCAATTTAAAGCATCAAACGTTTATCTGATTTTTGCAAAAGTGATTAGCAGAAAGGTTTACGGAGACCTCTGTTAGAAATGCATAGATCACTTTATGGGAGCTGAGGGTTAGACGGTACACAACCTAGCCCGGAGAATTCAAATTGGATTTCCTTGAAAGCAAATGTGTTTAATGCTGTGCATCAGCAATTGATTTGCCAGTTAAGATCACCATTAACTGTTCTATTCAATTGCAAGACACTGAGTCTCATATCTACATTAAGAACATAGAGTGCAGGCAGATGCAGTGAAGGTGGACAGCACATACGTAGAGAACATATAACAAACCCAGGCATGCTCAGAAACTGGTTCAATCAAATATTCATGCAAAGCACAAACTCACAAAAATCTGAGGTGATATACTCACCCTTCACTTCAGTCCAGAGAAGCACAAAAAAAGGAAAGTGTCATCAGTTCGGATAACCTCCTGCACGCAAACATAGCTTTGATCTTCTTAAATTGAGATTTAAAACAAATGTAAACTGCATCACATGTCAGTCTGGAAACTGAGTGTAGTTGAATCCTCCATCCCAAATGTGCCCCATGGTGCCAAATAGAACAATGCAAAGCTCACCTTTATATAAAGACACTGAAAAACCAAGAAGAAAAAAACTTTGTAGGATTTTCAATTCCCATTCCATACATGCTCAACACACCTAGCATACATTATGTCTCTGGGGCAAACGTTAATGTTTGATATTTGTTGCATGACCGATCACTGGAAATGTTTTAAAAAGCTTTCATTCATTAGCCAGAACTGGGAGTTTTAACAATGAATCATGTTGAATGTGCTTTCATAAAAACCTAAAGCAAGCAGGTATAAGCCTATGAAGATACCAAGCAATTGTATTCTACCCTAGCACTCATTTTGGTACTGAGAGGAGATATTCTTTAGTACCCAAGACATGTTAAGAAACCACTAAAAACTCCAGGGCGAATTAAAAAGTAAGGCTGCAGCGCATCAAAGAGGCAAACTAACAGAATGATAGATCTTCAAACTACTGGGAATGGTCTGGCATTTTCAAGCGCAGCTTATGCTGTTTAGAAAGCCCCCCCACCTGCCCTTGGACCATTACAAAGATACACGATGAATGCACAACTCACCTTATCCACTTAACCTGCTTCATCTTAGTACAACGTTCTCCTTGATGTATATTTTCATTTCATTTTAAAATTTAAACTTTGCAGTTAAACTCCTGTGTTTCAGCATAGAGGGAGTATTGGAAGTGTTATGGGATATTGTAAAATAAACTGAATATAATAATTTTAAGGAAAAGCCACGTTTTGATATATAAATGGGAACAATTTCAAAACGTTTCAGGTTATAACTTGATCTCTTTAAAACAAATAGTAATCTTTAGCACGACTCTCTGGTAACTTTCTACAGTGTTCAAATCATGGGTGCCAACCATGATTCCCTCCCTTTCAATCCCATGACGTGGAATCTGTAGTTTGCGCTTACCCTGGGCTACAGTGCATTTGTTTACTGGGTTGCAGGGGGAGATACACCACTGAAACTAGGAAATTTAGATAGCACCACCATCGGCGGCGGCTCCTTTATAAGAGTGTCAGGGCGTTGCCCCCCTATATTTGGTCCCCCCAGCCCCCGAATTTAAAGTAAATAAAAATTTACAGTTTAAATATTTTGTTTACGGACGCGGGTGAAGTCTATTCTTTTTTTTATTTGCCGAGTTGCATAGTGATGAATGGGTGGGGCTAAATACTAACTAGGCTCACACTTGCACTTAAAAGTGCGCATTTCCGGTTGGCCGACTGCCTTTCTGCAGCTAGCCCAACATGCCCATTAGAGAGGCCTATCACCATCTGTGATTAGTGAGGGGGTGGGCAGCCGCAGATGCCTGCACTCAGAAGGAGCGATTGGTCCACCTGCCCGATCCAATCCTGGCACTGCTTTCAGCAAGGTTGCAGCATCTGGATTGGCCACAACTTGCAGCACTAAAGGCAATTGCACACGGAGTCCGTCGAGAGACTCGTGGCCACACCTGTCGAGTTCCATCCGTACTGAAGGCAGCCCTCTCAGACAGCGCGAGATGCCCACCACCACGGTGTTGAAAATATGAGGTAATTTAAGGAATTCTTGGCTGAGGTGGCAATAGGGCAATGTCTGGATGGGATCTGTTACATAGCGTTTCACTGACACATCTGCATGCATGCTGATTAATCGTACATTTACATTTTTGCATGCTACAGGCACTCAGCCTCTCATTACTTTCTGGTGGCATTCCTCTAGTGCCCAGCAAGTGGTTCAAGGAGAGCAGCACCAAACATCTGCAGCACCGGGACTTCCTGGCACCCATGGTAGTCCTCGGCAAGCTCTGCCTACCAGCATGGGGAGGTACAGGGTGGCTATACATCAAGGGTACCCCAAATGCCCTTCCACGCCATCATTTTCATCTAAACTTTCAATAACCTTTTGGGTAAATGCTTGAAAAGTGTGTGGTGCAAATGGGCTGTTCAAGCATTTCTTAAAAAACATTTCAGTGCGATATATACACAATTCAAATGTTAGAAGAAAAATGAGGTCAATGGAGAAGATGTGATCTCACAGCTACACTGCCAACTTTGGAGCTGGGAAACCAAGGTTCGAGCCTCGGGGTTGACTCCACATCCTGCGATTCTGGGCAAATCACGTAATCTCCCTGTGCCTACCAAAAAAAAAAATGAATGTGTCCTTGTGTCGTAACTGGCGCTCATGTAAAGTGCTCCAATACCTTTGAGTCGAGTTTGCGCTATATAAATCTACCCAAAAAAATAAATTGTGTATGTGTGCAGGGCGAGATTCACTAAAAGAGGCTCTTGAATTCAACCAGGGAACAGCCCAGGCGAGGTCTAAGTAGTTGGGTACAGGAACAGCTGCTTGCTCTTCAAATAAACCAAACAGCCATCGATATGGTCATAGGCGACCAGCTTGAGACCCGTTCGTTGCTCCATGCAAGGGCCGAAAGCAGGATTTCATCCTAGTTCACATGCCCGTTGACCTATCCACAGATCTGGACACAGTGGCCACTATTTCCGCATCCTCCCCTGTTTCTTCGATTATTCAGTAATTTTCACTTTATCTGTAAAGTGTCTGAAAGTGTTCTGAAATGTCAAAAAGGTGACTTGTTGTCACTACACCTAATTGTTATTTTAGGTTTTCCTTTTTGATACTTTAATCACCGTAGTAAGAGTTAAAGAGGGCCTATGAACTCAAAATCTGCCAAGAGCTGGCCCAAGGTACAGCATGATGCCCTGACTCTACGAGCTCTTCTAAAAAAAAAAAAAATGCAAATGTAGCTGTCACACTGCTCACTAATTCTGAACACACAAAAAACTGCATTTATCGCCTTTCATGAAATCTGAAGCCATACATAACCCATCTGTACTGGATGAACTAAAGGTGGAAGGTTTGCCCTCTATCACCTGAAGTAAAACTTCTCAAAACTGCAAAAAAGAGCTTAGTATCTGGCAGCTTAAATCTTTTTACTTCATGGCTAATTCCAAAAGTGCAAAGGTGAAATGCTATGGATGGATCCATCTTTCGCAATCTTATTTTTTGAAGTATTTGTTATGCACAGTGTCACCAATTTTCTTGGCTCCGCTCAACCAATACAGTGAAGAAGCAGAGCTATGTTACAGGCGGAATACACCTTGGGTGTTTATTTACATAGGTGGGTATGTGTGATTGGCTTGGGGATAGTTGGACAGTTTGGAAACAGACCAGTTAGGTATCATGTCTGGGGAATCTTTTTACTGGCTTGTAATGACCCTTGACACTTGTGTGGTAAAGTGCCCCATGTGCACCCACTCTTTTTCCCTAAAAATTGTTTCAAATGTATGATGTAAAATCCACTATTAGAATAAATGTTTTTTCAACATTTTCTTGTGGGGGGAGAACCCCCACCCTCGCATCAACTATTTTCAGTTTAGGCTTGCTTGCTGGGCATTATAGTCATATCTAAAATGTTATGACTCACCACTTTTGAAATCCACCAGCCACCACTGACCACCATGAGATTTATATCCTGTAAATTAGAGTTTGGCCTGATGAAACTAGATAGATTTCAAAATAGATAACTAACATACTGACTTGCATTATCCAGGTCAAATGCAAGAGAAAAGCAATGAAAAACCTCCATTACACAATATATTTTTTACACAAAATTTAACTACCGTCATTTTGATGGACTACACGTTGCTAGTCTTCAAGTATATAATGAAGGGGTCTGGAAATTCCAAATCTTTGTTAAGTCTCCAACATATGGAAAATTCAAATAAGCTATGTTCTTGTAGGACCCTCATCAAATTGAGAGTGGACCCCATATTTGGCTCTTATATGTGCTGGAGTCAATGTCAGCAGTCAGGCACGATGTTGCACCTATGGTGATCTTGCAACTGAATTGAAGATATCAGAAAGGAAGTGTGACTCACATACGATATATAAATAGGGTTCAACTCCTATATGACCCCACTCCCACCCTTGTCCCATACACCAGAGCTAGAAATCTCCAAACACACTACCGCTGGCAGGTGAAAATATGTATAAACAATGGTGAACATTTCCCGTACTTTATCAAAAAGAGTGGGGCAGTTGGGTGAATTTGGAGCCCATTTTGTACAGAAGTCCCAGATCATGTTGCCCTCATTCTGTATCCTCACCCATGAATGAACTAAGACACACTGGCATTTGTAATGAAGGTAGTACTCATTGATAAATCTTTAACTCTGTTCAAGCTCTTTCAAAATACTGGGTACACATCAGTGCTGTGGCAAGGATGCTATGGGCTCAAGGCAGGCAAGTAAAATGGGGACCATTGACGCCACATAAGTAGTAAAAGGCAGCCATCACTGCGGTGCAATACATCCTTAACTCACTGCACCTTCTACTCTAATGAAAACTGCATGTCCAAGAACATGGCGGAGTGATCAGATTGGTTTACCTTCTTCTGAGTACCCCTTGGAAAACTTTTAAATAAAAAGGTTTAGAAAATACATTGTCCTGTTTAACACGGAAAGCTATCAGTTTTTCCAATAAGATGATTTATCTTAAAATGCTGAATTAAAATACCACATTTCCCAAGACTTTTTTCTGCACATAAAAATATAAGCCATGCAAGCCGATATAACATAATTCAGAATATCCCTTTCTGAAAGAAGTTAATGTTCAATGACGATGATCCATTTCCTGAACGGAGTACTGAAGATACATAGAGTAAAGTCGGCTGTAGGGTTTACAGTACTGTCAAAAGTGTTGGGAACCCTTGGTTGAATTGGCTAGAATAGGGTCACATTCTAACTGTGAACGTGTACAAGCTACAGTAAAGCCGGGCAGAAAAAAGTAAAGCTTGAGCCTCTGCCATTAACATTTTAAAATAATCCTTAAACTTCCTGCCTATCCACAAGATTTAACAAATAATGAAAGTATGAGGGGAGAGTGTGGGTTGCAGGAAAAATCCAGTCTTACGATAGTAGTCTTTCATAGAAACTGAAACAGGGCTATAAAAATACAACAATTACTAAATGCAAATAATTGTTATTCACATATTAGGATTACCATTAAGAAACCAACCAACTGCGCTTGAGAAATATATATGGCCCTGAACTAGTCACTGTTATGGCAACTACCTTTTTCGGGAGTTGGGGTGCCAGCCTCACCCGAGACCCAGGAGAGGAAACCTAGCCTTGCCTTCTAACCAGAAAATAACAAGCACTTTACTAAACTACACCGCGTCCTTTGTACCGTCATTACTTCATTGGGGTGGGCCCACGTTTGACAATCCTGAAAAATTGCCAACTCGGAGGTGTAAATAAAGGTCTCTGGTCCTCGTGATTTTGCTCTGCCTGCACATTTCCCATCAGCTGATATGTGCTGCTCTGGTATTCACACAGTTCCACAGAATGTACAGGATGGCAGCTGGATTATTACGATAAACCAAGGTAGAGCTCAGCGCCATCAACATTAAAGGTAAGCAATCAAGGTATTACCTTCTTCCCCTCTTTTCTAAGGGCCCCTATTTCATCAAGGATGTCAAGGTAGTGCCTCGAAGCAGGCCATCTGTCACAATTAAAGTTATAGCAAAATCGTGGGCTACGTGGGACCAAAAAGAAATAGAAATCAGGCTACAAAAAAAAGTTAATATTCTCTGTCAATTGCAATAAAAACATAGGAATTAAATATATCGCTGGCCGGCGATGCTGAAAGTGTTCTGGGGAGCACAACTAAAATACACATTCGGAGCTTAATTTGCAAAAGAATAAGTGTTGGGTTCCAGAGTTTAGTTATGAAGCCCATGACAGACACCATGAAGGTGCCGAATACCAAGGCTGTGTTGTCTTAAGTCCACCTCATACCTCTTTGATCCACATCAAGACTTCCTCTGCCTTTTTATCTCAATTTTGAAGATTTATTTTTTCATCCTTGCATTCTCCCTTTGTCAGTTTTCCCTCCTTCTCTTCCTCCTTCTTTCTCCCTTTTGTGTTTTTCCTTCTCTCTTGCTCTGGATAAATGTCTGTTGAGGAAAAATAAATGCCGGCCCCCAAAAAAGGGAGCAGGTGGGCCCTACCTGCAACCATTGACTCAAATTAAGAAGTGGACACTATGAGCTACTGTTGAAAATACAAGTGTGTCTCCAGTTGAAATGTTATTATATCACTGAAATTGTTCGCTTCCTAAAGTTATTAATGGAGCCACTTTTGACTACAGACTTTCATACTCGGAATACAAATCATATCTAATTGTGCACAGTGCTTCACTCATTCTACCAGAGTGCTTTTAACTGTAGTGGAAGCTTGATCCTTTGTGAAAGGAACATTTGAGGATTAGACAAAAGTATAGACCTTTCCCTTAAAAAGAAGACAAACAAGCACTGGCAACGTCAATAGGTCAGGGTTTAGTGTGCTAATGGATGCAGTATTAGCACATTAGAGTGAGACACATGGGATGCCTCCAGCAGAGAGGACAGTGAGGGCCACAGTTGTAAAGCAGTCCCTCATGCGGTTCAGAGCAAGCATTGGAGAGGAGGTGGAAGACTACACTCAAACCGCCAACAGCATTAGGTGAGCACTGGTCTGGACAAAGACATGGCTGACAAAGCCTCACGCTCGTCGTTGTAAGAGACCGGTCGAAGAAAGTCAGTTTTGAAAGGAGGGGATCCAAAGCCCACTCTTGGTGTACTGTCAGCTGACTGTCTGACAGACAGGTGTCCTGTTAAAACCCAGACTTAAAAAGGGTACGGTCAGGCAAGAAATCAAAGAAGGGCAGTGGAGGATTAGACCACATCAATGTAGGGCGTCACAGAAAAAGTTTAATCTTTTATAACACTAATTAGTCACCTTGATATATACTAAATATGTTGAAATAAGATATGCCATATCGATTTATGAAATCTAAAAGGATTTGGCACCCATAAGTGTGGCACAATATTTTGGATTGATTGAAAAATGAAATACAATATTGCATTCTTTATTCCCAACTACATGTGAAGCAATCAATAAAAAAAAATCATATTTTGTTGGATGGAGAATCTGTTTTAATTATCAGGTGTATCTTAACTACTAGTCTATCATGAAGCTGTGCAACGAGGGGGCACTGGAGAGAGAGAGGTACTAAATTTACTATTGTCAATATAAATGCCTTAACAAAGAATGCATTTTAAAGGTAAATATTTTGTAAACAAGGTAATGTTGGTGGATTTGACAACCTCCCTGTGGATTTAGTGGAACAAATAGATAGACTATTAATTAATCTGTGGATTTGTAAAATAGCCTGTCTTAACAGTTAATTTTTTTCGCTATAGTGCACATATTTTTTGATCACATTTAATGTATCTACTTACTAATAAACCTTTAGGCAGCACTGGTAGAATCAGTGCAATGTCCTACTGTGATATTTATTGTAATCTAACCTTTTAGTAGGTTTTCTGATAACCTATGAGTTATAGTCATCTCCATCTTACACTGTTATATTATCTAATGTTAGGAGGGTATTTGTTTAGTGTATGTACACCATAGTTTCTCTGCGCTGTTTATCTGGATTTGGTCGGCAATGCACTGTTAAATTGGAGATTAAGAGAGAACAACAAAAGTCCTTAAAGAAACTATCAAAAGAAGGAAAAAGTTATGAATGAAGAAATAAATAGGAAGTATGTGCCAGGCTTTAGCAGCAGCCAACAAGATAGCATGATCGCCAAAATAGGCAGTTACGGATTTTGGGATTTTGGGCACAAATTGGGTATTGGACTCTGTCTTTTTGTACTATTTAAATTTGGTTGATACGAAGTCTGTTGAAGATTAAGAAATTGCTCAGTGGGCAATAGTCATGACCTTAAAAATGATTATTTGGCACACAGGCAGCCATTGCAGATGTTTACGGTAGAGAGGGGTGTGTTGGCACTTGTTAACACCGCAGCTGAAGCTACCAGAAAAGTTCCTAATGATTTGTAGCTGAATTCGAATTTAAGAGACTCTGAGAAAAATAGAGTTCCCATTATCAATGTGAGACTGAATAATGGCAGTGATTGTGGTTATGTGACACTTGTCCACATAAGAAAGGATGTTCCGGATGTTCTTAGGGATACAAGAAGCAAGCGCTAGCTAGTTTATTAGTATTATAACAAAATGTAAGATTTGAGTCCAAGAAAAAGCACAATTTCCATCGCCTAAGTTTGCATACAAGTGTGGGGGCCATTGAAGATGGCCATGAAAGACCTTGGGGGGAAAATAGAAGTTCTATTTTGGCTGAATTTAATTTCAGAAAGCTTTTAGATATCCATCAACAAATTAAGTGTAGAGATTTGCGTAATAGGAGGATGTTTACAGTTTAAACCAAAAGATCAGCTCTATATTGTGTGCATCCATGTAGAATTTCGCATCCACATGGGACAACAATTCAGCCAACATGCACATGTAGATATTTAACAGTAAAGGAAACAACATTGAACATTGTGGAGCTTTGAGTTGTTGTTGAAAGGGAAATAGTCACCACTTGGTAAAGGTTGGACAGGTAAGATGTAAACCACTTTAGAGCTTTACCTTCAGTCCCTGTATCATGAAGCCCTGGAGCAAAGAATGGCATGGTCATTAGTGTCAAGAAGGATCAAGACTGCTGGACTGCCAGAATCTTCCAAACTGCGAACGTCAGCAACAACAGAGAAAACAGCCAAGTCAGTGCTTCTAAGTAGTTGTGAATGTTCAACATATTTTGACCAGTAAGGGAAATGGGAAATAGTTGCATAAATTAACTGGGTCAAGGGTTGGTTTCTATGATTAAAGGTTTAACCGCATCAGTTTTCCATTGATTAGGGAAGATACCCAAAGTTAGGAAGCGGTTGAACAAAGTAGTTAGTTCAGTAAGGAGCAAGAGTCCAAGATCCTGGAGCCAACCTGCACGGCTAACATCCAGGAGACCTCTAGATTGGTGGTTGTGTTTAGTGGCCTCTGAGATCTCTTCCTCTGATAAAGCTAATGCAGAGTATCATGCTAACTATGCATGGGCTGGATTCAGTTTTCTGCTAAAATGGCTGAGATAATAGTTTTGATTTCGTAGCTGAAAAAATGCCAAATCCGCACAAAAAGAAAGAGGGTGAGCAATACTTTGCACTGGAGCACATGAAGTCTAGAAATCATTTATGATGTGGAAAAGTTCTTTAGCTAGGTTAGGTTTTGGTGTAATCCGGTGATTGTAGTATGATGCTGATGACTTGTTTCAATGAGGCTCTGCCTTTTTTAGGTGTGGCCTATAGGCAGCTTTAGTGGTCACACCAGCCTCTTATTTTCACCACAAATGTACTCTATAACCATAAATAGACACACAATCACAGATGGCCTTTATGCACTGATCACTTGAAGTACCTTGGACATGTTGGTTCAGCCTGCAGCACATCATACATGAATGGGGCGGTGGATCTTGTGAGACTATGGAACATAACTAATGACTTTCAGCCTGCTGGAGTTTGTTCTTTGTGATTCATGTATATGAAAGGAGCAAACAAAGTGTTATGATTTTGGTGTTTCTAGTTACAATTCTGGTGTAAGCTCACTGGCGCTTGTACTAGAGTACTCCCCAATGTTTAGCATTTTTGTTATATATCTCGAACATTGACTATTTACGTACATATTGTATTGCATTTTCATTTTCTATATAAGCCTTTCTAATATTATTGTTAATATTAATGTATATGTTTACACTGTTTTTTTTTTTTTATAGAGCAGTCATTACCCAGAGGTGTTCGGGCACTTTACAATAGAATTAGAGCATTGCTTAAGCAATATAGGTAACATAGTCCTGTATAACGATTAACACAATGAAACAAGGGTAAGGCTAGGATGGTGGCAAAAAATATTGTGCTTTAGAGGCAAGTCTCTGGGTATGGACAAGTGAGAGCATTCCCCGACGTTAGAGGACTTTGCAGTACAAGAAGAGAATTACATCGGACATACCCATTAGACAGACATAATCATGGAGTAACAGAACAAAAACAAGTGCAAAACTACATAGGTGCCAAATAACATCACAGTTCTTAAGGCTAGGGTCAAAGCAAAGCATACCACGCTGCATGATTTAGGAAAAAAAGAAATTAGTTTTAGTCCCTTTTGAATAGAAGGGATTTCAAGTTTGGATTTAAAGATTGGCAGTGGTACGGAATGCCCAGAGGTAAACCGTTCCAGACTTTTATCGCCCTCCACTGAAAAAGGCTGGGCCATAACCTGTTCCTTTTTAGATGTCAGTGGTTCTAGAAGCAGAGCTTTAGCATTCCGTGATAGTCCAGACCTCCCCAAATCTAAACCTTGGCAGTACGGTAATGTGAAGTAGGTGTGTGAATGGTCTTGTGGGTGATGCACGCTTGTTTGTACATCGCTCCGGCTTCAATAGAAAAGTGTTAAATAGTACAAGGCAGATGTGGTCATTCCTTTTTGCCCCAAGGTGAAACGTACTAGCCCGTGTAACCTGCTTTTCTAAGGAGTGAGTTACATTTTGATTGTGTTTGCAAGCATTTTTATTTACGTGGCACGTTTTAATTTTCCCATTTAATTTGCTGGTGTCAGTATCATAACTAGCTCCAGTGTGGAGAATCTGCACCTTTTAGCCGAGCAGGACCTTTTATTAGCTTGCCCAAATTTATGTTAACAATTTGCAATAGGTAATCTGATAGCTACACAAATAATCACCATGAAGCACATCTTTCAGTGAAAAATATGTATATCGTTCTGTTAATGTTAGCGATTAAAATAGTTTTGCTAATTAAGACAAATATCACATTGTTTTTTGGACGTTTACGCTGTGATTGAAGTTTCATTTTGCACTGAATATTTGCTTTAAAAATATGTCAAACTGCTTCTTTCAAAGAATATCTGGAAATTTGAAAAGAACAGCAAATCAATCAATCAAGGATTGAAAAAGCATGGCAAATCACCCTTGCGGATCTCGAGGCGAGGGAGATGCTCACTGCTTTGTGGTGCTCTTTTCATTCAAACAACGTCTGGAGTCCTTTCTTGAATTGCAGAGTGAAGAGGCGTCCTGAGGTACAGGGGAAGGTTGTTCCAAGCTTTGTCTGTCAGGTGTGAGAAGGAGCATCCTCCAGTGTTGCCTCGGCAAATCTGGGGGAGTGTCTTCGAGGAAGAGGGAGGCAGATCGTAGGTGGCTGTTTTGTTGGTAGAAGTTAATGCATTTGTTGATGTATACTGGTCCTTCATTGTGCAGGACCTTGTATGTGTGGATCAATATCTCAAACTGGTATCTCTTCTGGATCGGGAATCACAGTAGCTTCCTTAGGTGGGGTGTCACGTGGGTCCATCAGGGGAGGTCGATGAGCCTTGCCGCTGAGTTTTGTATTGTCTGTAGTCTCTTCAACAGGCATGTGGTGATATCTATGTAGAGTGTGTTCCCGTAGTACAGCCTGCTAGTGACGAGGGCCTGCGTGACGATGCTCCTGGTGTTGACAGGGAGCCACCTGAAGCTCTTGTGGAGCATGCATAGGGTGTGGAAGCAGGCAGATGAGACTGCATTTACCGGTTTCTACATAGATAGCTTACTGTCTAAGATGATGCCAAGTTTGCTGGTATGGTCGATGAGGATTGGGAATGGGCTGTGTTCAGCAGGCCACCATGCGTCGTTCCATGGTGAGGCGTCGTTCCATGGTGAGGCGTGGTTTCCAAAGAGAAGGTCTTCCGTCTTGTCCGTGTTGAGCTTGAACCAGTTTTCCTTCATCCAGTCAATGACGTTCATCATACTTCTGTGGAAGTTGACACTGGAGGAGGAGCTAATGCACGTTTGTATTTTGAGTTGCTAAATGTACACAACATTCAGCCAAACTAGAATGTAAGGGAAAAATATGCCATGATCTTATGAACTGTTTTCATCTTACTCGTTCGTGCAAACTGCAAAATAAATTGAAAAGTCTGATATTTCTATTAGGAAAAATACTCCCAAATGAGTCATTTTACTTTCCTGAACAAAATTGCATTTTTTAAATTTGCATTGCTTTCTCCTCAGCATCACACACCCAACTTGATCCACAGCTGGTTGGATAGTGTGGAGCACTATATATGACCCAATAATCATTCATGTTTCGAATGCAAATATATAATGGAGCAACTATATCCCTGCCTCGGTGAGTGAGGGGTGGATCGCGGAGTGAGAACTATCAAGATGATGTGGAGAAAGCATGAAGCACTGGTCTGCGGGGAAATGGTGTCAAGTGCATGGACTTCGGTACAACACGGCAGTGCTGTATCTGAAGCTACATTACATTTTAGACATTTGTTTCAGTCTTGAAGCAGCAGCAGGGCTAAATGCTGCAGTGATGTGCCAGGCACAGTCTAAAATTTCACTCCTCACTGCACTTTTGCCATTAAAAATCAAACTTGCCTAGCTGTGAAGCATTACCTTCCTCAGCTCCCATTCGCTCCTGTGCATTTTAACTTTAGCTTTGAATTTCACCCTACAGATGGGATATACCCATTTTGAAAAGTAGCATTTGGGGTACAAAAGGTGAGAGGATATCAATGGTCACCAGAAAGAGAAGGTTTACTGGGTCAATAGAAGCAGTCACACTGAAAAGGAAAATAAACATACACAAGGGCAGATAGAGGGATAGTAGAATCTTTCTCTGGAAACAACTCATATACTCTCTTTGACTAAGGAAGCACTTCCTTACCATGCCATTCTTCTCACACCACTAAGTTGGAATGATCCAAAGCAACACTGTCACTAACTAACTCACAGCACACCTCATTAACAAACTGTGAAGGGCCAACATAGCTAACTGTTTCTCATCTCATACCAGAAGGCTCGATCATGGCTCCCATATTCCTCAAGATTTACATTGTACAAATAGTCTCCAAACACTAATCACTCACATATCTGAAATACAACATGGATAATGAAACATCAAATTGAAGTTGAACACTAAAACACTCCTACTTTGCCCCCCAAAAAAGACAAATATGTCTCACACCCTCAAAATTGTCACAGCAGAAAATTTCTTAGGGTTTCTCCCCCTAGATCCAAAACTCAAGCTAGAAACCTATGTCAAGTCTATTTCTAAAAACATAAACCAAATACTTTTACTGCTCACAAAAAGGAATAACAACCCTGCAAGTGTATCTTGACGTTTTAACAGTTAGATTCTCTCCACCACCCACAGCTATTCCACTACTTCCCCCACCTCTCCCGATCGAACATTACTGGCCACTATAACTCACATTTTATTCCCAGTTCTCATACCATGTACCAATCACTTAGGAGTGCAGTGGCTAATATATTGCCGCATTTGTACCAGCAATGATCGGAACTTACCATAACTAAGGCCAAAGGCTAGGCAAGAAGCTTCCCCCATTAGGCAGTTGGGGTACCCTTGTTTATTTGGGTAAGGAGCCTTCTTTTGAAAAATAAATCTTATGACGCTCTTTCGCGTCACTCATTTCCATTTACTTGGCAACAAGTTCCACTGTGATTGTTCACTATTTCCTTAGAAAAACCCACTCATCTCACTGGTATCAGTATGCAAAAGACATATAGGGTTGAAAGATAACTCAAATATTATCTTTAAAACTAGATCCAAAATCTAAATACATACCCATTTCCAGATTTCTTTCCTTCTAATGTATTTAAATGCTGTTCAAGGGTCTCCATTAGACTACTTGGTGCCTGAAATTGAGAAAGGAAATACAAGATGTTTTCTCATTTGGTTAGTCTGTTTGCAAGAAAGCCTGTAATTTAAGTTGATCTCGACAAGCACACAATCTTTACACCCATTTGCAATATTTATCAGTGTGAAGGAGGTGCATGCTCATGCTATACAAGTCAAGTCTAAATCAGCCAACTTTAAGATTTCCATGCGTGAAACTCTGAAGTTAGAAAAGCAAAGCAACCTTTCTACACGCAGAAGATTCTATTGACGCAAAAACATAATGCATTTGCAATCTACACAAACATCGAGCTCAAAATGAATTTCAAAACCAAGTAATAACCACACAGAGGCAACACATACCACATTCGCATGGGTTAGGTTGAAAAAAGTTGAAAGTCCCACCCTACATCTCCCTATGCAAAAAACTATCAGGGAGTAACCCATGCCTTCCACATCACTTACACCAGTCTGGTTAAGATGAACCAAAATTTTGTTCATCAGCCAAAAACCCACTCAGAACCTTTAATAGTAAAACTCACATCCAAAGACCAAAGTATGCATTCAAGAGGACAACATATTAAACAGCCATTTGCAATGCAATAGGTCTTGCATTTACAAAAGATTGAGCTTTGACAATGACTTATTTATTTTATTTTTATTTTATTGTTAAAGTTTTATTTTAGGCCTCTAGCACAGATCCAGTCAGCTTGCTTGCCAAACATAAAATGTTATTCTTTACGGTTCAATAACCACTTTCTCCACACTTAAGGTAGTTGTTAATTCATTTCCAGTACATGTATTTGTATTGCACCCAACAAGCCCACGAACAGTACATGTACACAACCATATCTTTTATTGGGCCGTTTGAATTCCAAGTAAACTGCCTTGCACAAACAGATGATAGATGTATTACTGCCACATGACATACTCTGGCTGCCTCAGTATGAGTTGTAACTAAAGAGATTTGGATCATGCATAGTTCACACTAGATGACTTCCAACACATTTTATAGACTAGTATTTAGGCTGGGAATGTGTTATCAACACATGCATGAGTATATTAGTATGACATGGGTAAGTGAGGGCAATGTTGCCTGAAGCTTTTGCTAGTGTTCAGATGGTGTATAAATGGGAATCCTGACTGAAGTGTCATGGATGTGTAATTAGTTGATTTGTATGAGGAGGCACATACTATCTGGATGTGCATTTAGACCGAGTGGATCAGAGGATTTGTTTCACAGAGAGTGAGGTGCATGCATGAGTGGGCAGCTGCTGCACAGGTGCATTTTCATGGATCAGCGGGGCATTTGTTGTATTCAAGGAGTGATATGCATGGACAAGAGAACTGATGGAGCACACAAAACTGAGGTGGCATGGATTAGTGAAGTGCATCTTAACTGAAGAAGTGTATGCATCAGTGGAGAAAATGGTCTTGTGGAATTGGACTCACATCAGAGTTTCAATGCTGTACAGAAGAGTTTTATACAATAGAGGCAGGAGTATAATTTGCTCAGGAGGGACACTTGAGAAACTAAATGATGCATTAATGTTTACTTTTGGAGCATTGGTTACACAAGCTCATATGCAAATCTCAAAATATCATAAATGCACGTTTGGTCCACAGAGTCGATGGAAGCACGTTTATGTCACATACATGCATTGGTCATGTAAATCAGACCACCGTTTGTTGTATTCTGAAAGTGATACCTTTGCATGAGAGTGTCCACATACAAATGTCGGCCATTTGGTGCGTGTGGTTGGATGGTGGATGGATGTCTCTTTGGTAGGTGTTATGATGTTTGGCACATAAGGTTTTAGGAATTCTTTCAGCATAAGTACATTTTCATTTAAGCCAACAATG
This sequence comes from Triturus cristatus, assembly GCF_964204655.1. NCBI lineage: Eukaryota > Metazoa > Chordata > Amphibia > Caudata > Salamandridae > Triturus > Triturus cristatus. The sequence continues at coordinate 588,419,744 of NC_140589.1, forward strand.
CGCACAATGTTCAAAAGGTATTGCCTGACCTAGAAAATTGTTTGTTTTGCACATATCAGAATGTACAGGCAAATCAAAACCATATTTGGAATAACACAAATATGCAGCTGAGTAAATTTGTTCCCAAATAGTCACCACGAAAATCAGTTATTTATGATAAATACTGCAGCGTATGAAGATAGATTTGTCCAATCAGCAACGTACCCATTACAAACAACGACTTCAACATCCCCTGCATTTATAGGACCATTATAGATCTCCATTAAATTGACTTGCACACAGCCAACACGTTTTAGTAAAACACAACAATGTGCAAACAAGAGTTTGAAATTGTAACTGACACAAAATCACTTACAATTCAGCAATTACTGACACAAAAAAGGGTGTTCACCATCACTCATTACAGCGGGAGGTTACATCGCTCACTTTATCTTTAAGTGACAAGACATTTAAATACATCAAAACCAAAGACCTCTCCTGGATATATGTTATACTTTCATGTGAAATGGAATTTGCTATCATTGCTGTACTTGAGTAACAATAATAGCTGTAGATTTGTGTAAGCATCAGAACAAAACTGCAGTGCACTCATCATTGCACCTGTTAGAAATTGGATTACTGGTTGACTGGGGTGTAAGCTCTGGTCGAGCAGCAACCACAATCCTAGTCCCGGTAAGGCACAAGCAAACCCCAAATTAACTTGTGCTCAGCCTCCTGGTAGATTGACACAGAGCAGTCAGTCTTAACTTTGAGGCAAGGTGTTAAATATGTGTGCAATACTTCGAACAGGAAAACATTGAAACACCACACAGAAAGAACTCGCACAAGGTTAGAAAAATACAGCTTAATTACATTTTTTTAAAACAAGATCTAAATGACCAAAATCCAATCAACAGAACCGGAGTTATGAATTTTTCAAGAATAAACTGCAATCTAGAGCGTAAAAGCATAAAGGGCTAACCGCGGTTATCTGGTTGCGATGTGCCGGGTTAAATTCAAAGGTCCAGGCAGACTGCAATGGAGTACTGGTCGGATACAGTCCCAGATTAGTCCAGCTAAAGTTTTACCTTCTCATCTTTTTCTGCCAAAGAGTCCCGTTCATTGAAGGGCCGCAGAGAGCAAGGAGGGCGGGTGGGCTGGAGTCTTGCGCTGGCAGTCCTCTGCGGCGATCAATGCCTTCTGTGTGAAGAGACAAGCCTGCAGTGGCTTGAACTGATTTATGGGAAGAGCAGCGCAGTTCTGGCACAAACAGGCCTGTTTAGGGTTGTGAAGAGCCAAAAGCTAGAATTTAAGAGCTCATGAGCAGACTAAACCTTTTAGTCACTCTGGGGTCCTAGGTTCAAGATGGGCTCCAGGTCTAGTTCTTCCCTAGACAAGAGGGTAGCAGCCAGCAGGTCAGCACCGTAAGGCAGTAGCTCCTTCAGCATAGCAGTCAAGCAGAGTGACAGACCTTTCAGCAGAAGCAAAGCAGTCCCTCTTCCTGGCAGAGTATTCACAGTTCCAGAAGTGTACTGAAGAGTTAGTGTCTGAGGTCCTTCTTTTATACACTGGTGACCTGCTTCTAGATAGAGACTGAAATGCATGGCTCCAAGCTGGCTGAAGTGACGATGCAGGGCCGTTAGGCCATTTGTGTGGGTACAGGACACAGCCTATTTAGGTGTAAGTGGGACTGTCCCCAGCTCCTCTCTCCAATCCTGCCAGTGATGGCCAATTCATTCACACCTAATCTCCCCATTCATTCACACCTAATCTCCCCATTGTGTGCCACTATCTAGGAGGAATACACAAAGCCCAAATGCCAACTACACAGTCATGTGATCAGAGCCAGGTTTCAGACTCCAAATGGCTAAGGCAAGAAAATGTCTACTTTCTAAAAGTAACATTTTCAAAATTGCATTTTAAAAGCCAACTTCACCATAAGTTAGGATTTTAAATTGTGATTCGAGAGACACCAAACTTGAAGGGGGGTCATCTTTTCCTTTTTGGACATTACATTTACGAAATGTAATAAGGTAACTCCAATGTTATCCTATCAGAGAGATGGGCCTTGCAGTAGTGAAAAACGAATTTAGGTGTTTTTTACTACAAGGACATGTAAACCTTAAGAGTACATGTCCTAGCTTTCAAATACACTGCACCCGGCCCTTTTTTTGCCAGGTCGAAATGGCAGTTTAAAACTGTGCACACAGGTCTGTAATGGCAGTCATGACACACGTTTAAAGGGCTACTTAAGTGGGTGGCAAAATCAGTGCAGCAGGCCCACTAGTAGCATTTAATTTACAGGCCTTGGACACGAGTTGTGCACTTTACTAGGGACTTATAAGTAAATCGAATATGTTAATTGGGTATATGCCAATGTTACCATGATTTTAGGGTGGGAGTACACAGAGTCCTAAGCCCAGATAAAATGAAGTGGGAAGTCAAAGACCTCTGAAGTAAGACAGTGTATTTTCGAACAGATCGGTAAAAAGTGTCTCACTGGGATAAATATTATTGCTTACATCTCCTATTACTTGAACTTGAGTATGAATCCTAAAAAAAAAGACCACATCAGACTTTCATCTTTATATGGGCAATACACTGAAGGTTGTTAATTTGATTACCGCAAAAATTATTTCTAAATCGTAAGTGAAAGGCTTTATGCAGGCCCATGCTGAGCTATACATAACAGTCATTTAGTGTAACAGCTGCAGGATTTGAAATCATTTGAGGCTTTGACGATTGAAATCTAAGAGCCTGCCTCCAAAAAAGAAGAAAACATACTTTATTATATGTGTAGTATACCATAGCAGCATATACTATAACGAATAAAACAAATTTGATTGGTTTGCTATTTCGTGAAAATGTAAAGCAAGCACTGTAGTTTGGGACCTGTTGTGGGACAAGTTCAGGGATGTGAAACAGTCCTATGTCAGGTAGCAGTTGTTGATATCATTCAGGAACTTAAATACTTGGGAGATTTGCTATTTTGTTCAATGGCTGTTTTCTTGCTAATTGCTTTCGATAAAGTGTCAAAGTGTCACATGTGAAAAGCATAAGTGTCACTCATAGGCACAATGAAAACAGAGAAATAGAACTCATATGCATGCTTTAAACTTGGCAGCTATCACTAGCTCACCTTCACTGTGTTCAGCAGCAGCCTCAGACATTAAGTAGTGTCATGGCCAAAGAGACCATAACATCTGCACACTGGTTCCTACTTTACAGAGGCAAAATGTAAAGATATACAATTATGGCAATGACATTAAGCTGTTATTAAATGTCGATGATTCGCCAGAATCTACTGAATTCTTCCAAAACACCATAGTCTTTATTCAGGACTGAATTAACTGCCACCATCTGAAACTGAACTCTGATAAAACCCAGGTAGTGATGGTCACAAATAAGCTGCATTTTTGGAGCCCTTCCCTTTGGCCACAGGTGTTGGTTGCCCCCCCTTCGCCCCCCCCCCGATTTAAAAAAAATCGTTCAAAGACTGGATTCTAATCGACAAGGATATGTCAATGAAGCCTCAGATTGGATCAGTGACATGCTTTCATTTTCTAGCTGATTAAAATAGGATTTCTTTCTCTTTTGAGACCAATATTCAGATTGTAATTGTGCTGGTTATGTCATGAATTGATTATGCTAATGTGCTTTATTTAGGTCTTTCTCAGGGACTGAGTCACACTCCAGCTTGTCCAAAATCAAGCAGCCAGATTGTCCTGTAGTCAACCTAGACACTGCCATATTAAACCCCAGTTGAAAAACCTACACTGGCTTCCAGTCCCTGAGAGTACCCTTTGTAAAACCGGATGCACAATTTTCAAAACCACCATGACAATAGCCCCTCCTTTGTGACCTTCAGAATTCGGAATTACATCCCCAAGCGAAATCTCAGATCTGTTCATCACAATCTTTTAAAGGTCCTTAAATCCAACAGGAAGAGATTGGGGGGAACCAGGTTTACTGTGCTTGCTCTAGGTGTCTGGACTTCTCCCTCTAATAATAGATCTGCAACATCCTACGAGACCTTTAGAACCTCCTAAAAAACAAGCTTATGATTAATTGTCTCTTTTTATATCATAACATCCAAACTTTCTAGCAGAGTTAGATTCTTGCTCTAAGACATAGTGCTACCTAGTTTAGCATGCTGCTAGGATGGACAGAATCGCCATCACACTAGGTTATACCTTAAACGGTATATGTTAGACCAGACATCATTGGCGTGGTCCTCCCCCGTCTGTTACTTAGGTTTCATTTTTGTTGCATTAGGAATCTGTGCACTTTACCATTGATAACAAGTGCTCAAGTGCTTGTGTCTCTCTCCTTTAAACAGGGTAAAATTGGCTTACATCCAATTGGCACATTTAGTTTACTTATAACTACCTAGCAAAGTGGTACTACATGTATCTAGGACCTGTAAATTGAATGTGCTTGTAGCACTTATTGTACCACCCACTAAAGTAGCCCTTTACAATATGTCTCAGGTCGATCATTGAAGCCCGTGTGCAGTTTTAAACTGCCAGTTTGACCTGGTAAAATAACTTCTTTGCCAGGCTGCAACCTTCCTTTTTAATACATATAAATCACTCCCTAAGCCCTAAACAGTCCATATGGTAGGGTGAATTGTATTTGAAATGTAGCACATGTGTATTTAAGTTTTACCTGTCTTGGTAGTGACAAACTCCTACATTTATTTTTTCACTACTGTAAGGTCTACCTCTCCCGTAGGATAACATTGGGTTGCCTTAATACATTTATCAAGTGATAACTCTCCATTTTAAACAGGTAGAAATATCATGATTGGCCTTAAATGAATTGTAATAAATGGTAACGTTGGATTTTACATCGCAATTCTGAAAATGGCACTTTTAGAAAAGTTGACATTTTCTTCTATTGACCACTTGGTGCCTTTGTCCTGGGTAACGACTGTAAATAGCTTGGCAGTTGGCCTTTTTGTATTCCCGCCAGTGAGACAAGACGGGACTAGGTGTTGGTGTGCATTATTTTGGTATTTCTAGTTACCTATCCAACTTGGATGACTAGCTAAAAAGAATAAAAGTACCCGTCATTTTGTCGGCATGTACATGCGTGGAGTTTTTGCCTAAAAAAATGACATGAGTGGTTGAGTCAAAGTTTTTTTTTTTCTTTTTAAAACTTTACTCATGATGCACACCATCAGGTTCAGTGTGGCTAAAAACCATTTGCAAAGCAAATCAATCCCCAAAGGTGAGACCTATTTGGCTTTACCAATGTATTTTGGCTTTACAAGTGTTTAATTTTTTTTTCTTTTGAGGATCCATCAGCCTATTTTATGTTTCAGATGAACGAAACATTAACCTCTGTACCTTTCTTGTTAAAAAAAGAACGCATGTGTGTTGCAGTAGGGCACACGCAGGATGTGTAGTATTTAACATTTATTGATTTAACAGTATGTGTGTGTGCAGCAAAATCGAAACCATGCATGCTGTTTAATCAAAGCAATAAACCATGTTTCATTAAATTACATTAACACAATGTTCCAAGTCAAGCCCCTATGGAAGCTATCCGAAGTCAGTACTAGAACGCATAGCACCATAATATACACTTTTATTAGAGTAGTTGTCACTCGATGTAGAAGATTGTCACTCTTTTCTAAAGCGAAGGTCAGTGTCCTTGCTTATCAGCATTAGCTGGTTTTGTTAAGGTCTGGGCTAGAAACAAAACCTCCTAGATCTGCGCTTTCATATTTAGGAGAAATAATGCATAGTCAAAAAAAAAGAACACAGAGAGAGGAGATTTGGGTGTTTGTGTCAACCACATTTGGAATCAGCCTACAAAATAACATACAAATAATGGGATAATGGGTCACCCCCTACAGCTGAAGAACCGTGTACTGGGTCACTAACATTTTAGTTCAGAACCTTAGTGACAGCCTTTCCCCCCGTTCTATGAGTGTGTATCAAGAATTAGCAGCACAGATGAGGACAAGTTAGTCTTCAGCCCTGACAAAGTGCACCACACAGCAGTGCACCACCCCACCCACCAGCTACGGCGCTCGATATAAGCTGACAAACAGTTACTAAATCATTGATTTCTTTTTTTTTTTATTCTTTTTTTTTTTTATACTTTCGATATGTGTTAATCCTACAGACTGCATTCTACATAGCCACACATCCCACCGCTCCTCCCCCCAAACTGCTCACTGTGGCTACTCTGGTGCTGCTCACACTCCTGGTGGCCAGGTTGTAGGTGGTATCCAATTCCCCGACCAGCTCTGGTGAGACTAGAGCAGGTACTTGCAGGTAATTGTGTTTCGTTGATTGCACTTTGCAATAGAACTGCATCTTGCACATTCTCTCGCACCGAGCGCTATTCTGTCTATACTAAAAAAGAAAGTTCAGAGGTACCATTGTAAGTGAGCAGAAGAACTACTTCAACCCTATGCCCATGCAAAATTTGTCATTTCGTATTCTCATTTCCTGCTGTGATGCCTTCCTGACACTTCTACTCCTTGGTGGGTTATGCAAAAGGCTAACATTGCCACAGACTCAGGAGGATAATGAAACTTCAGGAATTCTGTGACTTGGGAGGGTGCATGCAAGTGGCACAGAGGGAGGGGAAGGTGTTCAGTTGGGGCAGAATGGAATACAGGAACACCCACAGTCAATGTGTGCCATATTAAGCAACATTTAGAATTAAAAGTTAATTTTTGGTGACAGAAAAACATGTAACCCTGCCAACATAATATGAACCTTCCCAAAACTATACAGCTTGGTGTGTGCAAAAAGATGTGACCGCACAGTGAAAAGATGAGTTGCCACATGCCTGTGTTAAAACATGCTTTTTAGTCAAGTTCCATTAAAATTAAAATGCACATCATGTTCTGTCCCTCCCCACAACTGCTAGTCGCTCAAAACCTCTGCTTTTTAATTCTGTTTGTGACCTTTTGATAACCAGTGACTGATTTACTCGCAGCTACTTACTTTTTTCACCACACACTCATTAAGCAAAGTGCTCTTTTGCCTTCTTGAAATAAGATGGTGAAAATACAATTCAAATTAGTTTTGGAGCAAATTACATTTCCAGATAATTTTCATATTTACAGTTTAATGATAGTGGAATGTTTATAATTATTTTTGGTTTGATTTAAAAAAAAATTCACAAGAAAAAAGCTTGTGGAGATATACACACACTCACATATATATATGCACACATATATATATATATATACACATACATATTCCAAATGAACTTGCTCCGCAATTGAAGATACCCACACAACGCTATGTTTCAACCTTCTTTATTCGGGAGGCAGCAGCGGACTCAGGGAGGACCTCACAGCGCAATGTTACACCACTTGCCTACGCGTTTCGAGAGTCAATCTCTTCCTCATGGCATGGTGTTAGTCGGGAGAGTGGAAGCATGGCCATTGATTTTGCACAGGTGATAAGCAGGTCTTGATCCCGCCCCAGTGGGCGTGTTTGTTGCAAAGCACCCTGGTAAACGTAGTCCAGAGTAGTAATGAAGGTCCATAGTGGGTGCCATTGCCATCTATCCCTCAGTGATTTTTGCCCATCGGGTCGCCGGCTGTCCCCTTCCGAGTTCGTTGCTGTAGTGATGCCCCTGCGAACAGGTACGTTGTTCCGTGTCTCGTGCCCCAGTTGTGGCACACGGATCTGCGGCGAGCAGCGGGGTTATCTTCGTGACCCGAGCTGGCCACACATATTCCAAATGAACTTGCTCCGCAATTGAAGATACCCACACAACGCTATGTTTCAACCTTCTTTATTCGGGAGGCAGCAGCGGACTCAGGGAGGACCTCACAGCGCAATGTTACACCACTTGCCTACGCGTTTCGAGAGTCAATCTCTTCCTCATGGCATGGTGTTAGTCGGGAGAGTGGAAGCATGGCCATTGATTTTGCACAGGTGATAAGCAGGTCTTGATCCCGCCCCAGTGGGCGTGTTTGTTGCAAAGCACCCTGGTAAACGTAGTCCAGAGTAGTAATGAAGGTCCATAGTGGGTGCCATTGCCATCTATCCCTCAGTGATTTTTGCCCATCGGGTCGCCGGCTGTCCCCTTCCGAGTTCGTTGCTGTAGTGATGCCCCTGCGAACAGGTACGTTGTTCCGTGTCTCGTGCCCCAGTTGTGGCACACGGATCTGCGGCGAGCAGCGGGGTTATCTTCGTGACCCGAGCTGGCCACACATATTCCAAATGAACTTGCTCCGCAATTGAAGATACCCACACAACGCTATGTTTCAACCTTCTTTATTCGGGAGGCAGCAGCGGACTCAGGGAGGACCTCACAGCGCAATGTTACACCACTTGCCTACGCGTTTCGAGAGTCAATCTCTTCCTCATGGCATGGTGTTAGTCGGGAGAGTGGAAGCATGGCCATTGATTTTGCACAGGTGATAAGCAGGTCTTGATCCCGCCCCAGTGGGCGTGTTTGTTGCAAAGCACCCTGGTAAACGTAGTCCAGAGTAGTAATGAAGGTCCATAGTGGGTGCCATTGCCATCTATCCCTCAGTGATTTTTGCCCATCGGGTCGCCGGCTGTCCCCTTCCGAGTTCGTTGCTGTAGTGATGCCCCTGCGAACAGGTACGTTGTTCCGTGTCTCGTGCCCCAGTTGTGGCACACGGATCTGCGGCGAGCAGCGGGGTTATCTTCGTGACCCGAGCTGGCCACACATATTCCAAATGAACTTGCTCCGCAATTGAAGATACCCACACAACGCTATGTTTCAACCTTCTTTATTCGGGAGGCAGCAGCGGACTCAGGGAGGACCTCACAGCGCAATGTTACACCACTTGCCTACGCGTTTCGAGAGTCAATCTCTTCCTCATGGCATGGTGTTAGTCGGGAGAGTGGAAGCATGGCCATTGATTTTGCACAGGTGATAAGCAGGTCTTGATCCCGCCCCAGTGGGCGTGTTTGTTGCAAAGCACCCTGGTAAACGTAGTCCAGAGTAGTAATGAAGGTCCATAGTGGGTGCCATTGCCATCTATCCCTCAGTGATTTTTGCCCATCGGGTCGCCGGCTGTCCCCTTCCGAGTTCGTTGCTGTAGTGATGCCCCTGCGAACAGGTACGTTGTTCCGTGTCTCGTGCCCCAGTTGTGGCACACGGATCTGCGGCGAGCAGCGGGGTTATCTTCGTGACCCGAGCTGGCCACACATATTCCAAATGAACTTGCTCCGCAATTGAAGATACCCACACAACGCTATGTTTCAACCTTCTTTATTCGGGAGGCAGCAGCGGACTCAGGGAGGACCTCACAGCGCAATGTTACACCACTTGCCTACGCGTTTCGAGAGTCAATCTCTTCCTCATGGCATGGTGTTAGTCGGGAGAGTGGAAGCATGGCCATTGATTTTGCACAGGTGATAAGCAGGTCTTGATCCCGCCCCAGTGGGCGTGTTTGTTGCAAAGCACCCTGGTAAACGTAGTCCAGAGTAGTAATGAAGGTCCATAGTGGGTGCCATTGCCATCTATCCCTCAGTGATTTTTGCCCATCGGGTCGCCGGCTGTCCCCTTCCGAGTTCGTTGCTGTAGTGATGCCCCTGCGAACAGGTACGTTGTTCCGTGTCTCGTGCCCCAGTTGTGGCACACGGATCTGCGGCGAGCAGCGGGGTTATCTTCGTGACCCGAGCTGGCCACACATATTCCAAATGAACTTGCTCCGCAATTGAAGATACCCACACAACGCTATGTTTCAACCTTCTTTATTCGGGAGGCAGCAGCGGACTCAGGGAGGACCTCACAGCGCAATGTTACACCACTTGCCTACGCGTTTCGAGAGTCAATCTCTTCCTCATGGCATGGTGTTAGTCGGGAGAGTGGAAGCATGGCCATTGATTTTGCACAGGTGATAAGCAGGTCTTGATCCCGCCCCAGTGGGCGTGTTTGTTGCAAAGCACCCTGGTAAACGTAGTCCAGAGTAGTAATGAAGGTCCATAGTGGGTGCCATTGCCATCTATCCCTCAGTGATTTTTGCCCATCGGGTCGCCGGCTGTCCCCTTCCGAGTTCGTTGCTGTAGTGATGCCCCTGCGAACAGGTACGTTGTTCCGTGTCTCGTGCCCCAGTTGTGGCACACGGATCTGCGGCGAGCAGCGGGGTTATCTTCGTGACCCGAGCTGGCCACACATATTCCAAATGAACTTGCTCCGCAATTGAAGATACCCACACAACGCTATGTTTCAACCTTCTTTATTCGGGAGGCAGCAGCGGACTCAGGGAGGACCTCACAGCGCAATGTTACACCACTTGCCTACGCGTTTCGAGAGTCAATCTCTTCCTCATGGCATGGTGTTAGTCGGGAGAGTGGAAGCATGGCCATTGATTTTGCACAGGTGATAAGCAGGTCTTGATCCCGCCCCAGTGGGCGTGTTTGTTGCAAAGCACCCTGGTAAACGTAGTCCAGAGTAGTAATGAAGGTCCATAGTGGGTGCCATTGCCATCTATCCCTCAGTGATTTTTGCCCATCGGGTCGCCGGCTGTCCCCTTCCGAGTTCGTTGCTGTAGTGATGCCCCTGCGAACAGGTACGTTGTTCCGTGTCTCGTGCCCCAGTTGTGGCACACGGATCTGCGGCGAGCAGCGGGGTTATCTTCGTGACCCGAGCTGGCCACACATATTCCAAATGAACTTGCTCCGCAATTGAAGATACCCACACAACGCTATGTTTCAACCTTCTTTATTCGGGAGGCAGCAGCGGACTCAGGGAGGACCTCACAGCGCAATGTTACACCACTTGCCTACGCGTTTCGAGAGTCAATCTCTTCCTCATGGCATGGTGTTAGTCGGGAGAGTGGAAGCATGGCCATTGATTTTGCACAGGTGATAAGCAGGTCTTGATCCCGCCCCAGTGGGCGTGTTTGTTGCAAAGCACCCTGGTAAACGTAGTCCAGAGTAGTAATGAAGGTCCATAGTGGGTGCCATTGCCATCTATCCCTCAGTGATTTTTGCCCATCCTCATGGCATGGTGTTAGTCGGGAGAGTGGAAGCATGGCCATTGATTTTGCACAGGTGATAAGCAGGTCTTGATCCCGCCCCAGTGGGCGTGTTTGTTGCAAAGCACCCTGGTAAACGTAGTCCAGAGTCACGAAGATAACCCCGCTGCTCGCCGCAGATCCGTGTGCCACAACTGGGGCACGAGACACGGAACAACGTACCTGTTCGCAGGGGCATCACTACAGCAACGAACTCGGAAGGGGACAGCCGGCGACCCGATGGGCAAAAATCACTGAGGGATAGATGGCAATGGCACCCACTATGGACCTTCATTACTACTCTGGACTACGTTTACCAGGGTGCTTTGCAACAAACACGCCCACTGGGGCGGGATCAAGACCTGCTTATCACCTGTGCAAAATCAATGGCCATGCTTCCACTCTCCCGACTAACACCATGCCATGAGGAAGAGATTGACTCTCGAAACGCGTAGGCAAGTGGTGTAACATTGCGCTGTGAGGTCCTCCCTGAGTCCGCTGCTGCCTCCCGAATAAAGAAGGTTGAAACATAGCGTTGTGTGGGTATCTTCAATTGCGGAGCAAGTTCATTTGGAATATGTGTGGCCAGCTCGGGTCACGAAGATAACCCCGCTGCTCGCCGCAGATCCGTGTGCCACAACTGGGGCACGAGACACGGAACAACGTACCTGTTCGCAGGGGCATCACTACAGCAACGAACTCGGAAGGGGACAGCCGGCGACCCGATGGGCAAAAATCACTGAGGGATAGATGGCAATGGCACCCACTATGGACCTTCATTACTACTCTGGACTACGTTTACCAGGGTGCTTTGCAACAAACACGCCCACTGGGGCGGGATCAAGACCTGCTTATCACCTGTGCAAAATCAATGGCCATGCTTCCACTCTCCCGACTAACACCATGCCATGAGGAAGAGATTGACTCTCGAAACGCGTAGGCAAGTGGTGTAACATTGCGCTGTGAGGTCCTCCCTGAGTCCGCTGCTGCCTCCCGAATAAAGAAGGTTGAAACATAGCGTTGTGTGGGTATCTTCAATTGCGGAGCAAGTTCATTTGGAATATGTGTGGCCAGCTCGGGTCACGAAGATAACCCCGCTGCTCGCCGCAGATCCGTGTGCCACAACTGGGGCACGAGACACGGAACAACGTACCTGTTCGCAGGGGCATCACTACAGCAACGAACTCGGAAGGGGACAGCCGGCGACCCGATGGGCAAAAATCACTGAGGGATAGATGGCAATGGCACCCACTATGGACCTTCATTACTACTCTGGACTACGTTTACCAGGGTGCTTTGCAACAAACACGCCCACTGGGGCGGGATCAAGACCTGCTTATCACCTGTGCAAAATCAATGGCCATGCTTCCACTCTCCCGACTAACACCATGCCATGAGGAAGAGATTGACTCTCGAAACGCGTAGGCAAGTGGTGTAACATTGCGCTGTGAGGTCCTCCCTGAGTCCGCTGCTGCCTCCCGAATAAAGAAGGTTGAAACATAGCGTTGTGTGGGTATCTTCAATTGCGGAGCAAGTTCATTTGGAATATGTGTGGCCAGCTCGGGTCACGAAGATAACCCCGCTGCTCGCCGCAGATCCGTGTGCCACAACTGGGGCACGAGACACGGAACAACGTACCTGTTCGCAGGGGCATCACTACAGCAACGAACTCGGAAGGGGACAGCCGGCGACCCGATGGGCAAAAATCACTGAGGGATAGATGGCAATGGCACCCACTATGGACCTTCATTACTACTCTGGACTACGTTTACCAGGGTGCTTTGCAACAAACACGCCCACTGGGGCGGGATCAAGACCTGCTTATCACCTGTGCAAAATCAATGGCCATGCTTCCACTCTCCCGACTAACACCATGCCATGAGGAAGAGATTGACTCTCGAAACGCGTAGGCAAGTGGTGTAACATTGCGCTGTGAGGTCCTCCCTGAGTCCGCTGCTGCCTCCCGAATAAAGAAGGTTGAAACATAGCGTTGTGTGGGTATCTTCAATTGCGGAGCAAGTTCATTTGGAATATGTGTGGCCAGCTCGGGTCACGAAGATAACCCCGCTGCTCGCCGCAGATCCGTGTGCCACAACTGGGGCACGAGACACGGAACAACGTACCTGTTCGCAGGGGCATCACTACAGCAACGAACTCGGAAGGGGACAGCCGGCGACCCGATGGGCAAAAATCACTGAGGGATAGATGGCAATGGCACCCACTATGGACCTTCATTACTACTCTGGACTACGTTTACCAGGGTGCTTTGCAACAAACACGCCCACTGGGGCGGGATCAAGACCTGCTTATCACCTGTGCAAAATCAATGGCCATGCTTCCACTCTCCCGACTAACACCATGCCATGAGGAAGAGATTGACTCTCGAAACGCGTAGGCAAGTGGTGTAACATTGCGCTGTGAGGTCCTCCCTGAGTCCGCTGCTGCCTCCCGAATAAAGAAGGTTGAAACATAGCGTTGTGTGGGTATCTTCAATTGCGGAGCAAGTTCATTTGGAATATGTGTGGCCAGCTCGGGTCACGAAGATAACCCCGCTGCTCGCCGCAGATCCGTGTGCCACAACTGGGGCACGAGACACGGAACAACGTACCTGTTCGCAGGGGCATCACTACAGCAACGAACTCGGAAGGGGACAGCCGGCGACCCGATGGGCAAAAATCACTGAGGGATAGATGGCAATGGCACCCACTATGGACCTTCATTACTACTCTGGACTACGTTTACCAGGGTGCTTTGCAACAAACACGCCCACTGGGGCGGGATCAAGACCTGCTTATCACCTGTGCAAAATCAATGGCCATGCTTCCACTCTCCCGACTAACACCATGCCATGAGGAAGAGATTGACTCTCGAAACGCGTAGGCAAGTGGTGTAACATTGCGCTGTGAGGTCCTCCCTGAGTCCGCTGCTGCCTCCCGAATAAAGAAGGTTGAAACATAGCGTTGTGTGGGTATCTTCAATTGCGGAGCAAGTTCATTTGGAATATGTGTGGCCAGCTCGGGTCACGAAGATAACCCCGCTGCTCGCCGCAGATCCGTGTGCCACAACTGGGGCACGAGACACGGAACAACGTACCTGTTCGCAGGGGCATCACTACAGCAACGAACTCGGAAGGGGACAGCCGGCGACCCGATGGGCAAAAATCACTGAGGGATAGATGGCAATGGCACCCACTATGGACCTTCATTACTACTCTGGACTACGTTTACCAGGGTGCTTTGCAACAAACACGCCCACTGGGGCGGGATCAAGACCTGCTTATCACCTGTGCAAAATCAATGGCCATGCTTCCACTCTCCCGACTAACACCATGCCATGAGGAAGAGATTGACTCTCGAAACGCGTAGGCAAGTGGTGTAACATTGCGCTGTGAGGTCCTCCCTGAGTCCGCTGCTGCCTCCCGAATAAAGAAGGTTGAAACATAGCGTTGTGTGGGTATCTTCAATTGCGGAGCAAGTTCATTTGGAATATGTGTGGCCAGCTCGGGTCACGAAGATAACCCCGCTGCTCGCCGCAGATCCGTGTGCCACAACTGGGGCACGAGACACGGAACAACGTACCTGTTCGCAGGGGCATCACTACAGCAACGAACTCGGAAGGGGACAGCCGGCGACCCGATGGGCAAAAATCACTGAGGGATAGATGGCAATGGCACCCACTATGGACCTTCATTACTACTCTGGACTACGTTTACCAGGGTGCTTTGCAACAAACACGCCCACTGGGGCGGGATCAAGACCTGCTTATCACCTGTGCAAAATCAATGGCCATGCTTCCACTCTCCCGACTAACACCATGCCATGAGGAAGAGATTGACTCTCGAAACGCGTAGGCAAGTGGTGTAACATTGCGCTGTGAGGTCCTCCCTGAGTCCGCTGCTGCCTCCCGAATAAAGAAGGTTGAAACATAGCGTTGTGTGGGTATCTTCAATTGCGGAGCAAGTTCATTTGGAATATGTGTGGCCAGCTCGGGTCACGAAGATAACCCCGCTGCTCGCCGCAGATCCGTGTGCCACAACTGGGGCACGAGACACGGAACAACGTACCTGTTCGCAGGGGCATCACTACAGCAACGAACTCGGAAGGGGACAGCCGGCGACCCGATGGGCAAAAATCACTGAGGGATAGATGGCAATGGCACCCACTATGGACCTTCATTACTACTCTGGACTACGTTTACCAGGGTGCTTTGCAACAAACACGCCCACTGGGGCGGGATCAAGACCTGCTTATCACCTGTGCAAAATCAATGGCCATGCTTCCACTCTCCCGACTAACACCATGCCATGAGGAAGAGATTGACTCTCGAAACGCGTAGGCAAGTGGTGTAACATTGCGCTGTGAGGTCCTCCCTGAGTCCGCTGCTGCCTCCCGAATAAAGAAGGTTGAAACATAGCGTTGTGTGGGTATCTTCAATTGCGGAGCAAGTTCATTTGGAATATGTGTGGCCAGCTCGGGTCACGAAGATAACCCCGCTGCTCGCCGCAGATCCGTGTGCCACAACTGGGGCACGAGACACGGAACAACGTACCTGTTCGCAGGGGCATCACTACAGCAACGAACTCGGAAGGGGACAGCCGGCGACCCGATGGGCAAAAATCACTGAGGGATAGATGGCAATGGCACCCACTATGGACCTTCATTACTACTCTGGACTACGTTTACCAGGGTGCTTTGCAACAAACACGCCCACTGGGGCGGGATCAAGACCTGCTTATCACCTGTGCAAAATCAATGGCCATGCTTCCACTCTCCCGACTAACACCATGCCATGAGGAAGAGATTGACTCTCGAAACGCGTAGGCAAGTGGTGTAACATTGCGCTGTGAGGTCCTCCCTGAGTCCGCTGCTGCCTCCCGAATAAAGAAGGTTGAAACATAGCGTTGTGTGGGTATCTTCAATTGCGGAGCAAGTTCATTTGGAATATACACATACATATACACACACACATGATAACAAGAGGGTTTTTTTGGGGTTTTTTTTTTTAATGAGTTTTATATAGCGCGAACTAGACCCGAAGGTATCCGAGAACTTTACAGGAGCACCAGTGACGTTACAGGGGACACATTCATTTGTGTGGGATGGGGAAATTAAGTGATTTGCCCTGAACCACAGGAGTCCCTGCTGAGGCTCAAACCCGGTTCCCCAGCTTCGAGGTTGACCACTCTAGCCATTAGGCTACTTCCTCTTCCCATTACAGCATAAGGCTCTGAATATTACTGAGAACAGCATTTTTCACTTCCTGATGTAATGAAGTTCAGTTACAGCATCAGCTCCTGTCTGCATGAGAACCATATGTGTACATGTAAACTTATCACACCATGTACAGCCATTACTACAGACAGCACTTTCACCTAGGAGAATCCCTGCTCTAGCCTTAAATTATTCAATGTACATGCATTGAAAAGGATAATGGAGGCTACTTTTTATTATGCCACAAAGAAACATAACTAAAATGCAGCGGGAAGGCTATATTTTTAACCAAAGTATTTTTGCTGTATGTATGTTGAGAACTGGCCCCAAAAAAATTCAGGGTTGATGGATTTCCCCTTTTCTTTTTGAAATATGGACTGGCGACTTTGCAATTTCACCTTTGTAACATTAAATAATGTAGGGTTCGAAAAACCCTTGGGAGACTGCCTGCAACAAGTTTTATTTCTTAGAAGATCACAGCATTCATATGAATTATAGACTGGAGCATTTAACATTTTCAGTATGCAAAGATAGAGTACAGTGAGATTTGTGGTGTAAAACACAACAGCTATGGAAAATATATTTTCCCACTTTTCTTAAAATTAATGTTAAAAAGACTTTTACAAAAAACGATCACAAAGTAAATAAGGCTCTTGATTTACTACTTTGAATGGCTTACCTGAGTAAGATCGGGGATATCTCCTTTGTCAATGCCAACTTGCTGTTGCAAAAAAATAACAAATAAATTCATACACATTTTGGAAGCACTTGCCTCTATACAAATGTTACTAGAAATGTGTGCTCTTATTTGGTGAAACATGCAAGTCCGCTCAATAAACAATTGTACAGATTAATAGAAAAAACGTCATCATTTCCAAAGAGAAAATAATTCCAAAGTAACTATAATGTTAAAATGCTGTGCCACATTTTTTCCAATTAATACTGGCGAATTAGTTGTACAAACCACTATGTTACTTAGCTGTAAAATGGACTACAGAACTCAGTGGAACAAGCATAACGTAAGTACATCTATCAGCCAACAATTAAAATTTTTTACTCCATCTTTGTATTGTAACAGAAAGCATAAAGTAGGTCAGAGGGTCCCACCACTGACCAGTATTGGACCGCATATGCATTCACACTCATTTAGGTAGCAGCTCTCAAACCTCCCCAGCTGCCACTCTTGAAACTAAAATTAACATTGCTACACACATAGTGCACGTAAGGGAGTCCAATTTCATTTTAAAATGTAAGAGACAAGGACAAACAGGAGAATTTCTTAAGTAGTTGTAGAAGAGCCTTACTAGAGACCTTTCATAAGAATTTACTCCAAAAAGATAGAACTGCCTATGGAAACGCGCTTAAGATCTGTGATGGGGAACAGATCCTAGAGATCAAATGCACACAGACATTGTACGAGACAAAGGAGAGAAGAGGTTAGCGAAATTAAAAGAGACTCAGAATAAAACAAAACAAATATCTTGGATTGAAATATTCAGTGCAGAGAACTTTATTCAGGCTCAGTGGTATAATCTGCAATAAAAGGAGGACAATAAGATCTACGCATGTGGCCAGAAACAATATGAAGGAATACACAGTGGCGGTTTCTGCATGAAGGTGGCGGAGCATCGCCTTTCCCCCCTCCCACCGCCCACTGCCAGCCCGTGCAGGAAAAATAATATGGCAATGAAAAGATTTGATTGCTATTTTATTTTTCCAACATGTGCACTGCAGCAGCCAGCTGACCCTGATCCCAGAGACATACAAGGCGTGTCCTCTGCTGCCGATTGGTAGAGGACAAGAGCAGTGGCTGGCTGGATGCTTTAAAGTGCGCATGTCACTGTGGCAGGCTGTCTTTTGTGATGGCCAGAGTGACATGCACATTTTTAAGCTCTCCACTTAGTTGTCTTAGACAGCTGGGTGGAGACCAAGCACAGGACTACAGTGCCTGACGGAGCAACCAGCCAGCCCGCTCCATCCAATCCAGGCACTTCTCTCATGCTGATTAACAGCATGAGAGCAGCATCTCCATTGGTTAGGGGAACTCGACTCCAGATTCAGAAGAGGAACACAGAGGAGGACTGAGGATGTGCCGCCGTGGGTAAATACTATTTATTTTACTTATTTATTTAAAATGTTATTCTAGTGTTTTTGTTACTTATGGAGGGAGGGGTATTTTATTTTGAGCTTTTGTAGGGAGAGGTGGTTTACTTTGTGGTTTTGAAGGGTGGGTGTGTTTTATTTTGTGTTTTTGCAAAGCGGTGGGGCACTTCACTCGCCCACCACTTTCAAAGGGTACCAGCCACCCATGGGCATACAAAATGAAAAAGATAGCAGATGAAGTTTGTGAATAGCTCCTTGTCACAAAAGAATCACTCCTTCACGTTGAACTCTTCCGTTCACTATGAAAATGTTATGGAACAGAGGAATTTGAAAGGAAAATTGAGATTCAGGAATGAAAAAGCTATGGCAATACTAAACTATGTATATAGTAAGTAGTGCCCTTAGATTACATCAGATGTGGCTAATTAAAAGTATAGAGAACCAAAGCACAGAGGGAGAAAGCAAACTAAGTCATTAAGGCTCAGCTTTGGGAAAACGTTGCTTTGGGGTAGGAAGTGGCACCCATATAAGCCAAGAGAAACACAGTTTGGTCTCTAAAAGATAAAACAGGACAGCAGGCCCATCCTATCACCTTGTTGGAAACCAACTAAAAGTAGTAACTCACTTGTATTAGCTATGGGTCAGAGAAAACATTCACAGCAAATAACTGAACCCAACAGTTCTGTAGATGTCTCCTACACGTATACAGCTAAAAAGTGATACCAAATGTGAAATTTGTACTTAATTCAACTTTTAATTTGTTAGTTTTTGGTTGTACAAAATGCAGATTTCAAGTATAGATAAAACATTTAAAATGAATTGAATCAGCAGAGGTTGCCATTGTTTAGTGCACTGCCCCCTACAGAGTTTTTCTGCCCTGTAGATTAGAGGGTGCAATTTAACAGGTGATCCAGAAAGAAGTCTACTCATTCAGCCCTTCCCTCAAATGCAGTCTTGCCCAAAGGTGATACAGTTATCTACATATTCCATAACCTTCAGTTTTCACTAACTAAAATTTTAAAACACGAACATCAACTAGTTAAAATATTCTTCATCTTGTAATTAAATGAAGTTCAGGAAATTTGAATGCAAGATTTCCCGACTCATTAAGAGGGAAGATTTTTTATATTATTCTTAAGAATAGCTGATCCACTAGCAGAAGAAACAACTACCACAATATCCACCTTGAAGTATAAAAAATGTTGAAGGCATTTGTCACCTACCACAATGTGATTCAGCATTATTGCTCATTTAACAAGGATACACATTTTTAAACAGAGAAACCGGACTAAAGCACTTGAGGTATTGCAATAAGCAGCAAAAGCACGCCCCTACTCGCCAAGTACCTTTACAAAAAAGAACTAAACTACTGTTGTACATAGTAAATTAAGTATTTTAAGGTATATCTGTTCTAACACTCACATTCACACAGTACACTTTAACTGATTGTGAGCACTGGCTCTATTGACCAATAAGAACTAGCCTGTACTATGATGTAAGATATGTGGAGTGTTTTGTTGATATTTATATGATGTCATAGAATGTTGTGAGCAGATAAGTCTATACTTTCATGAGGAGCACAACTTCTTGCCATCACCTGCGTGTGGGCCTCATTTATGCTTATATATTAATAAAGACTTATTAACATTCTTATCCTGAGTGCCGTAGAGGGAATCCTAGATTTACCTTTATTTTAGAAGGGCCTTATTACAACTGCCACAAATCGGGTCAAGGATTTCAGTGGACTTTGCAAATATCGACACCATGGGATAAAGTATTTACTTTGTCTGGTAAATACATTCTCTTTTTAATTTTCTCACGGAAACTGGCCATTATCTGTAATTTGAAGCCTACTACACCCAATTCAGCATGCATCAGTTATTGCTAAGGATTTCCAATTTTGAGATTTTGGTTCTTTCCAGTGGCAGAAGTATTAATATTTCAGAAAAAAAACCTTAGGAATTTGTTCTAAATGACACAGAAAAGCAAAATAATAAGCCAATTAGGAGCAGAGTTCTATTGAGCGGATGTTAACCAACAACTTACCTTTGGAATGCCATCTCATCTCAATAAAGGAAAAAGGAAATGGTCAACAATTGCATTGTTATGAAGACAGTGAGGTCAAAGAAAAGGTAGACCTGAGAAATCTGATGTTAGTTGAGTAAATGACAGATCCCACTTGGCAGCTCTTGCTGAACTGTTTCCCACAAGTATACTAGCAACAGGGAAAGTTCTCATTAGCCCCATTTATTCACAGAAAATAGAGATTCTAAAAAGACGTCTAAAATCCCTATAGACTGATAGTATTATTTTTTGTTAAGTGAAAGTGAAAATATATTACATCAGGAAGCATGGATACCCAGACTAGTCCAACATCTAAGGTTTTGAAATGCGTATGATTAAATGAGTACGATCTAGCGGAGGCTGTCCAAAGTCTAATTTGAATATTACATACTTCAAGATGCACAATTAGGAAAAATTTCTATTCTGCCACAAATTTATTGGTGCGAGTTATAGTTATCTGCACTAACTATAACAGGGGAATTTCATTCGTTTTTTACGAGTGAAATGTCCAGCTAACTATAACATGTGTGAAACCTATGGTTTTTTAAGTGAATTTGCAAGGTTTTTTAAATGCTAATTCCTAACTATAACGTGTGTGAAACCTATGGTTTTTTAAGTGAATTTGTAAGGTTTTTTTTAATGCTAAGTTATGTATGTATTATATTTGTTATATATTTATTTTACAATAAACTACCTATGTATATAGTTATAGATTGACTGTATCCTGTAATATGGAATGGCTCGTTTAATATGTTTTTTTTTTTAAAAGGTTTTTCACCGTGCGCGCATGGTGCGCGCACCCCGCGATCTTTTGAAAAAAAAAAAAAATGTTTTTTTCACCCTTCGGGGTCCTTCAGGGACCCCCTGACAAAGGGGTCAGGAACTCTCTACCCTGCCCCCTTTTCACGTTCTCCACCTTTCTTTTTCACTGTCACACACCAAACACACAAAATGGCGTCCGACACTTCCTGATTTCGACCGATTCGAATGTTGACTGACATGTAACCACCAATCAGAATTGCGCTCGCGCACGTTAGGGTGCGCGCACGGTGCGCGCTTATAGATATTTATGTACTTTTAAATGCAATTTTCTCAGGAACTACTGAACAGATTGACACCATATATGCAAAAGGCACATGCCTGACCTGAGGACTACCTCTTTGCCAAATATCAAGTAATTCTGTTCAGCCGTTCGGGCTGTACCTTTCGACTAAAGGTCCTATGGGAAAATGCATGGGGAAAACGCGTTTTGGGACCCCCCTTTTTTCTCAGCCCCCGCTTGACGAATCACCCCGAGACTTTCAGGGTAGGAGCTGAGCAGAACGCCCCATTAGTTTTGAAAATTTCGCGAGGATTCGTCAACTGGCGCCAAAGTTATTCAAAATAGAATTTTCAGATTTCCTATGGAAACACGGTCCTAACTATAACTATCTACTGGCGACCGCCAGTAGATAATATACACATCTTTGTATTTTTGAATTTTGCATTTGACATCTGGGAAAGCTTTTGAGAGCATTGCGTAAAATAAACCCCAAGCCTTATTCAAAAGAGAGAGTCCTTGCATTTTGTAAAATAAAACCCTTTTCTAAAGGTGTTGTTTGTTTTGTGTTAAAGTGTTTTGACTGCGCCGGGTGTTGGGCTACCGTGTGGAAGAGCTGTGTTATCTAATTGGCGATATCAAAACACTAATTCTCCTACATAGCACCCAAAGCATGAAACAACTTCCCTCAACAGATCAGAGCCTCCTCCATTCTTCTTGAGTTCTGCAAAAGGCTGAAGACCTGGCTCTTCAAAATAACTATACAGAAACTACATACCTCCAAACCTGTTCAAGGGCCTGCATACCCACAAGGGTGGTTAGCGCACCATACAAATTCCCATAAACATCATAACTCCTGTTGTTCAGTGGTCTGTTGTTTCCAGGCAAGGCTTTCACTACATAAATGCCACAACATACTTACATGCTAATCTATTTGAAGGAAAGGGGTGGGGCGGAAGTAAAACAGAAGGGGTATTAAAAACACAAAATATCTCACACATATTTAGAAAACCAGAGTACATTTTAATAAAAAAAAAAAACATCCAAAATGACAAAAACCCAATCATTAGAACAAGAGATATGCAATTTTTAAGAATTAAGAGAAAATAGTGCCAAAAAGCAAAAAGAGACAACTCTGGATTTCTGGTCGTGATGGTTCGCAACAGTTACAAGCTTGGGCCGACCATGATGGAGCACGAGCCGGCTACAGGAACCCAGATAGGTCTGCTGAACAAGAGTACCTTCAATCCTAGTTGCTGAATGTTGTGAGGTCTCATGTTGAGCATGTGTCACACAGTCTGGGTGATGTGTTGGTTCCAGAAGAGCTGTGAGGCTGCAATGTGAGAACTTGCACTGCTATTGAGGCTGCCGTTGATTAAAGATTTGCCTCGCGAGGACCTACGTCTGGGGAAGCTTCAGACATCAGTGGCTTTGAAGCGGGCTGCAGGGTCCATGCAGAGTCCTTGTACTGGGAGAATCCTTGCAGTACAGTGGATGAGTCCATTCTGCTAAGGATAGTGCAGCTCAGCAGAGGAGATAAGCCAATTCTGCTGGATCCACCAATGGTCTGGCAGAGCACCTTCAGGGCCTTTTCCAGGGGTTCAAGACTGGGGTCGCACAACTTGGCAGCATACGACTCACAATGGCGGAGTCCTAGGTTCAAGGTTGTTAGAGCCTTCTGTCCCTGAGGCTCTAGTTAGGTAACCAGCCAACTAGCCCTTGGAGTTACTCTGGGGTTCTGGGTTCAACAGATGCAGTTCCAGTCCTCACACAGGCAAGAGGGCAGCAGGTCAGCACAGCAGGGCAGCAGTCTTTTAGGGAAGCAGTCCAGCATAGTGGCAGTCCTTACAGCAGATTATCAGTCCTTTCTGACAGAGTATCCACAGGTCCAGAAGCGTACTGAAATATAGGTGTCTTGGGTCCAATATTTATACCTGTGCCTTCCTTTGAGGGGGCAGAAGCTTCTACAAGTTTCCTTTTGAGGTCCACAGGCATCCTGCCTTCCCTGTCTTGGCTCCAGACTTACTACAGCGTGTATGCAGCCCTTTTTGTGGTGGCAGGACACAGCCTAATCAAGTGTAAGTACAGCTGTGCCTAGCTCGGCCCTCCCATCCTGCCAGTGACGGTCTATCCAGGCACACCTAAGCGGTCTATTGTGTGTGGCGGTCTAGAAGGAATAGACAAAGCCCAACTGTCAGCTACACCCACCCATGAGACCCAGAGACAAGCTGCAGGCACTAAAACGCTAAGGCAGGAAAATGGCAACGTTCTAAAATTGTCATTATAAAAAGTTTAATTTAAAATCTGACTTCACCATAAGAGGGGATTTTTAGGTCTCACCTAGGTAGTGCTTGCGCCGTCTCTTAAAGATATGCTGCATTCAGGTATGGACTTTAAGCTCTGCCCATTTTCTGCCGATCTTTACAATTGGCTCTTTCTTCTTGTCTTTTTTAAATGATGGCTTTTGATTTGTGAATAGGCATAATAGTCTCTCCTTAGTACCTCCCTCTCTAGCTTTCATTAGCATTTAGGGAGCATACTGACCAAGTGCATAACAATGGGGTCTGTTTATTTTATATGCAGCGCCACACAACACTCACGGGATGCCAGTTTCAGCAATGGAGGCTGCTTCTTGTTTGTATTTGCAGCGTGCCATGCGCGCTTTCACTTTAAGAATGGCTGCCGCTTGGTTTTTTATGTAGCCCCACACAGCACTCGCGGTACTCCGGCTTCAGCAATGACGACCGCTTCTTGTTTACAACTTCGTTTGTATTTGGTCCTTCTGCCTGACCATTGTTAACTTCGCGTGGAGCACCACTGTTTGTTGGAGCACGAAAAAGGCAAAGACATCCGCTAACTTGTAAAATGAGCGTACGAGTCAGAGGACGCGCATAGCTCATCTCAGAGTCAGGTAATATTCCTTTGCATGTGCCCTCTGCTTTACATGCACACTCTGCTTTATGAATTAATTTGGAAATACAGGCATATCCTCAATAACAAATACAGTTTCTTTTTATATCATACGCGAGGACTGCTTTCATAAGGTTTGTTCATTTAAATTCTCTACTACCGTCGCGTATAATATAAAAAATTAAGTCAGCAAACGGGAGGGTTGAAGGCAAAAAGTTAAAGAGGAAAAACACACCAAGGTCTAACAGAATTCACCTGAATGCGGCTGGATGAGCTAAAGTAAATGACCAGGGATCCTAGTCTTGAGCCAAAACATCTTGAACCAGGAAAATGACCAAAGGAAGTCACAGTGATCTTCTATCGTATTGTTTTGAAATGTACCATGTGTTGTTGTTACGCTAACAGAGCCTTAGAGAAGATGGCATAAAATATTTGTTACTGAAAAGGGAGGTCATAATCTTTCAGGGACCTTTCATTATGGACACCGTGAGGGAAATATGGTCCATTTCCGCCACCAGTCAAATTGACTGAACAGTATTATAGATCTTCAGAAGAGAATGAATGTTGAGTAGGTATTTACTTCGACTACCAGTATCATGCATGCATCATAGAGTCCTCTGACAGTACAGGTTGCAATTTTTGTCCTTTTAACTCTTAGAGAATGACACTGTGAAGATGTAGGCCCTACAACCACTAAACATGGTGGTCCTCCCAACTCTTGTGGTTTTCCTACTGGGGGGGTTGGGGATACAGGGAGGAGGGCTTTACAATTGGTGTTGTATGAATAATCAGCTTTCGTCCAGTTACTCCCTTAAAGGCACAAAGTTCTCCATGTGCTCAGTTGTAAATATCTTCTCCTGTCAGAGCTCTAATACTAAAAGACCCTGACCGTCCATAGCTAACTACATGGAGGAAGACGAAGGCTAATTTTGGAGAATTTGCACATTAGTATACACAAAGACATTTTAGGCTACATTAGGTTTAATATTTAAAAACAGAAGATTTGATATTATATTTGCACTTTGAGTTGTAAACATATTTTGATGCAGATTTCTTGCTTATAGATGAAGATTTCTATACATATAACAATTATGAAAAATATTATCGCCAGTAGCTCCGAAATGGGCTTGTAGCCATCTGCGTTGGGGTCAAAAAAGAGTCCGAAGAAAAACCCTGGGGAGTCAGCAGATGGATCACTTAGATTACATGGGCGGGGTGACGGTGTGTGGGGGGATAATAATGAATGCCAATTTTGTGACTCCAGTTTTATCACTCTACCAGGATAGACAAGGGAGCTATTGCAGTCCATGACCAACAGAAAGACATCCATTGCAGGTCCGAAGAAGACAGGATTACGTACATTACCACCTATATTTTTAATGATTAACCAAAAAAAGTCATTTTGTGAGTGCACAGAAGTCCAACAAGGCTTTTAAAGGAAGGTAGATGTTGGATCAAGCTTTTTGCTAGGTAACATGTTGTGCCCATGAGCTTTCGGAGACAAGTAAGGTTCAAACACTAAATTGCTAAAGATATACAGGTGTTCAGGACTAGATGAGGATGAAATTCTTTTATCATTTGCCAACCTAAACAGAGCTTGAGTGGGGTGTTAGTCAGAAGACAAATTTCCAGATTTATCCAGACCAACTACGTTGATATATGTATCTTTCACTAATATGATATCAATTCAACAAACTCAGAAGGGTGAAAAGCTGAAATATCTCTGCTAGAATTCAAAACTAAGACATACTGGAGTTCCAGCAAGGTCTTGGCACACCAAGTAGATTGCATAACATGAATTTTCAGAGCTATAAACTCTAAAGAAACTACAAACTGTAATGCCTAAGTTTCATTGTTAAAATAAAATGAGACCATTTTTGATAAATTTCTGAAGAAGCAATGCTCTGGTTGACTTCTAGGCTATGATCTAAAATTGTAGAATAGAAGCCCGCAGGATGGGCTTGGGCTATTTGATTGCCAACACCAGATAGCAGAGGATTTCTAGGGTAACTAAATGAGCAATTAAAGTTTGACTTTAATATTTAGATTTCCTTCAGAGGCACGTATACGTTTCACTGGAATTGAATCAGTTGACTGTCCAATCTATCTGCCTAGCTGTCAGTCTTTTTAAGCATGCAGTAGGGAGACAAAGTCTAATATGTTGGGTTGCAGGGGGCTCAGAAGTACTGAAATGAGGAATGTAAACTCTGAAACACTGCACAACAATGTTGAGAATACATTTGTCAAGAGTTTGAGAGACGTCACCATACATTCTGGACACCTCTAGCTGGGAAATGGACAGATATGGCGATACTAGTCTCCTCCTGAAATCAATATGAGCTCAGTTGTAGGTATGGTTTGTTATGAAGACCTCACAATATATTATATCTTACATATAATGATGGGCTGCTAATGGTGAGAAGCCTGGGATATTCGGTAGTGTGAGAAGGATACCACACTTGGAGCAAAAGAGGCAACATTGTAAATTAGGGCAAGTGCCATTGATGAGCATCTAAGTTAAAAACTTAATTGACTTATGAAAATTAACTGGTCGATGGTACAATTTTTGGACTATAAGTAATCCCAAGCCAGTTATTAAAATGAAATGAGATCGAAGATTAATATAAAATATAAAGAGCTGGTCATAGAATTATGCCCATGATTTGGCAACTTGTATAGAAGCCAGCAATCATTAACCACTTTGAAATCTAACATTACATGTATGAAACCTCTGAATAAGGCATTTTCAAACAAAGAAAGTGTTAGATTCAGGGACTTCTGCTATACATGTTAAATCAACTTGGCTCTATGTTAAACGTGTTATTTACTTTGCAGTGCCTCTTTTTGGATTTACTATATTCAAGACATCTGATTGTTGGTCTTCTGGGAATTATGTTGAAGAAAAACTGATCTAAATTGAATTGTATCTCGTCCTCAAATTTCCATAACAAAACAGTTAGACTGCAAATGGAATGGCAGATTTTACAATAGCTTACCTCTGCAACTTTAAGGAATTCAGATACTCGAGTCATTCTCGTTAGAAATCGCTTGTAAATTTCGAGAGCATCTTTGCACTGTCCCTTCTTCATTTCAAAAAACTTCTCTAAAGGCAAGATATCCAGAGCAAAATGTGAATTATGCCAATCAACAAATTAATTTAAAATGCAAGTTCATGCACTTGTCATACTATAGCTCTTTTATGAGACTTGCACCAGCAGTTGAGTAGAGCGTTAGCAGCTTCACCATATAGGTTTCATAACATATCTATGATTCCGTTATCCATAAATCATTAATTAAACAGTTTCTCTTGGTACAAATTTGTATATGCTTGAGAAATTAATTTGCTGTGTCAACAGGTTCATCCTAATGCCTGGCTCCATTGCATTTATTTATGTAAAAACTGAAAATGCACAAGATTCTAAAAAGCAAAATGAACAAATGCGGACAAAACCAATAGCTATAGCATTATTTATAGTCCAATAAAATAGACATACAAACTTGCTCGTAGTGGCATGGATCATACATCTACAAAGACAGATCTAGCAATGCATACCGGCATCAATACAATAAAGCAAATAAATAAATCACTCGGTCACAGGGGACACTGTTGGTGCCACCTCAATAGTCAAATTGGAGCTTCCCTTAAACATTACTATGAAACACGTTGCAATTCTTAGCATGACGAAGATTACTAAATGATGAAATGTCATTGGAGATTGACGAATGATGGAGCTCATATCTGAACAACTACTGATGATTATTACAGTTGTATGCAGCATATGGGGGCTCTTAGACCTATAAATAGTACAAAATGTAGCAGCAGAATAGAGGCTCCAGATTAACATTGCAACTTGTTTTTACAGAAAATATGGTGAAGGTATACCAGTCTTCCAGCAAGAGTGGTAGGAAAAAATTAATTACGTTATGCTGAAAAATCCTGTATAAATGAACTTGCAAACAACATCATGTAGAAAGCAAAGGTAAAGTGAAAGATCAACTAAGTCTTAAAAATCGAAACAACCCAAGAAGACAAGGCCAGCAGAAAGGAAATGTTTTCTTACAGTGCGAGTCCTTGAGCAGTCATGGTTTACAGACAGAATATTTCATGGTCTCCCAACATGCCTCTCATGTGGAAGGAGGGCAAAGAAGTATTGAAAGTAATAGATGCAGGATATGCACTTCAAATTCTACATTCTGCCATATCTGAGGTCAGTACCAGGTAAGGCTGCAGACAAAGTATACGCTGGCCATGTATGGAAATTGGAGAGTAACTTCTCTTTAGTTTCAAGATTGCCCCCCAAAACAGCCACAATTCCATTATGTCAAGATCTAAGACCTCCCCTTTCTTGCCAACCGGTCCCTGCTCTAAGACCATCCCTTACCTGTTGTGTGGCCCCAACTAAATCAAAGTACATTTAGATGTTTTCATCTCCTGTTTCTCTCTCCAAGTTTGATAATTCCATGTGCAGTGGTTCCTGTTAAAGCATTATATAATAAGTCTATGATCAATGTATCTCCAGTTTGCTCCTGCAGTTGCAGTCTTTCCGTTTTATTCCCATCAATTTCTGCAACAGTCATGCAAACTCAACTCACTTGTGTCCATCCTGCTTGCTTCAATTCTGCTCCTGTCCTGCACATTCAAGCTCCGATCCTGCCCTGTACACTCCATCTTTGCTCCTGTGCTACCCACCCCACCTCTGCTCCTGCCTTGCAAACTCCAGCTTTGCTCTGGTCCTGCAAGCCCCAATGTTGTTCCAGTCCTGAAACCCCCAGTTGTGCTCCAGTCCTGAAAATTCTGGCTCTGTATGCTATAATCATGCAAACCCCACTTCTCATCTTACCTAGTTCCAAACATTAAGGGCCTGATTACAAACTTGGTGGATGGGTTACTCCGTCACAACGGTGACGGATATCCCGTCCGCTGAAATATAAATCCCATAGCATTCAATGGGATTTATATTTCCCCAGACGGGTTATTTGCCACAGGTTTCATACAGTAACCCACCCAAGAAGATTGAAATCAGGCCCCAAGTCTTGCAAGAAGACCTATCATTGGAACTTTTCACCCAAAGATTTTTCAGTCTGGCTTGATATTGCAGGCCTATTGCTGACAATACTTTAACAAGTACACAGAGTGGGGTTTGGCATCTGAATATTACCCTGCCACTGCATACTACTTTATGATTAGTGTATCATTTCATCCCCAGGGAAATGTACCATTGTAATGCACGAGAGACTACTTTACACAAGTAAAGGACACTCAATCATCATACTGTTTATCACATTCAATTCTTTATCATATATTATAAGATTTATTATTTAAGATTATATTAGAAATATATATTATATATATATATGTATATATAAAATATATATTCATATTCTAGACTTATATTATAATCTCTTCAGTGCAGCAGACATTTTTCTAAATGTAATTTGGTGACTCAAGTGTAAGCCTGACCCTAACATGCTCTCCTCATTTCCATTCCTTTGTCACATCTAGATAGCCGGATCTCAAGATGGCCACCTTTTGTATTAGTGGTTTGCAGTTTCTGCCACTGGCACGGAGGCCTATTATTCATATATTTTAACCTTGATGTAATGTATTTGCTTCATAATTGATTTTGCTTCATTTGATATTCTTTTCACAGAAATAAACATAGGACCATAATGAATGCTCCCTTGATTCACTTCATTTGGTTGCCTTCATTATAGTTCTTCTCTTTTTAAAGTCAAACATAGTTGGTCTTTAAATTCTAGAATCTGGTTCCTTGTAGACTGTGGGCTCCAGGGCCTGCATGCCAAACTGAAGCTGAGCTGGTTAGTATTCAAGGCCACATTCTAAGTGATGCAGTGATCTTTGTCATTTCAAATTTGTTCCTACTTTTCCTATGGATGATTTCACATCACCATACTAGATTTGTTTAGCTTTCGACCAGAAAGTCCCCTAACAAGCACCCAAAAAGCTGCCTTCATTTAATATAACCCCTTTCCTCTCAATTTAACACTAAGCAGGACTGATCATTGACACATCACTTGCCCATCTAAATACATTAACTCCTTCATGCAAGCCTTCCATAAGAACCAATCAAATATCTATGCCTGTCACCAGACAAATGCTCAATCCGAAATACCTGAAAACCACATTGAACTGCCTCCATGAACACCCACTACCAATATGTTCACAGTAACTGACATTTTGCACCAACCACCATGCCATCTAGAAAAACAGTCACCAATTATCTTAACTCACTCTTCCAAAGAGAATCCTAAACCAGGACCCTAAAACACTTCGACTAATCACGTAACTTTTTAAATCACAAATGGTATAAACAAAAATGCTGCACTTGGTCCAAACCTCCAAAACTACTTCCTAATCTGTATCAGAAATATATATGAAGACAATCCTACTTTCAGAAAGCAGCAGAGTAGCCTTCTCAGTTGGAGTTTTTCTCACAGATAATGTCTCTTTCTGCAATTCACTTCCTTTGATATATTATCTGACTGTTACTAAAACCACACATGCTTGCTTTCTTATTGCCCACCTTTTTTGGATCCAGGGTTCTCTAAATAAAGTATCCTAGTTCAAATAAAGGTTCTAAACAAGTTCCACCACTACTCAGTCAACAAATATCATACATTCAGCAACATCTCAATTAGGTCGCGGTCAAGCTGATCCCCCCAACCCTGAGCCTTTTTTGTGATATTTGCGCTTAAGCTTGCAAAACATTTTTTCCACAAAAAATATTCAGGCCACATTTCACAAGTCAGTTTTTCCTCCACATGTTGGAGAGTCTAAAAGTACCCTGAGCTTGTGGATCGGCCTAGAAGGAAATAAAGAAAATATGTCAAATGTAGCAGAATTTGTTTGTTGTTTTTAGAAAAAGGGTGAAAAGTGCTGCGCAAGAAATTGTATGATTTTCTTTCTAAACATCGCCTTAACAAAAGGTTTAGGGTGCTAAGGTCAGTCTCTTGCCAGCTTTCAGGAGACGAGAGAGTTGGCAATTAAATGGTAATCTATTTTTCTGCTTTTTTGTGGTTTTTACCCATTTGCAATTTGAGGTGGAAAGTGATGTGAAACCCACAGGAGAACCTGAAAAGCCATACTTTTCTGAAAAGTAGACACTATTCTGAATTTAGTGTGGGGATATTTGTGTAGATATGTCATGGTTTTTCAGCTAAACTAATCATTAAAATAAAACACTAGTGAATATAAGTAGAAATAAATTGAAATAGGTGAAATTTCCATCTGCATTTTTTTATTTACCTGAGGACAGTTACACAACAGTAAAATGCCATTATGTCTGTCAGACTCTTCTGGTCACAAGCGTATATAGTGTTTTTTGGTAGTTGAAAAAAACAGAGCAAACAACTGAGCAGCAGTATAATGATTTTTCGTTGTGTACCAACTATGCATCAATTTGTATGGAAAATCTAATGAATCAAAAAGGAGTATGTAAGAAATCTCTAAATATATGAAATGTGAATTATTTCTACAACTCTGAATTTGGTGTTACCAGGGCCGGACTGGGAACCAAAACCGGCCCTGGCAAGGTCCTCGGCCGGCCCCCCCAGGGGGTTGGGTGTGCCGCCGAACTCTTTGTCCGGGCCGGTTTTCGGCCGTTTTTGTTACAGGGCCGATTTTGCAGCTATGCTGCAAAAACGGCCCTGTAACAAAAACGGCCCCCAGGGGCCCAAATGCGACCCCCACCCGTACGGCGCACCGGGGGATTGCCCGGTGCCTGCTACAATCAGTCCGGCCCTGGGTGTTACCCATAATACCATATGATTCAGAGGACATTTTGCAGAATGTGTTTTTTCCTTTCAGACTGGCTCACAGTTGGAAGGCAAAAGTAGAGAGAAATTCAATTGATAATCGTAGGAAATTGGGTTATTAGTTATGCAGGATGTGAGGCTTATGAAAATAATTCTCCCACAATTGTCTCCTTACTGAGAGCTAAGCACCCTATTGTAGCACTTAATTCTCCCAGGTTGAGTTGATTGAAAACTGGAGATTATCCACTACAAGAATCCTAAGAAAGGAGAAGGAACACAAACAAAATTAAGTCTATATTAGAATATGGGTAGTTGTTTAAACCATGTAACAACTACTGTTCAAAAGATCTGCAGGCCTCATGGGAGCAAATGGCTGGATAATCCCCGTTGCCACACATGTCTCCACCTTAAACACTAGGGGGCATATTTATGAAAATTGTGGTGCGGGGCAATTCAGCATGTCATCTTGCTGCTCTGCCCTGCATCACAGGGAAAGGGCAGGAATGCACTGTATTTATCCAATACAGCACATTCCTGTCCTCTTCATTTGCGCTGGTGCCATTCTGGCAGCCTAGCACCAATGCAGGCATCTTTGCATCATAGTACAAGGGTGAATGGTGTTGTAGGCAGCATTGTTTTGTGCAGGAAGGAGCAGCTTTCTGCACAATAACGTGCCTAAGGCAAGCCTGCCTGCGCCCGTCTGCGACTGGACGTCGCCGGGAGACAGAACTCCTGCCGATTTGCCCCCAATTCCTGGTCATATACTTGGTAATCACTGCTCTCATACACGCCTTGAACTATTAAAGATTAAGCACAGTCTCATTAATTCTTGCAGACATTCAGTCCTCCCTGATCTCTCCCCACCTAAAGCTCTGGAAGGCCCGTTTACATGCAGATTCCAGAGTACAAATTCTGAATACTCACTGACCAACAATTAGATTCTCGGTCAGAGAAATAGTCCAATCCCCTGTACCAACGACATGAATGGCCCTTTTCAGACTCCCTGTGATAAAGGTTGGAACTGCCTTCTGGCTAATGTTAGATCCCTGCCTAAACACGCAGTCAATATCTGGGGTCTGCTTTCCTCCAAACACCCCCCCATTTAGGGTTTCTGACCGAAACATGGATAAAACCCATTTCTAACCCTGCAATTGTGGTGGCACTTCCAGAAGGCTATCGCATTCAAAAAGGTGATAGACCGGGTAGGGCGTGTGGAGGTATAGCAATTATCCACAAGGATTCCATTAAAATCTCTATTTTAGATCAACTGTGTAAAGACACACTAGAAATTCTAGTCTTTTGAATAGACCTACATCCACAACATAGCTGGAAAGGAGCTCTTGTATATAGACCCCCAGGCCCACTGTTAGACTTTTCTTAACAATTGATGGAATTTATCTCCCCGCATGTCATCTCAACTAGAATTGTTTTACTTTTAGGTGATTTTAACATTCACAGTGAAAATACTGCTAATCATCACACCTCTGCAAGCCTGGCACACCTGGCCACACTCAACCTTATCAAGATTAACAACGCTCCCACTCACTCTGCAGGACATACGTTGGATCTAATCCTTACTAACTCCCCAAATATCCTCCGTGGAGAAACATGCCCTTTGACATGGTCAGACCAATCATTGATCGAATTTCAAATTAGTAGCCCCAAAGATTACTCTGCTACTAATCCTCATTCTATGTGGTGGTATAGACAATGGCATAAACGTACGCCTGATCAGTTCCAGAACTTAATTCCTTCCCGGAATCCTGATTTTGATAGTGTGGAGGAGCACCTGGTCTACTACAACACTATTATAAAATCCACAGTTTATTACTTATCCCCATTGAAGCAGTGTCCTCACCCTCCCAAACGGCCCCAAACTGCTTGGTATTCTCCCCTCCTTCGGACGGAAAAGAGTCACTGTAAAAAACTAGAATGGAAAGGACGCCTCTCACATGACCCACAGCACAAGGAAAGATATAAAGAATTACTGGCTTTATATCATAAATTAAAAATCTGCCCACAAAACTTACATTGCGAGGCAACTTGAGCAGGCAGGTAACCCCAGGACCCTGTACCAGATCCTAAAGTCTTTTACAAACCCAAAGGCATGCAACAATGAAGAGGCCCATTCTCAAACTCTATGTAACATAGCAAATCACTTCATCCAGAAAATTTGCATGATTTATAATAAAATCACCATGGCTAGTGGTACCCAGAGAGGTCCTACGCTAGAGCACTCACCAACTACATCAAATGCTTTACTATTGGAGAACTTTCCTCTACTCACACCCGATGAGGTAGAATCTCTACTACAGAAAGTCAAATCTGGATCTCCATCAGATTTCATCCCCACTAGGACCACTTCCCTGCTCGTCAAGCAACTTGCTGCCCCTATTTGCACCATTCTTAACAGCTCTTTAAAGGAAGGCAAACTCCCTCTTGAATGAAAAGCAGCGCAAGTAGTCCCAATCCGGAAAAACCTTAAAGTTCCCATGGACGAGGTACCCAACTACTGCCCTATTTCCATGCTCCCTCTTCAGAGCAAGTTTTTGGTAAAACTTGCCTGGATGTCTCGCAGTCAGGCTTCCGGGCCAGACACAGCACCAAGTCCGCCCTGATAGCAGTAACCGACAACATCAGAATGTCGCTGGACAGAAGTAATGGTCAGGCAGTACTTCTGGGGCTGCTTGACCTATCGGCAGCTTTTGACACCATTTCCCACCGGATCCTGCTTAGGATACTTTAGGACATGGACGTCCAAGGGAATGCGCTGAAATGGTTGGCAAACTTTCTGACTGATAGAGCTCAGACGACTAATCTGGGTCCTTTTCGCTCGAAGACTACAAGAGTAACCGAGGGAGTACTGCAGGGCTCCTGTTTGAGCCCTACTTTATTTAACATTTATGTTACTCCCTTGGCGGAATTAATGAGGAAACTAGGATTCAGTCCAATCTCTTACGCGGACGATACTCAGCTTCTAATCTCCTTTGATAAATCTAATACCAACATTCAGACCATTTTTTCGGAGGGTTTGAAGGCCATTGCTGATTGGATGAGTGACAACTTCCTTCAACTTAACGCAGATAAATCCGAGTTTATGTTGCCAGAGGAATTGGGCTCTGCCCCTACTCCTAAAAAAGTGGTAAAAAATCTGGGAGTCCGCATAGACCAGAAACTTACGCTTGGAGAGCATGTCACCACTACTGCGGGGGCATGTTTTCACAAACTTGGCCTACTAAGTAGAGCCTTTCCTTTTCTACCTTTTTCTACATGAAAAATGCTGATTCAGGTACTAGTGTTAAGCCGCCTGGACAACTGCAATGCCTTGCTGGTCTCAGCCAACGAAACCTGTTTAAACAAATTGCAGGTAGTCCAGAATACTGCGGCCCACCTAGTAGCCAATGCCCCTCCCAGAACGGCCTCTTTACCCCTTCTTCAACAACTACATTGGCTCCCAGTGTGGAAGCGGATTAAATTTAAGATCTGCTACACAGTTTTCAAATCTCTTTATAACTTGGGTCCTAATTATCTATCAGACAAATTTGTAAGGTACTTACCTTCCAGGTCCCTTTGTTCAGGATCTAAATCACTTCTTTACATACCTCAGTTTAAAAAAGCTCGCTTGACTGGCAAAGCTTTTTCTCACCTAGCCCCCCTTTTTTGGAAGCAACTGCCCCTTCACTTAAGTCAATGTTCGGACTACTTGTAATTTAGAAAGCTGTTAAAAATCGATCTGTTCTGCATGGCTTAATAAATCATAAATCTGTCGTAGAGGTCTGCATTGTGCATGTACCATGTTGTGTTGTGCAAGCATGAGGCAAACCTTCAATTCAATTCAATTTTTTATTTGTTACGGAACTCCTACGGAGGTCCACAAAAATACACCAATACAATAAAAAGACATGCTTTAAATGCTTTTTTAAAATACTCAAGTAATTTAAAAACGGAGCAAAGAGGGAAGGACATACTTTGTAAAGGGTGCAAAATTCTACATTGTCCAACCAACAAGCATTACAACATGCAAACTAAACTCTTTAAGAATTTCCTAATAAATGGCCAGAAATGTTTTAAAAAATTGAAACATCCTATGGCAAACTATTTCATTTGGTGGGGACAAGACAAAAGATCGAGCCTTATGAGAAGAATGAATATTAGATTTGATGAATGAAGGTCTTAAAAACATGCGCCTGGCCCTACGAAGTTTCGGGAACACAAATAGCATGTGATTAAGATCCTGAATTTGTAAAAAACACAATTCACAGATTCTCTCCCCTCAAGGAATTGTTTCCCAAATGCCAGTCACTTCTCTCAGGGGCAACAGGTTGGTTCTCAAAAGTAGTATCAACCTTCTAATCCCATGTGGGAGATTCCATGAAAGATAGGGCTGAGGTCTACTCCCCACGGCACTCTCACAGACCACCTCATTGCGGGCTTTAGATTGACTTAAAACTGTATCTCTTGCCGTGCTAATCGAGCTTACGGACTTCTTTAAGAATGACTTCAATGCAGGCTTTGGCATGGGTGAATCGCAATTTAAACTGAGCCCAAATGATCTGAAGAAAGCGGATTTATCTTTTAGTTTAACAAAGATTTCCATTCTCATAGCGGCCCTAAGGGTGTCCACATCCCCCCAAAAGAGGGAGTCCCCCCACCTCAGGACCACTGACAAGGATGAAGTATATGAAGAGACTAGATGGAATTCCAAGCGTAGAACATGAGGGGCAGCCAAAGAATTTAAATTACAAATTTGGTGGAAAAAACGGCCTTCAGCCGTATCAAAAGCGAGCCAATAATTCCTATCCAGTACTTCTGCAGCATACGTTAATGAAGGACGAATTTTAACCTTAATTACTGACAGAACATGCTTAAAATGGCATCTTCCACAGGTTTTGTAAAATCTTGTTAAAGCTCCAGCCTGGGTGGCAGCCTTACAAATATATTCTCTGAGTCTCGCCCGTTTTTTTTTAAAAACCTTCCCCAGATACAGGTACGAGTCTACCGATTAAAGTTCTTCATGCCCCAACAACCACGTATACACTTTCTTTATTCGGAGACCTTTCTTGCGGAAGACTAAAATTTTGCTTTTAGCAATACTAATTTTCAAAAAATGGTCCTCCTCATATTTGGTCAGGGCATCCAGATGACGTTGCATGCCAATGGGAGTTAAATCAAAAATGACAACGTCATCTGCATATAATAGAGAACCAATGGACATTGTACCAATTCTAGGGGCGCCCCCCCCCCCCCCTCCACTGAGATTAACTTGCCGGGGAGGTCATATATATAAAGGGAAAACAAAAGAGGGGCCAACAGGCAGCCCTGCTTAAGCCCGTTATAGGTCTTAATCCTACAAGATAAGAAACGCGTTACTTACCTGTAACAGCAGTTATCCAGTATTGGTGTCTTTCATAGATTCACATGCCTGAATCATTCCCCGTCGTCGAGACGGGAGCCTCCGGTACATAAAAAAGTAATGTCCTATAGACATACATAGAGAAAAATAGGCCTAAGGGCCTCCCCTTAGTAGCCTATCCTAGTCCTTATGTAAAAAGGACCAAACTCTTAGAGCCAGCCAATCAGCTATCACCTCCCTCTAGAACCTTCCTGGCAGGAGCCTCAGTCCCTCAGATTTTCGTACGCACCAAGCTAGGTAGGCGTAATATAGTTAGAGAGAGACGCGAGTCCTTCCAGGGGAGGCGGGAGGGTTGCATGTGAATCTATGAAAGACACCAATACTGGATAACTGCTGTTACAGGTAAGTAACGCGTTTCTTATCCAGTATTAGGGGTGTCTTTCATAGATTCACATGCCTGAATCAGAGTAGTTAGCAATACATTATGCACATTTCTGATGTAACATGCCATATAGATATTTTAGATAATACACATATTACCATATCAGTTTGAAACATTGGCATACGTCAAAACAGTAAATCAGTAAAGAATGTGCATACCAGGATGGCGGGATGTTGGAAGGCTCACCTCACTGGAATAGATGGCGAAGCACCGCCTGGCCCACTGCCGCATCCTTCATAAGTTCGGCATCTAGGCAGTAGTGTCTGGAGAATGTGTGCGGTGACTTCCACGTCGCCGCTCTACAGATGTCCAAAATCGGCACTCCAGCGAACAGCGCTGCTGATGTGGACATCGCTCTGGTGGAGTGCGCTTCCACCCTGTCTCTTAAAGGCCGTCCGGCCCCGTCATGGCAGAATGCTATTGCTGAGGAGATCCACCTTGAGATGCTCTGTTTTGTTAGAGGCATACCCAACCTTGGCCTACTGTAGGCCACAAATAGCTGTGATGACTTCCTGAAGCTCTTTGTTTTGTCTATGTAAAACTTAAGACACCTTTTGAGATCCAGAGAGTGGAGTGTCCTTTCTACTGCCGTGGTAGGGTTTGCAAAGAAGGAACGTAGAACCACCAGCTCGTTGAAGTGAAAGTCTGAAGGCACTTTCCGTATGAACTTGGGATTTGTCCTCAGCACCACCCTGTCCTGTTTGAACTGCATGAAGGGTTCCTGAATGGAGAGAGCTTGCAGCTCGCTGACTCTCCTGGCAGATGTTAGAGCGAGCAACAGAGCCGTTTTCCATGAGATGTACTTGATGGAAGCTCGATGAATGGGCTCAAAAGGGTGCTTCATGAGTTGGTTAAGGACCAAGTTGAGGTGCCACGTCGGTGGGACCCGTCGAGGTCTTGGGAAGGACCTATATAGTCCCTTGAGGAACTGTTTGATAAGCCTACTGGACCAGAGAGACGGGCCTTTGTAAGTCCTGGTAAAACGTGAAATTGCCGCCAGATGCACCTTTATGGATGCATGCGCCAATCCCGACTGTGCCAAGTGTAGTAGATATGGCAATATCTGTTCAGGTGTGATATGGAGTGGTCTCAGGCCTTTCTCTAAACACCATACGCAGAAGCGTTTCCATTTGAGAGAGTAGGTTTTGTTGGTACTGTCCGCCCTCGCTTTTGCTAGCACGTCCCTGCAGTCCTGCGGGATGTTTAAATGGCAGAACTCTCTGTGCTCAGGAGCCAGGCCGATAACCTGAGTGATTGCAGGTTCGGGAATTGCACCTGCCCGTTGGACATTGTCAGCAGGTTCGGGTGCTGTTTTAGACGAATCGGTGTCCTGATGGAGAGGCGATGAAGGTCCGAGAACCAGTGCTGCCTCGGCCAGAACGGGGCAATTAGGATCAGGGTACAAGGCTCCGCCTTCATCTTCTTGAGGACCCTGGAAATCATCGGGAACGGCGGAAAAGCGTACGCAAATACGCTGAACCAGCCTATGGAAAAGGCATTTCCGAGCAACCTTGGTTGGGGATGCCAGCTTGCGTAGCTTGGGCATTTGGCGTTCTCCCTGGTGGCGAACAGGTCGATTCCTGGGACTCCCCATTCTGAGAATACGTGTGTTAGCGAATTCTCGTCGAGCTCCCATTCGTGGGAGAGGGATTTTTGTCTGCTTAGGGCGTCTGCAATGGTGTTGTCCTTGCCCGGGACATAGTCCGCTCTGAGAGTGATCCCATGGAGAACAAGCCAGTTCCAGATCTTTTGCGATTCGCGTGATAGAGTGAGCGAACGCGTTCCTCCCTGTTTGTTTAGATAGTGCATCGTCGTGGTGTTGTCCGTTCTGACGAGCACCTGGGAGTTCTGGATGCGTGGTAAAAAGGCTTGCAGCGCTAGATACACAGCCCTCAACTCCAGAAGATTGATATGGAGATGTTGCTCCTGAACTGACCATTTGCCACTTACTCTGAGGTCCTGAAGGACAGCTCCCCAGCCCGCCAGAGATGCATCGGTGGTGATCACAAGTGGCGCTGCTGGAAGCAGGAACGGCAGTCCCATAGACAGATTCCTGTAATCTTTCCACCATTCGAGGCTCTTGGATATTCGCGGTGTTATCCTCACAATGTCTTCGAACGAACCCGTACTCTGAGTCCACTGGTTCGTGAGGGCTTCTTGCAATGGACGCATCCGAAGCCTGCAGTGAGGGATGAGGAGTATACAAGAAGACATCATTCCCAGGAGTGATTTGAAGGTGCGAACTCTTAGGGACTTCCTTGATGCCACCGCCGTGGCCAGCAATATTATCTTGTTTTTTCTTTCTTCTGAAGGAAATGCCCTCGCGCATTCCGTATTCAAGGTCGCCCCGAGGAAGGTGATGCTTCTTGTTGGGGACAAAGGGTTTCTGAAGATTGAGAGTCAATCCTAGATGTTGGAAAAGATTGGTACAGGCGTTGGAGGATTTGGTGGCGCCTGCAGCTGTGGGTGCCTTTACCAGCCAGTCGTCGAGGTAGGGGAAGACTTGGTGACCCATTTGACGCAGGAAAGCTGCCACAGGAGAAAGGCACTTGGTGAAAATCCGCGGAGCGGATTTGAGGCCAAATGGCAGGACCTTGAATTGGTAGTGCAGTCCTGCCACCTCGAAACTTAGAAACTTCCTGTGCCCCCAAGTATCGGGATGTGATAGTAGGCATCCTGAAGATCCAAGGATGTCATGAAATCTCCTTTTTCTAGAATGCCTAGTATTTCTTGGAGCGTCACCATCCTGAACGACTGACTCTTCAGGAAAGAGTTGAGTGCCCTGAGATCTAGAATAGGCCTCCACTTCTTTTCTTTCTTGCGTATCAGAAAGAAGCGGGAATAGAATCCTTTCTCCCTCTGAGCCGATGGAACCCGCCCGATCGCTCCTTTCTTCAACATCTCCGATATTTCCCGGAGTAGCAGTCGCAGATGTTTGTGTGGGAACCTGCGGGGAGGGGTTGCAGGTGGGATGGTGGTAAATTCTAGGGAATGGCCGAATCTTAGGAGTTGGAGTACCCAGCGAACCGTGGTGATGAGGCGCCAATTTTCCAGGAAATGGGTCAATTTTCCTCCAATTTTTGATGAGTGAGATGGTAGCTGGACTGGCTGGAGTAACTGGTCACTGGCGTCCGCCGGTGCCCCTCTTTTGGTTCTTACCCCTGAAGTTAGATCTTCCATAAGAAGACTGCCAACCTTGTTATTATTATTATTATTATTATTATTATTATTATTATTATTATTATTATTATTATTATTATTATTATTATTATTATTATTATTATTTATTTTTGTAAAGCGCGATAGTCACCCGGAGGTATCCCAGCGCTAAAGAACCCTGAATTCACCAGGTCAAACGGAGCCAGAGACTAAGAAGGGCAAGGAACGAAGGCGGAAACTGAAGCAACAGGAGGGGAAGGGGGGGTACAGGATTAGGGAAAAAGATGAGTTTTTAACAGTTTCCTGAAGCGCAGGTATTGGGGTTCAAAACGTAGGTTACGGGGGAGTGCGTTCCAAAGGCGGGAGGCTTGAACCGAGAAGCGTCTTCCTCCTGCTCGAGTTTTTCTGAATCTAGGGATGTTCGTGAAGTTTTCTGCATTGGAGCGGAGGGGCCTAGAGTTCCTATAGGGAGTGACCATTTTACTGAGAACAGGAGGGCCTTGGTTCTGTAGTGTTTTATGAACGAGACATAAGGCTTTAAACTTGACTCTCTCCCTTATGGGGAGCCAATGGAGGAGTTTAAGGGCGGGCTTGGCAGATGATCTGGCCGGGGCGTTGGTGATGATCCGGGCGGCCGCATTCTGAATCATCTGTAGTTTAGTAAGGGTAGCTTCAGGAGCACCCAGATAAATCACATTGCTATAGTCCAGTCTCGATATTATGAGACCTTGGACTAAAAGTTTTTGGGATTTAGGGGGGAGAAGGGGCAGGACTTTCCTCAGAGATTTTAAGAGGCCGAAGCAGGTCCCCGCCACCTTCTTGGCTTGTGAGATGAAGGAGAGATCGGAATCGATCCACACCCCCAGGCTTTTAACCTCTTTCTTAGGGTCAGGGGGCGGGCCCAGACAGACTGGCCAGCAGTCCAGAGGAAGTGAGGCTCCTTTCGGGCCCAGTATAAGGACCTCGGTTTTTGTCCCGTTAAGTTTGAGGGCTGATCTGTTCATCCAGTGATGAACCTGGGTAAGGCAGTTGAGCAGATCAGCTTTCTGTTGTTTGGGGTGGGACAAGGACACCACTAGTTGAGTGTCGTCGGCGTAGCTGACGACGCTCACTCCGAAAGGGATAATAACCTCCTCCAATGTGGACATATAG
Source organism: Triturus cristatus (assembly GCF_964204655.1). Classification (NCBI taxonomy): domain Eukaryota; kingdom Metazoa; phylum Chordata; class Amphibia; order Caudata; family Salamandridae; genus Triturus; species Triturus cristatus. The sequence continues at coordinate 588,461,906 of NC_140589.1, forward strand.
ATATTAAATAAAGTGGGGCTCAGGGAGGAGCCCTGAGGAACACCACATTGGAGGGGCATTTCGGAGGAGCGGGCGTTCTTTTCCCAGATCTGGTAAGAGCGTTGGGCCAGGAAAGATGAGAGCCAGGATAAGGCTGTTCCTTTCACTCCCACCCTAGCCAGTCTTTCGATAAGAAGTTGGTGGTCAACTGTATCGAACGCTGCACTGAGGTCGAGGAGGATCACTGCCACTGATCCTCCCCCATCCAATAGTGCTCTTGCCTCCTCTACAGCAGCCAGGAGGGCGATATCCGTGCCCTGTCCAGGTCGAAAACCTGTCTGGGAGCTTTTTAATTTATTATTGGCCTCTAGGAACTGAGAGAGTCTCCTATTGACCAATTTTTCTGCGACCTTGCTTACTCCCGGCAATAGGGAGATGGGTCGGTAGTTAGCCAGATTCTCGGGGTCCAACGTAGGTTTCTTCAGCAGAGCTTTTACCACCGCCTTCTTCCAGCTCGGGGGTACAGCTCCTTGTTGGAGAGAGGTATTAATCAGGTGGGTCAGGGAAGGGATGATAGTGGGGGCTACCTCTTTAAGGTTACGAATAGGAGCAGGGTCACTAGGGGAGCCGCTCTTCATAGAGTTGAGCACATTTGATACCTCATCCACCGTGACCTGGCCCCATGTGGACAGGTAGGTGGAGGTGTGTGGGCAAACGATGTTTTCCTCGGGGCTGGAGGGGGGGATAGTTTCCAGAATAAGTCTGATTTTATCGTGGAAGAAATTGGCCAGTTCCTGGCATTTCTTCAGGTCTGCTTCAGGGTCGGCAATGGGTCTTAATCCTTGTCCTTGGGGTTTAGACAGCTCTTTAAGGATGGCGTAAGCTTCCTTACTGGAGCAACCTGCATTCTCTATTCTCTCCTGAAAAAACATACTTTTGGTTTTATGAATAGTAGTTTTATAAGTCAGGAGAGAAGTAGAGTAGAGGATTTTGTTAGTCGCTGTTTTGTCGCGCCTCCATGCGCGTTCGGTTTTTTTACACTCTTGCCGCAGAGTTTTAAGCTCAGGAGTGTACCATAAAGCAGGTGGTATTCTTTTAGGTTGTTTAAGGGTGGTAACTATCGGGAGCAACGTATCCAGTGAGGAAGTGATCCAGTCGCTGAACTGTTTGTCAGCTATATTGGGATCAGATGAAAGCGCAGGAGTGGACTCTGCAAGAGAGGCGGCCCAGGTCTCCGGAGATAGTTTGCGCCATTGTCGATCGGTGACTTCGGTTTTTGGGATCGAGTAAGTGCGAGTAGAGATTTCCCAAAAAAAAGGTACCAAAAAGTGGTCCGTCCATGGTAAGGACAGCGGTGGGTCAGAGGCCATTGTTGCTATGTTGGTGAGGATCGGGTCTAATAGGTGGCCTTTATCATGAGTAGGCTCTTTATTCACTAGGCGGATGTCTAGAGATGTTAGATCGATCCTAATGTCCGATGCTGCTCGATCCATGGGGTCCAGAAAATGGACGTTCAGGTCACCTAGTATGAGGAAATTGGGGGCCGAAGAAGCTAGTTGTGAGCTGGTTTCGACAACAGCGTTGATGAAATTACCCGGGGCCCCTGGTGGGCGGTAGATTAGAAGTCCTGCCAGGGTAAGAGCTGGGGCGACTTGGATGGAGAATTGGCCGCTCTCACAGTCCTCAATACCAGCGTTGGTCATGCGGCAGGTAAATTGTTCCCTGTGGATAATGGCTATCCCGCCTCCTCTCCCTCTTGGTCTATTAAGAGTTTGACAGATATACCCGGTGGGGAGGGCCGTGACAACATCTGAATCGGTATTGTCAGAGAGCCATGTTTCCGTTATGAACAGAAGGTCAAGCTCCTGGTTCTGAATCAGGAGGTTCATTTCGGTAGCATGTTTGGGGAGGGAGCGGCAATTAAGAAGTCCTAGTTTCAGAGCAGAAATGGGTGGTTTTGAGGTGGAAATCAGAGTGCATTGTGAGCAGGTAGAGAATGCCTTACCTGCAGTAAACGAGTGGTGACAGGCTAGGGTATTCTTGGGTCGTAGGTTATATAAGGTGTCCGCTGTATACGTTACTCGATCCTGAGGGGTGCCAGGCATAGTGACGGGGCCTAGGGCCTTCTGGGCCCGGACGGGCCCAGACGGGCTTGCCTTTGGCGCGCCTTCGGCGCGCTGACGGCGCGCCCGCTGCGCCCGTCCGCTGCGCGTCCGGTAGTTGCACATCCTATATGTACGAGAAAAAGGGGCGGGTGGGCGTGGCCTAGAGTGGGCGTGGCCTCTCTCCCTCGCCGAGAATGGCGGCAGGGAAGTTTGTTGGTCGCTTAACGTTGCAGCGAAGGAGTCGCTGTTTTGTTGACTCAGAGCCCGCTTCAGGAGGAGAACGGGTGAGTGAAGTGAAATTAAAAAAATACAGAGTATTTTCGGCGCTTTTGTGACACAAATACAATTTTTAAAAATGAAGGTTTCTTCTCCCGGCTTCCGCCTCAGGAGCTTTCAAGATTCTAAGCGAGTTGCGCTGAAGGCAGCGTTTAAGTACCAGGGGTGGCGGGTGGGCGTGGCCTAGAGTGGGCGTGGCCTCTCTCCCTCGCCGAGAATGGCGGCAGGGAAGTTAGTTGGTCGCTTAACGTTGCAGCGAAGGAGTCGCTGTTTTGTTGACTCAGAGCCCGCTTCAGGAGGAGAACGGGTGAGTGAAGTGAAATTAAAAAAATACAGAGTATTTTCGGCGCTTTTGTGACACAAATACAATTTTTAAAAATGAAGGTTTCTTCTCCCGGCTTCCGCCTCAGGAGCTTTCAAGATTGTTGCTGCTTCTGCTGGTACTGGGTCTTATTCTGGAAGGAATACGAGGACCTATTCTGGTAGGATCCTCTGTAGGAGAACTGGCCTCTAGATTTGTTGCCCCGAAAGGACTGATTCCTTGCCTGCAAGGTTCCAAGCGCTCTAGCCGTGTCAGTGTCCTTCTTGATAGCTTGGAGCGCCTCGTCAATTTTATCTCCGAAAAGATGTTGTCCGTCGAAGGGCATGTCCAGCACCTTCGTCTGCACTTCCTGCCTGAACGATGTTGCCTTCAGCCATCCCTGCCGGCGCAGGACTGCAGCCCCAGGCAGTTGACGAAAGCCTGTCATGGCCACGTCTATGGCACAATCAATGATCTCGGCCGCCGAGGTTTGGCCCTCCGAAAGTAGTGCCTTGACCTCCTCCTGAACTTCGCTTGGCAGCTCTGCTAAATATGGGGCTATATCCTCCCAAAGTTGGCGGTTATAACGCCCTAACAGGGCTATGGAGTTGGCCACCTTGATGGTCATTGCCGAAGTGGTCGAAAACCTTTTGCCAATTGTGTCCAATTTTCTGCCTTCCTTGTCCGGTGGGGCTGACAGAGGAGAGGAAGGATTACGAGAATTTTTCTGGGCCGCTTGGGTCACGACCGAATCCGGTTTCGGGTGTCCATTAAGGCAAGCTGGTGCCGTGGATGGAGCTTTGTACTTTTAATCCAGGCGTGGAACAACCGCAGGTACGGAAGCCGGCGTCAGCATTAATTTCTTTCCCTGGTCCCAGAGAAAGTCAATGATTGGGATTGACTTCGTCGTCTTCTTAGTCTGCTCCTTAAAGTCATGCAAGAAGCACTCAGTCTCCGTCGATTCCATGACCATATGAAACCGCGTCACTGCTCGTTCAACTATCTTATGAAAACCGCCAATATCCACTGGCGGTGAATCAGCTTGGCGCGGTTGTGGGGAAGCTGGGGAGGATGCCACATACTCCTCCTCGTCCTCATCCTGGTCCGTCTGGTCTTCCTGGACCTCCCCCTCTTCCATCTCCTCAGCCTCCTCATCCGATGACTATCACCTGAGGTGGCGGTTTCTCGTGGCAGACCCGAGTAGCTGGTCGTGATTGCTTTGGGGCTGTCGTTGGTGGATTTGTAGTAGGCACTGGGCCCCCTGTGTCCAGTGCTGGCGATTCCGGGAAACGTTGCTTGTAGTCCCGGATGAGGTATTTGAGGTCATTAACGATCGACAGGGGAAGGCATACCATCGGGGTGACCTCCGTGCGAACCTGTTCCCGGACGGGGCGTTCCTGCCCGCTCATCTCCTCCTGTTCCTCGTCCGTGCTTTGACATTTGACGTACAGCTCAGAAGGGGAAGTAGCCTGATCAAAGAGCTCTTCTTCCGACTCCTCACTCTGAAGAATCTCCATAGGCAAATTGGTTTGCACCTTACTTGGAGACGTCGTTTCCGGTGTAATCTGTGGTCTGGTCAGTTTGCCAGATGCAGATACCTGTACAGGAACCCCTGCTGTCTTCCGTGCTGACATTCCTACTAGTTCGGATTTCTGCCCTGGTTCAGAAATACCCATGGACGACGACGACTTTCCCGTCGACGATACCGTCGTCGACGGCATGGTCTTCGCCGACGGTGTCCCCGTCGACGATATTCTCCTCGTCGACGATGTCTTCGTCGACGACGCGCTCGTCGTCGACGGCATGGTCTTCGCCGACGGTGTCCCCGTCGACGATATTCTCCTCGTCGACGATGTCTTTGTCGACGACGCGCTCGTCGTCGACGGCATGGTCTTCGCCGACGGTGTCCCCGTCGACGATATTCTCCTCGTCGACGATGTCTTTGTCGCCGACGGTGTCCCCGTCGACGATATTCTCCTCGTCGACGATGTCTTTGTCGACGACGCGCTCGTCGTCGACGCCGCCTTAGTCGACGACGCCTTCGTCGTAGACGCCCTCGACGCCTTCATCGACGCCCTCGTCGTCGACGCCTTCGTCGACAACGCCTTCGTCATCGACGCCCTCGTCGTCGACGCCCTCGACGCCCTCGTCGTCGACGCCCTCGTCGCCCTCGTCGTCGCCTCGTCGTCGACTCTTCCGTTGACGGTGAGCTCCTCATCGACGAGGTCGTCGTCGACGGGACAATCGTCGTCGACGATGACTTAGACGTCGACGACGGTTTTAGCAGTATAATAGACGAAATAGGAGTACCTGCTGACGACGATGAAGGGGTGGTTGTCGTCGACGAGAAGACTGACGACGCTGTCGTTGTGGACACGGTTGTCGTCGCTGTGGAGACATGACCTGGTGCCCTTTTTTGCGCTGAGGAAGGTGTCGCAATTTTGCTGGCCGACAGGGTAGGCTTCTTAAAAGTCAGAGAGTCCTTGTCAGACACTGAAGATTTTGAAGATCTTGCCTCTGAAGACTTCTTGTGTGTCTTCATAGGAGGAGCGTCTGAGGGGCCAGGAGACGTCACTCTCGGCCTCTTCAGGGAGACTTCAGAGGTTCCGGAAAAGCTCGCCTCTGAGGATACCACACTCTCCCTGTCCTTGAGCCTGTCCAGCCAGATAAGCAGACAACACTCTCTGTCTCTCAAGGTCTTGTGAGGGAAAGACCTACATATTTTACAGTCCTTAGGGACGTGGTCCGGATAAAGGCAATATAGGCAGAGGTCATGCTTGTCGTCCACATGAAGCCTCTTCTTCCCACATGAAGAGCAAGCCCTGAAAAGGGCTTTCTTCTGGGATTCAGACATGCCAGGAGTTGTAGAAGAAATAAACACTCACTGCAGTAATAAGAGGCCTGAAGTGGTCTGCGTTCAACCCTTGAAGAAGAAAGTCACCAAAAAAGTGAACAATCTGGTTTGAAAGAAATCCTGAGGAGAACTCAGGCTGGAGACTCCCTAGCACAACGTGCGGTAGAAAATCTGAGGGACTGAGGCTCCTGCCAGGAAGGTTCTAGAGGGAGGTGATAGCTGATTGGCTGGCTCTAAGAGTTTGGTCCTTTTTACATAAGGACTAGGATAGGCTACTAAGGGGAGGCCCTTAGGCCTATTTTTCTCTATGTATGTCTATAGGACATTACTTTTTTATGTACCGGAGGCTCCCGTCTCGACGACGGGGAATGATTCAGGCATGTGAATCTATGAAAGACACCCCTAATACTGGATAACCCCTGCGAACCTCCCATCATCACTTGACACCAAGTGTCTGTATGTAATTCTATTATCAGGCCCAGGAGGTTGTGTGGCATACCAAGATGGGAGAGCTTTCTCCACAGTGTCTAACGATCCACTTTATCAAACGCCATGGAGAAATCAATGAATGCCATATAAACTGACATGCTTCATGAGAAGACCTTTCTCTACGATGGTCTGGACACCTGCAATGTTGTCCAGCGTTCCATGTTTCTTCCTGAAACCTGCCTGTTCTGGCGGTAAGATGTTCTGGTCATGGGCCCATTGCTGCAGATGATGAAGTATACTTTTTGCAAATACTTTGCCCGATGCATGCAGCAGCGCAATCTGTCTGAAACTAGTAAGTAAACTTTTTGGGCCCTTTTTAAACAAAGGAACTATAATACTCCCCTTCCAAAAGGAGGGAATATGAATCGTTCGAAAACAAAAATTAAACAATGGTGCCAAAAAGACTCCCCATGCAGAGGATTTCTTTTTGATTAACATAATCGGGATACCATCTGGTCCTTGTGCACCGGAGGTTCTGGCATTCTTTATGTGACCTACTACTTCATACCTTGACAGGGGACCATATTCAATAAAGGAAGACACCTGTGTTACAGGCATCTGAAAAAGCACAGAACTGTTGAATTTATAGAATAGTGAAATATGGTCCACCCACTCCCCATCTGGGATAGGAATGGGGAGAGCCCTCTGTCTTGAATCACAATATTCTGCAATCAAGTGCCAATACTTTTTTGAATCTTTGGCTCTCGCGGCTTCCCTCAACCCAATCCATTTAGCATCCATCTCGTTTCTCTGAGTTTAGAACGTCTTCTTACTCGGCAAACCTCACATAAATATGCCCCCAGGAGCCGGATGGCTTACATTCATGTATTTACTCTCCTCTTTGTGTGTGAATGTGTGATCTGCTCTGTGAGTATACTTGGATAATGAGATGACAGCATGATATTTAAACACTAGCTGTTACAGGTACTTTAATCACACCAGGTCACTTATCCTGGCTTACAGATGATGGTATCTCTAAGGTTAGAGATCTCACTGTTTTAGAGTGTATAGTGCAGTGAACGGGTTTCATGGTTTAAAATACCCCTATTCTGATACAGACGTAATTCGGTTTGTGTTCCTTCTCCTTTCATCGAATCCTTGAAGTGGATAATCAGATTTCAATCCACCCCTTGTATTGGACCATCTTCTGATCTTGCATGGAATTCACATGGATGCACAACTTCTGCTCAGTATAGGTTAGAAGTACAAGGGTTTTAGAGGACCGCCTGAAATCTGTGCTCTCGCAAAGCAGAAGAAACATGTTGACCTAGAATAGACACTTTGGCTCAGTAAATGCCTCATTGTGTCAAGTTGTTTTTAACCATATTGCTGGGCCTCTCTTTTTAAAGAATTCAGTTAGGGTTTCCTGGAGATAAGTTTAACATTTTCTGTCCTAAGATCCCAGTTTAGACCACCTGGTTGTGAGTACCTCACCATGTGAGGACACAATGAGTCATGCCACATGATTATCAAGTGGCTGAGAGATTTTTAAGAACACATGTAGTGTGCCTGGTGAGCCCTTAGGAGCAGTGCATAGCGACTGCTTGTTTTGGAAGACACCCTCTAATTTTGGTTTATGTTTGTCAAGGGGTCACCACATTATGAGAACAATAGCCATATGTTATAAATCAACATTTACATAATCATTGTAAAAAGAAGCGCTATGTTTAACATAAATCATTGCAAGTAATACACTTTAAAGAAAGCACTGGAAGTCAATGTAGCATGTGTCTAAGTCTTTCCTTTACACCCTCACCCCACATAAAATGCAGCCATAAGACAAACAACTATAAGTCCCTTCACTTCTGAGCTGTTTAAAAATGTGACAAAAGTCTCCCCAGGTGATTCTTCATAAACCCGGGAGACATAGGGAGAATTCATAAAAAATGCCTAAGAGGAGACTACTGCGCTCCTGCAGCCCCAAGCACTGTCTTGCACATGTTGGTGGTGCCCCTGCCCCTCCTTGACTGGGGGAGAATGTCTGCATTGTCAGCATTCCGTCCATCATTTGTTTGTTGTAACCCCCTGCCCCTCCTTGGAGCACCATGCAAGAGAGAAATAATCAAGTGACAAATCCTTGCTGGGCATTAGGGGGGCTTGCTCGTGGGAGCAGTGAATTTTATACGAGTGCCTCCTGACACTTTCCATTTTCTTAGCGGCCGCAGGTAAGGATGGTCAGGGACGTGAGACGATGCCACTCCCAGCTGCCCCGCCAGTTACCCGCTCACGCACCTTGGGACGCAGCATTTTCTTTGCTGCTCCCCGGTCAGAGGAGCCAGTCTCTGGCTTTCAGCAGGAGAGGCTATATGTGGCTGGCTCTTTGCTTTGGATCCTGAGATGATTTTAAAAACTACCCATACTCCGGAGTCATTGAACTAATCTCTCTCTATCAGCCCATAGGCCAGAAGCATACAAAAAAAAAAAAAAAATCAAACTTCATCTTGCTTGCCATGGGGGTGAGGATGGTTTATGCCCCTTGCTGATGGAAATACTTTTTAGGGGTGGGGGTATCAACCTATTCCAGGACGACCAATCACCACCCCATTTTAATTTTAAACAATCTATCCCTGGCATTCAGCGGCCTTTCAACATCTACCAGCCCCAGAGCAGAAAGACTGTCAAGGCTTTAGGGGGTGGGGTTTTGGCCCAATGTTAGGAAAGGGCAGACTTCACCACATTTAAAAAAAAAGATATATTCATTCACAGATGTCTAGTGGACTTCCCCGCGAGATATGCCCACTGAGCAGCACAGTGAAAATAAATGAGCAGAGCAGCTCTTTTTACTTTGTTTGTACACTGAGGACATCAGCACACCTTGCTCCCTACCTACTCATCATCCAGACAATAAGTTCTAGTCCAGCAGAATGAGTTAAAACTATAAAAAGGAATGCATCTCGTGTTAGCATGAAGAGGACTTTCCTCTCTGCAGTGGGAAAATGAGACGTTCAAATCTTCCACACCGCATAGTGTGCAAGGGTCAAGAGCGCCTTTTGAATGGGCGACAGTAAATTGGATTCAGTTTATAAACCATTTTAACAAACCTCAAGGGGGAGAGAGATGATTTATTAAGAGACAACAGTAGTACGTTCTTCCTAGGATAATCCTTTAACATAACCTAAAATGTCATGGTCCTATGCTACACATTACACTGAAAGAAGTCCTGGTGTCCCACCTTGTGTGGAGTAAAACATAGTTTAGTGTTGTGCATTGCAATTAAAAGGACGTTAAACTCTGACTCGTGGAGTGTGGCTTAATTCGTCTTCAAATTTGCTTTATGGTAAAGTGACATTCACTGGAGTAATTGGAGGAACTGTGTGTTAATCAGTAGTTAACTTACTGAGTGTCATTGTCTTATAAGTGTCTATGCAGCCCACTTAATCTCTCCTTCAAATCCTTAATGTCATAAATAGGCACAGTGGCCAATGTGGAATGATGAAATAATATTGTAATTCACCATACTAAGAAGGCAGCTACTTTAATGAACTTACACCATGAAACATCAGTGGCTATTTTCTATTTTTAATTTACTGGTCCACTATGACCGACAACCACTTTAATTTAAACAAGTATTGGGAAAGTGAATAGGTTTCTCCTTTGATACCAGGCATTTTTGTTTTCAACAAAACGCCACTGTGAATGCAAACACTTGTCATCTATGGCAAATACACAATAAATTGCCAAAGCATACAGATTTGCACCCCGTAGTAAAGGCTAGACATATTGCCATTGCTAAAGCTTGTATCAGCTATACGTGCATTTTTGTAGATTCTGAATTCCATGCATCACAGATCTATTTAATGCATTGTTTAAATGCTTCCAAACCTACAGAGAACTGGGTGGTATTGTGACTTACCCAATAAATTAATTATTCCATCATTGTAACATGCAAAAAGCTTGATAAGATCTTTAAAAAGAAGCATAAAAGCAGCATTTATGACACCATTCGTCAGTTCATTTGGATGGACCTGTAACAAGAAAGAAACAAAAAGTGAGCGCATCTCTCATTGGACTTATTGAAAGCTAAATAAATGGATTGCTTCAGAACAGACAATGCAAGCTTCACAATTATCAAAACTGGTTTAGTGATCACAAGGCATTAAAATACATAGTAACATAAAATGTTTTCATATTGCTACACCTATTACTATAGTAAAATTAAACTTCATTGTGTTATACTAATATTGTGTTACCCAACTTGTCATTAACTCGGCAGAAATTGCAGTTCCCATAACTTTCATAACATTAAGCTTAGCACGCCAAGGAAACTAAAGATGGCTTCCCTGAAAATATTTTGGGCATATTCTTAGAAGTGAAGCACTTGCAGCCTATGGGTTTAGTTTCTGCTACCATTTCTCTATCAACTTTGTTTAGCTTGATATGAAGCTCTCACATTGTTGAGTCATTCTAAGTCCCCTAAAGGGTTTCTTATTTTAGGCAGAATTTCAATCACTGCTGGCTTCCTGATTATGTTCCTAACTTTGGCTAAATATATGCTTCCCTGAGCCAGTAGGGGATATTCTGTCTTCATAACCTCTGCTGCACCAGTGAAGTGAAAGGTTTGTCAAGACCCAGAATTTGAGTGTTGCACATTTTCTGATGGATAGGACTGTACAACTTTGCCCTGCTTCTGTGACATGCCAAGTATGGAATAGGACTGTTTCTTGATCAGCAGGACTAAAAACAAAATCAAACAGGCTTAATCATGTATGGAGGTCATCCAAAGCAAGCGAGTCACTGAAAAGTCTCACAATCATGCAGCCCACCTGATCAGAACCAAACAATATACATACACTTTATAAGAAGCCACAAGACTTGCAGATGGCATTCAAGGACTGCCAGAGTGGTGAACATACATTGCCAAACCAATCGCAAATCCTTCCGGACTTGCTGAGAGCACATATTACACCTTTTCCGGCCCCAGACAAGCATGGGAAATATTACCCTTTATCACAAGGCCTTACAGTAGCATTATTTTGACTAGGGCTAGTCATCCTAATTTTGTAAACATATGGACTATCTATTTACCACCTACAGTTTCATACATATTTCATTTTAAATTGACAGACACCCCACTGCTGTTCCCTAGTTCCCGATAGAAACTGATGGGATAAGAAGTTGCTCCCAGAAAACAGATTATCAGGACAAGCTACTTTAGAGATATGGACCCTTACATTCCGATACACCAGGGGACATGTACCGGGTGCAAGCCTACTTTCAACAACATGAACCATAAGATTAGAGACCAACTGGAGCTATACCAGGTCTCCCTGTGAAATTGTCCCATGCCCCCACAAATTTTCATAAATCCCTATTTCCCAGTGTCACTGATAACTGCCAATGGGAGCTTTATCTTCTAACTAGTCCTTAGAATAACCTACTAATTAATTTTGGATTTCAATGGTATTTACCAAACTGCAGGGCTTTGCACTATTTTGGGAGCTTTTCAGAAGGTTGGGTTAAGCTCTTGGAGCTTCACCCCTAACTCGCTATACCCATCCTCACTAGCTGGACCACTGATGAAACTACAAAAAAAAGACAGCAACATTATAGCACAAATAGTATGTTGTACTGTCTTTGTAGGTGGAACCCTATGTTTATTCACTTGGGGAATAAATAAAGCCATTAGTGATACCAGCACCATAAAGTTTGAGTCTCTCAGATGTTCCTGGAGTTCTGGTCCATAGGTTAACAGTGGAGAAAGGAATGACCGACTGACTTGAAGGAAGAGTGCCTTCCCATGTAAGCCCTATAATTTTCTTTGTAGATCAATTCTTGGGTCACGAAGGAGTTAGGAAATGTTTGTGTATTTTGTTGTATCCAATTCCAGCTTTACAGTATCCTTATGTACGAGTAAAAGAAATCACTAAGTCTGGGTATTCAGGATACTGTATAGAATTACTTCAGTCATTCTGTTCTATAGTGCTATAGCTGTAACACCTGCTACCAGAAGACCGATCTCTCACTCTTGTTACCCAGGAGAGTCAAGTGTACACAGTACAGTAGTTGTTTATCTAAATGGAGTGCATTTGAACCTGTGACAAATTACATATAAATGTACAAGGAATCCTGAACAGTAACCAGAAAGTGACCCTGGAGTCAGAGGCCTCACAATGGGTATGATCTGTGTCTGGTATCAAAGCTCCACAGCCCACAAAAAAGGATACAGTGTGGTTAGAGAATGCAAGTATTTCAGCTTGGTTATGACAGAATGCACATCTGATAAATTCTGGGTCCACGATCTGAAGAACCTCATGAAGAGCTTCCACTGGGAAAACCCACAATATCTCAGTACTAAGTTACCAACATGCAAAGCTACAAAGTAAACTATTTAGCAGAGGCTGAACTAGGTAAAATGAGAGTATGAATGAGGGGCTATCCTATAAAACCCTCCGGAGCCTAGGCAACACCAAACGCAGTATAAACAGAGAACTGGCTCTAGCAGGAATTTAATTAGGTGAGTTACAATAAAGATAACCTATTGTTTGTTATGTCAACATAGAATCATTCATCAAGCAATTAAATCGAATCCTTAGAATTTGTATTATTTCACAGTTTTTGTAACAATGTATTAATTACATGATAATATTTATATATATGGGGTTGTTTATTATACGCCCAGGATTGAAACCTTACTAAGTAAATGCATTTTGGGCAATATTTATGTTAAAAGTTGCCTTCTTGACTGCACGATAATGATGCCTTGATAGATATCCAGTATATTTTTCCTTTCTAACAATGATGATTTAATTTCCAATTTTGAATCATTCTATGTTGTGATCTGAAAAGTGGGTCTGAGGGTCCAATATTTATACCTGGTGCCCACTTTGAAGTAGGAGAAGCTGCTGGAGTTCCCCCTTCAAAGATGTCTGGAATTTCCTGCCCCAGTCGCAGTTTGTCTAGCAGCACAATAGGCTAGTGTGACATGTGTGGGCTGAGCCAGTGCCTTTGGCAAGTGTGGTAGGTGACAGCTCTGCCATTTATCAATTCAGAGATCGCCCATCCTGCCAATACCCAGACCCTCTATTGTAATGCTGTCTGGGAGGAATACATAAACACCAACTACACCTAGTCATATGATCCAGGAACAGGCTGCAGGCTCCATATGGTTAGAGCACATAAAATGTCTAAACTCTCTAAAAGCAGCATTTTTAGAATTGCGACTTAAAATCCGACATTACCATTAAAGAGGATTTTAAAATACAATTCCTCAAACACCAAACTTGAATTCCCTACCTGCTCCAAATCAAAGGTTCCACTTCATAAATGCAATAAGGGAACCCAATGTTATCCTATGGGAGAGGTAGGCCTTGCAACAGTGAAAAACAAATGTACGAGTTTTTTACTACCAGGATATTTAAACCATAAAAGAACATCTCCAACTTTTTAAATACAATTAACCCTGCCCCATGGGATGTTTAGGCCCTATCCTATGGGTGACATATGTACTAAATAGTAAGATTTAGGCCTGGCAAAAGGTTTATTTTGCCAGGCTGAAATGTTAGTTTAAAACTGCACACACTGACTGCAATAGCAGGGGCCGGAGTCAGGTCTGAAAGGGCTACTTAAATGAGTGGTGCAATAATAGCATTTAATTTACAGGTGCTGGGTACATGTACCACCACATTACTAGGCACTTACAAGTAAATTACATGTGCTAATGTCACCATGTTTAAAGAGCAGGCACAAGCCCTTAAGCACTGGTTAGCAGTAGTAAAATGCACAGAGTCCTAAAAGCAAGCAAAAATGGGTTTAGAAAAAAGGAGAGGTGAAGGCAAAAAGTTTGAGGGTAAGGCATTAGAGTGGGCTACATCCAACATGCATCTTTAGAAGGCCTTGCAAAAAGTGTTAACACTTACAAAGTTCAGGAGCTAGTGGGGAACATGGCGGCCAGCTAGTAAGCAGGTCGGGAGCTACACGCATAGGCTCCAGGAACGCAATGAGACTACGGCATTAAGCGGTCAGTTTAACTGCTATCTCTACTACTCCTCGTGGTGAGGGCAGAGGAGAGGGCGCGAGAGTCGGAGGAATTCGGGTACGGGCTTCAATACTATCCACTTCTGATTGCCCTGGGGGGTTGATGTGCAAGTGTCCAGGTTTTCAGTCGTTTGAGGCCACAAGCGAACTCTCTAGCATTAGAGCAGCTCCGCGTGCTCTTCCCTGACTAGGAAGCAGTCCCAGAGGAGGATGGGGGGGGACTGGAAGACCCAGCACAAGCACTGGAAGCTGCAGGGAATGTGGAGCACGATTACTACGAAGAGGAACAACCCAGCAGCAGAGAAAGGAGCAGTATGAGACTGCCAAGTGTTTAGCCAGCATACAGAGTCAAGGGAGGAAAAGATGGCAGAAGTTTTCTGCTAGTTTTTAACATATGGAAGCCATAATTCTTCGACTAGAGGCTAAGGAGATCAAAGGAGGGGGTGGTTGTGGCAGGAGAGCTGAGAGATTTGAGTCCAGTAGCCCAGTCAGAGATTAAGGAGCGATTCTCAACATCTGAAGCTAACCAGGAAGGGATACAGGGCATGTGTAGTATCCTGGAGGAAAAGATGCTATTAACTCAACGCACAGAACTTTAGAAAGTAAAGTCCAGGAGTTGGGGCTAAATGTGAGTGATAATACTCGAGAGGTAGTAAGATTAAAACAAAGGGAGGAGGACTTAACAGAAAGGCTAAAGAGTATGGAGAATAATTCTAGGAGAAATAATATCAGGATCTTAGATGTTAAGGAAGGGGCAGTAGGGGGTGATGTTATATCATTTATAGTAGACCTTTCGACTAAAGCTTTCCCCCTAGTGACCTCTGCTATGTACCTGGAAACTGAGATTCAGAGAGCTTATCGAGATCCCTTTAAACTGAATGCTGGGCGGAAGCCTAGAAAAATTATACTTAACTTTCAGTCATATAAAGCTAAAGAGAAAATACTGGGAGCAGCCCTTAAAGAGAAATCATCCCAGGTCCAGTGTCTCACCTTCAAAATCAGGTCAGATATTTCCCACACGACAGAAGACAGATGGTGGGAGCTGGGCAAGCGATTCGAGCCTCTAAGGGAAATGGGGGCACAAGTGCAGTTAAGGTTTCTATCAATTTTGAAAGTTATGTGGGCTAATAAAATGCATTATTTGCTAATTCCGGAAAAGGCGGATAGCTTTATAGCCTAAAATATGGCAATAGACAAATAGGCAAGGCACACTGGCCAAATGTAGAGTGTGATGGTTTAGATCGGATTGTTAATACTGGATCTCCAAGGGTGGTAGCTTGAATTGGCTTAGCATGTCAAAAGGAAGAAATGGGAGGTTTCCAGGGGGGGTGGAGGGGGGAGGTACACTTGTGGTCGGGAGCATAGGGGGGAAAAAGAAAACAAAATACTCATATAGGGTAGTTTGTCACACAGGTTTTTGGGAGGTGTTTGCCAAAGGATAGGGGGGGGCTAGATATTATAAGCTGGAATGTGAATAGTTTAAGGGTTAAAAGAAGTCAACATCTGGTTCTCCAATGTCTAAAAGAAAGTTCATCTAAAGTCTTGCTGTTACAAGAGACCCATTTACTACGATCAGTAAATATGGCGTTGTTTACAAGGCAAAGCTGGGTAGATAAGGTCAGAAACACTGCATTAAAGGCGTGGCTATAATAATTAAGGTAAATTCTGGGGTAGAATTGCAGAGATCTAAGGTGGATGAAGGAGATCGCTGGATAGTAGTGGAGATCAAAGCTGGTCAGACTCTGTAGACCCTAGTTAGCTACTATGACCCGAATGTGGATGATCTCACAACATTGAACAACCAGTGGTCTCGTTTGTTAGATTTTGAAGCCCCACTTATTGGTAGTGACTTTAATGTTTTATTAAATAACAACCTACACAGATCCTCACCCTGTACCCATATCAGTTCACCTAGAGTCAGGGCTTATCTCCTATCAATGATGGATAACCTGAATCTTTGTGATGTGTAGTGTAGGGTGAAAGGTAAATCTAGAAACTGCTCCTTCTACAGTAAGAAGAATGGTCACTATTCAAGGATAGTTTTTTTCCTCAGAGATGAATAAGTAGAAAGAGTTACGGAGATTGACTATCAACCTATTCACATATCTGATGCTGCAATATTTTTAAAGCTAAAACTACCTTCAAATCTTGCACTAAAAAGAGGGACTTTAAACAGAAGGTTACTTCTGCAATCAGATATTATGAGCAGAATAGAAGGGGAAGCAACTAATTTATTTATATGGAATTTAGCTTCAGCCTCAATATATGTGGTATGTGATGCATTTAAAGCTTGGCTCAGGGGGGCTTTGAACAGCTCCTCTGTGGCGTGGAACAGAGAAAACAAGAAGCAGATTTCTTTGCATGAAGATAGGTTAGCGGTAGCAGAATCAAATCTGAAAGTCCGGGTGTTTCCAGGGGAATACAAAAGGGTTTAGTTGAAAAAGTGGAGGATCTACAACTCCATTTTAGACTGAAGATGGAGGAGGAGACCTGCAACAGAAATAAGAAATGAGTAAGATATGGGAGTATGAGCAGGGACAGAAATGCAGAAAATTACTGGCTATGAAGACTAAGATGGACAGGTCATGTAACTATATTAGGAAAATCAAGACTGAAGAATATGATAGGGTAGTGGAGGGCATGTAAGGGATAGAGCAGGCATTTACTCAATTTGTCCATGATTTATATCTAGAAGATCTTTCGATAGACGAGGCTGAGTTAGATCACTGGCTCTTAGGAAAATAACTACCGAAAAAGAGCATTAAGGATCAGAAATATTTGAATCAGGAAATAACAGGGCACAAACTCCTGACAGCAGTTAAACTTAAAAGGGAGAAAGCATCTGGGCCAGATGCAATTCCGAATGAAATGTACATATTGGTTGCAGAGCTAGTAATGCCGATCTGGCTAGAGTTATTCAATGAGGTGCTGAGAAGGGATTCACCATTGCCGGAGTCTTGGAATGAAACTGTCATTTTGCTTTTATTAAAACCAGGCAAGGATCCCGCGCAGTGTCAGTCGTATCGACCAATATCGCTGCTGGACTGCGATTATACATTTTTTACTAGTATACTGGCATTCTCTTTAAGTAAAATAGCTGGGACATTAATTAACAAATATCAGAAGGGTTTTTTACCAGGAAGACTGATGAAGGAGCTTGTACACACCTTAATAGGCTCGATAGATCTTGCATCAACACAAGACGCAGTCAAAGCCTTCGACCGAGTGAACTGGAAATATCTGATAGGTACTTTAAAAGCATTAGGTATTGGTGAGGCATTCCGTAAGGTATTGAGCTAAATAGACAGGGTGCCTATAGCACAAATACTAGTCCATGCTAGCCTAATGGCTCCGTTACAGATAGGAAGGGGGACGAGACAATGCTGCCCCCTGTCGCCCATCCTTTTTGATCTATATATTGAACCCCTGGACCAAAGTTTAAGGCACAATAGGTAAAAGTTCCCTTTTACTGTGGGCAGCTTCTCCAGGAAGATAGCTTTATATGCCGATGATCTGATTTTGTTCACCTCAGATATTAGTCAGGCTCTTCTGAATTTGATGGTAGAGGTGTACTCGTTTGGGAGGTTGTCTGGCTATGAGATTAACAACAGTAAAACAGAGGTGATGGAATGGAATCAAGATCTTCAAGACATTAAGCTATCAAAGTAATTAAGATATCTGGGAATAACAATATTACAGAATTTAGAAGAACTCCCCATGGTGAATTTAGGGAAAGATTTTAAAGAGGTAGATAAGATCTTAAAGAACTGGCATAATCTCCCTCTTACCTTGTATGGCCAGATCAACCTGCTTAAGATGTCCATATTACCCAAGTTTTCCTATTTGCTTGATAACATACCACTAAAGTTTAATAAAAAAGTCCCTTATGAGAATACAGGGAAGAATCAGATCTTTTATTTGGGCAGGAAGGGGGATTAGACTTTCCTGGAAGAAGCGGCGGTCTGGGGCTCCTGGACATTCAATTGCATTGCTGGGCATATCAATTGAAGAATAGTAGGATGCTTTTATTATGACCGGATAGCACACTTGTGGGACGTATATATAATTCTATGCTGGCTAATATCGCAGAAGTGGGTTTCATGTATAAATGTGGGGCTCCTAACTTTTTCTAAAAAGTACAGCTGATGGTATTAAAGGCTGCAGCAAAAATATGGTATGAATGCTTCTGGGTATCTCATACTATCTGCGTGGTTCACCTCAAGCAAAAACTCTATGGAGAAGGACCTTCAAGATCGTGAAAAAAAAGAGGTTGCTTAGTGGTATTGATATATGGTTGCAGCAGCAGAAGAAAGCATGAGATCTCCTTATTCGGTCTGGGAAGGTTGCTTGCCAAATGAACAGTTGTATGAATTATGGCAAGTATCTTTATGCATGCTTTATTCTGTGAAATCACTTCTTCACTCTATACAGAGTTTATTGGTCACCGCTGACTAAGATAAGAGGCGGCGGGGAGGCCAAATGCAAAAGGTGCGGAGAACAAGAGGAGGATGACATCCACATGTTCACTAGCTGTCCGGCCCTGGAAAAATTCTGGAAAAGAGTGGGTAAGAAAATGTCTGACATTCTAGGCGGGGAAGTGAAGGTAAGACCCACTTTAATCCTGTTTGTATTATACAGTCAGGATTTGGATCTGAGGGCTTCAAAGTGAGTTAATATTCTATTTAACTCTCCTTGCAAGAAGGGAGATATGCAAAAGGTGATGTCAGGCTACACCCTCCACTTGGAGGGAGTGGTGGAACTCTGCGAGATACTTTAGAGATCTTGACCAAAAGGTTAACCTGAGTAGAAAGAAGACCGAACATGGTTTATTTTGGAATCGATTGGATCACTAACGGAAAGATAAATTAGTCCAATGATTAAACCTCTTGGTCAGCTCATGATGTAAGTCGCTGGTTGGTAACTTGCCGTAAACATCAGTTGAGAATAGACTCCCAATATATAAGCAATTGGATCAGGAGGGGGCTTGCTTATTTGAGGTAACATGAGAACTAAAAACAAAAAACAAAAAAAAGCACTCACAAAGTTCAGTACCCATATTCATTCTGCTGAAACTCTTACTGAGTGCTTACTAAATTGCTGTAACGCTCTGTTGCACTAACCCAATGCAACATTATTCCTCACAAACACAAATGACAAAGCAATCAAACAATTATCTGGTGTGTTAGATAATGATGTAAAACACAAATAGAGAAAAATAAATATTTATCAAATTCCTCTGACATTGAGCCATCAAGGCTGTAATTCATAGCAGCGGCAACTAGATGGCAGCTAATTAATGATAACATTAAGAAGAAGACAGACAAATGCCACAGGGAGCAGTTTAATGCCAATGCTTTCTTTCAGAAGGGTTACAATCCAAGTGGCAGTAGTAAAATCAACAATAGACACAACATATGTTTATTTGTTCTTATATGGTTGGAATTAAGAAATTAAGGACACTAAAAATTATTTGCTTATTTCTTATCAAGTAGTCTCACTGTAATAAACCCACCTGTCAAGGTGAGAAGATGAATACCCAAAGATATGTTAAGCAATATGACAAAACCCCTACAACTATCTAGTCATAGACTCTCCAAAAGCAAACAAGAACAATCTTTCTCTACCTCTGGGTCACTCGTCATTAGAAGGAAGTCACGGTTAAAGGCTTATTCTCAAGAATGGTTGAGGAGTGTGTATAACATATCCCACAGCAGTATTGTGAAAAGAAGAAGAAATGGCGCATTCAAACCAAGTTCATAAAAAGAATAATATATCACCCATTCATTTCAAACTTTTTGAATAATAGTGATAAAGCTGAGAAAATAGCATTTGGAGTGATAATAATGACACTACTCATTTCACTAAAGTAGTTTAAATCTATAAACAGTGTCCAGATCTAAGCTCTCAGGGAATTTTCTGCCACAGGACATATTGTTAAGAAATGGCTATTTGGATGACAATTTTGAAATTAATGAAGATTACTAAATAACACTGTAATAAACCTGCTAGTGCCCCAATTGCTTGAAAAACACCACGGAAAAAGAAGATGGAACCTCTGCACCAACAAACACTGCCTTAGTAATGCATCAAGAATTTCCTCCTGGGCATGTGGTAAAAAAAAAAAAAAAGAAATTTAAGAAGAGCCTGCATCTCCCTAAAGAATGTAAGTTACCAAAGACTCTACTGCCTGCAAGAACCCTACATTTTTGGAGTGGGCTGAGTCAGAGGTCCACTTTGGAGCTTCTTTCCTACTTCCCATTAGGGTGCTGGAGAAAGCCCAGCATATTGTGTGCCGTAGGGAAGCCCCTAAAATGGTGAAGTTAAAAATCAGTAACTGCAAAGTCTGACACTAACATCTGGAACCATGTAGGAAAATGCTACAATTTTGCAAAAACAGTCCCAGATAAGTGGAACCTGTAACAAAGTAAAGCTACAATTGTGTATTCCTTTGAGAAGTGAAATGAGGCATTAAAGGTGCACGCTGCTGGAACAGTACAGAAGGCCCAACCGATTTGTGTAAGCATGTTGCAAGTACAATAGACCACTCCAGGCCTCACATAATTGGCTATTCCAGGATGGCACCTGGGACCCTACATTTGGATGCCTGAGCCCTTAATGGATTCTTATTTACCCCTTTTAATAAAATACAATGGTCATTTTCTGAGCACAGAAACTCAAAGTCCTGTACTTACTAACCAATATTAAGAGATCATAAACTGTCATGGTTTTTATATTCTTACTCCCAACAAACAAATCCGCAACTACAGTAATTAAAGGTTAAAAAGTGCCCAAGTGCAGAACCAGATGTTTTACGCTGCCACTGCCTTTGAAGACCAAATTGTTGGATGGGAGAGATACATATATGTATGCGATTGTCAACTGTTGAGGTAACATTAATACAGAACTCCACTTTTTTCTTTTGACCCACATATTTGGACCACAGGAGTCCACAGTTGAGTCCATTCTCATTTTAATACACTGCTTTACATACATAGCAAGCATTTCCAGTACTAATTAATTTTCACAAAACTGAATGTGCCACCAATTTGTAATCATTTTAGTCATAATTATTTTATTTATTGTATTTTCATTGGACTGTATAGTAGTGGATGGACCATGATGATAGGCTTGTTTGTGTATACGATTCAATTTAGCCCAATGTGATGGTTACATTTTTTTCTGTGTGCATTATTGTACCCAATTTGAAGCAAAGTGATAGAGACATTTTTATACTCCCAAAAAGTAGGACATAAAACGTCTTCAGACTGACTAGTAAAAAAGTTAATAATTCATAGATATTTATTAATCAATTCCAACCTATGTCTACATCTCTAACATTTTTAGATTTAGAAGTTTACAAATTTGGGGCAGAAATCTACAAAATAAATTTTCATAAAGAATATGTAACGCATATTGACCAGAATTAAATGAGTTATTTTTCATTACTATATAGACTGACAGTTTTTATAAATATGAATATTTAATGTAATGAAATAACATCTTAACGTTTAAAAAGATGCTTAAGTTTATGCTCATCACACTATTTTACACGTATAATATGCATACATTTATATGTGTATATCCTTTATATAGAAAGCAAACATTTTGCAAAAGCTTTATGCCAATGTTCTGAAATTCTGAAGCATTAAAACCACTATACTGCACAAAATAGACGCAATTTGATGTAAGACTATTGCTTTTTTCTACTATGAGGTTGTTTCACTATTTGAGGGTTGCACATATGCATAATGGCAGTGATGACTTGTGTGTCTCGGATGTGCTATGTATTAAATTCAGTACAAATGTATGTGCTTGTTTGGGGAAAATAACTAGAATTTAGAATTTTTGCAACTCAGAAAAGTAAAAGTGCAGGAACTAATGCCGTTATCCTGCTCAAAGTGCCAAATGTGTCTTTGAAAGTTTAGGCAATGCTAAATGGTAGCACCTTTCTTCATCACCTCTACAATACAGAAGTTTAATTTAATTTAATACTGTGTTTGTATCCCTCCCATTTAACGGTCTATAGAGGGACTAATGTCAAATTATTTTCTCCATCTCTAAAAGAAAGCAGAAATATCAAAGTAGTTACTATGCATGTTCCACTTATTATGAAAACTGGAAACTCTTTACTATACAGCAAAGCAATAAAAACACCCATTTATAAAATGCTTACAAGCCATTCTAAATTCAAAGCATGGAAGAACGGTGCTAAGTATGTTACAAAGTGCCTTTTCAACTTACCCGGTTTTAAAACTACAGATATGGAGCCCTATTCACAAACTGCACAAGCACAACTGAGTTAAATCTCCTTTTGAGCTAAATGTTCAGGCTTTTCTATTTATAAATGGTCTGATGTACGCCAGGAAAGCTGTCCCAGGTGCAGGTTTCAAGGTGGACTTCTGGGAATATCATGCAGCTTCTTTTCTGGGGCTACATTCCCTGCAAGGTGGTCTAAATAGTTTAGAATTCACACAGGGTAGCAACGAACTCCGTGTGCAAGCCATTGTCCTTCACCTGCTCTAAGCTTGAGTGAATTAACACCTTTGCCATCCTGAAAGAGAAGTTGCTACTGCCCATGGTTGGAATAAAGCTTTGACTGTTTTCATGGTGGGAAAAAGTCGGATCGCCCTATGTCTACAAATGTTCTCGATTGTGGGAGGTCCCAAAATTCCAAGGCATATAGGAGGATTTACAACTACAGATTTCTCAGCCCCTGTAACAGAGTAATCAGCGGTAGTAAATGAATTTCAGTATGCCATGAATTCATTGGTGAATGTTATAAATTGTATTTAATGAAAAAAAAAATATTGGATTGCTTTTCTCTAAAAACATGTGTAAAGCTTATAGCATAAACCAAGTGTCTTCTTTATTTAACTGCCTGGTAGAACTTAACTATTACAATAAAGATTTGATTGTTTTCCCCAAAGGAAAAACAAGAAAGTCATTACATAATGCTGCAGTCTTTACTTAACTATGCCAGCGTTTTTCTTTAAACCATAAATTGTGACATGCGCATTGAATGATATTTGAGGTTGTGGTAGATAACAAACTTGTGGCATACAATAGTATTTTATACTATGCTACATAAGAAATTTCAATAACGTAGCAACTCAGTCTTAAATAATTTCTGGAGCACGTATTCAATACAAAAATGTATACTCACATCAAACTCAAGCAATGCATCTATTTGACCCTG
Source organism: Triturus cristatus (assembly GCF_964204655.1). NCBI lineage: Eukaryota > Metazoa > Chordata > Amphibia > Caudata > Salamandridae > Triturus > Triturus cristatus. The sequence continues at coordinate 588,485,080 of NC_140589.1, forward strand.
TAAAATTGGCATTCCCTTTAATAATTTGTCTGGGACCATTGTTCTCATTACACCATCAGCCCTGTAAAAAATCAGCAACAGAAACAGTAAATTATTGAAAGAAAAAACAAACCATAGAGTGACCAAGTGATTGAAAAAAACAGTAAACTGCAAGGAAATATTCTACGACAATCATTTAGAAATTGCCAAGATGAGGTCCCAAAGGGTTTTACAAGACTTAGCTGTCATTATTATGGATACAATTGATTGACAATTGCTATTGTCGTCAGGGAGTAGCTAGACTTTTAGTCTTATAAGATATTAAGATGTTGATGCCTCAGAGGTTACCAGGCATTAAAGGCAAGTCAGTTTTTCACCTATTTCAGGCAGGTTTTACAGGTTTTATGGGCCGTTTACTGCTTGGGTGGATTGAATGAAGGAATAAGTCTATATATGGACTAGCTACTTCCTTGCACTATATTCTCATTGCAACTTGCTTTCAAACTACATCCTGCTCTTGGACTACCATTTTTGGCACTTTGGTTTTACTGACAAACATGTTTCGGGCAATATTTATTTTCTAGTGTATATAACATGTTGACTAACGTCTGTTAAAGGTACTAGGGAAGATTTCAATTGTCTCTCTTCTGGCTGTAACAGTCTTTGTTCAGCAATCTGCCTGATAACCGGAGACTAACATTTAAACACTGTGGAACACATTTGGCGGTGCTGTTTTCTTTGTAGGAAGTCCAAATGAGAAACTGCTAAGGAAACAATTAAGCCATACGTTAGATGGATTCAGCTCGACATGCATTTTAGGTCTATGGGTAAGATAAGCATGGACATGACACACTTTGTATTTTAACATAGGCTGTGGTAGGAATAATGAAGATTTCATACAAAACACGCACAACATATTTTTAGTTTTTTTTTTTTAGAGTGTTGATGACAAAAAAGATGAAACCAGTGAGCAGCTGAAAAAATGGTTCAGTAGTACACACAGAAATTTGCCCTGCACTTCAGTAGACCCTGTAAACAAAAATACTAATTTAAATCCAATCTTATTTGTCGTGCATGAACTGAAACAGGCAGCCTACATACACAGGTTAAACACCTTTGGGAGTAGAGGTTTAGTTACAGCCCAAAAGTTCATTTACTCAAGAGATTTTGAGGATCCCTTACTGCATTTCCTCATTCTCCACAGTCTTGATTATTTATGGAGGAGAAAAAGATCAAATTGCAATCACAAATAAATGCTGCAAATGTGTTGTCTTAGCTGCTTAACTGAGATATCAACAACATTACACACACACACACACACACACACACACACACCTCCCCCCCTCACAACCCCTCCCCCCCCCCAGGTGATTTCTGAGACACTGATTGCTTAAATAGTCACAGATTAGTAGTGCTATAGGTATCAGAGTAGGGGTGACCAGTGTGATAACCAACTCCACTTTTTCCCTCGGTAGTTAGTTTTTCAATAATTTCAAAAGGGGCTCATGCATAATTTTTTCTTGAGTGCTATCTTTGAAGATGTATGTGCAATTGATCTCTATTTCATTGCATCTTTATTGCAAATCAGAGCTTGATGGTATCCAAGTTTCTCTACTTGGAATAGTGTGTTTGGTATTCAGGCTTCACCGTTACTTTTTCAAACATTTTATTAAATGTTTATTTTCTAATGTATATAATGTACATAGTCAAAATTAGGAACGTTAGGGGTAAAGTTACTGGAATTGTGGTGCAGGGCAGTGCAGCTAGTTACCTTGCTGCACTGCACTGCATTACAGGAATGCACCATATTAATCCAATACGGTGCATTTCTGTACTTTCCCCCTGAACTGGTGCTGTTTTGTCAGTCTAGCACCAACACAGTCACCCTTGCACCATGTACAAGGATACCTGCGTTACAGGCAGGATTGTTTTTGTGCAGGAAGGGGCACAAAAGCAATGCATGGAGGCATGTTCCTCTTTCTATGTCAGCACACATAGAAAGAGGAAAGAACAAGGAGAAATAAACATAATTCTCCATGTTACGCTTCACCTGTGGCGGTGTAAGATTCCGACGCATTCCTAGGTTTACAAGGTCTTGTAAATCTGGGAATGCATCAAAAAACATGGGAGTTGCTTGGGAACACCCGCCGCCATATCCATGGATTGTCTCCCTTGCGTAGAGTAAGGTAACCCAGCGATTTGAACGGCATTGCATTACTTCATATTTGTGAAGCCATTCAAAGCCATGCAAAGTCACTTCGCGTGGCTTCAAAAATATGACTGAGAGGTTTGCATTGAGCAGGTACCACGCTGGGTGGTGCAAGCATGAAGCAAAACCCTCATAAGTATGCCCCTTAATCTATTATCTTAGGGAACATTTCTTATATGGGTCTTCTGGCTGTCACAGGACTCAAAAGGTTACCTTGACATTTATTTATTAAGCTGTCAATATAGAGAACAGACTGGTCAACCAATCACAGTGAGGCTTTGACAGCAACCAACAACAAATAAGATTTATTGTCTGATTAATTAAAATATTTACCAATATTAAAGTCAAAATTTAGGTCATTAAAAAAGAAAATACTGACAAATTATACCATACAATAAAAACATACCAAGACATTCTTAAAACCATGTAAAATTGATCAAATGCATGGACAAAAAAGCTAAAGAAAATTCATCATAAATTGCAGCATTTACATTGATCATGGAAACTGGATTGAATTATCTATTTCCACCGAAAAGCAACAGAGTATGAAAATATCAACATAAAGCGCATTCATGCATTAAAAATTCTAACTGATAAAAGACAGCTTTATGGTATTACAGTTGAGGTCGATTCATACCAGAGGCTCTCCTACCAATAAAAAGTTCATTCAAGTTCAGGCGTTCCCTGGAAATCTTCTGCTCAAGGACTTTTGATTAAAGCTTAAAAAATACATCAAAGAGAATTTTGATTGAAAACAAAAACATTTAGGGCATTACTACTGATTCCAAGACTTACAGGCTTGATGTGTGGGAGAGGACTAGCAGCAGGATTTAGCATTGAAGATTATATGCTTTGCAGAAACAACCATGTAAAAATTATAACTAAAGTAATTTAATGTACAAAGTCGCATCCGTACTAGAATTTGAAGTGTCTAAGTGCATTCACATTTTCTGTCTGAAACCTTCGAGGGGCTCCAGGCTGCCTTACTCATTCAAGCTTCCCTCCCTGCATTCTCTGGCAAGGAAGGGTCTTTTCCAAATCTCCAATCACCACCTCAATACATTTGACTGCTCTGCATATCAGCTGTGCGTCTTGGCCCATGAAGCACGCTGCGATTGCCTCTTTAATTGTCCATACCCTCAGTCTTAAAACAAGGCCTTAGTAGATGAATCCTTGGGCCAAATCGATAGCAGCACACGGGTATAATACTCGATACTGACTCATCCTCTGCAACATTTGCAAGACTTGCCACATTGTGAGCTCCAGTTAGCACGTATATTGTCCAGTGCTAGGAGTTGAAATCATGCATGAATTTTGTTCTGATCTTGAATTTTGTTCTCATCTTCTTTAAAGTTCATTGTTACATAGCTCTGAGCTTAGTCTTAGTTATAAGTAGGTGGCAGGAGCTACCTTCTTTTCAACCTTGATCACTCCTTGCATGCTCCGTAAATGACGCTGCTAAAGAAGGGTGTTGTATGCTGTTTTCAAATAACAAATCAGATCCTGCTATACCTAACAATGTATGTCTGCGATGTGGTAATGCATCACATGTCAAGGGAGGGAAATGTCCTGCTATAAATTCAATTTGTAATTACTGTAAAAAAAATGGGACATTTCGCAACTGTATGCCTCAAGAAGAAATTTCAAAAAAAGTCGATAGCTTGTGTTGTGGAATCTGCTGATGAGTCAGATGAAGAAATTGTTTCTGTTGTTCATGATGAAGGTTCTGTTAATGAAACACATACCTCTCACTGGTGACCCTTCATGCTATATTGATCCGGTTGTTGAAATAGTAGTGGGCGATAAGAAACTCAATCTTCTTGTAGATTCTGGTGCTAGAATCACAATGATAACCCAGAAGCTATTTCATGAAACCTGGGGAAATAGGGAATTATTTCCTCCTGATAGATCACCGGTTTCGTATGAAGGACGAAAAATTGATCTCTTAGGCTTCATTGAAGATTTTTTAATTTTCGAGGGAAGGAAAATAAGGGGGAAAATTTATGTGGCTGTTAAGGGCTTGAACATTTTAGGGTGGTTTCACCAGGGCCTTTTTGGCATGATTCTAAAACCAGGAACTAAAGAACAAGTGATGTTAGTCACCTCTGAAGGAGTGTGTACCAAGTGGAAAAATGAATTTCCTTCTGTCTTTAGTAACAAACTGGGTAAAATTACAGGATTCAAACATAAAATCATTGTTAAAGATGGGGCTATCCCTGTCAAGCATAAGCTTAGAGGGGTTCCTTTTAGTGTTCAAGAAGATCTTAACAAAGAACTTCGTGCACTCTGCGATAAAGGTATTATTGAGCCCACAGTGTCCTCTCTCTGGTTGTCTCCCTTGGTTGTTGCTTGAAAAAGGGATGGGCAGTTACGTGTGTGTGTGGACCTTAGGTCACTCAACAAAGAGATTTGGGTCGAATCCCATCCTTTGCCAAGAATATCTGACCTCTTCACATGTATCAAAGGTGCTTGTGTGTTTTCAAAATTTGACTTGGCTAGTGCCTACCATCAAATAGAATTGCATCCCGATTCTTGTGCTCTAACTGCTTTTGTATCTCCTATTGGTACGTTTCGGTACCAGAGAATGCCGTTTGGATTAGCCTCCGCGGCGTCAGTATTCCAGAGGGTTATGCAAAACATGTTAAAATGTGTTGAAGGAGTCATTGTCTTTCAAGATGATGTCCTTATTTACGCTAAGGATAATGACTCACATGATGCTATCATCAGACAGGTTCTTGAAATTTTCAAGAAAAGTGGTGTTGTGCTCAAAACTGAGAAATGTAAGTTTTCTTGTAGCGAAGTTGAATATCTTGGACATTTGTTGACTCACGAGGGTATCAAGCCTAGGCAGGGTCGGATTGATGCTATTTTGGAGGCCCCGGTACCGGAAGATAAGAAAGGGGTTAAGTCTCTATTAGGTCTTTTAGAATACTATTCGAGGTTTATTCCTAATTATGCATCAATAGTCAGGCCCATTAGTGATTTACTCAAGTTTGAGGAAGTTTTTGTGGTGTGCGGAATGTGACCAGGCATTTAGCAAAGTTAAAGAGGTTTTAAAAAAAAGTGATGCTCTCACCCCATTTGATCCGGATCTACCATGTTGTATAACTGTTGATGCTAGTCAGAGAGGTTTGGGTGCCATGCTTACACAACAGAATGGGAATGCTGAGAATACGGTTGCATTTGCTTCAAGGGTGCTCAGGAGTGCAGAAACACAGTATTCTGTGATGGAGAGAGAACTTCTTGCTTGCTTGTGGGCTATAGACAAATATCGACCTTATATATGGGGAAGACGTTTCAATTTGCTAACGGATCACAAACCTTTAGTTGCCATATTGTCTGCTGGGCCCAGTAAGTGTTGCACTCCAAGAATCACGAGGATGGTTAGCAAACTTCTTCAATATCAAATTGAGGTCTTTCACATTTCTGGGGGTAAGAATATCAGAGCTGATTTTTTTATCTCGTTTTCCTCAGAGCAGTGGACATTGTGAAGGGACCAGTTTTCAAGATTTAAATGATGAGGATAATGAAGATTGTTTGGTGGCCTCAATAGATATTCCTATTCTTGCAGTTGGTTCTGAATCTGATTGGAGGGCAGCATTGTTGGGTGATTGTCTTCTTCAGGAAGTATGCCAGCTTGTCAGGGATGGGTGGCCAAAAGAAAAGTCATTGTCTACATCATTACAACCTTATTGGAAGGTTGAGTCAGAGATTTCAGTGGAAGACGGTTTATTGATGAGATGTGACAAACTTATACCACCTCACTCCTTGAGGGTCAACATTATTAAAGAGGCTCATGAGGGACACCTGGGAATCACTCTCACTAAACGACGAGTCCGTCAAGACTTTTGGTGGCCCAGCATGGATGTTGAGATTTCTACTATGGTTGAAAACTGTCCGGTGTGCTAAACATCAGAGAAAAGCTTGAAAGTGACAACACCACCTTTACACCCTATTGAATGTCCTTCGGGGCCATGGGTTAAAGTAGGTATTGACATTATGGGACCTTATGAGATTCTTCCTGGGAATGAAATACATTTTAGTAGTAATGGACTATGCATCTAAGTGGCCCGAAATCAAGGTAGTCAGGGAGGCTAATTCTTCATCTCTTGTCAAGTTTCTCAAGGACATATTCTTGAGGGAAGGGTTTCCACAATTCCTGGTTTCTGACAATGGGACCCAATTTCTGAGTGAAGAATTTGAATCTTTTTTAACGCTAAGTGGCATTAAACATCTCAAAAGCTCACTTTATCATCCACAAACCAATGGTCTCGTTGAGAGAATGAATAGGGTTGTAGGTGAGTGTGTCAAGTGGGCAGTTAATGGGAGACATGATGTATACAAAGCTCTCGAGAGCATGTTGTGGTTCTATAGAACTACACCACATTCGTCTACAAAGGTTTCTCCTTTTGAGATATTAAGAGGTAGAAAAGCTAATACAAGTTTCCGTCCAGGATGGATGGGTAAATGGGTGGAATCGTTGTGTGATGTTGATGTACTTATGGAAAAAGTCAAAGTCAATTCTGATATTGCACAAGGGAAAGAGAAAACATGGTTTGACAACAAGAAAAGTGTAAAATTTGTTGCTCTTTCTGTGGGTGATTTTGTACGTATTAAGAGTCCTGTGCACACCAAGAAGGGGTATTCTAAGTTTGGTGATCCTGTCAAGGTCATTCGTATTTATAATAATGCTGCCCAGGTTGAAGGGGGTTGTTGGTGGAATTTGTCTAGACTAATTAAAACAAGATCTTGCTCTATTTCTAAAGATTCAAGTTTGTCAAGCAAAGCACACACCACTTCCAAGCCTTTTGCTGGACAACGTAGAAAGAGTTCAAGAGTCCGTGTTATTCCTCATAGGTTTCGTGATTAAGAATTTATGTAAGTTTTATTCATTGTATAATATGTTTTGTTTTGTTTTAGTTTTAGTTGCACAGGAGGAAAGGAGGTATGTTATATGCTGTAGTCAATGTTAAGTAAGCCTGAGTCATCACCTGCTCCTAGTTGCGTGTGTGTGTGATGTCAGCTCCTGATGTCATAGTTGGAATGTTATAATTCAACTGCAGGATACTGACTGATGGTGAAGATGGTTGGCAGTTCAAGAGCTGTGTAGTCATCAACTTCAATAAATTCACTTTATTTCAACCTGCTCCTGAGTGAATTACTACAAAGGGTCTTTTGCTTTTTACTTAAATGAGCGATAACTCAATGTACTGTCCAAAAGCTCAATAAGACTCAGCTTATCTAATAGTTGGATAAAGTCCTTAATGCAATTTTTTTGCTAATTTTCTGTTTAATGTAGAGTTATTTCCATAACGTCCTCAAGTTTACCTGCTGCTGCATTTTTCAACCTAAAGTGATATTTAATGAAAAAATGAACCTGCCATCCTGGCACAATTGGTCAGCCCAAGTTCCAGTACACAGTCCTGTTTTATCTCAGGGTTGATGGGAATCTTCCGGGAGACTCCAGAGCCGTCCCCTTGCTTCAGTCGCACTCCTGTATCTGTTTGTAGAATAGGTATGGCAGATAGTAGTGAGTTCAGAATACCCCAGTTGTTTATTAGTTTGCCCAAAGTACTGTTCTGTGTACATTGTCGAAGTTGGCACTAAAGTCGAGGCAGCACACATAGATCTTAGAGCCATGATGACTTTTGTTCCATTAGACTGATCGCCAGAATGTTGTCCAGGGTTTCGCACCCCTTCTCAAACCCAGTCTGGAACAGAGCAGCTGATGCTAGTCTTCCACCCATGTCTCCTGATGAGAGAACCGAATGCGTGCAAAGCTTTTGGATTTACCATCGAGAAGGGCAATAGTTCTGTTATTTTTTAGCTCATGCAGACTTTCGTTTCGTGGTTGAAAAATCGAGTCCCTCCACGGGATCAACAGGATCAACTCTGGACTCCTGGTTCAACATAAATATCAAAATGGGGATACCATTTGGGCCAGGGGAGGTGATCCTTCTGCTTGACTCCAGAGCATCTGCAATCATTTTTTGCGTGACTGTTAATGCTAAATCTTGATCTAATCATGTTGGGCTATTCCAGATATTCATCATAATACAGCACGGAAATGAACCTTAGCTGGTATCTGTAGCTATTTTATATGTCTCAACTATAGAACCTTCCAATAAACGGATTAACCCCCATAAACCTTTTAGAATAGTGCAATGTTTGAGGTTGTGCCATCTTTTAACTGACTGGTTACTGTTTGACCACGTCATAGAGCTTGTACCGCTTAGGATTACATAATCAGTGGTAATGTGACCAAATATCTGTTGGCTGTTTCGTAGTGATATGGAAGATGAAGAATGGGGTTATTCTACTAATTTAGTTTTTTAGGATTAGGCTAGTCTCCACTATTACCAAAGGGTTGGTGAGCATTATCAAAGTCTATGTGCTTTTACTCTTGTGGACGAGTCCATGGCCAAAAATCAACTTAAGTTGGTATGTGCGGTTGCCGGATTTTACGGTTTGCTTAATGTTGCATAAATAATGGTGTTTATTTTGCCAAATACATCATATAAAGGGTGCCATGCTTTGTGGACTGGGACAGTTACAACCTATCTTAAATTCATCAAGTTTGGTCTCTAATTAACAATTTGGTGTACGAACCTCCAAGAAACTAACAAAAAGTTTGCAAAGTCTCAATATTAGTAGTCTCAGGAAATTCCCCGCAGGTGAAAATACAGTTGAAGAAAGGCCACGGATAGTCAGTTGGATAAAGAGGAGGGACTAAATGACAGACATAAAATGCACGTTGGGGCTCTCATTGAATTTGAGTAACTCACAATTATATGGTGGTCTCATGCAAAAGTTTAGAGGTTTCTTTAAGTAGTTACTGCAATCCCAACTACATAGCTGGACATTAATTAAGCTAAGTGGGTTACAAGTGGCAATACATGAGCATGATGGGTGTAGTCACCATAAAGCCAGATAGAACATGTTGCAGTCTTTTATTTGATTATGTGTTATATGTCATGCCTGCATTTGGTTGTTCACTGCACATTTACAAAAGAACTGAGGGTGTTAGGAAGATGTAACAGTAGCCCCCTTCCACGGTTAAAGTATTGATAAGTGGTAGCAAAATGTTTCAACAGAATAAGCTACAGAGTAACTTGGGCATATAGGTGTATACTCAGCAGCTAGACAATGGCAAATAACTTGGGAAGTGCTAACTTGCTCTGTCTGGGAGCACTGAAGACCTGAGCATATATGCTCAAGCACTTGATGTCGTGCCTCCAATATCTTCCTTGGCGCTTTATTCAAACATGCAGTGATACTTTCAAACCCATTTCCAGTATTGGAAGAAAACATTACTACTACTGAGCAAGCAAAATAAACTATTCTCCATCTTGAACAGTGTTTTCTTGATAGGTAAAATCATAGTATTGCTGTGTATACACCACCTCAATAGAACTATAACAGGTCAGGGCAGTGATTTCCAGAAGCATAATCCTAGTGTTGAAGTACTGTTATTGTAAAATAATGTTTTCTGCTGCTTAATTTGTAAAAGAATAAGTGTCAGTGCCCAAAGCTCAGTTTAGAGGCATGGGGGCAGTGCTATTAAATGTTGGTGTACTGAATACCAGGGCTGCATAGTCTTGTATCCACCTCAGAGCTCTTTAATTCACAACCAGCTACTTTCTGTAGATTCCTGCTTTCGCCCTATGAGACGGTTTATCCGTTTTTCTCTCTCTGTTTTTTGTGTTTGTTTGATATGAAAAAATATGCGGCAGTCTCAAAAAATGAGTGCTGGTGGGTTTTACTGGCAACCACTGCCTCAAATTAAGCACTGGTCCCCATAGTGATAAAGGTGTCATTGTAGAACGTTGGACCCAAGGGCTGCAGATTACAGGTTTTTACAGGATAAGTGCCGGAACTCCTCTCGATTTTAAATGCTTCATCCTCCAGCAAAATTAAGTAGCTGGTGTAGAAGGGGCTGAAGCAACTGGTCAAGAAAGGAGGAGGTTGGGGAGGAGCCTAGCGCGCAACCAAGATGGCCGCGTAGGTGCGAGGCTCCCGAGGACCTCCGTGACCTCCTACATAAATCCTGAAAATATCCTGTCCTAGATGAGGGGACTGTGTTGGTGAGCCCGAGCTGAGGTGTCACCCGTTTTCCGCTTCCAAATTGGACCTCGGACACCGGCGGGAGCACCGATTGAGGTTTGCGGCCTTCTCCACGCCGGCCCCCCGGATTGGAGTTACGGGGCGATCCGGAGACAAAGTGATCAACGGCGGCGGGCAGGGCTGGGCGACTCGCGTACCCCGCACTTTCACTTTCGCTTTTGCACCCTCCTTGCTGTGTAGGCGAGGTTGGGTTGCGGGGCGGTGTGCGGTGGTGTGGCCTCGTTGGGGTGCCCTGCTGGCCCGCCGGCTGTGATCCGTCCTGCGGACCTGTGGTTGCCCCCCCCTCCCCCCGGAGCCCGTGAACTGGTTTGTCGGCCTTTTCCGAGGTGATTGGCACGATTTGGGGACTGAAACCATGTCCACAAAGCAAGATGGCGACCGGGCAAAGGTGAAATCGACCCGCCGTGGCGCAGCCCATCAGTCCAACAGCATGGACCGTTACACCCTCCAGAAGGGATCTCCCGAGGTGCCGCGTAGGTCCCCTGAGGACCCGACTGATGCTCCTGCGCTGCCCGCGGATCTGACCCTGCGCTATCGCCGAGATGAAGGCCTCGGTGGACCAGCGCTTTGACACACTGGCGCAAAAGATTGACTCGGTCCACGTGGATGTTGGCCTGGTGAGGGCTGATTTATCCAAGACCAATGACCGGGTCGATTCTTTGGCCCACACCACCTCGGGCCTTACAGCGGACGTGGCGGCCCTCCAAAAGGAGGTGCGCCGGCTTGGCCAGGCGAGCGCCCTGATGGATCGTCGACTGGAGGATTCCGAGGGTCGGGCCTGGAGGAACAATGTCCGCATTGTCGGGGTGCCGGAGGGACGTGAGGAGGCGGCGGCGGACCTGTTTGTGGAGGACCTGATTCTCACCCATCTCCAGCCCCGGGGGCTGAGTAAATTCTTTGCGGTGGAACGTGCCCACAGGGTTCCCGGAGGAAGACCTAAGGCCGGAGCCCCTCCGAGGCCTCTCATTGCCCGGATTTTCAACTTTCGGGACAGAGACGCTATCCTTCAGACTTCTAGGCAACAAGGACCGGTCAGACTTGACAATATGGACGTAAACTTCTATCCTGATTTCACCCCAGCGGTCCAGAAGCAGAGACTGAGCTTTCTCGGAGTCAAACGTCGTCTACGGGACTTGAACCTCAAGTATGCGATGCTTTTTCCAGCTAAGTTGCGGGTGGAGGTGGATGGCCGCACGCACTTTTTTGATCGTCCCGAGGCGGCCGGGGACTGGTTGGACTCCTTGCCCGGGGATCGGGGCCGGGGGGGTGGGGGGGGCGCGGTTGGAGGGGAGGGCTCGCCGGATCAGGACTGAGGGATTAATAGTAGGCCTCGCTCTGGACAACATTGTCGTCATTTTTGACTGTTCGTTAAGTCTCCCTCCTGTGGAGGTGGTACGGGGTCTCTTGGGGGCTCTCCCTCCTCCTCTGGGGGACTAGTTAGTTTAATCATTCATGGGGCGACAGGCACACTGCACTTTGGGGGGGCTGTTTGGGCTCATGCAGGGGTGCAGGGAGGGGGGAGTTCTGTTGGGATGGGTGGGTTGGGGTGGGGTGTTGTTCGTTTTTACCGCAAGGCAAACCCTTTATTGTATTGGTGTTTTTAAGGTGCTCTCCGGGGGACGAATGATGGCTTCTGTATGTGATGGGGGGTAGGGACCTGACTTTATTGTCCTGGAACGTTAACGGACTGGGGGATAGGATTAAGCGAGGTGTGGTCCTGCAGTATTTGAAACGACTTTCGCCAGATGTGGTCTTTCTGCAGGAGACACCTTATTGGTAATTCCTTTTGTGCCATGAATCGACGTGGCTATCGCTTGGTGGCCCACTCGGGCTTCACGTCGGGCTCACGGGGGGTGGGCATCATGGTGAAGAACTCGCTCCCGTTGGAAATAGACGAGGTGCGCCATGATGAGAGGGGACGCTACACTGTCTTAGTGGGGAGAATGGAGGGTAAAGTAGTTGTCTTTGTATCAGTGTACGTCCCACCGGGGTTACAGTCTACGACTTTTGCAGACTTAGGGCGCCTCCTCCTTGACCTTCCAGGGGGGCTTCTGGTGGTTGGGGGGGACTTCAATGCGGTGGTTTCTGGGACCGTGGATCGTCACCCCCCTAGGGACCTCCCCCGGGCGCAGGCGCGGCTGTCCGGCTTCTTAGATACACTGGGATTGGTGGACTGCTGGCGCTTAAAACATCCCACGCAGCTGCAGTACACTTTCCACTCGGGTGCCCATGGTAGCCTCTCACGGCTTGATTATGTCCTTGTCCCTGCGGCCTATGTTGGGAGGGTAGGAGAGGTGCGCCATTTGGCGCGGGGTATTTCAGATCACTCCCCGCTCCTGTTGCACGTTGATGTCTTCCCGAGGGGGGAGGGCAGGGTAGCTCCAATCAATGCCTGGTATCTGCGCGACCCCACCATTCGCGCTGATTTGATTAAATCCTTGCAGCGGTATTTCGATGAGAATGTGGGGTCCGTCCCTTCGGCTATCTCCCTGTGGGAAGCCTTCAAAACAGTTCTTAGAGGGGAGGCCCTCTCCTTTATTTCCCATGCCCGGAGGCGCGAGCAGGAGGAGGTGACCCGGGTGGAGGCCGAAATCGCTGAATTGGAGGGTGATCTAGAGGGTGGGGTGACGGACGCTGCACTACATGTCCTACAACTTAAGCAGGCGGCCTACAGGGCCCTCGTCACGGAGGCGGCCAGGGGCCTCTATAGAGAGCAACAGGGGCGACTGTATGATGTGGGTGATAAGGCTGGTAAACTGCTTGCATGGTTGGATAAAAAGGAGAGAGCGAGTCGTGTGGTCCCGCTGATTGAGAGGATGGATGGTGTGCGTGTCACCGAGCCAGAAGACATTGTCTCTTGTTTCGCGGATTATTTCCGCGAGGTGTATTCCCCGGTTTCTCCCTGCTCGGAGGAGGATTCCCATGCCCTGCTTAGGGATATCGCGCTGCCTTCCCTTTCGGTGGAGGACAGGGTGTCGTTAGATGCCGCTCCTACCTCCGACGAAATTGCCCTCGCCATACGCTCGGTCGCATCCGGCAAGGCCATGGGCCCGAACGGCATCCCTATCGAGTTGTATAAGCTGCGACCGGATGTACTGTCACCCCACCTCTGTGCGATGTTCCTGGCGGCCCACTCGCTGGGCTCCCTCCCGCCGGACCAACGTCTGGCTACAATCGTGGTGATCCACAAGGAAGGGAGACCTCGAGACCGGGTTACATCCTACCGGCCTATCTCGCTCTTGAATGCGGAGCCCAAAATCCTCGCCAGGGTGCTAGCCAACCGGCTGGTCGGCGTGGTGGGCGATTTGGTCCACCAAGACCAGTCCGGCTTTATTCCCCATCGCAACACGGCCCTTAATCTGCGGCGCTTGCACGGGGTGCTCGCGCGTGTCCCGTTTGTGCGGGAGCCGGCCATATTGGCGTCCTTAGACGCCACCATGGCGTTTGACACGCTCGAGTGGCCATACATCTGGGCTATGCTGGCGAAGTTTGGATTTGGCCCGGGGTTCATCAGCTGGGTCAAATTGTTGTATTCGGGCCCATTGGCGCAGGTGGTGGTGAATGGAAGAGTATCGGTCCCATTCGAGCTGGGACGGGGCACGCGACAGGGCTGTCCCTTGTCACCGCTCCTGTTCGCGCTGGCCTTGGAACCCCTGGCGGAGTGGCTGCGGTGGCACCCTTCCATCCGTGGTCTCCGTTGGACCCCCGAGTATGAGGACCGCGTGTCCCTATACGCTGACGATATCCTTTTGTACCTAGCCTCCCCGCGTAAATCACTGATTGTCCTGGTTGATGTTTTGCGCTCATTCGGCCGCAACTCAGGCCTTGTCATCAACTGGGCTAAATCATGTGTGTATGTGCTTTCCGGGGAGGCTCCCGTCCTCCCGCGGGGCTGTCCGATCCAGATTGCCTCACAGGGGTTTCGGTACCTGGGGGTTTACATTACTCTGGACCCGGAGGCCCGCTACGAGCGGAATTTGCTTCCCCCCCTCCAGCGCTTGAAGGAGGACGTCGCGCGCTGGCGGCGCCTGCCGCTTTCGCCGCTCGGCCGGGCGGCATTGTTTAAGATGATGTCGTTGCCACGCTTCCTGTACGCTCTCCAGAATACTATGGATTTAGTCCCGGCGCGCTACTTCCGTGAGGTGGAGAGTCTACAGCGCCGCCTGTTCTGGGACGGGAGGCCGCGTATTGCCCTGGCGAAGTTGACGCTCCCATGGTACGACGGGGGGATTGCCCTCCCGGATATTAAACGGTATTACTGGGCCTCCCAGCTAGCTGCAATTAATCATGGCCTTTACGGGCCCGCCTTAAACCCGGCATTTGAAATGGACAAGATGCTCCTGCCTGGTGGCGACTATAATCGAGCGCTCTACTCTGGCGCGCCCGGACCCCGCCTGACGGGACCTACGCGTGTCATGGTACGAGTATGGCACGCGGCTAACGCAGCTATGGGGTGGAAGGACCGTTTGACCCGGGCATCACCGTTGTACGCGTCTGAGAGATTGGGCTCCCTGTGGACCTCGAAGGGCTTCGAGAAGTGGGACACGATCGGCATCAGTAAAGTGGGGGACCTCTGGACGAGGGGGGGATTTAAAACATTCGAGACGCTGCAGACGGAGTTTCAGCTGCAGGGCAGTGAATACTTTCGGTACTTGCAGGTCCGTCACGCGCTGGGCTCAGTCTTCCCAGACGTCGCCTCCATCCCGGAGTCTTCCCCCCTGGAGGATAGAGTGCTGGATGGCCACGTTCCGGACAGCACGATCTCCCTTATTTACAAAAAATTGATTAATGATCGCTCGGGCTTGCTGACTGGCCTCCGCGAGGCTTGGGTTGCCGACGGGCTGGAGTTGGACGACGAAGACTGGATTTCCGCGGTGGCCTCTCCGAAGGAGGTGGCCATACCGGCTCGCCTTCGCTTCGTCCAGCTTAAGATACTCCATCGGGTTTACATGACGGGGCCAAGGCTTCTGCGTATGGGCTATGCTGAGGATGGGTTGTGTAAGCGTGGGTGTGGTGCTTTGGCGACTTTTTTGCATATTTTGTGGGAATGCCCGAAGGTGGAGCGATTCTGGCGTGGTGTGCATGAGGTCCTGCGAGTGGTTACGCATGTCGCGCTGCTGCCTGAAGCGAGGAGATGCCTGCTGAATGTGTGGGAACCAACTGACTACTCGGTTCCGCAGACGCGATGGGTGACTCTGGGATATATGATAGCTAAGCGTGACATTGCTCAACTGTGGGGATCCCAGAGGCCCCCGGCGGTGTCGGCCTGGAAAGAACACATGGATTGGTGCATGTTCCGGGAAAAGGTGGTGTATGTGGCGAGGGGTAAGCCTGGGGCATGGGTGAAAGTATGGGGCCCCTGGAACGCCTACCGCGGGGGTATCTGCGCGCCACCATTGCTGCCTGCGGCCTCACCAGCCCCGTCCCCTTAGTTGACTCCTTTCCATAGCCCCGAGCACGGAGTTCCCCCAGTCCTCGATCTGTTCCCCTTCCCCTCTTTAGACTCCTGTGGATGGCTGGGGTCCCCCATTCGGGGAGCACGTGCTGTTACTTTCGATTGCGGGTTGCCTTGCGAGTGTGGTTTTTGTGTTGTTTGTATAAAATGAAACCGTATTGTGGGGTCAGAGTGATGTGGCCCACGACGCTGATACCTCCTGATTTTGCTTCTCTGCACCGCCCAGTGTTTTTGTATGTATGTCATATGCTCCTGTCATTCTAGCGGCCGGCCGGAAGGTTGTAGGCCCATACTTGTATATTCTTGAGATTGCAATAAACTGTTTCAAAAAAAAAAAAAAAAAAAAAAAAAAAAAAAAAAAGGAGGAGGTTGAAGGAATCTCCTGATGTTTGGAAAGAGTGAAAAGTAGTATTTCGCATTTTAGGAAAACTATTTTTATATACCAGGGTCAGAGTTCTGACTTTCGTATGTGCACAACCATCAAAGAGAAAGTATCTTCAAATATACCACCATCCTGCAGAAGGTTTGATGGTTTAGCTTTATTAAGTATGAGGATCCACTTCTTCCACCAGTTAACAAGGACGCTTGTATTCATATTCTCTCATTCTCTGTCACAGCCTAACTGAGAAACAGCCTCGGATTTTCTAAGGAAAATGAAGTGCCCCACGCAAATAAAAACAAATTCGAGCACTTTATTTATCTGGCAAACAAATATATATACTTTAATGCAGTAATAACTTAAAAATGTAGACAGACATTTAAATGTAGAAAAGCTTTGCATTTCACAACATCTACGTACTGACATTTGAAATCCATCAATCATTAAATGAAAATCCCTGGAGCTCAATACGTAAAACTACACAATGGCACTTCCCAGGAAAGGAAAGAAGCCTTAAACTAGGACCATAGGCAAAATGCTTGAAGAAACACAAGGGTACCTTTCTGGGCAACTACTTTGGAAAGCAAACATTCAGAATGACCATGCAACCACATAAGAGAAACTGAACATTCAAACAATACCAAACCCCGAATTTCTCTCAAACAAATGGTAATTGGCACAACTTACCCTTTTTTCACTCTTGCAAAGTCAAACGCCATCTGTCTGTATGAGAACGCTTTTTCATTCAAGTATCTACTGTAACGCCTTATAAAGGTGGACATATCGTACCCTGGAAGAAACATTCTTATGAAAACTAGCTGTATTGATGAACAAGCAGATTCATGTAATAAAATACCATATCGATTACAATTCGGAATTTGATGTTCGCCTTCACGTGCTCTTGATTTAGTTTTACAATAAATGCTTTCTGACATGAATAGTTTGAGAATATTACACCCTTTTTCCAAATGACAGAATACACTTTTGCGAACTCAACAACTGCACCAATCCTATACACCGAACTGTGCAACTCCCTGCCCACTTACCCATCTCATATCTAGTGTACGATGTGGACGGCATACCCTCCAGTGTATGACAGACTATGAACAAGAGATTTCATTTGTGCATTTCAAACATTATTTATAGAGCACAACTTGGCATAGAGTAACACACGGTTATACTGAGAAGTTGATAAAACTGCACACTATAGATAATGAAGTGTACCCAAAAAAGTAAAGAAACCTATAAGGACAGAAAAGAAAAAACACAATATGAGGTAAAGATAAACCACAGAAGAGGAAGAGAAGAAAAAAATAAAAAAATAATAAAAAAGTAGGCTTGTAGTGTAGCAGTCAAGGCAGGAAAACGATTTGAAAAATCCAAGTTTTAATTCATACAACTTTTCAACCTATTCAGAACAATTGCCTTTGAGGTCGTGCAACAATGTTTAACAAGCCATGGTGATGGAGAATGATAGTGTCCTGAAAATTGTAGGGGTGCATCATAACCATGGCTAGTACGCACCCGCATATATTCCTTTGCAATAACCTTTGAGCAGTAGAATGTGTTTAGTAATAACACATGAGTGCGCAAAAGTTTGGAAAAGTGTTGTATTATGTAGAAAGACAACGTATTCATGTTAGAACATTGTAATTCATAGCCTTCGATGTCATCCGTTTAATGAATTTGCATACATGTGATGTGATATGTATGCTTAAACATGCACCATATTAAAGTTGCCTATAAACGTGATAATTGCATTTAGCCTGTAGACTTTTGTAAGTGACATGCAGTTAACATGAATTCGATGTGCTCTGTAATGATGTAGAAAGGCCTAAATGAAAGGTTCACATGTGTGTATTTGAAAGGCCTATGTATTTCATTCTTATGTTAGTTGAGATTTGTAGGCCTGAAATGCATTTTCCCAGGAAGGCTCTTTGTGCAGTTGGTAGAATTCATGTACATGTTGGATTTGTTCTGTTCTCACGTTTCTGTTGCAGGTGGAGAAAGTCGTCTTTGTTAGTTAGAATAACGTCTTTTGTTTCGAAGGGTTAAGCTCAGCTGATAATCGGGAGTCGTGTTCTCTCTCATTGAGGGAGTATTGAGAATCAAGGTCATCCAGCCAGGAGCTAGAAGCATCAAAGCCGCGTGGAAAATCACCTATGGGAAGTGTCCAGTGAGATGAGGCGATCTGTGGGCGTGGTTTTGCATTTTCCTGTTTTGCATTAGGGATAGTGTCCCGGGGTGGAGAGAGGAGAGAAGGGGTGAGGAGAACGAAGGATACGGAAGGAGCATCTTAGAACGAGCTCCATAGCTACTTTGGCTACTTGACACATACAACATGAGTGCATGTTTTAGGAAGTCTTCACATGCGGACACCTTGTTCCTGAATTTACCTGAGAAATGTTAAGTAGGGATGTCACGATCGTGGTAGTGCAGGGACAGACTAATGCTTTTTGTTCATTCCCGCCAGATGAAGACCGAACTGGACTTGGGGGCAATCATTACCTGTGTTCTGCTTCTGGAGATGGTCATTCTGTTTATGATCCATCACATAAAATGAGTCTGTAGGTTTGTATTTGTATTAGTTCCCATGTATTTCTACAACCTCGAGATGAGGTGCTAGAACATTCAGAGGTTTTTGGCTTTGTAATAAACCCACTAAATTGGAATCCAGAGTCTCTGGTTCTCCAGAGCTACAGTTCTTGTAAATTGTGATCCGGTTTAAGTATTTGTTTCTCCCCTCTACACTTCTCAGCAGACCATAAAAGTCCTTTGACCGTGAGTTCCACAGTAAATTGGTAGAGGAACTCGGATCTTTCTCAATTGGAAGCAAGAGGACGGTTGCCTCTGCAGTGAGGGGAGAAGCTAGGGAAAGTTAGTCAGAGTCGCAAAAAGCCCAGAGAATGAGAGTTCAGAGGATTGAAGGCAGAGGACGACGGACTTTGGCGGAAACCGAAGGAGAGTGACAGTGCAGCAGGAACAGCAGTTCATGGTGGAGTGAGTATGAATAGGGATGTGTGTGTTAGATTGCAGTGGTGATCTGATTATGTGATGTTTTGTGGAGCTGGGTTGAGAGGTGAGTGATTGTGGTTTCGGGCCGAACGCGCGTGGTCCATGTGATTTGTTTTTGTTTTTGATGTCTGGCTCGATGAGTAGCCTAAGATACAGGGATAGATTTGTGGTGTAGAAGACACCAGGGCTATAATTGTCTGACCAGTGATTGTGGGCGTCGTGAGACGTCATCGACAAAATCCACTGAGAGACAGGGAACATGTGAGAGAGAGCTTGCGAGAGTTGTGTAGAACGCTAGTGCACAAGGGCGGACCACAGCGATTCGCCTGACCAGCGCAGGTCGTAGGTCACTGCGTGTGTGAATGAACCTGAGCGAGTGGATCCTATCGACTAATTATATGGCTGTCTGGCCATTCGTGGGCAGATGGTTAAGGGGACTGTTCAGTCGTTTTGCAGACAGACAGTTGCCAGAGGTGAGGCAGACAATTGCTTGTGAGACTGTCCGGTCGTTTCATGGACAGACAGTCGGTTATGTGACCGTCTGGTCATTTGGTGGACAGACAGATACTTGATCCTATGAATGAAGTGTGTGAATGTGTAAAGGAGAAGTTGTAAAGGGGAGTGAATTGCTAAACTGAGCTGAGTGTGCCGCACTGCGATAGGTCAGTTTGTGGAAATCTGAAATAATTACTGTTAGAATAAGCTGAAACCATCTTGGTTATGGCATCCATTTTGTTGGCTTTGTAATTCTCCCATCCTCTGCTGCTCGTCTTTTCCCTGCCTGTGCTATCTATTTTAGTTGACTTCCCGACTCCGCTAAAAAGCAATATGCATGCTAAAGAGTTTGTAGCTGCCAAAACACCTGGTCTCAGACTCAACTGTCAATCTCTTAATGCTGCCATAAGCACTCCTGCTCCCCCTCCCACTTTGCTGACTAAGTGATTTCCCATCTGCCCATGTTTGTCGGTAATTATTCCTGGGTAGACCTGTACCTTCTATTTGTATCCACATGCTTATCAGTGCAGAAAAAGCTGTATATAAGGCTTGTGTTCTGTGAATTCAATGTACTACCTCAGGCAGCACTTGAGAGTGCTGTGTGGACGTAGTCCCACTAATGAGTGATTAATAAACGTGTTATTTGAATTCCAACTTCTGTGCCAATCTCCATTTTGTTGGTCTAAGGACCCGTGGACAGAGAAGGGTGACCCCTGCACTGGTGTGCTCATTGAAAAGCACATTTCCACAGGTTGGTGTAAAGCCGTGCTGGGATTGGTGGATTGCCTTCAGGAAGTAAAAATGAAAACATCTTGTGGGGACAAGAGTTGGTTCAATCATGTGATGTTTTAGGGTGTTATATGACCTTTGTAGGGGAGATAGAGGAGTAAGTAACTCAAGTGGGTTAAGAAGCACTACCCGAGGACACACCAGCACATTACATGGTAGGACTACATACCATAATTTGGCTTCAAAATCGGCACAAGGACACTGAAAAAGAGGGACAGTTGGCTTTCCGCATTATGGCTCATTTAGATTGGATATTTTGTACCAGTTTAGGGCAGTGATGGCTTCCTTGCGACCTCCACCCAGACCAACGCAGTTTGAAGCCTTAGATGCATGAATAAGAGCATCACATGCGAGAAAAAGGGACCCAAGTCAGAAAAGGGTGAAAAAGTAAATGAGGGCGTTTCATTGGTATGCATTGGCGAAAAGATAGAGTAGAAACCATTGAGGGAGAAAGGCTATTACCGATGCTAGTGAAAGTAGGCGAGGCCCAAAAAAGAAAAGAAGATGATATTGACACAGATGACAGTTTGTTGGAAAGGATGTTGGCAGAGCGTGCGCCTCCATAAATCCAGCGTCGGAGGAGGGAAGACAAGCACTTGAAGGGATAGGCAAATTGCAAACGAGTTCTAGTGCGAGAGTAATGGGAAAGATTTCAATAGGAATGGAGTGAGTAGGAATACAGCAAATGAGAGATTCAGGAATGAGTGGAGCTAATGCGGTTACACAGTTACCAGATGCCCTTACGATGCCGGTCACCATTGGTCCCATAGTGTCAATGTATGATCTAGGTCAGGCAGGAAATGGTAACCAACCACAGTCACCAGCAACAGGAGAAGGCATTGGTTCTGGAGGAAATGGTACAGTGAGTGGAATTGGTCCTCTTTTACGACCATTAGAGGCTAGTACTCCATTGCCAGCTACTGCAGACACTTCTAGAGTTCACACTGAACCTAGAGAAGTAAAATCAGTGCTGCTAGCAGACTCACGATCCGATTTGAGGATGTGGGAACCTCCAGTCAGAGGTCCCATGGGGAGAATCGCACCAGGAGTGACTGATCAAGGAACTTCAGGGAGTTGGAATAGTCCACGAACCGTAGGAGGAGGGAGTCACAGAGAAAACCAAAGCAGTGAAAGTGGATGCCATTCATTGAGAGGTTTGATGAGTTCGACCAGATCCGTTACAATGACGGTGTCTGAAGGCGGAGGAAGATTGTAACTTTGGAGCAGTCTTAGAGATAGACCAGAGAGGACGGTATGTAGAGGCAGATGTTGACGGCTACCCTATCACCTTTCTGATTGATACTGGTGCTACCCGCTCTACTGTAAGATCAGCTGTAGTCACAAACCTACCGCTCTCGGGACAATCGATCCAAGTTGTAGGAGTTGTAAATATGAGAATGACCAATCCATTGACAGATGAGATACCTCTAAGAATAGGAACATTTCACGATCTACACCAATTTGTGGTGTGTGATGAGTCCAGTCGGTTTGCTGGGTCGTGATGTTCTGTGTAGTTGCAGACTAATGATGATGACTTTGTGTTTAAACTGGCGAACCAGAATCTCTGCATAGGGATGTTTCCTGTGTAAACGGTTGAGGATTTACCACTCGATTTGAGAGATTCGATCTCTTTGGAGGTATGGGATTTCACAGGGGAAGAGATAGGATTGATTAAAGGGGTTGAACCAGTTAAGATTCAGGTCAAGCCAAATGCTGAGTTTCCAAGAACACCCAAATACAATCGGACGCCGTAAACGGTGACAGGAATCAAACCTGTAATTGAGTACATGATTGAGCAAGGAATTTTGAAGGAGATAATGGGGGGCCCATGTAATTCCCCTATAATGGGACTGCAGAAACCGAGTGGTAATTTAAAAATCGTGCAAGATTTGCGAAAGGTCAACACGATTGTTGTTCCATGTTGTACTGCGGTACCGAATCCATCAGTGATCCTATTCCAAATACCATGTGAAGCTGAGTGATTCACAGTGATTGATTTGTGGCAAGCATTTTTCTCTATACCTTTGCACGAGGAAAGATTTTTTTTCACTTTTTCTGAAAGACCATGTGTTAACATGGTGTCATATCCCACAAGGGTATACAGAGAGTCCTCGATTTTCAATCAAATATTGAGGAAGAATCTGGAGTCTCTCGTACTGCCGCAGAATTCAGTTCTCGTGCAGTATATTGATGCCCTTCTGATTGCGTCTGAAATGGAAGATGCTTGCAGGATTGATACCGTTGCACTGTTAAATCATAGGCAGAGAAAGGACACAAGGTGTCTCTGAGCAAATTACAGTATGAGGTTCAGTATTTGGGTCACTGAATTGAGAAAGGCAAGAGGACGGTGTCACCAGACCATATGGAGGCGATCCCGAATATGACTGCACCTACCACACAGAAGGAAGTCAGGATGTCTCTTGGAATGGTTGGGTAGTGCCATAAATAGATACCCTTTTCATTGAAGGTGAAGCCCTTGCAGACACTGACACAAGGATGTAAGTGATCCGGTACCATAGGATAACAACTGTTTGATTGCCTTCTTGGAGCTGAGGCAAAGCCTTTGCTGCACCCCGGCTCTGGGATTGCCTGATTATAACAAGTTGTTCTCACTGTTTTGCTGTGAGAGAGAAGGTTTCGCACTGTCATTACTAACACAGAATCATGGAGGTGTCCGTAGACCAGTTGCCTACTTTTCAGCTACCCTAGACCCGGTAGCTTCAGCGTTGCCCGGATGTCTCAAATCCGTTGCTGCACGGGTGTCAGCATTGGGAGGTGTGAAAGCATAGTCATGGGTCATCCTCCGACTGTGTACGTTCCACATTCAGTTGAGCTCCTGATGACGAGAACAAAAAACAAAAACTGTTACGCTGAAAAGATGTTCCGTTTTGAATCCTGCTACTTTGTTGCCTTTGCCGAATGTTGATGATGAAGATTGTGAGGACCATGACCGTCTCGATGCGACTGAACTGTGCACCAAACCAAGACCAGACATGGTCGATGAAGCCCTACCTCAATCTGATGAAATCTTTGTGGACGGTTCATGCTTAAGAGACAATGTGGGTAATTTGAGAGCAGCATTTGCTGTGTGAACCATTTCTGGAGTTGTGGAAGCAGCTTGTTTACAGGAAGTATACTCCGCACAAGTCGCTGAGATCCTTGCCTTAACACATGCCTGCTTGGTTGCTGAGCAAATCCGAGTCACGAACTACACTGATAGCCAGTACTGTTTTGGTAGGGTTCATGACTTCGGACAGCTATGGTCTCAGAGGGGATTTTTAGCGTCGTCAGGATCTCCAATCAGGAATGGGCAGTGGCGGTGCGTCCATTGTGGGCGTTGGGGCGTTGCCCCCCCGCCCGCACCCGCACCGTAACTCTTAGTTTTATTGAAGTTCAGCCGCAGCCCGCAGCGGCTCCGAGGGAGAACTGACATTGACAATCATGACTGTCAGTCAGCATGAGTCAGACGTCGGACCGCCCACCTCCTTCAGAGTCTGAAGGGGGTGGGCGGTCTCCGGTCTGGCATCATGTTGACTGACAGTCATGATTGTCAGGGGCAGGCAGCAGGCAAGCACAAGCACAAGTGCGCATGAGTGGGGATGGTGGCGAATTTTTGCACCGTGCCCAGTCATGCGCACTGGTGCCTGCTCAGGCTGGCGCATGCCCATTAGGAGAGCGAACCTCGGTCTCCTAATGGGCAGGCGGGCAAAGCGTAACATTGCCCTACGCCTGCTCTGATTGGCTTAGAAGGGTTTGCTACTTAGTTCAACTTCCCAGCAGTGATGCGGCTGTTCCACTGTTGGTGCCAGAACGGAGCAACGGACCCGAGGACGGCGGCGCAGACCTGGTCAGGTAGGATTGATTTTAATTATTTTAAAACAGAACTCCCTCCCCCGCGCGACACCCACTCTTCTCCCCTCGCGAGCCGCGACTGCCGCGGTATCCCGCCAGAAAGGCGGTTACTCTATAGTGCAGTCTCCCGCTGCATGCTTGTCAGCTACTTTCTCGGTCATGTTATGCGTAAGGCTTGAAATGTATATATTTTAGGTAAAATAGTAAATTTAATCGCAGCAATTGACTCCATCCATTAACGAAATCTGGAGGTGCTGCCACATCAATAGTTCCGCTTTCACTTGCCTAATGAGACCGTTTTAGTTAACCTAAGCTGTTGTGACCGTAATGGAAGTAAGCTGTACTCGAAGTATGGGAGGGAGGCTGGGCCCCAAGTGATAGGATATTGATCCCTCAGCTGATCTTGATGTGTCTTAGATACTGTAAGTTGAATTATTTGGGATTTGGAAAGGTTGACCTTAAACCCCGAGATGTCCCCAAAATGCTACAATTCCGTATTAAGGCAGAGAGTGAAGTCATAGGGTCTGTCAAGGCCACCAACACGTTGTCCGCCTATAGACTAATGGGGTGGGTGTTCCCCCTGAATTGCAACCCAGTAATGAGGGGGTACGCTTGAATGCACTGTGTTAGGGGTTCCATGTATTAAGCAAATAGGAGCAGGGACATAGGACAGCCCTGCCATGTCCCCGATGTATAGGGAGTGTGGATGAAAGTCTTATTTAATTGAAGCATGAAGCCGTCTTGTCCTGGGGATTAAGTGGTTTTAAGTGGGCTATAGCTAAGATAACATCAGTAAGCTCAATAGGTTTCTCCAGAGCATCTGTCTACATTTGCATGAGTTTTGTTACCTGCGCCCCTTCCAGATATGATATCACACCAGAACCAGAGTCTTAGTGAAAGCTGAAATTCCTCTTGTCAGACAAACCGGAAGCCCGGCCTGCGATCGACGAGAGCGGGTCAGCTCTGAGTTAAGCAACAAGCAGAGCTTTTATTTGTTTGTCATATTCCGGTGACTAACCAGCCAGGCAACCAGTGTGTACTACACCAAAGGATACAGATGTAAGAAACGAGTAGTGTTTGCCTTCGCCCAAATGCTTCTTTTTAAACGTTCTGTACATATGGTTTATTTAGTCATGCAGTTTCTTTTACACATCTAATACTTTCGTCACTGCGTTTTACAGCATAAAATGGTACAGGTCACATGCAGTATGTAATCTTTCTTTTCATACAGTGACTCGTTGGTGCTGAATCTAAACTGAGATCTTGGGTCTTAGTAATTATGAAAGGTAATTGATGAGCAACATAGCCGGTGCTCTCATAAGGCGTGGAAAGGACTGCTTGTTTGTTCTGCAAATAAATGTAAAAATGAAGAAAAGAGGCAAAATTCGAATTTGACTTTAATGCAGCTTGAAATAATTTTTAGAAAGGTGGACAAGCAGGGCGTGGATCATGAGTCTGTTTGTCAGCAAACCTCCTGACATCCATCTTCTATGTTTCCGTGGATGAATATCAGACACCCAAAGATAACACCTGGTTGTTAATCGATGCAGGTAGCAATTTCAAACATGAGGCACGCAGTTCTGCTCCTCTGTCTCCTGGGAAAGAGTATTGCTTTTCTAGTAAGTACGCAGCGTTAATTATTATATTCTCGCACGCTGCTTACTAGCTTCTGTTGGTTCTATAAGAGCCAAAGTAGTGTCGAGTTGCAAAGTGTGACAAAAACTACAGTTGTGTTTACCTAGAACATCGCTTACAAGGTCTCTCTCTCTGGACTGAATGCACCGATTCTGGAAATGTATAAAGGAAATGTCTCCCAATTGTTACCTATGGTAGGGGGGTGTGGGGCTGCATTGATGTTGGAGCTATGCAGGTGGAAGAAATCAGATTTTGTTGGCGTGTGGGGACACACATTTTTGGTCTCTAAAGACACATTGATTCTGGCGGTTTTAAGACGTAAGCCTTGCAGCATGGTCGTACCTCAGCTATGCATATTGCATTCTGCTTTTACTCAGACCCACTGTCTTTCCGCAGATGCGGTTGAGAGAAGTGTCATATATTGTTCCAACCGAGAGCCTGGTGATAATGCACATAAAGGGCTCAACACTTACAGTTTTATTATTTCTTTTTGGTGCACTTCGTTGTTCCACTAGCTTACCCCGCACGCTCCGCGGTATCCGTGCACTGGAACGTGTCTTGTGTGCCTTGTCTTACAGCTGCAGTAGTGTTCTAGTTGTGATCCCAGTGACACTGAAACCCAACTCAACTAGTTCCTACTCCTCTCGGAGCTCTTCCTCAGGGGGCCCTGGTTGTGTTGTGAGTGCTTTTCCAATTATTGCCCATGCTGCGCTCATGAGTGTGCACTTCCCTACATCGAAGCAAGTGACACACTAGGAAGCTTTGCGTCACCCAAAGGCTGCTTAGCACTGTGGAAAGCATCTTGTAGAACCAAACTTCCTGCTGCTGCTCACCAGGCTGACAGCTTCACCAGCCAGAGGCCTCACTCTTCCGATTTACATCAAAGGCTATATGGCTTTGAAATAGGGGATTGGTATATGCATTGTTCCTATTGGGGTTTTATGCAGATTTGTTTTCAGGCTACGGATATGCAAAAAAATGTGTTATCTGTCAAATGTAGTGCTTCTTATGCATGATGATGCCTGCACACCATGCTTCAGGAAAGACTAAATGCTTTGGCAGTGCTCTCTATAGAGAGCAAGTTAGTTCAAAATATCTCTGATTTTAACGTTCAAGTAATTGAAAAGTTTGCTGCTCTTAAAGACAGACGTGCTGATTTTAGATACAAAAAGTAAACATATGTATGTGCAATTCTGCTAGTTTCCGACCACCTGTTTAGTTGTTTGTTAAATAAAAAACACCTGTGAGGTACTCAAAAATGCATTATATCTCAAAGTCTGTTATGAAGCTCTGTGGTTATACTGAATAAGCAGCTACCTATGTTATATGACATGATCTCTTTATTACTGTAATAACTGCACTTTCTTCATTGCTTTATTAACCTTTCTGCTTTCTCAAATTTGCTTGTAAATGCACCATTTTTCCACTCTTTTTCAAAATGTTCTCGGTTGTTCGGGCTCGCTCGCTACGCTCGCTCGCTATGCTGAAGTATGCCAAACATTTTACGCCTCACCACATTCAAATGTCACCGTCCGCCACTGGGAATGGGGAATATATGAGGCAGTTGTTAGAGGCTTTACAGTGTCCAAAAGAAATTGCTGTGGTCAAATGTGCCACCCACTGGAGGGGGAGGACTTGGAAATAGGTAGGCCAACGTTTTACTTGCCCTAGCAGGGAAACCACCTCAAAGTCATTTTACACTGTAGGAAGGCTGGCTTTCCAATAGAAAGCAATGATTTACAGTATAATAACATATGATTCTTAGTTTTGTTTGGGAGCGGCTAGAAAAAGGATTCAAGGAATCCTTGTTACAGTAATTTCAAATCCAACTTACTGGTGAAGTTCGATTTTATATCACTATTTTAAATATGGCACTTTTACAAAGTTGCTATTTTCCTGCCTAAGACAAATGTGCCTTTCTGCCAGTGTCACTTGGCTGTTAAGTAGCTCTCCTGCGGTGAGAAGTGCAGTGCTCACAGACAGTGGACAAAAGGCTTGAAGTGTGGTCTGCAGAGGTGTTTTTCCTCCTTTAGCTGAATGGTCTGGGGGGCTGCACCCAGCCACTTCCCAAGCTTTGAATGGTACCTACCCACTCACGGGCAGATGTAGCTTACACCTAGGGCTGCCTACTTTTGTCTTCCTAGCCAGCTTTGCTCCAAACCCAGTGGAGGGGGAGCTGCCGATGAACTCGTTTGGAGATATCACAAGGGAAAGTTTGCACATTTTCCATTGCCACACCACCTGATGGACACAGGGAGTTCTGACCAAGGGAAGAAGGGTCCTGCCATGTTGGATTTAGGTAGAGAGAGGCACTGTGGGATACTTTACAGTAAACACACAGGAAGGGCTGCAAAAATGGGTAGGGCTACCCCTGGGAACTTTTGTCACACTCGTTAGGGAGTGACTTGGAGTTTCCCCCACTCACAGGCACTCACTGGGTATAAATGTGGCAACTCCAGTAGCCTCCCCAGAACACTCCTGAACCTGCAAAGAATCGGAAGGATTGCCCTGCTGTCTGAAGAACCTAAAAGAAGGCTGGACCGGCTTGCCTTGAACCCAGAAGCACTATTCCCGATAGGGTGCGCGCCTGTGCGCTCACGCAGCAAAGTCATCCCAAGCACGCAGTGTCCTGGTTTTAGCGCGCATACTGTTCCTGACATCCAGCGAGACAGTTCGGGCCGCCGCTTTAAAAACTCAAGCGACGTGAAAATTGGTCATTTGCTGGTTGTGGCTGGGAGGCAGAGGAAGAGACAAGGGTGAGACGAGGGAGCGGAAGGTACGTTTCTCCCTTATGGCCTGTAGGGGGGGGGGGGGGCTCGCATTCACCAGCATTCACTTGCTGCATTCATTTTCCTAATAGTGCGCGGCTGAGAGGCTGATGTGGGCCTTTGATATAGTATTCATGTTAACTGCAGCGCCCGTGTACACTGCACAACACATGAATACTAATTCGAAGGCCCACATCAGCCTCGCAGCTGCACACTATTAGGAAAATGAATGCAGCAAATCTAAAGCACGACGAGTGCTTTCAGGATTCTGAAAACACATGTCGTGCTTGTTGACTTTCTGCATTTCTTTTCTTAATAGTGTGCTGCTGCGGGGCTGATGTGGGCCTTTGAGATGGTATTCATGTTAATTGCAGTGCACACAGGTGCTGCAATTAACATGAATACTATTTCAAAGGCCCACATCAGCCTCACACTGTTAAGAAAAGAAATACAGAAAGTCAACAAGCACGACATGTGTTCTCAGGATTATGAAAGCACACATCATGTTTGAGACTCCATTTCTTTTATTAGTGCAGGGCTGCGGACTGCGTGAAGTGTGCATAATGCATCTCAGCCCTCGTGTGCAGCAGCAAACTCCACTTAAAGTTGCTAATTAACAAAAAATTAGCCACACACTGGTTGAATGTTTAGAGGCTTCAATACTCTCCCCGCAGGCAGCTATTGACGCTCTACAGGTGCCGAGAACCACCCTGGTCACTTACGAGATTTTGTAATTTTTTTAGCATCCTCCCACTAGTGAGACCTCATACGGTGGTCTCATGGCCATAAAGGCCACTGTCTTCTAATGATATAATCAAGCTGGTTGGTCAGTACACAAATTCTTCAAGGATAGCGAGCTGCCAACACTTCTTTATGAAGAAGGTGCAGAGTTTCCAACTAAAATAAAGTATGGCACAATAAATTACATGTGAAAGGTCAATGTCCAGTCCTCCTCCTGTCATAATAAATAGGATGCGTCCTGGCTGGCTGTAACCTGTGTGTGCACCTCAGCCTCACTCTGAGGCTTACCCAAATGCTGATTGCGGCCGCTGACAGGTCAGGTTGCAAAAAGCATCTGCTCACATTTGGTTCATTTGCTTTGTCCTCATGTTACCACAATTGGATTTTTACTCAATCTTAATTACACAGCATGGTCTAATGGCACTATCTCAGGCATTTCAATTAATAACTATAATGCTGAAAAATTACAGGTAATGACACTGGCCTAAACTAAATCTTGCCCGGGCTTATTTTAATTACTATTTAAAAATAGATGCACAATCTTTGTCTGTGTTTGGCAGAGCTAGATAAACAATTGGTTTTAATATACACAATTCCAGCTTGTAACTGACAGGCACCTCAAAAATTGAACATTCGAAAGCCTCAGATGTTACAACAATATTACTTGGTAAGTCTAATGATCCCTAACTTAACATATACAATTCTCGCCCATTCTGAGCAGATTTAATTAATTATCTTGGAAATCCAGAGTGAAGATAAAATACTTAGGTCATTATAATGAGTTCCTCTGTAAAATTATGTGGTAATTCTGAATCTGGCATTACCTGGGGGACTGGAATTATGCAACAGGACTGACTAAATTATATGGCAAAAAAGGCATATTAAGTGGCGTATTGCGGCATAGTTTGTTTAACACTGTTTAGGCAAACATTCCATCTCCTTAGTACCAGCTTAATACAGCAATAATCAACAGGAAGGTGACTGGTCAAACTTTGAAAAGGGCTTGCACTGCGCTGCAGCATGCGTCACTGCGCATTTGGTAACTTTTGATCCGTTTGTGCTAAAATGTTTGTTAAAATCTGCAGATTAATCAGCAGATGATGGATTATGTGGCAGATGTCCACGGTTCCAAAATAACCCTGCAACCACAAATTTACATAATTGCATAATTGCAGTAGCCCTGATTGTAACTGATTCCACAGGGTGAAGTAATTACCATCACTATTCCCTGTAAGGTGCACGTGCACCTTAGTCTCCCGGAGCGCTCATTGTAAAATGTGAAGCGCGCACAGGCAGCTGAGGGCCATTCGCATCGCCACTTTTAAAATGAATGCGGCGCGAAAAGGGTCAGATTGTGTGCCTTCTTGAAAGTAATCATGTTAATCGGAGCGCCCATCATGCGCTGCAATTAACATGAGTACTTTCACGAAGGCACACAATCTGCCCTGCAGCTGTGCCCTATCAACAAAAGAAATGCAGCAAGTCTACAAGCACAACATGTGCTTTCTGAATCACCGGAAATCACACGCCCTGCTTGTAGGCTTCATAGCAATAGTTGCCCATGTGTGACATTTTCAAAATTTCAGTGAAATTATGAGTGACATTCAATGACTATGAGTGACACTTTCTCAGGA
The DNA here is from genome assembly GCF_964204655.1 of Triturus cristatus. Classification (NCBI taxonomy): domain Eukaryota; kingdom Metazoa; phylum Chordata; class Amphibia; order Caudata; family Salamandridae; genus Triturus; species Triturus cristatus. Next base: position 588,516,155 of record NC_140589.1, read on the forward strand.
GCAAAATCGAACAATGAAGACGAGGGAAACATCAGAAATTGCTGCTGCAATGCATTCTGTGTTCCTGATGCTCTGTCTGCTATCCAAGAACTAAAGTTAGTTCTTGCTTTCGGCAGGTTTGCTGGTCTTGCTTCAAATGCTCTGACTACCATGCTGACTTAGAGACTTATTATGAGTTTGGCAGTGTCGGACCGCCCCGCACCACCAAGCCCATGTGAGCACCTCCTACCAGATGTTTACTTTTTTCGTCACTGGCAGGGTGTCCCATGGCGGTGCCTATAAAAAGGCACCGCAATGGGAATGTCAAAGCAAATTCCTGCAGGGCATGGACTGTCCAGTCCATGCCCTGCAGGCACTGGGGGTGCATTCACATAGGGGGGCATAACATGTGCCACCCTGCATGCATCCCCAGGTATGCAATCTTGTATAGGCTCCCAACATTTCCCCACCCTATGAACAGAACTCCAGTTGAGAATCTTTTGTGAAATCGTATATTGGTACCACTGTTAAAGTCCTGTGCTTTTCCAAAGCCGAAGTGTACTTGCATGTGTAACCAATTCATGTCAAGGTGTGTGTATCTGAATTGAAAACCTGCCTTAAGGTACTTCTTGTGGTGGTGTATGTGTAGCAATGCACCATCTTTTCACGCAAAGGTTTGGAGTGATTTTTGCACTAACATTTGTCGCTGCACCCACACGCACAGTCTGGTTCTTGGCGCACATAACATTGGCTGCAGCGCACAGAGACCACACAATGTCACACACAGAGGAAAAAAATTAGAGGGAACATTGCCCAGAAGTGACTCCAAAGGTCAGTTGGCTGAACTACTTAAGCTACAGGGACCCAAACAAGCTTCCAGAAGCCTTTCCTGTAACTGCCCAGTTGACCAGTTCCAAATTAGCCTGCCCTGGACCATGCTGCTGGCCTCTGCTGGAATGAGTCTCTACCCCTAAGTGCAGTCCCCAAGGTCCTGGACTCTTGGCTGGTTTGAAAGTGTACTTGTCCTAAAGTTTCCTGAAATATGCAACTTAGAAAATGTTTTCCAACTTATTGCTCTGAGAACCAACTGCGGACAAGGACCAACCTGCCAGACCGATCCCACAAAGATACATCATCGTTTGGTCAAACATTCAGGTTGCTCCTACTTCATTGCAAAAAAGCTGTCCAGCCTTGTTGAGCCATCTTAGGCTGCAGCCTCGTACCACTGGAATAATCCAAAATCCAAAAATGGACTAAGCCTGAATGTAGAAGTCTTCATCGGGCTAAAACGTGAAAAGAATCAAGATGGCGAAGGATCTTCCCGCAGCGTGATATTCCAATTTCTTTCCCGCTCAAAGTCAACAGCTTCACCGAGACCTCATCCAACGACTATCCAACGACAGAGCCCACTTCAGCCACAGCCTGCTGCCTTGCCCCACTGAACCTTTTTTACTTCCTTTCCTGATACTAAGTCTGAAGGTAAAACTTTTCTTCAGGACAAACTTGGTCATTACATCTGGCATGCACTCCAATACGGTCAGCCTTAACTTTTGAGACTGACCCAGTCTAGCGTGACCAGAAAACTGTAGTTGGAGCTTAACACTTGTTGTGCCACTTGGAACCATCACATTTTAAATGCATAAAATCTGGTTACTTATTATATTTTTGTCATTTTATTTATAAAAATATACTATATTTTTCAAAATTAGTTTGGGATTTTTCATGTGTTGTGTTTTCACTTTATTACTGTAGGAGGCAATTTGCAAAGTATTTATGCAGCACTCAAAGTTGTTTATATCATGGCTTTTATGGCTCACTCGGACAAAGGCTTTGATTATTATCTGTGGTTAGGTATGACCCCCCCCCTCAACTGATACTCTAAGTTCTTATAAGTATACACTTTATAACGTTTGTCCTGTACCAGCTACATATTCCCTTCAAAGACTTATTTTGATACTTCATAAAAATATAAATTATTGATGAAGTCAAATGTTTGGTAAAAATAATGCAAATGAAACTTTTAGAGTTACCTTTACCCTGTCTGAAGCTGCTGGAGGCTAATTTGTTTTAGCTTTCCAGCTACTGCCCAGCCCTTGTTTGGTGGTAATGAGGTGTGAAAGAAGTGTAAAGACTGCTCCCAGAGCAGCCAATGGCCTAGGTGTGGGAAGGTGTTTTCTTCCCCTTGTAGGAAGAACTTTTAGGGTGGACCCAGAAACGTCATTAAATTGAAAGGGGTTCTGCCCTTGCACAAGTAAATGTAGTGATCTAGTCGAAGCAGCCTCTGAACTGAGAGGAACCTCGAAAAACTGAACCTGCTCCCTCTTCTACCCAGGACAAAGAAATGAACTCCAAGGGTCATCTGGATGACCTCTGGCTGGAAGGAAATAAGCTGCAAGACATGCAAAACACCTTTTCCCTAAAGTGCCCAGCTGACAAGTGGCAAGTGGCAATTGGACCTGGACTGGACTTTGCTGTTGGTCTCTGCCTGACACATGAGTCTTAAAAAAGTGCCTTCACATGTGGTCCTGGGGGCCTTAGATGTTTACTCCTGTGGTTGTTTGAACACAAGGAAAAAAAAATTGAAACTTTTTAACACTTTTCCTCCAGTGGTATCCACCTGACCAGCAGTTCCACAGCATCGGATTAGATTTCAGCTTCGCCCTGCTCAAACATCCTCAAGCATCCAAAAAAAATGACTAAGTCACATTCTGCACTGGGACTTCATTTTCAGCAATAAATCTCCAAAGTGCCAGTGGCACCAACCTGCTTCAGGCATCTGGCCTTCAATTCCACAGCAGTGGCTACAACTTCAGCAGTGTGGCTCGCGGTGAGGCTTTTTTTTCTTCAAAAAGTGACACTGTCCCTTTCTAAAGTGGGACTTAGAATTTTCTTTTACTTTCACCAGGACTAATCAACTTGGTGAATCTGACTCTAGCTCCATCGTAGTCGGCCTCAAAGCAGGTCTAGGTCTAGGTCTACCAATTCCATATACTACTATTAGCACCAAGTGCTTTTGGGGCTGTTTCTATTTACATTCTTTTGAATTGATATATCCGGCTCCCCACATTGGATTTTTTTCATTTTGGAGATTTTTTTTTGTTAATTACATTTCATTCTATTTTTATAATTGCATTTTTATTGCTTAGTATTGACATTATTACTGTTTTGGTACTGCATAAGCACTTTACACATTGCCCTAAAATAAGTCTGTCTTTTCTGTGCCCTAGCTACCAGGGAGTTCGGCTCAGGATTAATTAGTGACCCTGACAAGGAGTGTTTTTATTTCTCAAGGTGGCATCTCACACCCCAACTAATAATCCACTTTCCAACATATTGTATTTAAAGTATACCTATTTCTGAGAGCATGTGACGGTTTGGTGTGATGAGCGATTACCAAAAGATCAACAAGAGAGGAAGGGATCTACACGGCTAGTCCCCTCAGTAGTTATTTCAAAATCAACAAAGCCAGTGTACAGTAAATCAATACAAGGGGCACTGTTAGTCAAAAGAGCACTGGTCCACAGGTTCCAGACAAACCGGTATGTTTAGGAAAAGAAAGTAGACCTCTATGAAACAATACCCAGTTGGTATTTAAAAGCCCTCACTCGCCTACCTGGTTGGTGACATGCTTCATCATCGGGCTTCCACTGGGATGACCAAATGTCATCCCAGTGTGCTGCAACGCCAGGTTACTGCGGAGCGGGGTTCTTGTGTGGGGATAGTGAATTTAAAATCTCCAATTAAGTCAAAAAATAAAACTTTAATAATTTTGCTAATTGGAAAAGAATAAAAGGGAGTGGGGGTCAAAAAAATAAAAGACCTGGTTCACTCCGCGGCGGTCAACATGTTTCTGCCTCTATGAGTGTTAGTCGGGCATTCTTCAGGACCAGAGGGGACGTGCGGAGCCCCGGTGGTATGAACACTCTAAGGTTCACCCTACCGTGGACTACTTGTGTGAAAATCAATTACTTATAGTGAAAAATCCGCCAAAAAATATTATTTGTTAAGGGGAGAGGAACGAGTTTATTCTGACATTACAAAGGACAAACAAACAGAAAGACAAAACATAAGAAGAATTATCAGTGTTTGTCGCAAAATCGTGCTCTACAACTCAGGAGTTAAGAACAGTCGTGCTCAGAGGACAAATGAGTGCCACTAGATCTACCTCAGGTGCAAAAAGGTGAAGATATGTGCACCTAGGTATATCCAAGTATCGGTGTTTGATAAAGCCAACGGCTAGTTATCATATCGGTTGTGACTAATAGTCAAATCTCGGAACGCACGTGAAATGTATGTGGCGTGCCACTCAAAATACGGAGAAAAGGGAGGGCTAGGGAATGATTCAACTGCCCCCGATGCTCAATATGCACGTATTAGGATAAAATCTTACAGAGAGGCCAATCCGTTAACTGCCTCATGGATCCCGGGAGGGGGGTGGGAGCAAATTGGCACACCCTGCATCGAGGAAAGGAAAGACAAAGAGAAAGGGGAGTCCGGGTCATTAAATCGAATGGAAGAGAAAGAACCCGCTTACCTTCTCGGGCGGGGAGCGGTATGAATTACTTACGCCCTTGCTGCTCAGCACCCGTGGTAAACCTACACAGCCTCTTGCTGCCGGGTCCGGATGGTAGAGATCCGGGACCGGAGATGCGTATAAAAAGACAGTCGGAGCGTCCCCGGTTGGGCTCACAGAGAGAGCTTCAACGTGATTGGGTAGAATCACCCAGCTCCGTTACTGATTGGATTTGGAGTATCCAATAGGGGTGAAGAAAAGAAAAATAAAAAGGAGTCGTTCTTCGTGCTGAACGACGTGTTTACGTAGAAAAAAAGAGGGGAAGAAAGAGGGGAGGCACAAAACTTTAATGACAGGTTCCTAAATGGACACAAAGCAAACTAACACAGACCACACGTAGAGTGTGCAGAGGGGCCTGATGTTAGGGCCAGACCATAAATAGGTGAAGGTAAAGTGTTATGCATACGCTAAAATTGGTTCTGCTTGAAGTGACCGGTCGACAGACTCGCGTATTCAAGTGGTGCCTAGCTATGCATAGGGGGTATGGGGCAGGTGATTAATCCCCAACTGTCTCAGATAAAATATATGAAATATCATATATAAAAGTCATGTATCGTAATGGCTGGGAACGTGGATTCTTCCAAATGACATTATTCAGTCATAGCAGCTGAGGTCTCTTAGTCACAGGAGTACATAGGGTATAAAAGGTGGACACTACCCATCCTGTTGACCGTGAGTAGATTACAGAACATTAGTCCAAGGTACATGATCATTTAACCCATGGAGGTTAGTCCCCAGGCGATAGACCCATCTCTGCTCCCTTTCAAAGAGTAATTTGGGGATGTTTCTGCCTGATGAAATCTCTTCGATCACAGTCCATTTTAAGTCATTGGTTGTGTGGTTGACAGATAGAAAGTGTTCACTCAATTTTGTGGTAGCACGTTTACACCTGACGTTGCTCCGGTGTTCACATATCCGGAGTTTGACCTTCCTCGTCGTCATCCCTACGTATCGTAGACCGCAAGGGCATGTAATAAGGTAAACCACATTAGATGTGTTACAGTTCGTATGACCTCTTTGGGTCCAGACCTTGTTGGGTTCAAGGTTGAGGGTTTTAGTGTGTGAGGTCAGATGGCATATGCTACAGTCAGAGCAAGGAAAATGTCCAGTTATCTTGGGGAGTCCCCATGCTTCAGTTATGGTTCTTTGGGAGGTCTCGGGGAACATCAAAGGGCGTGTATGTACAAGACTATTGCGGAGGCTCTGAGCGCGTTTAAACGAAAAGAGCAGTTTTTCCCAGTTACGATTAATGCTGTTAATTATCCCCCAATGTTTGTTGATAGTTTTTTTCAATTGGTTGGAAAGGGTACTGTAGGTGGTAACACATGTTAGTGGGATAGGAGCAGTCTCTTTAACATAGTCAGTTAGGAGTACATCCCTTGGTTGGTTTCTCGCACGTTTATAGCTTCTGGAGAGGAGAGGGGAAGGGTACCCTCTAGCTCTCAATTTGGTTGTTAGATCGTGAGATTGGGCCTTGAAATCGCTCAAGGTGGTGCAATTTCGTCGTAGGCGGAGAAATTGTCCATAGGGTAGATTCTCCCTCAAGGTGCGTGGATGGAAACTAGTGAACTCGAGGAGATTGTTCCTCGAAGTAGGCTTGTAATAGGTCCTGGTTTGAAAGGACCCTTGTGTCTTAGTGATCACTACATCAAGGAATACAACTTCAGACTCGTCATATGTGTATGTAAAATTCAGGTTTGGATTCAGGGTGTTGATCCATGTGAGGAAAGACTGGAGGGCGTTGCTATTACCATGCCAGATCAATAGCACATCGTCTATGTATCGCTTCCATAAGCCTATGGAAGAGCGATATGGATTTGAAGTAGGAAGGATGAACTCTTGTTCAAAAGCATACACGTACAATCCAGCCACACTGGGAGCGAAGGTACTCCCCATGGAAGTACCTGTGGATTGGAGATACAGATGTCCCTGGTATTCGAAGAAATTCTTTTTCAAGGCCAAAGAAGCACATTGGATTATGAACTCCTTTGTAGTTCTATACTCCCAGGGAGTGGAGTCAAGTGATTCTTCCAGGACCCTGATGGTTTCGTCCTGGGGAATGCTCGTATAAAGGCTTTCTATGTCTAATGTCACCAGTATGGTGTGTTCTGAGCACGTGGTGTTATTGAGTAGTTTTAGAAGGTCCTTAGTATCCTTAAGGTAAGTAGTGGATTTTTGGACCAAGGGTTTCACAAAGTGGTCACAGAAACGTGATCGGGGTTCTAAAAGAGAGCCGATCCCCGAGACTATGGGACGTCCTGGGGGAGGGAATCTCTCTTTATGGATTTTTGGAAGTGTGTAGAAATAAGGGATATTCCCCGGGCCTTCAGTGAGGAATCGTGCTTCAGCCCTGGTGATGACACCTTGTGTCTGTGCATCTTCAACAATACTCAAGATCTGAACCTTTAGCTCACCGGAGGGATCATTAAGGAGTGGTGTGTAATTTCGACGATCGTTTAACAATCGGAGGCACTCTTGGTTGTAGTCGGTGGTATTCAGTAATACGACTTCGCCCCCCTTATCTGCAGGTTTTATGGTGAGATTGGGGTCCGCACGGAGAGAGGTGATGGCTCTGTATTCATCTGCCCTCAGGTTCTTAAAAGTAGTGGAGATGTCTAAATGTTCAATTTCAGCAAACACCGCTCGTTCAAAGGTTGTGATTTCCACAGGGATGGTATGTGGAGGGGGGTTAAAGGTGTATGGTGGGCGTAGGGGGGTGTCCCCTACGTCCAAGTCAGCTTCATCTGTGATGCGACCCTCGAAGAAAGCTTTTAGTTTCAACTTCCTGAAGAATGCTGCAAGTTCGCAGTGAAGGCGGAATTTATCGGGGCGGGCTGATGGAACAAAACCCAATCCCTTTTCCAATATGGATCTCTCTTGGTCTGTCAGTGTTTTGTTCGACAGATTGACGATCAAGCTGTCGAGGTGCTCGGTCCCGAGGCCAACTGTTCCTGAGCCTGTTTGCTCCGGGTGTGGTTGCCCACTGGGTCGTCTTGTACCCAGTGTACTCTTTGGTTCGGCCCTCTCCGCCGGCCTTTTCCCCTTTGGCCCCTTTCTAAAAAAGGGTTCTGTGTAAAGGGATTAGAAGGGTACATTGGGGACGCATATCCAGGGTTCCAACCCAAATGTGGGCTAAATGGATAATGGAATTGCATGGGGTGTGGGCCCATAACTCCTTGTTGTGGGGGAAAGTTTGCCCAAGGTGCTTGATTAGAAGGGGGGCGTGTTCTTCCGCTTTGCTTGCCTCTTCTGGTTTGTCTGAAACTGTTGTTACTAGAACCACTGCTGTTAGAGGAGTCATCATCTGTGCCATAGGAGTTGGCTTCAGTTCTACGTATGGCCACAAAGGCAGGGTCAGCATAAGGATAGATTTTATTAAATTCAAATTTTTTCAGATCTTTCTGAAATTGATTCACCTTGCTCTGTGTGAGATTTTCTTTATACTCGTTGATGTCCTTATTAAGTTCATCAAGTCGCTTTGTAAAACCCGTGAGTGTGGTTTTAAATTGTGTCTCTGTCTGGGTAATCTCGATCATAATTGCCTCGGACAGTCGGACGGCTGTTTTTATGATTAGGACTAACCAGTCTCGAGTGCAATGCCATGCTATCATTGCCCAGTCTTTTCTGAAGGTGGCATCCTCCATTAAGATACGTGGAGCGTTGGTTACTAGTAGGCCCCTTGGGGCTGTATTAGACCGTAGGTATTCCGTTAGGATTGTGCCATGGAGAATCGTGCGAATCCGATTTTTCTTCAACTCAGAGAGTTGTTCCCATTCGCTTGCATATGTTACTGTTTGCGATATGGAAGGGTCCGCAAATAGTGAGGGGCGTGCTAGGATAGCATCCACCTCAGAATCTGAGAAAGTAAGACCGAGGGAGCCCATACTGACTAGAGAAGGGGGGATGATGAAATCCCGGGAAGATAGAAAGAACCACCGCCTAAGATTAGGGGGGGACAAATGGTCTCTCACAGCTGTGCGCTGCTGAACTACCAAAAGATCAACAAGAGAGGAAGGGATCTACACGGCTAGTCCCCTCAGTAGTTATTTCAAAATCAACAAAGCCAGTGTACAGTAAATCAATACAAGGGGCACTGTTAGTCAAAAGAGCACTGGTCCACAGGTTCCAGACAAACCGGTATGTTTAGGAAAAGAAAGTAGACCTCTATGAAACAATACCCAGTTGGTATTTAAAAGCCCTCACTCGCCAACCTGGTTGGTGACATGCTTCATCATCGGGCTACGAATCACAGATTCCCAAAATTCTACCATCACTTCACCCAGAACTTTGCATTTAACTCTGCAAGCTCCAATAAATTGCCACTACTTGTTAGCCACTGAACACAGACCCATAACCCTGGTTAACTAAACTCCATCTTGTTTCCACCTTTTCGCCACTTTCAATACATCCCATACACACCTGTAACCCAACATCAAAACATGTTTCTGTCACAACATGGATAGAGATACTCTTCAATAGTAAATATTACACTGCTATGCAACATCCCACAAAACACACTTGGAGCCAAAATAGCTAAAGGAGAAGCAGCGAATCCCAGCCAAATTAGACAGCAGAAAACAGCGTAACTCACCCAGAAAAGCATACATGTAGGTCACCTCACAAAACTGCCCTGAAAACATCCCTAGGAAAATCTAATAAGGTACCACAACAAGCACCAAAGACGACAACACTAACCATGTCATCCTAACCATAACTTGCAAAATTGAGGGTTTTTTTTTTTTAAGTTTTAATCTGCAACCATAACTCCATGTTAACTGTGGTCTTTTCAGTGATTTTCTAATTTTTGTTTTAACCAAAAGTAACTATTCACTTTAACCTTAGATTCTTTCCCAGTGAATTTTTGTTTCCTTGATCATATATCACATACAACAATTCCATTCGCCCAACCAGTCATGGTCATCCAGCCTCTGCTGCACACAGTCTTGAGACACAGTTATGGTTGAAAGCAGGGACTGGCCTGTGAACCGGCCCTGTGGCAAAAATCTCCATGGGCAGTCAAACTCCACTATTCACAGCCTATGCATAGCAGGGTGTGCTGCAAAACTGGCCCTTCATTCACACCTGGTGCCCTGTGCGTGAGGCCTCCCCCCTCAGCACATGCTCTTCAGCTGTGTGCAATGGAGGTTAGCGCAAGTGGCCAGGCCATATACCCAACCCATAGTTCGCAGTAGATTTCCAGTGTGCAATGGCCTTCAGCTGTGCAAAGCAGGAGTTGGCCACAGGTCCCCATCCCGCAATGAGTGGCCAACCTCCGCTGCACGCAACCTTCAGCCGTGTGCAATGGAGATTAACATCTGGGACTGGACTAAGGAGAAACTCTGCTCCAAACTCTACCCCCCCATGTGGCCAATCCTTGTGAGTGACCATCAGGGCAGGCTTAAGTACTGGCGGCGCCCAGTGCAAGAATCTTTTTTGGTGCACCCCATCTCCCAATGACCATCTCCTTTAGGGATTCAATTACTACCACCCTCCATTAGTGCCCCTCAGCTCTCCATAGCCCCTCTTTCACATGCATTTAATTTGTTTATAGCGCTACTCATATCAGTGTCAGAGCACTTCACATCACATACACATTATACGTAGACAAAGAATAATTCATGTGTAAATCAGTCTATAGAAAATGTTACATAAAACGATGAGGGTTATAAGGTGCAGGAATCAAGTCATCTCTACTAGTAGGAAGAATATTTTAAGAGTGTTTGATCTGGAGAAGCACAAACTCAGGGCTAGATTTATCATTTTTTCACACATGACAACATGCTGCGCTGCATGAAAGGAAGAGGGCTGGAATGCGCCAGGTCTATCGAGATATGGTGCATTTTTGGGCTGTATGTGCTGGTGCACAATCTCCAACCTAGCACCAACAAAGACACCCTTGCGCTATGGAGCAAGGGTGCCTGCGTCACAGACAGGTTTGTTTTTCTGCAGGAAGGGCCTCCTTCCTGCACAAAAACGACCTTTAGAGACATTTTCCTCCAAGTGTGCTGCAGAATGCAGCACACTTAAAAAGAGGAAACAACGAAGAGAAATAAAGACATTATTTGTTGCGCCGCTGGTGGGAAGGTGAATATTTGTGATGCATTCTCAAGTCCAGCAGTGTTGGTAAATCTGGAAATGCTTCACCCCCACTGTGCAGAGTAATGCAAGGCAGCAACTTGGGCTGCCTTGCATCATGCAAGATTTACCAAGCTAAGTAGGGCCATGCAGTTTGGCCTTGCATGGCTTGGTAAATCTCATTCTAGGTTTTGCGTCACCCTGTGTCCACTTGCGTGGTGCAAGGGGGACGTAAATAGTTAATAAATCTGGGCATCAGGATTCAAGACGTATCATAGTGGTTGGCTTTACTAATAAGAATGTGTTCTACCCCAAAGAACCCTTTTAAGCAAAATTAGGATAATAAAAGACTGTGGAAAAAAATTACGTTCTAACCTTTATCATGCACTTTGCATGCAGCTTTTTGATTCCAGATCATAGGTCAATGTGCTCTACTAGAATTATAACTTACGAACATCAAACAACAAACGGAAGTCTGCGCCAAAAGCCGTAACCCACTGTGCTATCTATATAAAATACAATTCTGTGATCTACATAGTACACGTTCTTTGCAGCAGGTATATTAATACTGCGCTAGGAGTCATAACTGCCACTAGAGAAAACTCTAATCACGCTCCAGCAGAAACAATTAATCACCGGAGTTATCTTGAAACTTTTACTGTTGCCTGAAAACTGCTGGACACAAAAGGAATCAGCAGCAGGTGGTTTGAAATGCATGAGTTATTTCTGCACAAAGGCACCCCCTCCTTTCACCCTCCCCCCCCCCCACCCCCCCCCAAGGTAAGCGCCAGGTGCGGCTGCATTGGTTGCGCCACCCTCGAGCTGGCCTGGTGGCCATTGTGCAAGTCAAGCTGTAGCACACTGAATACTTTAAGGATTTACGAGCCCTGGTCCCCCAGGAAGATCTGGGGGACCTACAGAAAGTCCAGGATTCGGGAATCCAGCATAGGATATTGATTTAATTGCCATGGAAGTTCTCTTTGGGGCTCTGCACATCTGCATAGGGTCCAGGGTACATTCACACAGCCCCCTTAGGTTCACTATGTTAGTTAATGGAAGTTGCAAAAGAAATTCAGAGAATTACAGATTTGCAAAGCCACAACCGGATATACAAACCTGCAAAAGACAGGAGGAAAAACTCAGTGGAGTGCCTCCAATTTTTTTGATTGGATTTCAAATATCTCTAAAATGTAACCTCTTTATTTCCAGACCTGGACTCTTTTTAAAGGCTAAAAAAACACTGAATTGATTTACTCTAAACCAGGCAAAGATGTCCCTTGAGCAAAGTTGTACTGTCATGCCAAGGTTAAGCGTAATTCATTTGATCCATTTGTTTCTGTTTTGAGGGGCAAAGAATCCTATGAGTGAAAACGGGAAATGTCACTTTTTGGTTCCCTGCACACTTTTTTTAGGCCCTTAGTTTACAGATCTGCAGGAAACTTGTCCTGAACAACCCAGATTCCTCGAACAGTGCCAAAGTACTAGGAAAACAAAAACAATTATTTTCAATGGAAACTCGGACATAACCATAACCACAGAGGGTGTCACCTCTGTAAATACATAAATCAAAGTCTTCTCCTCGCACAAAAGAATACACCACTACTCGAGAGCAGACAGTACAATTGCAATCATTTATATCATCACGACTGCTGCTACTAAGCTTTATTCTGTGTGGATCTTTTTCACGCCAATAATGAACAAAACCCACGTGGGTTGAAATGAAGTGACAGCAGCCATGATGAAACAAACTATTCTGATTCTCCAAGCTACTCTTGGGAGTAAACTCTTTCACGTGTGGAGCCAGAAGACTGATGGAATAGTGGCTGGCCCTACCTCCGCATCCACAAACCCTGGGGAAGGCCGATTGTGGTGGAACTGGGGAGGGGCGGCATACTTGTTTTATAAAAAAAAATCTTTATTTTTTACTCACTGTTTTAGCTGTAACATGATGACTGCTTTTACTGTAATGATTTTAATTAATTGTACAGTTAACAATAAATACATAGTGGTTGGATTATCTCTTCCAACACGTAAGGCCTTTGTCCACAAGGACCGCATATATATCTTCACGAGAAGGCATATGGAGAATAAATACATGTTATTTAAAAATATATGTGTATGCTTGTATACCAAGACAACACAACAAGGAATTATTACGTCAACTGGGATGCGGAATAAGGCCTTCAGCCAACAGTATTTGTGATTGTGTAGAAGCATGCCTACAATAATGGCTTACGCAATATACCATATCAGCCTTCTAATCTAAATAAGTGTGCAAAAACGCAAACGTTTTATCTATACAAATAAGTGCTCCCATTGTCAACTACTTCATACATCACCATTTTTTGATACTAATCATCGAAACAAAAACAAAAACTTACCGTGTGATCCAGTTTTATCCAAGAAATTGCTGAGGTTAAACAATGTGTTTCTAGATGCCAAATACTGAATAAACCGCTGTAAAAGAAAAATACACTTTATTGAATAGTTCGGGCAATTCACTTTTCATCGGCAGTGTGAAATGCAGCTTGCAGTCAGACAGCATATTTAAATCGTCCGCATATTAAAAAATTAATTCCCACATTTGTAAATCTGGCGTTAACCAAATACTTATGCTTTTGATAGAATATATTTACTATACATAAAGGGGCTTGCAGTCAACCCTCTTTATCCATTTCTCTGCTGCAGTATTAATCCCATTTGCCTTCCGCCCACCACAGCATAGACCACATGGTCAGCCCACTTCAGGTATTGGCTTCCCTGAAAACAAGTACCAGCATCCCACTCATGCACACTGTGCACATCTGCACAATAAGTAGTCCCATTCATTGCCAGCGACTACTGGTCCAAAGTGTGCTTTTACATACACAAAATATATTGGCCTTTGGAGAATTTGTGTTTTCATAAAATACATGCATTCGTAAAATAAAATAAAAATAACACAAACCACATAAGCATTGGCAAAGTCGGAGGTCAGCATACAGCACCAGAAATAAATGCTTGCTTATAAATGTCTTGTAGTTCCGCAGGCATTCGGATTTCCTACAAACTACACTAGGTTCTATCTGAATTATCCACTCCGTCAAACCAACAGGTCATGAGGTTCGAATGATCCCATATATGCCTAAAATAGCTGTGGACAAGAGTCCAAGCAACTACATTCTTACCTGCCAATCTCAAGCAACGTAAAGCAAATCTCGGAGCACTGCTGGTGGACTATTAAACTGTCGCGCAGCGCGGGCCTGGCAGCAGCAGCGCACAATGACGGAGACCACACTAGCTCACTGTGTCGGTGCGCGAATGCCCAAACGGGGCACGCCCCCTTTATTTATGCTCTGCGCGTACGCCACCGTCGTGGCGTACGCACGTCGTGGGTGACAAGGGCGCTCTAGCGGCAAACGCTAGAGCGCTGACTGTAACATCCCTATCCAACTTGGCTAAATGAAGCTTGGACCAGGAGTCCCTCTTTTCAGTCACTTACTTGGCAGGCAAAGTCTTTGAGACGGCTGCTTGGCGGAGGGTTCCGTCGCAGTTCATACCTGCCCGTCGCTCGGGTGTTGGTAGTCGCCGGGCCGTCACGTTCCGCCTCCTCAGCTTCGGAGCTGGGCCCGTCCCGGGCTGCCGTCTCTTCGGGCTGGTCGGGCGGTGGTGACTGTTCTCTCACAGGGGCCCGGGCGCCCCCCTCTTCCTCTCCCCCGGACTCTAGTCGGTGTCTTGTGGCTGTGGGAATGCGTTTGAACCACGAGATGTTTCGGGTGGCTGACTCGTTTCCCCTGCGAACCGTGACCATTGTCCCCCGGCGTCGTTCTACCGTCCAACTTCCCGGCTCGTATCGTGGCTTGAACTTTCCCCCCGGTCGTCGGTCCCTGATGAGGACATTGTCCCCCGGCCCGAGGGCGCGCTCCCGACACCCTCTCGCCCGGCTCACTTGCTGGTTTCGGTGCGCTCGTCGTCGTAGCGCTTGTTCCGCCTCAAATGGTGGGTGGGCCCATCCTGGGACTGTGGGTAGACCATCCCGGCGGGTCCCCTTCAGCATGAGGGCCCAGGGGGTTTGCTTGGTGGAGCAGTGGGGTGTGCTTCGATACTCTCCGAGAAAACGCTGAACTTCTCGCTCGGGGTCCAGCCGCTCGGCACTGGCAATGCGGAGGGTCTTGTTCAGTGTCCTCATAAAGCGTTCGACCTCGCCGTTTGCCTGAGGCCACTGCGGGGTGATCCGCCGGTGTCGTATTCCTTGGAGGGCGAGGAACTCCTTAAACTCGTGGCCTTGAAACGGCGGCCCGTTGTCACTTTTTAGTTCCGACGGGCGTCCGAACATGTGGAATATCTTTTCCAGTGCTGGCCCTACAAATGTGAACGCGGTGGATGGCAGCGCCTCCACCAGTGGGTACTTGGAGAAGTTGTCCATCACTACTAGCGTTACTCTTCCATCGGGGAGGGTCCCAAAGTCAACGCTGATTTTGTCCCAGGGGTGTCTTCATGGCTCTTCAGTTGCGATGGGGGCTGGATGTTCCGGTCCGCTAGTCATCTGACACGCTGGACAGCTCCTTACGATATCACCCACCAAGGCATCCAGTCCTGGGAACCACACCTTTTCTCGCATCCTGGCCTTCATTTTCTCTGTCCCTTGATGTCCTTTGTGGGCCAGAAGGGTGGCTTGACGTCGCAACGCTGTTGGCACGACGATCCTGGCCCCTCTCAGGACTATTCCGTCTCTGGTGGTGCTGAGCTCGTTTCGTACTCGCCAGATCTGCTGCAAGTCCGCCCTTTCTTCCTGTGTCCACGTGTTGGCCGACTGTAGGAAGTTGGCCCATGACCCTCGCAGTAGGGCTTCCTTGGTCTTGGTCATCACGGGGTCTTGTTCTGCGGCTTGCTTTATCTCTTGTAACGTCAGCACTTGGGGGCATGTTAGTGCCGCGATGAAATCGAGGTGTGCTTCGGCATCGTCTTCCTCCGTTGTCCCCACCGGGATGTGTTCGCGATGGCCCGGGTGCCTGGACAGGAAATCGGCTGGGTTCTTGGCTCTTGGCCGGTACGTTATGTCCATGTGGTACTGTTGCAGTCCGATAGCCCACCGTTCTATTCGCGGCAGGGGGTGTGGAGCTGTTCCTCTGAACAGGGGTACCAGCGGTTGATGGTCCGTCACGACCGTGAACGGATGTCCACAGACGTACAGGTGGAAGTGTCGACAGCCCCATCTTATGGCCAGTGCCTCCCGCTCAATCTGGGAATATCTCCGTTCGGTCGCTGTGAGGGCCTTGCTTGCATAGGCCAACGTGGCCCACCGGCCTGGTTCTTGCTCTTGGGTGAGGACAGCCCCAAGTCCTACTGGGCTGGCGTCAACTATCAGCTCTGTCTTCCTTGCCGGGTCGAAGTATACTAAGGTGGCCTGGTCAAGGAGCGCTGTCTTGACGGATTGGAACGCAGAGTCTTCTTGGGGCCCCCATTGCCATGGGGCGTCCTTTTTCGTGAGCTGTCGGAGCGGCTCTGCAATTGTTGCTAGGTTCGGAATAAATCTTCCACAATACGTGGCCATCCCCAGAAAGCTGCGCACCTCTGCGGCGGATGTGGGTGCAGGAGCGTCCTTGATGGCTTGTGATTTCCGGGGGTCCACTTGGATGCAGTCGTTTGTAAAAGTGTATCCGAAAAACTCTATCCGCTGCTGAAACAGCTGGCACTTGTCTTTGTGAAGAGTGACTCCGTATTCTCTGAGGCGTGTCAGTGTGGCTCTGACCCGCCGATAGTGTTCGTCTACGGTTGTAGAGTGAATCAGGATATCGTCACTCACATTCATGACCCCAGGCAGGCCTTGTAAGATGTCTCTGATAGTGTTCTGGAAGATCTCCGCCGCTGACGATATCCCGAAGTTGAGTCGCTGGTATCGTCTCAGCCCTAGGTGCGTGCTGAAAGTGGTGATGTACCTACTCTCCTTGGCCAACGTTAGCTGGTGGTAACCGGCGTTTAGGTCCTATTTGGAGAACCACCGCGCGCCGTTCAGGTCTGCGATGATGTCATCCATGGTGGGCGTGATGTGCCTCTCCCTCTTGATGGCTTTGTTGGGGAGCCTCATGTCGATACACACCCGGATCTTGCCTGGTTGACGAGGTTTTTCCGCGATTACCATCGGGGACACCCACGGAGTGGGGCCGGTGACTGTCTCTATGACCCCTTGCTCTTCGAGTTTCCTGAGTTCTTCCTCTACCAGAGGTCGTAGACAGAACGGGATTCGCCTGTGCTTCAGGGCTGTGGGCGCGACGGAGCGGTCGATGTGGAGTTTGACTGGTGGGCGTTTGATGTTCCCTAGGCCGGTGAATAGTTCGGGGAACTGATCCAGAAGGTCGGCCGTTTGCGTGTCATGAACTTTACGGAGGAACATCAGGAGCCCCAGGTCTTCAGCGGCATGCCCACTCAGGAGGGTGTCTACCTCTTGATTGATGATATGCACTTCAATGGTGATTTCGGCATCCTCCGTCCCCACCGGCACTGTCATTTTCCCCAGGAGGGGCAAAGGAACATCGCTGCCGTAGGCATAGATCCGTGCCTTCGAGGTTTTGAGCTCTGGCTTTGGTCGGAGGCGGTTGTACTGCTGCACTCCCATATGATGTCGCACCGAGGCTGGGGACGTCTCGTGCTTTTTAAGGCCCTGGTGAACGAGACCACGTATGTCTCTTCTTCGTCGTCGGACTCCGAGTCGTCGTCTTGTAGGGCTTGTGTGTGTCGAGGCCCTGTGTCGGTTCTGGAGGAGAGGGATAGTTGGGACAGTTGCCTCACCATGCCTCTTGTGGGCCTCTTCCCTCGAGCATTCTTCCTTGTGGCGCGCTTCCTGCAGACGGAGGAGAAATGGTTCAGTGTGCCACAGTTCGTGCACGTCTTTCCTTTCGCTGGGCAGGTTTTCCCTTGATGTTCTTCATACCCGCAGTAGTCGCACTGCGTCGGGGGCGACTGTCTAGCTGCTGGTCTGCGTTTCTTCTCGTGCGTCCGCACTGCGTCTGCGCGCTCTGTTTTGATGGTCACGCTTGGCCCCGCGCCTCGCGTAAGTGCTTGTTCCATCTCTTCCGCCCGCGCGTCGGATAGATCGTGGGAGCGGGCTAGCACCAGGATGTCGGCCATTGGAATGTTCGGTTGGCGGAGGATGAGGCTCCGCAACTTCTTACTACGGATGCCGTAGATGAGCTGCGCTCTGATTTCCTCCTTCGCGCGGTCACCGACCAGATGGGTGTCTGCAAGCACCCTCAGCCGTGCATGAAATGCGTCCACCGACTCCCCTTCTTTTTGCTTCGCCTGACGCATTTTGAACACCTCGAAATCCGGATTCATCTGGGGGTCAAAGTGCGTGTTGAGGGCCGTCACGGCTGCGTCGTAGTCGTCTGCGCCGCCAGTGTTCGGGAGGTGCTTGAACAACAGGTAGACCTCCTCCCCTGCGTAGTGAAGGAGTGACCGCTTTACCGCGCCATCCGTCTCCCTGGAGCCGATGAAATAATTGTTCAATCGCCCAATCCACGTTTGCCAGCGCAGTGCAGCCGTCGCCGGGTCAGCAGTCTCACTGAAAGGAGGCAGGACGCCTGTGGGCGGGTGGAACGGGTGGTTAGGCGGCGGAGGGTTGTCATCCGCCATGGCACTGCAGTGGAGGGTGACTCCGGGCGGTGGATTGGGTGCACAGAGGCCGGACGACGGGCAGCACAGCCGGGGCCTCAGGCAATGGCTGGCACGTGGGCCTTGTCAAAAGCAGTGGCGGGAGGAGGCAGGCTTGAGGCAGGGCTGGAGGGCGGGAATCTTCATCCGCGAAGTAGTGTGGGCCGTGGTTGGTGCACACGTGCTCACCTCAAAGAGCAGGCTTGTACAGTGCCGAGACAGCTGGTGCGGCAGCAGGGCAGGCTCGAGGGGGTCCAGGCGCATCAGGTGCGCGATCGCGGGGCTGCCGCGATGCGCTCAGCAGGAGGTGGCGCTGTCACTGGGTCACGCGGTGGGTCCGGCCGCCTCGTCGCCAGTGTTAAACTGTCGCGCAGCGCGGGCCTGGCAGCAGCAGCGCGCAATGACTGAGACCACACTAGCTCACTGTGTCGGTGCGCGAATGCCCAAACTGGCCACGCCCCCTTTATTTATGCTGTGCGCGTACGCCACCGTCGTGGCGTACGCACGTCGTGGGTAACAAGGGCGCTCTAGCGGCAAACGCTAGAGCGCTGACTGTAACAGTGGACGAACCGTGAAAATGGCAAAGGGAGAAGACACAAGCTACCAATGGAGCAGGCTGATGTTTTGACCTGTGCTGGCACGGACAAGGCTAGTCAAAGTGTCCTGTATGGCACTGTGATGAGAATCCCTAGGACATGACTGGATTCTGAGCATGATGTACCGATACATGGATTTATTTCGAACAGCACTAGATGAGGCTGAAGTAGCACAGCAACACTGGAATCCGCACACGCGTGTCTGGTGTGTAAGGATGAACAGACTGCGGGTAGGTCAAAGTTATTGTCTTACTTTATCACGTCACCCATGCCTGTTAGTTTAAGTAATTTTTAATCTGGGTTGGCGAGGCCTGCTGGGCTTGCATTTGTTTTAAAAAAAAAAAAAAAAATTTGATTATATTTTCTAGCATCCTGAGAGGTATTTGCGAAGGAGCGCTCGACTTTTTATGGGACACACCAGTATGTATTTTCTGTCCTGGTTTAGGTCATTCAACAAACACTATTCCAACTGGCTCATCTTTTTATTTGGTGTCTTCCATTTCAGAATAATCGTTCAATTCAAGGTCAGGCTGCCTAATACATTACACATGTGTTACTAACCTGGCACTAGTGCTCCCAAATAACTGTAATAAATGTAACGTATCTCCAGTGAGGTGAATGTGGCACGAAATCCCCTTCCAAAAGCTTTCCCTATTCCTCTTAGGATGACATAGGTGGCTCAGTGGAATATCCTGAGCAGTTGCATGCCGGAGGTTTGACCACGAACCGATTCTCATTTGTCAAAACGGGAGCCGCCATCTTGACCAAAATGGAGATGGAGGTAGATAGAGAGTATTATGCAGACCTAGCCTTTCAATTATTACAAAAACATCCTGATTAGCAAACAAAAACAAAAACTCAGAGCAAATTAAATGTACGGTTAATCATCACGCATGCGATTCAGGAGCAGTAGAAAACCTGAAAAAAATGAAAACCTACAAATTTCCTCAAAACGTTTATTAACTTATTAACAAAAAATAATCACGTGTAGCAGCCTGCACAACAAGGTTAATTTCCTGTTCATGTACGGCGAGTGCAGAAAGCACAAAGAGAACGGCTTGTTGATTTTCCAGACAATTTTGCAGTACAGGAGGATTATAGAAGATTAAACAAGTTGCGTATTAATAGCCTGAATGGAAAACAGAAAACCCAGGAAGGGTGCTTGGTGTCGAATGACATTAAGGAGGGATCCTCAAATTAAAATTTGACCGAAAAAACAAATTACACATAAAAAAATTAAAAAGCTTGTGGTGCATTTAATATTGGAAATATTTTTTCTGCACTTTTGTCTAGTTTTATATTGACAATTCGATAATGGCTACATTTCCAAGATTAATGCAAATTCTGAGGTTAATTTTTATTTATTTTATATTTGAAACAATTGAATTTAGAAAAGCAAACTAGGTGAATACGGCAGTAACTAAGCAGCAACATATAAGGTGAATCCTTCACTTTTTAGGTGTATGGTTCACCTAAAAAATTGTATTTTTACACGAACAGATGCAGAAATTCGAGTTGTAGTGTACAGTCGCATAGTTTATTTTGAATGTTTCATGTACATTTTAGAGTTGTAAATGTTTCAACTGAAACTTGCTACTTTCCTGTAGGATTACATAAAACAGTAAAGCGGCACATATATTTTGGCTACATTTGAGGAATTACTGGTTGAAATATAACTGCACTGCGCATTCATACTTTGTCAGTGTGATTCCTATCTGGATTTTGTGTTATTGCAAAGGGACAACAGTTGATGGCTTTTATTACATTAACTGAGTGGCAAGAAACAATATTTCTCAATTAATGTCTAACCTTATTTGGTAAGATAGTTAAGCTTCCTCGTTGGGCACAGTATTTTTGTCTTTTTTGCTGTGTTGGGATTTTTTTTTAATAACAAGCCTGTTCATCAATGAGAATACATTTCTAATTTGCCATGCGAGTCTATTTAGTCATTTCAATACACAATCTGGGGACAGAGACATGGGGAAAGTTATTCAAGTATAATTTTAGTGTCACACGGAAGCCACCATTAAAAGAAGACACTTTAGGTAGCATTCCACTGGCGTTTAATACACCCGTAGCCATCCATTAGTGGCCAATATATTATTGGCCCATAAGACCCTACATCAGAGGATTTTATTATGGATTGTTTAAATGTCATTCTTTTCAGTAGTTACCGAATTAATTAACAATTGCATTTTTATGGAGCCCTATCCCGTGCCTGGACTACCAACCCATTTATAGGATCTAAAATAGGATAACGTAGTAGTTATTTTCTTTACTTTCCAGTAGCACAGTCTCAACTTGCTACTTCTACTCTCAATATCAATATTTTGCTCTGGGAGCTGAAGTTGCACGTAAACTAGCCTCTCGGGACTCAGGTGGCTAGACTGAACTATCGATGGGCCATGCGGACCACAATTGCCTTTTTGGTGATAAAGCAGCCTCATTCATTCACATGGGAGAACAAATGGGGAACTGTATTTGATGCGACCACTTTGCACACCTTTCGCTTCTCCAAAGATTGTTGTGTTAAAGTCAGCGGATCACTTGAGACCACAGTGTTTAGGAAATTATATTTAGGAACTGAAAATCCCGGATAATCAGAAATGCAGAGCCCACGTTTGCCCACACAAGCAGCAAATTCATGGTAGTGTGTATTCCAGAATTTTTTTTTTTAAAAGTACCGAAGGAGTGCACTATCCCCTGAGAGCAGATGCAGCTTGTTGGGGGCTCCTCCATGCTTGTTTAAATAAACCTTGGAGTTGGTCATATAAATCAAGACCTTCTTTCCGTGCTGCAGCAAAGGAGGAAGCTAAAGTTGTATCAAGCAATGTAAAAGTCATCTAAGGAGAACCGTAATTCTCTGTTCAGTTCCGGTACCAGGGAACCCTATTTATGATCAGGCCCTCAACTGAACTGTTCAAGCAAAGTATTTTCCATTTTCGCATCAGTTGTCAACCCCACACAAAGGATAATTACTGCAGTGAACAAATGGTTCCATGAGAAGAGAGGCTTTCCCGGAGGTCATCCAGATGGGCAACCTCATCACATGAGAAAAGTTGCAACCACTACCCATTATCTCAGGGAACTCTTGTGGATCAGATCTCGGTATAAAGGGAAAAAGATGCACTGGCTATGGATTCTGCAAGCCACAATAGAGAGGCATTTACTTGGAGGCTTCCAGAAGAAGAAAGTCAAATTTCCATTCCTCAGCTTATTATCACCAAGTTCAGTTAGTTTAGACTTACCACCATGAATCACTCTCTTAGAGCACAGATTTAATAAGAGCAAATTTAGAATACTCGGAGGCTGGCAGTGCACGGACCACTAAAAAACAAAGAAAAAAAGTCCCTAAAAGCACATACCAGATCGGAGTGTGCTACAAATGCTTTTTAGCTTCTGGTGTTTCAGAATTTTGTCAAAGTTTATTTTGCCAATCAGAATTTTCATAATGAAGATGTAAAGACAAGAGATACACAGGGAGGATGGTGGTCTGAAATAATGTTCATCTAGACACCTGGACCTTTGGGTGATGGTCTTTCAGGCCTGCAAAATGGAGAGACTCTCCCACCCAGATTAATTATTCCTAAACTCAATAAAACCAGACTAAAGTCTGTCTATTTAGCTTGTATATGTGGTCTTGGAGGAAAGAGCTCTGTGTACTTTTAGCATTTGCTTGAAGTCTTGTCTAATTTACTGCGCAGTAATACCCGAAGCCACCAAAAATGCTATGGTAGTAAAGATCAGGGAGGCATGGTAATCTCCAATCTTAGAATTAAAATTTTAAATTTTAAAATGTTGTCAGAGGTATGAACAAAACGGTGTAAGTTCAGGATTCTTCATTATCCTCTTTAGTTAAAAGATCAAAAATAAATCCTGCTTTCATTCGGATTTATGTTCCCACTGCAGCCCCCGTTAGTTTTCACACGATCAAAGCTCAAAATAAAAGGATGTTTTTGTTGTCTGCATCTCTTAGCCTCACTCAATACTCTGTTTGGAAGAAGACATGAAGTTCTGGGGTGAGGTTTTCCATTTTCTATCCACATTTGTAGACTGAAGCCACAGAAGAGAGAACCACCTTTGGCGTACCTTAAAAGAAGATATGCATGTTTGTAGAAATGGTGCCCAAATGTTTTAATTAACGTTTATTACCAACCAGGAGTCAAGAATAGGCACTTTTCTTTGCTTAGTGCTGCTAATACACAGCATTGCTAAGTAACAATTAAGCAAGAAAGATCACTGCATTCACTGGATCAGTGGATTTTGTTGCCCACATTAATTCATGCAAATGAAATTGGTACATGTGCCAGGACCCAGCTGTTACCAGGAACTGCTTTCGGTAGAACAGAGGGGGGAGCACCTACAGGCTCCCAGGGGCTCTCTGTGAAATCTCCAATCATCGATCTGCCCCATGCCTCGTGTCCATATGTTGTAGTTAGAACAGAAAATTAACCAGCAAGAATACCACGAGGAATTAAAAAATAAATATTTTCACTGGCTCTCCAGGCATAGACACTTCCCACCAGATAGAGCTGGCGATATTATTACAACAGGAAGAGTCAGTTGGATTGGGAAAGGTGCCAAAGACAAACCTGGGGATTGTATTGTTATCAATTTTAGGGACACCCACATGGTCTCCAACTTGTGATTGGGTAACTTTTCTTAATAGTCACCTGACTCGGCCAGAATGGTTCTTCCACTTGGCTACTTTTACAGACCACCCCAGGCATATCAAATCAACACTCTTGGCGCACTACTAACATTTCCTCAAGTCTGACCCCCAAACACCTCTGGTGCATAAAACCCCATTCTACACAATTCCAGTTCACAATAGATTTGAGACATTTGGAGTGGATTAACATATTGGGTCCAAGGAGACCGTTGCTCCCGGGAATCCAAAAGAAGCTTGTTTTCCTGATAGGGCCAATTGAGCCTATGGCTACCACACCTCAAATCTATACCTGAACCAGGAAGAACCAAGTGGTGAATCCCATTGTAGGGCAGAGGAGCAGTATAGATCTATGACAGGTGCTTGGTCGTACTCTAGGGGTGTCGCGGCCAGACTTGATAAATACCCTCAAGTGGTCTCTGACCTCCCTAGTACACGTCAAACACTTTTCTTTTCAAAAGCAGACGGGGGGACCGGGCTGGCAATTAGTGATAAGGGGAAACAGGGGACTGTCAACAGGCTGCGAATTGATAGCAGCACTGACCCTGGAGGACAGCCTCAGGAGCTCAGGCAGGAGGATGATACTGGAGGGACTTCACTAGCTGCCAAAGTATCAACCAAAACTATTAAGGTAGCTTCCTGGAATGTAGTAGGACTTAGATACAAGGTAGCATGCATCGACTGGGGGGCATTTATCGACCAATTTGACCTGGTGTTGTTCCAAGAAACATGGTCCAAAGAGAAACTATGGCACCCTGGTTTTGTGACTTTCTACAAGTCTGCTGTATCTGGTGGGAGGGGAAAGACCCTCAGGGGGACTTACCATATGGATCGCTACTCACCTTGGATGTACGGTTAGGGAGATTCTAACGAGGTCGCCAGATATGTGCGCATTGTCGACATTCTCCCCTGCTGTACTCATAGCACTGGTTAATGTTTACTCTAGACCCATGAGTAACGGTAAAGAATCCCCAGCAGTGGAGCAATTATCAATCCTTTTATCCTCCATCCCAGGGTTGGCCTCTAAGGTCATTGGGGTGATATTAACTGCCAATTTGAGCCCTTGGGCGTCAGACAGAGTGACATCACATAGGAAGAAATTGGGACCCCCCCCCCTCCCCTGCCCCCCCCCCCCCCCCAACGTTAAATTGTGTCTGCCGTAGTCCATTGGGCCAGGGCGCAGCAATCTCCTAACTCCATTAAGGCCATATGCAAGGTAGTTGGTAATGCTATGGAAGATCTGTGTCAATACGTTGAAGCCACTGGTATAAGCAACGCGATCAAGGAAGTGGCCAAGATTCACTCAAACCTAACAACCTCTCTGAAGGACCTCTTCTTTGTGGAAATGCAGTCCAGTGGGTATAAACACACAATCCCCTCATGGTGTAATGGGCAATTCAGAAAAGCCAAAAACGCACCATTAGCAGCTATAAAATACAAAGACAAGTGCCAGATTCAAAGTGTATGAAGGATGCACAGGAATGCCATTAGACTGGCCAAAATAGAATCGGACCAGAATAAATGGGATTCTCTCCTCCAGGCTCTTAAGACTAAAGATTCTATAGCATTTTGGAACATAGTCACCTTTGGGAATAGGGAAGGAAGAACCGCCATTGAGCCCAACATTGCGGTCGAAGTATGGAATGGGCACTTTCGGCCATTATATGATGGACAGGAGAAACAGGAGGGAGGGGTGATTACCACAACTGACCCACCCATAAAAAGAATGTGTATCAGTATGGTTTGCAGGATTTTCCTCTAATCATTGCTACAGAAGTACGCAGTGCTAGATCTAAAATAGCTCCGCACAAGACACCTGGTATCGATAAAATACTTGGGGATCTTTTTCTCACTGAATCCGAACTCTGGGGCCCTTACTTGTGGGTCATTTTCATATTTGGGGGCATGCCCATTCCTAAGTCCTGGGCTGGTGCAGAAATAATACCCGTGTACAAGATTGCCTCTACCCCTGCCCCGTTTCCAGAGAATTATAGACCCATCAGTCGAATAGATGTAATACAGAAGGTATTTTTCCTGGATATTACTGGAGCGGTTAGAGTAGCGGATGGAAAACCATAGCGTAGTAAGCCATTTGAAAGTGGACTTTAGGAGACAAACTTCCACAATTGACCGAGTGTTCTGCCTCAAACTTTTCTACTGGAAAACAATGGTGTAGGAGGGTGGTAGTGTATACCTAGCTTTAATGGACCTTAAGTCCGCCTTTGATTTAGTCCCTAGGGATAAACTCCAGTCTATACTATGTGCTATAGGAGTTCCTATTTACCTTTGCCACATCATCAGGAGGCTGCATGAGGCCAATTTTGCACAGGCCGCTGTGGGGAAATTTGATGAGCACTCCGATCCCTTTCCTGTGACTTGGGGAGAGCGACAGGGTTTCGTATTGGTCCCCACTCTGTTCTCTCTGTATATCAATGGATTGGTGGAATTTTTTAATGAGGTAAGAGAGAACAATGCTCCTAAGATCTGTTTCATCAAAATCCCTGCCATAATGTTTGCTGGCGAGACTTTACTTCTGTTAAAATCCCCCATGGGTATGGAAAAGATCCTGGGTTTAGCTCCTTTTGTATTCTGTGGATTATTGAGGTCAATGTCTGTAGGGCCAAATTTATGGTCCTCAATCCATTGCCCTCTACACGAGCTAGCCCCTAATTGAAAGGCACTCCCTTGGAGAGGGTCTCTACTTTTGACTATCTGGGTATAAGCCTTAATGAGCATATGGATTGGTCCTTTCACATCTGTAAACAAAGGCTGAAACTTGCACAGAGTATGGGCAGTCTTGCTAAAGCCCAAAGGGCCTCCTTTTTTCAGCCTATAAACCCCCTGATAGAGATCTACAAAACCCTTCTCTTATGGAGTGATCCCACTGTAGCAGTATTGGCAATATCCAGGAGTAAACTTGTGTATAGTTTTAGGGAGTTCAACCATTCTTCTTTATCGACCGGTGCAACCGTGGGCTCTCTTACCGAAAGCATTTTTGAGGCCAAAGAGTCTTATAGTGCAGAGACATTCCTAGACAAGATACAGCCTGTTTTAGCCAGGAAACTCTATGTACAATTTAGGCATGGTACCCTGCCGTTGCACGTTTTTACTAGCACCTGGAGTCGGGAGCTTGATCGGAAATGCCCTTCATATGGAACTTTTCTTCTGCTCATGTCCTTTTCTTCTGTCTGGTCTACAAAAAGCTCAGGCACAAGTGGAGAGTCCAGATTTGCAGACATATTTGGATCACTAGCTGCCAATGGGCCCTTAGAATATTGAAATAGGACACCTTCCAACCAATAGTGTTTGTGGACTCTAGGTATCTGTTCTCAATATGATGTGTAAGAAAAAGGTTCCTGTGAAATTTAGCACACAAATGTCTTGGTTCTGTACTTTGGATTTTAATTTAGTTGAATGTAGGTAATTTTAAGTGGAAACAACCGAGGCACTGTTCCCTGCAATTGTACTCACAGATCAATTGTCACACAATGTGTTTTAAAATCTGTACGTTAACCAACTCTTCATCAACACCATGACACTTGTAGTTTTATACCAAGGTGGCTCTATACAGTGGAAACAGAGAATGACTTGATAAGAGCTGGGCAGGCAATTCAATTTATAAGCATACAAATATTGGTAATTTTTTTCTCCATTTTTAATGTCTCTTTTTAACCATTGCAGTGCGCAGTTTGACTATTTCAATTAGTAATCTTGAGCTGCCCTCTTTATTGCATAACTTAGACAAACTGGGTGACGGAGAATCCTTTAAGAGCCCATATTCAAGGACTTTTCAGAGGTTTTTGTTGCTTTGGTTCCTTGTCTTAGCTTTGTGGCAGCACTTGAACAAACAAGGTTTTATAGTTGTATTTCTTTTATACTCATTTTGTTATTAGCTGCGATTGTGTCTTATGTTTAAGTATCTATATTGATTTTGCACTGTGCACTGTTATGGTTTACTTAACCAAAATAAAATTGAAATGATGAATTCATTGCTACTTATTGTTAAAATATATAGAGGACTGCTTGATGTATTGAAGGAAGGCTATAAAGCAAGAATAGTATTCGTAATGGAAAGCCACTGAGCGTTTAATATTACTGTGCAAGAACCCAAACCTCAACAGTCTCTTGTAAATTTGCTTCAGATTTGTAGGCCTTCAATAGGTTATCATACATGAGGTCTGTCACTCATCCTTTCACACATAAATCAATCCATCCACCCACCCACTAGCACATTCTTGCTTTCACCCACTTACCCATCCACAACACTACAGACACACAACTCCAAAAGCACAGAGATGATAAAAGGAAAAGGGTAGAAAAAAGAAAAGAAAACATGCCATAAACTAAAGTTGCAGGCATATTCTTGCAGGATAAAAATAGAATTAAGCAAAACCAAAGGAAATGTTGGACGGAGTGTTGAACATTGCAAGCACTCACCCCCAGTCAACTGATCTGGGTTTAATCAATCACCGTTCTTTAGCCCACTCTGCCACCCCAGTTCAGACATGGCTATATCAAATCAGTCTGACCCAGTGCCTCATGGGAACAGTCCAGCACGAACTGCCAAGCCATGTCTTCCCTGGACCGGAAAACAAGCTTCCTAGGACCGGTTTCTGGCATTTCAGCCGTCTTCAGCCAGGCTTGCTTGAATCCAGTGGCAAAGTGAGCAAGGGACTCACGTCTGAGCATACCCTGCCAACTTATGGCGAACAACAGTTGACTGGGGGTGAGTGCTTGCAATGTTCAACACTCCGTCCATCATTTCCTTTGGTTTTGCTTAAAAATAGAATTAAACATAGCAGTGGATGGCCATCGTTCAATGTTATTGTACATAGTATATTGTTGTTTCGAAGTTCCAACATGATGCATTTATAGGCAATGTGTTGCCCATCCTGACCTGGCAAAAACAATGGTACACTATGCACACTATAATTCCATGATGGCTGCTCAGTAAACATCAAACTGTGCCGCCATCTTCGAACGCTATAGTATATCATTATTATACTGTTCCAAGGTAGCCAGCATAATGCTTCTTAGCATGCCATCACGGCACAGTAAAACAATGATACACTATGGACAATACCATTCTAAGATCATCACCCAGTTTGAGTATAGTGGCTGCACAGAATGCAGTACACTGCTGACGAAATGAGCATCCATCAAGGGAGCAGGCTGGTCAACTGTCCGGAGAGCTTCAGGGCATTAAACAATGGAAAATGAGTAAACAATTGAATGCAGCCGACACAATGAAGTTCATTCATTATCAGGCGTATGCTCAAATGTGATCAGGCAAATACGGTTATTCAGACGCCAACAAAGCAAAGTGGCAGAAATGGGCTAACCCATTTCCCCATGCTCTGAGGTTATGGAGAAAAGCAGTACGTTAATGACACTCGGACTGAAAAAATAGGGCTGACCCAAAGACATACTATGTATTTAGGTGTATGTAGAGTTTATTTTATTTTAAGGACCTAGCAGACAACAACTGCCAGGTCCTCCATAGAGGGTCTAAAAAGGATTTCCACACCGCAAATCTACTGGCAGGATTTGGAAACCAGTAACCACCACCAACATCCTTGCTTATTACAGTACATTTTGAGAGTCCATGTGACAAAACAACTGCCTACAAGCTTTAGCACTTTGTAATGACAATCTGCCCCTGAACGTGTAGGCTTTAAGTTAGTCCAAATGACATTTTAAAATACACATATTAGGTCAATAGTCAAACAATAACTTGTCTCCATAACCACCTCAGTCCTTCTGTACTGCGCATAAGCTTTACCACAAGGCAATGAGTTCAATATAAGCACTCTTTTTCACCAGAAGCACAAAACTTCTTCCTAATCAAAAATGTACCCAAGGAGATTAAAATGTGCCCAAGTACAGTTGGCAAACCAATATACAACTTTTCCTAAAATGGCATAGCATAGATCTTTGCAGTGCAAATCTTTTATCCCAAGGTTTGCAACAAGGGGTAACCAAAACAAACACCATTACCAAATATGCTAATCTGTGAGATTCTCTACATCAAAATACCAGCCGAAAGGAGTTAGCCTCAATCTGCCCTCCCTGGTCATGCCCTGCACCCAGGTCCTCCATCCACCATGCCGGTCATCAGCCAAAGCCCTATGAGCACCAAACCGCCACCGTGCACTACTTTCAGCCATGAGCAGCAAGGGTTAGGTGCATGGCCTGAGACCGGGGTCTGCCAGCATCCTTCCATGCCTCTAAGTCCCCAACTCCTACGCCATTGAATCGAACACTCATTCTTGTATCTCCACTTGCTGTGGAATGTTTTTCCACTGCACAAAAGTTAAGAATCTTTCATAATATGGTGCACAAATCCAGCATCTAAAATGTCTGCTTGCGGGGTCTCTATCACATTTTGATTTACGAATCACGTGACAGTTTCTAAATTTTTTCCTGGCATAAGACTCAAGTTTTCCACACCTCTGTGTGCATACCAGCACTCCCCTGGGTTCATACACTTCTTCTGATGGTGGCCTCTCTATGGATGTGGAAATGTTTAAGTATGTAAAAATTGCAAATCGGAATTGATTTGAAAATCACAAAGGTGAAAAAAAAAATTATGATTGACAGGAGATGTGAATCATAGTTCATGATTTTAAAAAGCACAGTTATACAAAAGTGTTGCCCCTTGAAAGCCCATCCAACATCTTTATTTAACGCATATATGCACACAAGAAAATCCACCAAACCAACAAAAGCATGCTATGTGTAAATATGGACTTTCCTGACAATTGTGGTGTAAAGTCATTAAGCTGCTTGGGTTATAGACTCAAGCAAAGTTTCCAGTGGGAGCTAAAAATGGAAAACCCTTTTTTCACACCCCTTACTTTTTTTGAACGACATAAAAATTGGCATGCTGGAACTTAGCTAGCAATGTTGAGAGACTGCCAAATTTATAGCGCATCTCTCCCTAAGGTCAAATCATTGCCTTTTCAATGGAAAGTGCGACTGAAACATAACTACACAGCAGTGACTGCCACTGTGTCATGTTACATGTTGATATTAGATTAGTTATGGTTAGGTCACAGTTTCCATAGGAAGAGCATGTTTCGCATATAACTTTGGCGCAGTCTGACAAACGGCCACAAAATGTTCTGAAAAAAAGTTCACCCACCTCCTTTCCCTCCTGGAAGTTTCAGGGTGATCCATCAAGACAAAGCCAAGATAAAGGGGGGCCCAAAAAGTTAATTTCCTACTTTAACTCCCATAAGAAATTTTTGGAAGTGTTACATAAAAAAACAGCTGAACAAATTTGGCAAAATGTTAACTTTACTAAGAAAGTGTGTTTATTATAATTTGGTATAAATCTGTTCAGCCAGTTGAGAAATTCATGTTTAAAGAGGCGTTTGGATGGTCATGAAGGGATTAAAAACGTAGGCATATCTGGATGATTGGTCCTGTAGGAGTACTGGGATACTGTAAATTAAAAGACATTTTGGCAAAGGAAGATTTTTATTCCATCGCCATTTATGGTACCGGTGCAATGGTACTGAAAGATCAATTTGACTGGCAGCAGCTAGGAGAGAAATGTTGTGGCCGCCACTATTGGACTCCGGAACTTGGTCATTAAAAAGGTCATAAAACTATGGTTGAGTAAAAGTGGTCCAACATAGGAACATCCTTTCAGTCTATCTGCGGGTAAAGAATATTATAGCCTTATAATCAAGTCACCATAGTAGACTATAGTGGCCATCAAAGGCATTTTTCAGCATTATATGCTCACGTTGAAGGTGAGGACCTATTAAAAGGGAGCTTGCTTTTAATGGTTGGTATACCCTACAATGGTGGCTAGCTAGGGTAAAAAAAAAAATATCCATTCTGGATGAAAAATCCTAATTGAAAAATCAGTGTTCAGTGAGACTCCAAGGGTTCACAAAGTGTTGTGCCTCCACAACTTGAATGAGTTTCACTCTTTTACTATGTGTATGCTTGTCAGTTACTAGTGCATGTATGCAGACTAAGAGTTGTTTGAGTGGGTAACAAGGAGACCCATCCTGCTTGGGCTCTGTGAAACTGGTTTACATAATTTCTGAAAGCTGAAAGATATGACAGCTAAACAGAAGTCCACCTTCCTCTTACCATGGGTGGAGGGGCATTATCACCTACAGGACAAAGGATATGGAAATATCTTGTATCATTGCTTTACAGCATCTGCCTTTTTCTTTCCTCTGCCTAGTCAATAAATCCACAGGCTGTTGTCAGGAATCCCCTCCCGCACATGGATTCCCTCCCACGATGCCACTTCCGGGGACCTGGTGCGCTTGGAGGAGAGCGGACTACAACTCCCAGAATTCCCTCCGGCAACAATTGCCTTTTGCCACTCAAGAGTTCTGGTTACATAACACCAAGGGAAACGCCTAGTTTTCATGTTATGCAACTCAAGAGTTCTGGTTGCATAACACCAAGGGGAACGCCTAGTTTTCATGTTATGCAACTCAAGAGTTCTGGTTACATAACACCAAGGGTAACGCCTAGTTTTCCTGTTATGCAACTCAAAAGTCATGGTTATACAACGCCGAGAGTACTACTTAAGGAGAAGATCACTGGGACTCGGCGTCGGATATTCTGATCTTTGCCGGAGTACCTGGTTGAGGTACACGGACCCGTTGGTGAGTTGAGCGGCGGAAGGAACATTCTAAGGAGCGGAGGAGAGGTGCTGGCGTGTGCTTCCTGCCCGTGTCCTGTCCCGTTCTGAGAGCCGTATTCAACGTCATTGGGCACAAGTCCCGTTGGTAGAGCCGAAGCTCCCAACAGCCTGACAAATTGGAGAAAACGAGGTTGGTGCGAGCCGAAGCTCCCAACCCTCGTTCCTTGGGTAAACACACGCTTAGAGCTAAGACGCTATCCAGGAGGTGTTTCCGCGTCTTAGCCATCGACACTCGTAGGAGAACTGGGATAGGTAGAGCGGCTGCTCCCATCCATTCTCTGCGCCACCTTGGGTATCATCACTTAAACCCGGATACAAGAGACGCACACCAGGAGGTGTTCCCAGCGTCTTTGTGTTGTGGCAGCACTCTGGGGGATACTGGTAGAGTGGCTGTTCCCAGGTGGTAGAGAGCCCGGCCGGGTGACTCCCACGTGCCCCCCGTAGATTCCACAACCTTGGAACTACCCTTCACAGCGGTCGAGTGGCATTGTCGGCCACTGCTTTGCACTGTGCCCTCCGTTGGAGCATACCGGGTCCGGTGTGCATGCGGAGGACGGTTAGACGAGCTGTGAATGGGTATCGTACTTTAACTGGTGATTCCAGTACCGGTATTCTTTGTTGTCTGTAGTTGTTTATCTGTTTATTAAATCATCCTTAAATCTCCATTTCTCTGGTCCGTCGTCTGTTTGTCCCAACCCCGAGAAAGCCAGGACGTTACAGCTGTGGATTTAATGCCCATGTCAATATTTATAGCGTGATGCTGTTCCATTGTTTTCTATAAACCTGTAAGCATTCTAATCTTCTAATGTAACATATAATGGTGGACCTCTGTGATTAGGCTACACTGCTTTGTATATGTAGAAAAGATAGATACTAATTATGTGATTAATTAAGTGTGGATGTTTTATGTATCTACTGCTTTATAGTATGCCATTTGTTTCCTGTTCCATGTTGTCTGTCTCCCTTGGATTTGTAATCCATTTAATTATCTCCACTCTCTTACAACTTGATGTGCATTTTAACCTATTATTGCTTTAGTTTTCTTATACCAACTTGCACTTACTCGTGAATTGTTTTTATAAAATGCACTATTACACGGGAGTCACTATGATGTAACAAGAATTTCAAGGGAAATTCAAATGGCATGCTTTGGTGCAGAAAGTAGAGTGAGGAAAAAGTAGTAGGGGAGGTTACCAATGAGGAAATCACTGGAGAGAACACGTTAGACAGTTTTAGGAAAAGGAAAATAAAAAATAAATTTAAAAATACATAAATTAAACAATAAATACATTTATTAATTTACAATGACATCAGCAAAAAATAAAACGTGTGTTACGGTCACACAAACAAGGTACAGACTAAGAATGTAGATATGAATGAAAAAAACTGGTGGTGTAATCTTGCTTTATACTCAATAGCTGAGGGATGATATGACTAAGTTGTCTTCAAATACTGCGTTAGTAAAATAAATAGTAATAAAATGACTGACAGGCAGTCTTAATGAGTTAGAAGTTTCACCAATCCCTGCAGAATTTGACAGATGAATTTTTATAAGTGTATTGTCATCCAAACGGTGCAACCTTTTTAAGCTATACTACTCTTGCAGCCAAAAATGGTTACCTTCACCTACACTTTTAAATGGCCTGGAGGGAATGTAGTATATCTTCCACTAGACTTGAAAGAAAAAAAGAAACTCTTGGTATAGACTGACAAACTGTAAATGATGTGCCAAGACAAGGTAGAAATGTTGGCAAGAATTTGTTAGCTTGGATAAGGTGAACAAAACTCTACTATACTTGAAACCGGAAACTACGTATTACAAAGACCGAGATCAACATTGGTCTTCACTTGGCACACAGCTTTCAAAGTCTAGAAATAATGTTCAATTTGATAGTAGATTCTGCTAAAGCAGGAGACAACTATAAGCATAACAGTATTCACCAACTACACTCTGGCGAGGTTATGGTTGATGCTTTAGAGTTGCGTAAAATGAAGCAGGCAAAAGGGGAGCTAATAAGTGTATGAGGGAAAAAGTTTAGATACTAGTTGTTCTCCTTTTCTCTTTTCTAGAGAAGGAGGCCATTATGATGAATGTCAAGTACAGGTATCTGCTTTTGAGTGAAGGAAAGCTAGATCGAATTATGAAGATCCATGTTTTAGATAGAAAGATGAATATCTTTTTCACCTTCTGTTTCAAAGTGAACTGACTGATTTGTGCTATTCTTTAACACATTCCTTAAGAGTAGTGATGGAGAACGTCTTGTGAAAGTTTTCAGTAAAGGTGTGATTCTAACGTGCAACCTCAAATTTCATGGCACATCAACATGGTACAAATAAGAACTGGTTCTATCAACATGCTGAGTCAAAGTGTATGTTGAGTAATTTAAGTTTATCTACCTGGTTTGTAACTCTCAACTGTGCAAAGTATGCTTGGGATGATCTCCAGTAGTTTCTCAGGCAAACTTAAATACTGCTGGTATCAATCTTAAGACGCCTGGTGAATTGTGCTCCATAATGCCAGCAAATGTCTGTAGGAACTCAATCATATGCTTCAAGCCATACATCACTTCATCTGCAGCAAAATAAATCCTACACTTGGTGAGGATGGGGACTACTTTTGTAGCATTATCGACTTGAGTACAGAAAGAACACAATTTGCTTTAAACTCTGAAAAAGATGCACAGGAATTTCTCATTTTTATTCTAAATATTATACAAAATGATCATGTTCCATTTACTGAATTCTTTAAAATTCATTATTCCTGGAATTGTGAATGTTTGAATTGTCACCATTCCTCAAGGACGTTGGTTCAGAGCGATTTGTGTATTCAAGCATACCAGATTGAAAATCAGTGTTTGACAGGTTGTTGATAAAAGCTATGTAAAATAAATATGAAGCGGAAGAACTTTCAAGCTTTAATTGTTAGAGATAGTAGAAAATAGGTCATCCTAATGCTACAAAGATGTAGACCAGATGCCACTAAAGAAAACACTGCCATTATCGACTATAAATATGGTAGATATCAATATATAGGAAAACTTATATTACTGTTGGCATCAATATTCATCAAGGAGATACCATAGTGCATCAGATTGTTATTCAGTCTATTTTAAAAGTAGGCCACGTTTGACTTATTGTAATGAAACTTGTCTAACGTTCAAAGACAGGTTGCCAAGGGACTTTAAAAAATACATATACTATTTCTGCACCCACATTTTTTCACTAGGATTAGAGCTAGTTTCAGAGATATGGATTCTGTAAATTATGTGAATGTATGTTATCATTAGGCCAGAAAAGTACAAGGGTCTTGCACATTTTTTGACAAAGAAGTGAATTACTGTCTATTAGCTGTTTAGGGCATTTTATTTAAATTTGTTTAGGATTTCTTCTAATTTCTTCTAAAGTACTAGTTGAGTAAAGTTGCAAAGAATAGGATGTAAGTCAATCTATGAAGAATGTTATCCACTCTTTAGAATTGAAATACTAGCATATACAGCTTTAATGGGTTTTTGCTCATAATCCTAAGGATTTTGTCTCATTAGATCCATGAGGAAAAATATTTCTTTTTTGTTTTTGGAGTGCTGTATGCATGGGTATTCACAAGTGGTGAAATAGTCCACAAGGTAAAATAGCACTAACTGAGGATAAAAATAACTGTTAAACGTGTTTTAATGATATTATTTGTAGAGTTAAGAACCAACTAATAAATGTAGTCTTAAACATTGCATGAATACTTTTAGAAATTTATGATTAATAATTCCAGATTCCCCAATGTTAACAGTAGTGAGATATATTCCTAAGGTGTAAATATTACATTGTGTATGTGTGTTTACAACATGTATTTTTAATTTTTGCATTATTCAGAACAATTAGTAACAACGCATACAACAAAAGAGGAAATACTCATTTAATGTACATATTCTGAAATCAGTAATCGTAAATTAGAACCTGAAAAATAGTTAAATACTGTTAAAGTTGCCTCGGATATATAATTTAGAAATAAAAAAACTCTAAAACAAGTAGGAGAACATCTACTCGGTGATATGGAAAATAGGTCTATCATATGGTGTGAAGATCTTGGTTATTAAAATAATCCAGTAGCTTATTCTTAAACAGAAATGCAATGCATTATTTTAATAGATTAATAATAAAAAAAGTTTGTTACATGGTTTTGATATGTGCACATCACACAACACTACCTTTTCAGTAGAAAAATATTATTTTAGGGTTTTTCCACTTTGGTATACCACAGGCCACAGTCACAAACAGGCAGATTTACAACGTAATGATGTCACAATGTAGCACAAGTACAGCAACCAAGGTTGCTGTGCTGTGTTGCGTGAGAGAGTGGGAACTGGTCACATCTACGGAGATATTGCACCACCCTGCTCTCTGCCTAGCGCTACACACATACCTTGTACCATAGTGCAAAGGACTCCGTGTCATATATATCATAGCTTTTGTTCTGGAGGAGTAAGCTTCCACTACAAAATGCTATGCTTACAGTAACTTTAAACATTATCCACTTTGAATGTACACATAAAATGTTATGAAATTAAAAAACGAAACAACATTTCAGAGCTGCAAAGAGTTAGAAACACATTTGTCTCCAAAAATTTTAAGGCTTTATTTAGACTTTGGAAAATGGTTTAACAGTGGAATACTATACTCCGCCACCCTACTGCATATCCTTTCCAGAACTTTTAGAGATCTCCCCTTTATACACCATGGACACCTATCCACATTGAGAGTGACCCCGGTCATGGCAGTTTCTGTTAATGTAGGACAAGTCTGATGTCCATCAAAATTTTGAAAAGT
The DNA here is from genome assembly GCF_964204655.1 of Triturus cristatus. Classification (NCBI taxonomy): domain Eukaryota; kingdom Metazoa; phylum Chordata; class Amphibia; order Caudata; family Salamandridae; genus Triturus; species Triturus cristatus. The sequence goes on from NC_140589.1 coordinate 588,553,171, forward strand.
GTTTTGTTTTTCAAAGAGAAAATCCAAGAAATAATTTTTTTTTCAAAAATGAAAAAACTACTGGCCCCCTTGGCCTGGAACTATTCTCGCAGCATAGGAGGCTCATAATTATGTTTTTCCTGTCCCAGTCTTCCAGACATAACACTGTTGATCATAGATAGAGAAAATTGTGTCATATTTTGTTCCAAGGCCCATATTTCATTGGTTTGTTGGAGGAAGTATTCTGCTGATATAGCTGAAGGGAGTTTCACTGATGGAATATTAATATTCCACACAATTTTAAATGAGGTGGGCAGACTAAGGGCTTGGCACAGAAGGTACTCTGTCGCATCTTCGACAAATTACCCTGTCTGCTAAACTCAACATCACCTCTTTGTTCTTAATTAGGGCACCATAGGGAATATTTACGGATAGTTGACACAGCGCACTGCAGCAAGGCGAGTTGCTGCATTGCGTGCATGGGAAAGAGATGAGCAGCGCCATATTCACAACGATATGGTGCTTTCCCACTCCCTCTATGTGTGGGTGCACTTGTGGCTGCCTGGAGCTAACTCAGGCACCCTTGAACTATGGTGCAGGATCTTTTTGTGAGGAAGGGTACCTTTCTGGAGAAAAACATTACTTAAAGGCATATTTTTTTTCAATATGCGATGCAGAATGCAGTAAAGAGGAAGTAACAGAATAAAAAATAAATATTTCTCCTTATTCCGCCTGTCAGGTAAGCCCACTATATTAGTGAAAACCCAGGTTTACAAGTCTTTGTAAATCTTGGTAAGCATCAAAATACATGGGTGAATGTATGGAAACGCCCATCATCCACTCGTGTAACGCCTTCCAGATGCAAAGTAACACAAAACAGTGCTTACTTTGTATTAATTAAACCACGCAAATAGACATTGTGCATCTTAGAAGGTGCCAACATTTATTTTGCATCAGGGCTGTACCACAAAAGTAATGCAACCTCAATGCAAAATCTTAATAAATTTGGGCCCTACGTCCTTAAGAGGCAGAATGAGGTAATTCCTTATACTTCATTGCAGTAGGTTATACTGATCATTAAAGTACCACTCCATTGTTCTAGTCCTTTGCTTCATAACAATGGGACAGGCCTTTTATGGCTGCTATAATCCGCTACAGTATGGCAGAATGTTCTAATTTGTGAAACAAAGGTCTCCTGCAGCCCAAAGAGGGTGAAATCCCCTTAGGCTCTGTGAGGCCTTTGGAATGTTGATGCTCCAGGCCACTACCAGCCATTAGAAGCCCAGAGCACTCCATTGTCTACAATGGAGCGCTCAACATTCCAGATGTTTAATAGCATTTTAGATCACTCTAAATGGCTATATCAGCCATGAAAGTCCCACTCACTTGTTACTGTCTGGGGTTCCCTGTAAGGCTCAATGTAGTTCCTCTGATGCCCAACTGTACATGTTGTACACCACTTTTGCTTTGCACATGTTACAAAGTAAGACGTTTATTTTTGTGTCACACTAATATTTTGGAAATAGGTGGCACATGTTTTGCTATTCAGCTCTTCTGCTGGAATTCAGTCAGAACAATGCATACACGGTCAAACAACATTGTGCCCTGTTTTTCTCTGTGGTCAGCTGCTGTTTTCGAACAAGGAAATTCTTATCTTATAAGCAAAGACTTGTTATTTTGAAAATGGAGAGGAGAGATGCTTGCAGTGAAAAGGTCGTCAGATGAGAGAGCTGCAGGACTGACATTTAGACCAGCGGATTAAGAACGTCAGGTATGGGGTTCAGCACTAATCCCAGAGATCTCTAATATATGACTGTGCTCCCATTGTGAGGGTAGGCTTAGGCAAATTTGAAATGCGCTATGGCAGCGCTTTTTAGTGTATACAGTTTATTGATTATGCTAATCAGATTGCTGACTTGCATTGGTTTTCTAATTGCAGCACAGTCGCTTCATGATAGAGCACGATAGTTTGAATTTGAATAGGATTGCCAGTTTGAAAATAGAGCATTCTGACTGGCCCAGGGTGCTTTTTCCCTTGGGACATCTCACTTCCGTGGGAGCGAGAGCTCAGATTGACTGCCAGCAACACGAGAAAAATGTTGCTAGAAGCCATTATAGGACTCGGGGAGTTACTCCCCTGTCCTCAATATAAGGGGAAGGTTTTTGCACAGCCTGCCCCCTAGGCCTCATTTGGGGGGAGAGGGGCCCTCAGAGAGCCCCCTGTGGCAAAATTTAAAAAAGGCTAATTTTGTCCAAATCCTGTTGGAGTCCCGTGGCATCGTGGCAAAAAAGTAATAATGGTGGCCTGCCATTTTATATTAATTACATGGAGAGGCCAGTGTTATTAGGACCCACCTCTACCGGACCCATCTGGGCCCCAGGGAACCCATTCCCTCCAGGGCCGGGTATATTTAAGGGGAGTGGCTCATGCCCCACCCCCCTTCAAGAACCATTTTCAGCTTCAGGGACTCCATCCCCAGAGTCAAAGTCAAAGTAATTATTTAGGGAGGGGGGTGTGAGGCTACCCTTCCTGAGCCGTTTTCGGCGAAAGGGACACCATCCCCTTGGGGCCCAATTATTCATTATGTGGAGATGGGCTTCACGGTCCTCCTGCCCGAGCCTTAATAAGGCACCATAGACTCCATCCTCGGGACCAGGTCACTTACTGTGTCCCAGGGAGGCCACCCTAGTGACACAGTACTTTCCCTGTCCACACTACAGCGGTCAGGGAGACGTGTTTTGCTCCAATCTGGCAGAAGCATTTTTAAATATCCAGCTAAATGTCTGCTTTAAAGATGCTCCTGCTGGCTGGAAGAAAACTTGTGATCCGTTTCCCGGCCTGCACTGATGCTGGCAAGGAAACAGAAAACCATATTGCTTCTGCCTAGAGACAGCAGCATAATTAGCTGCTCCCTGTGGGCGGGAGCAATGCCGGCTCCCACACCATGCTGAGACCAGATTGCTGCAGCCCTTGTGCTCCCAAGGGTGGGTGCCCTGGGTGGGTACCTGGGACACCCACCTTTAACTGATTTTAGTCTCAGGGCCAAAATAGGCTTGAGGAAGGGAGACTGCATGGCCCCTCTCCCCCTTTAAAATAAGGTATGCTCCGAGGGATGGTGTTCCCAAGGCCTATAAAGACTTGGGCATGGCCTCCCTTCCCTTTTATTTACTTTTTGGCCCTAAGGGATGGGGTCCACGGGGCTAAGTCTGGGGGAGTTAACACTCCATTCCCTTTAATAAACTTGACCTACTGGTAAAGGGTTCCCCGGGGTACAAAAATGCTCAGGGATGGGAGGCCATGCAGCAACCTTTCCCTTTTAAACAAAAAACGTCACTGGGGGTTGAGGCCCCCAGGGCCTATGAAAGCTCAGGAGTCACACGGCCCCTGCTCTTTTTTAGGTCACGCCTAGCGACGCAACGCATGCGCTGCCTGCCTTGGCGACATCTAATGTCGGTTTCTTGGCCGAAGGGGGACAGGAGATGTGCACGCGTACGGACTGGAGATGTGCACGCGTACGGGTCATGTACACGCATACGGGTCACGGCGTACTTTCAGCACAACGTGCTTTCGCTTTGGATGTTTAAGGAAATGTGTTACGATTTCCTTCATTTGAATTCCGGACACAATTCTGCTTTTATGGGTGTCGGCTTATATCTTCATTGTAAATTAAAACTGGATCAGAAAAGTACTGCTCCGTTTTGGCCACAAAAGGGCAGTGATAATACCAATCCTCCTCCATGGGAGCTGGCGTCATCTGAAAAATTGAACAGTAGCTGCCCTATCTACTGCAAGGTAACTTCGGGCTTTCCGTTTCATGTGCTTGTTTTTGCAGGTGCGCCTGTTGGGTTGGTTGATGGCTCATGCATCGAACGCTCCTTCAGCCAACGTTTGAATCCTAGAAATTGGTTCCGGATTTCGGTCACGTACTGTGTCGATGCATTTCTTCTGTTCAATATGTATCGCTCGTGAGCCATGCTTTTCTCTCATTTTAACGTTTTACCTCAGATGCGATGCAAATAAAAGCAGTTGTCACCTGAAAGTATATAATTTTTTTTATCTTTTCAAAAGGCAATAATTTCAATAGTAGGTGCATCGTGTAACACGATTTGATAAAGCAAAGATGGACATCTGTCAAAGGCCTCAAACAATGACAGACTTCTTTTTCTGTTGTTTTTTGTGTGTTTTTTTTTTTTGGTTACTCGGAGTGATCCTATTAAAATTCTTCACAACTAATGAAGTTGGGCAGGAGGCTAAACCCTATAATTTTGTTGTCATAGTAATCGGGACTAGGAGGCCAGACCACTGCTGTTGGGTTTAGAAGGTAAAAATTGTCCATCAAGATTTTAAAAATGAAAAGTGGAAAAATAGACTGTATTCTAACATTGTCTATTGGATTGCGATATACAACGGATACCAGCTGACACCTGTGGGCAGGTTGCTCAAGCTCCCACGGAAAATAGCCGTTATTAAAATAACAGCAAGTCATTTAAATAACATTGTAAAATGTACTAACTGCACTGAACAACTTTATGCGCTCAATGAATGTTGCTTGTGAGTGTGTGTGTGATCAAAGGGTCGTGAAACCACGTTGCAAAGGGGAGGAGGATAGGGAGTGATACAGACAGGACAAGGGATTACCAGCTTGAATGTGTCATGCAGAGGGTTGTACATGGACGAGCTGTTGGTTGTGCTTAATTAAGGTGCTTCCTGCAAAGCAGTAATGAGGGTTCTCGGTGTGCAAGGTGTTTCAAATCTTAGGATGTAGTAGAAAGTCTTGGCGTCTTGTCTTCTCCTTGCATTTTGCCATCTTGAGCCTAATCAGGTCGTTTCTAAAGTATTCAACCAGAGACCTTGATTGGTAGATAGGGTGGAGTGCTTAATTAAACGTGTAGCTCTCCAGCCAGTCTGAATTTTAGATTTCCTTTTTTTAAAAATTCCAACTTATTGCGAGTACGTAAGAGAAATCTATGTAATGGGTTCCTGCACAGCAGACTTGTCATTTTCAGCATTGGTCTAAAAAAATGGCTTGATGAAAGTGCATATAACCCTATCAAGCAGTCTATTCGGGTCAACCCTGGAGTGCTTTGATCCATCTGGCTTTGCCTAATTTAGAAAATGAATCCACAATGATGTTTCCGTGGATAATTTTAAAATGCCCTGAAAGCCTTCCTCCAGCCCTGCATTGACATTTGTCACAAAGTTTTGGTGAAATGGCTTAGAGGACTAAACATATTGTTAAGACACAAGTTTGTTGTTACTTCATAAAAATTTTGTAAAACCAGAACAATAATGTGCTGTCATTATTCACAAAAAAGCAAATGGTTCACAGCAAAAAAAACATGAATGGTTTGTCGTTGCCGCTTCAGGTCTTTAAATGTCCTATGACAGTAGTTATGAAAATTTTAATTGTGTGGCCACCTACTAAATCCTTACCGGAATCTGGGGACCTTCCCCGAGTTATTGTTGGAAGCTGGGAACCGTCTGCCTTTGTGGATTGCCCCAGTCACCACTCGATTCAGTGTGGCTAGCAAGTTTGTCTTTCTCAAACCTCCAGCCCTACAGCATTATTTCCAGACCAGTTCTGTTCGACTTCACAACAAACTAAGGACATCATGCAACATCAGAAAATGGTGGTTGGGATGAAGTGTTCTATTTAGGCCTGGGCTAAATTTCCATTCCGCTCGCGGAAATTGCGATAATTTGACATTTTTGCGTTCCGCAGAGCGCGAAAATGTCAAATTTTCCATATTCCGCAGCTTAGCAATAATTTGTTTCTTGCTCGCGCTGTAAAATAATGCATTCTTGCGCGCACGCGATCGCCTTACCTGAATCCCCGCGTTCGCCGACAAGTTTTCCCGATCAGGTCGCGTTCTCCACGAGATGTTGGATTGTTGGTAGCCATTTGCGCTGTCTCGCGACAGTTCGCGCCCGCAGTAATGTCATTGGTCGCACGATCACGTCTTTCTTCTCGCGATCATGCACCGCGAGAAGAGTGAAAACAAGATGGCCGTGCCCGCGAGCAACTGCATGGGTAAGTTGGCGAGCCGCGACCACGCAGAAAATTCCGCAAACGGGCGGGAAAAATCCTTCCGCATCTTCGCGATATTTCCGCGTGTTTGCGGAGATTTGTAACATGTTCGCGATAATTTGCGAAAGTCACTTTCGCAAATTCTGCCCACCCCTAGTTCTATTCAGAAGATTCAATGTTTAATCATACAGTTGCGAAGTCCATAGAGGTCTCCTGTCTTTGAGTGCTATCCTGTACAGAAGCACATAAAAACAAGCATTTGCAATACAACAGGTCCCGCATTTACGTGAGTCTGAGCTATTGACATAGCAAATAACAATGCCTTTTATTATTTTTTTCGTTTTTAAAACCTAAATAAAAGGCATTGTAATTTACAATGCCAATAGCTTAAACCCACCAAAACGCGAGACCTATTGCATTGCAAATGCTTGTTAATAGTTTGGCTTTGGGGGATAGGACGCCCAAGGCCTAATAAGGCTCGGGAGGGGGCTGCACTTCACCCTCCCTTTAGATTTGGGCCCTGGGGCCCAAAGAGGGGATGTGGTCGCCGGTGCTGATTAAGGCTCGGGAGGGAGGCATCACGCCCTCCTCCCCTGTTCAATTGTATTTGGCCCCAGAGTATGGGGGTCCCTGGTGCCTTTTAAGGATTGGGGGAGGGAGGCTGGGGAACCCCTTCCCATTTTCTTGGCACTGGCCGGGGGGGATGGGGACCCCATGGCCAATCAAGTGTATGGGAGGGGGCTGCCTGCCCTTCTCCCCTTAATATACATGTTTTGGCCCCAGGAGATAGGGTCCCCAGGACCCAAAGGTCAACCTACACTGTACACACCAAAGCCTTTGCGAGTTGTGGGGTTGGCAGCCTGCTGGGGGTTTGGCCATAGGACCTGGTGGCAGGCCAAGCCCTGTGGCCAACCCTCCACTGCGCACAGCCAAAGGGTGTATGGAAGGTGGGGATGGCTGCCTGTGGGTAGCTGGGCACAGAGCCTTGCTGCAAGAGAGTAGTGGTGATGTTTATGGTACAGGGTCAATGTTGCACATAACCAGGGTCACTAAAATGATGCAATTGAGTGGCTGCAGTATTTTTCACATAATTATAGATTTGCTGCATAAGCTGCAGATTTTAACAAAAAGAAAATGTTTCTAGCTCCAACGGTTCAAAAGTTACTAAAAACGCACAACACGTTGCCACGCAGTGGAAGGCACTTTGAAAGCATTGACTGGTCACCTTTCTGTAGCTTATTGCTATAGTGAAGTGTTAAACTGGTACTAAAGAGGTGCAACTAATGGCCAGACACTTAACAAGTTTTAAAATGACAATATAATGAAGAAATACCATCACAAAATAGGATACATAATTTGCCTTTTCTTGCTGCATAATTTACTAAACTTTGCTGCATAATTTAGGCCTCTACTGCCGCATAATTTCAGTGGCCTTGCACAGAACAAGCACGCTACATCTAAGGGAGCTGAATCTGGGATGGCATTAATGATGCTTTATATTATTCTGAGCCAGTGGCGGCTCCTCTGCAATTGCGGAGGAGCGTCTCCCCACTGCCTAGCTCAGAGCCAGCAAAAGTAAAATAAAACAATGCTCTTGAATCATTTTATTTTATATTTGCTGGATCTGAGGCAGCGGTGTTGGGAGGGTCATGGCCGAGGCATGGGTGGGGAGAGGAAGGCGACGTGCACTCCACTCCCTAAGTGTGCATATGAGTGTTAGCCAGCTGTCTCAGGCCGACCAAAGCACATATGCACACAGGTTTTCTCCAGCCCAGCCGCTCTTCCCCCCCCACCTTACTCTTCCTCCTCCCCCTTCCTCCCCCTCCCACTTCCTCCTTCTCCCTTCCTCCTCCCTCCTCCTTCCTCCTTCCTCCTCCCTCCTCCTTTCTCCCTTCCTCCTCCCTCCTCCTTCCCTCACCCCCCTTCCCCTACCCCCTCCCACCTACGCGCGCAATGCCTCCCGACACCCCACCATCACCCTTTATTTATGGCAGCTGCCGCTGTTCTGAGCTATTTTGTATTAAGTTTCAGGCCTCTAATGCTATTCTAGTTTATAGAGTAATGTGTAGAAAGGAAGCTTGGGTGAGGTCATCAGTGATGTTTTACATGATGTCGTAGAACATGGCATGAGTGATGCAATATGTGAGGTCATAAACAGTGCATGGAGGGGCAGAAGTTATAGTTACCTCTGCTAACTCTAGCTGGTGATTTACTGGGTTTCTTTTTAGTTCAAAACAATGTTGTTACTGATATATTCAACATACAATAACATTACTTTAACAATTGGTTATATATATTCTATTTTATTCTAGGTGATTTATAAAGCAAATGGCTACCTTGGGGGCATCCCGGCGCTAAACAACCTAAACAGTGGCAATTCATTTGATGTACAGTCTGTCAAGGTAGTCAAGTTAGTCTATTTGATACACGGCCATGCTTTTAGGTGCTTTCTGAAACTGATTTATTTTGGATTTTACGAATCCTGGCAGGAAGCGAGTTCCATAACTATGGAGCAAGATATGAAAAGGGCCTGCCTTAGCTTTGCAAATTCTGGAGATTGAGAATTTCAATGCAACTGCAGACCTTAGTGCCCTGCATGGGTTATTTGGCTGTAGTAGAGACTGAAGCAGATGGCCTTTTTTGTGGTACATCCTGCAAGCTATGCAGAAGGCCTTCAATTTTATTCTCTGCTCAATTAGTAACCAATGAAGTGAGACCAAGGTGCTCAAGACTGATTGGTGCCCAGGGACTTTTAGAAGTAGACGTGAAGCCGCATTTTGTACTGTCTGCAGTCTTTTTGTCACATATTGTGGAGAACCCAGGTACAGGGAGTTTCCATAAACAAGTCGGGAGAGGACAAGTGCTTGTAAAATATTTTCCTCAGCATTATAATTATGCCAAAATAGTTTGCTGCAACTTTCCTGACTTGGGAATCAAATGCGAGTGCATTATAAAACCAAAAGCCCAGTTTTTTTTTTGTTTTTTTTTTTAAATAGAGAATTTGGTGAGGGCGTACTTCCCAGGGATTGTGGCCAGCTTGCTAGAGACGAATCGTTAAGGTTGCTGCCCACCACCATAACTTTGGTTGTTCCACTGTTAAGTTTGAGGCAGCAGTGTACCATCTGTACTTCGGCAACTTCCTTTAAGAAGGGCCCTAGTTGTGATCCTTTTGCATGTTTATCAGGAGTAAGGGGCAGTACCAGTTGTGTATCATCTGCATAGCTGACAATGGAGAGTCCCAAGGTTTGGACTATGTTCTCCAGCACAAGTACATAAAGGTTGAACAAAGTGGAGCTCAGGGAGGAGCCCTAAGGGACCCCACTTTTCATCAGAAGGACCTCTGAATAGCTGGGGTTGGCACACACTGGAAAATCCTGTCTTCTAAGAAACAGGAGTATTGTATTGTAGTTAAATTTATAACGGCGCACAGCTACCCACCATGGGGTCTCCCAGCGCCAAGGAAGGTAAAGGCCAAACTGAGATAGCTGTTTATTGAGGGAAGAGCCAGGTTTTCAGGTCCCTACGGAACTGTGTAAAAGTGGGTTCCAATGTTAAAGAGACAGGAAGAGAGTTCCAGAGCTTAGGGGCGAAGTGGGAGAAGGAGCGACCGCCCATTCTAACCAATCTAAATCTGGGGATCACATAGTTACCCTGAGATGCTGATCTAAGGGACCGGGAAGGGACATAAGGATGAACCAGTGATCGCAGATACAGAGGTGCCAGGCCTTGTTTGATTTTAAACCTAAAGCAGAGAGCCTTGAATTTAATACGGCTCTCTATACACAGCCAATGTAGGTCCCGCAGACAGGGAGAGATGGAAGATCTCCTTGGGACATTACATAGGAGCCGGGCGGCAGAGTTTTGCACCAACTGGAGCTTCTTTCGTACCTCCTGGCTACTGCCCAGATAAAGTACATTACCATAGTCTAGGCGGGGGGGTGACAAGTGCCTGGACCACGGTACGTCTAGATGAAGCGGGAAGCAGCCATAGGATTTTCCGAAGCCACCTTAAGATGGTGAAACAGGTGGCTGCAATGCTGACCGCTTGTTGACGCATAGATAGAGAATCGTCCAGCAAGAAGCCCAGATTGCGCACATGCGTAACCGGTTGGGGTAGCGGGCCCATTGCCAAGGGCCAGTGATTCGGGCCCCAGAGAGGTTTGTCCTTGCCCAATATAACTACCTCAGTTTTATCACCGTTAAGTTTTAGTAGATTCGCCTTCATCTATTATGCCACGCGACCAAGTCCCTCCTAGAAAGTAGGAAGGGAACACTCCTTGTTTGAGGATAAAGAAAAAATAATCTGCGTGTCGTCCACATAAGAATCGAGGGATAGTCCAGCATCCTCCACAATCGAGGCCAAGGGTCGCACGTAGATGTTAAAAAGCATAGGGCTTAGCGTGGACCCCTGGGGAACCCCGTAGGCAGATGCGCGAATAGAGGAGGAGGAACTAGATGAACAGACCTGAAATGAGCGCTGACACAGAAACGAGGCAAGCCAGGTCAGAGCGGACCCGGTCACCCCAGCATTTTTTAGTGCGTTGAGAAGAATAGAATGGGACACCGTATCAAATGCAGCGCTCAAATCAAGCAGGATCAGCACCATGGTTTCGCCTTGATCCAAACGAACACGTAGAGTCTCTGTAACCCCCAATAAGGCAGTTTCCGTAGAGAAATGAGTGCGGAAGCCTGACACAGAAGAATGGAGATAACCTACTGCCTCCACATGGGCAGTCAGATGAAGGTTTACATGTTTCTCAAGGATTTTGGAGAACACGGGTAACAAAGAGATAGGACGGAAATTAGCAAAAGTTTTAGGATCCGCCCCAGGTTGTTTCAGAAGAGGGATCACCATAGCCCTCTTCCATTCTACGGGAACTGTAGATTCCCGAAGAGAGGCATTAAGCAATTCTTGGACAACCAAGAGGGGAGCGGGTGCAAGCTGACTAAGAATGGCAGTAAGCATAGGATCTAGAGGGGAGTCCAGTGCTATTCCACTTATTCCTGTGCTCTCTAGTCTCTACCTGAGGGTTGGATGGGATATGATGTCAAAGGCCATACTTGAGTCCAGTATTAGGACTACAGCCAAGCCCCCTTAGTCTAAGATTCTTTTTCGCTCTGCTGATACTACCAGGAGAATAGTCTCTGTGCCATGTTTGGGTCTAATGACAGTTTGTGATGAATGAAGGATTTCATTTTCTTCAAGAAATCAGGTCAAATGCTGATTCACGTGTTTTTTCAGCATCTTTCCCGCACTGGGTACCAGAGAGATTGGTCTATATTTTTCCAGTCGCAGCAGGTCTAGGGTGGATTTTTGCAATGAAGCTTTTCAGGGGCGGCATCTGTGTTATGGCAGAGGAACATCGCACCACTGATGAAGTGCCAGCAGATTCAAACACAATAAAAATAAAATGATAATAAAATTCTATTATTTTATTTTACATTACATTTGACCTGCCGACTGCCAGCGAGTCTGGTCTTAGGATGGGACAGGACCACCCTTTAACAGCAGCTGAAGCAGGGAGGAGGAGGTGATGGTCACTGTAAGTGCACATCTGTTTGACCAGCCATCTTAGGACGGCTAAATCGACAAGCGCACTTAGCATTTCTCCAACCCGAAATGTGTTGCACAGCCGGGTGGAGAACAAACAGGCTCCCAGGCCCCGTCTGAGTGCCAAGCGAGGCTATTCAGACCAATCGCAGAGCTTCTCTCATGCTGGGTAACAGGATTCCCAGAATGAGAGCAGCCTCGGGATTGGCATCTGGGAGCCTACACGATGTGCACCAGCCCATGGGAGTCTAGGATCTGAAGAGAACCAAGGTGGCTGCCGCAGCTGCGGGTAGACACTATTTTATATTTATGTATTTTTTGTCTGCTTTTATTTTTGTATTTCCCACGCGCTGCCCGGCCACTTGCCATTCTGAGCAGCTGCCACTGAAAGTGTTACCACTGCATGCTTCCCGAGGGGGGTACAGTGCCACTCCTTAAATATAGTCCGAAATATCTCACTCATCCCTAGCTTCAGCACAATAAGTGGGGCAGGGACCAATGGGGAACCTGATTTTACCTGATCACATAGAGCAATAAGATCTTTCCTAATGGGTGGAAATTATGTGAAATACTCCTTGATGGTCTTGGCTTGTCCGGAACTATCGGACCATTTGGAGTCCCTGATGCCTTTGGCTAAGGTGGTGTATATCTTTTCCCAGGAAGAATTTAGCCAGGTAGTTATGAGCTACTGAGGGTGAAAGGAGAAGATTAGAGGGTGGGGAGTTTGTGAGAGGTTTAACTATTTGAAAACTTGTGGGAGGAATTTGATGCCTTCTCAATTCTTGAGGCATAGCAATTCGTTTTGGCATTTTTGATTTTGCCATGATATTTCTTTATTATTTTCCTATAATCTGCTTTACTTTCAGCAACATACGATATTCTCCATTTCCTTTACCCTCTCTTACACTCCCTTTTAACTCTGAAAAACAGAGACTTATTTTGTTGCTTAATTAGCTTCAGTTTTTAGGAAATGTTCTAGTCAGGGGAAGCGGAGATCCAATTTATAAAATCCTAAGATGAAGCATTGATGTCATTACCAACCACTGGCCTCGCATTCCTGAGAGATACTTCTCATTTTTTGGGTTGAAATTTGGACCAACAATGGACTGGCTTTGTTATTTGTGTTGGTTTGCTATCATTAGCCTGCCTGGGCAGAGCGAATGTTATCAAGTAGTGATCAGACCAGATAATAGGGAGGGGTCTAAGACTGATAAATTCAGGATATTGGAGAAGACCGGATTCAGGAGATGATCTTTGTTCTGTGTAAATTCTTGCCCCTATTGCCGGAGTTACAAGCTAGCTAAGTCCTGAATAACATTCTTGGCTCCCGAGTCATTGGTGTCGTCCAAGTGAATATTCAGGTCTCCCAGGAGGGTGAAGTTGGGTTTGCTAAGGGCCAGACTCTGGCCACTGCCTCAGGGAGAGCTTCAAGAAAGCAGTAGGGGATCCCGGCAGGTGTTAGATTACTGCCCCCGAAAAGTTATATGTGGTGGTGAGATTTATCGTGAGGGTGATACTTTCACAATCTGGTAACAAGAGTGGGCCATGGGACATTTTAATGAATCTTTATGGACAATGGGTATTCTGCCCCCCCGGTCTGTCCAATCGGTCATCCCTCCCTATAATGTAGCCTGGGGTTAGGGCCTGAATCACATCTGAGAGGGAGCCCTTGTGAAGCCAGGTTTCTGTCAGGAACCACACATCTAGTTGCCTTTCACTTATATGACGCAGGAGTGATCTGCAGTTTAGATAGAACATAAAACACTTATAATATTCATTAAAGATCAAACTATTGGAAGGGATCTCATTCCTAATTATAAAGTTACAAGATTAATATTTGGTTGGAGCGATACTAGGGTCTAGTGAGTGAAGGCATACACCGCATGGTTAAAAGGCTTTAAACTGTCCAGCTCAGTAGATTTTCCTCTCTTGTGGTGGAAAAGCAGGGGTTCTGTCCCCTGGTCTCAGCTAGGCATTGACGGGCACATACAGGCTTGCCTTCAGCGCGCCCGCTTCACATTCGCACTGTGTTCTTGTTTAAGTATGAGGCTAGGAGAACAACTAGAGCGACTACCAAAATGGCGGCTCTAATTGTCGATGTGAAGAAAAGTGCAGTGCAAAGCTTCCCGCAAGCTTTTACAAAATTGCTTCCAGCCTCCCTTGTGCCGGTACACAGTTCAACAGTTCCCAGTCACAGGTTAAAGCTTTAAAGATACACACACACACACTACTGGCTGTCACCGGCTTCCATAGGGAAATAATATTTTTGTTGTTATGCCAATAACTTTGGCGTAGCCCAATGAATCTTAACTAAATTTTCAAAAATCCAACCCCTTTTTGGTTCAGCTGTTGTGTTGAAGGTTTCGGGGTGATCCATCAAACGGCGGGTTCCCAAAATGCGTTTTCCCCAGGTTAGGTCTATGGAGATTTTTCAAACAAGACTACAGACCGAAACGCTGAACAGCATTACACCAAATTTGCCAGAAAGCTAGATGTTGGTCCAGAATGTGTGCTTTTTGTGATTTGGTGTAAATCCGTTCAGTAGTTTCAGAGATATTTAAGTTTTAAAAATATAGCTATCTGGGGCCTTGTGTCCTTGCAGTGGGCTGGCGGATCCCACTAAAATTTGATTGGCAGTCAACACTTAAACAAGGAAGTATTGGCATCCATCTTGGGACTCAGCAGAAAAAGTAAAAAATAAAGGAAAGGAGACAGGGACCCCGCCGGAGGTTAAATGTATTTTTTTCATTTAATTTTGCTGCAAAATCATGGGTGGACCAATAGATTCACAGCAAAATAAAAAAATAATAAAGACGAACTGGCTCTCCCGCGTCTTTTTTATGAAGCCTCCAGGGTGGGACAAATCCCGGGGCATGCGAGCTTATAATGGAGGGGGATTATGGGGCCACGTCCTAGGCTTTTGGAAAGCCCCAGGGATCGCCACCTCCCCCGGGCTATGAGCTATGCAAATATGGGGGGCACACGAGCCCCCTACAGCCCTGAGGACTGCCACCTCCAAGGGGCAATGAATAATAGAAATGCGGGGTCCAGTGAGGCCGCCAGCAGCCCCGGGGGCCGCCACCTTCCCGGGGCTCAAACAATATAATAGAGGGGTCCGTTGTGGATACCCGGGGACCACCTCCCCAAAGCAAATTCTAAAAAGGAAGGCCGGCTCCTGCTATGTCCCAGGCTGCACACACCCTGGAACATAGCCGTTTGCAAGTCATAACACATGGTGCTACGCTTTGACAAAGCAAGAACATTTTACTCTCACTTGCTCCAAGTGGTGCACAATTGCTTTGACAGAGAGGGAGCTACATGTAATCAGCTCCCTCTCTGTCAAAGCAATGCCGGCTCCCACAGGAGGCAGGGAGCTGGCAGGGATCACGGGGCCTTGTGGCTCCCCGCAGTTCTCAACTGTACAAAGTGGGTGGACCATGACACCCACACCACAGGCCAGGGTATGGGGTCCCTTGGGCCAAAATATGGCCACCCTCCCATTATTTATTATTTTCTATAAAAAGGCCGGACCCTGGGGCCGAAATTGGTCCGGGACGGGTCCACTCAGCCCCTCTCCCTTTTACTTAAAAAAGAAAAGGCCAGGCCCTGGGGGATAGGGTCCCCAGAGCTAAAATCAGCCTGGGGAGGACACCACGCAGCCCCCCTCCAGTAAAAAAAAAAAAAGAAAACATGCAGAACTGGCAAGTCGCCAGAGGCCCCGCCCCCTTTCTCCAATACTCTCCAAACACACCTCTTGGTGCACTGATGGTTGGGGAATGAAGACCCCTTGGCTCCAGAGGGTATTTGGGGACCAACTACCCCTCCTGTTACCTTCAGTTATTCCCACACAGCGGGATTGCTGAGAGGTTGTCCGAGCCACACCCCCTTTCTCCTCCTCTCTGCAAACTGTCCCCCAACGAGCAGTGCACCAGGAGGAATAAGTCCCCTTGGATGCTGAGGGTCCTTCATTAAGTCCCAGACAGCAGGATTGTCGAGAGCTGGTCAGAGGCCCCGTCCCCTTTCTCCACCACAGTGCAAACATGGCTACTAGTTAAAAAAAAAAAAAAAAAAATCGAAATTCACTGAAAAAACAAACGTTACAGGAATGTTTTAGTTAGGAAATGGAATTTAAAAAACTTTGCAATTCACTGAAAAAAACATAGGTTGCAGGGACGTTCTAGTTAGGCAGAGGTTTCACTCGTACAAAACCAGTGAAATTCAGCAGTGATAGTTAGCTGAGCTAACTATAACTCACACCCCCACAATGCACTGCTTATGACCTCACATATTACATCACTCGTGACATTGTCAGTGACATCACTGATGACATCTCAAATGACATAATCAACAGAATCACTGACCCACCCACTCACACCCCCATAGAACCTTTCATATACCCACTCCCACACAACCATTCACAAATCCATTCATAGACCCATTCCAGTACTTACACACCCACTCACTGATTTAACGATCTAAACAAACATCCACTCACTCACCCATTCAGCTACTCATGCACCCACTCACTCACCAATACAGCCTCTGAAATATCCACTCACGCCCATACAGCCCCTCACACACTAAGTCACCATTAGAACTACTCACACACCTAGTCACTCACCCCATAGTCAATCACACAGCCACCTACTCACCTATACAGATACACACACACACCTACTTATGCAGATTCTAACAAGTACTTAGTCACATATAGATTCACTGACACAAGCACACACTCACTCATATACCCACTCTTATATTCCCTTACTCACCCATACACTCATATACCCAATCACTCACCTATACTGCCTTTCACATACTCAGTTACACACCCTTTGACCACTGATACATCCACTCACTCACCTGCACAATTCTACACACAGTCACTCCTACAGCCCCTCACACACACACACACACACACACTAACTAACCGATACAGCCACTGACGTACCCACTCACTTATCCATACAGGCAGTCACATACCCCCCTCACCCACCCCCACAGACAACAATACAGGAACTTGGGCAACCAATCACTCACCCATACAGTCACTTAGACACCAACTGACAGACTGATACATACATTCATACAACAGGGCATTCACCCATACATTCACTGAGACACCTAATCACTCACTTATACAGTTAGTCACACACCCACTGAATCATCTATACAGGCACTCATACACCCACTGATTCACTAATACACCTTGGTGTATATACATTTGTTAGGAGGTGCTTCTGACCATCTGATTTTTCACTTTTTGAACACCTAATTTTTCAGCTTTTACTGTGGAAGAGCCTCATACATTGGGACTCGCCCACAGTGAACTCATGATGAAAGAGACTGCATGTGGATTTTACCGGTGTCCCCCTGGTGAGAGTAGGCTGCACGTGGTAGATTCCCGTCATACGCAGCCCAGGAGCAGGTACAGATAGAATGGTGTGGCAAGAATTATACAGAGTTGGGTGGTGACATGGAATAGGCTTTATACTATGGAAAGACAAATGTAAGGGAAAGTCAGTGTGCTTTACTGTTTTCACTGAAGGAACACTCCATTATTCTCCTATGAAGATGGGGACCACATGGGGTAGTTTCACTTGCCTAGGGCCTACAAATTCCAGACATGCACCAAAGTATAGTGTAAATTGTGTAAAAAGAAGTATTCTGCGGAGTCCAAAGCCACATCTGCACTGCTTGTGGGTAATCCAGAAATGCCATATTCCACTGACTAAGCTCATAACCAGAGCCTGACTGGGTGTGACCCCGTCAGGCTGGATAAATTGCCTTCCTCCCCAAGCTGTAGCATCAGGGGCCTAGCCCTTCACTGCAAGCATTTCAAGGGTGAAGGTCTCCTCTCCAAGAAGGAGAGATAAGGGTGGAGCTACAGATCATCCATCAGCAGTTGTCACCTGGTTCCAGGCAACAGGCTTGAAGAGAAGGCAGCATGGGGGAAGGGGGCTTTTCAGAGACCATGTGGCATAAGACCCCTGGACGATGCCATTTTCAACCATTCCAGAGGCCTGTGCAGGTAGGTGGGAGCAGGGGCAGAGAAGTGCTGTGTCGCTGCAGGATAGGGCGGAAGAGCCTTCCTGCCAGCCCACTCCAAATTCTTTTGAAAGGTCTTGCACAGGAAGAGAGCTCTCTATGGGGTGCGGACTGCTGAGGAAGACTGGTGCTGGAGCCTGGCGCCATGGGCAGTTGGGAGGAGGAACCCCCTGACTGTCCCATGACCCTGGATTGCACCTGTGGGGGAGTCCAGGACCAGTGAGCAGAAGCCTGGGCCACTGTGCAAGAAAAAAAGAGGCCCAGGAGGAGAGCCAGGTGAAAGGCTGGCACAGGGAACCAGTGAAGTCCGCTACCTGCTGAGTTACCCCTCTTGGAGGCAAGGAGGGCAAAGGAAATTGCTCCAGATGGCTAGAGCTGGCGATCCGGAGCAAAAAGAGGCCAAAATGGTGAAAATCGGCCTCCTGCGGGCCAAGATATACCCCACAGAAGGTAGGTGGCCTTTGACCTCTGAGAGGACCGATGAAGTATGTGGGGCTCCACCGCCGGTCCTGGATGTGCCACCGGGGTGGGTCAGGTCCCAGGGGCTGCACCAGAAGAAAGAGAAAGTCAGGGAGCGCAGCCACACTCCCCATGAATGAGCCCCAGGAGCCTACCTTGGCCCCCGATGAAGAGAAAGTCAGGGAGCACCGTCGCGCTCCCCGTGAAGGTGACCAGGGGGTACCAGGTGCCTAACCTGGCCCCCAATAAAGTGGGAAACAGGGAGCGCCTTCGCACTCCCCATGAAGTGAGCTCCAGGGGCCCGGGACCCCAACCCCGGGCCCCGCTGATGTTGAAGTTGGGGAGCGCTGTCGTGCTCCCCATGAAGAATTCTAGGGCCCGGGACCCGCAACTCCGGGCCTTGGTAAGGTGGGGGGGAGGGGGAGTGCTATCGCACTCTCCCACCATGAGGAACGCCGAAGATGGGGAGCGCAACAACCTCCTAGGGGCTCGGGACGCCCAACTCCGGGCTCCGGTGATGCCTGAAGGAGGGGGAGTGCCGCTGCACTCCCCCTGTGGTAGGAGGAAGGCGGGGGGAATGCCATTGCACTCCCCCAGGTCCCGCCAGACCAACAGCAGCCTCCATGTCTGAATGGATGCGCTGGCTCCCGTGGCCGCACAGGAGGATGCCGGTCGGGCGGAGAGCCGACCGGAGCAGCCGGGGGTGGGCTCTGCGAGCTGCAAACACCCCACATGTGGAAGGACGGGGTCCGAGTGGGACCGTGCCCGTAACGAGGATCCAAAGCAGTGTGAGGCCACCACCGATGGCAGCGCAGCTCTCCCTGAGCAGCGGGGGAGCTGCTGCTATGTTATGCACCAAATGAGTAAACGAACCCCACAATGCCTAGCGAGGCAGGTGGAAGCCTGCAGGCAACCTGGTTATTTAGGCGTGTGGTAGTCCCAGGAGGATGGGGCCACCACTGTTGGTGTGCAGCGGGAGCTGCAGTACCAACGCAGTCTCCCCCGTCACGAAGATGGGAAGTCCCTCCCTAAGTATCTGGGGGACTTGAAAGAAACAACCCCTCAACGGCTCAGCAATGCGCCAATAGCATCCTGTGGCTGGAACTTTTGTTCTTCAGTTGGGGGTGCATTTGGGACTGCACCAAGGTGTGACGGGATGAGCTCGGGATCTCAGGAGAAGGGCATCCCCTGGAGGTGAAGAGGTGCATTTGCACGAGAATTGCATTAACCTAATGTTATTTCTTTTGAGGCACTGAAAGTCACATGTGTTATGTGAAGTCATAAGCAAAGTGGGGTTATGTTACTGGACATTCCTGCTAGGTTGTCTGGCTTTATATGCTTAATCATGTGATTATAACTGTGATGCCTTTTAGGGGCTTTAATTGCAATGCATTATAACGGTTATCAACTATGATAAGTACTGTCATTTCAAGGGATGCCTAAAAATGTATTATTGCAGCTGGGTTAGGTGAAGAACAACCCAGACTGTTAGCCACAAAGATGTAGAGGTGTATACTATATGGTCAGTATGAGATGCTCGGGCAGGGTTATGTGTCACCATAGCCTGTGCGCGTATTTAAATGCTTGGTAAGATAATAGGGTGGGTCGCCACTTGGATGGACTGCATTAGGGGGCAAGATGATGTGCATATATGGGAGTGGTGGTACTAGACCCACACCCCTCCCTGCGGGAGGGGTGGAAATGTTATGCAAGGTCACAAAGTAATTCCAACAGCTTATGTACATTTGTAAATTGTTGCATAGTATTGAGTAGTAAGTGAGTTCATAAATGTACTCTTACTTTTATAAAGCAAAGTACAGACTGAACAATCAATTGAGTGTTATCTCTGCGTACTGAAAAATTGTGATTACTAGCCCTCACCACCTCCCTTGAGTAAGCCGTAGAATGCTCTGCAAGGCTACCCTCTGAGAGTCAAGTGCTACAATGGGGTGTTTGGTTCCCAGTGAAGGAGAAATTTAGTCATGTTATTTGTGCAGGCCTCACAGATACGGCCTCGTTTTCTAACAATATTTAGCACAAACATTTTAACAACACTCACAGTCACTGGATGATGTCATTAGCGATGTAATATGTGAGGTCATAAGCAATGCATTGTGGGAGCAAGAGTTCTAAAACAGCAGAATTTCACTGGTTTTGTATGAGTGAAACCTGAGCCCAACTAGAACGTCGCTGTAACCTTTTTTATTTTAGTGAATATATGTGTGCGTATTATATATTAGTATACATACATACGTAACATCTCCACAGCCCTAGTAATCCCTTTCGTCCCTCAATGTTTTGCTGAGAAGTTCCTTTTAACGTACATGGTTTCTGCGCTCTACATGAGCAGACACTCTGTATTAGAATTTGGTGACAAATGGAACTCAGATCTGTAGACAATGTTTTAATCAGTATTAGTTCAATTGAATATTCACTTGCTCTCTAGTTATAGATAATATAGATTTGTGACTTTAATAATCATTGACTTGCCCTACGCCCAGTGCTTAATTTGTAAAATATGAAGTGCAGGTGCTCCAATCTTTGTCGGAGGCCACACCCATTTCTCTGGCTCCACCCACTTCGTCCACCGGCTCCACCCACTTCCTGTATTAGCTCCACCCACATCCTCAACTGGCACTGCGAAAAGTCAGATGAATTTCAGCAAGGGAGCCTTCCTCATAATAAAGTTTTGATAGGAGGTTTCCCTGCCCTGAGAACATTTTGAAAAAGATTCAATCAAAAGTGCATTTAAAGCACAAATTTGGAATAAATTATCAGAAATCACAAATGCATTGAAAAGGGACAATTCCAGTGCTCTATGTGCTGATTTGGGGAAAAGGACAATACTGGGGTAGGGTATGCCCTTTTTAACCCCTTGAGTGCCCATGACGAGATGGTCTCGTCATGGGCCGCGGTTGCGCTGTGCCCATGACGAGACTATCTCGTCATGAGCCCCGCCCGCTAATGAAACGCCCGGCACAGGGCGTGGAAAGGGCGGGGCACTCAAGGGGTTAATAGAGTCTATGCAGTGACTGAGTCTATGGCATCAAAGATACAACTTTTACAGCTTATGTGAAGAAATAAACCAAAATGTAGTGAAAACACGAGTCAAAACAGATAAGCTGAATAAAATCCTGAAATGCACATGATTGAGTCACTTTGTCACTTCCGGAGGCCGAAGGGGTTTGGGATTCATAAATAGAGTTAGTATTCCATTAAAGCGATTACTATTAGAGAAACATTTAAAAAAGATGATAAACAATTGGACTTATTATAACGTACTCCCTGGAGCTATACTACTCTCCCCCCCCACTGCCCTTAACCCCACGCCTTTGTCATAGGATGTATTTTAACTGGATATGCCAGCGTGATTGTCGAAAAATTTGAAAGTCACACCCCAAATCTTTTTAAACAAGATTCTAATAATTCACAATGCTTGCAGCACTGCTGCCATAGATGGGCTGCGGTACTCCACTGCTGACTATTCACCCAGGAGTATGGTAATGTTTGTTGCTGCTGTAAGACGTCAGTGCCTTCACTCCATTGCTGACCATCCCTCCATTGCCTCTATGAATGCTCTAGAGGGGCTGCTGCTTCCCATTGCTGGGTGGGTCCCCAGGTCTAGAGTAACGTTTCTTAGCACAGAGGGGCTGGTGCATTGATCCCATTGCTGACTGTACCCCAGGGCTGTGGTGATGCCAGTGGTCGAAGTGGGGGGGGAAAAGTGGGGAACTGTGGGCGGGGAATCAGAGGGTGGGAATAACCCAGGATTGGATCAGATGTGGCCGAAAGAGCAAAATATACCAATTCTTTGTATTTGTTTCCCATTTCACTAACCGGTTACAGCTTATTACGTTATTTAATTCAACCAATGGATACACATATTTATTTGGTTTAATATGAGTTATTGATATTAAAATACATTCACAAAGTGGAATATGTTTCCAATCACATAACATCCCAAATACACTGAAAAGTGGAATCACAAGCCATTTGTCTCTGAGCAATTGAGTTTCTGTCATCAGCACTTCTCCTTTTTTCCACAAGAGCAATTCAAACATGAATGGCAAAATATCCTAGTTTGCAAATGTTTTCCACATATTTATGGCTTTGCCATATTTGCCACATAATGCATCATCTGCTGCTTAATCTGACGATTTTAACTAATAAATTGTTTTAAGCTCAAACGGATCAAAAGTTACTAAAAAATGTGACGTGCTGCTGTGAAGTGGAGGGCCCTTTGCAAAGGTTGATTGGTCACCTTTCTCACTGCTGCATTTGTATGTAATACTGGTACTAATAAGGACAAATATTTGCAGAGACTGTTAGCTGTTTGACTGTAAAAATGTCATAATAATAAAATATCATAAAATGTACAGTCCCATTAATACCAGTGTGGATTGTGGTGGACAGGCCCTCAAGACTAACCCACACCTGCCACCGCTAGGGTCCACCTGCTGGTGCTAGGACACCAGGGCTTCTAAGGTCTTGCGGGGCCTTCTAAGGTCTAGCATGGGAATGGGATCCCTCAGTAGAGTGGTCTGGTGGACTGGTCATGAAGGCTGAACCTGGTTCCCCAGTTCCAAATTCGGCAGCTCTGACTATGGTGCCACATCCTCTCCCCCACTGAACACCATACCGCCCCACTGAGCAAAACTCGCACTGCCTTCAGCTACAACCCAATTGTGCCCGCTATAAACACCTGAATGTGACTCAATTCAAATTACGTACTAGACAAGAGCAATATACTGCCTAAAAAGAAAATAATATCATCATGGAAAACGCAAACACTCATAGGCAGGCAGCTAGATTAAGTAAAGCAGGTGCGTATAAGGAGGAACAACATGGTTACCTTCACACATTTCTGAACAATGAGCGTAAAAGCGTTAATGCTTTTGCCTGACAAGTTATGGACATGACTACAGGGCCCAGAAGGGACCCGTTTCAATGCCCATTGCTTATATCCTTACAATACGTAAGCAGTATGGTGAACACACAGCCCCTGTTTTGTTTTCCAATCCACCCCTCAAGCAGGCATTTCAGTACCTCCAGGAATGGTGCACTTTCCCACCCAGGGAAAACAATGGTGTTCAAAGAGAGACAATAACATAGAAGTAGTGCTTACCGGCAAACACTGTAAAGTGGCGCTAATGTGTTTGGGTGTGAAGAAAATCACTCTGGCCACTTTGCGACCGCTCTGTGTTGCTGTGGTTATTTATTTTTCATATTTTGAATGTTTTATTTCTCTCCATCTCGAGGCTGCACTTTGAAATTGAAAATTTCAGAAAAAGACCACGTTTCCAGCAGAAGTGTTTTTTCTTTCTTTGGACCCATTTCAAAAGGGAACAAATAAACGAAAGGAGGAAAGACAGGGTAATACCAGTTTCTTGAAGTCACGGTTTTCAGTGAGTGAGGTGGAGCGAGACAGAAACAGAGGGAAGAAGAGGAAGAAGGGGGGGCAGCTGCCAGTGGCAGAGCAGAAGTGGACACTGTCATAGTATTCTCTGGGCCAGAAAGAAAAGACAGTCCATTTCCTTCTCTGCTCACCCCGCACCTCCCCGAACGCCAAGCATTATCTATAGGCCTTGATGATTTCTGGCGTCCTGGGATGCCTCTTTAAAATGAAAAAGCAGGGAAACGGAACCTAATCAATTAAAGAAGTAGGGGCACGCCGTGCCCTGACGATCCCGCCCACTTCGACCGCTGGGTGCATGCTCGGTGCCCGTATTTGCCTTCGAAATTATAAAAATGCAGGTGTCCCGGGCTCAGTGACTCTTCGTACCCGTCACACTACTGAGTCTCAAAGGAGGGTGAAATCAGGGGCTTTTGGCGGGGGTGGGTCGTGGATGTCAACAGAAGGGACCTTGTTTTTGGAGGATGAGGAAGATTTACAGAGCTGGTGAGCCGATCAGATTCCGTGGGAAGCATTTATCATGTTTTTTGTTGTTGCAAATATTTATAGCGCGAACTCGACCCGAAGGTATTGGAGCGCTTTACATAGCGACGTATTTACATTACACATTAAGGCACGGGGAAAGTAAGTGATTTGCCCAGAATCACATGATGTGAACGCGACCTCGAAGCTCGAACCCTGATTTCCAAGAGGTTTAGTAAAGTTTTAACTTCTTACCTTTATCGTGGTGAGCCGGCCGGCAGGGACACACACTGGCTGCACTGCCTTTGCTCAGTGAATAACTGATTGTATGATTAGGCGGCCGCCGCGGCCTGGCACTGCTTGCTACCATACGGTACTGCACTGTTCTACTGCCTGATCGATGCCTGCACAGGCGTCCCCCTTCTCTCAATGTGGTCGGAGGTCGCCTGTTTTGAACAACGGTGATGACTCGTGGTGGGCAGTGTGAGCTGCGGTGGTTATGCTGGGGGCAGGCGTGGCCATGTGAAAAAAATCTGCGCGCTCTGCGCGCACAGCCCCTCCCCCACATCAGAACCAAAATCCAGCCCGGCGCCCGCCCAAATAAATCAGTGTCACTGCAAGTGGCAACACTGCAACGGTCAACACTGCACTGTGATTGAACGAAGTGCCGCAGCGCGCGGCCGCCACGATCAACATATATAATTTATGAATTGGACTTGGGCTCAGCCTCAGGGCAGGCGAGGTGATTAAGAAGTGTCTCACACACCCGCAACGGCGCAACCAGACACTGTTAACCGCGCCGTGGCTCACAGTGAACACGCTGCTGAGTCTGCATGCACCGAGTACAGCCTTACGGTAAATTTTAAAAAACAGCAATGTGTGACGTGTGCAGCAGATGCATAGACCCGGCCCTGATAATTAAGTGCCGGTGCTAAGCACCGGAAAGCTCCGGCACAAATTAAGCACTGCCTACGCCCCATCTGGCGACTTATCGCCTGGTTTCTCCAAGACAGGGACTATGAACAAGTTATCGGGGAAGAGATTAAGCAATACTTTCTGCATAACGAGGGAACGGTTGACTCCCAGGGTACACTATGGGCAGCTGGCAAGGCCACAATCAGGAGTTTCACCAAAGGGAATCTCAAGCAAAAACTCTTGGCACAAGAAGAGCATCTCTCCGGTCTGAAGGGCCAGGCCCTTAATCTGGAGCAGACCACTGCTGCAATGGAGCGTGAGGTTGGCAACCAGCAACTCAAACTTCTGCAAGAAGAAATACGTCATGTCTCCCTAGAATCGGCTAAGCAGATGTGGAGGTCCTCTAAGGCCAGAGTTTATGGGTGGGGAGATAAAAATTGTAAGCTTCTTTACTGGCTTGCGTCTAGCCAACCCGATAGTTCTAGAGATTCTGGATACGGAAGAACATACACACCGCGCTCCCACAACTATCGCACAGGCCTTCACAGGATATTACGCATCCCTCTACTCAGCAACCCCATCCCTGGGACCAGATTCTGATCCCCAGTTTCTGAAGGATGTCCCCCTCCCAGAACTGTATGATCCTGAAGTGTATCGGCTGGACCAGCCCATTTTACTGGAAGAGATTGAGGAAGCTGTCTCATTAGTAGCATCTGGGAAGAGGCCAGGCCCAGACAGGTTCCCGGTGGAATACTATACTTGGGCTTTCCTGTTTTCAGTTTCTATCTTTGGTAAATTCTGTTGTTTTTTTTCTGTTTTTTCAATACCTTAAAAAATACAGTGGTTACACATTTTCGCGCCATTAAAAACAACAGAAACAGTGGTTTTCCAGAGTTTATGGAATTTTAATTTAATTTTAATTATTGCTTGCTTTCTGCACTGATCGTACATGTTTATAGATAGTTTATGCACAGGGTATATGAGGTCCAAATACATTTTTACTGCACTAGAATGGACTACAAAGTCAATAGCATTCTTCATTAACTCTGAGGATTGTAAAGATGCTTTCAGCATACCATCTAACAAGTGGCAAGGATCTCTTACAGGGAAGCACTTCAGCTCAGGTATCGATTTTGACAGACCATCATTCAACCGTTTCACATACGTAGCTGAATGAATGCAAATACAAAAAATATCACTCCAATCTTTATTGAACTTGGTAGGAACTTTTTTCAGCAGCATCGCAAGTGACGATGCGTTCCATTTTTACTAAACATCTGGTGTCATGTTTTCACCACTATCTCAGATGCTTGGTGAGAACATTCTGTTCACATATACCGGTTACTACATTTTGCATTGAATGTTTAAAGCTTG
Source organism: Triturus cristatus (assembly GCF_964204655.1). Lineage (NCBI taxonomy): Eukaryota > Metazoa > Chordata > Amphibia > Caudata > Salamandridae > Triturus > Triturus cristatus. The sequence continues at coordinate 588,579,401 of NC_140589.1, forward strand.
GGGTGGTTGGCAATTCACTTGCAATCAATACTGACTCACTGGAAAAGGGAGCTGATGTATCAAAGGATTTCACCCATTCTCTGTCTGTGGGTAAATCTGAAGGTACATATTAGGAAAGATTCTTACGAAACCAACCTTTTTACCTATCCCTGAAATCAAATGTAGTCAAAATATCAAATATGATTTTGATATTTCCCCGATTCTCTACAGTTTATAAAATAACTAAAGACCTAAAACATGCTTCTAAACACTGCATATTTAGGCCAAAGACCCCAAAACTGAAAAAAGCAGAAGGAAGAAGAGACAATGTTTTAGTGGCATCCCTAAACAAAACTCAAGCAGAATAATGTTAGCCCAGTCTTTCTTGATGCTACCTTGTATAACAAAGTTACATTGTATTGGCCCCTTCAGAAAGAAATAAAAATGTCTTTCATTCATTTTTTCCTTTCTTTGAATGGCACTTAGTTTGTGGTTGCAAAGGTGTTTCTTCAGTGTTTATATGTTTACACCAGTGATGGCTATTTTCCTTTTGGTGGGGTTTTATCAGTTATTATAGGTTTAAACCTAAAACCAGATAGCCTAATTATACTACATTTAAGGATATCTTGGTACCAAGCCTTCACGCCCTCTATGAAGAGGTGGTGGAGAAAGATGCCTTCCCACCAGACATTGACATGGCTACTGTTGTAGTCATCCCTAAAATGCATCCTCATGCTCTGACTTCGGTCCGATCTCTCTCATCAACACCGAAGTCAAAATCTATTCCACTATCCTGGCCACATGCCTTAGATATGTACTTGTTATCCTAATACACCCCAATCGAATGCGGCTTTATGCTCCATCACAGCACGATGCACTGCTTGAGGCGTCTGCATGTTGCACTGGCCCACCGCCATCTCCTCTCAGCATACCTGGCTTTGCTATGGATAGATTTAGAAAAAGCCTTCGAAACAATGGACTGGCGATACTTAGAGGACATACTAATGAAAGTGGAGTTCGGTCCACACTTCCGGAGGCTGATATGTGTACTTTACTCCAACCCGTTGGCTCAGCTCCAGATAAATGGTGTGCTTTCTGACATCTTCCCTATCCGTCAGGGAACAAGGCAGGGCTGCCCCCTTTCTCCCCTCTTATTTGCCCTAGCGATAGAATCACTTGCCCAACTCAGCCAGTGCCAGTGGGTACCATTCGATGGTGGGATGGGATGACAAACCTTTTTCTTTATAACTTGGCTACCTGCATCTTGGTGCTACACGATTGGTTCTCGGGGTGGGGTGTGGTCTGACCCGGCATCCAAGCTGGGTAACCTGGAGTTCCACCAGATCCAGGCACTGTTCTATGGCGCTCCGATTCCTCACGCTGTCCTGGCAGTGATTTGAACGGTCCTGCTCACATGACGCTCTGCACTGCGATATACACAATGGGATGGTACGCTCACACTACAGACACCCCTGTCACACGGAATCTGGCTGGTGGGGGGAGGTGGCAGCACTAGAGGGATTCCAGAGATGGGATCTAATTGGTATCACACTGCTTGAAGATGTATAGTTGGGGAGACACCTGCATACCATTTTCAAGACTTGCAAAACATATACTTCCTTCATTACACTCAGTTCTATAAATACCTACAGCTCCGGCATGCTATCACCCTCCACGTCCCTGCGGACACTGCACTCCCTGAATTTGGCCCACTGGAAACCAAACTCCTCATGGGTAACCTAGGGAAGGGGGAGGAAGGGTGTTCCAGATCTACTGCTCTCTCAACAACTCCCCAACCACTTTAGACTATCTGAGAAACCATTTGGACAAATGGCTTGGCCCCCTGTAAGAGGAGGACTGGCGTGACGCCCTTATGGCCCCCCGGGTGATTACCATCTTGGCCAGGCTCTGTCTAATTCAGATTTACTATCTTCAATGCACTTACATGACCCCAGTCAGATTGCACCATGCGGGCTCTCTCCTGCAAAGCGCAGAGGAGCCCGCTGATTTTTATCATATGGCCTGGTGCTGCACAGCTCTTCCTCGATATTGGACAGCAGTAGCAAGTGAACCGAGTGCCACACCAAGATGCGAGGTCCCGCTTAGCCCCTTGGTCCTTATCCTGGGAGTCATGGAGGTTTTGGGGGGCTCCCGCGCCGACAGTGCATTCCTGGGGATGGCTACCATGGTGGCCAAACGAGATAGCAGCGACATGTAAGAACCCTGTCCCCCCTATTATCTACCGCTGGTGAAGGGACTGGACTGGTGGGCCATGCAGGAAAAACCAGTGTATGAGGTGAGAGGGTGTCCAGCCAAATACGACCGTGTGGAGGGCAAGTGGTTGGGCTTCACGGTCTAATGGGGCAGAAGGAGGGCAATGATGAACTTTGAGCTCAGAACATGTTTACACCAACTGTAAAGCGATGGGGCAGCAAAATCCTGGCAAGACCGTGAAAATACTACATGCCAATTTGTAAGGAACTATTGTGCGGTCCTAAAATTAATCACACACAATAATATATTCTCATTTGTTCAAATGATGCTTTGTTCCTAATAAAGATAACTACGCATAGAGTTCTGACTACACAGAGATTGACTGGAAAATAAACTACGACTCCCATAGGCTCACAGGTGTCATGTCTTCTAGGAAAGGGCATTGTTATACAAGTAGGTCAGCGGTATAGCTGGCCCAGACAGAAGAGATATGCCAGGGACTTCCTGGGAGGAGACAGGTAGCACTGGTTTTCCTCACACTACATCGAAGAAAGCAGAGAGAAGAAGACGTGCGCTCCCCATCAGTAGGTCATGTGTAAGAGCTGAGGAATTATGAGTTAATGGCCTTACGCCAGGTGCTTTCTTTTATGCAGAGTGTTATGTCTACCAGTGCTGTGAAGAGGAACCAAACCAGAATAGGACAATTGGTGCCGAGGGTAGGTTCGAAGATCACGCCTGCAGACAAAGGAGGCAAGTAACACAAGAAAGTACCAGTGTTGAAGAAGCACACATGACCTGCAACTAGCATACAGCTTTAAAAAAAAGCAGGAATTCTCGGTGCTACAAGCCATGCATGCTTCTTCCGAGCAGTGGCCATTTTGAAGTCAGGCAAGTTGAGGGACAGCACTTTGATGTCCATAGGGTGGCCATCTTGAAGTCAGGCGCCCCGAGTCAAACTCACTAAAATCAATGAGGCAGCCATATTGCAATCAGGCAATTCAGGAATAACTCATTGAAACCTACTGAGACCGCTTACTAAGGTCAGACACCAAGCCAGAATGGCTTCTGGAAAGAATCCTCATAGCTGGGGAGCATCAATGTCAGATCATCTCTATGAGGAAAGTGTGATGGTGCCAGAAAGAATATGGCTGTCACGTTTGAGTGAGCTCTCTCAGATTCGAAAAAGAAGAGCAACACCAGCGGGATAAGCAACAAAGCGAGGTGTGCCGGGAATAGAAACACCACTGAAACACAAAAAGAAAACTAGCACACAAGATCGCTACCCAAGAGGGCCAACAAATAATACATACCAAAGTGCACACATGGCAAACATCATAGTGAGCAGCCCTGTGGCATCGTCATACTTGCACTTTCCGGCATCATGCCAGTGGGAAAAGTAACAAAAAGCTAACCCCTGCATTGAAGTGCCACCCCCAGTGACACAGACCAGCAACCAGAGTTTGGGTCCCAAATGGAACCGGTGGCTGTAGTCACTGGTTGAATTTCTTGCAGCACCCGGTGAGTGAAGAACAAACAAAGCCTGCAACTACTACTTTAGCTGCTGGGGTTGAAGGCCGATGCATAATCAGGACCTTTTCAACAAAGAACGCAGAGACATATGAAAAACTCTAAGATCCACTACATGTCCATTTCAGCACAAAGATAGAAGTGGATCAAGAACATCTCATCTTCCACTCAGCATGCCAGGAACCAGGTGAATCATTAACAAATTTCATTACAAGGTTACAAAGTCTGGTACAAAACTGCAATTTTAAAACATTCACAAGTGAGGACGCAATTTGACTCGGGGTAATTGAAGGTTGTTCAACACCAGACATGAAGCGCAAGATCATCCAAAACCAGCTCTCACTAAAGTAAATCTTTAGGAGGCCCAAAGCAGGAGAGTGGGCCAAAGCAAGAGATTTGAGTCTCAATGCAAGAAGGGACGACAAGAGAAGTTAGATTTTTCTCATGTCAGTGAGTAATGCCCAAGAGACCGAAAGAGAAGGAAAGAGCGAGGGAAAAGACAGACCAGAAACAAGATGTCACAATAGATGATGTGACATGAAATACTGAGATTCAAGAATACACCTAGCAGAGGAGGACGGCAAATGAAAAACCTCAACAATTAGGGCTCATGAAAGCCAAACTGAAATAACTTTAATGAGCCATTCATCAAACTTCCCAGACTATTCCGAAGAAGCATCAAGCAGCAGGACAGATTACACAAATGGCACAGACGACAGCTTGCCCAAATAGCAGGAAGAAGAATTAAACTACAAAAGATTGTACAATTCACCCGGTCCCTGAAAATTTATATGCAAACACACTCCAGACACTCATGTCAATAAGGAGAAAACTGATAGGTGACAGTTAACATCGCATGAGAGGAACAGAGACATAATGCACTGGGGCCAAACAAAAGAATGAAACACTCAAATATCAAATGACCCCCCGGTGCACGAGCATATGAGATACTTCAAGAGATTGAACCAAAGAAACGTCCCAAAGATATCTGACTCACCAGAGACTCACCAGTCAGACCACACCCAAAAGAACTTCATCAAAGGAAATCACCAGAAAACTCATCCGATTCAAAAAGCATGTCAGCGCAATCATTCAGGTCAATGGAATCATCTGACATGTCAAGACAGAGAAAAAACCCATGCCGTCAATCGCCCAAATGCACAGTGGAATCTGAGAACTTTCGCCCCCTTCAGAGCAACACATCACAATCAGATGACTCAGAACAATCTCCTACCCTACAAACAACCATTTCAGTTACATTCATATCAAGACATGAACGTTATTTATACCTTCACCTATGATGAAGGCGGCCCTGCTGACTCAAAGAACTCACAGAATAAGAACTAACGTATGTAAAATTTCCCAGAAATATTGCCTCATCCCTCCTTAAGAGAGGGCAAATGTGTTGGCAGAGACATGTTGTTTTCTAGGAAAGGGGGATGAGAAAGGAACATGCAGATGCCCAGATTGCCAAAGACTTCAACATTCCCATAGATGACTGGGAGTGAGTGAGGGAAGCAAGACAAGTAAACTGGTTAAAGAGGCAACCACTGCCCTCGTCAAGCCATGGAGACAGAACAATACTCACCCCACCAACAAACACTTTGCAACAGAAAACACTCTCAACATCCACAGAACAAAGAAACCAATCAAGGAGCCTAAAGGATGCTCACCTCACTGATGGACACACCTGCAACAGACATCAGTTTAAACATCCACAGAACCACTCTAAACATTCGCAGAGCGAGAAACTAACTAGAGAGCCCAAAGGATGCACTAAAGAGATTGACTGAATTTCTTTGTGAGTGAGGGAGGGGGAGGGGGGTCATGCCATCTAGGAAAGGACATTGTTACATAAGTGGGTCAGTGGACTAGCTGGCCCAGACAGATGTGAGATTTGAGGAACTTCCTGAGAGGAGACGGGAAGCACTGTTTTCCCTCTCAATACATCGAGGGAAGCAAAGAGAAGAGTATGTGTGGAGAGTAGCTTCAGATCAGTAGGCCATATATAAGAGCTGAGCAATTAATAAAGATTAGTTAATAGCCTTAAGCCAGGTGCTATCTTTTATGCAGAGTGTTATGCTTGCAAGTGCTGTGAAAAGAAACCAATCCAGAACAGGACAACAGGGACATACCCAGGGGCGTAGATTGGTCAGTAAGATTGTGGGGTTGTCAGCATTATATTTTCCGTACATCAAGCTGGCATATAATGTTAAAATACACTATATGACAAGCAGGGTGCATGAATGAGGCTTAAGAATCAGTGGAAAGGGAGTGGAATACAGATTAATAGGAGTAATAAAAGAGAAACAATATTTTGCAAAATAAAACAAATGTGGCTTTCAAAACAGAGATGAGAGAGTGGGAGTGTTTTTGTCAGTGTATGTATGCAAAACTCTAAGGTGAAATCCAACAGACACCTCACCATACCTGACTCAAAGCAGCGGTACCCAACTATTCATCTGAAAATGCATGTATTGGGGGGTGTAACACCCCCTTGAACCTACACCACTGCATGTACAATAAAATACGTAACACCTGCAGGCATCACCTAAACCTGCTCAGCACATCATTTGGCATTTGTTCGATGTATGGGGACCCAGACAGCTGGGACAATGACATTGGGGGGTAAGCAGTGGTCTACTGCCTGGCTAGCCTTCATATGTTTACTTGAAATAAACAATTTCAAAGAAGGTGGCACTATGATAAGATTGCTAACAAGAGTGTTACCATTTCCTAGCACCTGTCGAGCTGGCTCAGGTTCACTTACACAGAGCCTTTTTAATTTTAGCTTTAAGGACAATGGTGCTCAGATAGGTTCACTGGTGAAAATGATGACAGATTGATAGATTACACCGAATATGCCAAGAAAATATCTCACAAAATTGAGAACTGTGTTTGGGATGAGTGATTTTATGTGATGCCATCATACTTAACAACATAATATTTTACCCATTCCTAGCTATCTTACCGTCGGCCCATCAGGGTTGAGATATGCTCGCACAATGCAGTGTGCAGATTAGTAGTACAGAACATTGTCCACTTAGGTCCAATATGACAATATTTGTCAGATCATGAATGGAAGCCGGCAACATTAGATCGAAAGAAAGTGATGTCTCATGTTTAGCAAAGCAATAAAAACATATTGAGGAGCACAGGCTTAAAAAAAAAAAAAAAAAAAAAGAGTCAAAACAGATCACTAAAATGGATTCATACAGATCATATAGGAGACTTGCATACCTTGTCTAACACCTATTTATATACATTTAAATACAGCCCAGATACACTTCTCCAGCTTCGAAAATGTAACCAACTTTTGTCTAATTTGGGAAAAGGTAAAATGTTTGTTAAAGGCATACAATACATGCTCGGATTGCAGTGTTCACGTAAAGTCACTTCACTGATATGTGAATCGTGTGTTTCACGAAATCATTATAGTTTTGCAAGCTTTGTTATACTACTCGAATTCTAACGGTTTACGGAATTTTCTTTCAGAGTCCCTTTGTGTCTCTTACAACAGCCAGTGTTTTTGTCCTTGAAGGGAACCACCATGATGGTTTTTTTCAACCTACAAAGATAACCACTGAGCTGGCAGTCATTTCTACATTTGCCAGATAGTAGTTCATCAGGGTGGTGAAGGTGAAGTGATGTGCCACCCTGATAAGAGGAGTACCATCTACAAAAAAAAGTAATCAGGCCAAACTTTTCTGTGGTTTGTATGTTTATTAATAATGATTGTATATTGTGTCTTATAAATACAGGAATACCTGAAATGTATGATTTTTTTTAAGAGGTTTGTGAAACTGCAAGTGCAAAAAGTAGATATCAAACATGCAAATGAGTTTAGAAGGAACTCCGGCATAATAATATGGTGTTCAGTTTATTTGGTAAGAGATTAAAACCAGAAGTGTACAGAAACCATAAAAACATTTTTTAAATGCTTTAAACCCTATGAATTTTTCTGTATGTTGACTGATTATCAAGCAAGAAACGCAATGAAAATCAAATTGATTTTTTTCCCCCAGAAATGACACAAAACCTGGCATTTCTGCTCAACTCTTGCCCACACAAAGGTGTCAGTAATACAAAGGTTTGCAAAAATCTGTGATGAATCTCCTGATATTTTTTGATTGCATGAAGGTTCTCACCAACATCACACACATATGGGTAGTCCCATATATATTTAAGCACCCTACAGCATCGCCTTCACTCTTTTGCCTATAGATACAATCACAGAATTGTCAACCAAGTTATAGAAAACGATGCTTCTGATTATGTTCACCATAAGAGACTGCCCAGGAGGATTCATGGAATAGAGGATGTCTTTCTAGGAACAAAGTAACAATCAACACTACCATTCTTGGTTCTATGTCCCCGAGTACCCGAGTCAAGAAGGTGGCTTAACTGGAGGGGTGATCGCTTAATAGGAGTTTACACATGAACTAGGAAGGAAACAACGTTAAAAATGATTTGAAAAAAGTTGAAAGCATTCACAAAAATGTCTAGTTTTGAACAGCCATCACGAAACCTAAATCTAGTAAAATTTGAATCGAATTTGTACCACAAACCTTTGCGAACTTGGTCACATGACTTGTATGTAGATCACTAGTGTCTTTAAAGGGTCAAAGCTGCACCTTGAAGATGAACTCCAAAAAAGTACTTGCAAGAAGTAGTTAAGTGGTCAAACACTGGCTGACAACCATTTGAACAATTTCATCACAATATAATACAAACCAAAAGTAAGCAATATAGCCATCGGCTTTAAAGAACAAACTTCCAACAACTTCTCAAAACTTGAATTGGTCTTGTCTGCATTGTGCATCACCTATAACATGTAACCGTGAAGATGCTAGTTTCATTACATGGAAAACCCCATGTAAATAAAACCAAAAAATTACACAAAACTCTGGTAAAAGCTACATTATAGTTACAAATCTTAAAAACACACATTAAACTATTTTAGAAGCTTAATTTAAAAATTAAAAGTTATTTAAAAAGTATTTCGAATTTCTGCAGAAATGGGAACATCTGTCCCATTTTAATGATATGTTCGCCAGCGTCCACTGTGCCAGCAATAATTGCTTTCTTAAGTCCATGCTTTCAACACGCATTTTGAGACAGCAAAACAGCTGGCGGATAAGGCACAGATTTGCGGAGATAAAATTAATCACCAGAGAAACAAATGCTCACTTTTTTAGCAGCTCTTCAAGCTTTTTAAAATATAGGGGGTATTGTATTATAAAACGCACCAACACTATGCATCCGTACAAGGGCTTCGTATCCCTATGTCCTTTGACAGAGACTTTCACCTATTAGGCAGTTCATACAGAAAGCATATTTTGATTAAATAAAACGATTGAAAATCTAGGCCCAATGATTATCGAATTTACAAGTAGTCAAAGGAAAAGTTGCAGTCCTTAAGGTCAGAAGAATTCTAGGATGGAGTTTGCAGCACATGACTAGATTTTATTTGAGTACCAATCACGTAGTACTCTTATCTCAGAGGTATACACATTTTACCAACAAGAAAGAAGCCAGACACATGTAAGCATAGCGACATGGCTCTAATGTCCGGTTACGGTATGAATAAAAAAATGCCAGACATGTTTTCTTTGGCAGGCTCTTCTAGGACACAAGAGACTTCAAAGAAAAAATAAATACCCTGCAATTGCGCCTGTCGCAATGCGCAAAAGTGTTCTCCTTTCGACATTTGAGAATTGCAGTCTTCGGGCACTGCGCATGTTGCAATGTGACAGACTCGACGCACACATTGTTCAAGAACTGATGCTCGTGTGTTCTAACCCTGCTGCTGCTGAAATGAAGACGACAAAGGCTAAAAAAGTCATGCTAAAGAGACCAGTTTTATAATGCACATTTGTACCTAGTCTACTGAACACTTGGACCTTCTCTCCGATTTCGTAAGAGTAACACACTTAGGTCAATTTAATGACAATTTTCACTTTTTATTTACACCTCCTACCAAATGAAACGCACAAACACCTTCCCAACAGGCAATCATGGCAACAAGATACTTTCACAAGCTCACACTGGAAGCTGATGTTAGCACGACGCGATGCGACGCTTCGTGCGGAGGTATTTGCGTGCGTGGAAGCAGCACAATAAGACTAGAGGCGTTATTTTCAAAACGTATTTGTTTCACGGCACACGTCCAGTATTACGTACTCTACTACGGTAAGAACGTCATAGTTATGGTTCAACCTGTTGTGGGGCCACCTGTGCTCATGCAAACCCCCGCTGCTCTGCCCAGGCGCTGCAATGAAGGACACCACACATCGGGTACCAGGCTCGGCGCGTAACTGCCTCGGCAGGCCGCGCCCCTTTATTTTTATACCAAGCGTACGCCACGCTCGTGGCGTACGTATTGCGTAGTCCCATCATGCGCTCTAGCGTCTAACGCTAGAGCGCTAACTGTAACATCCCTCTCCAACTTGGACAAAAAAAATAAACCAAAATCCATAGCAGTCACTCACTTGCGTGGCAGGCAAAGTCTCTCAGGCGGCTGCTGGGCGTGGGGTTTGCTCTCAGACCATACCTGACCGTGGCACGAGTGCCGGTGCTGGGTGGGATGCTATTCGGGGCTTCACCTTCCGGGGGGGCGTGATGGCTCTGCTCTGGAGCATCGCAGGCTCCACTGGATGTTAGTTCTGGTCCCAACACCGGGGTTGAGATCTCTTCCGCCGCTCCGCCCAATCCCCTTTGGTCGCAGTCGGTGGCCTCCGGAATGCGTTTGAACCACGAGATGTTCCTGGTGGTCGACTCCACCCCTCTTTCTGCTGTGACCATTGTCCCTCGCCTCTGTGCCACGGTCCAGCTGCCTTGCTCATACCGGGGTCTGAACTTCCCTCCTGGTCTTCTGTCTTTCACGAGGACACTGTCCCCTGGTCTGATGTCGCGGTCTCGACTGCCTCTGGCCCGGCTGACTTGTCGGTTGCGGTGCGCTCGCCTTCGGAAGGCCTCCTCCGCTTCGAACGGTGGGGGCACCCACCCAGGGGCTGCGGGTAGCCCATCTCGGCGAGGCCCGTTGAGCATGAGAGACCACGGGGCTTGTTTTGTGGAGCAGTGGGGCGTGCTCCGATACTCTCCCAGGAATCGCTGGATTTCTCTCTCGGGATCTAGTTGTTCCACTCCGGCTATTCGAATTACTTTGTTCAGGGTCCTCATGAATCGCTCTACTTCTCCGTTGGCCTGCGGCCACTGAGGAGTGATTCGCCGATGTTGTATCCCCTGATGCTGAAGGAACTCCCGGAACTCATGGCCGTGGAAGGGTGGCCCGTTGTCACTCTTCACCTCTGAGGGGCGCCCAAACATGGCAAACATTTTCTCCAGCGCTGGTCCCACGAACGTGAAGGCTGTAGATGGTAGAGCTTCCACAATGGGATACTTCGAGAAATTGTCCATGACTACCAGCGACACTTTTCCGTCTGGGAGGCTCCCAAAATCTATACTGATCTTGTCCCACGGGTATCTTCCTGGTTCTTCTGTTATGATGGGGGCCGGAGGCTCCGGGCCGCTCGTCACCTGGCACGCGGCGCAGCCTCTTACCACCTCGTCCACCATTCCGTCTAGGCCTGGGAACCATATCTTCGCCCTCATCCTGGTCTTCATTTTCTCCGTCCCTTGATGGCCTTCGTGGGCTATGGCCGTGGCTTGACGGCGTAGTGTGGCGGGCATGACGATTCTAGCCCCTCGCAGGACGACACCATCGCGGGTCATACTCAGTTCATTCCGCACTCGCCACATCTGCTGCAAGTCCTTCTTGTCCTCGTCCGCCCACGAGTTGGCGGTGTGCAGGAAATCAGCCCAGGACCCCTTTTGAAGAGCCCCCCGTGTCCTTGTCAGCACGGCGTCGTGCTCCCCGGCACGTATGATTTCTTGGATGGTTAGGATCCGAGGGCAAGTTAGGGCAGCTAAGAGGTCGATGTGCGCTTCAGTTTCCTCTTCCTCTTCTTTCCCGACCGGGGGCGCCACCCCTGTTTCCGGGTGTCGAGACAGAAAGTCTGCTGGGTTCTTCGCACCCGGCCGGTAGGTCACCTCCATCTGATATTGCTGTAGACCGATGGCCCACCTCTCGATCCTCGGGGGGGGGGTGGGGTGCTGTCCCTTTGAATAGGGGCACCAACGGCTGGTGGTCTGTCACCACGGTGAACGGATGCCCACAGACATACAGATGGAAATGCCGGCAGCCCCAGCGGATGGCGAGCGCTTCACGCTCAATCTGAGAGTACCTCTGTTCAGTTGGGGTGAGCGCCTTGCTTGCGTACGCCAGAGTGGCCCATGTGCCTGGTTCTTGCTCTTGCGTGAGGACTGCGCCCAGTCCTACCGGGCTGGCGTCGACAAGCAGCTCTGTCTTCCTGGTTGGATCAAAGTAGACCAGAGTGGCCTGGTCCAGCAGTGAGGTTTTGATCGCACGGAATGCCTCTTCTTCTTCTTGCCCCCAGCGCCATAGGGTGTCTGTCTTCGTGAGGCGTCGGAGGGGCTCCGCCGTGGTAGCTAGGTTAGGGATGAACCGCCCACAGTACGTGGCCATCCCAAGAAAACTGCGGACTTCTGACGCAGATGTCGGGGCTGGGGCGTTCTTGATGGCTTGAGATTTTCTTGGATCCACTTGAATGCCCCGATTGGTGAACGTGTATCCGAAGAATTCGATGCTCTGTTGAAAGAACTGGCACTTCTCCTTGTGCAACGTGACCCCAAACTCTCTCAGCCTCGTCAGCGTAGATCGGACTCGTCGGTAGTGTTCATCCACTGTTGTGGCGTGTATCAATATGTCATCACTGACATTTAGTACTCCTGGTAGCCCCTGCAAGATGTCTCTGATAGTGTTCTGAAATATTTCTGCTGCCGAAGAAATGCCAAAGTTAAGGCGTCGGTACCTGCGTAACCCCAGGTGCGTGCTGAAGGTAGTGATGTACCTGCTCTCTTCGGCTAGCGTTAGCTGGTGGTACCCCGCGTTGAGGTCCAGTTTGGAGAACCACCGTGCTCCGTTAAGGTCTGCTATTATATCATCCATCGTGGGTGTGATGTGCCTCTCCCTTTTGATGGCCTTGTTGGGCAGCCTCATGTCGATGCATACTCGAATCTTGCCTGGTTGCCGGGGCTTTTCCGCTATTACCATGGGTGACACCCAGGGGGTGGGTCCAGTCACTGTCTCTATGACACCTTGCTCTTCCAGCCTCCTCAGCTCCTCTTCTACCAGCGGGCGTAGGTGGAAAGGAATCCTCCTGTGCTTTAGTGCCGTGGGTGTGACTGAACGGTCAATGTGGAGCTTGACTGGTGGTCGTCGGATGTTCCCCAACCCAGTGAACAGCTCAGGAAACTGGTCCAGCAGAGTGGACGTCTGGGAGTCTTGCACCTTCCGGAGGAATGCGATCAACCCTAGGTCTTCGGCCGCGTGCCCGCTGAGGAGGGTGTCTGCCTCTTGATTGATCACGTGTATGTCAATGGTGATTTCTGCATCATCTGACTTCACTGGTACCGTCATCTTTCCTGCCAACGGCAGTGGCGTGTCACTTCCGTAGGCATAAATCTGGGCTTTTGACCGTCGGAGTTCAGGCCTGGGTCGGAGGCGGTTGTATTGTTGCACTCCCATCACTGTGACTGACGCTCCTGTGTCGATCACTGCGTTGATCCTGGACCCGGCGACTAGGATGTCGCACCTCGGTTGCGGCCTTCTCGAGCTCTTGAGTGCTCTGGTGAATGAGATCAGGTACGTCTCCCCTTCGTCATCATCGGACTCCATCGCATCTTCCTGCAGGGCCTGCGCTTGCTTTCGCCCTGTGGACAACGACAGCTGGGATAGTTGCCTCACCAAGGTTTTCTCCGGCCTCTTTCCTCTCCGATTCCGTTGTGAGGCCCGTTTGCGACAGACAGACGCAAAGTGATTCATTACGCCGCAGTTGTCACACGCCTTCCCTTTCGCAGGGCATGTTCTGCCTTCGTGTTCATCATACCCGCAGTACCCACATGGGGCTGCAGGCTTCTTCGCCGCAGGCCGGCGGGATGCTTCACGCGTCTTTATTGCGTCGGCCCGCTCCGTTTTGACTGTTACTCCTGAACCGGCGCTTCGCGTAAGCGCCACCTCCATCTCCTCCGCGCGGGCATCGGATAGATCATGGGACCGGGCCAGCACCAAAATGTCCGCCATCGGGATGTTCGGTTGGCGGAGGATGAGTGTCCGCAGCTTCTTGCTGCGTATGCCGCATATTATCTGGGCTCTGATCTCTTCCTTGGCTCTGTCACCCACGAGGTGCGTGTCAGCTAGCACCCTCAGCCGAGCGTGGAACGCATCCACCGACTCCCCTTCTTTTTGCCTCGCTTGGCGCAGTTTGAAATGTTCAAAGTCCGGGTTTAATTGGGGGTCGAAGTGCGCATTGAGGGCACGCACGGCCGCGTCATAGTCATCCGCGTTCCCTGTGTTGGGGAGGTGTTTAAACAAGAGATAGACTTCTTCTCCTGCATAGTGGAGTAGTAGGGACCGTTTGACGGTGCCATCCGTCTCCCTGGTGCCCGCAAAATAGTTGTCTAGCCGGCCAATCCACGTCTGCCAGCGCGGGGCGGCAGTGGCGGGGTCAGCCGCTTCACTGAACGGCGGCAGGACGCCGGACGCGGGGTGCAGAGGCATGGCCTGGGCGGGGCGCTCATCATCCCCCATGGCTCCCTGGGGCACAGCACAGCAGGAAGGAGGGCAGCGGGCGTAAGAGGCCGCCGAGATAGGAGAAGCTCACACTCGGTGCTGCAGGAGGACGTCAGGGCTCCACTGGGGCACAGCAGGCAGGCTGGGGCGGAGGGCTTCAACACCCAGTCAGGGCACAGCAGGGGCACAGAGACAAACAGTCCAGGGGCCAATTCGCTGGAGCAGAGGCAGGAATGTTCATCTGCCAAGATAGGTTGTGTTAGGTGCACACGTGCACTCACCGCAGGACAGATGGGCCTGGTTGCACTGCTCGCGTGGGGCTGATCGCTCTTCAGCCGGCCCGACAGGAACACGTGCGCGCGCGCGGGACTGCCGCGGAGCGCGTCTCACAGCTGGGGCACACGTGGTTGGTTTCCGCCTTCGTCGCCAGTGTTGTGGGGCCACCTGTGCTCATGCAAACCCCCGCTGCTCTGCCCAGGCGCTGCAATGAAGGACACCACACATCGGGTACCAGGCTCGGCGCGTAACTGCCTCGGCAGGCCGCGCCCCTTTATTTTTATACCAAGCGTACGCCACGCTCGTGGCGTACGTATTGCGTAGTCCCATCATGCGCTCTAGCGTCTAACGCTAGAGCGCTAACTGTAACACAACCTACTTACTCACTGAAACAGCGTTTTGTAGGCTGCTAATATATTGCCCCGTTTAACGAATCCGCACACATTATTGTAAACCTATCGCAAACTGATACTGCAGGGTGCGGTTAAGATTGGTTCAGGGAGGCCAAGGGCGGGTCCCCACTAAGCTGTTTAATTACCACCAGGCGGGCAACTAGAGCCAAATTTCGGGGGGGGGGGGGGGGGAGGGGGGGGCTAAGTCTTCAAGCCATAGGCAGAGTGGCTGTAAGAAGGGGCGAAAACGCAACAAATGCCTCATTAACGAGTAAATGGTCTTTTAAAGACCTGTTAAGTACTCGGGTCCGGCTGCAATTAGACGGACGCCAGCCCGCGAGACTGTCTCAGCCGGGCTGACACACATGACGGGGGGAGGCTGAAGCCCGGTGAGCCCAATGGGTGTTGCGCGCCTGATTACCACCCACTCTTTCCTTCTGCTCTATGGTCTGCTCCGCCCTGAGCCCTTTTCTTGAAAGGGGTTCTGCTGACCCCACCTTGGGCCACAGAAGTAAACGCACAAATACAAACCTATTCAGCACTGCTGAACCTAGCCTCGCCTATGATTGTGATCAGGGCTTTAAGATGGATGGATGAAAAAACTGGGGGTCTTTCAAAGGGGCGTGGTCGATGTAAATAAAGGCGCGCAATAAAAACAAACTACAAATCTGTGCTTAGCATTGTGTGCCACCGGACTGATATTTTACTGCTTTTGTCATTGCATCCAGATATATAAAACAACAAGTAACAATACACCTACAGCAAGCCAGGACTATTGACTTTGCCAATGGTTGCTAGCCGCATAAGATAAATAAGCCACAACTATGGCTTCGCTGTATAGAGTATTGAAAATGCTTCCGTTCTGAAACGATGAGACTGTGAAACTACTACTACGAGTCTCTTTGAAGGTGCTTCAAAGGCAGTGAAGGGTGGCACTGCTGAAGAGTTGAGATTTTTTTTCCGGCCTGTGGGTGAGGGCAAAAACGAAGAGCCCAATAGAGACCCGTGCGGTACCTGCTTTTTAGGTCTCGCCTGAGCCAGTGCTTTAGCGCTGCTCTGGCGAGAGCTTTAGTAAATGGGGGATTTGGAAGTGCAAACTAGTGCTTTCAGGCCTCCAAATACAGTGCATGTGTGCAGGGCGCGCACACCATTTGGCAGCCTGCGTGATCATTTCGCGGCCGCTTTGATGTTCTCAATGAGCCGCGCGGCCACTGAGAACATCAAAGCGGTGGCGAAAGTGCTCACCATTTGCCAGCCTGCGTGCCTCTCTCCCCAACCCCCTCCCTTATCCCACTTCCTGCTTGTTTTTTCTTGACGTACTTTGAGCGTACTTGAACGCCGCTTCTCCTTTCCTTTACAACCATTTCCGACACACCCTTAAGGCACACTACTCTGACCCGGCCGTTGCCTTATACATTAGCGCCACTTTACAGAGTTTGACAGTGAAGCGCTACTTTTTGTTTTCTCGTCTTTCTTGGAACAACATTGTTTTCCAGCTGCAACACTGGAGGCCAAGGAGGAGAAGCTCATAAGAAGCTCACCCATACATTTGCTCGCTACAGACTTGTTTATCCCTTGCATCAGTAAAAGGCAGATTTTTATTGAAGGCGTTTCAGATTAAATTTTGAGTGTGGACAAAGTTCGACCACAGAGCATTATGAAAGGTCTTGTGCTGGTTTTCAGCATTCATCTTGAGTTTCATTTTACCCTCATTTGTCTTCTGCAAGGGCCTAAATAAGAGAACCCAATATTCACTATTATAACTCTTCAAAGCTCGCATAGTGAACTAATCTGCACCATGTCACGGCAATAATCTTCACCAGGCTACATTGAGTGCAGCGTCTGGGGAATCTCAAATACCGTCTGTACAAAATGAGGTTTGTTTTTGTCACACATTACAATTTTAGTTTTTATGGTGTTTATGATCAGTTTGTAACGACTGCATCAAGCAGGTAAGCAGTATGCCACTGTAGTGCCATTGGCACCTGATGCCTTACTACAACATCAGCATATAGTAACAAGCATTGGCATAGCCAATAGGTCTCGCTTTTGGGACCTTATAAGTATTTAGTTATGCAACTGTTGCATGGCTAAACACTTATAAGGTCCCAAAGGCGAGACCTATTGGCTATGCCAACGCTTGTTAGAACTTTCGGTGCTGAGCACCGGCAGGACCCGGCCCACTTAAAGCACTGTCTGATGTCACTGCTCTGGCTTGTGCCTCCAGGGCAAGGCCTCCCGTGACTGGTACATGCTAGCACCAATCCTTCGTCTAAAAAATAATAATAATAATAATAATCTAGGCTGAAACGTCACGAGTATCTGGTAGCTCTTTGTGCTGAGCTGCTGGAATGTTATTCTCCTCCCCCGTGATGACAGGGTAAAGCCCCTCACGCCTTTAAGCACCAGCTCTCCAAGACCATAACCAAAGGCTAACATCTGTGGCTCCTCCAGGAAAGGTAGTATGGCCATGGTTACCTCGCAGGGGTATGGCCAAAGGCAAAGCCCCATGGCAGCGTAGCAGCAAGCAACACATTATGACAACAGCCATGTAATCAATCTAAAAACAACTTGTTAAAGTAATAATATGTTCTGAACCAAGATCACTTACTAACCTGATTACAAAAAAGTCATAAAAAATTCGGTGAAATTCTTAATTAGAAGGGATGATATAGTTACAATGCAAACATCTACAACCCACTGTAATTCACAAATTATGGATCTGAGAATAAGCCAAGGCACTTCTCACAACCTCACACAACACAATTAATGGAATCTGTGAGGACTCCATGGGGGTAATGGGGTGGCCTATGCCAGCGCTCTTCCATGAGGGCCAGCAACAAAGGTGGCAACCACATTCAGGATATTGACTGCAATATAAGTCACTTATACAATACATGTGGCCATGAACTGTTCTTGCAATGTTCTACAATATATGGCATTATGGGCAGGGCAAGAATACATCACTACACATTTGTCAATAAAGCTGTTCGGCCATAAAGAGACAACCTACTAATTATACAAATTTCCCCTAATAGACACTTGCATTATGCATCCTACAGAAAACAATGGCAAACAATGTGGCCAGCTTTACCAGAAAGCAGAGAAGTGGCATTATGTGAAAATGATGGAGTAAAGTCTTAATGTTTTCTAAAGGTTTTACTATCAATGTATATGCAAAGATGGGAATTCAAAGTCAAATATTGAAAGCGCAGTAATATATTTTAGTAACGTCTTTCACATATTGTGTATTGTTATTCTGGGCAAGAATTTGGGCAGTCATTTCATGTAGTTTCAAATACTTTATTTGCAGTAAACATTTATGATAAATATTCTGGTTATTTAATTTTTGATTATCTGTATTCTATGCTAAATCCAGAACCCAAAGAGAAAGATGTATAAACCCTGCCTCCGCCAAATCAACATGGTACCCTACAAATATATATGCTTATTCATAAATAGATGTATGCTTTGTTAAATAGCAATACCAAAACTTTTTTGAGCAGGTAGTTTAAGGAAGGGTCATAAACAGACGACAACAAGCCTTCACTTTTCTAATGCTGCATCTCAATTATTTTCAGATTTTCTGAAGATAAATGTATTAGTGTCTTTCCATAGAAGAGGTTATACCACACCCATTTTTGGTTCGGCTACATGGATTGCCATCTATAAACGCACACATGTTTGAAAGAGCTTGAGACTTACACCACTGCAAATACTAAAGAAACATAACTGATGCTCAGTGTTTGTAGGATGCAAGGGAGCGGGGGCGGGTTAGTGTCTCAGGAATATTGTCCAATGGTATGGGCACATTTTACAAGGATGCAGTGCAAGGTTGTTGTGTCTGTGGGGTCTGTTAAGATGCTGCCAATTAGTGTGGCTGCAGCGTTGTCGTACTGAGTTCCGAAAGCACAGTGGAGTCCAATGAATCGGTGTCCTCAGGATGCTGTGCAGAGGAGGTCAATTTCTTAAGGGCACACTGAAGTGCGGTGCTCTGTATCCCTAGACCTCTATGCACTACCGTGGCTTTGTGACAAATGCAGTGTTGACGATTAGTAGGTCTGTACTACGATGAACGGTGGTGCGTTAATGACCCTGTAGCGGGGTGGTTTCTCTAGGATACTTGGTGGGGGTTGAGTAGCCCCTCTAGAGTAATAAGGTGAATTGTTGTAATGTAAATAACATAGGGTGCAGGTCATCATGGGTCATTGACTTTGGGGTTCAGTAGCACGCAGTCCGTTATTATGCTCAGAATGCAGTGGGATGTGTTATTTTCTTTAGTATGCATGTTAGCATTACTATGGCACTGCATGGTGCGGTGGATTAGTGGCCCCAGGATGCTTATTGTGCATGCATTAAGTCAGCAGAGATGACACGTCTGGTTACTGCCACTAAATATATCAGAGAAGAAGAAATGGAATACATGGCTAGCGAAGAGAAGAATAAATGGAATACATGGCTAGCGAGGAGGAGAAGAAATGGAATACATGGCTAGTGAAGAGAAGAAGAAATGGAAGAAGAAATGGAATACATGGCTAGCGAAGAGAAGAAGAAATGGAATACATGGCTAGTGAAGAGAAGACGAAATGGAAGAAGAAATGGAATACATGGCTAGCGAAGAGAAGAAGAAATGGAATACATGGCTAGTGAAGAGAAGACGAAATGGAAGAAGAAATGGAATACATGGCTAGCGAAGAGAAGAAGGAATGGAATACATGGCTAGCGAAGAGAAGAAATGGAATACATGGCTAGCGAAGAGAACAAGAAATGGAATACATGGCTAGCGAGGAGAAGAAATGGAATACATGGCTAGCGAAGAGGAGAAGGAATGGAATACATGGCTAGTGAAGAGAAGAAGAAATGGAATACATGGCTAGTGAATAGAAGAAGAAACGGAATACATGGCTAGTGAAGAGAAGACTAAATGGAAGAAGAAATGGAATACATGGCTAGCGAGGAGAAGAAGAAATGGAATACATGGCTAGCGAAGAGAAGAAGGAATGGAATACATGGCTAGTGAAGAGAAGAAGAAATGGAATACATGGCTAGTGAAGAGAAGAAGAAATGGAATACATGGCTAGCGAGGAGAAGAAGAAATGGAATACATGGCTAGCGAGGAGAAGAAGAAATGGAATACATGGCTAGCGAGGAGAAGAAGAAATGGAATACATGGCTAGCGAAGAGAAGAAGGAATGGAATACATGGCTAGCGAGGAGAAGAAGAAATGGAATACATGGCTAGCGAAGAGAAGAAGAAATGGAATACATGGCTAGTGAAGAAATGCAAAGAAAAGATGCTGAAAGAGCATCATGGAAAAGGAGAGCTCTAAGGAAGTCCCTGAGAACAGGAATCATATAAAATACAAGACAAAGAATTGATAGTAAAGCGAAACAGAATAGATTTCAAAAATTAAAAATCTTGTCCTTGTGTCAGTTTTTGATCATTGCTGCAGTCATTATGGAAACATTTGTATCCAATGTAGGACCTTTATTTCAATAACAATCAAACACCAAGCATTTCGTCAAGTATCGACACAAACCGATCAGGTATTAAGAAGCTTTACACTCACCTCATTACCATGGACCATTAGATGATGTGTTGTGACCAGGGCTTTGAATACAACAACCCAACTACTATTTGTTGCTCGCTCAAAGAGAGTGTCCGCCATCTGAGGAATATTCACGTTAGTTTCGTTGGTGGCCTGGATCAAATCTAAAGAAACAACCAGATGAAAGAAGAATTCATTAAGAGAGTAAAAATGGTCAAAGTGATTTAATTGAAAATTACCAACATCATCTTTTTAAAGTGGTCCATGGATTTTTCTATAATCGTTCTCTAAGGGGATATGCGTGTTAACAGAGGGGCTATTAGCCCTGCCTTTAAGGCTCAGATCCAATTCGTCAATAGCACATAATCTGTGTAAGAGCCCTTGTTTCTAGGGCTCACAGGGGGGCTGGATTGGTGGATGGATAGATAGGTGGATGGAAGGGTGGGTAGAAGGGTAGACGTATGGGGTTTAAAACAATGCAGTATCTGCATCTCCATGTCCATTCAGAAACCATAAGAAGAACCAGACTCTTTTTCACTCCATCACAGATAACAATGAATTTTCAGGTCATTTGGGCGGTTTCCAAATTCGGCAGGTAGAGTTTGCTCGACCGTTTTTTGTTTATGTATTTCTTTTTTAATTGGCCAGGCCCACAAAGACCTAAGCTTAAATCGCTCTTCTTCCTTTCTGCCAGACCAGACTAGCTACCACCACTTACTGCTTGTTGGACAGTGCTTAATGTGCGCAGGTGGTGAGCACAAGCACTTTGTTTTAGTGACCAGTTCCCTATTTTTCCATCAGACCGAGAGCAAGAGAGGGAAAATTAGAAAAAAACAGATAAAGATAGATAAACATTGGCTTAAGGAAAAAGGAATATAAAAAACAATTTGCAGGAGTGAAGGAAAGAGACAGGAAATGTAAGTTAGTGGAAGACCGAGGCATGACGTGGAACCAAACGCAGGCAACCAATATAGTTGGCAACTCCTGCATTCAGTAGCAACTGGGTCCTAAGGAAAACCTTTAGACCCAGTCTTTAGTTTATTTTTTAATAAGTAAGCACCTTACGTAGGTAACAGTGAAATGGGGGATTTTGTCTGTTTGACCAAACTGGGTCACTGTTTGCTCATTTAATCCGAGGACATCAGGGCTGCAATTCAAGCTCTGAGTTCTAAACACTTAGTCATAAAATCATTAATATGCAATTTTTTTTTACACTTTTAATGAAAAAAGTAAGACCGCTGACCAACAAATGTTTTGTTTTCTTAGCTCTAGAAAGCAAATTGAAATCACATCATGCCACTGTCCATGGTGACAAACAGTACAAGTACATAGGGCCATATGTACAAAAATCAAGAATTATGATTTTCCATATTGCGATAATTCGCAGAATCACAATTCATGATGTTTGAAAACGTACATTTATTAATCAGCAATTCTTAGTGGGTTGCAAATCGACCTACCTCATGAACATTAATAAGGTAGGTCGCAGTTTGTGACCTGTTAGGAATGATAGCCATGACAGGGATGGTGCCCTGCTGGGGTCAGCAGACCACTGTGTCTGTGATTGCTTTTTAATTAAGCAATTATTTTTTTAATAGTTGCAGGCCGTTTTTCTCAAAGGAAAACTGGATGGGTTTAAAGAAATACAAAAAGAAACATGAAGGGTTAATTTTCTAAGATTAGGCTGTGGTCCGTGGAAACATTGCCTGCACTCAAATATTTTTGTTTAATACTCAAAGGGAAAAGGCCCCCTTGGAACCCCTTTCCAGTTGCAAATGATTACGGTTATGCCTGGTATCCTTGGTGTGGATTTTCCCTGACTTTTTGCCTTCTGACCTCCTGTTTTTGACTTTTTTTCAGACTTTGTTTTTGCTGCCTTTAGGAATCTGGGCACTTTACCACTGTTAACCAGTGCTAACATGCATGTGCTATTTACCTAAAACTAACATTAGATTATCCACAATTGGCATATTTGATTTATTTATAAGTCCCTAGTAAAGTGCACTACATGCACCCAGGGCCTGTAAATCCAACTAGTGGACTTGCATTAGCAGAAGACAAAGTCTCAACAGGTAGTATTGTAATGACACATTTTATACAGTAAATTAAATTATAAGATAACTAGGGGAAACAGGAGAAACACCAAGGATGACTAGGGCAGTCTGTATTCAATAATGGGCTGAGAAATACAAGACCGCAATATCAATATTACTTGTAACTAAGTATAATCAGCAAAAAAGTGCACACACTGCTCGTGAAAGGTGAACGGCGCATGTGAGGCATGCGACACGTTGAAAGCAAGCAGCGTGATTGTAATAGCATACAAGAATGTCCTAACGGGTAGTATTGTAATGACAAATTTTATACAGGAAATTAAATTACAAGCAAACTAAGGGAAACAGGAGAAACGACAAGGTTGACTATCGCAGTCTGTATTCAATAGTGGTAACAGGAATACATTTCAGACAGCAATTTAAGTATTACTTGTAAGTAAGCGTAATCAGCAAATAAGTGCACACAGTGCTCATGAAAGGTGAACGGCACTTGTGAGGCATGTGACACAGTAAAAGCAAACAGCGAGGAGGCATGACTTAAAATGGTACACGAAATGAGAAAACTGGGGAGAATAATTTACATAGGCAGGTTATGTGCCAGAGGCTGCAAGTACGCCGAATTCTGTCGACGGCATTTCGACTTGTGTGATTTCAGGTCATCTTCACAACAAGGATTACACAAATCACTTTCAATTGCTGTTAGAAAGAGGAGGAAGGAAAAGACAAAGGTTAAGGAAGTGCCAGAGAGAGTGTAATTGCCAGAGGATGATTAATTGAATGGCAGATAGCTACCTGTGCGTAGTCAGTAAGCACAAATGTGTACCGGTCTGGGAAATTGTGTAGGACCTCACCAAAAGGTAGGAGGTCTGCAAAAATTAAGGGTCCTGGGAGCAAGGGGGTGGTCACCTAAGTAGTTGCTCCGGACCACTAAGGGATAGTGGATTCTGCAAGCAATAAACACCACGTGAGAATCACTGCATGTAGAAATTACTGCACAAGAAGTAGGACCAAATCAAGCTCAATGTATGTAAATGTGGGCCACAGTGAGGAAGGAAATGCCAAATGTGCATGAAGAATGTTCCATTATGTAGAGAATGAGCTCACCATAGGTAGTGCAGCAAAATTCAAGTAAGTAAGGCTGGTAATCAGTCAATGTCACAGCGCTGAATGTGAAAAGTGGTGGAACCAACCGGCCCACGTGGCGAACGGGGGGGGGGGTATTCCGCTGGAAAAGATAAGGGCATCTTGTAAGTGCATGGACATATCTTAAAGATAAGCACTGTCCCCCGCAGGGATCCTCAATGTCATGCAGGAGAAAAGCTTGCAGAGGGTCGAAGCAATCCAGGACCAGGTCGGAAGCCTCTCAAATGAGGAGTGGTTTAGGGCAGGTAGACGCTCGGTCTCTACGGGTGCTCCGATCAAGTGGAGCAAGCCTGTTAAGAAGTTAAGTCATTGTGTGTCAGTCCATAGACATGATCACAAAGCTATATTGGAGAGCCGGGGCTGAGAAGTACCCCAGGTCACTAAGCAGTGAATTGACCGAACGAGGGAAGGAGCTGAGCACAGAAGGGCCCGAGGAGCTGTAAAGCCCAGAGTGTGCATAGAATTGCAAGATAGGAAAAAGCTATTTACAAAGCTAAAATCATACAACAAATCAAATCAATTGCAAAAGAATAATAATAAAGAAAAAAGAACTGAATAATATTATAGCAGGTTTTGTGACCAATGAGATATGAAAGGTCAAGTCAACATAAAATAAGGAGGTAATTGTGTAGACCATAACTCATAGAAGTGCACTGAACTTTTACATGATGGTTAAGCATGAATAGTGAACATGGAAACGTACAGGAAAGCAGATTTACCAGACGGTAAATCTAAATAGGGTCAAACTCATCTAATGTGTTTAATCCTTGGTGTACAGAATTGCAGCGTGTGATCCACCAACACTCAACCTTCACCTCAGGCAATCACTGTTGCTGCCCCAATTCAGGAAAAGACTTCAAGACCTGGCTCTTTGACTGAACCACAGTGCCTAGATTGATCAGCAGCCCCCGCTCCCAAACACCTTGAGACCCTTACCTGTGAGTACCCACACTTTACAAGCATTTGATTGATTGTTTGATTGAATGCTGCAGCAGTTGGGATAAGTTTCCACCATTCAATGGGAGGGACGGTTGGTCTATGACTTGCCGAGTGAGGCAGTCTCTGTGGTTCATGGCGAGAAAGTGTGAAACAAGAGGGGCATTTTCAACTTTCCAGTTGATACGACTCTGGTGCTGGATGATACGTTGTTTTACCATCTCGGCAGTTTAGCCAATATATACAAGGACACAATGGCAACGTATAGCATACATGACATTTGAAGTACAACAGTAACTCTGTTGTTTCAAAGGAAGGGATGGTCAATCACTTTGAAGTCTTTTGTGTTAAATGTAAGTGGACAGACAATACACTTTTGATATTTGTAATGGCCAATAACCGAGGTAAGACCCCATGCTGTAGTGGTGAAATGTGTATTATTGGTCTTAGCATTCCAAGTTATGGGTGGAATAAATGGTCAGCCAAATTGCTACCTCTCTTGTAGGAAAAAAGAGGTGGTTCCGAGAAGGGGGTCTGAATGCGTAGTAATCTCAGTTCTTCTTTATTATCTTGATGACCTTGTTGCTGGCTGAAAGTGGATACAAAAGGTAAGCGTATGTTTTGACATTTGGGTTTGGGGTGAGGAGCGTCACCCTGGGATATTACAAGGCGATTCTGAGAGCGTGTTACAGAGGGTAATGGGGATGAACCCAGTGGGTCAGTTTTTCAGCCAAGGCAGACCAAGTCAGTGGACTTGCGGCCTCTGGCACATAACATGCTTCTGTAAATTATTCTCCCCAGTTTTCTCATGTTGTGTACCATTTTAAGTCACGCCTCCTCGCTGTTTGCTTTTACTGTGTCACATGCCTCACAAGTGCTGTTCACCTTTCATGAGCACTGTGTGCACTTATTTGCTGATTACTCTTACTAACAAGTAATACTGATATTGCGGTCTGAAATGTATTCCTGTGGCCACTATTTAATACAGACTGATAGTCAACCTTGGTGTTTCTCCCATTTCCCTTAATTTGCTTGTGATTTAATTTACTGTATAATATTTGTCAATACAATACTACCTGTTGAGACATTGTTGTATGCTATTACAGTCATCCAGGTCTAAACTCGGTTTACGGGTTCCTCCTGTTGTGTCTATTGGTACTAATGGACTTGCAGCAGTGATTGAGCCACCCATTTAAGTAGCCCCTTAAATTTGTCTCAGGCCTGCCACTGCAGAGCTTGTGTGTGCAGTTTTGAATTGCCATTTCGACCTGGAAATATAACCTACAAGCCAGGCCTATGCCTTCTTGTTAATTACATATAGGTCACCCCTTAGGTAGGCCCTGGACAGCCCATTGGCAGGGTGCAGTATATTTAAAAAGTATGACATGTATTTTTAAGTTATGCATGTCCTGGTTGTGAAATACATTCGTTTTGCACTACTGTAAGGCCCATCTCTCCTATAGGATAACATTGGGATTGCCTCATTACATTGAAGTGTAATTTCCAATTGGTAAAAGCTGGGACCCATAGATGTGGTGGGTGACAGATGGCTTCCTGCATGCGCTCTAGGCAATCACAAACAAAGAAAGGGTAGGTGTGACTGAGAGGGCATCTGCATGTGGATAGGTCATCCTGAGCACGATGGGAGGGAGGAGCTGACACTTGCACCTGAAAGGGCTATATCTTGTACCCACACAAAGGGTTGCATACCCCCTGTAGTGAGTCTGGAGCCATGGCAGGAAAGAAAGGGACTGTGCACTTCAAAGAATCTCTTTGAAGTGTCCCCCACTTGAAAGCCCAACTGGGGATACATATTAGACCTCTGACACCACCAAATAAGAACACTTCTGGAACTGAGGACATTCTACTCCGAGGGACTGACACTTAGCTGAACTGCTTTGCGGTGTTCGCCTGCTACCTCTTGCCTGTGAGTCAGACGAACTGGACCTGCATCTCTACATCCTGGAACCAAATTATCTCCAAGGTCTTCTTGAATTGCCTCCTGTTTTTTGAAGTCTCAGGAATATCAGACTTTTCTCTTCAACCTGCAAACAACTGGACTTGTGGTGCCAATCCAGTTTTGGGCCCTTGGATGTCAGTATAAAAGTGCTGCATCTGCTAGAACCCACGCATCGGCATCAATGCTACAATCAGAACAGATGCATCCCTGCCATTGCAGGAACCAGATCGATGCATCGAACCTGGAATGCTGCATTACCTCTGGGACCGCCGCATTGGAATTGCTGCATAACCACCACTGGGCGGAGAAGATAGACACATCACCTCTACAACGTGGGGAAACCTAGTGCATCGCTACTGGAACTGGCGCATAACCGCCGTTGTGTGGAGAAATCCTACACATCACACCAACTGTGCGGCGCTAACCGACGCATCTCATTGTTCATGACCAGCATCAAGGTACTTGTGCTCAGCGGGCCCTGCAAGTGTCTTGTATCTGGCCCGGGTTTTATCACAGTCAGCCTGAACTCTTGACATTGTCCTGGTTTCAGCGCGATCAATTAACTCTTTAAAAGCTTACTGCTTCTAAGCATTATTTTTGCATTTAATCGTTAGAAGTTCATATAGTGACTTCTACTGATTGGAGTGTTTTCACTGTGTTACTGTTTGATGTGCTGCACAAATACTTTACACATTGCCTCTTAAGTTAAGCCTGACTGCTCTGTGCCAAGCAACCGGACGGTGAGCACAGCTTAATTTAAAGTGTGTTTCTGACTTGCCATGACTAGGATTGTGGTTCCTGCTTTGACAGGGTGCTTCCTCTACCAACCAGAAATCATTTTAACATTTACCATTAGCTCTTAGAAGTCATAAAAAAAGAAATGTTTTGCAACTGTAATTAGTTGTCGACACATTAATGCATACCACATGAATTCAGTAGTTGGAAGGAAAATGTCCCTTCCAAGCACCAAATTGCTAAACCAAATTGTGATTCGGTAACAAATTACTGAATCGCAATTTGGCATTTGTACAATAAAAAATGCTTTTTTGCAGTCGCAAACAAGACGATTCTGTGATTAGTCACGTTTGCATCCTCAAGAAAGTTTTATACTGATGGCCCTAAATTCGACATGGCCTCTAATCCAAACAAATACATAACAGAAGTTAATTCACCATGGAGACTAAATTGCACTGTAACATTCCAATATCAATTTAGAAAGCCAAAGAATGCAATATATATAGGTGTATGTGTATATAGAGTTATGATTAAAAGTAGGTTGAAGCTTAAAGTCAAATACTTTTCCAAAAAATCAGCAAGAAAGAATAAAGCCGCTGATGACAATTGATTATCCACCAGTGGATATCTGGCCATGTGTCCATGCTTAATAGAGGCAATACCATGGGAAACAAAACTTATATGCAACAAGGATGTTCATAAGGTGTGGATGTTTATTTCTATAACTTTTCTGAAGATTTTGATGCATTGTATAATTTACAATGTAGGGTTTCCCCACTAAGGTTGTATACCACTTTGCCCATCTCCGGAACGTGAGAAGTGTATTTTACTAAACTAAGGAGGGTTGTCCATAGGGTCTCACAGTCTTTTCAGTGACAAATATATATCCAATAACCCCTTGACTGAAAATTGTGGGTCATATGAAGACTTTAAGTGGGTAATCTCATTAAGGTGAATAGACAATTGTTGACAAGTGTAGCATGTTACCTCATGTTCACAGACCCTATAGGTGGTGTCACAATGATTGTATGAGGTCATCAATTATGTCATTTAACAAGTCATGAGTGATGTAATATGTGAAGTCATATGCAGTGCACGGAAGAGGCACAAGTTATAGTTGGCTTAGTGAACTACACCTGGTTAATTTCACATTTTTGTTTGGTTTAAAACATGGTCAGTGGCGGCTTGTGGATTTTAAATGTGTGGTGTCGGAAATTATACACCAGAGTATAGTGAGTGAGCGCAGCGAGCGAGCACTTAAAAGGGAGGGTGCAGGAGAGGCTACCACTCCAAGAATTGTTTTTTAAAGATCGATTCAATGGGTGGATTGTATGGCACATAGTCAGTCATTGAACACTTTGCACTTCAGTGTAAGGTAAAGAGGAGCTGCCCAGTGTGCAGTGTTTTCACCTATTTTTAACCACACAAAAGTATGCACTGATAAAAGAACAATAAGATCCTGGTTCAAAACGTTCATTTGTGTACAATACTTTGCTGGCAATAGTTTTTTTTTTTTTTTAAATAGTTCTGTTGCGTGTTTCGGCCTTTCAGCTACTCAAGAGACTTAGACCAGAAACAGACCAGCAAACTTCATTCATACTAAGTGGACACTAACTCTAATTCTGGCATCTCTGATGAATAGTCGCGCTATATAAATCCACTTGATTGATTGGCAATACCCACATATTGCTGTCCTGACATATTGTACCAGTCAACCAAGATACTCAGCGTCTGCTACTATTGGCAATGTAAGTGCCATGTTTCATCTCTGCAGAAGCCATCTAGCCATTGCCTGCTGTTGTGCTCATTTTTCTTTGCCTCACCTTTTGTTTCATATATGCTTGCCCTTGTAGTCCACTAATGACACATACTGCCCAAATTAAAAATATTTTCATAAATCTGCATACGTGTCTTTGAAAAGCTTCTAATGTTGCTTTTGTGCTGCATTTGTTTCTGCTAGTGCTTCACACCACATTTAAATACGTTGTTGAGTTTCACAACTGTTTTAGGGAAGGCACTGTGAGTGCACACACTTTAAAACCATTTGTTTTTACAATTGGTTTAAAAGGGCGGAAGCAGGTACTAGTCACTGCCTAATGCCTTGCCCTCTTCTAAAGCCAATGGTAGCTCCCCTCAGCCTCCGAACCCGGAAGCGAGGGTACTCACTGCACGTGCTGCCAAGATATAGAGCTGTCAAAGGACTAGCAGCACACGGCAGCCAGCGAGTAGGTGTACCTGAATGAAGTAATGTCATACAAGTGCCTCAGTACTCCCTTTCACACACTCACACATGCACATTACTGGTTTGTAGGTATTCATTTTACTTTACTGTACCGTTTTCTTACCCAGAAATATACATTTGCTTCATCTTTAGCAATACAGGTTGGTTTCTTTAAAAAAAGAAATTGCCATGTGCATTCTTTATTTAGAGATTAGATTGAGTTCAGCAGGTTTCTCATTAGGTCTTGCTTAGAGCAGCGCTTGCACTGTCTTTTCAAGACACGCAGTATTCAGTACATGTGCATTAAGCTCAGCCCATGTTCCGCCCATCTTTACAATTGGCTTCACTTCATGTCCTTTGTAAATGATGGCTTTTGATTAGTCAATTGGCTTAGTAGTCCCTCCTTAGTACCTCCTTGTCTCTCTTTGTAACCGCCCATGAGGACCTGCCCTCTTACTGTGGTGTTACACAGTATGTTTTATTTACTGTTGGTGGGCACTACTTTCTTAAAAGGCTTTCTCCTATCGCACGCAGAACATGCTTTCCTGCAATCTGCAACTCCTTGTTTATAATTTACTACAGACAGACGCTCCCTCCCTCTCCTCCACTCCCTCCTGCTTCCTTCTTCGATGCAGTCTGCTGCTAGTTATACATTGACACCCCCACCCAGCTTTAATTAGCACCAATATCCCTCCCTCCTGTTGCTTGTTTAAATCCCCCTGCATAAATAAGATTTGTAAACGGAGGGTTTAGTAATGCATGAGGGCAAAGAAAGATTAAACTTGGAAAAAACCTTTTTTTTTTGGCAAACCCACATTAAATGTAGTTTTCCCTAGTCACTTTTTCTTTCCCAAAAAAGAGAGTTTCGCAGCCATTCCGATGTTAAACATAAGTTCCACAGAGGTGCAGTGTGGCACTTTTCAAAGAACCAGATTATTTATGAAGTGCCCTCTACCTCTTATGACAGCACATAAAGTTTAACAATGCACGAAAGACTGTATCCAAAACGCGCTGTCTCTGGGACATAGGAGGAGGGAGGGCACTTTATAAATAATCTTGTTATGCTTATTATATGTGCAGTAACAGCCCCTTGCATCTTTCATTTACTGTCACTTAATGCAGATTTCTGGCTTTAATGCAAAGGGAGTGGTGTTCTTTAGCACACATTTCAGTTGCTAGAACACAAAGCTCTAGAAAATGCAAATGTCACTGCTATGTGAAAGCCAGTCTTTTGGTATTCTTAAGTAGAGTTTAGTACTAAGTGTTCAGGCTACTCACAAGCTTTTTTATAGGTGCTCCAGGAAGGAGCCAGCCCTGATAAGAGAAGGATCAACAATCAAAGGCTATGTCGGTTTTCAAGAAACATGTGCTGCTTTTCTGTTACTATAATATAATACAGCATGAAAGTCTTGTCGAAATCATTCATTTCTTTTTCTTTAAATTTTTTAACAAACATGTATGTGATAATCCCAACACTACTAGCCTATCATAAACAATAATAGTGATATCTTCCAAGGCTTTTTTTCTTTAATATGGGATAGTGTGCTGGTTTTGTAAAAATGTTCCTTTTATAATCTTTTTAATTTTCTAAAGTGTCTACAATATAATTCAAAATCCAAGGGAACTCAAGACCTTTAAACAGGGCATAATAGATTAAACCAATGAATCAGGGCTATTTGTTTTAAGCAAACAATCATAACCAACAGGTTTCTACAAAAGGACTCCCCCTTTACTGGAATTAAAAAGAATTCTGCTCACTCAGAAACTTAAACAGTGCAGCTTTCTTTCCAGACATTGTATGAATGTTCACAGTGATTTTCTGAAGCTTTTGCGTGATGTTTGTACCCTTTTTAAAGGGAAGGCTTTTTTAAATGTACTCAGTCAGCACTGCTGTGGAAAGACAACAAGCATTCAGTGCCACATAAATCAAAACAATGCCACACAATTCCACAACGCACAATTACACACCACACAACATAATTACAACCCACATAATACCACTCAACACCCCATAATTCAACTCCACCTAATTGCATGCTACTCAACACCACATAAATCCACTCCACATAAATCCATTCTACGACATAACAATCCATATAAATAACCTCCACACCATGCCACATAATTACATTCAACATATTTTCCCTCAACACCACACTGTTCCATGCCACCCTATTCAACTCTGCACAAATCCGTTCCACACTACATAATTCAACACCAAACCACATTATTCCACTACACCCCACATATATTACATTTAGAACAAAGAAATTCAATATCATACCACATAATTCAACAGCACACTACATAATTTAACTCCACAAAATAAAACTCCACAACACAAAATGCCATTCCACACCATGCCACATGATTCCACTACACAAATCAATGCCACAACTAACAATTCCAATCAAACCCACATAATTACACTACACACCACATACACCCACTTCAGTCCATAACACATAAGTAAGATATTTACAACACCAGTACCTCAAATTTTTCTTTTTTTAACACCCAAACACACAGATTTGGAGCTTAGCTCCTAACTATTTGTTCTTTTTTGCCACAAAAATGCAACGCTATCCACACAATTCAACTCCACACATTTCCAATGCACAGCACACAATTCAACACCAAACCACATTATTCCACTCCACAACACCATTCCACTACAACTCAACAACACAATTACACAACACACCACACATATACAGTCCACACCACACAAATCCAATCAACACCACACACCACATCATGCCACAAAATTCAACAGTGCACCACATAATTAAACTTCACTACATACCACCCCACAACACAAAATACCATTCCACATATTTACACTCCACAACACAGAATCCCACTCCACATGATTCCAGTACACTAAATACCATATAATTACTATCAACATAATTCCACAGTACAGAATGCCACACAATTCCACTTCACAAATCCTATCCACACCACACAATTACAGAGCTAACTATTCCGATACAACCCACGTAATTCCACTACACACCACATACATACACTCCATAACACATAGGTAACAGAAATTGCCATTTACAATGCCAGTAGCTCTAACTTAAACTAATGCGAGACTGATTGCTTTTTTTGTTAAAAAATATCCCAACAGTAGAATAAGTAATGGTGCAGTCCCTTATA
The DNA here is from genome assembly GCF_964204655.1 of Triturus cristatus. NCBI lineage: Eukaryota > Metazoa > Chordata > Amphibia > Caudata > Salamandridae > Triturus > Triturus cristatus. The sequence goes on from NC_140589.1 coordinate 588,612,205, forward strand.
TGGCTACCAGAGTTCCCTTTACAACTCCTCAAAGACACCTAGTAACAGCCTCTTAGTACTGCACTCTTTTCTTGCTTTGAGGATTTTCTTTCATTACTTATGCTACTACTGGGATATTTTTTAACAAAATAAAATCTAACAAACATTATCATTTGCAACGCACATAAACTTTCAGTTAGACGAGACCTATTGCATTGCAAATGCCTGTTTTTATAATGGCAACAACCAGCAAGAATTTTACTGTAGAGAGTAGGTGGAACTGTACATCATTTAGCCCTTCACCAAGCACACCCCTTCTTCGTACACGAGTGATAATTAGTCACAGGACTCCTGGAAAGCGGTATTTGTCAGAGTCCCACGATCAGGTCAACAACTCAGAAAGACGCAGTGGGACAGGGCAGGTTGATCCAGTATCCTAGGTCCCTCAGGAAAATAAAAGAGAAGCAATCCTCGCTGCCATGCTAATCATTCTCTAGAGGTGGAACATGCATCAATGAAAACGTGTGTTTTCACCTCTGGGGTTCAAATTGTTGCAGGCAGGAATGAGAATTACTCCCACCCATAGCCCACATCATATTAGCATAAGAGGTGGCTCGCGTTTAAGGGGATGGTGGGACCAGGAAAGGCTTTATCACAACCCACATCTATTAATGAATTGTATTGCATTAATAATCCATTTTGCACGAAACTTAGTAAATGCATGCATTATGGTGCAGCATCATCTATTGATGAATGCAAGTGCCAGAGCTCAATGTTGGCATACATGAAGAACAGCTAACAGAAAGAATACATTCCCATCAACCTTGCACTGAAAGAATCCTGTTTTGTTGTCCACAACGAGATCCTTACTTATATTGGGTCCAGGTTTCTTCTTGACATTACTGCAATAAACCAGGAGAGTCAGGCTCAGCTTCATAACTCATCCAAAGTGAAAATACAAGCAGTACTGAGCACATGTGTCCCCACTGCACTCCTCCTTCTAGCCACCTCCTCTCCTGAGGACTGCCAAGTTGTTGCCACCCACTACTTTATGGTCTTGATCGGCCTGTCACGCCTCCAGCCATTGAAGTAAATTGAGCTCTGTTAACTCTTCCCAGCGCCACTGAATAAGCACAGGGAAAGCAATCCTGTGTAAGCCTTTGTAAATCACACATGCCCTTTATAATGATGTCACTGATGTAGCTTGTGCCTGCAGGTCGAAGAAAACCTTGTCCAGCTGACACATGCACAGCAGTTCATGTCCCAAGTCCATCTCCCTCCCCCATACTGGAAAAACACAGATTTAGCCAACTTTAGCACCGTACAGCAAGTAGGCATTTAGTCCCAGCTGCTCGGGGTTTCTTTTTTCTTCTCTGTCAGGGTAGGAAGACGACGCCCATCACACCATTAACCACCAATCGCCTCTGGTTGTTGTATTATTTCAACACTATTACGTCACTTTCCCCTTTGTTTTTTCCAGTGAATTTCTAGGCTTTTATTTTTTCATTAATCCATGCTAAAATCATATTACCATACCTAACTATAAAGGTGTGTGTGTGTCTGTTATATAGTGTAGTTCATGTTACATCACACTACCCAAGAGAAATGCGTTTTTTTAAAACTAACAACTTTCTTGGTTGATGAAAATGTACTTTAAATAAGTCCTCTCCTATCGATTTTTGTAAAAAAACAAAACAAAGAAAAAAAGTAAGGCGCAGGTGGGAACAAAGTTATTTTGGCAAGGTTTAAAAATGCTAATGATTAAAATCGATGTCAAAAACTCTAGACATATGTTTAAAAAACCTAAATGCAGCTAACTTAATGCGACTGAAAAATCTGTTCCGCGTATTTTTTTCTTCAGAAAACAAAGAGATTAACTGCGAAAGGTGCTAGGTCATATCCACGGTGGTCTTCAACCATTTTTTATGCTATTTTGTTATGTGCACACCCTGCATCACACATTGTTCTTGAACAAAGTTATGTTAACGATGCCATTCGAAGAGCCATGAGCAACTCCTAGCAAAGGGTGAGATACCGTAAGCCCTGATGTTAATGTGAAAGGCCAAAGGTTTTGCGATGATCACCTTTTGTTGCAGGGATTCTGCTTATGCGCAAAACTATGCGCAGGAACCCAGGCCATCAGTGAATTGCGGTGTACCAAAAACTCACCTCAGAACCCAGAACCCCTCATCCAGCCAGCATCAGTGTCCCATTCGTTATCCGAGGTTTAGCTCGGCGGTCCCAATGTATAGACAACCCAGAACAAGCGACTTAGTATATTTCTCAGGAATGGTGGGAATCAGAAATACCTTTTCGTAATTATTCTCGTACCAGTCCACAACAGAGTAAACAGAGACACGGTAAAAGTTTAAAGAGTTTATTTTATAAACCTCGTGTCCTAAGATGCAGCAGTTTGGCTAACATTAGCAGACAAACGATTAAAATCAAAACCATCAGCATAGTTACAATACCATTGAAAATGAAAGGAGTAATCATACTAAAATGGCAGTGGCTCTAGGCCACCTTCCTTTCTCTAACACACTAATAGTATTATTAGACTAATAAAAGGTCTCTAGGCTTGAATGGGGAACCCCATACCGTAAAGATCAGCTCACAGAGTTCACATCACAGGATCAGCTATGCTCTGCTCCTAGGAACGCTCTTCTTCCGAATGTGTTGAAAACATGTAACACTGCAATATTAAAAGCACTCGACTTTCAGGTATTTGCAGCTTCGTGCGTGTTATGGCTAAACTAGTGGGCCGATCAACCTGAACTCAACAACATGCACCGTCTAGCGACCCAGACTGTTTCTTTTACACTGTGTACAGACCAAGGTCGCTGCTCACTGTTTGGGATGTTAACAACAGACAGTTCTCATGTGAAGCAAAGTCGAGTAAGCATTTCTCAATTTAATAACATGTGACTACAGTTTCGTGTGCAGCAAAAGCGACAAGATGGCTTTCTGACATTTAACGCGGTTATGCTAACTTAGCGTTGTACATAGTTTGATAACAATCTTCACTACACTTTTAATGTTTTCACTAGAAATGGGTCAGGCATAAAAGACTTTGCACAACCCTAGCAAGATACACCATTGCTGGAATGTTTTTAGAAAATTAGAAAATGACTGCAGTGACAAAAGAAAAAAAAGAAAACACAACAAAAACCCTAACTTCCAAGAAGTTAGTCCAGGTTTAGTACATCTAAAACAAAAAACGGAATTCACAAGAGCTATAGTTCCATCTCACCTGGACAATTCTAACGTATTTTGAATTAGTGCACCAAAGAAAAACATGCAAACACTCAAAACGAGAAAAAATCAACAGGAAGATACCATCAATCAGAGGACACACAACCACATTACTCCAGCTATAGCACAAATGTATTGGCTCCTAGTAGAACAAAGAGCAACAGTGGCAATTACATTCCTCATATTCTTCTGAAGCCTAAGCATCTTGGGAATAGAACTGCCGATATAGCAATCCTCAGATCCAACAATGTAAATTTGATCATTCTCAACTCCTCCATCACCGCAGCCGCCTTCCCAGATGGATGGAAACACGCAGAAGTCACACCCCTCCTCAAGAAATCCTCCACACGACCCCAGCGAACATAAGAACTACAGCCCCATCTCTCTACTTCCCTTCCCCGCCAAGGTCCTTGAGAAGGCCATCATCTGCCAACTCACCGAACATCTAGAAAGAAACAACCTGCTGGACACCTCCCAATCCGGTTTCCGCGCCAACCACAGCACTGAGATAGATGTCACCGACAACATTAGAACCCTCCTTTGTCTGGGGCGAAACAGCGGTCTTGATCTCCCTAGACCTCTCAGCAGCATTTGACACTGTATCTCACCACTCACTCATCAAAAGATTCTACCACATCGGGATCCAGGAAGACGCCCTCAAATGACTTGCATCTTTCCTCTTAAGTTGATCCCAGAGCATTTGCCTACTTCTCTTCAACTCGGAACCCAACAGCATCATCTGCGGAATCACTCAAGGTTCACTCCTCAGCCCCACACCTACATGATACCTCTGGCCAACACGGTCAGAACCCAGGGCCTCTAAAATCATTTCCTATGGAGACCACACCCAGTTGATACTCTTGCTCTCAGAACACCACTCCACCGCTAAGACCAACTTCTAGAACTGCATGACAAGCATCGGCAACTGGATGAAGACCAACTGTCTGAAGCTCAACACTGAGAAAACGGAAATGCTGATTTTGGGAACAATGCCTCCCATGGAATGACACCTGGTGGCCCTCCGAACTCGGACCCACACCCTCACTGATATACCATGCCCACAACCTTCTCATCCTGTTCAGCAAACTCACAATGAAGTGCTAGATCAATGCAGTTTTCTCTACCTGCTTCCACACGCTCCATATGCTCTGCAAGATCTTCAGATGGCTCCCAGCCGACACCAGAAAAACCATCACTCAAGCCATAGTCACTCGCTGGCTGGACTATGGTAATGCACTCTATGCAGGGATCACCCCCAAATCCTGAAAATACTCCAGACAATACAGAACTCAGTAGCCAGACTCATCCTCGACCTCCCCTGACTGACCCATATGATCCCTCGCCCCCGGAACCTCCACTGGTTCCCCATACGGAAAAGATGCCAATTCAAGATGTAAAAGGCCCTCCAAGAGTAAGGACTAGCATACATCGACCACAGCCTGAACTTTCCCAGACCTTCCAGACAAATACGCTCCGCATCTCTCGCCCACACTCCCCACATCTGTCAAAGCAAAAGTGGAGGACAATCCTTCTCCTAACTCCTTGCCAAGTCCTGGAATGACCATCAGTGCCACCTCCGAACAGCATCCTTGCTCCTGGAAATTCAGAAAGAGACCTGGCTCTTACTCTGATCCCAGCAAGTACCTTCACATGTATACCCTCACAGGTGATTACCCGTGCTTTATATATCAAGAGTTGATTGATTGATTTGAACGCCCAAACCCAAAAGAAAAAAAAAACATGTTAAAAAAAATCATCCGGGCACAGGAGCTTACCTATAAAACTTGTTAGAGCCTTATCTGATACCAGTAGGCACCACAACATTAAAAAAAGTTCAGAAAAACGACCCCTAAAACAGTGAACTCCTGATCAGGCTCCATTCTGACCTCCCCCCCCTCCCTTCTTGAAGGGACTGGGGCAATTGAGACTTTGCTTTGTTTTCCTCATACCATTATTTTTTTCATGCAAGCTCTGCTACATTAGTCTCCCTTACTCTACCATTAAAACTCACCAAATCTTCTATGCAGCCCTTCTCCTCTTATCTAAAGCTATGAAGTGGCCTTGGTAGCATGGTTAGCACAATGCATATACATTAGACAATAATATAGGTTTATGAAAACTAGTGCATGTATGGAAATTGACGACAAAGGTAATTTTGCCAGTGTAAACCTTATACATTTTTTAACAAATGGTTGGTGTATGATAACTGCTTAAGATCTCTAGAAACATTTGTGCTCCAGGAAGACTGAGCCAATAATGTTCTTACACATTTACACAGTACAAGGCCACTAATTCTGTGCCCAAACAGCTGGCACTGACAACAAGGGCTAGAATAAAACATATCAAAATAAGACAAATCCAACTCTTAAACTTTAACCCAGCAAAGGTATTAGGAGCAGGATTGGACTTCAAGCGCTGCAAACTACTTTTAATACTTAAATTGTTAGTGTAGTTAGTCCTGCTTTAGGAAGGATCTGGAAACTTGATTGTTTCCTAGGGGCGAGTGATAGATCCCATCATTGACAATTGGTCTTTACTGCTATAGTGAGTAATCCTTCAATTGAAGCGCCAGGATACCCGTAGGGTGGCAGTCTGCGCTATACAAATTTCTTTTCATTCATTCATACGAATAATTCCCCAAAATAATATTAACTTTTAAGTGCCGGTGTCGGCCAATGGAGACACCCACACTACCTCTCCAGTGCATGTGTTGGCCATTGGCTGACACGGGGAGGTATTTCAAGGCCCCTTTGGTGCTCAGAGGGAGTCTTATTATTATTTTTTTACACCAGGCTGCTGCGGAAGAGCTTCCCCAAGCAGCCGGTTTGTTTTCGTTTTTTTTCTTTTTTAAATCACAATCAGCATGCATGGTGTGATGACATTACACTAAAGTGAAAGTAAAACTAGCTGATGGGCTTACTTTTACTGATTCGGTGCTCGGGGGCATATCTCAGCTCCCTGATTCTTTTGAGAGAGGTATCGCCGGAAAGGGGAGAATCGCCCCTTTCCAATGCTACCTCTGCCCTTTGGATCTCTGCTTGGGGATCACTACAGGAGAACTAGCTTTAAGCAGGAGTCCACCCACTGGGCACCAGAGATGGGGGAGTGGCCCCTTCAGCAAGGGCGTGTGCTCCCCCAGCACATTTAAATATTTCAGTCTTTCTGTGGGGTAAATAGGGGTAATTACCTCCAAAAGAAAGCTCACTAGATGCCAGAGAAAGCTGGAAAGCTTTTATTTTTTTTTAAATATAGGGCTCAGGGCTGACCACAATGGGTACAGCCATAACCCCACCCCAACTAAATGGCGCCTTAGTCCTTCTGTCCCTAGGAGGTGAATGGGGGTAATGACAATTACTCACCCCCCTTTGGGGGCAGAAAACTCACTAGACGCTAATGAAAGCTTTATTTTTAAAACAAAAATTAAAAAAAAGATTTATAGGGACGGGGGCTGACCACCATGGGCATGGCTATTGCCCAATCCTGACTAAATGGGGCATCCATCTTCCTGCCATCGGGGGAGGGGGGACAGAGGGGAATATTATCCCTAAACTGCCTCCCCCAGAGAAGTAGATAGCCCATTAGTCACCAGGGATTCAGTCTTTTTGCCCCTCATGGGGAGTAGATGAGTGTAATTACCCCCGATCTGGCCCTCGGGGGGGGGGGGGGGGACAGAAAGCCATTAGATGTCAGGGAGAGCTTTTTGCCTTTAAAGAAAATAGGGGTGGGGGCTGCCACTATGGGCATGGCCATGCCCCCACCCCAACTAAATGTGGCATTGGTCTTTCTGCCCACCTGGGGGGTGGATAGGTGTAATTTACCTAATCTGCCCCCTGGGAGGGCAGACGGCCATTTAGACGCCAGGAAACCTTATTTTCTTTTTAAATATGAGTGGGGGCTGCCCACAATGAGCATGGCCATATCCCCACCCCACATACATGGGTCGACAGTCTTTCTGCCACCTCTGGGGGTGGATAGGGAAGGGTCATCATACCTTAAGTCATATCTACAAAAAGAAAAGTTATCTGGAAGATAAAATTGAGACATCCAACAATAAAGGAAAGGTGATTTTTAAAATTGTAAAGGCCTTCTCTAATCCGTTTTCCATTAGCAAAGATCTCTCCCCCCACCCCCTTTCTTTAGAACGGACCAACTATTTGGTGGAATTCTTTCATAAGATGGTGACCATACAGAACTCCTTTTTGGGGATGCCCCCAGGTGGCCACTCAGACTTGATAGACCAAGCCGCAGGGTTGTCCGCTGGTGAAACCACCGCTCTCCTGCAAATACAGCCACTACTGCTTGAAGTTTCCCTGGGTATTATCAAGTGTCTTCATTTGGGTTCTCCTGCTGATCCCTGTCCAGCCCCACTGTTGGCTACGGTGACCCCGATCATTAACCCTGTGGTTAATCAGGTTCTTAACACCTCTGTTAGCTGGCCATGTACTACCCTCCATCTGGAAACATGCTAAAATCATTCCACTGTTAAAGAAACCTTCAGCAGATCCTAAAGTTCTAGTCAACTACAGGCCCATATCTTTACTTTCGGTCTTCTCTAAGGTACTGGACAAATATGTGAACACAGTCATTTCGGGCTAAGTGGAAAGAAATGGCCTCCTGCATAACAGTCAATCAGGTTTCAGGGCTAGTTTTAGCACAGAAACAGAACTGCTGAAGGTCACTGATCACATCAAAGAAAAGCTGGATCTGGGGGGTAGAGCGATCCTAATATCATTAGACTTGTCGGCGGCTTCTGGAAAGGATGAGGATGCTTGGTAACGGTGGCCCTGCATTGAAATGGCTGTCCTCGTTTCTCGAGGGCAAAAGCCAGGAAGTTTGGACTCCTCCCTTTACGGCCAACATTCCCAATTTTAAACTGGGGGTCCCGCAGGGCTCTGTACTAAGCCCTACTCTTTTCAATTTGTATATGTCCCCACTTGCTTCATTGGCTGAAGCATGGGGGCTAAAATAATTTCATACGCTGATACCCAGCTGCTTTTTATCTGTGAAAAAGGGGCAGATTTTGAGGGTGAGAAGATAAGAATATGCCTCTCCAGGGTGTTCAATTGGCTGTTGAGAAACCAGTTGAAGTGTAATTCTGAGAAATCGACGATTATCTTTTTTGGTTCACCGCCACCAGTTGAGTGGAGACTTTGGTAGCCGGGGATAGGTCTCCTCCACCTTCAGCTCAAACCATGGTCAAATATCTCAGCATCTTTATTGATAGTTCTCTCTTGATCGCAAATCCAGTCAGTAGTAGGTACCTGTTTTGGTTTACTGCAAATGCTGAAGAAATTCCTACCAATGCTATCACTAAACACGAGGAAAACAGTGTTCCAGGCGCTGGCCATCTCCAGACAGGACTATGCGAATGTCATGTACCTGGGTGCCCAGAGTATCTTCTCCACCGCTTGCAGTTAGTTCAAAAAGCAGCAGCGAGACTGGTGCTTATGCTTAATCCCAGTGTCTGTGGCTTGTAGGTTTGCATGGAGGGCACCACAGCACGGCCCCACATACCAAAGCTACCCTTATTTCTTATCTATCAATGTAGCGCTTCAGGGCCTTTGGTGTTGTAGTCCTTTGTCCCACCCAAACAAGTGGGATACTGTTCTTATCAGGAGACATATGGGTAATCCGGGTGGTAGGAAATGTGTGGCTCCCCACAGATTCCAGAATTTTGTGTCACAGAAATGTGAAGAAAATGTGTTTATTTAGCTCGTGGCTTGCAAGGAATTTTGCATACGAAAACCTGCTGAGAGCCACGCAAGTCATCCCACCCTGGATTCCCCCAGGTGTGCAGTTTGCAAAAATGTGCAGTTCTGCTAGGTTTCCTTAGGTGCCAGCTGAGTTGGGGCCCAAAATCCACAGCTACCCACTTTGCAAAATAAGGGTCAGTTTTGAGTGGAAAAATGTTATGTATCCATGTTGCGTTTTGGTACGTTTCCCGTCGCAGGAACTAGGCCTTCCCACACAAGTGAGAAACCATTTTTAATCAGAAGACACGTGGGAGCATAGAATAGTAGAACATTTGTTATTACTAATTAGATTTCACTGCATTTGCAGCTTCTAAATATAAGCCAGTGTGTAACAAAGTAGACATTTTGGAAAATACCCTCTTAATCATATGTTAGTACAGGTACCCACAAATTCAGAGATGTATAACACACGACTGCTCCTAAGCTCCACATCTTGTGCCCATCTCAGAAATAGATAGGTTTCCCTGATCCACATTTTTCACTCTGCATATTTTAAAATTTAACTCGATATATAAACGATACACAATGCAAAACCATTGTACGGTGCAGGTCAGTTATTGTCTCCAGGTAGCTTGGGTTCTTGGAGAACCATCAAACCATCTATATCCCCGCAATCAGAAGGGTCTAGCAGATGTACTGGTATATTTCTTGTGTAAATCTGCTATAGTAACAAAATGTTTCAGATTAAAACGTTGTCACAAATGACCGTTATTTTCCTACTCATTTTCAACATTTCTTTATTTCAGCAGTTAGTTTCTTTGGGAAACCTTGAGGAATCTACACATATGACCCCTCGCTGAATTCTGAATTTTGTGTACTTTTCAGAAATCTATAGCTTTCCTAGATCACTCATGGGTTTTACACTGGTTTTCACCACAAACTGGAAGTAGGTTGAGAGCACACACACAAAAAAAAAAAAAAAATGGGCTACCTCTTTGATAAATGCCAAAACTGTGGTAAAAAGTAGTTTTTTAAATTCAGCTCTTCATGTTCCTGAAAGCAGGGATGATGGTGACTTTAGCACAACAAATCATTCTTTGAGGGCAATTTTAGGAAACAAACAGAAACTTTCACCCGGAGCACCTTTTCTTATTTTTCCCCTACAACTCAAAATGTAGCTATATTTTGCTTATTTTCTCTGTCCCCGCCAGGTGAAACCACAAATCCTGTGTACCTTCAGAATGATGAGGAGTTATGGAGCCCTTAGCATGAACTTCCCCAAAAAGCCAATAAAGGGCTCAGCACTTGAGGGGGGCCAGGAGTTAAGGTGTGAAAGTGGTGAATCCAAAGAAAGATTTTTTTATTTTTTTTTACTTTTGTTCATTATTATGATCAACCTAACATTTCACACAAACTAACAGGTAAAGGGCTAATGGTAAGCATGTATTAGGGAAGTGAACCATGATCATTGATCATAGGACCTCTTGAGGGATATGGAGTTGGGGACAGAGATCCTCTGGGACTAACAGCTCTAAAGGAATAAGAATTAAGGACAGAAGACAATAGGCATGGTGACCTATGTGTACACAGGAACACCAGAAAAGGCAAATTGTAGACATATGTTAAATATTTGTTGAGCATTGAGAGCAAGGAGACATGAGGACAAATAAAGCATGAGGAAACAGGTCGTCATGGAGATAAGATGTCACTCATGCCCACATAATATAGATTCTGGACTAATACGCTCCAAAATAAGAAATTATTAAAGCAAAAATCAGTGCACAAAAATTCTCCTGCACACCCCCGTAAAGGTAGTATGAAAGGGTGCAAAACTCAATTAGCAAACAGAGGCCACTTAAATCTAACCAACAGGCAACCTAGCCTTGGCGGATAAGGGCCCCGTAGGGGTTTAAGACTTGAATGCTCTTATCTAGGAGCATCCTGCAAGGGAAAACAAATAGAAACTGACCCCATACTCAGACAGATTAGCTGGGAGGTCTTGACATCTATTCCATTTGGAGAACCTGCACCACATAGACCACATCATGACCTTATAAATGGCAAACGAATTGGTTAATACTATGCTATTCAAAATATGTATAGCATAATGTAGCTAAACTCTAAAGACCTAGGAATCTGACCATTTTTAAATAAAAACGAATATTTAAAGATTTATCTTTAACACAAAAAAGGAATTTAGATTTATTAAAATTAATCAAATAATTTAGCACAAGCTAACGGGTAGAGAGATATCTAGAATGTCTGAAAAATCTAATCATCTGTAATGCCTAGATGTACAAAATTGAATCTTGCACTAGCCTTCTCCATCAATTCAGAGGTTACGCCTTAAGGCAAGGAACTCTCATATTGTTTCCTATCTTAAGCAAAGCACAAGTTGGATTCCTAACTGACAGCACTGCGTAGAACTGGATCAACTCTAAAATTGAAACTGGAGTAGATTCATGATCAAAAACATTTCAAGACGACTATTGCATATCTTATTTATCTACCTCTACATTAATATATGCGCAATCTAGCAAACTACAGTCAAACCTTACTATGACTAGTTTTATAAACGTGTTGTCTCTCAGTAAAGAAGCTACGACTTGAGCACTCCCCTGCTTCTTGAGGCACAGCTACTCAGTGGAGTCATCTTTAATGACTGACAGACTGCCATGCTTCCCCTTAATCAGAGAATAGAAAGTTCAAAGTGCCAGGTGTTTGTCTCCACCGATCAAAGATGACAATGTCTACATAATGATCATTCTGCTGACGGGGGAACAATAAGTCACAAGAAACAATCTGAGTAAATGACCAAGGAAATAAACTTTCACCAAGCAGGTAGATTGATCCTTCCCCCCACTGCAGAAACTTGATCAGCTGTTTAGGCAATATACTGGTTCTGCTCAGACCGTTGGCTATCAACATACCATCCCATAAATTCCTAAAAAGCATGAAATAGGTTTCATCAGTCTTTGGGTAGATCAATGTGTATAAAGAGACCCTTGAACGAACATCTCTGGTTTGAATCTCATCTGTCTAAAATGGGCTTTCAAATATCTGGAGTCGACCAATGTATAATAATTGAGATTATAAAATAGTAATGCCTACTATTTACAGAACAGTTAATACAAATCTTCCCAAATGTATTGCACATCATAATCGGAAGGTAAAATTGCATGAAAATATCAAAAATAAACCTGCTGTGGCCCTTTATCAAAGAAATGAAGGCAATTGTGAAAGCCCGGATGCATCACCACTGACCAATATAATCTCACAGCACTACTGCTACTGTTTTGTTTTTTAATGGTTTTTATTGACAACACAGTTTTCACGTTACACAAATGTCAGTGGAGTTTCGAGCATATGAAGCAAGTGCACAATGTGGCTACAGGGTAAACGATTGGCATTAGCAGGTTATGCATCATTGCACAATTCGTAATAATAGTTACAGGATTTACTGTGCAGCCTTTAACTACGTGAAGAAATTAGGGAGGCGAAAAGAGATCGGTGAAAAAAGAAAAAAAAAAAAAAAGAATAGCAATCTAATAAGAAACATTTTGAGTCAACAATTTGAGAGCTCTTAGGTACGTGATAGACAGATAGTAGGATATGGAGTCAGCACGTGTTCTCCTCACATTCACTGTAGGAACCGGTGCAGCATAGAAGCGTGTGTGCAACTACATAGGGGTGCAGAGTTTGCAGGGCTGGTATTCGCCTTGCATGCCGCAGGAAGGAGAGGGGAAGGGTGCAGGGTCACTGGAGACAGCCCATTTGGGGAGATGGATGTGCACGGGGGTGGGCTGAGTCAGGAGATGTGTGAAAGTGCCACATTGTGTAGAGAGGGGTAACTGTGGAGCTTTCACTACATCTATTCATTTGGCATGGGTGGGTGTGAGTGATATGTCATGTGTTCATGGTGGACGTTTGTCTGTTTTGGCTCCCACTTTAATAAAAAAAGTCTCCAAGCATTCAACCCGTGCAGGAAACGCCCCTCATGATGAGTAGTCTGAGGGTGTGTGCCTCTGCCCAAGTCCATGTCAGCAAAACGCAAACCCAGCCTTGGAGCGTTGGACTTCCATTCCATGTCTATGTTACATTTGAACAAGACAAAGGCCAGGTCTATGAAGCGGTGCAGGTGTTGATCTCCCTTTGCCCGGGGTCGTAGTCCCAGTAAGCAAGATTCTGGAGTGGGAAAGAGCAGGTGTGCTGTCAGTTCAGTCACTATTGTGGTGACTTTTGTCCACATCAGTGGCAGTGGTGTGCATGCCCACACCATGTGGACAACCTCTGCAGTCCGCAGTTTGCATCTCGGGCATTCCGGGGAAACAGTCTGATGCGTCTTGGGGAGAGATAAGTATGGTGAATGTAATTAAACTGTGTGAAATGGAACCTGGGGTTTGCGAGACACACTCTTTACCATCTGTAGGGCGTGAGCCCAGGTTGCATCAGAGAGTAGCTGTTGAAACACTTCGTTCCATCTGGTGCACGCCCTCGTTGCGTGATCAAGTGGGGGAGTATTAAGGGTTATAGTATAAGGATTTGATGGCATGCTGCCTGCTAGTGGCCATCAGCAGTGTGTTTAAGGTCTGTGATATAGGTTGCTCTACCTCCCCAGTGCCCCAGGTCTCATGAACCACACGTTGAAGAGTACTGTATGTGAAGAACTGAGGGGTGCTCAGTCCATAAGTCTCAACCAATCCCTGGAATGACAAACGTGCCCTTGTTGTAAAGATCACCTATTTGTGTGACTGCCATGTCATTCCATGGTGTCGGGTCAATGCGCTGCGGTGCCCGACGAAGCAGAAGACCCCAGATAGAAACTGATGTAGAGTATGGGAGTATTGGGCCTTTGGGGTGTGTACACCTCCGCCAGCAGGAGCGGGCTGCCACCATTTGTCTAAATTGAACCGCTGGGCAGACAGTGGGATCAGACAGCCAGGTGTAAATGTTAGTTCCCTGTAGCTCCGCGTGCACAAGCAATGTTTTGAGGTGGTGTGGCATACTCAGACAGGGTATTGGCCACTGTGATTGTGCCGCTGTGTAGTAAAGCTCAAAGTGGGTGCACCCTGTCAGCCCTCAGTAACTAGGCATTGCAAGACAGATAACGCAACCTGGTGGTGACCCGTGCTCCAGATCAATTCCAAGAAGAGGTCATGGAGTTCGCAAAAGAAGCTCCTATGGAGCACAATTGATAGGTCCACGAAAAAATATAACAGAGGGGGAGAACAAACATTTTGGAAATTGCTACACGACCCAGTAGGGAGAGACGAAGCGAGTGCCAAAAGGAGAGTGAACTGCATATGAACCTTGTAGATTTGTTGAGATTCCCCTCTTTAAAGGTCACGCTCGGTGTGGTATATCTGTATGCCTAAATATTTTAAAGTGTCATAGCACCATTGTAGGCAAGATTGCAGAGATACCGTTCGGTCTTTCATCGGTATGTGCACTAGGTAAAACGGTCATGATTTAGGCCAATTCACATGTAAGCCGGAGACTGGGCCAAGTCATCCAGGACTTTGCATTAGGTCTGGAAATGAAGGCCTTGCATTCCGCAGTAAGATCAGGGCATCAGTGTACAAGGAAATGTGAAACATGTCCCACTCAAGAATGCCCCAGTCCTCTGCCTTCCGGCGATTCAGACAGGCCAGGGGTTCGATAGCTGGTGCAAAAATGAGAGGGGATAAGGGGCAGCACCTTATCTGTTCCTCTGCAGATGTTGAACTTGACTGAAATCACCTGTCCAGCCTTTAATAATGCCACAGGGTCACGTAGAGGGTATGTGCCCAGCTCAGGAATCCCGGGACAGGGTGTTGAATGCCATTTCTATGTCTAACGACACCACGACTCGGGCAAGTGCATCCGTCGGTGTGCTGTGAAGGAGGCACAGGAGACTGCATACATTCAGAAATGTGCTGCATCCTGGGATGAACCCGGATTGATCAGTGTGTATCAGCACATGCATCATGGGTAGGAGACAGTTCGCAGGATCATGCCCAGGATTTTAAAATCCAGATTAAGCAGGTAGAGGGGGGTCGATGTGAGCGGACATCCAGTGGATCTTTACCGGGTTTAGGTAGAACTATAATTAGGGCCTCACAGAGAGAGTCTGGCAGGTGAACCCTGCGCCTTGGCTTCATTAAAGACATCAAGGAGGTGTTGGGTGGTCTTTGTGAGGAAAGTGCAATAGTACTGCATGGGTAAGACAGTACCCAGGGTCTTGTCGTAAGCAATTTAGGATATGACTCTACGCACATCCTCGAGTTGCAATGGTTGATCCAGCTCGGCCATTGCAAGGCATTTCGACATATCAGTTGAGAAGCGCCAAATAATTCCTGCATGTGATGCGATGGTGGAGTGTCCAGGGCAGAATAAAACTCACTATAGTAGTCTCAGAAGGCCCCGTTGATTTCCATCTGCGTAGTCTGCAGCACTCCGTCGGCTGAGCGGATCGCACCTATTGGGTGTGTTGCTGGTCCTCACGCATGAGCCATGCCAACAGTCTCTTCGAGCGGTTCCCTTCGGTGTGCTCCAGGCTGTGCACCACCTATAATCATGTTTACCTAAGGTCTGTTCTGCTTTCACTGCGCTGCTTATGCAGCGGTTTGGTTGAGACTGCCTGGTCGGCCACCCATAACTCCAAAGTGCGAAGGTCGAGCTTGACGGTCAAAGGTCCTCCAGTAAACTATAATGTATTTCCTAGAAAATCGATAGGCAATGGCCGCATACCACTCAACAGCCCATGAGGTCAGAGTACCAGTGCAGAGCACAAAGTATCGATTAATGCTCTGGGCAAGTTACATGTGAAAAGGTGGGTCAGACAGGGCTTCCACTTGTAGGCGTCAAGTAGATATAAGTGCCAGAAATTCTGCCCCGGTCAGTTGGGCGCCAAGGTGGGCTGTACTTAGTAGGAGATCAATTCTGGTGTGTACGTCATGTACTTGAGAATAAATGGAATACTCGCAGTCCAACTCGTGCAGTAGCCGCCATGCATCCTGAAGTTGCATTTGAGTCAACCACTGATGAAGGTGCTGAGGGACGAGCCTAGTAACAGCTGCTCGGAGGGGCGGTGTGGAGCGGTTGAGAGCACCGTGGTCGTCAGAACCTGTGGTCTTGTAAGTAGTCCTCGTGGGTCTCCGGTGCTGGCTGGGGACAGAAGACTTCACAAATCTCCGGGCCCCATGCTGTGCAGTGACGGTGGCCGTGGGTGCCCATTTCCTGCAGGCAGGCAGTCTTTCTTACAATCTGGCACCAGTTGGTAGCAGGACACTCTACGGGGCCCTGGTCAAGTGGCTACGGCGGTTGCAGGCACAAGTGCCCTGTAAGCGCACATCTCAGCCCTCGGGCACCGGCCGGGAGTAGGACACTTAGCTGCCCACTGCAGGCTAACGTCAGACCGTGTGCGCGAGGGCCTAGCCGGACCACAGCCTGCGTTAAATCGCCTGCCATATAGGTTTCCACACACCAAAAGGGCATCATATGGTGCCTCGGAGTTGTACAAGGTGCCTGGGCAATCTTCCATCAGGAATTAGGTGGGATGAGGAGGATCACTGGATACAGGTTGGACCTCTCACAGTGCTCGGTGTAACACATCTGACATTGCCACCATCTTGGTCACGCCCCCACTACTGCTACTGTTAAGCATTTGCCTGCTCCTTCAATAAGGTGTGCAGTTACCCTAGAAGAACTAAATATAAGGAAGAATCTCCTGCTATTCACCTTTACAAAAAGGACCTGGTCAGGACCCTGTTCTTGAGAAGCTGCCTTGGTTGGTCCAGGTAGAGGAAAACCCCCCGCGGCAGTCACCTCCTCTGTGTAGGCACTACTGTCAATCGATTGAAAAGATGCTTGGTTGCTTAGGCAGGCCAGGCGACAATCATGGTGTTTGCCTCACGTCTAGCTCTCACCACATGAAGACCCTTTTCACTTTATTGCGATTATCCAAAGGTAGTGAGTGTCTTTTGCATTTTTTGCTATTAAATAAAATGCGGTAGCTGCATCCATTTAAACTTCTAGGTGGTGCTTCGACCTTGTTCAAAATGATAGGCTTGCCCTCCCATTATTTTGTGAAAGCTATTGCAGCTTGGATAGATAGCGCTCATTGTAGAGAATGCGTCTTCCAATTTAAGTCAGAAAATGATGCCTTGGATCTTACGAAGTGGAACAGACTATTTCAGGGGAAGGTTTGCCAGACAGAATGTAGCAGAATGCACTGCAATGCATTAAATTACAGAGAATCGATTCCGCAGAAAAAGTCTCGAAAAAAATCAATTCAATATACACTAGATGACCAATAGGAAGAAAGGCAAAGAACAATCAGCATTAGTCGAGCTATCCAAATACAAAAACTTTTATAGCAGCAAAGCAAAAACTGAGTAGATCAAATTTGATTCCATCAAAACTACAGAGTAATTACTGGAAAGCTTGTAAGTAAATTATGTGCTGTAAGCATTAAACAATTAAACAAAATTAAGGAGGCAGACAAAAGTAAAAAGCCCAGTGACTACTACAGGCTCCACGGCAGGATTCTAGCGCTGAGAATCCCAGCCTTGTGCCTTTGTATACGCCAGCGTAACAGGCATGAATATTCATTAAAATCAATTTTCAATGCCTCGCAGACTGGCCCGCGCAAGACCGTCTCTACTTTAACTGCATCAGCCTTGAGGGCTGCAGGGAATGATGGGAGGATCTTGAAGCGAACGCTGCGATTCACCAAAGACTGGTCATGTCATTGGCCCGGTTTCTTCCAAAACCTTAAGACACAAAATTAACAGAGTCAAATGTTATTAATAAAACAGACAGTTTGAGCAGTTCTTTTAAATGTGATGTACGGGTTACTGGGGTTTTCATTGAGTGACGTGGCTAGAGCTGCTCTTTGAGTCTCTGTGGTAATACGAAACTAAACTCAGGGACAAGATTCCACATGGAGGCCAAGGCGGTCAAGTAAATAAAATAATGCCATCTGTCGTTTATAGGGCTTGCGACCTCCTACAAGAACATTAATAGCACCCAACTCAAGAGTACTCCTTTCATCAATTCCAGAGGGTCGAGGGGTTGGATGAAAAAAGAAGTCATCATTGACTGAATAAGAATTAGAGATCCTCACGTTAGACCGCTGCAGGGGTCAAATTAACTCACTTACCCACAGAGCCACAATACTTTTGTTTGAAACTCGTGTTTTTGTTTAAACACATTATTTTAGCTTGCTATTAAATCATTTTTCTAGGTCGGATTAAGGACAACTTTAATTCCTTCAGTACCCCCTTCAAGCACTATAGCTCTTTTACCTAGTCCTTTAATTTGTTTTACCTAGAAGCAGGGCCGTAGTTACGGGGGGCCCAGCGGGGCCAAGCCACCATATATTTTTCTGTGGCCCACCCAAACATTACATTTATGCTTGCTGTTCATTTATGTGCCACAACAGCCACATCATCATTTGGGCCAGTTCCTTCCTAAATTCCTAATATGCTCAGTCTCAGTGCACGAGATTGCTTTCTGTGAGTGAGGCTGGGATGGTACTATTACTAATATCCATGACAAAGGGGGTTCGTGTACTCACACACGTTTTCAAACTTTCCATTTAGGCCAGGCCACTAGAATGAAAATAAAGTAACAAAAGCGAGGCAGTGGAGGGGTTGTGGGGCGTGCCCACCCTGACCCTTGCTTGACACTGCCAGCCCACAATGAAATCATCCTCCAGAAGTGCAGCCTGAACACGTTTGACACGTGCCTTAAGCTCAGGAAGAGTTTCCGTTCAGAGCAGCATGGAGGTCTAATCTGCTGCTACTTTAAAGGCTTGCAGCACTAGTGTCCAGGCCAGCAGCAATGGGCAGTGAGGCACTTCCTCGTTCGGGAGGTGGAATCATCTGCTGCTTATCAAGTAAGTGAACTAATAAAAGGATAAGGGAAAGGACCCCTTTCTCATAAGAAGTGTGGGTGAGCCAATAAATTAGGAGAGCCCTCCCCAGACCGGCATGCTTTCACTGTATTTACAGCAGGTTCTTATGAACAACTTAGGAAAAAGAAAAGATTGTGATATTTTGTTAACACGTTTATACAAACATATTGTACACGTCATAGCAAGTTGCAATTATAGAATGAAATGCATATTTCACCGGGGCCAGCATGAGAGGCGTGACACAGCGACCTCTGAAGACATTCCTGCATCATGTATTTTTATTTCCCAGTAGCATTATCATGCGATGCTGTTCAAGAGAGTTTCTGCTGGCACAAAGGTGTCATTTGTCTGGTAGTGGCTGGTGTCAGGACCGTGCAATGTTAAGGTGCATGCAGGTTGTGCTATGCCCATCTGAACTGTCAAAGAGTCGAACTGCTCTGCTTTGATTTTTCCCTGACAGTTTTCCAAAGGCCTGGCTTTCCACACAAAACAAATCGCAAACAGACAGATTCTGGGCGAGCTGGGGTGATCTTTCTTGCAACTATATTGTGGGTGACTGACGTGTTTGTATTTTGCAAGTGTTTTTTATGGTTTTAAAGCACCTGCTGCTGCATTCATTTCCTCCAGCTATTCTCAAGCAACAACAAAATGTCAAGATAAGTTATCTCCTGTGATTAATGTTCTTCCTTAAGAGAGATCGGAATTTTGACTAGTTTAGGTTCTGACTCACTTTAAAGCGCAGAGGGTTACTGTGCAGATTACAAAGTGCATACAATATAAATAGGTCAGTGGGTTGCTGCTTTTAAAAGAAATGGTTTTGTTTCTTGCAGTTTAAGTTAAAATCCTATTATAGAACAGTGAATTATTAACTATCATCAAGGAACTGAATGCACACTGAAAAGTATGGATTAGAGCATAGATTATTGTTGCAAAAAGGGTTCATTTGAGTAGCAATCGATTCTTATTATTAAAGGAGAACCCCCAACTATGGCGTTCCGTTTTCAGTTCTGAATGTGTGCTTTTCCAGACCAAGCACTCCTCAACTATATTGCCTACTAGTATGGATGACATGTCACTCCTACACCTTGTAAACCTCTGACTTCTGTAATGTTTCCTATACACCGATTTACAAATGTACGATTGATTGTCTCTGTGTAATGAGAGTGTGATGCAAAGTACTCCGACACCCTACACTGATATGAGTGGTGCTAGAACTTATTAAATGCATCTGAGAGACAAGAGTTATGTAGACTTGGGCACTGCTAAAATGTGGTGCGGGAGGCATCGTGTTGGAGGTGGTCATTTGGGGGCACCAGCAAACATTGTCGCACAGGGCGCCACCAATGCTAAAGCCGGCCCTGATTACATAGTTAAAAGTTTAATTAATGACTGTGTTCAAACCTTCGTCACGTGTTATTGAAGCACAGCTAGGAAGCTGTTTTACTATTGTGCTTTGTGTTTTTTTCTCTCATTGAAGCAAGAAATGTTATTGTTTACAACTTGACACTTCTAAGCAGCATCAACCTCTTTAGAGAGCCCGAGTGCCAGCAATCGTTCTCAGATTCCTGCTGCTTTTGAAGGGGACATATACATGATAAAGCTCCAAACACGGCTCTAGCATACAGAAGACAGTGGTTCATTGCAAGGCGTAGTTTATGTTTACTGATCGAGCCGCCCAGTACCCAGAGTTCATTGATGATTTATTTATGTGTTAATTGGGCTGAACAAACCATGGCAAGCATGCTCTCCTTGTAGCACACTCACTACCACTTCACGCTCCCAGCTCATAAATGCAGGACAGTTATAAAACGCCCCAGATGCCTATGGTGCATGACTGCTCTGCCTCTCAAATGAAGTAGCAGAGAAAGATACATGCAATGTGCCAATGTATCGATAAAAGTCACAATAACATCCAGTAAATATAAAAGGGGCATGGGAACACACCGCCTCACCCCCCAGCACCATTCACCCCTTACTTAATGGTAAATGCAGTTCACAGTAAATGCTTACTTTAATATTAGCTGTATTACAGAGCAATGGTCACTTATTCCAGTTGCAATTGTGATTCTTTGCAACTGTGTGTAAGGGAGGTACACAATTGACAAATATTAAGAAGGCAAAAGTAAATGTAAATACAGGAGTCAGTGAAGGGAGGCAGCTGAAGTGGGTAAGATATGCAGATGGAAGAGATGCGGAGGGAAAAGGGTGCACAAGTTTAACATAGAATGAGATTAACGGCAATGATTGAGATACTCTTTAGACCGTTACCCCTTCCAAAGGCCTCAGTAATGTTTAATCCAATCTCACCATGTCAGAATTGAAACATTTTATTTATTTTATTAACCTTCTTGTTTTCTCAAATTTACCTAAAATTTACCATTTGCCTACTCTTTCTTCAAACATTTCCTGGGGGGAGAACCCCCCTTATGACAGTCATGCTCGCCCGCTTCCCAGAGGGCAGTCATCCCAAACGTTTACGCTTCAATACTTTCAAATATCACCAACCACCACTGCCCAGCTGTTATGAGCCCATGCATGACCAGAGAGTCAGGAAAATATTTGTCATATTAATTATGCCCCAAGTGTATTTCCTAAACATGAGAAAAGCGGAAGCGTTTCACCTTTAAAAATATATCAGAGTCATTGGAAGGCATTGATGAGAAATTATGCTTATTTAGAATTCAACAAGAAATACATTCCTGCCCCCCACAGCCCCACCCCACTTTCAGACCAATGCAATTAGTGAACTCTCAGAGGCCGAAGCTTGTCATTATACTTGGAACAAAATTATAGCATAATAATTCAAATACAACGGGTTTTTGTCCAGGGCACATCCTTAAATCACATATTTGAATGTGCTCCATATACTATAATGAAGAAAAAGGCTGCACAGGCCGAAGATCACACAATTTGATTAAGCAGGGAAGCCAGGATTGGTCCCATGTTTTATAGTTTCATGTTGTGCAATTTAAATTGGACACTAGATGGACATTTTTTTCTATGCAGTTTTACATCAAAGATTAATGCTTAGACTTAAAATGCTTCTACTTTCAGGAATCATTAAGAGTTTCTCTTAACATTTTAGATTATATCACTGCATTGAGTGCAAGTTATTAAAACAGCTTTTAAACTTCAACTTAAAACCTTCCTTCCACAATCCCAGATGATAGTGCCATTAATTAAAACTAAGAGCGAAGTCACTTATCACGGACCTATGTTATAATATGTGAAGCACTGTTATAGACTATTTAAATCAAACACAGTATGTTTTTGTACAGCACATACTCTAAACTCAAATATTTGCAAGTATTTATTCTCATACATGAAGATATTTATTCTTCAATTTGATAATAAAGAAAATTGTGGCACCGGAGAATAAATTATTTATCCGCTGTCACACAATTAGATCACGCAGGGAAGGTGAGATGATCCCATATTTTAGTTTCACATTGTGCCATTTAACCACTAGGGGCCAGATGTACAACCCTTTATTGCGCTCGCAAACCGGAGATCGACCTGTTTGCGACTGCAAAAAAAGGGTTCTGGCATGTACAAACGCTATTTTGAGAGTCACTGACTTGCAAAATAGCGTTTGCGATTCTCGCAATGTACAATTGTTTTGCAACCACATTTGCACAAAACACTTGCAGTTTACCACCTACTTCAAGTAGGTGGTAAACCACTCGCAAACGGAAGGGGGTCCCCAGGGGACCCCTTCCCCTTCGTGTGTGTGTGAGGAAATATATTTTAAGAGCAGGCAGTGGTCACAGGGACCACGGCCTGCCCTTCAAAAATGAAACTGAAAAGGTTAATTTTTCTTTTTTTAAATGAATCCCGTTTTCCTTTAAGAAAAACGGGCTGCATTTTCAAAAAAACTGCTTTATTGAAAAAGCAGTCACAGACATGGTGGTCTGCTGACCCCAGCAGGTCACCATCCCTGTGAGTGCTAGCCATTCCCAATAGGCTGGCAAATTGCGCTTGCCTCATGAATATTGATGAGGCATGCAATTTGCGACCCCATTGGGAATCACAAACAGTGTCTGAGACACTGTTGTACATTGCATTTTGCGAGTTGGAAATTGCGAGTCTCAAAGCGACGCAATTTTTCGAGTCACAAAATGCAAGTGTCGTACATCTGGCCCTAGATGAGAATCGCTTTCTCTCATCTTCCTGTTTTAAAACAAGAGTTAATGCTTTGACTTTAATTCATAAATCCAGAAAGCATTAGTGTTTCCTGTCCCCGCCACCAAAACCATTAGTGTATACCAAGAGCCAAGTCAGTTGTCATCTGTGCCCTATGTTCTTATTATACATGGAACACCATTACAGCCTATTAAATCAAACACAATAGGTTTTGTTTTTACAGCTCACAGCCTGCTTAATTGAAGGTATTCTCATATATCATAATGAAGAAAAACTCTGCATAATGCAATAAAATCTTTGTAAGATCAGACAATTTGGTTAAACAAGGAAGATGGGATTGATTTCATGTTTTGTAGTTTCACAATGTGCAATCTAGCCCCTAGAAGAAAATCCCTTTCTCTTACCTGTCTGTTTTACATCAATGGTCAATGCTAAGATCGGATTTTTTGCTCTTTCCTGTTTTACAGCAGGGTTTAATAATTTAACTTCAATTCTTGTCATCTGGGTTTAGGTTGTGGGTGGCAGGGAGAAGCCATAATAGAGATAGTTTCATTATGAGCCAAGAATCCAAGAGGAACTCTAGCGGAGTGAGAGCAGGCATTCGGCTTGAATTGAATTTGAATGTGTGAGGTGCACAGCTACCCCAAAGGGTTTCCCAGTGCCATCCAGAAAGATGAGAAAAAGCAGAGCAGAAGTTTACTGGTTGAACAACCAGGTTTTTAAACATCAGTGAAAGTTACCATAAACTGTTTCGCTACGTAATGACAAAGGAAGAGAGTTCCATAGGACGGGGTCTAGATAGGCAAGAGATCGACCACCCATACGCGACAGTCTGATTGTGGGAACCGAAAATTTCAACTGAGAAGAAGAGCGAAGAAGGCGTGACGGTTTGTAAGGCTGAACCAAGGATTGCAAGTATTTAGGGGCAGCATCCAAAGATTTTTTATTTAGCCATTTGAGGATGGTGAAACAAGTTGAGGCCACCTTCACAACTTGCTGTTTCATAGATAACTGATCATCTATGATAAAGCCTAAGTTGCGAACTTGATGAGTGGGTTGGGGTAAGTCTCCCATTTCTGAAGACCAATGATGAGGACTTCAGAGGTCCCGTTTTTTTCCTAGGATCAGGACCTCAGTTTTTTCCCCCCATTTAGTGAATTCGTCTGTATCCAAGATGCAATTTTTCTCAGACCAAACTGAAGGGTAGATGACTCCGATTCCCTCTCTGCGGAGAGAAAGATGATGATCTGGGTGTCATCTGCTTGAACTTTCAGTGGCTTACCCACACCTACTTTTTCACCACTACAACTGGCAGTGGCAGGCGGTGTCACAGAGTTGATTAACAAAGTGTAAAATCTCTATGGCTTTTGGCACATGGCTTAAAAGTGTTCAAAATCTATTGTGTGGGGTGTTGAACTATACTTGTGTAGCACCATAAATTCTGTGAAATTGGTTGGATCACACCTGTGCACCATAAATTCTGTGAAATTGGCTGGATCACACCTGTGCACTAAGTTAGAGAGAAGCTGTAAGGGGAGTTCACTTATGGTAATCATATTATAGACTCTCTACATGGGACTTAGACACTTTATTTCTGATAATTGAAGGGGGTCATCTTTCAAAAACCAAACATCAGGGCATGCAGTAAGTGTTATTACAGGAATACAAAGATGAGTCACTGATATAGCACTGTGTTACCACATAGCCCCATTTATAACCACACAATTAAGTGTATGTAGCAAACATTAAAAATTAAATGGACTTGTTCTGCTCCACTTTAACATTGCTCATTTCAGCACAGACATATGTGGTAGTACATGAACCTAGGACATGGGGATCAGCTGATAATTATCTGCTCTGGCTTGTTGTGTGCTGTAGTGAAAGAGGCACTCTTGTGGTTTGGCACCCTATGATGACCTTCGACTACCATCATTTTAATTGACTTTAGTGTGTTATTTTACCCTAGCCTGGATATACGAGACGGTCCTGCATATGCCTGCTTCTCTTCTTTCTTGTAAACTTGCTGTCTTTTAGTGGGAACTGTCATGGAGTAGAACAGTACTATTGGCTTTGGCATGGCCTTGTGTCATCTTGTTTTCTGACTTTGACCTTGCTTCAGCTTTTCTCGCGTGGACAGCAGTGTTTGCAAGTTGTTTGGGTTATTAACATTCAAGGTCTTTCTGTTTTTCTGAGCGATTGCTTTTGTTTAATGTACTCTGAAGGGCTTGTGGGAGCTTCATCAAGATAGAGGCTAGAAGATGTGAGAATGTACAACTCTGCCTCGGAGTCAAAATACAGGAGCTTGACCAGCCCCCGTCTTGGCCTTGACGCAGACCGGTACAGCCAGCTCATTTTTTTCTAATGAGAAGGGGGCGAGGTTTTCTAGAAGCTTCGCCTCACGTTGAGTAATGATATTTAAGCTGGGAATCTTCGAGGGCCAGGTGGAAGCTCGACTCAGAATAGACGTATTGCTGTGGAGGTGACGGAATTTGAGTCCCGATCGAACTCATTCCTGGGTATGTGAAGGGCTTCCCCAGGTTGAGTTGGCAACGATGTTACTTAATCGATCGGTGAGGTGTTCCTAACCATTTGTATATATGTTCTACTCTTTGCTACTTGTATATACTGCATTTTATTCTAATTGTACATTTTAGTCACTTGACATTTGGGAATCTGCATTTACTCTTATTTTTGGCCTACCGTTCTACATTAATAAACTTGTATGTGTTATTTTAAATGCACCTGGATTTGTTTTCTTGCGTTGCCTAAAGCGAGTGCTGTGTCTTTTCTCCGCCTTTAGGGAGTGCTGCTCAAAGTGTATTATGTAAAGGTGCAGTGGTATATTTGCCTCCAGAGTGGGAGTGCAGAGTTTGCGTGTGGCTTATTGGTAAGAAGTCACATTCATTACAGTGTGCTCACATTTAGCCATTTTCACCAGCGCTCTCATACTCAGTAAGCATGGCATTAAACAAAAACACTGCGACAATGGGATTACTTAAAAAGATAAAGGCACAAATGTTTGACAAGTTCGGATTTGGCCCCTTCTTTTGCAGAAATGGTAACAAAAGGAGCCAGCTCTCTTCTAGCATAGCTGCCAGCATTACCGGGTCTATTCGTGACTAGGTGCTCCACATCTGTTTTTTTCCCTTCTTTTTGGGACTTGTGGTCCTTTCTGATAATGGGATGAGCAACACTACAAGTACCAGAATGCCAAGAAAAAGCTTGGACTGTAGCAGCTAGTTTCAGATAGACCTGGGAAACTTGGAAGGGCTGTTGTAGAGGGTTACCCGTCTTCGTGCCATGGTGAATATGAAATCCGGTCAGATAGGTGTGTTAGACATGCCATGCTTGTGCTCATTCAACTTCACAAAACCAAAAGTATTGAATTTAGTAAAAACAATAAGGATGAGAGTATCGGGACTATGCCTGCAAGTATGTTACATTTGATCACCGTAAATGGTATCACCTTTTGCCACAGTGTACCATGAGGTCTGCTTTAAAGAGACTTCTAATACTTCCCAGGCACAAACATCTCTTTTTTTATCACTTTTTTCTACATAGCTCTGACATGACACCGATACAGTAAGCAAATAGGAATAACAAATACAAAGTGTCATCCATACACAGTCACTTTGAGCAGAGGGAGCCTTAATCTCTTAATATTATTTACTTTTATAAAACAGTCAAAGACCTCTTGAGTATGCACGGTGGGCCCACCAGGGGCCCATGGACCATAGCTTAAGAATCACTGTCCTAGACCATTCTCAATGTCATGATGTGGGTGTCTTTTGGAGCCTGGAAACGAGTTGGACCACAGGAGAAGGCATATCTATTAGGTCCCTAGTGTGATGTTTCATCCACCACAAACTTAGACTAAACTCCTAGGGTGGCATTCCCAAAGTTGCCTTAAAACATTTTGATCAGGGCTGCTAACCATACAAATGTCAAATGTACACCACTGCACATTTATGCTCCCAAAAACTCTTGTGGAAAACCTGTCATTCTGCCTCACCCTGTAGTATTGTAATATAAAATGATCTTAATGTTTACTTAACTTTAAAATACAGAATTTATTGCACCAAAAATCCTCAGGAAAGTGTATACTATAATCAACAAAATGCAAATGAAAATAACTCATCTGCTTTGAAATCACATTAATACAGCAGATTATTTTCCAAAACTTTAAGGCAATATAACCTGTCCGAAACCTTATCATGATATTATCATTACAGGGGCCATGCTCCCCCCCCCCCCAACCAATTATTTCTGGCTAAGGGCCTGCCTAGAAGTGCAATGAAGATTAAGCTAAAATAAGTGATGGCCACTGGTCGTCATGAAATTAATTTTGCTTCTAATTTTTCAGCAGTGCCATGAGGTGTAAATCATCTGATGCATACTATCACCACAGGTTGACTGCATCCGTAGTTGCTCAGGGATGCGATAGGCAGTGTGTGGACGTGCGCGAGCACTGTTTAATAAGTGTCTGATGAAGCTGTGCCCTTCGCAACCCAGATCAGAAGACCCTGTACTTTTTTTATACTATCTATGCTTTCCTTGATGCAAGGTGTGCCATTGTGTGTAGCACCATCTTCCCAGTATCTATCAAAAGCATACCGTCACATTGTTTTTCTTTTTTAACTTTAGTATGACTTTATTTCACCTTAACCTCCTGTATTTGAATCCTAGCACAACGGATGAAATATAGGTTGGATATGACACCATATGTAACAAAGTGGTAATATTTGTATGCATGGGCTCTCTGATGCTTGACTTTTCTACCAGTTGTGAACATTTTTGTTAACAGCTGAGAGATAGTCGATTGTAATATGCTTACGAGCTGTCCGTTGGTGGGCACCATACATGTTTATACCCAAGGAGCCAAACTGATCTGCACCCAATCGTACAGGGCCATCACCCACCTCACAGCCCTCACCTAGCACCTATGGTTAAGATTGCCCACCATGAATTTACTCTGCAACCGATTGTCTGCTTACACCGCCATCTGAGGATTCAGTAATTCCACTCTGCTGCTCTCTATACCCCTTTTCCATTCATGCAGACTTGAGAGCACCCCTATGTTCTGATGACTACTTTCTTTGGCAAGCTAATGCCTGTAACAGGGTGCAGCCCAATTAAAATTTAACAATCAAAATAAAAGTGTTTACTTTCGGGGGAGGAGCCAAGATGGCGACCGAGACGGCAGCGTAGACTCCCGGCTCCGTGAACCTCTGCATCCCGCACGGATATCCTGCCTGAGATCCTTAACCTGTGCTACGTGGTCGTGTTTCTGAAGGAGAGGGGCTCCCGACTGTCTGACTCCGAGGTTTCTAGCTGCGGTATTACCGGAGAAAACTGCATCTGAACTTTGCGGCCTGTGCGGCCCTGGAGCCGGGACATCGAGTGGACGCCGTGTCCGGGTGGCAGTGCGACAACAGCGGCCAGTGGTGACTGGGTGGAGTCGGCCCACCGGAGCGGTGCCAAACTCGGCCAACATTTCGGCATGGTCACTTCTACTGCCCAGCGTAGCGGACCGAGTGCTTGACCGGGGGTGCAACTCTTAGGTTCCCCGGTGACTGCCCCTGCCTTGCTGGTGAGCTGCCCGGCCGCCGTCCGTATCCTGCCCCGATCGCTGCGGGCCGCCCCCGGATTTCCACGGGGGCTGGTCCGTGGTGGGGACGACTGTTGCCCGTGACCACGGATAGTTTTTTGCCTGCCCCCGGAACCCGGTCACCCGCGACGTGGACATCGCGACGCTTGTCCCGGCCCCTGTGAGGG
The DNA here is from genome assembly GCF_964204655.1 of Triturus cristatus. Classification (NCBI taxonomy): domain Eukaryota; kingdom Metazoa; phylum Chordata; class Amphibia; order Caudata; family Salamandridae; genus Triturus; species Triturus cristatus. The sequence continues at coordinate 588,640,945 of NC_140589.1, forward strand.
TCGGGCATACTTGGCGGCCATCTTTGGGCGATGAAGCCTACCATCCTGTCCGCTGGGCCGCGGCGGGCCTGTGAGCGTACGACTTCTGGGAGTATGGCGGCGAGATCGCAGAGAGCTGAGCTGGGGTACGGCGACCTCCTCGAGGCTCTTGGTACTCTTCACTCCTCCTTGGTTCATGGTTTCGTGATCTTGGGGAGTAGGCTCGATGGTGTGGCGTCGGAGTTGGGGCAGTGGCGGCCCGCCTGTCCGCACGAATACAGAGACTACCCACACTGCGTGCAGGAGGATGCTGTGGCGGCCACCCCTGAGGTTAGTGCACGACTGGACGCCCCGGCCAGTATGCTACAGTGTGTTCGACCTTCTGAGGGCCTGATCTGTCCCGGAGGCGTTGGACCTGAGTGTGATGTGGTGGCCTCATCCCGTACATGCCCTCCTACGACCCAGGGACAACTCCTGCAACTAATGTCTGCTTTGGCTGCTTCTGCCTCCCTGAACCTTGCATGCAGTGCAGATCCTAGGGCAGCACTGGGAAGCCTGTTTCCTCACGCGGCGGACTGTGTTGATGTTCAGAGACTTCCACCCCACCTGTGTGCGTCGCTTCTCTGTCGTTGTTGGACATTTCTCTGCCTAGGAACATTGGGTATGGTGCTGGGTCGAGGGGTTGGCATGGGCAGAATTCCAAAGAGTGGTCAGGGATGAGGCTGGCCCCTCGGGGGTGGTCGCCTACTGGACGGGCGGGCATAGAGGTGGCGTGCTCTCCTGACATGGCTACTGGCACAATAGGTACATAATGCTCCCCATCGTGGTTTGAGAAGATTGTCTTTGTGCTGTTCCTTGTTCACTTTAGGGGAACCTTACCGTGCGGGAGGGAGAACGCCGGGGGTCTGTTATGAAGGCCCTCCTCCAGTTTATAAATACTTTCTCTACCCCCCGCCTGGTGGGGGTCTTTTCCTACTTCTTTTTCCCTACTCTTCTATATTTCGGGTCTGGTTCCAGGGCGACAGGCACACTGCTGGGGGGGGGGGCCGTACTCATTTGCAGAGGTGCAGGGTGGGGGGTTGGGGGAGGGGATTCTGTATTCTTTCATCTCCTTTTCCATGGCCTCCTTTTTCTTTTCTGATTCTTTTTGTTTTTTCTTTTTCTGGGATCAGCGTGATACACTCCCTTTTGCTATGCCTCGTTGCCATTCCATGTGTTCACAACTTCCGAGGTGTTCTTGGGGAGTTTTGGCGGGGGACTGCGGGCGCAACTGTATATTATGTTCTTCCCCATCCTGATGTTCTTGTGTTTGCGCCATCGACCTAATAGATTGCTGTAAATCGCTAACGTTCATTACTCTGCAGCTCCGTGATCGTTGTTTTAAAATTGCTTGTCACCTGATCCTACTGCCTTGTCTCATCATAAAATGAAAACCTTTTTCTCCTGGTGCCCTACTTACGCTGTTCACAGTATTAGTAGTACGATTTTGCTCCCCGAAGTGCTGCCTGTGTTTGTACTTGTCGTTATTGATCTGATTGCTTAGCGGCCGGCCCTGGGGGGTTGTAGGCCCATACTTGTTCTTATTGAACTGTTAATAAAGGTTTTCAAAAAAAAAAAAAAAAAAAAAAGTGTTTACTTTCACAGTATCAAAGCTTAGTTTTGTCCAATATGTACACAGCCATAGTAAAAAAGCAACATTCTTTAGTCTTTCATACTTCCAGGATGATGATCCTGGTGGCCATTTTTAGCATCTCTGTGTAAATTGTGGTCCTGCCCAGGGCTTTGTACTCCGTATTCTGCCTCAGATGCTGAAGCTGGAGCAACTCACTTCTATTTCCGGGTCCTGCACCACCAGAACATGTTGCGTGTGTGTAAAAGAGTTGGTGAATCGGTTTCTTACCCTCTTACAGCAGAGGAGGTGGCGGAGGAGGTGGATACCAACAGATCCAGTGCAAGGAGGCACATGTGTTATTATTCTTTGATGGACCAATATGACAAATGTTGCAGTGTGCATGCACACCGCAGACGTTGAACTCACCCAAACTACAGTAGGGTTATTAGGTAGGAAATTGGACATTGACCATATGTATTTGATACCAGAACATTGCTTCAAAAATTGTGCCATTATATTGTTATGCATATTGGGCATCACAACATTACTGCAAGAGTGTTGCCTTGCACATTGGGCACAAGAATGAACATTAGGGAATCAATGCACTGACTTATGTTGACCCGCAGTGTCCCATCAATACCTTAGGGGTGTGACTAAACTGGCTAATATGGAAGGATAATAGCGAAGCCTGACTAATTGTGTGTGGTATGCCACTGTTCCAAGTCTGTGTTTTAAAGTTGAATGCCAATGTAAATGTATAAGTGTATGTTCACCTTGTGTTTATCCTCTCCATAGTAGTATTGGGTCTACAACAACTCACACATGACTAGCTGGTCTACCTATATATCCCGCTCTGATTTGTGAGGAGCAGAAAACACTAAGTAAAGGTACAGAACTCACTGGTTATGGTAGGCTATTTCAATGTGACATCACAAGGTAGAACATGTTTTTTTTGCCGTTTCAGGGCTCTTTCCCAGCTGTTCCCCTTCCCAACACCCTTCCCACGATCTAGCCACATCAATACTGTATGTGAAACTTGAGTAATAATCACTAGGCCTGGAGGCATGCCTTGCTCAGCATTGTGCCAATCCATACAATGACAGCAGTTCTGACAGATCTATTTTCAATTCAAAATTATTTAAAGAAATAAATAGAAAAAGTTCTACAATTCCAGAGTTAGATCCCAAAATGAACTTTTTGTTGTACTTAGTCATGGCTGTCCTCGCAGTTCCTCTTGCAACCCTTACCTCATCTACCTTCTACTATTCACGTCTACCACCTACCACCCCAGGATGTGCACATTATTGGTAAAATTATTTCTTTGCTCTGCCAAGTGGCTGCAGTGACACTCTGCTCCATTTCCCTCATCATCTCACTCTCTTTCCCACCAAAATAATAAAAATAAAAAATCATCTCACTGTCCTACTGTGGACAACTACTGCTTGTTGATCTGCTAAATTTCACGGTGCAAAACAATTGTGTAACATTTTCATTCAACAGCTGTTCAAAAATGCGGTAGAATGCTTATCATCTTGTTGCACCTTCAGAGATACAAAACTCCATCCTTAAAAGGATCTATTACCTATGAATTACAAGCTTTCGCAGAATTGAGTTGTAATATTTCAGAAAACACAGACCGCTTTTCTTCCACAAAAGATCGTACCTCTCATTCAAGAAAAATGCACAGGGTATCTCCAAAAGTAATAAAATATAAATGCGAGAAGTCAACTAGATTGCGTTGCCCAAACAAGAAAAATGGTGTCAAAAACCTTCACTTATTCTTACCATTGTTTCAGGGAGATTGACATGGGTTACAACCCACACCTTATATTTTCCTGAGTCTCTTTACTTCAAAATGGTGTGGGGGATGGTAGAGTTTGCTGAATGCTATGCAAAAACGTGCACAAGACCTATAAAAATTATTACCGGAGAGGATTTTTGAGCGGTCATCTTTTCGGGAAGGGCAACAACTCCATCCTGACAGGACTTCTATTTAGGCAATAAGATTCTGTCGCAATCCCAGGGCAGGGTTTTTTTTAGCAGAGAATCATTACAGGGGACCTTAATTGCCTCCTGGACACTGAGGATCCCTTTTAGTCGAGCAGCAAAAAATAAAATTAAGTGGGAGGGCGGGCTTGCTCATACAAGCCCAGTCAGCCTCTCCCCACTATCTGCAGTTCAGCTTCACTAAGGCAGCAGGTCTGGTGGTGTCAACCCCAGATCTGACCGCCTCAGGGGGTCCTTAAATGGCTGCTGGTAACCAGTGATAATGTTGTCTATGTAAAAAGTAGACTTGGATTGCGCAATATATGTTTCAAGGAAGAGAATGTAGCTCTTTCTGGCTGCTCCCCACAATCTGTTGCTTTCCACAATCCCAGGGGCATGTTGGGATGCAATACAATAATGTGCCCTCCACCATCCCCATTTGAGAAGAAATACTACAAAGGGAAGTGTTGGCATCGAAACACCCCACAGATTAATCCCCGAGGCTGGGGAATTTGACTTCTTTGCAAAAGTGCTACTCCACAATGTTCAATCCCAGGTGTCTTTCTGGTGCTTTCCTCTTCACTGCGGCAGTTAATGTGTCACAAAGCCCCACCAACCCTTGTCCTTCCTCATCTTCCTTGCTTTTACACGAAGACTGTGAATGTATAGAAAATCTCAGAAGTCACAGCCTAATCCCCATCAGCGTGGTTGCTCACAGTGGCTCTTTGGAACAGCAGTGGGGCCCTGCATGTTACTGGTAAAACACCACCGTCTTGGAGGACTCATTAAATCAGAATAAGAAAATCAACAGTAATCACATAATTCCAAAGATACCAAGAGCAGGTGTCTCCATCCAGTCCATCACAAGCTACCAGTAGCTCACAGACACCTTCAGAGTAGCACAAGTTGTTGAGTTTTTAAATAAGTACAGGGTCACAATTTCCTTTTAAAGTTAAGGGAAGTCTGTGCTTAGTTTACATTATTATATTCATGCTACAGATCGCAAGGCCTGATAATGAGCAGTTCTGGGGTCAGATTTATGTCCCGTGGCACAGAGGTGAAGAACTGAAGCACTAAGGAATTTACATCTTAAATAATAGTCCTTGCCAACTCAGCACCAGAGCATGAGAACATGAGGTTTCTGAATGCTTTTAAAAATTGGAGAAAATTAAAACGAAGAGTTAATTTAATGATTAACTCTTCATTTTAATTTGATCCCATTTCAAAGTGTTGCAATTACAAACAGCAAGTCTCTTGTTACCAGTGGCCAGTAGACGCTGTGCCATATTTCATTGAGTCAATGTTTCACTCCACTTTCAATTAAGCCAATTACCTCTTAATATTTTATGAAGCACATTTCTTCACTCTAAATGACTCCCTTTCAAACAAATGGCTGTATTTTTCGGTTATAAATATGGTATTGTGTCTACAGGCAACTGGGTGCAAAATGCCTGCCGTTTGTAAATGTGAGACTTTGAAATGGGAGAAAATTTCAATGAGGAGTACTATGGAATTCATATAAACAAAGTTACTTTTCAGCTTAATTTTCTCCTATTTGAAAGTGTCATATTTACACACAGCAGGCATCTTGCTCCCAGTGGCTGGTAGACAGTGTAATTTTTAGAACTGAAAAATACAGCCAGTTTTTTTTAATTAGCAGAAATTTAAAGTGCAGAAAAATGTTCAAAATTCTGAACTTTTTTTGTAGAACACTTTTCTGCACTTTAATTTTCTCCCATTAAAAAATGGTTGTATGTTTGGGTTATACATTTAACAGTGCCACATATGGTAAAAGGTATGTACTGTGCCACAAGTACACACAACACAGACTCCCATTCACCCATACAAATAAATCCTATTCAGACTCACACATTCATACATCCCCAAAGACCATACTCTCACGGACACACATGGCAGCCTTGTCATAGAGCCCCTAATCAAAGAAATGTGTGAAGAACATAGTCTTTGGCTGTATGTACATTAGGCTAAGATTCAATGAAACTGAAAGTGGGGGTGTCTGGTAATATTGAACAAGTGGCTTGGCCTTCAGAAGCTCACAATGATTTTCACTTATCAGAAATAGCTCTCACTACAGAAAAGGTAGGAGCCCCCTAACTAGACCCAGCTGGTCTTTACATATGCCTACCTATAGATAAAACAAGTATTTTACTTCCCATCATTATAGGTCTTTTTAGCATAATCAGCATGTAGAGCAAGACAGATGTGATTTCACTAGGTCTGCTGGAAATACGACATGCTAAGAAAGAACCTACTGTCTTGGAAGAGAATACAGAAATCAGTTCACTCAAAAAAGTGCAAGTTCCAGCTAATGTCAGTTTCTTAGCACGGTCTATCGCAGATGTCATTTAATCTATTTTAATGGTACGTATTGCAACGGTCTTGAAAGGAAGAGAAACTGAGTTGGCCAAGTAGATATTGAAATCTGAGACCTGGAGAGTGTACACAGATTTCTAAAGCATAATTATCAATTCATCATCATTATTATCATAATAACTTTATTTGGTCATTTGTGAAAAAAACATCAAAGTGTACAAGGAATAAAACATAAATATATCTACAATTAAAATAGTATTAAACCATTGCAAATACAAATGACATCTTGAATCATTTTAAGAACATAAATACATGTACCAACAATCTAATCATGCTACGGGAGGGGCACAATGCAGTCACCAAGCATATGGAAACTAAACCATGTAAGTCAGCTAAGAATGTAAGATACAGCTATATCATAAAAGGATAGGTAAAACAAGTTTTAAAATAGTGTCATGATTAGCAAAGAAATTTTTTACGAATCAACCAAAAAGATAACAGGAAACGACTAAGAGAAAACACAATTGGTCCAGAAGTGTCTGTTTTTAAAATTCTAAATGCAAACGGATACTTCCTAATACTCATGTTGAGGCATATAGGTCTAAACCACCTCCTGCGTACCTGCCTATACTTGGGGCAGACAAAGGTTCTTCCGTTTCGGCAGCCACCGCAGCATGCTGGGCAGGTTTCTATAGTTAGGCCCTTCGCTTCTTTCCCCGGAAATTTCAACAACAGATTACCACACCTAAACCGGATGTACAAGCTTTTAGCAAGAGGGGGCAAGATCAGGTCAAGGCACGGTTCAAATAGGGAGCAAGATTTTATGATTAGGAAGTTTGTAGTTAACTGGCCGCTAGTTGGGTTGTTCATATGGTGCACGCCCATCACCTTCCAGTAAGTAGCTTTGAGAGACAAAATGTCATGACTGGTAGCCCTTTCTGGATACTCCCATAGACCCATTAGGTTCAATAACTTGCACCATTTAGCAATGTGCTTGAACCAGGGGAGTTGTTTAGCCCCATTAATTGCCAGTACCTCCAGTAAAGAGTTCCGGTATTCAATTAATTGGGGAGTAGTCCATAGACGCAACCAATAGGTTAAGGGTTTAAGGGCAGCCAGATCACCAAGTCGTTTTAACCCAAGATCACAAAAAAGTGGAATAAGTGGTGGTGTGACAGGTAGTACAATCAAAGCCCTGGCAAAGTTGTTCTCACAAGTCGTTAACTGATTTACAGGAGTGAACCCCCAGATCTCCGCTCCGTACAGTGCTCCATTTTGGGCCTTTGCACAGTATATTTCGAAGGCCGGGGAGAGGGGTTGAGTAAATTTTTTTTTTTTAAATCTTAAAACATATTTCGATCTCTGACATAATGTTAGGAGACTCTTCTGCAGCTGGTATTCCCAACTAAGTGACTCATTTACACCAATGCCCAAGTAATCAAAATCTTTTACTCGATCCAGGGGTTCACATTTGATCTTAACCTGTCGTATGCCACCCTTTGATTTACCGAGCACCATAAATTTAGTTTTCATAGTATTCAGTTCCAGCCTCCTCTCCTTGCAGAAGCTCAAGAATGTATTCAATAAAACTTGTAAACCCATGGGAGTAGTGGATATTAATAATGAATCATCGGCGAATAGCAAAATGGGTACTTTGGAATTATTCAATGAAGGGGCGTCATTTTTACAATCCAATAGACAACTCACCACATCGTTAATATACAGAGAGAACGATGTGGGGGCGAGGACACACCCGTGGTGCACCCCACGATAAATCGGAATACTCTCCGTCAGTTCCCCATTTACCTCCCACCTAACCTGGGCATAATTATCCTTATGCAATCTAGCAAGCACAGTCACCAGGTCAGCCGGGGCGCCTTGATCAAGCATAGTCTTCCACAGTAGATTACGTGGTACCAAATCGAATGCAGCTCACAGGTCCACGAAAGCCACATAAAGCCGCTGTTTCCTGAGTGCCACGTACTTCCATGCTAACAGAGAAAATCTAAAAGCTTGGTTGCACGTCCTAATTTTTGGGGGGAAACCAGCTTGGGCTGGGGACAGTATCATCTTTTCATCCATCCAGTCCTGAAGCTTATCTAAAACTGGTCTAGCAAAAACCTTCTGTAAGTTGTCAATCAAACTGATGGGTCTATAATTAGAGGGGATAGCAGGGTTACCCTTTTAAAAAATGGTTATTACCTCTGCCCCCCTCCAAGTTTCAGGAATATCACCACCAGCTCATTCATCTATCACACCAACATTATGTCAGGGACATAGTTTAAAGACAGGAAATTCAGGTTCCTAGAACTATTATGGGACACAATTCTTAATTACAGGTTATTGTTTGGGGCATAGAGGTTTCCTGCCTAGTAATATTAGATGGCCCCTCTCTTAAGAAATTAGATTTATTTCCTAATGGACGATGGGTAAACTCTAGACAGGTTAGGAGACCTTAAGTCATAGAATACATTACTCTCAATAGCCAAGAGAATTGATCAGCGATGCTTTGTAACACTAACTGCAAAGTGTGTGAGGTTTTGATATAGCCTCTCTCAAATGGAGAAATCAACTTTCTGTTTTGGGGTTGGAGAAGGGACAGGATGAAGGGAAAATGGCAGACTTAAGTTTCCAAGCCCAAAGAACTTTTGGTCTCTCTGCAACAAAGACCTCTATTTTAAACAACATGCTGATCTCCGTGACTATTCACGCAGTAACATCTCTTGAATGATGTAGGCTATTCTACAGGTCATTCACAAGTCCCATTTAGGGACTGGTCCTATGGTTAGATGTGCACCCCTAAACTGTGCTGATCTGCATTACTCTCAGTGCTATCCTATCGATAAGTTCAATCAACTTTGTAGAAATGTTTTAATAGAGACCGAGTAACATATACATTCAATAGAACAAGCATTGGCATAGCCAATAGGTCTCGCTTTTGGGACCTTATAAGTGTTTAGCCATGCAACAGTTGATGTTGTTGCACCATGGATATTGTGCTGCATAACTAAATACTTATAAGGTCTCAAAAGCGAGACCCAAGAGTGGTGTCTCTTTCCAACACCTCTGCTCCCAAACGCACCCCCCCCTACCATTTAAGAAGAGAAGGAAGGAGAAAAAAAAGCTGAATCTAAAATGAGGCCGGATTTTTAATAATAACCAAACTTCTATCAGAATAATAATAATTTCATTTCAATTTCAGACTTATCACCTTTGCTAAAACGTGCTTGATATGGCGAAAATTATCAATGCTAGAAGGAGCCCAAATCGGTGAGGCTAATTGTAAACAGCAAATCAGAGGTGCTTGTCGGCGGCTCTGCCTTGGCAGAGAGGCAGCTCAGAAATAGAACTCATTTACCGCTCTCCCCTGGGAAATCCGCAGAGCAGGTTAACATGCCAAAATACAGGAATTATATAATTTTAGGTATCTTGAGACCATAGTACACTGGCAAAAACATAGTAATGCACCCTGTCAAATGCTAAGAGCGTGTGAGTGTAGGCAGCGATGCCCTGCTCTTATCTCGGTCTTAACCTCACTTTTCAAAGATCAGGAAACATGCGCTGCGAAACTTGAGGGGGGATCTGGGGGGGTGGGGGAATGCTGAACTAAGGAGAGGCTCCCGAGGGGCTATGGGGAGTCTGCAAACAACAAACAAGCGCAAAAATTATCAATGCTTGAAGAAGCCCAAATCGGTGAGGCTAATTGTAATCAGCAAATCGGAGGGGCTTGTCGCCAGCTCTGCCTTGGCAGAGAGGCAGCTCGGAAATAGAACTCATTTATCGCTCTACCACGGGAAATCTGCAGAGCAGGTTAACATTTTCAAAATACAGTAATGATATAATTTGACCAGTAAATCCATCGGAGCCAGAAAATCCCTCGAAGCCGCCATGATGTAGGATCAGGTTAAAGACCCAGTAACATCACAGCAAAACGGCGATGTTGCAGATAGACAAAAATCAGATCGGAAAAGTCACAAAGTAAAATCGACCCCATGGAGTCACAAGAACAGGCGGGGGAAAAGGCTGGCAAAAGGCGATCTATCTCAGTTTGTTACGGGCGAACAATCGGGGCAACATGGGCAGCATTATTACTGTTAAATATGCTATGTTGGTAGGAGAAGTCTGCTCGGGTGCCCAGGCGGCAGCCCAGGAAGAGGGGGGTGGCTGAGGGGTCAAGAGTACGTGCTCACAAAGAGAAACGCAAAGGAAGACAAGCAGGAAGTGGGATAAGGGAGGGGGTAGGCGGAGAGAGGCACGCAGGCTGACAAATGGTGTGCACTTTCGCAGCCGCTTTGAAGAACATCAAAGCGGCCGTGAAAGTGATCACGTAGGCGGACAAATGGTGCGTGCACCCGGCGCATATGCACTGTAGTTGGAGGCCTGAAAAGCCACTAGTCTGCACTTCCAAATCCCGCTTACTAAAACTCTCACGAGAGCAGCGCTAAAACGCTGGCTCAGGCAAGACCTGAAAATGAAAGCATCAATTCAGTGTGTCTACTAAGTGTCCCTAAACTGCAATTAGCAGCAGCAACAGCAGCCTGGGCAGAATCAGGCAGTATTTAAAATACAATGAATTCATAAATCTGTTTTTTTAAATTAAGCCCAGCATTGATAACAGTTTCAAATATGTATTTTATATCAAAAGAATATCCTAAAATCAGTGGCATAAAGTGTGCTGCAGTTGTCAGATTTCTGAATGGTTCGGTTTTGATCTAGCTCGTGTTTTCAAAACTAAATACAAAATGTGCACCACAACAGTGCACTCGCTTTCACAAGTTTTGTAAATCGTACAGCGTTTATATTTACTAGAATTAATTGCCAAAATGCAATGATGACGAATGTGTTGCTTCAATCTGCTGTGAGATGATTAGCTGTATAAATATATATACTACAAGCTTTTTTCCCTATGGGCAGGTCACCTCTCTCTCCCCAGATAGTTCTTAGGTACCACCAAGTTGGACTCCTAAAATTGGCTTTGCCTCATTATTCAAACTCTCAGGTCTCTTATGCTACGGTTTTTATATTTGTGGGGTTATATTTGATGCTGGGCCTTCTCTGGGTACAGTCACTCACTATATGATTGAATGGTTCTCCTCTATCGGTTTTGACACATCTAATAAGATATATAACTCATCAATTCCCACATGTGTTCCCGTATCAAAAAGCATTCTGAAGCCACCACAGGACGGTTAGTAGTGCTCAACGTAAAATAAACAAATGACTCCGCTGTGAAATAAATGGAGTTAATAAAAGACAAACAAGGCCTCTACACTTTAAGTCTAACCACGGGCAATTGTTAGAGGTAGCACTCCAACCCATCGGTTTTTTTTTACCATCTTGCCACCTTAGTTTGGACCAGCCATATGTAAATCAAACATGGCCCTGCTTCAATGGAAACAGTCCAGCCTCACCTGCCCAAGCCAGGTCCTCCCTGAACCCAAATACAAGCAACCCAGGACAGTCCGATGAAGCAGTTTATCCATGTCCTCTGTACAAAGTTAGAGTTGTTTGAAGCATTGCTTCAGTCCAAAGAGGCTCATAAAAACATTGAAAAAGTGATGTTACACTACTGATGTTTGTGGCATCCCACTGGCCAACCCGATAACTACTATTCCTAATTTATACTTCAAGCAGTCAATAATGTTTGTGTTAGGACATGAAGCAAAGAATAGGTTATTAATTTCTTGTCCTTGCATGTGATCAGCCGGGTGGGGGGTTTAAAGGGCTTAAAGTCGAAAAATTTGAGATATGCTCTCTACAATTGGATTTAACTTAAAGGATTTCTGATGAACGGAGACTTTCTATTGACAAGTGCATTAGAATTTAATACAGTCTACAGTGAAAATGTCACGCCTGCATCTTTTGAAGTCGAAAATTTAGGCTCAGGAAACAGATCAAAACAACATAATTACAAATCTTGATGGTTATACCTCCGTGTCAGAGACTGCAGAAGATAACAAAAAAATTGCAAACCCCAAAAAATACTCTGTTAGAGTACCTGCTAATAGTATTTTGCTTTGTGAGTATTGATGTCTGTAGAATGCAAAGTTCTACAAATGAACTGAGTGTGTTAAACGTTCATTGCTGACATAGGGTGGCACCTGCAGGTCACAAGTTCAAATCTCTGCAGGCTAACCTAGAGTGATAACATTTTCATTGATTAGCAATACCAATCACTGCAGTATGAAGCACTATAAATATAATCAGTCTCTTCATTTTACACTTCTGCATTCACGCGAAATGCCTCCATTCAGTGGTATGTTGACCAACAGAAGATTCCAGAAACATGGTTGCTATGGATCTTGTAATCCAAGGACTGAAATAAGTCAACATTCTCTTCCTTTAAACACGTTCCCATTAATGCCCCCGCTGCGGAGTCCTGGGCTGCCAGCTGATAGTAGGCAGCCTCCTCCACTGCGTTCCCTTTTCTGCAGCTGCTTCAGGCCTCCTGCACCATCCCTTACTCCAGTGACTTGCATACAAGGTTGCTCAGTGTGTGCAGCATATGCCTGCCAGAACTTGTGTCCATATGCAAGGTATATGACATCTACTGTAGTTCCACATTAATAATTAAGAATAAGTTAACAAGAAGGAAATTACTTATTGAATGTAATAAATAATACAGAGGCAATGGTTCACAACTAGGAGAAAACTGCTGTGTCAGTTACAATTATTTTGCAAAGTGCTGTATTGGGTAAAATGCTGCATATCACGAATAGTAATTTGGGCTTTTGATTATCAAACGTCTGCATCTTTCAGTTGTAAGTTGACATGATTTCTCATGTGAAGCGGTAATTTTGTATCTGAAATTATAGATAGCGGGGATATTTGTGATTTCAGGATGTGGAGATACGTTCCAGTTACAAGGCAGAGCCAGATTGTGTCCTGAGAAATGGGAAACTTCCCACGAGGATGATCAATAGGACACCCTACTCACATGGTACTTTCCTATTTTGACGAATTTCCCCACTCACATTACACCAGATTTTAGCGGGTAAAAAAGCTTTGAGGGTCACGGTCTGGGATAAAGGGGGTACTGGGGAAATCTCATTTCTGCCAGTAACTCGTGTTATGAACCACAAACAGGATCGCCTCCACACACGTATTAAGAGTAATAGTGGCCTACCTTTCTCATGAGCTTGCTCTTGAAAGGGTGCATGTGTTGTAAACAATTGCACTCTGATAAGACTAAGCTGTAACATGAACACAGCCACATTCCAGATTCGTGTGCATCATCCTGATGAAGGCAACCACTAGGTAAACGTACAAAGGTCAACAGAAGTATTGCCTTTTTCTCACATTGCTCAGGCAGAGTATGTTAGTCAACAAAGGTAGACAACGTGATGAAAAAAGAATAACTATATAATTGGTTCCATACACACTAGGAGATGAGTAATCCAGGAATCCCACCAACAAAGCAAATTTACTCATCTTTTTTGGACATTGGTCAAATGGTAAAAACAATAGCTACAAATTCTCTCTCCCATGCAGTATCCTGAAGGATTGGCAATCTTTAAAAAAAATTATACATTGTTTTTCGGAGTAAGAGGTTAGCAGAAGCAACTAATAATATATGAATGTGTATTCAAACTGCAGATGTGTAAATGAAATGGTTTTCTATTCCGCAGTGGGAAACGGGAAATAAAATGTTAAAGAACATTTTAAAACTTTCAGATTCTTGCAATTAATGCAGTCAGATGTATTGGTTTGGGAAATACACACCAGATGTGCATGTCAGTACAGCTAAACGTATTCACTGTATTTACAATTAAATTATGTTCCTGCTGCCAATTAACCCAGTTCGCACCATGGGCATTTCTTATGCTCCCATGCACAATAAAAGTACTGCAAAACATTTACGGATTTCTTTACACAAGAATTCGAAACAACCTTTATACATTAATAGCTGACATATGATGATCTTCATGGACTTTAAATAACAAATGTGGCTGTTTTTCTACTAATCTGTTTCCACAACAAAAGCAATTACAATTAAATATGCATTTTTCCACAAAACAAGTCTGTGATATAATTGAGAAGAGTGAGCAGATTAATTCTAACTGAAAGACAGTCACTGATATTGAAAATTGAGGTACATGGTACTGAGCAACTTACATTATGTACATTATGAAAGTGAAATCAATAAATAGACATTAAGTCTGAGCTACAGTCTTTCAGATCTTGTGAGAAAGAATTAGGAACTGGTTTAGGACATCTGCCAGTAACCAGACATCGCCTAAGGTTTCTTCTAATCGATCATTCAGCTAGGGACAGGAGCCAAGGTCTGAATAGAGCCTTCACTTGTGGTAGCAAGCTAGGGTTGATTTCCAGGGTGTAGCAGGTCAGTTAGGGGAGTCTTGGGGAATCGCAGGACTTGGAGGTATCGACGGCAGGTAAGCTCTATAAGCTCTGAAGATAAGTATGCCACAGTAGATCCCCAGGTCTTATCGGATTGAGGTAAAATGTGATTGATCCCCGCCATGATCCTTAACATCCCCACAACCTCCCACATTTTGTGTAGCCAATCTAACATAGTCAGGATGTCGGCCGTGCCCCACTTTGCCAGGAGAACTTGCATGGCTGCCCCTAGTGCTAGAGTGATCGCCCTGCCCCTAGAGTACTGGAGAGGGTATGTGAGAGGATTGGTTAGCCCCAGCAGGATATAGCTAGGAAATCTTGGGAGTTCTGTCTGGTATATCTGATCAACTACGGGCAGTATAGTCTCCCAAAATGTCTGTATCTTGGGGCAATGCCATAGGATATGGGACAGTGTACCCGCCTGTCCTTTTTTTCGCCAACAGAGATCGCTGCTGCGGGGCTTCCATTGGGCGACCCTCACCGGAGTCTGATACCAATAAAGTGCAATTTTTAGGAGCATCTCTTTCCCGGAGGTACTGCACGATGATGCCTGGGCCCTGTGGATAATATCCGCCCACTCTTTGGGAGAGAACGCCCGTCTCAGCTCCGCCTTCCACCGACGCTGCGCTGTCGACTTGGCCTGAATTTTTGCCTTGTTGAGAAAGCCATAAATATCTGACAGAAGGCATTTGTTGGAGGTGCGAGTAATGTACCAAATCTCAAATTTAGTGAGGAGCCGACCTGCGTGCAGACGGACCTGGGGCTGTGTGACCCAGTGGCGCAGCGCCAAGTACTGGCAGCACGCCTCCTTGGGGATCCCATAGTGAGCCACCAACCTGGGGAAATCCAAGATTCCCCGCTCGTCAAAGAGGTTACCGATATGTTTACAGTTTGCCTCTTGCCATTTCAAGTAGGTGTTCCCCACGAGGGCCGGTGGAAAGTCTGGGTTCCCAATAAACGGGGTCAAGGGTGAGATAGTCTAGGACAGCTGACACTTCTCTTGGACCCTGTCCCACACCTGCATAGTGGCGCGCAGGACCGGGGAGAGGTACGCACCCAGCGGTCAAAGACATCTAGGAAACCAGGGAACCTTTCAGATGTGGATCCCTGCCACACCTCTATCCATGAAACACCAATGTTTTTCCGATTGTAGTTGGTACCATTCAGTCATCCATCGTAATTGTGCCACTTTGTAGTAGCGCCCGAGATGTGGGACAACGAGGCCTCCCTCGTCCTGCCTCAGGTATGTGAGGTGATGAGCCATGCGCAGTTTCTTTCCCCCCCAAATGCAGCTGTTGATAAGTTGCTGCATTTGAGCCAGCGTTGTGGGTGGCGGACATAGGGGGGAGCGTCTGCATGATCTAGAGCAGACAGGGCAGAATCGTTATTTTGACAGCCGCTATCTTTCCCAGCCAGGAAAGGGCATGTTTCTTCCACCTATTTAGTTTGTGGCGGACCTTGGTCAATACCTCCAAATAGTTCACCTAGGCAGTCTTCGCGGTGGTAGAAAATACCCGGAGCCCCAAGTAGGCGATATTGGTAGCGGCCCAAGTGAATGGGAAGTGCAGCAATAGTTGTTGTCAATCCGCCGCTGGTAGTGTGAGGCTTGGCGCCCAAGTCTTTTTCAAGTTAATCTTGACTCTCAACGCCACACTGAAAGCCTCGCCCTCCGCCAGCAGAAGGGGAAGAGATAATAACGGGTGCATTAAGAAGGAGCACGTCGTCTGCATACAGGGAGATCGTATGTTCCCTGTCACCCATCCAGATCCCAGTGATCGTAGGGAGTTGGCGGACCCTCTCGGCAAATGGCTCCATATAGAGCGTAAAGAGGAGGGGGGAAAGGGGACACCCCTGCAAAGCCCTCTAACTATAGTTATTATTTTGAGTTGCATTTCATACAAAGTGAAAAGTCTGCAAATTGGTTGATCAACATATTTTTCTTCTGGTAATTGATTGTGTTAGCATAAATGCAAATAATAAGTATAATTAACAGTTATGTACAGTGCTACTGCATCAAAAGCAGTATGTGCACTACACACAGAATAGTCAAGATACAAGTGTAACATACTAAAGAACACAATTGAAGAATATGTTGAGGAGGGATTGGTCAAACACTGAATAAAACATACTGTGGTACTAGGGAATTTTGGTTGAAAGTCGATCTAGATAGCCTGTCTTCTTCAGGAATAAGCAAAAGTGAGAGTCCCAAATTGATTTTCCTGCACCAACAGACGTTTGGTGTCATTCATGACCTTTTTGAGTGACAGTTCAAGTGAGTGTTTACTACTGTGCCTTCCTGTGATGGAGAGTAAAACAGTTAGTTAATGTGGATTATTTAGGTGAAGGAATTTGCAAGGCTGACATTGAAAGGTAACCAGTGTAGTCCTTTTCAATACTGGTGACCAGTACGTGTTGGAGTGCCTTTCCTAATGACTAAGGAAGGTGAGGGGGCTCAACTTTGCAGCACTGGAAATCCATTTTGTGAAAGAGGACTAGACCCACTCCATTGTTTTTTAGCATTGGCTGGTGACTAATGGAATATATATCCAATACTATGGTGCATAAAATAGATGAGGAATCCTCCGGTATCTAGATTCAATGATAAGCAGTAGATTTCTAGACAGGAGAGATCAGTTGTCTTCCTATTTTACCAAATTCTGATTTTCAGTCTCCTAAGGATCTCGATCATCTTACCGCTGACCCACTGTTGCTAGTCAGTATGGCCAAGGATAATTACAGGGATGTACCATTTTCCCTGTACTGTACATCAACTGGTGACATTATCTTATGTGCAATGCAACAATTCTAACTTTCTCACAAAAAGTAAAAGCAGGGTGGCTCTTCAGTCTCCAAAGCTTACTTTCTGAAGGTTGTAAATTATGTACTTCTTGGTCAGCAAGCCCAACTATCATCCTACTATAGTGCATTTATTCTCGGTGTCCAATTTTATTATCATGTGCCATTACTCTACCTTTATGCACCCTCTCTGTTAAATCTCTATGAGAGAGCAGATTAGGTCCACTTGTGATGCATGCTTTGGTATTATGCACATGCTCAAAAATGTGTTTCAGTGACTACCTTTAAACTCTTGGAGAACTCCTATTCAAGCACTCATCATGAGTCGCCCAGATTATGAAAATGGCCCGTTGGTACCTGCGAATGAGTCGCTACTCTCTAAACTGCAGGTGGTTCAGAAAACCGCTGCAAGTCTGGTCTGCAAATTTCCTTCTGGTTCTCCTTAGAAACCCACACTGAAATGGCTCCATTGGTTTCCTGTGAAAAAAACTTTCCCTGTTTAAACTACTGTGTCTTATTCGCAAATCTTTGTCTGATAAAGGCCCACTTTATCTTCAAGAGAAACATCTTCTATACTTACCCAGTCGAAATCTTAGATATAAAGGCCTATTTCTACTTTGTTCCCGCTGTATCCATACTGCTAAACACTGTCTGTCATTTTCCTACCTTGCTCACCATCACTGGAATAAACTTCCTTTTCACATCTGATCCTGCTCAAATTTCAACAGTTTTAAAAAGCTTCTAAAGACCTGGCTATTCCGACTCACTTTCAGGTCTAGAACTGCACTGAGATACTCTTTTGCGAGTGATTCGCCTGCGCTATACCAAATCGCGCTAACATAAAATAACAAATATAGACCGGGGATAGCAGAAATACTAAATGAGTAAATAAAATTACATCCAATGGTGAACAACCCAATGAATGGATCGGAGTAATATGCAGACTCTTCAAATGAATACACTCTTCCATGTCTGAGACTTGCCCTATGTTAACTTTGAAGTGTTATTGTTGAGACTTTGAGGAGGACTTTGGGTGTACCAGTAGGCCCACTTGAGCAGACAATCGGAGGGGACTACTTGGGGAAACACTGCTTGTTAGAGCTTGATATTTATGCAACAGGTGTGGTTGTTGGAAAAGAAATCTAGGTAAGCAATGTAGGTAGAAATTTAGACAATGGAAAAGTGCAGTTTAAGTAGGCTAATTTTCAGAATTATGAAATATTTCTATTAGGTGCTCCAAATGTCTAAATTCACATTGAGGAGATTTCATTTCAGATGTATCAAGGGCTCAGTGATTTTAAAGGCACATTTATTGAGGTAAGAGAGTTGACATTTTTACTTAAAATAAAAAGGCAATTTTATCTACATGGCCTTTTCTTTGTCAGTTTGAGAGGAGTCTGTGAGGTAGGGGGATGCTTCTGTCAGGACTATGCTTAATGGATGAAAATCTTCAGAATTAAATATATGTTCCCTAAACAATCAATGTACCACAGATAACTCTTCTCAACTCCTGAAGAGATTTGAAATCAAAATTAACAAGCTGAAAAACAGGTGGTAAACAATTGAGCACTACCGCTAGTGAATGTGCAAGTCCTTCTCCTCTGGCCAGTGTCCATTTAAGAGTTATTGATAAGTATTGTGTGGGTTTACTGTTTAACACTTGCATAACAATTGGATAACCACGTTATTCCCTTTAAGCATATGACCCTGCAGGCCGCTTGTCTGAAGTAGCACAGACAAGCAGTCAAAGCAGGTTGTAGAGGTTAGCTATTCAGGCTCAGCACTGCAAAGTAAATGGCTCTCAATTTTCTACCAGTACTAGATTTTTAAAGAAGTTTCATATACAGTTAAGTAAAAAGAGCATCTGGTGCCAAAAGACTCCAAAACATGCGTTGCTTTATTTTCTAAAAAGTTGGCTGTATTTACAGTGTTATCCTACTTAGCTGCCCTCTTGTCAACAAGACAGACACAGTGCCAGACAAAGAAAATTCAATGCTGCAAACTTGCTATGCTATATAAGCCTATCTCTTTCAATTGCTCTGGCAATGGGTGCAAGACTGGAAAAGTAAGTTGACTGAAGCGACTGCCGCTACATTTTCAGCAGTACAAATATTGAAAACTGTGTTCCTGAAACCAAAGAAGGGTTCTACCCAATTAAGTCAATGATGTTATTCCAGATACCTTCAGAATCTTGGCGTCTATATCAATGGTAAGCAGAGATATGGTTACTTTTATCTATGCAGGACTTATTTAAGGATTTTCAAAAAACCAATTAAGGCACTTACTGGTGGTAGTCCTTAAGCATAGGGGAGGGGGAGGGGTTCCAAGTAGCGAGCAGATTAAACCTCTGGCATGCTTACTGGACCCATCTTTGCTGAAGAGAACCCTGGCATAGACTCACTGAAAGGGGAATGGTTTCACCAAGATACCTTGTGAAGCATCTGGGGCATTACAGGCTGTGACAAAGTAGTAACCTCTGTACCTTGGTGGCGACAAGTTGTGGGCAAAGGAAGGGAGTTGGATGCTGGGGAGGGGTGCAATCAGTTAGAGAGGAGCATTAGTCTCTTTCCTGGTTCTAGTCTTCCACCACACTTGAGAAGCAGTGTGTGGCTTCCTGCAACCTCCAGAGGAGGTTAGCTGAACCAGGACATCCGCTTTCACAGGCTGATTCAGGCAGGCCCATGTGAACAAGCACAGCAGGGAAGAGAAACACTTCCCCACCTGCCCACCCAGGACTATACTCTCAAGTATACAAACAATTGATGGCAGGAATGCTTAAATGAATCCCAGCCACTGGTTATCACTCGGGCTGCATCCCAGTCCATCGTCCATGCACTCAAAATAAGTTGACTGGACTACGGAAACACCTTCTACGCTGGAATCAACAAATCCCTGCTACGCAATCTCCAGACCATCCAGAACACCGTGGCCAGACTCGTCCTCGGCATCCCACAACATGAGCACATCACCCAACACCTGTGAGAACTTCATTGGCTCCCCGTCGAAAAGAGAGTAACCTTCAAGCTACTCGCACACACCTACAAATCTCTCCACAACACCAGATACCTCAACGAAAGACTCCTTCCACGTACCCAAAAAAATCCTCCGCTCCGCAGACCTCACCCTAGCAGAAACCCGGCGCATCCGTAGAACCAGAGCGGGTGGAAGAGCCTTCTCCTACGTCGTGGCTAAGGCCTTGAACGAGCTCCTGGTCAACAAGGAAGAGCCTCAAGACTTGGCTTTTCAGCTGACTCGGAGCTGCACACACCCCCGCCTCCCCTGTAAAAGTAAAGGTAACTGGAAAGAAATACAATTGCTGATCATATAAAATGTATTTAGAGTTCTATGAAAACGTTCTTGAAATTTGTTTTAAACATGAATGTATTTAAACAGTATTATTTGCCGTGCACCATCGATTCAGCACCCCCACCTCTGAGGTCGCTCACCAGCAGCTCCATCCGGCCAAACATGAGGAGCACCACAATTCTCGTCATAGGAACATTTGTAATCTATGGCATGGAGCTACAAGCTGCGGGTGCTGGTGGAATTGCTACAGGAGCAGGGTAACCCCAGTTGCATGATGCTGAGCGGTTTGGGGCACAAAAACCACCATAGATTAAATGGGTAGGAGTCCTCTGGTGCGCCATACTTGTGTCCCATTTCTTTTTTTTTATGCCAGGAGTGAGGCTTTACCAAAAATATTGAACTCCGCATTTTGTTGCGCATTTGTAAACCTAACACTGTATTTCTAGGATTTTGAACTCTGCATTCTGTCATGCATTACATTTTCCTTAGTTTTTGTGGGCATAAAGCATGTGCCAATGAATTCATGGAGCATACTGGTCATGAATTAGCCCATGTGTTCCACAGAAATATGCCCTTAGTCCTTCCTTTTGGATTATTTGTGTCTTTAAGCACAGAAAAAAAAAAACTCATTGATCAAACACAATTTTGATCAATGATCTGTTTAGTTATCGCACATGTGCTATTATCCTGATGTGTGCAGAAACAACTGCATGCTTCCTCAAAGTCGTTTTCCTAACTTTCCCATATCTACTATCAGTGTTGGTTCATGCACAGATATGTCAACAGCTTGGGTAGGATGTTTGGAGTTCCATAATGGTGATGAGATGCCACACATTACAACAAATTAACTATATCACACCCAAGGGTGCCTCTTTCAGTTTTCTTTCTGCGGTTTCAAGTCTCCTTCCCTGCGGTTTCCTTCCCTCAACTTTCCCCTCATCTGGCCGCTCCAATGCTCTCTTCCATAAATGCAGTCTGAGTCAGTGGTGCAGGAAGGTGGACCCTTCTGAGCATCGTGCCAATCCAGAGAACACTGGAGGACCGGGTACATTTTTGAATTAATTACTTAGATTTGATTATTAGGGCCTCACGCTAAATTAAAGCAGCCTTAGTTCTTGAATGTAGGTTTAATATAAAAAAAAAAAGTGTAAAAAAAAAAACATTTAAAGAATAAGTGTGAAGACTCATTTGGCATTTGTGTACATTGTAGTAGAAAATAATAATTTTTCAAGAAATAACCACACGAGAAGCTGGAAATAAAAGGTGAGGCTGATTTGAGTTGTTTAGATGTGTAGAAAGATGCTCCATTGGGGTGCTGTTCAAACTGTCACAAACTCTGATTATGTGCTTGAGCTCCACTGAACTGTACTTGTAGAGACTGTTGGCCCTTCCAGGACCAGAGTTTTGTCCTGCTAGACTTCGAAAGTATGGGGTTAAGTCTGATATTCTGAGACCCTGCTGCTGTTCACCCACTTACAGTCTGAAAATGCTATTAGAGGAGCGACCAGTGATGGCCCAAAGAGCTACATGAACCCACCTCATGAAAGACCGAGAATTGGCATAAAGATAAGGGACAGAGCAGCTGGCACCAGGAGTAGTAACTAACTGGAGGGCACTCCCCTCCAACACCCGGCACCACACACAGAGATGGATAGAAAGTCGTATCCCCTTTTTCCATCGTCCCAGCACTCTCTAGTATCTGTCTCGCCTGGTGAGCACAGGTACCCCAGCAGCTTTGGTCCTGGCTGTGTGCATAGTACCTTGACATACACTAGGAAGCACATGACCACCAGGTCCTGCGCTCATAAACTTCAGTTGCGAGATCGTTTTGTTGAACTTTAATCCTTAAAGCATGGGAATACCAGTTTGTAATTTGCTGTGTGGGATTGAACCAAGCCCAAATATCCATCATCATAAAGAGAGATGATCGACCCCGTGCGGGTAGTACCATCAGTGCAGGAAATATTGCTTAAGTTGTAGGAGCTCCCATTACGCACAGAGAGACAGCCAGCCAGTCAGCCATCTCCATTTCCATCTTAATCCTATATCCCATTAGATGTTATCTCATCCAGTAGTTTTAATATCACAGCAATTTTAAATATTTGTGAGTTATCTAACATATTGGGTAAGTTGGCTCAGTACTCCAGTAGTTTTATAAACCTTTATAATGGCATTTGAAGAGTATACAAAATGGTGGGAAAAGTAAATATAGAAAATGAATGTCAGGTATATGTAATGCCACAGCTTCAAGGAAATCAAATACAATACTCTTTTCAAACACAAAACGGAAAGAGCCACAACTTTAAATTAGCAGGTAGAGAAACTTGGCCCTGTGAAAGCATTACATTCTTACAAGGAATGGTTTTTAAGGTGGCATGGACTAATACAAAGTGATTTTACTACATTTCCCAAGAGTCCACCCAATTTCAACTACATAAAGTAGCAACAAGAATCAACTATGTCTCATAATGCAAAATAATCCAATAGGGTGTTAAGGCATTGAAAGGCTCATTCGCAAGCCATCCAGGAAACGTATGATTAAACAGTCGATGTATTCCCCCAAATTCACCCCTGAGAACATGTTGGGCATCAGTGTTAAATGTACTAAGACAGCTGCACAGCTCTAGAGCTCACCAGCAGGCTCAACTCTTACAGGTTAACACTGAACCATTGTTTCCTAGAAGAGATGTCAAACCAAATGGAGGCATAGGGACCCAAATCGGACTACAAATCACAGCCAGGGATACTGCCTCAAAGTATATTTTGCACTATATTTTCAATGGTTACTGCTAGCAGCTCAACAATACAATTTTTTTCTAGGGTCTGCACTGTCTGCATATTTAGATTTGTTTTTCTTTAATCATTGTGTTAAAATGTATCAATGTTATATAATTCAGCCTGCAAATCCCCTCCCATAAACTAGGTGGTAACTACATGACCAAGCTGCCTAAGTACAAAGGAAAATTCAGCCATAAATGTATAGTACGCCCGCCTGGATTTTACAAAAGGATTCCTGGCAGGTGTAGACTAATTTATTGATGCGCAGTTCTCTGCATCCATAAATCCCACACAAGGGGTGGGACTTCGCATGATCTATGGAATTCTAAGGAGTCATTAGCCTTCAATGTTTCTGAATGCCCATTAACAGCCATGTGTCTGAGCATTCACAAACTTTTCACATTTCCTTTACTAACCTGGAAAGGGTCATATATGTAAGCCAGCCATTGGCTGGTGTAACTCCCTTTCCAAGGTGGGAAGGTTCCAAATTTGGTGGGGGTGTAGGAAAATGGATATTACCATGCAAAAACAAAAATTAAAAAGCGGCCACAGAGAACTCCCTACATAAGTAATGGTTTACCCATTGGAAAATCGTGCGATTTTCAATGGAATTAACATGGAAACCTGTGCAAAAAGCAGCTTTCCATGCGGATTCCAGTTCAATTAGGTGAATTTCAAAAAGTAGTAAAGCTACACTCTGGCATGGGTTTAAAACTTTAAATGCATCAGGCCCTTAATATACAGAGTCCGAGTCACTGGAGAACATAACAGTTTCACATTTCATACCGATAGGTAGTACCGAATACTTTGGGGCTAGACCTTGGATGGGTACTTGCTAGATTAGATTGGCTTGTTTAAAACAGCTTTAGCTGCAGTGTCAGAAGTGTGTGTGCTTTCTAGGCTTCTGTCAACAGGAAGTACTGAAGGGCAGTTTGTGAGTGAATCCAACACCTTTCCAGCTTCATGCCAAAGCATTTTCTGGTAATCAACACTTGTGAATAACAGAAATTGTGCAACTTCGTCTTGTGAGGAGCTGTGAAAAAGAGGCAGTTTAGTCTAATGAAGAAATTATCCTGAGCCTATAAGTGAAATTATCAACTCATTGTTAAAGGTGGTATTAGACAAAGACCAGGATAAGTATTGCATAACTGCACTTTAAAGAAATTAGCTAAACTTCACTTTGCAATTTTTAATACTCCTATTTGAGTTATGTAAAAATTATTCATCTAGAACTTTTAAAAGGCACCACTTGGTGAGAGTCAGTTATTAGGTCTCGACTAGGCAACACTTGCGCGGTCTCTACAAGACATGCTGTATTCAGGATATGGGCTTTAAGCTCTGCCTATATTCTGCCCATGAATTTTATAGGCTCCTTTCAGTGTCTTTTAGAATTGTTTTTATTTCATTGGTTTAGTTGTTTAATAGTCCCACCTTCTTTAGTACCTTCTTCTCTACAGTTGTAATTTCCCACAAAGGCAGCCCTTCTTACATTTGACTTTACTCAGTACATTTTATTTTCGCTTTCTCAGCACTCTTTTTTTAATGACTTCAAGGTAGCTGGAGATACAAGTACAACAGCCCTTTCCCTGACCGCACTGCCCTGACACGCTCTATTTTCAGCCTCCAGCTGCCTTATCCTCCCTCCTACTAGTTTTTTGTACAGTGTGCCATGCCACCTTACACTAGAACAAATGCCATGCCCCACATTCATTTTAACAATGGCGGCCGTGCATTTATTTTATTCTGCGCTGCGCGCCGTAGTCATCTTGTTTGTATTCCTCCCTCACAGAGACCGACTGCTACACTTGGTTCAGCTCTCCATGCCATGTTCACGCCCCCAAAACTTTCCCAGTCACTTCCTCACAGTCTGCCTGCTGATGTTCCTCAGCCTCTATGCCCGCTACCAAGCACTTTGTTTACCTTACCATCTTTGATGAAGGGGATGTCCTGCTCTCTTGCTGACCGGTTCTGCTCCGGGCCTCCCTGTGTAGGAGAGTAGGATCTGCTTCACATGTTTACCCCCACTTTTTGCTGGTGTTTCACTGTTTTTCGACTTTAGTCTGACTGGGACCCTGCTATTCAGGGCCCCAGCCTAGCTGCTTCCTCTCTAAATTGATTGCATGTACTTTAGGTACACTTCAGATTGGATTCTGGCGTACCCTTGTGAGTTCCTAGTATATGGTATACTATGTACCCAGGGCATAGGTACCCCAGAGGACAACCAGGGGCTGAAGCATGTATTGTACCACCCCTGGAAAGCCATGAAAAATGACACCATAGGTCTGCTACTGCAGCCTGGGTAAGGTGGTGCATGCATGCACCCCTTACTGAGGTATAGGTTCACTATACCTCACCTATCAGTCATCCCTGTGGCAGACCTGATCAATCCTGAAGGCAGGGTGATTGGTTATATGTGAAAGGGTGCCCAGGCATAAGCTGAGCCCCTCTGCATCCTTCGGAATCTCTTCTCCGGGGTTGTCAGTGGGCCAGCCTGCTCTTTTTGCAGTGGTGCAGCCTGACCATATACTCTTAAGTGCATTATATCTAATACGGTTAATGCTAACTTTAAACTGGCTGCACGGAAACAGGTTGTGTTTGGTGTCAAACACCTTGGAATCATACCCCCACATCAGTTCTTGATGTGAGGATATGATCCCACCCTTCTAGAGGGAGAGACATGGCAGTATTGGTATACTTGGTTGAAATCTAATAGAGCCCTGGCATCACAAAATGGATGCTGCAGCCACAGACACGGGTCTGGCCTCCTGCTGCTGACCGAAACTCTGGCAGGGGAGGCCTGGATAATAGGTTTCCTGTCACAGGGAGCTGTAACTAGGCCTGGGCGTAGTTCGCGAAGTAGCACTTCGCGAAGCTACGCAAAGTGAAGTTTGCACTACGCGAGCTACGCGTAGCACTTCGTGAACTGCGTAGTACCTTGTTCGCACTGTGCCAGATGTCGTTTTCAATGATTGCACAGTGCAGACAAGCAACCGGCACTGTGCAATCATTGAAAATGGCATCTTGCACAGTGCGAGCTGTAGTTTTCTGCTGCTCGAGTAGATTTTTACTCGAGCTTCAGCTTTCTCAACGCGAACTAGTAGTTTCTAATCGCGAGCGGTCGCGAGCATACGCGACCACTCGCAATGAGAAACCTGACCTCCTCGCGTTGGGAATCTCGCCGGGAGGTTTATTTTCCATGCTCGCGATCGCCAACTTGAAGTTGCTGATCGCGAACAAGGAAAAAGTCTCGCCGGGATGTCATTTTGCTTGCTCGTGGTCGCCAACTTGACGTTGAGGACCGCGAGCCAGCAAAAAATGACCGCAACACTACGCTACGCGTGTTCGCACTGTGCTACGTGCAGTTCGCGTAGTGCGAACTTCCCAAACTACGCGAGCGTAGCGTAGTGCTTTGCCCAGGCTTAGCTGTAACCACCTCCCAGACAGGTTTAGGTGTATTGGGGCTGGGTGGGAGCACTCTCTGAGTGCTTTGAAGTCCTGCACTGGGGGCACATTTGGCGTCACTGTGCATAGTCCAGCTCAAACTGGGTCAGGGGCTTCCAGCCCCTGCTCTGGCGTGAAACTGGACAAAGGAAATGGGTGTAGACACCCCTCTTTCCACACCCTCCCATAGGTGGGTCCCTAGTGCTAGTCCAACCCCTTCTTTAGGTATAAGTAAGGAACCTCTGTAACCAAAACTTTAGATATCCCTGGACGAAACTCTGAAGCTGAATCCTGGACCTTCGACGCTCTACTAAAGACTGGAGGACTGAGGAAATCTCCCTTGGAGTCAAGGAGTGACTCCCCTGCTTGGCAGGCACCAACAAAGCATTTTGCCCATCTTGCATCGGAGTCCGAAGCTCCCGCCGGACTCCGAAGTATTTGCAGCCCAGGAGAGGATATCCAGACATCTCAGAGGCCAAACCGAGTCCCCAGCAAGAATGAGATCTGCAGCCCTCGTGAGTAGCGTGGAACTGGAACTCCTGGTCACCATGCACTTTGGCAAGTGCATTGACCTCTCGACGTCTCTTGAAGTCGTGCTTGGGGTTACTTGTAGCACCCACCTCGAGCAGAAGATCTACCAATGATCGTCGGCCTAGTGACCCTCATGAACCTTGGGCCGCCATTTTGTGTTTCCTCTCGAGGTCCCTTCGCGATCCCTGGTCCGTCGACTGCTGGGTCCCTGAGGGGGTAACTTTGATTTTCTTTGGGCTTCCCTGCTTGCTCCAGATGTGCCCTGACTCGCAACCAAGTGGTGAGTGCCTCAGACCTTGCTGGTCTGCACCGAAGCATCTTTCTCCTTTCTGCGTGGGTTGCTGTTGCCAAGGCTGGTTGTGCCCAATCCGGGCACCGACGCTGCAGCACTCGACATCCTTTGTCGGACAGCTCGAATCCAGCTCCTGGTCATCCTCGACACCTCCTGGTCCTTGTGGCTGAAGAGTCAAGCTTGGCCTCCTTCACCTGAAATCACCCGACATCGGTGGGCATCCACCTATCGCCTTCCTGGTCACTTGCAATTGACCCAGACTCTGTTCCCTCTGCTTTCAGATTCTTCTCATCTTTGATCCAGGCTTGGATCTCTTTGGACACTTCGCATCTTCCCGGCAGCAGCACTTCTTTGCCAGCTCCCATTGAAATAGACGACGCGACCCGACACCATTTGACAGCTATGCACCCGGCTTCCCTGGGTGAGGTAACACAAGTACTCCAGTGCTACAATGGATGTTGGCCCTAGAACTTCCTAAGTCCCAAAGGGTTTGGTCCTGACTCACTTCTAAGTGTCCCTAATCTTTAAAAACCTAACGGCAACTTTCCCTACAGAAGCTAGCGGGAGCTCCCGGCTGTGTTCTCACACTGCACACTGCCCCTGTGTCACTACCTTGGGTGGTTCCTTGGGGTCCCAGCGATTCTACAGGCTCTAGGCCTTGTGTCTAGTTAAGTTGTGGTTCTTATACCACTATTTTAGTATATGGTTTGGCTCGTCCCTAGGGCCTGACGTGTATTTGTGCTATTTTACTGTGATATTTGAAGTGTAACTTATGTGTTTTAACCTCTAGCCTCATAAAGAGACTAGGAGGGTGTGTTTAGTAATAAATACATCATATATATACATATACATATATATACACACACATATACATATATTACATACACTAGGATAGCTTTCAATAAAGGTGGTCTTTAACCTATAACCAATAAGGGGGTGTTTGGACTGGTACAGGGTGCCCACTATAATTAGTGGACAACATATACCAGGCCAACTTCTCACACCCTCCTCCAGCAGCAGACATATTTTTGTGACAACAGTGACCCTGGGGGGGGGGGGGGCACATCTCAGGCATCACACTGCTGTGTTCAACCACGCTTCGGATAGCACGCTGCCGCATAACTTTTTTTCTTCCAATTATTAACTTTTGTACCAATAGCGGTACAACACGCTTTACTTAAAACATCTAAAAAGTGAAATCGCAGTGTGCCCCCGTTGCTACAAAAGGCAATAAAAAAATAAAATTAAAAAACACAAAAGCAGGCGGACGCTGCATTTCTTTTACATTTGCAAAGCAATAGCTCTGCATTTATCTAATGCAAGACCTTTTGCATTGCAAATGCTTGTTTCTTTCGGTATTCTTCTGACATTGTACTCTATAGAATGATTATCAATTGGGACAGGTAAGAAAGTGGTCTAAACAGTACAATAACCTGCAGTTCAAGAGACCACAAGAAACTTGCAAAGGAATGTTGTGCTCAACATTGCACACTGACATCACTGCATTTGCCCTGTACTCCGTAAATGAGAATCAGATGGCTAAGCAGCTTACAGAGCTTCTAAACCCAATGGGGTGTTACTTTTGTGTCAAATAAATCTAATATGGATTTATGCTATCTTCTTCATAGCTAGATTTCTTAGATCAGAATAACTTTTACAGGTAGGCAAGGAGATTAACCAAGTAACAGCTGAGTCAAAGAATCCTGATTCTGCAGGTCTTATTGTCTAGATGATGAGATCATCAAAACTATGTAGAGAAATTAAGTTTTATTTTGTGGTGAGCACAGAAGGTATATGCCGTTGATATGCCTTTGTGTACCATTTTTATTTTAGACCTTTATTTTTTTCCCCAAGTACATTTTACTCCATCTACATCTGATGTAGAGGAGCAAACCCTTTGATTCAGTGAAACTGTTAGCATATGTGAGACTATGTTGTAGAACACCAGTTCATTGGTTGCAAATGTAACTTCTT
The DNA here is from genome assembly GCF_964204655.1 of Triturus cristatus. Taxonomy (NCBI): domain Eukaryota; kingdom Metazoa; phylum Chordata; class Amphibia; order Caudata; family Salamandridae; genus Triturus; species Triturus cristatus. The sequence goes on from NC_140589.1 coordinate 588,670,332, forward strand.
CAAATTCACATATGCATGAGCAAAAACAATAGATCTGGCTCTGGCAAGCCTACTATGCTTTTTTGCAAACTTATACAATAAGCTTTAAATGTTTTTTTAAAAATACTGAAAACTAAAAATGCTGCCTGTTGGTAATCTGTGTTTCTGCATGGTCTCCATATAATTTTGCCTTTTGCTGGCCCCTATATTTTTGTTGGCATTTTACCTCTGAGCACCTTAATGCTTTTAATCAGTGGTAAAGTTAAATTGCTTTCCCTTTTAAAAATGCTAGGATTGGCATATTTCTAATTGATCTATTTAACTTTCCTATTAGACCCTAGTTTATGGTACAAAATGTACCCATTGTCTTCAACTTAAATCTGACTAGCTTACTGCAGCACTTCTTGCGATATCCATTTCAAAACAAGGCTTCAGGCCTACCATTGTAGCCTGACTGTGGCAGCTTAAACAGTGTAATTCTACTTGTCAAAATAAACCCTTTTGACAGGTCAAAACCTCTCCCTTTGTAAATGTTAATAAGTCTCCCCTAAGTGGGCTTTGTAGCCCACATGGCAGGGTGCATAGTTTTTAAAAATAAGATATACAGAAATATACTGTTAACCTGTCCTTGCAGTGACTGGCCCTATAATGCAATGGTGAATTAGGGTTTTTAATTAATATTAAAGAAAAGTAACTTTTAGAAAATTACCTCTTACCTATTTCAAGTTCCTGAAGACTAATTTACATTTGTTAACTTCTTCCTGCCAGGGCATAGCGATTGAATGGTTGTTAAAAAATACAAAATACTTCCTGGAAACAAACAATAGACTGACCTGAATGGGCATAAAGGACTCCTTTGATCTTCACCGAATATGCAAGGTGGGTGCTGTGAGCATCCTACTTGACATTCGTGGTAAATGTGGTTTGAGTGTTAAAGCCTGCTTGACAGGTCTTATGATTCTATAGATAACACTTTGAGGCACACTTAAAAGGCTGAGAACAGGATTCCAAGATAATTCTTGCACATCCATGGTCTGGTTGCAGATGATCGCTGTTTTAATCTACCATACCTCTGTCTCTGGGTTTATAGGGGGTACGGAGGCTGCCTCAAATTGGATTTTGGTGCTATTTCTGGGAGGACGCTAGGATTACCTTAGTACACTCCCCACACAATCTACAAGCCTTCTGAGCGCAGATTACTGTGTCCGAATACTTTCCGGTGGCGACTGGACCTGGACTGGACCCTGCTGTTGACCTATGCCTAATACCATGTGAGTCTCTGTTAGAAATGGGGGACTCTAGTTGGCAGAGGCTGGTACCTTTGTCAAAATGGGGACCCTTGCTTCTAGGAGATGGTAAGAAGTGGTGAATTTGTACATTACACCATACTCCTTCCACAATTATTTCATTGACCTAGATATGAAGTTTGAATCATGATCAGACACAACCTCTCTGTGGAACCCCACACGGGAAAAGATACCTATCAATGCATGGATCACCACAGGGGCCGTGATTGTCCTGAGAGGGACAGCTTCTGTGTACCTGGTGGCAAGGTCCACCAAGACCAAGATAAACGTGCTGCCTAAGGTTGTCTTGGATTCCAGTGGCCCCACAATGTCCATGCCCACCCGCTTGGAAAGGGTGCTCACCACAGGAAAGGGTTGGAGGGTAGCCTTACACTTCCCTCCACTCTTTCCACTTGCCTGGCAAGTCTGACAAGACGTACAATGCGTGCCAACGTGCCTCTGCATCTTGGGCCAATAAAAGTGGGTAACAAGCCTGTGATGGGTCTTGTCACACCCCAAACATACTGCCAAAGGCACATCATAAGCCAGCCCCAGTAGGAAGGTCCTGTAGCACATGGGTACCACCAGCACACTGGCTGCCCCAGGCTCAACAACCTTAGGCTCACTGTAGCAGAGACCGTTCTCCCAATAAATCAAATGTGACCCAGACGGACCACCTGCTGCCTGGTCTGTAGCATGCTGCCGCAAACCAACAAGAGTGGAGCACTCCATCCGCCTCTTGCAGAACTCCTCCTTGGAGGGACCTCCTTCCTGCTGCCAAAGGGGCAGCTCAGGCAGGACTCCCAGTTCGGCCACTTGCTCCCTTGTAGGCTCCAGGGCATCCCCTCAGGGTCTGCCTCCTCCTGGACAGTGGGAACTACTGGGGCGGGATTCCCATATCCCCTGCCCCTTTTCTTTCTGGCAAGCACCTGGGTCACTGTTTCAGGCTCCAGGTCCTCTTGAGCACCCCTACTGGCTGCGATTGACCGAGTGGTCAAACAGGCCCACTCAGGCAGTCCCAACATCTTTAAATGAGCCTGGCACTCCACCTTCTTACAAGGGGAACTCTCCAGGTCAATGCCAAGCAGACAGTCAACAGGCATGGATGGACTTAAAACGACCTTCAAGGAACCTGAGACACTTCCCCACTCAAAGGGAACCTGCGCCACCATAAAAAGGTGCTCAGAATAGTCTGCAGCAACTACAGGGTGGAGCACATTGGGGATGACCTGCTCTTCAGACACCCATTGACACCTGACAGATGGCACACAGGCTCCTGTGTCTCTCAGAGCCTACACCCGCTTCCCATTGATGGTCACCCACTGCAGGTACTTTTTGGTGTTATCTGGCAGGCAGGTTTCTTGGACCATCTCTCGGTCTCCTAATGAGACAAGTGTCATCACAGCTGGCTCCCCACCTTCACTGGAAACCAACTCCTCCCCCAGCACCACACTAATAACCCAGGCGACAGGGCATCAGTAGGTGCTGGTGGTGCCTTGGGGCACTTGGTATAGTTCTGTATGTGACCCTCCTGATCCCATGCATAATACTTGCGGGGATCCCGGTTGTCTGGCCTACCCCTAGGGGGCAATGAAGCGCTTCTTATAACTGAGGGGGCTGGGAATCTTTACCCTGGGAACTATTTGGGGGGCTTTAGAGAACTCCTTTTGGTTACCCTTACCCCCACCTCTTCTGCTGGGGACCCTGCCCAACTTTGGCTGGGTTTCCAACATAAGCCTCCTGCACCCTGGAACTCATCTAGCGGTCCACCTCCTGAGCAAGCTTCCAGGGGTCGGTCAGCTTACTATCCATCAGATGCTGGCGCAGCTCTGGAACACACAGACTATTCAAGTGCTCTGAACCAATCAGATTGTACAACCCCTGGTAATCAGTTACCTTGCTGCCCTTTATCCAACCATCCAGTGCTCTGCAATAAAGGTACACACACAGCCCACGTACTGGATTCAAGTGTCTTGAAAGACCTAAACCTTTCCCGGTACTGCTCCGGTGTGAGCACATACCAGAGGCATAAAGCCTCCTTCATATTAGGGTACGTTAGAGCAGCCGCCTCCTCCAAGAGGTGTCAATGTGTTCCTTCCATTTGCCTCAAAGTCTCTCCACAGCCCCCCCCCCGCCCATTCTTCTCAGGGACCTCATTCATACGCAGTGCTGCCTCGTAAGATGCAAACCATGCATAAATATCCACCCCCTTCTGGAAATTCTGTTCTAGGTCCCTGGGAATGTAAACCTTACCCCTTGAACTGGCTGTACCCTGCCACCATTTGTACTGGACGCCGCCGGTTAGGCCTTGAGGTCCAGCTCTCATATGCTTAATTCTTTACTTCCAAGGCACGAGCATTCTTGCTCTCCTCTGCCTTTAGTTTCATGACCTCCAATTCATGCTTTCTGGATCTTTGCCTTTTCTCCATTTTCTCTGGAGCCAAATTCCTGGAAAATGATTGCTGCCAGCCAAAGAGGCTGCTCTCCCAACAGGCAAATCCTGGGCTCTGACTCGCATTCTGGCACACCCCCTTCCAAATCTTCATCATCTGTCTCCCCAGCATGTCTGACCTCCCACCAGGACCCTAAGGCCTCCTGTAGCTCCTCTTTCCTGGAGTTGCTCCTCATGGGCCATCCAAAGCTCTTGCAGAACTGCTCAAGTTGCTCTACTTTGTAACTACTTAACATTTCAATGTCAAACTCCAATTCTGCAGCCTCAATTGCTGGTTTACCATTCAGAGACATGGAGCATGGATACTTCAAGAGTAGGATCAAAAATAGAACCAGTATGTGGTTGCATAGTGCTCTGCACTAAACTAGTGATGTACACCAATCACTGTGGGTCAAGTCCAAATCCACACCGCTGACCATCTAGGTTAGAAATGGGGGGCTCTAGTTGGCAGAGGTAGGTACCTTTGTCCAAATAGGGACCCTTGCTTCTAGTCAGAATAAGGGGGATACACACTTTAGATAACCCTGCTCACCCCCTGGGTAGCTTGGCACGAGCAAACAGACTTATCCCAAAGGCAATGTGTAAAGTATTTGTGCTCAAAACACACAGCAATACAGTGAGAAGCCCACAAATGGACACCACAGCAGTTTAGAAAAATAAAGTATCTTTATCTAAATTCAACAAAACCAAAAGGACAAAAATCTAACATACATGTAATAAGAATAGGAATTTTCAAAGATTTCAAGTAACTGGGTCCATAGAAAACTATGGATGCGTGATTCTACACAAAGTACCTGTAGATGCATCAAAATTCCCAAGGCCAACCAGCCACAGAGATGGAAAGCGTCGAAAACAGAGGTGCATCAGATCCGGAGTCCTTAGGGAGGTGATGCAACAGTTCTGCTGCATGCAGGAGAAGTGATGCATCTAATCCAGACTGTAGGGGCAAGTGATGAGTCGACTCCAAGAAGATTCTGGTCCGCGGGTGGTGCGTTAGGAAAACTTGCCCCACAGTTACGATGCGTGGAAATCCGTGATGCGGCGGCAATCGATGCCGTGACGACAAGAGGCACTGCATTGGTTTCTTTAGCCGCAACCCCACGATGCGTCGGTTCTCGCAGCCGCGACAGGTGCTGCACCAGTTCAGCAGCGGCACGGCGATGCGTGGAGATTCTTCTCGCACGGCGGTGTTGCGTCAGGAAAATGGCCGCAAGAAAAGCGATGCATCAAATTTCTTCAGTTCTTTAGGTTTCTTCCAGCTCCCAACAGCAGGAAAAACCTCCAGGAGGCCTAGAACCAGAACAGGCACCTCCTGGCAGGTCAGAACTCTCAGCAGGAGAGTTCAGGGTAGCTGAGGGTGCAGTCTTTGTGTTCCTAAGACTTAAGAACAGGAGGCCAGCACACACAGGGCCTTGGAGATTCTTCTAAAAGCAGGTTCACAACAAAATTCCAGTCTTTGTCCTTTTCTTGGCAGAAACAGCAACTGCAGGCCAACCCCACACAGTAATTGGGAAGTACTCCTCCTCCCAGCCCTTCTCCTTGGCAAAGGTTCCTTTTGAGTCCAGAAGTGATCTAAAGTTCTGGTGTTTAAGGTACCCTATTTTGTCTTTGTTCTCTTTGTTCAAGGGTCTCTGAGCTCAGTCCAACCCAGTTCTGTCCTCACTGGTGCAGTATGACCACAGGGGTTGGAGACAGCATTGTACAATGTAGACAGGCCCTATTCAGATGCAAGGAAATCTCCTCCCACTACTCTAAATGCAGCCAAGCCCCATTCAGCCCCCAGTGGGTGTCTACAGTGAATGCACATCCCCAGCCCCTATCATTCCAAAACCAGACAGGTCATCCACTAACAGGCAGAGGCACACAGAATGGTTAAACAAGAAAAGGCCTACACACAATTTAAAAAACATATTTACTAAAAGTGGTCTTATTAAATTCTGAGTTCAAAGAGCCTAAACTTTATTTCTCCATCTTGTCCCAATGGGAAGTTATACTTGTAAGATGTTACAAAGTACCTCCCATTCTTTCCTATGGGACAGATAGCCTTTCAATAGTGAAAAACTAAATTGGCAGTATTTCACTATCAGGACATGTCACACACCCCAGTACATGTCCTACCTTTCACATACACTGCACCCTGCCCAGAGGGGTACCTTGGACCCACCATAGGGGTGCCTTACATGTAATAAAAGTGAAGGTTAGGGCCTGCAGTGGCAGGTCTGAGATACCTTTTCCGGGCTGCTCATGTGAGTGGCACAATCAGTGCTGCAGGCACACTAGTAGCATTTGATTTACAGGCCCTAGCGCACTATACTAGGGACTTACCAGTAAATCAAAAATGCCAATCCGGGAAACCCAATTGTAATCACAATTTACACAGGGAGCACATGCACTTTGACACTGATCAGCAGTAGCAAAAACGCTCAACGCCTCTAAGCCAGCAAAAATGAAATCCAGCACAGCATAAAAAATACAGGAGGTAGAGGCAAAAAGTCTGGGGAAACCAGCCCAAAGATGCCAAGTCTAACAGTCTCCAAGTGCCTTCCCCGAGGTCCTGGGGGGCCTTTAGAAGTGTACTTGTGTGGTGGATTGGGACTTAAAGAACTAAAGTCAGAAGATCGAATCTGTGAGAAATCCGGTTACTGGTAGGGGGGGGGGGGAGAATCCTAATCAAGCAACAGCCACAATGCGGGTCAGGGTGAACCACAATAAGTTACTAAATTTACCTGTGCTTAAACCTAAATTTGCTTGGCACAAAAGCAGTGAGGCTTAACTTAGAGTCAATGTGTAAAGTATTTATTCAGCACTTCAAACAGTAATTAAGTGAAAACAAAACACAAGAAAAATGCCACACAAATTTAGAAAAATAGAGTAAATATTAATACATTATTTAACACCAAAACAACAAAAATACAATTAGTAGAACCGGAGAGGTGCAATTTTAAAGGCTTAGGTAAAAAGAGTGCTTATAACCACTAAGTGTCAACTGTGGTTATCTGGTTGTTCCGGACCAGGACAAAGTCACAAGTTCAGGCAGACAACAATGGATCGCAGACCGGATGCAGTGACCAGGGGAGGCCTGCTGTGATTTGTACCTTATGCACTTGATGCACAGCGGTGGTTCCGAGGAGCGATGCAGGGTCCTATGTCAAGATGCGTCATGCAGCATTTGTTCTGATGAGCGATGTGACGTCCTGCATCGAGTAGAATCATGCTGAATCTGTTCTGATGAGGAACTGCGAAGGGCTGCAAGGCAAGGTCCGAGTAGAAATACATTGCCCTGTGTTGGATCCGATGAGGAGCTGCGAGGGCTGCGATGTGAAGTCCACATCGAGTTGCATTGTGCTGCGTTGATTCTAATGAGGATGATGGTTGGACTGGCAGAGCATCTTTATCCCCACTTCAAGGATCCAGGTCTGGAGAGGCACCATATGGGGGTGGGGTTAGGACTCACAACAGGCAGAGCCCAGGTGCAGAGTTCAAGGGTGCTGGAGCTTGTTGTGTACCTGTAGCTCAAAACAGGAAGCCAGCCAACTAGCACTTTGAGTCACTCTGATGGTCCTGGGTTTAAGGTGCAAGTCCAGTCCTCCTTCCTCCGGTAGCAGAGAAGTCCTTCTTTCAGGCAGGGCAGTCCTTCTGAGTCTTCCACAGGTCTAGAAGTGATCTGAAGAGTGGGAAGGAGGGTCCTATTTTTATAGCGGGTGCCTCCTTCCAAGTAGGGAGAAGCTTCTGGAGGCTTCTCCTTACAGAAGTGTCTGGAATGTCCTGTATTCCTGCTCTGGTTCCAGTCGGCAGGCACACTAGGCTAGTGTTAAGTTCTTTTGTAAGAGCAGGGCACAGTCTTTGTAAATGAAAGCGGGGCTGTGCACAACTCTGACCCCCCCCATCCTAACTGAAATGGCCTACCCAGGCACACCTAGTCCCTCTATTGTGTGGTTGTCTGGACGAAGTACACAAAGGTTAACTGCCAACTACACCCAGTCATGTGAACCATGAACAGGCTGCAGAAACCAAATGGTTAGGACAACAAAATGCCAACTTTCTAAAAGTGGTATTTTCAGAATTGTGACTTAAAATCCGACTTTACAAGTAAAGAGACGTTTAGATTACAATTCCTCAGACACCAAATATGACTTTCGCTATCGCTCTTAATCAAAAGTTATCACTTATATGTAATACGGTAACTCAATGTTATCCTATGAGAGCGGTAGACCTCAGAGTAGTGAAAAACAAAATTTGTGAATTTTTCATTACCAGGAAATGTAAAACTTAAAAGTACATGTCTAACTTTTTAATTGCAATGCATCCTGCCCTGTGGGCTGGCTATGGCCTGCTTTAGGGGTGGTACGTAATAAAAAGGACATTTAAGGCTTGGCAAGCAGGTTATTTTGCCAAGTTGAATTGGTACTGCCAACAGGCTGCAATCGAAGATCTGGAAAATGTTTTAGTGTCTACTTAAGTGGTTGGCACAATAAGTGGTGCAGGCCCACTAGTACCATACAGTTTACCAGCCCTTGGTATATGACTTTACTAGGGACTTATAGGACAATTAAACGTGCCAATCAGGAGTAAGACAATTTTACCTTGTTTTAGCACTGGTTGGGCATGGTAAGGTGCACAGACTCCTAAGGCCAACAAAAACAAATTCAGAAAAATAGAAAGGGTGAAGGCAAAAAGTTTGTCTGGGGGGGCGGGGTGAGGAAGACAACCATAAAGCGGACAGGTCCAAGAAAATTTTTGACCAGGACGAATACGGTTGGTGTATCTAGACTGTGCTCCATTGTGGTCAGCGTCAAATTACGCCTATGTCCCGGTTTACTGCGACCATTAACTATCATTGGCATTTTATGCTTCTTGGCGCCACTGCTACCAAAAAGTTTAGAAATTCAGATCTCCAGTTTCCGTTATTGGAGTTTTGTGATTTAGATGTCATTTTAACTACATTTTGCTTTATTTTTCTTATTCAGTTTGGGATTTTTATCTTTTTGCATTTCAATTTTGTTACTGAGTTAGTACTGCATAGATACTATAAACATTGCCCTAAGTTAAGCATGTCTGCTCTGTGCCATACCTACTTGGCAGTTAAACTCCAGTTAATTTAGTGACTTTAAGCATTCACCCTGACATGGGTTGCAAATATTCCTCGAAGTGGATAGTTGCACCCTACCAAATGATAATCCAGTTTCTTACACTACCCTCTAAACGTGGTGAGTATGTGTTGGGAGGGTACAAAATTTCCCATTACAAAATAAAATATGAACTAAATGCAAATATTCAAGAAGATCCTTGCCAGTGAGTGCAGATGTGCTCAAGCCACATGCCATCACTCAGAGAAAACACCGAAAGGCTGAAATGGGCGGACCCATTTCCATTGGCTGAGTGCTATAAAGGACGGAAGCAAAGTACACTGCAACAGGTCAATGATGAAGTAGGCTGGCCACAAACGCATGTATGTATGTATGTATGTATGTATGTATGTATGTATGTATGTATTTATGCAGTGCGTTAACTGTGATGAAAACGATGGGGGTGTCTAAAAGCAGCATGACCAAAGAAGCATAATTAAGAGCCAGGAATTCTTTATGATTGGCATGGCCTATGCAATTTAGGACATGGACATCGAATCCTGTGCTTCACGCTGCATGCCTCCGGACCAGTATTTTGATGCCGCTCTGCAAGTTAGAACACCTACACCTAAAACAAACTAGACCTATTGGCTCGGTCAATGCTTGTGAACAGTATCAGAGAAGCAACAATGAGATTGTTGTGAATATTTAGAAATGAAATGGTTTCAATTCTGAAAATATAAGTGTGTGGCTTAAACGTTACGAGGATCTATGGAATGGTTTTCAGAGTATCTCGTTCACTCCTTTTCTCCCCATTACACCACCTTCCTACGTGATCTCACACTGTTAGACAGTTATCATTTTTCTCCACACATCTTTATGGAATCCTCCATCTGCATATCTCACGCATCACTTCCATACTTTTCATTGCTGTCTTTTCAATTCGTCTCCTTCTGCATGAGAAGTAATTCATTGCGTCACATCCTCTTCACAACACACAAACACACGTTCTCTCTCTCGTTCATGGAATGCACCGTACAAGAGACACATTTTGTAAAAATTTAAAAAAGACTGCGAAAATATGCTTTACTTCCGAGTTTGAGGCAATGACGCGCTGCACTTAAAGCCCTGTATTTATATGTATTTGCATTCTGTTTTCTTTGGGAAACAAAGACTAATTAAAAACCCGAAGCTGCCTCATGGCCAGATCCAAAAATAGTTACATGTGTATCACGATGTTGCCGAAAGTTCCTGCGACAGTGTAACTTTTAAAATGATACTGACAGCGCGCTGGGACATCTTTCTTTTCGGGGGGGGGGGGGGGGGGGCATGCTTTATCATAGTACTGCAGCCGCTCACGAGCCTTTCCTTTTAGCACGGGGAACCCCGCCAATTCCTTCACTCTACCACCTCTCCAGTCTCAACAGGGGCTTAACGCAGAGCACTGCGACCGGGTTGGGGTCAGGAGCAACCACATGGGGGGGGTCAGTGATGCCTCCTGACCCCCCATGTGGTTGCTCCTGTCCCCCCCCCCCCACCTGTGATTGCTCCTGTCCCCCCTGTGGTGGATCCGGTCTCCGCCCTGGGTGGCTTCTGCCCCAGTCCTGGAATGACTCCTGCAGCAAGGGTGAAGTTCTTGATGGGCCTCTTCTCACAAAGGCTCAGCTCATAATTAATATGAAAAGGTGGGCGAGTGAGTAAGTGAAGGGATGGGTGGATGGCTGGATGAATTTGTGAAAAGGGTGAAGGGATGAATGAAAGATTGAATAGATGGAGAAAGAGGATGGATGGATGGATTGATTGATGAGTGAGTGGAAGGATGGATGGATGAGAGAAAAGGTAAATAGCTGAGTGTATGGGTGGAAGGGTAGCTCGATGGGTAAAAGGGTGGATGGATAAGTGAAAGGATGGATGAGTGAAAGGATGGATGAGTGAAAGGATGGATGAGTGAAAGGATGGATGAGTGAAAGGATGGATGGATGAGTGAAAGCATGGATGGATGAATTGATAAGTGCAAGGGTGAATGGATGGACGGATGAATGAAAGGGTGGATGTAAGGATGAATGAGTGAGTGAGTGAAAGGGAGGTTAGATGGACAAAAGGATGAATAGATGAGTGAAGGAGTGAAAGGATAGACGGATGAGAGAAAGGATGGATGAGTGATCAGCTCAATGGATGGATTCATGAGTGGATGAGTAGATGGATGGGTGGGTGGATGGAAGGAAGAATGGCTAAGTGAAAGGGTCGATGGAGAGAGAAAGGGAGGATGGATGGATGACTAAGGGTGGATGGGTGGAAGGATGAGTGACTGTGTGAATGGATGGCTGGATGGGTGAAAGGGTAAATGGCTGGATGGATGAGTGAATTGATAGATGGAAGGATACATGATGGATAGGTTTGCAAATGGTTGAATATGTGGGCTTACTTGTATACTATTGCACGACCTCCTCTGATGTGTCTGTAAAACTTACCTATTGTCCTGAAGTTTTGTCCTGAATTTTGACCTTCTCTCCTGAATTTTTGCCCTGAATTTTGACCCTTTGTCCTGAATTTTTACACTCACCGTCCTGAATTGCACCAATGCCAGTTGGTCACCCTACTTTAGGCTAAGGCCTAGGAAATGCTAAGAGAAATTAGTGCCTCAGGGACCGCTCACTGCGTCCTGCAAAAAAGAAATCATCTGGAGTTGCGAAAAATGGCATTTAAATCGCTTATTTGAACTCCGGGGTAGAGGTTGTGATGAACACTACTACAGCATAGATACGTTATTTGGAAACGAGTACAAAACTGATGAAAGTCCTACACCGACCAAAAATTGTAAGCGGAAGAAGCTCAGAAAATCTGAACACTCAGAGGGAGTTGGAGACAGAGTACTGTTGGCAAGGGTAAAGGAGGCGGACGCATGCCAACAAGGAGTGTGCAGCACTGCACGTGACCTCTCCAGCTATTGTACATTAACGATGTGACAACATGAGATCCAGACCAGCTGTGCCTCGGATTTAGGATGAAAAGACGAGCAAACTGACGGGGCCATTGAAAGCGAACAATGGATCTGCAAAAGGAGCGGAGAACGGAAGCTGCGTGAAGAGACATAAGTTGCAAGTCAAACATGGGCCTCAAATAAATAACAGAGTTCATTTGAGAAGCCATTGAAATATGTTAGTTACAGTGTATTTCCGGGTGATATTCAGCCTCGTCGTGGTTATGGTTTACTAAGTCACAAAAGCAATTGTCGAATTACACACACACTGGTTTAGCAAATCGATAAGTAATCGGCGATCACCTTGACCCTTTCACCCCGTTCCCAGATCAGAATATCATTAACAGGTGCGCCGTCGCATCTGAGGTGCCCTCCCATCTAGATAATCCAACCAGAGGGGGTGCAAAAGAGACAAGGGGTGCAAGGACGAGAACTGGCGCAAGGTAACGATGCCGCAGGTGACTCGCTGCCCACTCAAGATTGACTGTAGATTTCAACACTGTAAGGGAAATGCACCATTTCTAACACAACCACTCCCTTCACTGCTCCCAGACAGCAGTCATGTTAGACGAGAGCGTGCCATCTTGAACTAATGCTGCATAATATTCACCAGTAAATCGAGCCACTATATACAATATGCATTTTCAAGCATTCATAAATCAAGGCAGATGTTTCGATGGGAATAGTAAAATTACTGCTGGTGGACTTTCCACTGTCCAGACAGAAGCAAGCACTGCTGCAACAAATCTGACCCAGGATTGGGCTGCGAAAGCTGCAGCTTCTCCCATGTATAATTGACGCCAGGCCAGTCTCGGCATCCGGATATGAAGGGCTCGCCTTCCAGTCCGCGACGGAACACTGCATCTGCGCATTTCCAAGCCCCATGCTCTGGGAGTACTGCTGTACATTTCATACAGTGTCATGAGCATGGGGGATGCATCAGGAAGCGAGACTAATTTACAGCATCTTCACAGAAGAATTAAACACGCTGCCCACACACCAGTGGCGGGGATCACTACTTGTCAATGCATCTAATTTGCAGCCCAGACAATTCTAGGGAACAGGATCACACTGTGCACCAAGCTGTGAAACTAACTCATAACACTGACTAAACGGGTGCCACATACAGGCTGGTTTATTTCAAACCGGATGTTTGTTCACTTGCACATAAGCTCTGCGTCGCTTGCACTAACCTGTATACCTTTGATTTTTGGTGTAATCATTTGGCTATTTGAAGGTACTCTAGTGGCAGCTGGCATCTACAGGGTTGCGGGGGTAGTTGGGCGTGTGCAAGCGCAAATAAAATGTAAACATTTACCTTCGCACTGCACCGGACCTCCATCTACCACTGCAGCTCGGCCACCAGGAAACTCCATTAACCATTCCTGGTGCTGCTCTCATGTTGCATGAGAGAAGTGCCCTGATTGGAGGGAGTGGCCTCACTCAGCACTCGACAGTACTCTGGACGCCTACACGTGCTCTAACCCAGGTGTCCTAAGACAACTGGGTTAGAGATGTTTAAAGTGCGCATGTGTGGCTGGCCATCACAAAACCCCGCCCCCGTCCTGACGTTCTGTTCGGAACGTGGGATGAAAAATATTATGGTAATGAATAACCATTTCATTTTTCTTCTCTTGGTCTTTGGAAGGGAAATTGAAGTGGGGTGATGCTCCTCCGCTCCAACGGAAGAGCCACCCCTGATGCACTCGAGCTTGTTCAAGACTTTGAAATGAGGCGAGCCACGGGTTTGATTTGACACTCTCCGATTGCGGACGTGATAGTACAGAGATCATTTTCAATTTTGTAAAAGTTATAGGCGAAGCCAGTATGCAGGTCCAGCCCAACGTTCTGTGAAAAACTGGCTTTGTCCTAGAGAGGAGCATTTCAGCAGTTTCATTGCCGTTTCATTTTCAAAATGAGGAAGCAGCAAGTGGTCAGATCCAAGGTGCCATGCGAATGAAAATATCTTTATGCCGATTTTGATACTGACAATTCCTGGCAGGGGTAGGCTGTAGTGTCAAATATTACTCCAGGGAAAGGAAGTTATTTTAACTTTGCTTGTACTTCCTGTGAAACAACCTAACCTGTATTAGTAGGGTTGTAGTCAGGTTTTCAACATAGTCTAAACTTCTGATAGGATCAAGCTTCACGGTCTGTGGGCCTATTCCTGATATTCAGCGGGTTGACAATTTGTAACCAGGATGTGAATCATGTTCACTATGGACATAAAGATCCGGACACATGCATGCTTCTATTTACCTTCTGTCCACGCTCCATGACGAGAGGAGGATTTGTGCCCTTCGGTGTCAGCTTTAACATTTAAAAGGTGTTGCAAGGAACGAAACTTGGCAGGTAATATTGCCATGCTCATGCCTGCCCACAGGTCAGCGTTGGAAGCCTTGTGGTTCATGTCAGAGATAATCAAAGCTTTACTTGGTGTTTGGCAGGTACTCTTGCACACGGATATTTGTTACCCAGCAGCAGCGGCGGCGGCGAATGCCCTCAAGAAGGACCATAGAAGTGGTTGCAGTGCACCGACAGTGAACTCTCCTTTCCACTGCCCGCTTTCCCCCGGTGTAACAACCGACAAAGAATATCAACTTTTTTCTACATTATCTCTGCTCCTGGCCCTGCTGGGGTTACGGTTGCTGAATCCTCACTGTTTGGCCCTGGGGAACTAGAGTCAGGCACGGGACATGTCGACCAGCAGCCCCCAACCATGGTTGGGTTGTCAGGTTGTTTTGAATAAGCGGGCGAAATTGCCTAGTGAAGGATTGGAGACGGCACTCTAGCACTATTGCTGGTTGGTCTGCTGCGTCTCCCCTAAATCCTTTGGACAGTCTTTTTCCAATATGGTTTTACTGAAGAAAGTTTCTAGCTTTCCCCTGCTGCATTTACTCCGTGGGTGGTGGCGGCAGCGGAGGCTTATTATTTCTAAGGGGAGGTGAGTTGTCTTATTCTGTGCTCAGTCCGGTCGATACAATTGAACTATTGACTGTGTTTCACTATGCGCATACATTCTCAAACTATTTTTACAAAAATTATTGTTTCTACACCTTTCTCACAAGTTTCACTTTGTAGCAAGACTTTGAAAAAGTTAAGGAATCGCACTACTCATTTGAAGGCACAACAGCCCTAGCAAGGGTAAAAAAAAATAAAAGGAGGGGGTGGTATTCCTCAAGTTGGATCTCTTGTTGCACTACCTCCCATGCCAATATTTTTTCTGACGTAAAAAATCATGGAGAAGAGGTACTAAATCATATTACATTGGATGAGAATGATTCCCCCTACTCAAGAGGACTCTATGTTAATATCTGAAAGGAAATCTTTCCCTCACTCCAATGATAGATGCTCAATTTATACAAACACATTAAATGAGAAGTCTCCGCAACTGATACCAATGGACAATCCACACTTTGGAATAAAACATCAGGGGCATACCAACTTCAGGCCTGATGTTTTCTCAAGCAAGACCTTTATTTTCAAATACTGCGCACAGTAAGAATTATGGGCAATCTTATGAAACGTTTACCAGTGAACCACTCCATGTGAAAAATTATTTTTTTGAAGACTGTCTACCACGTTTCTCTTACGGCATAAAGGAATCCCTTGTTTTTGATAGAAATAAAAGTTTAAGTCTGTACTATGTAATTCCGTCGATAGGCAAGGAGACACACTAACAGGGCTAAAGGTGCAGGACGTAGGCAAGTGCCTGTGTGCTGGCAGGGTATCAGGTATTGGCAGAGGCAGGGGGTTCAGCAGAAGAACCAAATACAGGATACTAACATAATGAACAATATTTCAGTGCAAGCATAAAAAACTACTGCAAGCACATATAAGTAAATGTAGGTCTGAGAATTTGATAATAGGACCAGCAATTGCTTAAAACTAGAATAGTAAATGCGATCAACAAGACCCAAGCAATGTGAGAAGTCAAAAGTTTGAGATGTTTAAGAATCATAAGCTAGCATCCCTCCAATGGCTGCATATCAGTACTCAAGGGCTTTAAACTATTAAGACAATATATAGGCATGTGCACACTTTGCAAATGCCACACCGATTAGTAGTCAATATAATTATATTTAAATATTAATTAAGTAACTTTTTGTATTGTTTGTAAGAGAACTGCGGGTGCACAAGGTGTTGATTACATGTGGGAATTACATTACAAAAAAAGTGTACTATCTAGATAGGTCATTTAATAGCTAAAGGTATTTAGAAAAAACATGCGACACATAATGCTCATCTCAAAATAAAATAATTAGAAATCACTGACACCGGTTTCCATAAATATTTTTATGACTGTTACCCAAATGATAATAGACCTCAAGACACCAGTCAACTTTTGCACTATAATATATATATGTATGTATGTCAGTCCCAATAAATATAGGGATGTCATTACAGATCCTGGAAGCATAGAAGGAGAAGCTCTAAATTGCTTGTTTTTTTCCTTTTCTTGCTTCTATCTAGGACAGGTTGACAACACAGAGAAACCAAGGCTCAGTGAGTCCAGCTAAACACATGTTAAGGAGGGTGTGAGTTGCCTTCAATCGTACTTGAACCTTCAGACTTTAACAAAAGAAATCATAATAATTCAATTAGTGCACCATTGCAGAGAACTTGTTAAAAAAGCATTTTTAAGTAAACACTGCAAAAACAAGCATTTGCAATGCAATAGGTCTTGCATTATTAAAGTTTGAGCTATTGGTGTTGCATTATTATTAGCAATGCCAATAGCTCAAACTTTAGTAACGCTCGACTTGTATTTTGCTGTTTCTGCCAATACATCCAGATATACCATACAATTAACATCATACCTACAAGAAGTCAGGACTATTGGCTTTGTCAATGGTTGTTAGTTGCATAAGATAAATAGACAGCAACTGTGGCTTGAATATAATTTTGAAAAGGCTTCCATTTAAAGCCCTGTTGGCACCACGACAATGTCGCTGCACCTCAGTTTAAAAAAGAGAGGGGAAATCCAGAGAGAAAATGACTCTTTAAAGGATTTCCCTTCCCCTGCAGTCCGAAAAAAATGGACCGCCTGTGCCAGAGTCCAAAACAGAGCCCGATAGAGACCCATTTCGAGGTCCCCTTTAAACCAGTGGTCACTGATTGCGCCAGATGCCTGACCATTCCTTTTAACTAGTGGCAGGCCTTCTGTGTATCACCTTCATGCAAGCTGGTGGGGCTTCTCATCTTGCAACAGACTTATTATTGGTAGCGCTTATACAGAGAATGGCAATAAACCATCAAGTGTCCGGTGCCTCAGCTGGGGTTTAATGAAACCTGTACCTCCGCGTTGTGTACTATGCTGTTCTCAGCATCGCAGTTGTGGCCAAATCATACACGCTGCACCTAGTGTCTATTGTGGATCAGGGCAGGCGAATCCCAGTCAGTGCGTAGTCTGGGGCAAACGGGTCATTCTTCAGAAAGTGCCGTCTAATTTCATCGCAACTACCTTCTACCATATGCCAGGTAGACAGCCAGTTTTCATCATGAGCTCCGGTCAGCCTGTCTCTGGGCGTCCGAGTATTGATGTGTGCACTAGTTGCTGTCGTGCTTAAGGTCCTTCATGTCCTGTTCATTTTACTCTCTCGGGCTGGGAAGCTGCAATAGTCGTTGGCTGCAGAGCAGGCAACTTCGGCTCTCACTATGGCCCCTTGTGTGTCAGCTGCAGCTAGTTTATATTGTGCATTACTAGTGGCGCTTGCTGTCTGCTGCATATCCCCCATCAACACGGCCCGGCTTGGTCAGATTACAGCAATGTGATCTCCCCGGAACGTTTGGATCAGCCCACCACACAACGCTGTTCCTCGCCTCTCACCTGGAGAGCTCAGGGGGTGGGTGTGTCGGTAAGCACTTCTGCAGGCATTCCATGTTTTGGAGGCCCAGCATTACTCCTTACACCAGCCGAGACTCTCAATCACGTAGGTCGGCGCTGCTGGCAGTCGTGGCTGACATTTTCTTTTCACTTGCGGCACATGCGATTAATATACAGGGGTCGGTTTTCTGTCATTTTCCACCACGCCACAATCACGAGATCGATTGGTGCAAGTTGTCTTCCCATGTACTTGACGCCCTCTGCACAGAGCGTATTGTTGACCCGGCGCAGCATTAAACTAGTGGTGCGCGTGCACCACAGAGGAACGGGGGCGAGGGACCCGGTCGTCTGTGCCGCGCTGATGCGTATGCTAGACACCGATGGGAATGGGCTGAACAAAGGCGGGACATGCGCCCGCCTTTGCTCAATTACGTGCTGGCTTTTTTTTTTTTTTTAAAAGCATGCAAAAGCCAATGGCAGCCGCGGAAAGCAAAACCACACGCAAGAGCGTGTGGTGAGCTTTCTGAAGTCCGTACAAGAGGTCTCACGCTGCGCAAGCAGTGCTATGCACTGCAACGCTAGGTGCGAGACCTAAAAAGTAAACAGAGTTTGGATCAGGTGAAAGAGAGACTAAATTTGAAGCAATCTTCCTGCAACATTTCAAAGGCTGCTTGCGACAATTAGAATCAAAAAGGATTCAAAGTGTGTTCCCTTTAGCTGTAGGTACAGCAGCTGCTCCCATCAGAAGATCCAACACTGCTCACAAATTGAAGCCAGTAGTACTCATCCCAAACTAACAAGAACCACAAACAATGAAAGATCTGTTTGTCAACTGCGTAGATGGGTTTATGTTAGGTTAGCAAACACTAAAGAAACAGACTGGGCACTTGGGACTGGGCAACTAGCACGATAATGACTGATAGATTCTCTCCTGGGTCTAACACTTTATGAATTGGCAGCGGATGGCAATAGTAGAGTTAAGATGTATGCAGAAAAGGATTCTGCCAGATTGGTCCTTATGATAAAGGGGTGTAACCGAGGCAATGAGCAAACACTGAAATACTGACGATCTTCTCTATGGAAAGAAGCCATTTTTAGATAAAGGGTGCCTGAAAATCCAACAGTATAGACAGAACCGTTGCAATTTGCACATTAGGTATTGAAGCTCTGATGAGCTACTAAGCTAACCTTGCTATCAATGCAACATGAAATGGTAAATCAATAAAGTGATCTTAAACTGGGGCTACACAGGACTCTAGTGTTTACATAAACATATTTACAAGAACACTTTTAACACAAACGGTTTTAAGGCCACATTTTCAGGCCTTTCAACATTTAAATAGTTGGTCTTCAGATTGCAGATAAAGAGGAAGAGTTTTCCAAATCATATGCGGGGGCAACCGAGAAAGTCCTATGCCCCAAAGCATTTGTCGTAATTTTAGGAAGGTCCATGAGACAAATGTGTGTATGCTGAGGTGACTGGGATTGTCCCACTTGAGTTTAGCTGTTGGGAAATTAGGATTGCATTGGCATACAGCACTGTGTTTTATCACCACTGATTTAAAGAACACTGTCTGGCGAATAGGTAGGCAATAAAGCTCAGGTATGAGAGGGCCTATTTGATAGTGTTTGGATAGTCCTGAGATTAACCGGGCAGCACTACTAGTTTTGCAGGGGCCCTATGGAAGAGTTCCATAGTCTAAATAATGGCCTCAACCAAAGGCATAGAATGACAATGAACAGAAAGACTCTTTAGAGCAATTTGATTTGGAAGAAGCAACTAATGGAGTCTGTAGCAACTTGGGTATTAAGTGAGAGGTCAATGTCCGATATACACCCCTTTTATGAGCATTTTTTAGGCAGCTTGGGAAAACGGCCAATAGTGAATGGGCAACGTCCTGGCTCTAGCTGGAGAATCATTTTTTTAGGATTAAGAGCAGGGCCACTTGAATTGGGAGATCCTGTGGCTGCAGCATTTGGGGTTATCGGTATGCCACATTTCCCACAGAATACATAATCTGCTGCATAATCTGAGACAAAAAGAAATGTTTCTACCTCAAAAGGATTAAGTGTAAAACGTGGTGACAAGACCACACCCCATAAAAAGTCCTTTGCAAAGGTTAATAAGTAACCTGTAAATTATATCTTATGACATTTAGGTGTTAAATTGGTAATGAGATTAAATCTTTGCCCACACAGCTTTACCATGTGTAAAAAGGACAACAAAATTAAGTCATGCTATCACAAAATTGCCTCTTCTTGCCACATAGTTTAATCAACCTGCCAATTAATTTGGTCCTCCAGAGCCATTCCAGTGGCCCCGATTAAGAGGTCCCACTTCCAAGAATTCAACTGAAAACAAATGGTTGACATACTGCACTAAATTAAATCCCGGTCCCATGATACACCTCCATAAAAAAAATGTTGTCCAGAGATTTCAATTTTGATGTGCATTTTTGGATCATTAGAGAAGTAATTTAGCTCGGGTAGACACTGCTGATCCGGGCCAAATTTTTCTGGACAGCATCTTTAAAAATGGCGGATATGTTGCAGTCATGTTGCAATATTTCAGAAACGATGAGACCTATACATTTCATTTTGTTGACAAAACATAGGCCTTGGGGGTCAAATAGACTTATAAAGACAGAAAATAACTCCTCAGATCAACCCTTCTGCCATTTACCAAAGTGGGGGCTATAATAGAGGAAGAAAATACATATATAGAAATGAAACAAATAATGTTTTCAATCTTTTATGTATACACCAAACAATGTTTATGATCTGAATATGCAAAAAAAAAAAAAAAAAACCAAACAACAAGGTCTTCACCCCGTTTTAGACACATTTTCATAATTCACTTTGTTTCAGCAATTGCTCGTGGTACATTTGCAGAATTTTTAATAACATTTGAGAAGAGCATATCAACAGGAACATCATTTTATAGCACAGGTTTTGCAAGTACATGTGCTTGTAAGTTCTGTAGGTAGAAGCTGTAGAAATTTTGTAGGTTTTAGCACCCAATCAATATCTTCCCAACTAAATTCACAGGAATCTCTCTCTACATATGCATGATCCAAAACATTTACACATCTTCTGATCAAGTAGAACACTCTTTTAATGTGTTCAAGCACAGAATTTGACGTCAGTGGAAGGTCACTTAGAAGGACTAATCACATGAACTTACTGTACCGAAGATAGTCAAATGTGTGACAGTCAGAACTCATTTTCCACACATGCACAAGGTATTTATCTATGTCTTTAAAGTTACATTCTTCTTCTCTCTCTGCAAATCCTTTAAGAAACTGCACAGGTTCAGCAGGCAAAGCTCCAAGCTTTGTTCCAATTTTGCTGATAGTGTCATCAACCATACGAATATGTGCTTTGATAAGACCACGAAGCCTCTCTGGTCAGGTTTCTTGTACAGATTATGAAGCGTCTTTTCTCACCTGTTTCATAACATAGCCATAACTCTGATAATCCTGGACGTCTGAACATTGCCACAAACCTAAGTAGCAAAATAATAACATCTGTCTCATTTGACAGTACAAGGACTTGATTGGAACCATTTTGAAAAGCCCACTAACATGTGGCACAACATGAAGTTTAGCTTCCTCCAATTTGCTGTTAAGTTCTTGAACAATATGGCCCGTTCCTTTTGAATCTCTCTCTGCCTGCACCAACGCCTGATTGACAATCATTCCACTTGAAACAATTGGAAATTCAGTGTTCACTGAAGCATCAGCAAAGTTTTGGTGAGTTCACATCTACAAGTTCATCTTGTTTGGTGTCGATGACCAGAATTTATCAAGTTGCACATGTATAGGTGTTGAATTTTTGATGCAGGCAAGGTCAATTGTTCCACTTGTAGACATTCATCTGATTCTCTCACACTCTTTGACAAATAGTTCAAGATAACTGTCAAAGACAATGTGCAGTTCTTGCTAGGTGCACACTGACTTTGATATGTATAGAGCAGTCCAAACAACATCACCAAAGCTGTGTACCGATGAAATCCTAGACCATTCACAATGTTGACTTAGTCCACAACTATAGCAGTTTTTTTAATGAGGACACCTTTTCTAACTGAAATTCTTCAGGTGAAAGGTTTTTTTAGAGCTCTTGTACAAGTTTGTGCTTCCCTGCTTTGTAGCATCTCCATCAGAGAATGTGTTTGTTGGGAAAAGATCATGAATATCCTTAATAAATTCACCCCTTACTCTTCCTGCATCTATCTCTCTATGTGCTTGCGAAAGTTCTTATTTTGGAACCTGTTTTGCAGTGGCATGTTGGATGAAACTCTTACTATTGCAAATAAAGTGTGGAAGTTTAGGTTTAGTGATTATGACAATTAGCTCTCCTTCAATACAATTCTCTCCTGTTTCAGTTCTGTGTATAGATTCAATTCATGTTCCAGGACATCTAATAGACGGGTCTTTATATCATTATCCACATATTGTTTGGTCACGAAGTTGTGTAGTCACACAGACTCAATCATTTCAAAGGGGTTTCCTTGCTGCTGCATGAAATGAAGTCTGTCAACATGTTTATTGAAACATTGCCCACTCTTTCCCAAAAGTTTGTGGTGAGGAACAGTTTCATGTTGGTCCATTAATTTTGAATTTGACATCTCTGAAAACATTGCAAATAGAAAGGACTTCATGGTAAACTAGCTGCCCTTGAGCAACATATTCACTTTTACGTGTCTGACCAACAATATGTTGGAGCTTTGCTGTGATATCTGGTTCGTCTTTTCCAGTTTCGTATGTGGAGCACACAGCATTGAACCTTCCGTCTGTCTTTCACCTCAAAATGTCTTTGGATTAATTTTCTGTCGCGTTATGGTTTTTCCACCTCTAGCTTCTTCACTCTTTCCAAATAAAAGGACCCACATCTCAGGCAGTTTTTGCGCTCAAATTCGCGAAACACAGTAATCAGCGACTCCACCTTCTTCACGAGCAACTCCCAATCACCTTCCCGATCAGCATCTACCCCATTTTTCAATGGAGCTTTCATGTGTAAAATATTTCCCCAATACTTGCAAAGTTCTGACTTTTCTTCACATTCTTTGATAAACTATGTACTTAGTTTTCTTGTTTTCTGATTTTGAACTGGGATTATTGAACATGGTCTGTATTTGCATTATATATTTTGAAAGAAGCGTACCCTGTGCCTTATTTTTTTTATAAGAGCTGTGTATATCGTTGTGTAGTTTGTGAGTGGAGATGGTATTACTGGTAAAAACCCAACCTTCTTCAGTGGGGCGGTATTCTGGGAGATCAGAGCATAAATTCTAGCCCACAGAGGAACTGTCTTTTCTTCATCCTTCAAGCCACACGGATTAAGCAATGAGATATATTCTCATTGCGAAGAGGATCCATGTCCTCAACCACCCTGAAACCTTCCGGTAGACTGGGACGTGTTGATGGCTTAGAGTGATTTTGTACACATTGGCACGGCAGTTGGGTTATAGGTTTGCAGCTTCATTTGTTTATGCCTACAGCTGACACCGCTTGTTTTCCAGCAGCTACTTCATTTGTACAGTCTTGAAAAAGCACCATGGCAGTATTATGTGTGCTGGATTTTCCAGACAAAGAAGAGATATCTTCAAAATCAAAATTATCAAGAGCAGCAATTGTAAATTCTGTCCTGGTAAAGTGACCTGGAAATGGTGTGCTGTCGGAGTCACAAGATTTTACAGCATGAGCTGCTAACAAGTTCCTACACTGTACTAGGTCATTTGAACTTGTTGATACACCAATCCTATTCATTGAAGGGATTAGCGCTCTACTTTTGCACTTCTCATAGATTGCGTGGGCAGTCATGTGTAGCAGTTCTCTTTTTGCCGTGATGTAATTCATAAAACAGGATTTGTAAAAGGCAGTACATTTGCACAGCATAGGCCTGTTGGTTCATGGGATTGTCTTCCACTTCGATTATATCTTCAAAGCCATGACCAATGTTCTCAGGTTCTGTTCCGAACTCAAGAACTTACTTTAGTTTGCAATAGTTTTGCTTTGCTGATATTAAACAAGGATGTAAAAAATGTTAACACAACATCAGGCATTCTTGTGGACTAGCATGATTTGCGGAGTTCTGGGGGATCACAAAATGTGTAATTAAGTCCAAAATCTAAATCTTTCAGGACAGTTCTTAAAATGGTTGTTGCCGATTTTACTGCATCCTGTGATCTTATTTTGGCAGCAAAAACTTCAGGCATCAAATCAGCTGAGAACACGCCATAAGTGGCTCATTCTTTTTGTTAGACTGACAAAAACGAACACGGTCATTATACATTCTCACTCCAAAAACATTTAATATCATAATTATGGATCAATAAAGTTTCAATGTTGACCATTATTTCTATGATCTCACGGAGTGTAAACCCATAGCCAGCACTCAAGAGTGGCTTTAAAACTTAATTTGATTTTTCAAAGAGTGCAAACTTAACTGAGGCTGGCGGTTTCATTGCTGCTAGGAGCTCATTGTACATTCATATGTATGCACGCATGCAGTTCAGTGGGATACACAAATCTGCTGCAGATACATTCATCTCACTGTTTAGATAAGCTACTTGGCTGAAAACTTAATCTTGAAGAAACTAGCTGCAGATAAAAACATGTTTGCCCTTTGAGACTCACATACTCTATCCTTTGTTCTTATGTCAATCCCTTTGGCCCTTGTTCTGGCTAAACCACAGAGAACGCACTGAAAATCCTTTGCTTTCTGTGCAGTTGTTGGAGGTGGACGAGGGGTAGTCATTGATCTTCTAAGTGGATGGGCACTGGGTTTGGTTGTCGTCGCTTTCTCAGAAGACTCAGTTTGTTGTTGTGATTCACTAGTTTCTGCTATTTTTCAACAAGTGTTTCCAGGTTTGTTTTCCATTGTATACGACTTGTAGCACTTGTTGTTCCAATGTTAAAATATTTGATCTTCTTCACCCATCAGTTTCAATCAGCCGCAGTTGATTTTACCTTTTCTTTTGGATTAGTTTGGCATAGGATACATTTTCTTTGTTAAAGGAGTACTCAGATTTGCTAGTTAGCAAAACTCTGTCAGGAGGTAAAGATCGACTGCTACCACCTGTTTCGCTGATGTTTACGAATTTGAATCAACGGAAAACCAGAAATAAATACAATATTAAAATAAATTACCAATACTATGGATAAAACATAATTACTGAGCAGCTATTTTGGAAAATGGTGGATGGGTTGCTCCGAGGACCTATTTTCTGCTTCTACAAGACTACTTGACCCACAAAACCTATGTTTTGACACAAAAATGAAGTATATAGGTCTCATGCTCATCACTGCAACACATCTGCCATTTTTACAAATGTCGCCTAGAAGAATTCATCCCGGATTGGCAAGGTCTACCCAAAAATTAAAATTTCTGGACAACAATTTTTATTTTTTTGAAACTGAGGTATATCAAGGGGCCAGGACTATAAATAAAATATAGCTAGATGAAATTGCTGTCTGACAAGCCCATTACCTTTCTTAGTGACCTAAACCAAACTAATCCAAAGATCAGCTACATGTCGTCATCATACAAGTGAGACCCTGCATGATGGAGTAGTTTCGCAAGGGTGCGTGCACAAATGTTACATAATAGTTGGAGCAGTATTGACCCCTGGAGGACACCAAAGTTGATCTTTTTGTTTTAAGGGGAAATGCCCACTTCAGACAGTCTAAAGAAGGAGGAATGACTGACTAGCTGAAGGCAGCAGAAAAATCTAGCAACACAAGAGCTTCGACCAGGTATCAGAGCAATAGCCTTGTGCTCCTTTCAAAGTGGAAACCTGCATGGAATGCGTCTAGTACTTAGCAACCCTCAATGTAGTCATGACTCTGGACCAACTTCTTCAAAGGTTTATACAGATTTGAGAGGAGAAAAAAAAGCATCAATTATTGGAGTTGTCCAGATTCAGGGATAATTCGGTTAACCCTGCTTTTCCCAAAAGACATTGTCCCAACTTATTGGTTAGGTGAGCAAGCAGAGAGGAAAGCAATGAGCAAATCTTGAACAAATATCTGCCAACAATCAAGCAAGGGATGGCTAATAGCACAATCAGAAACTATGCTTCTGTGATGGCAGTGAATTGCATCAGCGGAGCCTCTAAATCATTAAGGGCAAAACAGAACCTGAGGATATCAAGACAAAAAAGTGCTGTGGGAGCACATTTTGGAAATATTTTCTTTGGGCCAAATGATGGGTCTGCAGTTCTTAGATGAGTCAATTATGCTCTTTTGCCATATTTGAAGTGCTATTTGTCCAACTGGAAAAGAATGAGGTATTTTCTGCTTTTGCTAATTCTTATATGAGATAGTTATAGTTGTGTACTAGAAGTTGAATTCAGGTTCATGAGTTAGTCTCCAATTTATTTCACATTGCCATGTTGCCAGTTTGGCCATAGCTAGCTCAGCTGTCAACTATTGGTTGCTTTTTGGCCAAAACCAAGTAGTTTTCTTGTGGTAGCTGGAAAAAGTAGGTTCAATGCAATGCTTAAAACAAATGGGGTTAGGTGATGATTCCCAAGTATCTCACACAAAGGTCCCTTGGATGTGGATGAAAGCATGGAGATTCATGCTTCAGTAATGAAGCATCTACAGTTTATCCCTCTCTGAGCAAAAGGGAATTTTGTCGACTTGTCTGTGGTAGCGGTGATATTTTGAAACCATACACAAAAGGGCCTTAATTGTGCTAAAAGGAAGCCCTAATTACTAATGTGCCTAAATTGTTAGAAATTGGGTCTAATAAATGCTCCGATTAATAGATCAGTTTGGATTTGCCAGGGTTAGACTTTTAAAAAAAAAGGTTAAATTCTTCTTGAAGTTAAGCATATGTCTCTCATTTCAAAAGGAACTGACCGATTTCTGCAGTCAGCTTAAATTAAACATTTGTAGCAGAGTGTAGCAGTTGTTAGAGTAGTATGAACTTGTAGTGTACTTTCTTTTGCAAGAGACCATGACAAATTCAAATGCTCATCGTCAACCAGCTATTACCAACAGTGAGGTCTAAAGATAATCAAAAAATCACTGCCAGCCCTTCACCTGCTTCAATAAATCTGTCGGAAAAGAGAAGTTTATTTCAATCTGACAGCAACTCATACAGTAATGGGAAGGAGCCTTCCAATAACCAGGTTTCTGTCACACACAGCATGCCAAAATTATATAGTGGCCAGAGATCTGCTACCCTAAGTGTATTCTTGACTGCTGACCTTACACTGCATAACATGACATTTACAGTTTGCGTTGGTCCTTTAGAAAAGTTCAGAACATAGAAACCTTTTGCAATGGCAGGAAGTTATATAGATTATCCACTTTAACGGACAAGATAATGTCATATGATAGTGTGCATTTAGGAGAGAAAAGATATAGCAGAAACGGACCCCACTAACACGCAAAGGCAGCACACAAGGGGACACCTGTTGAGCCGCATTGTTAGCATGCCCATCGTGAGGCATCATATTCATAGTAAATATATAGCTTGTCAAGGTTGGAATATCATAAAATGGCTAGAACAACAACCTTCAGAGTAGCAAAGCAAAATGTCACAGTGGACAGGAAACTCAAGTTGGTACTGCCTTAGGAGGCAGCCTCCTAGCAAAATGGAAGATGAAGAGGCAAGTTAATAATTAAGTTGAGCAACTCAAGACACCAAATTCAGGAAGCATGACAACTTGAAAAAAGAAAGAAAAGATTACATTTAAAAAAGGAACACACAAAAACACAATCTAAAAAAAAAAAAATAACACTGATATTAGATCAAACTCAATGAGAAATGGACAGCTGATGCTCAGCCAAGACCATCTGGCTGCAGAATGGAAAAGGAGGGTAAGCAAACATGCAGAAGCAAAATCAAGCATTGAGCGAACCACTGCATCTATCCTTTGTGGATAGGCGATGCAGGGGAATTTTTTTTTCTAAATAAATCAACTTGGATATAAAAAAAGAATTATAAAAAATAAAAAGCGACCTGATAGATGATATTTGTGAAACCAATGAGACCTCCTAGATGTTTTACTGACAAACAGACGCAAGGGGAGAAGATATGCCAATGGCATTCACCTTGCTGATTATCAAGTATATGACTTAATGCAGATAAGGAGATAGGTACCCCATAACTACTTGATGATTTGGTCTTACATGGTGAGGAAACCCCTCATCCTGTGTTTTAAAACTGCATATCGTTTTTTGCTGCTTGTGGTTGATCTGGGGGGAATTACTGTTTGAAGCGATTTTGTTTGCTATTTGCACATGCTAGGTCTCGCATTTGCACTTTCCTGCTTTTAAAAAGATAATTTCAATCCTTGCACTTCTCCTTTATTTTAATTGAACTGATGTCTTTTTTATCGCTTTTAAAGTATTGAATGTGTTTGATTCTTGTGACTCTAAACTGAACACTTTGTGGGCTTACTGTCTCCGCTTCCTCGGTCCAACGCCGGCTTTGCTGCCGTTCGATTGGAGGGAAGCGGACACACCCTCTTACGCCTCAGCCAACCAGCGTCCTTGTTGGTAGACCCTCCAGGAAGGGCGGTGATTGGGGATTCACACGCCGGCCAGCTACTTCAATCACGCTGGACCGGACGCGCAGCGGACGCGCGCAGCGGGCGCGCCTAAGGCAAGCCCGTCTGCGCCCAGGACGGGACAAGGATGGAATGCTTTGTCCAACCTATTAGGAGAAGGTACCAGGCTGATGTCTTAAAAAGCCTAAATTCTAAATCTCCCGGTCAACATTCTTCCCCAGACCTCATTTACGGAGCTTGTTCGTGTCGTACATGCTTGTTAGATCTTCCGTTCGTACTCGCGACAGGAGTTTCCACTCAGAAATTAATCTCCAGCTTTGGCAATGTCAAAAATGGAGGTTCACTTATAGGAGGTCTCATTAACGCACGATCCATGGGCAAACACAGTCAGGATATTAGAGATCTCATTTTAGATTCTCAATTGGATATTCTGTTTGTGACAGAGACCTGGCTGAAGGATTGGAGTAGCCCAGATGTTGCGGACGCAGTTCCACCTGGCTATCTGATACATAGGAAGGACCGTTTGGTAGGGAGGGGTAGAGGGCTGGCCATCATCCTGCGTGACTCTCTTGTCTGCACTTTTTTTGAACCAGACACGATGGTAGAAGCCGAATGTTTAGGCTTCTGCCTCTCTTTAAACGCTACCTCATGCTTCTCAGGTGCCCTTATTTACCGGCCCCCTGGTCAAAACACCAAATTTATTGACTCTCTTAGTGACTCCCTGAGTTACTTTATGCCTAAATACGCTAATTTTACTCTCTTAGGTGATTCCAACCTTCACTTAGAGGACAATGCCGAACCTGGGACAGGTAATTTTCTTCAAGTCCTAGACTTATTCTCGCTGCAACAAATAGTGAATGGTCCTACCCATTTGGCAGGACATACCCTTGACGGGGTCTGTTCTAACTTACCCTGGCTCGTTCGAGACACTCCCTCTCCCTTAATCTGGTCTGACCATTCCTTCATCCCCTTTAGAATTACAATGCCGCCGAAGACACAGATAGCGAAATATTTTAACAATCCCCAGCAAAGGCCTCCATGGACACAGATTGCTAAAAATCCTAATCTATGCTAAGGTTCTTGCTCCCACGTTGACAGGCAATACAGAGATACTCTCGCCTGTTTCAGTCCTGGCTGACTAATGTCGGCAAGGCTCTCATGCCTTCGGACATGAACAGCAAGCCGCTAAAGCCAAAAAACCTAAATACTCCCTGGTTCACTCCCCAATTGGCCCGAGCACGACTACATTGCAGACAACTGGAGCGACAGTGGAGAAGGGGGTATATGGAGAAACAAAAAAAATGTTTAGGGAAGGCAGGAAAGCGTATTTTTCTCAGGTTCAATTAGCAAAAAAGGAATTTTTCACAAAATAAATTAACATTGCCAAAGATAATCAGAAATTGATTTTCAAAATTGTGGAGTCTTTCACTAAACCTAGGGCGGAACAAAGGGACCTTTCAGCTTCTCAGTCACTCTGTGATCAGATCTCCCTGTTCTTTGAGGAAAAAATCCTCAAAATTCAGAAAGATTTCCCAGACTGATGGATGGCTCTGCCTCCATCTCTACTTTTGAACCGGTTTCATTGGATATGACTCTCATAGCCATTGAAAAATGCAAATCAGGGTCTCCATTGGATGCCTGCCACCCGTTATTTCTACATCAATTATTGGAGGTAGTAAATCCGATGATAAATCAGATTGTCAACTCGTCTCTTAGGACGGGCATTGTACCAACTGATTGGAAGTTGGCGCTGGTCAAACCCTTAAAAAAGAAACAACATATTGACTCGGCAGTACTCTCAAACTTGCGCCCCATTTCACTTCTTCCAATTCTGGGCAAAATTACGGAAATCTTTGTCTTAAAGGAGCTAACTAAATGTTTTGAAGAGCAATATACCCTCCATCCATGTCAAGCTGGTTTTCGGCCCAAACACTCCACAGAGTCAGCCCTTATTGAGGTCTCCGAATCCTTGAAAATGATTGCAGATAGGGGCAAGAGGGCCGTCTTGATTCTCTTGGATTTATCAGCTGCATTCGACACGATCTCTCATGACATTCTTTTGAGACGTCTCGAATGCAGCGGTATTTCTGGTATGGTGCTGAGGTGGATCAAATCCTTCCTGACCTTCCGGAGACAGGCGGTCACTCTAGGCCCCTTTCTCTCCTCTAAACGATCCATTACTGCAGGAGTGTCTCAGGGATCTTCCTTAAGCCCATTACTTTTTAATGTCTATATGGCTCCCCTTATTACCCTGATTAATTCTTTTGGGATTGAGGTTATGTCATACGCGGATGACACCCAAATGATTATTTCTTTGGAGAATGATTCTACGCAAGCCGAGATGAACTTTAAACTTTGTCTGACTGCGGTCCTTCAATGGATGTCGATTAATCATTTAAAGTGTAATACAGACAAAACAGAGATCCTCCGTATTGGGGGGGGGATACTCTCTTCCAGCCGTCCAATTGGTGGCCCGACGGAGCAACCCCACCACCAGAGGTTGTGAAAGTGGTTAGGAATTTGGGAGTCCAATTTGATAACTCCCTCTCTTTTCTCCCCCACACCAAAGCAGTTGCAGGGATGTGTTTTAGTTTAATCAAAACCCTAAAAAAATTCTTCCGGTTTCTTCCTTTGTCTGCAAGAAAGTCTGTAGCTGTGGCCCTGATACTTTCTCGTGTTGATTATTGTAATGCACTCTTGGCTGGAGTCAATAAGTCAGTCCTTAAGAAGCTTCAGGTGGTACAACATGCCGCAGCCCACCTGGTTCTTAAACTCCCCAGAAAGTCTTCAGCCTCCGCAGCTTTGAATAAACTGCACTGGCTCTCGGTCCCTAAAAGAATCCTTTTCAAGATTCTTCTTATTACATTCAGGGCAAAGATGAGGGCCGGCCCCAAATTTCTGTCGGCACGCTTCACCCCATACACCACTACCAGAGTGCTCAGATCCTCCTCGGCTAATCTTCTTAAACTTCCCAACTTTAGATACAAACTAAAAGGCACAAGAACCCTAGCTTTCTTGGGGGCCAGAGCTTGGAACAAACTCCCAGCTCAGATCAAACTGTGCAACACTGAACTTTCATTCAGGAAAGACCTTAAAACCTGGATTTATAGCATACCGGAGGATTGCGGTCTTGCTCTAATCTAGTTATTCTCAGTAAATTCACACCCCGTTTTCCTCTTCACCGTATGACGCTAGCGCCAAGATACTCCTCGCGGAGTGATAGTCGCGCTCTATAAATACAATCTCAATCAATCAATCAATCAATGATTTGCATTATTAGTTTAAGAGTTTGTTAGAGTTTAGGTTGGTTTGTTTCAGAATGGTCTTGGGGTCACCTTCATAGTTATAACATCTGAATCATCCTAAAATTCTAAAATGCAAACGTATTGGCTTGGATGGAAACATTATATAGGTTACGTTATTTAAAAGACAGTTGAGAAACAAAAGACTGCAAGGATTGCGGTTGAAAAACATTTGCCCTGGACAGGACTTGAGCTGTGTGAAAGCCTGGGATCATCTACTGATCAGAAATGTATGTAGAACAGTAGTATAGGGTGACATAAGCAACAAAATTGAAGATCCCGATGATCAGACCAAACCAAGCAGCCCTTTTATTAATTTAAAGCAACAAATCACCCAGGGCTAAAACAATTACCAATTCCATTAATAAAACTGAATTGGACACAATGAAGGCGATTATCCTGAAGAAATGTTTGATGTGTTAAGAGAGCCCTCTTAACAGGTTAAGCTGGAGAAGGCATGCCACTTATTACAATTAATAAATGAAAGCAGAACCAGCAAAGAGGGAAATGATCAAGATTTTCTTTTATCTTGGCCAAAACCTTCCTTGTGATCATTAAGGATTTAATATGCATAACAAAGCCATGCAAGCGTCTAAAAAATGAATGGACTAGAGGAGGGCATAGTTCCAAGAAGGCTATTGAGCAGGTAAAGGTGGGTGACTAAAGACAAGTTATTCAGAGATAAAGGAATAATTGAGCCAAGACATGGAACTGACAAGATGTTCATGGAGAAGGGGCACATAGGTGTCAGCACTCTCTGGATTGTGAGGTACTGCCGCTTTTGACCAGCATTATAGCCAAATGTTCAATTAAATTTGACTGCTTTTAACTTTGTTTAAATCGTCTGCCACTCGCACTTTACAAATAACACCCTAACCATAGAGAGGACCGTTCTCCTCGAAGGTCAGAGTGTTTAGGTCGGCGTTCTAGCTGTTCGGGAATGCCTATTTATTGCGTCCACAACGCAGACGCGCCGCTGGCCTGCCGGAGGCACGCCAAAGGCAAGCCCATCTGCGCCTATTGTCGCTCGAGCGGCACCAGGGGCCAGGAACCCAGCCCAAATCTCCACTTATCACTACAAACACCTGAGGTGAAATGCAGGAGAAATACTTAAGCTTAGGCCCGCCTTGTCCCATCTGTGTGCTCATACCCTGGGGCCGGACAATCCCACAGGAGTTGGAGAGATCTGCCTGCATTGTAATTTTGCCATACATAGGCGTCTATATAACAGCGTAATACAGGACACTCAAGGCAAGAATGGATATTGGAAAATGGGGCTTATTAACAGCTGGTATATAGATGCCTATGTAGGGCAAAATTACAATGCGGGCAAAACTCTCCAACTCCTGTGGGCACATGGTAGAGATTGGGCTGTTACTAGAGGAAGAATCTCTTGATGTACTGTTCATAACAGAAACTTGGCTTAAAGAGAGTTCGATGCTGGATATCACCATGACCCTCCCACTGGGGTACGGTATTAGCAGAGAGGATGGGCTGGGAAAGATAGGCGGAGGGGTGGCCATCATCTTCAAAAAAACTGTTTTGTTGCTCTATCATACTCCTGACAGTAACCAATTGTGACGCTGTGCAATTTAGAATCACACTCTCCTCCACACGCTCTTTCTCCAGAATTCACATTTTAAGTCCTTCAGGACCATGTAGTGCGTTTTTAGATGCTCTCCCTGATCCCCTAGCCAGTTTCATCATAGGGAAAGGAGCTTTCACCGTGCTTGGTGACTCCAATATTCACCTTGACGAAATTTATAACCCATCCGTCTACAGACTTCTATCAGACCTGGAAGCCTTGCAACTTACCCAGCTTGTGAGCTCTGCTACACATGAAAAAGGGCACATCCTCGACCCTATCCTTTCGAATGATACTAAAATACAAGTGCTCACGCCTATCCCAGTCCCTTGGTCTGATTACTGCCTGATCACTTTTCTATATTCAAAAATGCCCACTCAACCACCTTTGACTGGCAATATGAACTTTGGCAGAAAATGTCCCATGGTCATACCAGATAGAGGAGTTAACATCTTAGAGTCCTCTACACCCCCGCCAATAGAAGACCCTAACGAGGCCCACACACTCTGGTTAGAATGGATTAATTATTTGTTTGTCTAATGCTTTCCGAAACCCAGACTTAAATCACAACATAAGCAATAAAGAGCCGCATGGTTCAATAGCCAGCTAGCCTCCCAAAAAAAGAAGTGCAAGAAACATGAAATGTATGGAGGAAGACCTATGCCCCAGACCTTAAGATTCAATGTAAAAGATCCATCAGACAATATTGTGATGATATAAAGCTAGCCCAGGCTAAATATTATGAGGAGAGAATTAACATGGCTTCCAACTCCCCCAAAGAACTATTTAAAATCGTGAAGTCACTTACTACAATTGAGCAAGGCATTCCCCTGCATCAATCATCCAAGGAGAGATGCAATGAGTTAGCCGCCTTTGTGTGGGGCAGGGTAACTCTCATAGGCCAGACCAGTATTCCAGCACAGATCCATCAGGCCCGCTAACAATCTGGTTCACCTCTTGATCCTGCCCTGCGCACATTCTACTCCAGGGTGGGGGCGCTATCCTTTCCACAGTGGCAGATATTATCACTATCACTAAGGACCAGGATAGTCCCCATGAAGTGGAAACATGCTATTGTGAAGCCCCTGCTTCAGAAGCCTCATCTAGATCCCACAGTACTAGGGAATTTCCGCCTGGCCAGAAGATTGGCATGCACCCCCGCACCCAAACCCTCCATAAAGAAGCTGGGGATGTGGTTGGACCACAACCAATTCATGGAAACCCAAGTGAAAAATCTTGCAGCTACCTGCTTTGGCATACTTCGTATTATCCACAAGATCATCTATCTTATCCCAGAACAGACACGGAGAACAGTGATCCAGGCTTTGGTGGTCACCCATCTGGACTAAGACAACTCCCTGTATTTGGGGGCCACAAAATATGTGGTCAACAGGCTGCAGGTTGCCGGAAATGCAGCGGCTAGGTTACTCCTTAAGATACCAAGAAAGGAGCCAGTGAGAGCCTCTCTGAAAAAGCTACACTGGCTGCCTGTCCAATAGAGGATTAACTTCAAAGTCCTCTGCTTAGCCCATAAAGCCATCATTGGCAGGGTCCCGCTCTGTTAAAGACCTTCATTTCCCCATATGTTCCCAACAGGTCCCTTAGGTCTTCATCCGACTTCCTCAGGAAAACACTATGGATAAAGAGATCAAGACGGGGAAGGGAGATCCTTCTCATACCTGGTCCCAAAGCTTTGGAACTCAATGACCACAGAACTGAGTCTGTTGAAAGAGGAACGTAGTTACAAGAAAAAAAACTTAAGACTTGGCTGTTCCCATGATTTCTCCTCCTTACCACCCTGCTGGCTCTTGGGCAGCCACACGCTTTACAAAATCCTAAAACAAACATGTGCCATGCCATAAAACAGTTGGAAAGCAGACTGGTGCCAACATTAACGGCCACTAACAATGCTAAAGTTAACATTAGAAGAGTTACATTTTAGAGTTAAAATTGTTTCCGTTTGTCTGTCTCGGTCTTCTTGCAAATTTGTAGTCAAAGGTTAACTTAATACAGCTAGCCAGTATTCTAAACTCCTGATGATAATGCATATTTATAAAGTACAACAAATACTCAATAACTGTGCCCTGGCCCTATAAAAGAGAAAACAGCATCTTACTGGAGTAGTCCGATTTTGAAAACAATACAAAAATTGGTATGATTGAAATATTCACACAATGGCCGAGGAATATAGTTCCAGAGTTTAAGAGGCAAGTAAAACACAGTCCTGCCACCCCTGTGAGCATGTTTGACACAAGGAGTATCAAACAAAAGAGCATCTGAAAATCTTAAAGATTTGCTCAGGACACATCTTTATCTGGAGTGAATTAATGCAGGATCACACTTATTAAAAGCTCAATGAGCAAAAACACGCAGTTGAACATCCCACACTTAGCCACTGGAAAACAATATAAAGCTCTACAGGACTTTGCAACATGTCTACTAGGATCTCTGTACATATTAAGGAATAAAAGAGCAATAAAAAATACATGACTACATGCGAAATAGGGGTGATGTGGTCATCAGCCGTTGTGATGCTCCGACTGGTAAGCCATATTTTGAGAACAGTCTCAATTGGGAAGACAGAGTGTACTGGTCACAGGTCAACAGAGGATGATGCTAGGAGAGGGTTCCAATGTGGTTTAAGACTGGATTCTTGATGGAACACAGGAATTTCGTATTGGTAATGTGGGGGGGGGGGGGATCAAATGAGGATGAAGGGATGTAGGCAGACTGGACTTGGGCGGACGTTTAACTATGTTGGCCTTGAGGCACCTTATGGGGATTGTGGTGGTTGTGTAAAGTCGACTTAACTGAAGAACAATGACGAGCAAACTACACAGAACAAGATATGCACTTCAAACCCTACCAATTACAGGGACATGGTCATGTGTTTATGTAAGGATTTCAAAATGAAAAATCAACTGTTTCACAAGTAATAGTATAGCATTTACAAATGTATTATTTACAAAGGTCAGGAAGGAAAAAGAAAGCAGTTATGGTACAGAATTTGCAGATAACAAGGTAGCAGGGTGCTTGGTACGGTAGAACACTGAACCTAGGGGTTCAAACGGAGATCATTTCACAAACGGAATACTAAACAGGATTGGCTGAACAAAATACACTGCTGCCCAGTGAAGGTTTCTGTGGTCATATCACACATTAGGTAAAGCAATGTGGAGACAGGGAGGTCACCAAGCTGCACACAGTGGATTATATGAAATAATGTAGTCTGAGAGTATGGGTGTCTATGTGATTTCAGAAAGAGACCATCTTCACACGGAATACAAAAGCATACCAACTTAACAATGCAACAAAATAAAAGTAAGTGCTGTCACCCATGCAGTCTTACCAGTTGCCTTCCATACCCATGCTACTGATGGAAGACTATCCAGCAGCACACCTAGGTCCTTTGCATCAAACGCAATGTGTCAAACCTGTCCAGTGAATCAGAAGGTCATTTGTGATGAAAGGTATAGCAGTACCAGCAATGCACGTGGGACAGTTCTAAGAACTCACTATCAGCTGTTGAAGCATCCAGTTTCCCCTCTAAACAGGCTATCTACACTGGAACATAAAATGTTTAACTGCCCTCTAACTTTCTGTTAAACAGCTCCCATCAAACTTGCTATCAGGCTTGCTTTCCTCTGGGCTGGTCAGTTAGGTAATATTTGCAGTACAAAATTGAATATTCATTCAACTAGAACTTAGTACTCCAAACAAGTCAGTAGTGCAAGAAGTTCTGCATAAAAAGACAAGACTTGTGGTCTTGTAATAAAACATGCTACCATGTTGACAAAAAAAAAAAAAAGATTTGGGAAAACTGTGACAACAACATTAGCAGATGTAGCCCAATGCGAACACCCCCCCCCCCCCCCCAACCCAGGCTTGAGCCATATGAACATGTTAAAATAGTCTTATGCTGAATGTTTTTTTTTGTATACTGGCACAAAACATGATGCAACCAGTGCATACAATAGTCATACTGTCCCCAAATCCTTATGTACAGGTTGAGTTGGATTCTAAACTGTGGTTGCTAAGGGTCGCAGAAGGGGAAAACACTCAGAGGCATAGCCTGTGCTTAGCTCTACGGATAATGCTCCTCATAAGAAGGATTAAGCAGGGATACAGGCCACCTAAAGTTCCTAGGTAACCTGATTTGTGGACATTGATGATGTCAACACAAGATCAGTTAATTAAGTAGCCAGTTATAGTGTCCATCTAAACTACTGTTCCTCATTAATTTACGTTATATATTGTTAGTTTGTATTATTATTTTTACTCCATATGTAACTCATGCACATGCTGTCCTGTGTAAAGCACTCTTATATATATATATATTCACAGAAAAAACCATAGGTTTCAGGCACGTTATAGTTAGGAATTAGCATTTAAAAAACCTCAGAAATTCACTGAAAAAACCATAGGTTTCAGGGGTGTTATAGTTAGCTGGACTTTTCACTTGTACAAAACCATTGAAATTCCCCCGTTATAGTTAGTTCAGCTAACTATAACTCGGGCGCCCGCAATGCACTGCTGATGACGTCACATATTACATCACTCATGACATGGTCAGTGACATCACTCATGACATCACTGATGACATCTCAAATGACATCACTGATGACATCACTGATGACATCATCCAGTGAATGTGTGTTTTTCTGAAAATTAAATATGTTTTATATATGTATATCTCAAGGTCGATGGAAGAATAAATGGGTATATAAGTGTCTAAATGGATGATTTGTTTTTGAAAAATTGATTGTGTAACTGACTGATTAAGTGTATCATAGTGAATACATGGCTTAGTGAGTAATGTTTAAATATGTAAATATCTGTATCAGTCTCTCACTTTGTGTATAAGTGGCTGCATGGGTTGGTGAGTAGCTACATGGGTGTCTATATAGGTTATTAGTTGGTTTTTTGAGTATCAGTCTGAGTGTCTGCATGGTTCGGTGGGGGGTATTACGTAGTGCATAGGTGCATGAATGAGTGACTCACTGTTTGTATGTGTTGAACACAGCATGTGTGCAGGACTGTATGGGTGGATGAGTGTGTGTATGGGTGTGTTAGTGAGTGAATGACTGTCTCAATAGTGTCTTTATGAGTAACTACATATGTTTTAAACTAGTATATGTGACTATTGGTGTATATATGTGAGTATATGTGAGAGTGAGAGATTGAAAGAGTTCCTGTATGAATAAGTATGTGTTTCTATAAGTGATTGTTTAAAAGACTAAGTATGTGTAAGTTTCCGTAGAAGTAAGTATGGTGGTGTGTGTATAACTGTATATGCAAGTAAATGTATGTTTGATTCTTTATTAGCATGAGTGACTATGTGTGTGAGTAACTCTATGGATGAGTGGCATTGTGTAACAGGATGTATAGGTGTATGAGTACATATGATGAGTGAGTACATGTATGAGTGACTGTATAAGACTGTTGGTGAATGAGTGGATGTGTATGTGGATCTTAGAATTACTGAAGAGGTTGTTGTAACTGGTATTGGTATGTCCATTGTTTTGAAAATGTTAGTCTCTATTTTTGAATGTGTGTATCAAAGGTTATATTAGGGTGAGAGGAGGTCTGCCACTCTATCACAAGGATGATGTCATCAGTGATGTCATCAGTGATGTCATTTGAGATGTCATCAGTGATGTCATGAGTGATGTCACTGACCATGTCATGAGTGATGTAATATGTGACGTCATCAGCAGTGCATTGCGGGCGCCCGAGTTATAGTTAGCTGAACTAACTATAACGGGGGAATTTCAATGGTTTTGTACAAGTGAAAAGTCCAGCTAACTATAACACCCCTGAAACCTATGGTTTTTTCAGTGAATTTCTGAGGTTTTTTAAATGCTAATTCCTAACTATAACGTGCCTGAAACCTATGGTTTTTTCTGTGAATTTCAAAGGTTTTTTAAATGCTAATTTCTAACTATGCCTACAGAGATAGGACATGTGAAGAAAGAAGAAAAAATGCACAGAAAGAAACAAAAGAAGTGCAGAAAGAAGCAACAGAAGTCCTCAAATACGAAGATAAGTGCAGGAAGAAGGATAACGTGCAGAAAGAACAAAAAGAAGAGCAGAAAGAAGCCTTGTTGCAAAATCATCCTGTACCCTCAACTTTTTCAGACGGATACTGGTGGTAACTGAGCCTGACTAACCAGTCCTAGAGCCAGTGCTATGTTAAAAGACACTTAGAATACAGTGAAAACACCTACATACACTAGGGAACATTATGCGTTGGGGTCCCCCTGTGATTAGCATGACCTCCTCTGTAAGCCCCTAGTATATAAGAGGGCATGGGGATTAAAACTACCTCTTAAAACAGGCCACAGGGCGTTTTTGCACACGTTAACTCAGGCCCCGTCCCCTCCCTTTACCACTGTGTAAACACGCCCTGTGTCCATTTTTAGTTGGGAGATTAAGTTCATTTGAATCCTGAGGGTCCCTGGGGTCCAACTAGCCCACTAGGTACCTCCAGTAAGTGCCACAGAGCTGCGTTGCAGAGAGGTGTAAAAAGTGGCACGGCCTGGACCACCTCTCTGCAATGCAGCTCAGTGGCGCTTACTGGAAGCACTTGGTGGGCTAGTTAACCCCCAGGGGCCCTCAGTATTGAAGGGAAATTATATCCCCAATTTAAAACGTGCCATAGTGCGTGTTTGCACACGTCACCTCAGGCCCCGTCCCCTCCCTTCACCACTGTGTAAACGCGCCCTGTGGCTGTTCTAAGTTGAGAGATTAAGTCCCCTTGAATCCTAAGGGTCCCTAGGGTCAAACTAGACCACTAGGTACCTCCAGTAAGCGCCACAGAGCTGTGTTGCAGAGAGGTGTAAAAAGGGGCTTGGCCTCAGAACACCTGGCTGCAGCGCAGCTCGCTGGCGCATACTGGAGATACCTGTTGGGGGCGCGTTTGCAGAGTGCTGCACGGAGGGGGCATGGCCTCCGGCACGATGCCAGTCTTTTATTTATTTTAGTTTTTTAAGAAGGGGGGCTGTTTGGTTCCCCTTCTTATTCTAATTTATTGGCCCTGATGACCCCATCCCCCAGGGCCAGTCTCCTAATTATATTTTTTTGACCCCAATCCCCAGGGCCGGCCACTGTTTTTTATTATTTTTAAAAAATATATATTTATAGACACACCTAGGACATGCTGGACAAACCGTACGTACCTATCACCATGACGATTTGCGTGATATTCATTAAAAGGCGACTATGCATGCAATGAATCCACGTGGAATGTATTTACACCACTAGTGAAGCTCTGACATGTCTGATGCCCTACCGTGCCTAATCCCGGTAGACACCCTTGTCGTTTATTTATACAAACTTGGGTAGCTATTGACGGGCAAATTTAATACACATGCACACCAAGCCATTCAAAGGGGATTCGACAAAAATTCGACCAAAACTATGCAAGAAACCCCCCTCACGGTTAATAAAACACACATCCACTGCCGGATGTGTAATACTTTTTATTTTACTCTCTGGAAAGGGGACGAACATCACTTGAGAGTCACAGCGCGCTCCTGACAGAGCCCAATGCTGTGTTACACCCACCATTGCCTGCCGTGTGCCACACACCTCTGTGTTGTATTCCACTAGCTAGTGCATATGCTATGACACTCTCTAGCCCATGTGCACTGTAACACCACCCCATGAATATGTCATGCCACACTTGTCTTCGCACGGGTTATATTGCCCCATCTAACGTGCCTTTCTCGATGCCTATGGTATAACGCACAGTGCTATGCCATACATATTACAATCTGGGATCCATATCTTTGTCACAGTACATATGCAACCTTACACTCCCCAGCACATATTTTATATTACAACTTTAGAGACTAGTTAGGTTACACAACACTGCCCTGTGCATATTACACTCCAAGGCGCATATCGCATAGCACGCGCTAGTGCCTGTGCTATCTCGCGCTCTCCAATGAATCTGTCATTGCGCACAATGTATTGCATATTATATTTCACGCCCGGTTCATCTTATATCACACTTTTTGGTGCATAGTTTATACCATACACTATATCTAGTTTTCATTTTCAATCGTGCTCTCAGGACTATGTTCTATATAACACTGTGTTCACCTACCCTTTTCACGGGCATTACATTTTGCGATAGGGGGTGGAGGGTCAGGGGGTGTTTCTGCCAAGTGAGCCCGGAGTCACAGTCACAAACGTCCTCTTCTTCCTGAATAAAAGTGAGATTATGCTGCATACTTGTTCATATTTTAAGTAGTTCGCACAGACACAATGTTTTAAAAACAATAAAGTTCCTAATACCCGCCTTCTCTGAACAGTTAGCTTGCTGCCCCATCCCCTTCCTCCCTATCCTCTGTTGTGTGAATCCATGGACTAGCCTCCTCCCTCCTGCCATGCATGGTCTGATGTGCTGCCACTGCCCTCAGTATGATGTACGAGTCCACTCCTCCTGCCCTCCATTGCCCAATTCTATGCCCCATCATTGACCTCCTGCTTAAACTCTGTGCTCAGCTTGCTGCCCCTATTCTCCTTCCCCCTGCCCTCCGATGTATTTGTGCATGCCCCTGCTCCATCCTTTTTGCCCACCATGTCCCATGGACCTGCCACTCCTATCTACTCTGAGTGTTCTGTTGAGCTGCCACTCCCCTCCCACCTGCCTAGCATTGTCAGATGACTGTAACCTGTCCCTGCCACCTCCACCCTGCCTGTCCACATGCCATGCCCCTATCCTCTTCCTCCTGTCCTACATGGTCCATTGTACTGCCACACCCTTCTGCCCTCCCTGGTCTGTTGTGCTGCAGCTGATCCTCCTGCCTGCCCCGTGTGGTCTGTTGTGAGGTCCCTTCCCCTGAACTTTCTTGTCTGTGCACAGGTCCTGACCCTCCCTTCTATCCTCCATCGTCCTTTGTGCATGCCCCTCCACCCTCCTTCTTGCCCATCATAGCCATTGTGCTGCCACTAACCCTCCCACTTGCCATGCATGGTCTTCTGTGCTGCCATGGCCCCTCCCACCTTCCCTGTGTGGTCAGTTAGCTGCCCCTGACCCCCTCCCACCTTCCCTCCATGGTCTGTGTGTATGCCATCACAGTCTCACTGTTGCTCTTCATGGTGTGTCTTGCTTCTAGTGCCCATCCTGCCTGACCTCCATGGCTATCTTGCTGCTCCTGCCCTGCCCCCTTGCCCCCAGCCCTACTCCCTCCCTCCTGGCTTGTCTGTTCCATTGTAATGCCCCTGATCCGTCCCTCCTGCCCTTTATGGTCTGTTATGCTGCAGCTTTCTCTCCTGTCTGTCCATTATGGTCAGCTAGCTATCATTGCCTCTTGCCCCTCTGTTCTCTGTTGTCCATGTGCATGGTCCTGTCCCCTCCCTCTTGCTTTCTATGGATTGTTGTGCTGCACTCCCGTCCTGCATGCCCTGTGTGGTGTATTGTGCTGCTGCAAACCCTGATGCCTGCCCTGCAGGGTCAGTTTGGTGCACCTCTCCATGTCCCTCCTGTCCTCTGTTCTCCAAGTCCATGTCCCTTTCCCATTTCCTTCCATGATCCAATGTACCATACTTGCGAACATTTTGAACTTGGTAAGAGGGAGATTTTGAAAAAAAACTGGGGTATTGATTTTCCCCTTTGAGTTACATTGAAAAAGAGGATATTGTAGACAGGAGACAGATCAAATAAAGCCCATTTGAGCTTAAAAACATTGGACGTTTCCTGGCTGAATCGGGTCTGTTGGCATGTATGGTTGTACTACCATTGCCTCTTCCTTCTGCCCACAATGTTCTATTACATTGCCACAGGCTTGAAGGAGGGTAGATTTTGTATCACAGGGGGCCCCTGGCCCGTTCTGTCCACACCTGAAGTATGAGACCCTTGTCCTTGCCCTGCCGGCTGCATTTGTAGGCCGTATTAAATTGACCAGCGGGTCCTGTGTTGCTATATAATTATCCTGAGACATCCTTACCACTCAGCCAGTATAAAACCCCTGTGTAGGCCCTTCTGTTCAATATGTAGGCCTCTTTGTTAAATTGACCATAGCTCTGCAATTTTAGTGTATAGCAGTCTGAAGGCAGGTCTGCGAGGCCTTCTGCTCCAAACCAGTAGCCCCCACCCTACCCGAGTGCTCCGTGCTCGGTATCAAAGTTCAACATCCCCCTGAAGCTGTCGACATACAGTAGGCTGCATCCTGGACTGGTACTTGCTTCCTGGGCAGGTTTCCCGCTTTTAAG
This sequence comes from Triturus cristatus, assembly GCF_964204655.1. Taxonomy (NCBI): domain Eukaryota; kingdom Metazoa; phylum Chordata; class Amphibia; order Caudata; family Salamandridae; genus Triturus; species Triturus cristatus. Next base: position 588,713,555 of record NC_140589.1, read on the forward strand.
GAAGTGGCAACCGCAGAGCGTCAAGTTAGGAGAACTGAGGAGATTTTATACATGAATATATTGAATTCCCGTACAATACCCATTATTTTCTGCTTGCTCTATGGAACTTACGATAAGCGATTGGCCTGAGAGACTGACCTTTTCACCCAGTCCATTGTCAGCATTAAGTGGGTAAATGACGAAATGTCTGGTAAAATCTGCAGACGAAGCTTTTGGGTAGCATACGTAGGTAGATGTAGCGTGCAAAGGAGCCCACAAAATGATATAAAAAGGGAGCACTCACAGATATCGACGGACTACCTCGCCGCCTGTATGTAGGTTAACAGGCAGTGCAGGTTTTCCCCAAGAGCTGGGAGCTCTTGTCTTCCTTTGCTTAAAATGTCTTGCTCTGCTTTGCTTGAAGTATCTTATTCTATTTTACCTATATGAAATGTCATGTTATGTTTAACCATTGTTCTCTTTACTTTTGCATTTAAAAGATTTTGTATTGTAATTGCAGGAATGCTTGCTCTAAGAGTAAACGTGAGTGTTCCTAGGTAACATTTTCCTTGGTGTAACTTGTTTCTCATGATGCATTTATAGATGTGTTTTCTCTCTCTCTCTGTCAGTACATTAATTGAGATACAGAGAATATCATGACAGCTGTATGATTATCTGGATTCTGTATTTTGTACTTTATGTCTCTATTCTGCGGTTTCTTTGAAGTTGCATCTTCTCATTAAACTGCCATTGTATTCTGCCTCCAATTCCATGTCTCATATGTCTGTTTTCTTCATTTTTGGAGCAAGCGTTCCTAGGCACCCCGGCTCAAATTAAGGTGCCCCTTTTGTCCCTGACTCACTCTCCTGCTCAGTTCTGTGGTGGCTCCCGGGGATCTGGGGACCGCCCCTAGCTTCCTTGACCCGTTATAGATCTTGCCTCCAACAGCCTCTCTTGCAAGTCCTGTATTGTTGGTTTGTTGCCCCTGCCCCCCTTTCCACTGCCCTCCATAGTCTGTTGTGCTTCCACGGCCCTTCCTGCCTGCTCAGTGTGGTTAAATTGTTGCCTTTGCACCCTCCTACCTGCCTTCAATTTTCAGAGTCCGTGCCCCTGGCCTCTGCCTCTCAACAGTATCCTAATGAACAACTAGATTGCTAACATTCTATATTTATTACAAAAGTGTGGAACGCCTGACATCATCTTGATGTAATCAAAACTGTAATACCTAGAGCATTTCCTTTAGAAATTACATATATGAGAGGGTCTTATTGGCATCAAAATTATGGTTAGTGCTCTAAAAGGCTAAAATAAGGACATATTTTCTGAGTTTTCAAATAGCGACAAAGCACTTTTAAATTATTTGTTATCTTTATGTTTTTTTATCCAGTTGACCACTTGATTAAATGTTGCACTTAGGGGAGATGATGTGGTGTTACTTCCAGAACTGCAGACTTTGCAACTGGGGAACCAGGTTGAAGTTTCTGCTTCAGCTCGACATTCTGTGATTCTGGTCAAATCACTTAGTCTCCCCATGTCTACAACCAAAATGAATGTGTTCTTGTGTGATGTAACCAATGCTCATGTAAAGCACTCCAATACCTGACAAGTCTGCACTATATAACACTGCAAAAACACAAAATAATAAGTGTTTTGCACACTTCTGTCATTGGGCTATATTTGGGCTACATCTGGGTGATTTTGGGCTACATTTGGGCTCTTTTGTCTCCGGTGGCCATCTTGGGAGATTTATTTGTTATGAAGTTTCCTAATTTCCTCATGTACTGCAGTCTCCTCAGTAGGAAATGCTTTCAGTTTTTTACTTTGATTCCATCATGAAGGTATTCAGATATGTCACACATTTGCCATAAATTCTGAATGTTAGCACGCTAGTTGCTCATTAGATCACTGTAGTAAAACTACTGCACCATGGAAGTCTGCTGCTGGTATTAAAAGTGCATGTTTCAGTCTGCATGTCAGAATTTTTTAATGAAATAGAAGAGGATTTGAGAAGTCACTCAAAATGTGCCCTCATTTTCTTTCTTCAGCATTAATCATAATTTCTATGGCAAAATGAACCTCCTCATTGTGTTCCTTTTTAAATTAAATGTTTTAAGTGTTACCAGTTTATTCCAATCAAGATGGCTTCAGGTGTGCCATACTTTTGTCATAATGAAGACAGTAAGCGCTCTAGTTGTTTTTAAGAACATTCTGGGACATTCTGTCATTGGGCTATACTTGGGCTACATCTGGGTGATATTTGGGCTACATTTGGGCTCTTTTGTCTCTGGTGGCCATCTTGGGAGACTTATTTGTTATGAAGTTTCCTAATTTCCTCATTTACTGCAGTCTCCTCAGTAGGAAATACTTTCAGTTTTTTACTTTGATTCCATCAAGAAGGCATTCAGATGTGTCACACATTTGCCATAAATTCAGAATGTTAGCACTCTTTTTGCTCATTAGATCACTGTAGTAAAGCTACTGCTCACCAGGGAAAACTGCTGCTGGTATTGAAAGTGCATGTTTCAGTCTGCATGTCAGAATTTTTTAATGAAATAGAAGAGGATTTGAGAAGTCACTCAAAATGTGCCCTAATTTTTCTTTCTGCAGCACTAATCATACTTTTTATTGAAAAATGAACCCCCTCATTTTGTTCCTTTTTAAATTAAATGTTTTAAGAGTTACCACTTTAATCCAAGCAAGATGGCTTCAGGTGTGCCATACGTTTATCATAAGTAGGACTGTTAGCGCTCTAGTAGTTCTTTGGAACACTCTGGGAAGCTGCAGTAGAACACAAAGGAATCAACTGACAGTCTCTGCCCTTGTTGGATGTACATGCTTTACTGAGAATGTCAGACTTCATTCTCACATGACTGAGAAAGATAATGTGAATTTACAGAAAATAAGCTCTCAGTTTAGCCTATAGATCACCTTCCAAACCTCTGTGGTAAAAGCATGAGAAAATATTTTTCTCTCAATCATGATATCCCAGCAGAAGGCTTTTTTCACATGGTGAAATCACCTTAGAACATACCACAATTCCTAAAATGAGTATGGTACCATCAACAAATGATTTATAATGTAACTAAAGTCTTAAAACCTTCTATTAACTGCAATGCTTTTTAATGAGGTGCTATCATGTATATTGGTCCCAAGATGGCTGCCAACACTTCTTGGATGAAGTGCTGACAGCCAATCATATCTCAGGATGAGATGTGTGGTTAGGCTCCGCCCACATATATATATGCTTTTAAATGCTATTTTCTCAGGATCTACTGAACAGATTTACACCAAACCTACAAAAGGCACTTCCTTGACCTGAGGACTACCTCTCTGCCAAATTTCAAGTAATTCTGTTCAGCCGTTCGGGCTGTAGCTCGTTCTAAAGGTCCTATGGAAAAATGCATGGGAAAAACGCGTTTTGGGACCCCCCTTTTATCTCAGCCCCCGCTTGACGGATCCCCCCGAGACTTTCAGGGTAGGAGCGGAGCGGAGCGCCCCACCTATTTTGAGAAATTCGCGAGGATTCGTCGACCGGCGCCAAAGTTATTCAAAATAGAATGTTGAGGTTTTCCTATGGAAACGTGGTCCTAACTATAACTACCTACTGGCGACCGCCAGTAGGTAATATATATATATATATATATATATATATATATATATATTACCTACTGGCGGTCGCCAGTAGGTAGTTATAGTTAGGACCCCTTTTCCATAGGAAATCCGCAACATTCTATTTTGAATAACTTTGGCGCCGGTCGACGAATCCTCGCGAATTTCTCAAAATAGGTGGGGCGCTACGCTCCGCTCCTACCCTGAAAGTCTCGGGGGGATTCGTCAAGCGGGGACTGAGATAAAAGGGGGGGTCCCAAAACACGTTTTTCCCATGCATTTTTCCATAGGACCTTTAGACAGGGCTACAGCCCGAACGGCTGAACAGAATTACTAGAAATTTGGCAGAGAGGTAGTCCTCAGGTCAAGGAAGTGCCTTTTGTAGGTTTGGTGTAAATCTGTTCAGTAGATTCTGAGAAAATAGCCTTTAAATCAATATATATATCTGAGCCAGCTTACGGTGCGCTTACGGTACGCTTACCGTACGCGTACGGTGGCGTGCGCGAGCGCGATTCTGATTGGCTCTTAGATCTTAGTAAACATTCGAATCGGCCGAAACCAGGAAGCGGCGGCCGCCATTTTCTCTCTCGCACTGAGAGTGATGTTGAAATATAAAGCACAAAAACATGTAAAGGGGCTGTTTAGACAGCTCCCACACACATAGCCATGTTGAGGGAGTCCCCAAAGATCCCCCAAGGCCAAAAACGGAATTTTAATTTTTTCGCTAATTTCGCCGATTACGCTTACCGTACGCGTACGGTAAAAAATTATTAAAAAAACAAAATTATCCACACTCTCCCCACCCCGTGTGCAATTGGTGGCCGAAGGCCACCAATTGTGCATGTCTTATTACACATGAGATAAACTATAATATTTTTAAAAAAAATAATAAAAAAAAGAAATTATCCACACTCTCTCCACCCCGTGTGCAAATGGTGCCCGAAGGGCACCATTTGTGCATGGCTTATAATAATTACGAAAAATTAAAATATTACCTTTCAAAACGAAGTGCATCATATGTCCTCCATGTGCGCACGGTGCGCGAAGCGCATCGTGCGTACATGGCCCATCTAGCGTAACGTGGGCACGCGGTGCGCGTAGCGCACCGCGTGCCCATTGTGCGTGCACGGCACTAACTGCGTAAAGTGGGCGCGCGGTGCGCAAAGCGCACCGCGTGCTTACTGTGCGCGCACGGTACGAACTGCGTTAAGTGGGCGCGCACGCCACGAATGGCGTAAAGTAACTTAGCATTTAAAAAAACGTACAAATTCACTGAAAAAACCATAGGTTTCACACACGTTATAGTTAGCGGAAATTTTACTGATAAAAAACCAATGAAATTCCCCCATTATAGTTAGTGCAGGCAACTATAACTCACGCGACCGCAATCTTCTGCTGATGACATATGTGTCTTTATGAAAAAAAAAAATATTTGTAATATATGTATAGCTAAAAATGTATGGAAGAAGACATGGGCAAATAAGTGTCTAAATACAGTATTAGCATAAGCAGAGGATTGCGGTCGCGTGAGTTATAGTTGCCTGCACTAACTATAACGGGGGAATTTCATTGGTTTTTTATCAGTAAAATTTCCGCTAACTATAACATGTGTGAAACCTATGGTTTTTTCAGTGAATATATATATATATATATATATATATATATATATATAATTTTCACCGTATCTAACTCAAAATTGTATTGGCAGCATATACCAACGTCTTCCACACACTTTTTGGTTTTTTAAAACTTTTATTGAAGCTTAAACCACATGTTAAAGAACATACCGTCAATGAAGCACAGGTCAAGTCACTTTTCAAACCCGTTACATACACATCGGTGGGAGTACACCAAAGAACGACATATCAGACAGAGAAAGAATACCATGCAAAGGTGCGACACCTAGTGGGGCCGAGATGTGTGTGGGGAGTAGCACGAAGCGTCATGGGGTGGCGCAGGGTGACACAGGCTGCCCCGCCGGTCTCATCTGACTGCCGAGTGGATGGGATGTCTTGGCATGTAGGTAGGAGATAAGAGGTCCCCAAATAACGGGCAGCTGGCTAGCAGCCGGCATCAATTTCAAGAACTCCTCAAGTAGCGTTTGGCAATGTGCAGAGTCCTCCAGCCAGGCTTGGACCTTGGGTGCCGGTCTCAGTCTCCAGTGCATGGCCACCCTGTGCCTGGCAAGAACCAGTAACATGGCGATGAGTTTGCGAATCGCGTTTGGGAAGCTCTTCACATAGCCCAGGAGGCATACCAGGGGTCCGGAGTGATAAGTGTGGAGGAAATCTCAGAGATGGCAGCACAAACGCCTCGCCTGAAGGCGGAGACGTCCGGACACAACCAGCACAGGTGAGGAAAATCCACCGCAGAGGAGGAGCACCGCAAGCACCTGTCGCTGACAATGAGACCCATTCTGTTCAGTGTTACGGGAGGGTGGCCAGCGCCGGAGGGGGCTAGGAGAATGTGGAGTGGTGCTCTCGACAGTGCGTCCTAATTTAATAGTATAACAGCGTGTCTAGTGGGCCAGTCACGCTTCAGTGTTGAAGAAGGTGTTGTCTGGGTATAGGTCCGCCAAAGTGCGAGAACCATGTGCGCAGCGCGCCTGGCCATGCCTGCCATCTGCAAGGGAGGGAAAGCTGGGTTATTTGCGAGGGGCATGGCCTGTGCGGAGAGTACTCTAGCGCATTTCCGGAGGCCATTCCAGGCCCAGCGCAGATTTTGCACAGTGTAAATCTCGCCGCGCGGGGGTTTGGGAGTGGCAAAGAGCGCGGTCTGCAGCGGCCACGGAGCAGCGAGGTCGGCCTCCACCACGATGTGTGGCTAAAAAGGAGTGGGGTGCAACCAAAGTGAAGAAAACTAGCCTGAGCGCTGAACGCGTATAACCTGAAGTCAGGGGCACCCATGCCACCACGGGAGAGAGGGAGTGTAAGGATATCATATGCTATTCTAGGCTGCCGACCAGCCCAACCCAAAGAGATGATGGAGCGCAATTTATGAAATAAGTGTGCCGTGAGTGGGACGGTGACATTAGGAAGAGACAAGAATTTAGGGAGCACCACCATTTTGGCGATGGCAATGCGCCCTGGGAGCGATAGGGGACGTTTTTGCCACATTTGAATTTTGGTGTCCAACCAATCCATCGCGTGGCCGAAGTTGGCCTTCCAACGTTTTTCCACGTCCATGCTGAGCCTAATGCCCAAGTATCTAGTGAGACCGGATGCCCAGACGAAGGGGTAGTCCGAGGTGAAAGAAGTGGTGGCGTCCATGAGGGGGAAGAGAATGGATTACCTCCAGTTCGCTTGAACGCCGGACAGACCCCCGAACCGCACAACCACCCTGATAATGGGGGCTAGGTTTTTTTGTGGGTTGCTGATATACAGTACGACATCGTCCTCATACATGGAGAGGACCAGTGCCCGAGCCGCGAAGCCAATGCCCCTTTGAGTGCGATGCTGTCTGAGCCTGGCCGCGAGAGGCCCCATGGCTATGGCGAATAGCATGGGAGAGAGAGGGCACCCCTGCCTAGTACCCCTCGTGATGTGAATGGGCTCAGTGATCTGACCATTTACCCGTATACGGGCGGTGGGTAGAGTGTATAACAGCTTGAACATGTGAACACAAACAGGGCTGAAACACAAGCAAGGAAGGAGGTAAAAAAGGAAGGGCCATTCCAGCGTGTCAAAGGCCTTGGTGGCGTCTAGAAGAGCAGCCACGGCTGGTAAGGAGGGATGGATCTGATGGAGGACGGCAAAAATGGTCTGTAGATTGTGCAACGTGGCACGCCCAGGAATGAAGCCGGACTGGTCCTGGTAGGCTATCAATGGCATAAGCGGAAGGCGGTGCGAGGACAGCAGTTTGTCAAAAAGTTATTAATCGGTGTTGATGAGGGATAGGAGGGAGATAGTCGCAGAGCTCGGGGGATTTGTCGGGCTTTAGAAGAAGTGTAAGTAAGGCCACGCGGAGTGTGGGGGGAACCGGCCACATTCAAAAGATTCATTGTACATGGCAGCCAGATGCGGGACCAGGAGAGGCGAGAGTTGCTTATAGAAGGACACAGGTAGGCCGTCAGAGCCAGGAGCTTTGTCTCTGGGGAGGCCACTAATGATGGCCAAAATCTCTTCTTTGGTGAACGGTGCATCAAGGTATTCCCGGTGCCTATTTCCCAGCCATAGGAGTTCGATCGTCTCAAAAGTATTGATCAAGGACTTCGCGGGAGGGAGCCTCCCCAGCAGCGTATAGCTGCGAGTAAAAAGTGGAGAACCTGGCAACCTCCTCGGTGGGGGGGGGGGGGGGGAAGAGGTTGTCCTGTCCGGGCCTCAAGCTTGGAAAGCTGTGACATATGTAGCTGCGTGCGGTTGGCGCAGTAGATTGGCCAGGGATTTCCCAGGGCGATCGCCCTCTCCATAGCGGCGGGCTGTAGCCTCCCTGCCCAGGAATGAGATTTCTCCATTGGCTTCTCCTGAAAGTTAATGAGTTTGCTTCTTATCAAAGCCAGGGTGTCGGGATTGGGGTTCTGAGACTGCTGAGAGTCCAGGTTCTGCATTTCCCCTTCGAGACTCCAGGACACTCCGGACGGAGGGTAGCACACCGGACAATTTAGACATACACTCACCTCGGATCACAACCTTGAAACCCTCCCAAAGGGTCGAGGGAGAATCTACTGAGCCGGAGTGAAGTTCGAAGTAGTTAACGATAGACGTTGGTATCTCGTCTCGAAAGACAGTCGCGCAACGTATTGGGGGGCGGTTGCCAAGTGAACATGCGGTGTGGGGTTTGTGGGACGCGCAGGCGCAAGTGCACGGGGCATGGTCGGAGAGAGTTTGGGCCATATGATCTACGGAGGTAACCCAGGAGAAAGCATCGCAAGCGGTGCCTCAAAGATCCAACCCATACCAGCAGCCCCACGAACCAGTCATGCAGGTACCCTCATGCACATCCGGGTGGGGATGTCGCCATGCATCCAACAGGGAATTGTCAGACAAAATGGATTGTAAGAGTGCAGTAGCACGGGGGTGCTGAGCGTGCATCCCGGAGTGGTCAAGCGAGGGTGAGAGTGTAGAATTGAAGTCTTCCCCCTCCCCCCAAGAGGAGAGTGGTGGGTCCTAGAGTGGAAATGTGCTGCCAGACTTGTGAGAAGAACTCCGGACTGTCGGAGTTGGGGCCATAAATGGCCGGAAGGATAAATGGTTGGGCAAGGAGAGTACCGTGTAGAATCACAAATAGGTTGTCCGGGTCTATGATGGTTTGGGATGTGTGCCAGGGTAGTCCCCTGCGCAGGAGGATGGACACCCCACGTGAATAGTTAGAGTAGAAGGAAGAGTGCATTTCTCCCCAATGCTTTGACAGGAGCCTTGAGGAGGTGGCCGACAGGAGGTGCGTCTCCTGGAGAAAGCAGATGTCCAAATTGTGTCTGATGATGTGGGCGTGCACTAGGCGGGCCTTACGATGATCATTAAGGCCGCGAATGTTCCAAGTTCAAAGCGTGGTTTCTGTCATGCTGAGGTGTGGTGACGCTGGACTGCGGATAGAGGCCGATGTGCAGGGTAAATGGCAAGACCCAGTGACAAGGCATGTGACAGCGAATCAAGCAACATGGGATAAAGAGCACTACAAAAAAGAACATAAAACAAGCCACCAAGAGGAGGCAACCACCCTGGCAAAACCTTACCCCCCCACTCCCAACCCACTCCAACTCCCCAATTAGGTTGAGTACACCACCCCACCGTGTTCCAAGGAAGCAAACGTGTAGAGGGACCCAAGGAGATTTAGAAGGGATTTATCCCTAGGACGCATGGCTCCACCAGACACACGCCCCATCTCGAGGATGGGGTGGCCAAGCAAAGGTATAGTTCAGACTACAGTTCCACAGTGCGAAGAATGACAACTAGGTCCAGGATGACCTTAGACGATGTGGAACACTGTCTTTCACTGCAAATGTGGCCTGGCGCAGTGGAACAACCTGCCCCCCAGGAGAAGAGGGGCCGGCAGGAGAAAACAGGGGGGGTCTAGCTGTGAGAATACAGAGTGAACTGGCAATAGCCTGAATGGGCGGTGGAATTACCAAGCAGGGAGGCCAAGACAAAATAGTAGGTGTCCAAGCTAGTCGTCACGGAGATCGCAACCTTGCTCTTGTTGCGAGCTGGGCAGGGACAAGCGCGGTCTCTTGTCTAACTTCTTTGCAAAGGCCAGGGTGGCAGATGGCTCGGTGAAGTAGTGTTTGGGAACCATCTTTAACCCGCAGTTTGGCCGGGTAGACCAAGGAGTATGATACGTCGTGCTTTTGGAGCAGTCGTTTGGCCGGTAGGAACTCTCGCCTGGCAGCCTGCACCGCCATCGTGAAGTCCGGGTAGAAGGCGAGAGAGGTGCCTTGATGACAGACCTCTCCTCTCTCGCGGACAGCTCGGAGGATTGCATCTTGGTCACGAAAGTTCAGCAGCTTGGCAATGATTGGACGGGCGGGAGCCCCCGGTGCAGGTCGCAGCCCCAGAGGGCGGTGGGCCCTCTCTACGATGAAGACAGGGGACAGTACATCACCAAACAGGTCCCGTAGGAGTTTCTCTATGTAGTCCTTTTGTTATGTAGGTGGATTCAGGCACTCCTGTGATGCGGAGGTTACTCCTCCGGGAGCGCACCTCCAAATCCTCGTTTTTGATGACTTACTGTACCTTGCCCATTTGTAACAGTTTGTGGTGGTCGCCGGTCCTAGCTTCCTCAGCATCCAAGACCCTTGCCTCGACCTGCGCAAGGTGTGAATCATGAGAGTCCACCCTTGCCTTCACTGTCTCCAGCCTGGAGGAGAACTTATCCAGCTGGGAAGCAATGCCGGAAACTGTTGCCCTGACGTCCAGCATGATCGCCTTTAGGTCATCATCCCTCGTCGTTCCACTCTCCGTCTGGGTGGCCAGCACGCCTGTCTCCTGGGCGGCACCATCTTGGCGAGTCAGTCTGCTTTGTTCAAACGCCACCTTGGGCTGCTTGGGGTCTGCTTTCCCCATGAGGAGGCATATGCAGCCGGCCGGGCCCGCGTCAGCAGCTGGGAGACTTTGGAGTTGAGGGAGCAGCAGCTGGGTAAGCACTGGGAGCTGGCGAGCGTTGGGGCCACTGGGCGACAGTCCCCAAGGCGTGCTGGGCACTCAAGGCTGCAGGTGGGCAGCAATCCCCCGCGGTCCGTGATCGGCTCCTGTGGCAAAGCGCTGTGGGGGGGGGTGGGCACACGCAGTGGAGCAGTATGGCAGGAAGTAGAGATTGTGGCTGACCACCGGTGGTTGCCCTGATATCACCGGCAGGTCCGGACGTGTCGTCAATACGCCAGGTCAGCGGCGATAGGCACCACCGACGCCGCGGGCGCAGCGCTGGAGGATGTTGGAGCGTGGGCCTCAGGGAGCAAGCCGGAGGAGAGGGCCAGAGATATCGGGGAGACTTGGGGGGTGTGCCGCCCCCGTCGCAGGGCAAGTGCGGGCAGACAGGTAGACTGAGCACGGGCTGGCACCCACTAGCGTGGCGTGTGGCCCCAGGCACTGCGGTGCAACTCGCGCGCCCCCACCCCGCCACCTAAGCTGCTTACACGGCGTCACTCACTGCAGTCCAGAGGAGGCAACCCAGCATGGGTCCAGTGGCAGATTCTTTACTCGCGTCCACGGCGCCTCCAGTGAGGGTCTGGATTCACCGCAGCTCAGCGCCGCCCCTGATCAAACATCTTTCACACACTTCATTTACATATGGTCACTATGTAACTATATTTACTACAAATGTAACTCATGTAATCTGCTGCTATGCCAACTCTGTGAAGCACTCGGATACCTTAGGGTCATGTTCGTGCTACATAAAACTCGATCGATAAATAAATTATCTTCCTTGATGATTACTGTTAACTGGGCCATGAATGCCTTCTTATTTAACTGCTAGGTAGGTAGGTGAGGGGGAGATGGATATGAGGAAGTAGTCAACACTGGGCATCACTACCTCAAATAGTAGTCAAGATAGGGATCAAGACATGGCCCCATTAGGAAAAGGAGTAGAGTGTTCTCACAAGTCCCTCATGGAAGTAGGGTGTCGTAATCTTATTACTCGTTCCCTGCTTATTTTCAATTTTATTTGCAAAATGGAAAAGCCTGATAAACATATGTTCTAAAAACTGCATTCCTTGACTTTAATAGTCCATGAAATATGCACTGCTGTACTGTATAAAACAAGGCACATGCCATTGTTTTTCCCTGAATGAGAAAAATGCAAGTAAAACTAATTGGAGCGTCATCCCTTGTAGAACATGTTCTATAGCGCACGTCCAACATTTGCAGATAGCATACACGAACAGATTGGCAGTAATGCAGCTCAAAAAGGTATTGATCGTTGTTGATAATTATAGAATAACTTAGCCTGACATTATGAGGTAGCAAAAAATAGCGACATATTGAGAGCTCTGCAAGAACGCAATGGAACTATATGTAGAATACCTTCAGTGGACTCTGCTGTGAACTCTAGTTCTAGAACTGACACTAGTTCAACCCCCCCCCCCCCCCGTCCTCATGTATGTAAAATGTCCAGTAGTTACTTCCAACATTAAACAAACTGCAATGCGAGTTACAATGTATGAGAGCAGATCAGAGAAAGCCAAAAAGCGCACCCCGTTGTCAAGTGAAAAAATAGTTCCTGTCTTCAAGAAAACTAACTATCGTGTAATCACTGTGCTGCTTCATATTCATTACTTAATAATTTAGAAAAGTTTCTTTCCATCAGCAACATTTTTAACATTGTGTGGGTTGAGCAGGGTTTCACATGGCCCTGCACAGTTTTGTGCACGGCTCAATGGCTTTTAGAAGATTAGTCAGGAAATCAGAAAATGCTTTGCGCCATGCGAGCTCCTAGGCAAAACTTATGTTAAAAACCTTCAAGTACCAAAGCAGGAAAAATAACTTCTCGTAATCCAGAAAAAGAACAGTTACTACTGAATTTCAATATCCATTCAAAGGAAAGAAGATGCAGCAAGAGAGAGGGTCCCTACCTCATAAAGAGATCACAGGAGGAATCATTTAAGAATGCTTCTGTGAAAAAAGTATTTCACAGGTGTCAGCCCTCTGGAGTAGGATTCCCACGTGGATGAGAATTTCACTTTATGGTCAGTATAAATGCCACCATTGTTAACACAAATATGTTTCCCCTTTGTGTAGGGTATGCAAAGAATACAGCTGCATAAATGTATCCCCAAATGCAGACGGAGTTAGACAACTTCCATACAGGCATAAACCAATTCCTATGCACGAAAATCTGTGCAGACCCGTACACACAGGAACGACAGGTACACAAAGCTCATGCAAGGAAACCCTTGGAGACCTGCATAGCTGCCAACTAAATCTTACCCAACTTCAAGGATTTCAACAACAAAAAACCTTCAATGCCAGGGATTTTAAGCCCATACTTATAATGGTAAAAACAAAACAATCCCAGGTTAGAACATTCTGTAGTCGTGTAACAATTCAGAACTGGCTGAATGCGTGTCCACAGGCTGGGACACCATGGTCATGATCAAACACATACATAGAAAATAAACAAAAAATACAATTGACCTCATGTTCTTCACCATTTGACTTTGTTGGGCTGCCTACACGAAATGTAACGTTTCCCATGTGTCTACGCTTTGTGTTAGATAATGGTGAAGTGTAGCTCACTGGTTAGAGGAGGCATACCCTGAAGCAGAGATCAGGCCCGGGACCTGGGTTTGATTCCCGACGCGGCAGGGTCCAGAACCCAATTGTCCACGGACTCGATAATTCTCGCTTCGGTGCCCACTCTAAGCACGAGTTCACACTATGCAGCTCTGGGCAACAAGCCTGCTTAATCTACACAACGGCCCCCCGCGGCGGGATGCCTGGCTTTCACCTTGGGGATGCCCAGTACAGGTTATCTTACAGGGAAAAACCAGGACGGGTTACCAATGCAAGCGCCAAGATGCCCGTAGGGTGATAGTTGCGCTCTATAAGTACCTCAATCAATCAATCAATCTTGCTTTTTCTGTGTCCTACATTCAGATCTAAAACATGTATTTCGAGCTTTGAAAATACACAATGAATTACTTAATTGTGAAAGTTTGCAGCAACAACATCCACTGTAATATGAAACACTTAAGGTACTCTTTTTTCACTTTGTGTAAAGAAAAATACACCTGGGATTCTAAATCTGTCAGTCAAGTGTTCTTACACCTTCAGTACACTAGTACCTGATGGAGACAGGCTACTGTCTGTCTGTACACAGACTTCTGTAACCTGCAGCACCAATGAAAACAGTATAAGCCACATGATTGCGGTACGAAAGCTAAACTAAGCTTACGTCCAATTCAACATCAAACAAAATGCAACCTGCGTCATTACAAAAAAGGAGCTAGCTTTACAAAATATTGTACAAGCACTGTAGCTAACTATCTCTAACAACAAAATAGACAACAGAGAAAATAAGGGTTGAGGCAAAGGCAGAAATACCGCACCTGTTAACAAAATAGTATGGCAAAGTCGTAATGGTGCAGGGAAACCAGGAAGTGCACCCCTCTCCACTCCCTATTTGGAATTTCCAAACTTAAAGCAATCAAAAAACCCTGTAATCCGCACCCATCAATTATGTAAGCATTCAAGGTCAGTTAGACACAAATTGTTCGTGATGATCTGAAGAATATGCCAAGTCGTTGTGTTCTTACTTCCTTCAGGGCCGGCTTAAGCGCTGGTGGCGCCCTGTGCAACAATGTTTGTTGGCGCCCCCCCCAATGACCACCTCCACCATGGATTCTCTCACTAGCACCCTTTAACATTTACCAAATCTCCATAACCACACTCTCTCAGATGCATTGAATTAGTTATACAGCGCCACTCATACCAGTGTAGGGTGTCCGAGCACTTTGCATCTCACACACACATTACACACAGACAATCAATCATACGTGTGTAAATCAGTGTATAGGAAATGTTACATAAGCCAAAGGACTGAAAGTGTAGGAGTCACATGTCATCCATACTGTAGGCAGTATAGTTTAAGATTGCTTGGTGTGGAGAAGCACAAACTCAGAGTCGAAAAAGAAAACAGCGTAGTTGGGAGTTTTCTTTAATAATAAGAATCGATTTCTAGCCAAATTAACTCTTTATGCAACATTAATCAATGTTCTAATGTATACTTTGCAGTGTGTATGCAGTCTTATGATGAAAGTTAATAGCTCACTGTTGAATATTAGGACTTTAAGTTATAAATTGCAAGTAACAAAAGGATGTCTCTTTTAAAAGCAGTAACCTGCTGATCTATTTACATGATGTGCACTGTGTAATCTACATGGTACACGTTCTTTGCAGCAGGCATATTAACCCTCTGCACTACCTTCACAAGTCAAAACATCAACTATACAAAACGCTGATCTCTCTCCAGGAAGATAATTAATCACACAAGTTATCCTGACATTTGTGTGAGGCCTGTTAATTACTGGGGGAAAGAAACACTGCAGCGGGTGCTTCAAAAACATAATAAAAATGCAAACGCGGCGCCCCAAGGAAGCCAGCACCCGGTGCAGTGGCACTGGTCGCACCGCACTAGAGCCGGACCCGATTTCCTTGATACTTTATTGACAACGATGAGCATATAAAGTTGTTTAAAATCCACTATTCATAATCCTTTTAGCCAACGCGTTTCGTCCCAATAGGGACTTCTTCTGGGCTCAAAATTAGAGTCACGGTGTATGTTTGTTTCCTTATACAAGTCAACAGAAAGGTCCTAAGACACAGTATATAAGGTGTCTTCAGACTCACCTCAAAATTAAAGTCACTGTGTATGTTCGTTTCCTGATACAAGTCCTAAGACACAGTATAGTATATAAGGTGTATTCAGGGTCACCATTCATGTGGCACAGTAGCCCGGAATAGTTGTCTCTGCGTCTGCTCCAAAAGCGTTGTAAATTTTTTAGAAAGGATAATTCTTAAAAAAAATTATAATTACTTTTTAAAGTATTTATCTATTTTATATATGGGTGTGACCATGATCTATATTTTGAGTAATTGTGTAATCAATCGTGTAATGAAGTGTACGGAAATCCGCTTTGTTTTCTTCTTCTTACAGGATATTTATTTTAATGGTAACGGTTGATGAAATGGTGATGATTTTAGAATACTTAAACAAAAAATTGTGTTTTTATGTTGTTTAAAGACCTGTGGTCTAAATAAACGTTACTTTGACTGACTGAGCGTGCAATGAAGGCTTCTTTTTCTTGGGATGCCTGAAACTCTGTGGTGTCTCAACACAATATTATTGACGATTACTTAGAAGGGGGAATGTTAGGAGCGCATGGACCAATTGTGTGAAATTTTTGAATTACAAGCAGTCGCAAGGAACCTTCTCCAATTACCTACACAGCTCCTGAAAGAAAACAAAGTAAACCTGCTCATATACCATGGCTCTAGCGCTGTATGGCAGAAGCCAGTCACAAAGGGCTGTACGTGCACGTTCGACCCTGAAATTGCATGCACTGGTGAAGGTCATAGGAGAGTAGGTGTGGCATCGTGCAAAGAAATGGAACCTCACATGGGTGACTTGATTAACGTTAAGGAATTGGGGCGCAGGTCGGTGCTGCTAGGACTTCCCTGAGTAGAGTACGTGTAAGGAGGTTAAGTCATCGGCTGATACAATGGGGTTCTGCCATGGAAATGGGAATAACGGGATGGCACTGGGAGGAATGGCGTGACAGATAAGTTGAGGATAGGAATGGAGGCCTGGAAGGATTGGAAAGATAACAGTGATGGAGGCGGCTTACAGTACTAGGGGCTGACAGAATTGGACAGGGCTTTCTACTTACATTCCAAGTGTTTCTTCTTGGGCCCCATAACCTCATGGGTTGTCGCCTTGCACACGGCTCTGGCTACTGCCGATCCGGTGACGCTGTACTGAGCAGCGGCGATGCGATCCGTCAGCGTCTGGCCCGACATCTTGTACTGGTGATGGAAGAAAGAAACTGAGGATCAGAGATGTGCGGGAGTACAGAGCGAACAGCTGTGCGCGGGAGGCACCCCCATCCCCCCAAATAAGGGCCGCTGGACCTCAGTGCAGCGCTGCACGCATCCTCACAGAGCAGCTGAGGACCGAGTTCACTACACTACCTGGAGTGTGGGCGGAGCTGCACCGCTGCTCAGGTGGGGGCGAACAATGGGGGGCCCTGCTTATAAGGGGCTCGCACCTCCCAATATCACGCGCTTCCCACGGTAAGGGCTCGCCCCCTTCCCCTGCTGCTGTTTCTTGTTCACACGCTCGCCCCCTCCCTGCTGTCTACGGCATCAATTATTAAGCAGCCCAGAATAACCAGGCGCTCCCCAGCCCGCTTGCTGCCGGCGCCCCCTCCTAGCAGGTATAGTAAAGCGGCCCCGGGGCTGGGCCAGGTACAAACCTGTCAGCGGCTCCTCCTCCTGTCCTGCTGCTGCTGCTTTCGGTGCTGCCCGGGGCTGCTGTGCGGGGGAGGACAGGCCGGTGCAAGGAGGGGCGGTGCAGTGTGCGGTATACCCCTCTCCCGGGACTCAGAGCAGCACAGGGGCCTTGTGTGCCGCAGAATCTAATAATCCCCGCTCCGACCTCCCTCTCGCTGCCCAGGACCTAATCCCTCCCCCTCGCAGCCTGTTCAGTGGGCTCGCCCTCCCCCCGCGCCGTAGGTCTGTGGTTTCTCCTAGTCAGGTGATGCTTCACCAGCAAACCGTTATCATCCTTCAGCCCCGCCTACTCGCGCTGTCACTGCATAGGATGCAGCCTGGCATCCATCTCAGGCAGCCATCCCTGCCCTGGGAGTCATTCCCTATCATTGCCTGTATCCTCACATCCGTTCATTTCCCTATCGCTGTCGATGCACTGGAGATCCCCGCGCGTGAATCCTCAGCCATGCCTTAGCGCCGTCTGCCCCTACCCGTGCTTTTCCACCCCTGCCTGTGCATGTTCTTTTATTACATGAACACCTTCACCCAGCACATTTTCTGTGCTTGTCTCTGTTTTCTCATCCCAGCACTCAATCTCTGCTTGTGCATAACCATTCCTGCATAAGTAGTCTGTAGTTCCAATGTGTCTCCCCTGCTAGTCCCCATCTCTGTTTATGCATCCTAGTTCCTGCTTATGCACCCTCATCTTGTCTCTTTATACACACCGTATTCCTGCCTGTACAACCCCTTCTCTGATTAGGCAACCCTTGTTCCTTCCAGCGTTTCTACTTCACTGTCCTTGCATCCTCCTTCCAGGTAATGCAGCGTATAATCCACATCCTCGGATGTGCACTCTTTACTTCTGCCGATACCCCCCATGCCACAAGTGTACTCTGCCTTTTCATTCTTACCAGTAGGTTGCCTATTATTGCGTGTTCGTCCCATTCCCGGCTGTGCGCTCCCTATCAGTACCCGTGAACCCCTTTCCTGCGGATTTATTCCCTATGCTGAGTGGTAAGTGCATTTCTACTGGAGTTAATTAGGGCAACTTTCAGTCAGTTCTCGTTTTTAGCCAGCAACACTAAGTGGTGGCAGGTTCTTAAGGAGTGCATACTAGAAAGCATTCACATGAGTTAAATCTCATCTTCAACATTGCCAGCGGGGGCACAATTAGTTTTTATTCAGTAAAAATATAGATATTTACAGCCTTGTGTTGATTACCACAAACGCAATGAGTTCGTGAGAAAAGCATTTTTTCAGTTACCTTTGAATCCTGACCTCCTGACCCAGGTGCGAGATATCTAGCCATTTACCAAACTGCATACAAAAGGGTTTACAATCCTGGGGACAAATGGAAGATTTACCCCAAACCAGACACAACTATTTGTATTGCGTTGGGATGTCCTCTGGGCTCTGCAATGGCCCCTGTGACTTTCCAGGCATTTGTAAACTGCAACTTTCAAGTAATTTCAAGTGCATATGCCTTGTGTATTTGGAAGACATTTAGGTGTATTACTGCTTCTTGTCTCACACATCACTCATGTACTAGAAGCCTTTTTTAGCCTGTTCCTAAATTGTTTTTATGGAAAAGTGCCACATCCATACAAGCCACATAGAGTTATTGTGTTATATAAAAACAACCAATGGCATTTTTGCAGGAAGTTGTGGACTGGCAGAGATCGATCTCCAACAAAGACATCCAAAGTTTCCTCAGATTTGTGAACTACTAGAGTTAGTTCGTTTATATCTGAATTTCTGCGCTGAGGCTTCCTTTGGCTACCCTTACCAAGGAGCAGACAGATGTACCCGCATCCTGTTTTAGTTCTAAGTTTGAGGTAGAAGGCAGGCAGTTTCCACTCAAATCCTGCTCTCCCAACAGATTCTGCCCCTGGAGCTTTGTTAGGATCACTTATCTATGCTTTATGAGAAAGGAAAGAACAATAGAGAAGATGGGGCAACCCGTCTTCATTGGTGACTGGTAAGGGATGAGGTCAATTCGAGGCTTCCTGCAACTATGTATCAACTGGAAAAATTACCCTGAGTTAGACCAATATCGTGCACAAAGTATCAGGGAAGTGGATACATAATAAAGAATATGGGTTATTTTACCACTGTGCGTCTACAACCTGGGACGAACCCCATGGATTACTGAAGACCTTCTGAAACTCAAGCTTTGCTGGCTTACACCTAAAGTTTGGAACATATACACAGCACAAACCAACCAGCCTTCTCAAAAGGGGAGGAAGGACCAGGAAGGCTGGGCGAAGTGGAAATTGTGAGGCACCGATGAGGGAAGCAAAATAGCAAATGTGAGGGAACGCAAAGCTGGTGAATGAACTATAGCGAAAAATTGGTGCCACAACAACCCAAACACAATGTTGCCAGGCACCACGTTCATGGATCTCACTGTCTTCATTCTACCATGGCCAAACGTGACCCAGAACTATCGTGTGGGGTACATTACGTAAGGGGTAAGCTGTCCTGGAACTGGCGCACACTATTTTTCAATACTCGCCACTGGCCTGTTCTCCAGAGTTTCCACTCTTGGAAATAAAGTATTTTTCTCACAGTTTTCTTGGTGTTATTTGTTGGTAGGCTTCTTGTTTTACCTTTTTCATATGTAGCTATTTGTATTTGCCACCTGCTCTTTCTATTTATTGGTGCCATTTGTATCTGATCTCCCTGAATTCTAACACAAGAGGAAAGAGTTAAACCTTGCCAAGATTGTTGCCCCTTGAGAAAGCTCCGCTGATCACAACTGAACTGGAGCAGCTCTTCCAAATTCTAGGGACCATTTAGTGATCACAAGTGGGTTTGGAGGAAGCAGGGGGACAAACTCTGAATACCACATAGTGACAGAAATAGAGGTGAGCAGCACCCATGACCCCTACAAACACCATTACCTGGCACTGCTCAGAGCCCGATACTGACCTCCGACCAGACTTACTGGAATTCAAAGGTACAGCAGCATGTTATAAAGTCACTAGGACCATGGGACAACATCAGTGTACTAGGCCCCTCCCCCTGGTGAATATCTACTCAGAATGGGTCCTGTGTTGGACTTCAATTGGCCACATGCCGCTACCCAGCCTTGAGAGGCCTTACTAGGGACATCATTATGGGAGGAGGCTGGTCTTAACAAAACGCATAGAGATGGTTACCTCAGCGATATGATGCTGACCTGATGCACCAGATGAGGATACATTAAACCTGATCTTGTGGTCCACAACCCGCTACCTATTCGTGGAGCAGGTGGAAGAGACAATTGAGCAAGGACATCAGGATAGAGAAGCCTGTGAGTAACGTATTAACATTCTCTTTGTGGACCTTGACTACCAGCCACTGCAATGGGTGACCAGCAGATGTAAGACATTCTTGTAATAGCTGCTTTGCATTCTCTGAAGACTAAATGATCACTATAATTTCCTGTCATTTACAGAGAAACTGATATAAAGAGGTTGGCACCTGAGGGCATATATGACTGGCAACTCCACCCACCTGTTTAGTGGCTACTCCGTCCATCTGACCAACTCTACTGACATGACCAAAATAGCCAGATGTTTGTATGCTACTGGTACAGAATAGAGTCTGGTGTGCCTTTCAGGTACACCTGTGATGGCAGAAAGAGTGGCGTGGCAGTCCTTTGATGCTCAGGGCAAGGGAGGACACTGGGCCATGTAGATTCAAGGTCGAATGAATAACTCCCTCCTGAAAAGATACCACTGGCACTCCATGTCACATTGACTCATCAACCTGCTCAGATCTCCTGAAGACACTGCGCCATATGCAGAATAAGAACTGCTGGGATCCCTTTGAAAGGTGTGGTTGTCAATGTGAATTGATGCCCTGTGCTACCTGGGTTGCACGCCTGTCAATCGGTTCGCTTTAAATCCATGTCTACCAGCCGCCCAGTTCTCCATCTCATATTCTCTCAAGCACTCAATAACACCCATGGTGGCACAATACAGGATCCCGCAATGGTTTTGGACACCACATGTGAGATGATCCTAAAAGGGATCTCAATCATAGGTTCTGCTATGGCCAGGTTTGACCCTACGGTACATATAAGGCCTGCGGAGGTGAAATCCATAGGAAAAGACCTGCCTGCCTTCAACAACCAGCTCAACTCAGCCTAAAAGAAATTAGTCAAGCAGACATGGCAAGACCCCTAACTGGATGCAAGATATTTGGGGGGAAATGTATTGAGGTTTTGCTTTGCCCTTGCGCCACGCAAGGGGGTGCAAGGGCGACGCAAAACCCGAGAGAGATTTATCAAGCCACGCAAGGCCACCCTGCATGGCTCTGCATGGCTTGGTAAATCTGGAGTAACGCACGGCAGAGCAAATTGCAGTCTTGCGTTAGCCTGTCCCAGGGAGGAGTTCCGTGGGTGGAGCATGGGTGTTCCCAAGCATCAACCCATGGATTTCAGCGCATTCCATGATTTACAATTACTGGAAGACCCAGATTAGGCGCAACATGGAGAAATATGTTTATTTCTCTTCGTTGTTTCCTCTTTCTATCTTTCTATGTGTGCTGCATTCTACAGCACACATAGAAAGAGGAATATACCTCAGACAATTGTTTTTGTGCAAGAAGATACCCCCTCCCTGCACAAAAAGAGTCTTGACTGCAATGCAGGCACCCTTGCACCATGGTGTAAGGGTGCCTATATTGGCGCTAGGCAACAGTTTGTGTGCCAGTGCAGGCAGAGAATGCACAGTGTAATGTTAAATACAGCACATTAGTGCCCTCTTCCTTTTACGCAGAGAAGTGCAGCAAGGTGGTTTGCTGCGTTACGTTGCATGAATTGTGGATACAATTGACCCTGGGTACTTAAAATCTAGTCATTGACCTTAAGTACTGCGCCAGGCAAGCAAATATTTGCCTTTATGTTGAAAACTAAAACGGCGATATGATTAAGCATTCACTAAAGACATGAATTCTCGGAGCGCTAGGTGGCGCCTGACCGGCATGGACGCCTTTCCGTGAGGCTCCCGACGCCGGTCCCCGCAAATCCGTTGGACTCCCCCCTGGACTGCCCTGGCCGGCCCGCTCTGGGCGCTGGGGTGTGTGCCCCACGTCTGCTCCTGGGGCGCTGTGATCACCAGGGGCCTCCCTAGACGACGCGAAGCCCGGCCGGCGGCGGACGGTGGCGGCTGCGCAGCGCCCACGAGGGGCGCAGGCCTGACCCGGCCGGAGACGAGGACGCGGCGGCCGCGAGGCTGCCGCGGGTGCTGTGGGTACCGGCTGGGCCCTGTCCTGCTTCGCTGCTGCAGTCCGGAGCCCCTGGAGTGCTGTGACAGGCCCCCCCGTGCGGATTCTGCTGGCAGATTAGGCGGTGAGTGCGGTGGCGTGGGATCGTTTCACCGGGGCGGCTGCGGGGGCAGGTGCGGAGGGGAGACCCCCCCATCGGGCCGTGCGTCGGCGGCCGGGGGACCCGGACCCCTGCCCCCCCCCTTTTCTCTCCTGCTTCGCTGCTGCGGTCCGGAGCCCCTGGAGTGCTGTGACGAGCCCCCCCATGTGGAGTCTGCTGGAGGATTAGGCGGTGAGTGCGGCGGCGTGGGACCGTTTCACCAGGGCGGCTGCGGGGGTCGGGTGCGGAGGGGAGACCCCCCCCATCGGGCCGTGCGTCGGCGGCCGGGGGGCCCGTACCCCTGCCCCCCCCCTTCTCTCTCCCTTCTCCGCCTGGTTGCGGCGCGGACCCTGCCCCTTCGTTCCGAGACTGGCTGCTGGTTCCGGGTGTGGGGGGGCCCTCCTTGACTCGGGCCGCACATCGGCGGTCGGGGGGTGTCGGTGCTGTTTCCCCCCCCCCCTCATCGTTTGGGGCCCCAGCCGAAGATATCCGACAGGCGGCACTGTGCCCCCCCCTGGGGGTGGCAGGGAGATCGCACTGGCGAGGCGTCTCCTTGGAGAGGGGGGCTGTGCACAGGAGTGGTGGCCCTGGCGACTACCGGCTGCGGGGCTCTTGAGGGACGATCCGCTGGCCTGGGACTGTGAACTGCATTGCTGGACCTCGCCTTGCTGGAGGAGGCCTACGGACGCGACTGCGGTGGGGGATTGCACCGGCTGTCCCGCTGCGGAGCTCATCAGGGATTAACCGCTGGGGCTGGTGGTGCCGGGCCCTTTCCGACCGCGGGTTCCCCCCGCTGACCCCCTGCTGGTCCCACGTCAGCCCGAGCACCCGCCGACATCCTGCTGGTGTATCTCCAGTCCGTTGCCCTGCATCGCGGACTGCCGCCCCAGAAATGGGTAAAGACAAAGCCAATAAGCCGGCGTCCGGGGCCACCCAAACCAGGATGGACAAATTCACAACCTCCGACAAGGGGTCCGGCTCCGCGGCCGAGCTGGCCCCGGCCCCCGCTACAGACCTTGCTGCCATCCTGCAGGCCATCAACTCCTCCCGCGCCTCCCTCGAGGGCATGGTGGGAGAGGTCAAGGTGGACGTTGCTCTTCTCCGGCAGGATCTGCGGAATGCCACCGCCCGCATTTCAGAAGCTGAGTCCCGGATATCCACTGCTGAAGATGACATCCGCCACCTACAAGACCAGGTTCGGGAGCTGACCACCCACTCTAAGGAACTACACCGCCGGGTCGAGGATGCAGAAAACCGTGCTCGGCGCAGCAACCTGCGCTTAGTGGGATTTCCGGAGGGAGTCGAGTCGGGCCGAGCGGACGATTTCATGGAG
Source organism: Triturus cristatus (assembly GCF_964204655.1). NCBI lineage: Eukaryota > Metazoa > Chordata > Amphibia > Caudata > Salamandridae > Triturus > Triturus cristatus. The sequence continues at coordinate 588,737,250 of NC_140589.1, forward strand.
CGCTGGTTCCGGTCCTGGATGCCGGTGGATAGCCTATCTACTTCTTTCGTGGTGGAGAGAGCCCATCGCTCCCTGGCCCCCAGGCCCCCAGGCGCGCCCCCCCGGCCGTTCATCCTTAAGCTCTTGAACTTCCGCGACCGGGCCATTCTCCGAGAGGCCCGCTGCAAGGACACCCTCCACTATCAGAACCACAAAATCATGATATTCCCGGACTACACCCGCGAAGTCCAAGAGCTGCGCCGCTCCTACACTGAAGTGAAACAAAAGCTGCGCTCCCTGGGACTCCAATACCAGCTCCAGTTCCCGGCCCGCCTCCGGGTCGTCTTCCAGCACAAGATTCTGTTCTTCGATACCCCGCGGGCAGCCTGGACCTGGTTGACAGAGGAGCACTCCCTGCAACGCTGTGGGCACGGATCGCCTACGGGTACGCGGGGGGGACGAGGGAGGCCCCGGACATCGAAGACCCGTTGGAGGCACCGCACATTACCCCGGGAGCGCACAACGGGGGAGGCGATCACCACGCGCTCTGGGGGACGGCCACGCCGGGGATCAAGAACCTCTTCTGCTTCCTCGGCCGCACACGCCAGTCCTGTGGCAGATGGGCGGCGGGCCGTGTCACCCCGGCTCACGGGCCCCGCAGCCCAACCGGCCGCGTTGGTGGACACTTCGGACCTCTCTCGCAGCCCTAACATTTGACTTTCTTTGCCTTTTTTGGGGGGGGGTGGGGGTTGCCTGGGCGGGGGGTGGAACGCTCCGCTGTCAGTGTTGCTCTTGGCCAGGGCAGGTAAATCAGGCTTGACTTTCGATGTATCAGGGGTCCACTAGCGCTCAAGCCCAAGCGTTTTAGCTTGGTGGTCCTTCCATTTGGTTCGGGCGACAGATGCTTCCGTTTTCGAAGTATAGGGTGGGGGGTTGGGGTTGGTTTGGGGTTGTTTCTTCCTCGTTGGGGAGATTTTGTTGGTGGGGGATGACTCCCTCTTATCTGTTGTGCTAAGGTATCATGTACTGTTTGATCTGCTCTCTCGCCCGATGTTCCACTGTCCTTCCTCTCTAGGGGCCTGCTCAGACGTGCCTCCACTGGCCCCCTCTTCTGTCCTAGACTATGGATGACCCACCTGTCCCTAGGGCCGCCATGCGCATACTATCCTGGAAAGTCAATGGTCTTCTGGACCGCTTTAAACGCATGGCGGTCCTCAAATATGCACAACGTGCAGAGATTGATGTGCTCCTCCTCCAGGAGACTCACCTGTTGGGTAACAACTGCCCCTTCCTTGGCCGTTACGGTTATGACAGGGTATGGCATTCAGGTTTTGCACGGGGATCCCGAGGGGTGGCCATTTTGCTTCGCAAGTCCTTCCCCTTTGTCCTGACCCGGGTGCTTTTGGACCCCCAGGGTATGGTAGTGGTGGTATGTGGCACTCTGGAGGGGCGACCCCTTACCCTGATGTCCCTCTACGCGGCGCCGTCCCTCCTGCCGTCGGCCCTCTCCCACGCGGCGGGTATCCTCCCGACACTCCCGGCGGGTTCCCTCATTCTCGGCGGGGACTTCAACGCTGTCTACTCGCCCCACTTGGACTCGACGGGTCCGGTCTCCCTGACCCGCGTCGCCCGTGCAAAACAGCTCTCTTCCTGGGCTGAATCACATGGTTCCTCCACGACAAGGGTTTTCGGAAGGCGGTCGGGGGCGAGATAGTCGATTATTACTCTCACAATGAGGGCTCTGTCATCTCCCCTGCCGTCCTATGGAAGGCCGGCAAGGCGACTGTTCGGGGCGCCGCTAAAGGGCATCTGCAACGCCAACGGCGGACTCAATCCCAGAAGCTCGCGGAATGCGAGGCCCAAGCCTTGGAACTGGAGCGCAGTCTGGGGGACTTGGATGATGCCGCACGGTCTCGTCGCTTGGCCTTCCTGCGGGACGAGATTCGCCTACACTCCCTGGAGGCGGCGAAGATTCTATGGCGCTCCTCGGTGGCCCGGGTGTACGGCTGGGGAGACAAAAACGGCACTCTTCTCCACCGTCTGGCGACCTATCCCCGGGCGGGCAGGATCATTCCAGCCGTCGCGGACCCTGCGGGTGGCGTCCACACGGCCTCGGTGGCGATAGCCCAGGCGTTCGCTGACTATTATTCCCAGCTGTACCGTCTCCGGCCGTCCACGCTCTCCCTAGAGGAGTTGCTGGGGACGAACGGGGCGACGCTTGCGCGGCTGCAGCCTGAGGTTTCTGAGACCCTTGATTCGCCGATCGAGCTGAAGGAGATTGAAGAGGCGATCGGCCGCCTGGCACCTGGGAAGACCCCGGGACCCGACGGGTTCCCCCAGGAGTATTACGCTCACTATCGTGAGACTCTGGCCCCGAGGCTTCGGGACCTCTTTGCGGCCGTGGTGGAGACGGGCTCGTTCCGGCCCGAAACGGACACAGCAACCATAGTTGCCCTCCCCAAGACACAGCCTCCCTCGCGGTCCTGCTCCGACTACCGGCCGATATCCCTTATCAACACCGAACTCAAAATCTATGCTACGGTCTTGGCGCAGCGGTTGCGCCCATCGCTCGCCTCCCTGGTCCACCCGGATCAATGTGGCTTTATGCCGGAACGGGGGACCAGACACTGCCTGCGGCGCCTATACCTCGCGATGGCGCACCGCGGCCGCCTTTCCCCCTATCTGGCCATCCTCTTGGTCAACTTTGAAAAGGCCTTCGACTCCGTGGGATGGGCTTACTTAGGTGACGTCCTGGAGCGTATGGGCTTCGGTCCCCGGTTCCGTGCCATGGTAGCGGTCCTGTATGCGCACCCGCGGGCCCGTGTGTTGGTCAATGGGGCTCTATCTCGCCCGTTTCCTATAGGTCGGGGGATGCGCCAGGGATGTTCGCTCTCGCCCCTCCTTTTCGCTCTGGCCATGGAACCCCTGGCGGTGCTGATTCGCGCGGATCCCGTTCTTCGCGGGTGGGAATGGCCAGAGGTGGCCCCCGATAAGATCGCCCTATACGCGGACGATGTCCTCCTTTATCTTTCGGACCCAGCGACCTCGCGGCCCCAGGTCCGCCGGATCCTCCATCGGTTTGGCCAAGCGTCGGGTCTTCATCTGAACCCCAAAAAATCTGTTCTGGTCCCGCTACACCCGTCGCGGGAATGTTTTGACTGGCAATCGGATATTCCCCTCCGGAGACTCTCCTTTAAGTACCTGGGGATCTGGGTCACCCTCCTTCCGGAACTCTGCTGGGCCCTCAATGTGGCTCCAGTAGTCAACAAAACCAGATCAGATATGCTCCGGTGGCAGTCCCTCCCATTGAATCCGCTAGGGAGAGTCGCTTTATATAAGATGATGATCCTCCCCAAGTTTCTCTACATGCTACAAAACACTCCATGCCCTTTTCCGTGCCCGTGGTTTCGAGACCTGGATAAGATGGTGACCAAATTCCTCTGGGGCGGCGGTAGGCCTCGGCTGGCCTTGGATCGCTGCAGGGTCCCCTCCTATGACGGCGGCCTGAGCATGACCAACCTCTACCTTTATTATCTGGCCACCCAGCTGCTGGTGATCCATGACTGGTTCTCGGGAGGCTGGGGCGACCCGGCTTATCGACTCGAGGTGCACTGCCTCGGGTTCTCCTCCATCCAAAACATGCTCTATGGCACACCGATCCCCCTGTCACTCCCCGACGTCATGCAGGCTCCCTTTCTCGCGTGGCGCGCGGCCTTGCGGCACACCAGATGGTCGGGGACGTCCACGCAACTCACTCCGCTTTGGCACGGGACATGGCTGCGGGAGGTGGTGGGACTAGCGGGCTTTCGGCAGTGGGATCTTCTTGGTATCTCCTGTCTGGGCGATTTATGGCGTGGGAGCCGCATGTGTTCCTTCCAGGAGCTTCAGACCCGCTTCTCGCTGCAGTCCTCTCAATTCTACCGCTACCTTCAATTGCGCCACGCGGTCCGGGCTCACGTCCCTCTAGACTCCAGACTGCCTTCCCATAGCCCACCTGAGGCTCAGGTGATGTTGGGGTATCTGGGGAAGGGGGGTATATCCCATATTTATAAATCCCTGGTTAACAATACCCCGGTGGACTGGAGCAGGCTCAAACAGCGATGGGAGGCCTGGGTGAGACCCCTGGATGAAGCGGACTGGAGGGACGCCCTTATGGGCCCTCGGTCGCTTACCACCTCCGCTAGGCTGCGGCTCATCCAAATCTATTACCTCCACACTGCCTATTTGACTCCGGACCGCCTGTATCGTGCAGGCCTCCGTGTGGACGCCTCCTGCACTCGTTGTGGGGTGGCTCCGGCGGACTTTTTCCATATGGTGTGGTCTTGTTCCCGTCTGGAGGACTACTGGGCAGCGATTGAAGCTGAGCTAGCGGAGGTCATGGGCTGGGAGGTTCCCCACGAGCCTAGAATGGCCCTGCTGGGCATCATGGACGGGATGGACGGGTCCCGTAACGAGAAGTACTTCCTCGCCACTGCCCTTATGGTGGCCAAGAGAGATATAGCGGCAGTGTGGTCACAGCCGGACCCGCCCAGAGTGGCTACCTGGAGTAGAGGGGTGGATTGGTGTGCGGCCCAGGAGCGGTCGCTATACGCTGCACGGGGCTGCCCCAAAAAATTCCGCAAGATATGGGGGAAATGGCTGGGGGGCCTGTGTTGAAGGGTGGGGGCGCTGAGGGTGGGGACGGAGGATGGGGGAGGAAGGGAGGGTCTTTGCAATTGTTTATTGATGCTTCCCCGATTGAAGTTACTGATGCCTTGCTCAATGCACTGATGTATATCATTCTTGATATTGTTCTTTATGCCGCAAAACACAATAAAAATTTGTTTATCAAAAAAAAAAAGACATGAATTCTCTCTAGTTAAAACATGTTTTCCGTCTTATGTTGCCTAATGTCCGGACTCCATTTTGTACTGTCATGTCTCCACGTGCTCAGCACGAGAAGAGTCCTATCTTCGTGTTAGTTGCTCTTGTAATCTGCCTAGTAACAGTCTATAAATAGTTCCTTTGTCCGTCTGGCGCATGTCCAGACTTGACCACATCTGTTATCAGTTAGTCCTTGCTTGACCATGTTTTCGCGGGCTTAGGAGTGCGTTAACTCCGCCCACATATTGATTCTGTATCGAAAATGACCATAAAAGGTAATGAATTTTGCTTCATGTTGTATCCACCCACTTATGAGCCCCTCTGTTGTGTATAAAAGGGGACTGTGTACGCAAGTTCTTTGTGCTACTCTATGCAATACTGAAGAGTGTTGTATAGAATGTAGGACCACCCTTAAGGGTTAATAAACTCTGTCTTTGTATTTTGCAGTTTCCGTGCCAACTTCCTTCTAGCTTTTGTTACAGGAGAGCGAACCCTTGTATTCTGCGGGCCTAGCTGGGGCCTGTATTCATCAATTGGCGCCCGTCACGTGGGGCTCATCGGCGACTCGAATGCTCGAAGGACTGGTCGTGACGAAGGTGAGGAATTTTGCCGGGGATGTGATCACTGCCAGTGGCGTTTTAGTCCTGGCATTCCGAGGTTTTCTTCCTTCCCTTCCGAACTGACCTTCTGGGTGGCGCCGGTCCTCGACTGAGACCTCTTCTGTCGGTTTTGCCGTGACAGCCGTTTGGGCGAATTTTGGAACTTGGCAGTTGGAATCTGGACACTCTTGATTGGTAAGAACCGTTGTACGGTACTTGCTCCGAGTTTTGAAGCCTGGGTTGGCTATTTGAGTTTGATTTGTGATGACCGGTCATATCTTGTATTGATTACTGTGAGAATATATGCGTTGCAACACATATAGGCAGGTAATGTGGAGATATTTCTCCGGAGTTGTGTAAATTTGAACGGCGCAAAGTTTAAGTGCCATTTTTTTGATAATACTGCATATTTTGCATTATTTTTGAGCATGCCTGCTTTTAGCGCACTCCGTAAGTGGTGCTGCTGTTTCGGAAACCGGTTGAACCTCGAGGAATCTGCTCCAGCCCCCCCAGAGGGGACTCCTAATAGGGATATGTATGTGAAGCATGGTCTTTTTTCTATAATGTACAGCACAGTATGGAGGAAATACACCAAAAAGGATCCTGAGTTGCGCTGGCCTTTGTATGGATCGTTTGATATGCGTAAGATTGAGTATGTGGAACAGTGTATGTGTAAACGGCGTGCTCGGCAAGACATGTTTGAATGTGTATGGTTATGGGTGAAGGAAGTGCGTGAGCGAGAGAAACGTGAGAAAGCGCTGTTTGATAAAGAGCAATGGAAAAATGATCATGTGCGAGCACAGGAAGCGAAGCGTCGGGAGGAAAGAGAACTGGCGGAGAGACAAGAGAAAGAGCGTAGGTTGCAAGTCTCGGGCCAATATGCTGTCCGCCAGCCACTTTATCCTGTCCTTACTAATCTTGAAGATGATTTTTATTTATTAGATCGTTCTCCGCCCCCTTATGTTGGCGCGTCCGCCCCGAGATCACAGGAGTCTGGATTGGTTTCGGATAAGGTAGACACACGGTCTATGTTATCAGTTGAGCGTATGGGTGAGCTTCGGAAAATTTCTCTTCGTGCACTTAAGGGCAAGTTATCCCTTGCTGAATTGTTGGACTCTTTGGAAAAGTGGCGGGATAGAGAGAAGTTGTATTTTCTGGAAACCTTTTCTGATGAAGTGATTACTGCCTTTCGGAAATACTCAGAAGTTTTTGAGCCTGATGATGTAGTATTAGATGCTAAAGCATTACGTAACGGTGTTTTTTCTCCCTCTAAGGCGCCTGATGCGGTCCGACGGCTGTTTGAATTGCGGGACGCGGCGAGTGACCTTAAAGAGAGAGCGCGCCTAAAGGCAGGGGAGGAGGAGCAGTCGGATCCACGTATCGGCGATGACCAATCATCTACCTCCCACTCAGATAAGAGCGAACTAGTGCATGCTAAACCGATGCGAGAGGCGGCACCTTTGTATGTTCCTCCTAAAGGAGCGGGAACTAGTTCGGATATTACTTCCGCCGATGCTAAGGGATATTTTGTGTATAATTGGGTCTATACTCCCTGGCATGGGGCTGATGTTATGGCATTAAAGAATGCATTGCCTGACCCCGCAAGAATCCAGCGGCCTTTTATGAAGAGGTCGAAGGGGCCTTGAATTCTTGTACTATGACTTTAGCAGATATAGACTTGTTCTTTGGGCTCATTTTACCACCGGATATGTGGAGATCTGTGCGGGAGGTGGATGATCAAGCCGCTTTTAAGGCAAAATGGTCTGAGATTGAGGATGAGGATAGGGAGAGAAAACCCGCGCAAAAACCACCGCGGATTATTTTAGATCTTCCTGCTGCTATCTTGACCAAGTTGAAAACGATTATTCCCCCTAAAAAGATTGACTGGAATATGTTAGCATCGTGTAAACAGAAGGTTGATGAATCAGTCTCAGATTTCTTTACACGCTTTGAGGAGACATTTCATGATTTCAGCGGGCAGTCACTTACGGATGACACGGGTCGACATCTTTTTGTGGATAAATATGTGGCGAATTTATTACCGGGAATAGCAGCTCGTTTAAAAGCGAGTGAAAGTTCTTGGTCCACCTCGTCTCCGGCATCCCTCCTGACTATGGCTCAGTATTATGAGCGTCAGGAACATGAAGCGAAGGGGAATGAGGAGAAAAAAGTGAAAGATTTGAAAACTAAGGTGATGTTAGCACAAGTATATGGTCCGCCTCGTCGGGGTGTAGAAAGAGGTAGGGGAGGATTCTATGGTCCCCCTTCGGGTCGGTCAGATGTAAATAGAAATCAATGTGCGTATTGTAAACAGTCGGGTCATTGGGCCAGAGATTGTCCGGTGTTGTATGCATCTCGTCAGGGACGTGGTCAGGGACCACCGAGAGGTAGAGGGGGCTTTTCGAATTTCAGAGGGAACTCTAATGATCGCGCTCGCTTTGACCCTAACGCACAGCAACGAGATAGACCCAATGTATTTGATCGGCAAAATCAGTATCAGATGTCTGGGACTGACCGCTCTGGGTACCATGATTCGCAGCATGCATAGGAATGCGTTGGATGGGGGTTAGAATCAGTTGAAGTGCCAGTTGATCAGAAGAGTCCTTATGTTTTAGCAACTGTTTTGGGTTCTACTGATCGGTTCCTAGTTGATACAGGAGCTACTCGCAGTGCACTGTCCAAATAATTGGTTCCGAGGGCTCCCCCATCTGGCTTAATGGTTACATCGGTAGGGTTTGATGGTACACTCTCTCGAAGCCCTCTTTCCCGACCTCTTGCGTTCCATGTTGACAACCTTTCTGCGTCCTGTCCGTTTTTGCTTGCCCCGAACACGCCCGACAACATTATGGGTCTTGATATGCTCAAGTACTTCAGAGCAACGATCTGCTGCTCCCCTACTGGAGTACGTGTGATATTAAACGATAATCACCCGATGACAGACCGGATGTGTGTGGTTGCGGAGGATACTGCGTTAGCTTCCCTCTCTCGTTCTTTGTGGGCCACTTCGGATACTGATGTGGGACAGATGGTGATTCCGCCTGTCCACATTAGTGTCCAGGAGGGTGCGGTGTTACCGCGCCTCCCTCAGTATCGTATTTCCCAGGAGGGGGGGGGAGGCGCTCATACAGATTGTGCAGGATTTGATTAAGGTGGGAGTAGTGGAAGAAGTTCCCTATAATGTTTGCAACAGTCCTATTTTACCCATTTTGAAGAAAGATACGGATACCAGGGTTTATAGGTTTATCATTGATTTACAGGAAGTGAACAAGATTGTGATACCTCAGTATCCAGTGGTTTCTGATATCACGACGTTACTCACGTTGGTCCCGCCAACGGCGACCACGTTTTCAGTTATTGATTTGAAAAATGCCTTCTTTTCGATCCCTATTCACCCTGATAGCCGATACCTTTTCGGTTTTACTCTGAATAATAGGTCTTATAGATTTTGTAGAGTCCCCCAGGGCTATACAGAAAGCCCTAGCATTTACAGTCAAGCATTGAAACGACAATTGGATTCCTTTGTTCTGCCCGAGGGTGTCGCCCTTATACAATATGTCGATGACATCTTGTTGGCGGCCGACACTCCGGAGCTGTGTGAGAAGAGTACGTTATCCTTGCTTTCCTTTTTGGCATCTCACAATCACAAAGTGTCGAAGAAGAAATTGCAATTCTGTAGACCAAAGGTGACTTATTTGGGTCACCTTTTGTCTAAGGAGGGGCGTGCACTCACACCAGATCGTATTCAAGCAATTTTGGACACGCCAGTGCCTTCCACACAGAAGGATGTGCGTGCATTTTTGGGTCTTGCTGCTTTTTGTAGGCAATGGATATTGGGATTTTCACACATAGCTAAACCATTGTTAGCCCTTTTGACAAAAGACACACCAATTCCTCTTCCCTGGTCAAATGAGTGTGAAATTGCCTTCCAGCAATTGCGACAGGCCCTTTGTTCAGCACCAGTGTTAGGTACCCCTGATTATACGAAGCCCTTTTCACTGTATGTGCATGAGAAAGATGGATGTGCATTATCAGTTTTAGTGCAGATGCACGGCGACAAGCAGCACCCTTGTGCATATTTTTCGGCTGTACTTGATCCTGTTGCCCGAGCATTGCCTGGTTGTTTTCGCTCGGTTGCGGCGACAGCTGTGTCAATACGTCAGAGTAAGGGAATTGTGTTATCTCACAAACTGTTGGTATTAGTTCCCCATGCTGTTGATGCCCTGCTTAATCAGACAAAGACGCAGCATTTGACCAGTGCTCGTTTAACGGGATATGAGTTGACGCTTTTGGCTCCTCATATTACGTTAAAGAGATGTGCAACGTTAAATCCGGCCACATTGTTGCCGTTCCCGGAAACTCAGTCTGAAGCACGAAAAGCACATGACTGTATTCTTGTGACTGAGGAACAGACAAAGGATCGTATTGATCTCCAGGATACGCCCTTTACAGATGTAGATGGAGAACTGTGGGTGGATGGATCATGCCTGAAGCTACCAGATGGTACGACTTCAGCAGCGTATGCAATTACCACATTGCAAACAATAGTGGAGACAGCACGCATACCGCAGAAATCAGCTCAAGCAGCGGAACTGATAGCATTAACACGAGCATGTGAGCTCAGTGCAGGATTGTGTGTGAATGTTTATACAGATAGCCGCTATGCCTTCGGAGTAGCGCACGATTTTGGCCTACTCTGGAAGGAGAGAGGGTTTTTAACGTCACATGGAGCACAGATAATGTACGGGGAGTTCGTTCACAACCTTTTGACTGCATTAACATATCCAAAGAAGATTGCTATAATTAAATGTAGTGCCCATAAGAAAGTGGTTGATAAAGTTGGAGAAGGGAATGCTTTAGCAGACCGGGTGGCACGAGAGACTGCGATGCAGCCTGGTGCTACTGCAATGTATGTTGTGAAGTCACAGGCAGAAAGATGGCACGATGCTAGGAGAGAAGTGCTGGAAATACAGAGGACCGCTTCCGATAAGGAACGGGAGCAATGGTCCAATGATGGAGAGTTGGATGATGAAGGGTGTTGGAGAAGTAAGCAGATGGATAAATGGAAGTTACCCACAGCCTTTGTACAACCTATGGTTCAAATGGCACATGGACTAGCGCATGTCGGAGCTTCCGCAATTGTTAAATTACTCACACGAGTTTGGGAGCATCCGGAGATCGCTAGTACGGCAAAGAGGGTAGTGCAGACTTGCATGATTTGCCTGAGGTATAACCCAGGAAAGGGTACACGAACTCCAGCAGGAGGATTTGCGACACCTACTGCACCCTTTGAGGTTTTGCAGATGGATTACATTCAGCTCGAGCGCTGTAACAATCTGAAGTATGTTCTAGTAGTGGTTTGTGCCTTCAGCAAATGGGTTGAGGCATACCCTACGAAAGATAATACTGCAATGACTACAGCCAAGATGCTATTGAAGGAGTTCTTCCCTCGATATGGTGTTTGCAGATTGTTGTGGAGTGATAACGGACCTCATTTTGTAGCAGACGTTATCAAGTATGTCCTGAAAGGCCTGGGAATTACCCAAAAATTTCATGCAGTGTTTCACCCTCAGTCTGCGGGATTGGTCGAGAAATATAATGGTACTCTGAAGCTTAAGATCGCGAAGATTCAAGCTTCGACTTCTTTGACTTGGCCAGACGCTTTACCGCTGGCATTATTGTCAATTAGATCGATACCGCATTCTCGGACCGGTCTCACACCTTACGAGATCGTGTTTGGACGCCCAATGAATATTTGGGGTCCACCAAAACCGAGGTCAGTGTATGATGTACCATGTGTAATGATGAATGATTATCTGGCACAGTTAACGGATAATTTGGTTTCTATTCATCAACAGGTTCGAGAAGCGCTCCCTGATCGGTCCACAGGTGAAGGTCATAATCTCCGACCTGGAGACCAGGTTATGCTGAAAGTCTTCGAAAGGACGAACAGTCTGGAGCCGAGATGGGTTGGTCCTGAGCAAGTCTTGCTCGCGACGAGGACAGCTGTGCGGGTTTCTAATCGGAAGAACTGGATCCACTCCTTGCACTGTCGTAAAGTGCCGCCTGGATTGGTGGAGCCTGCTGTGTTGACCGACCATCGAGAAATCCTGACTGCGGAGAAAGGCCGTGCTGTGGAACCGAATGACACTGAGGAGCTCTTCCCGGACCAATCGATTCCTGGAGAAAGAAGATATCATCTCAGACCGAGGAAGTGATTTTTGTATCCAAAGACGTTGTCAGAACGGCCCTTGGGTTAGTGAAACGGAGAGCCAATGAGGCAAGGGGGGGGATCAGCCCTGCATTAGTGTAGTGACACCCGTCTTGGCCCGCTGGTGAAGAAATCAACGGCTGCCTAAGGGGAAGAGTTCTGACAACCTTTTAGTTTCAGGAAGATATTGACTTTTTACTACAAGATGGAGAAGAAGAAGATTCTTTGTGCGACAAGTTTTATTATTATTGTGGCTATTGTTGGTATAACCACATGGTTTGTTGAGGATGTGACTCCTGCCCGTGAGTTGCTTGTTTTGACCACTCCAGTGCCTGAGGAGCACTATTTTTATACCCTTCCGTATCAAGAATTGAAGCATCGTCAGTCTTATTTGAATAACACTTTCATCCAGATGTTGCATCATACCCATGTTGCTACAAATGCTACGAACTGTTGGATATGTGGTATGATGCCAGCTCATCAGAAGAAAGGAGGAACGCCATTCATACCTCTTCCTTTTTCTCATAATGTTAAACGGTAGCGGCAGTTTCAGTCGATAACCTTTCAAGTATTGCCCGGCGGTAATCGCCTCTCATACCATTCGATAATTTACCAATGAAAGAGGCAGGCGCCGGAGACTGGAAGGCAGGAAACAAAATTTTATTCCGTCGGAGCAGAACACATCAGATCAGACAGCAAGGTATCGTCTCTGAGGCCTGGCCTCTTATACACAGGTTTATGACTTTATTGCAGAGTTATCATACATGGCACATTCTTGAGATTGTCTTGGAACATGAAAGAACATCCTCGGAATCCCCACTTCGAGCTCGTTCCCACACATATCTACAGTGGAAGTCCCCACCCCATCCACAGTAGGAGATGGCTATCACACAGCTGGACATTCCGCCAATTCCCGGGGGTGTGTGCGACCGGCCGGGTCTCAGGGGGTAGGGGCTTTGATCTACTGTAATCCCTTTGATGTGGGGTGTTTCCCTTACAGTAGGGGCAATAAACTGCATCCGCAGGGCTAGGTGATGGCCTGGGATCGGTTCGGACAATGGGGCGCAGAGGAAGGGGGTTATCAAAGAGATGCATGACCATGTATGGGATGTCGGTCAGGCGTGGGATGTGGTTCCATGGCAGGGTCGCGCAGAAGGAGAGGGTTTATGGCCCGTGTATGAGAGAGCGGGGGTGGCCGGCGCGCGGGGGATGCTTGCAGCGCCAGGGGGACGCGCTGGCGATCGGCAATGAGCAGGGAGAGACCAGGGTGCCAAAAAATGGCTGCCGTGCGCTTTCCTGTGTGTCGTGCTGGGGAGAGACAAGATGGCGCAGATAATGTTCAGTTTGCAAGCTAAATTTCCACAGTCCTCCCTTTTAACATGTCTCGCCAGCTTGTCTAGTTCGGATCTATCCCCATAATACTACGAACTTCCATCTCATACAGAGCTTTCATTCGTTCCGCTTCAAAGTTCAAAGTCTTAGGGCAGATGCAGTTCATAAAAAGCGAACATAAAGGTGGCAGACACTGAATCCCCAAGCAGCATCCACATAGTATCACAATTGGTATTAGGATAAATGAAAACAGCCTCCATCCCCAACTTCTAATAGTGTCCCAAAACCAACTCCCCAGTGACCATTCTTCTTGCTCCTGATGAACCTCTGCGGAAAGTCTGTGGAGGTGTTCAATTGCTTTGTAGACTGAGGGTGAGTTATCCGGTACGTAGGTACAACAGCTGGACCCAATGATGCGGCATGCTCCTCCACGATCAGCCAGAACCACATCTAGAACGAGGCGGTTCTGAAGAGCCACTAGGTGGACGGCCTGGAGCTCGGCGGTGTTGTTGGCGAGGATGCCAGCCGTAATGTTCATCGCCGTTTCGACTGCCTGGGTTAAGTGGCGGATGGCATGGCTGTTTGCCATTGGACCCCAGAGCGGAATAAGACCTTTTACTGCGTCCATGAACTGTGCTCCGGTGGAGTCGGCTTGCACAATGTCTTTGGCAAGTTTCTGTCGGTGATGGTTTGCTGGAGCCAGATATGTCGGAGGAAGGACAAAGGCGATGTAGCAGGTGCCTCCCCAACCTTTCGGAAGCCAGGTGTAGGCCTTAGTACCACAGACGAAGTACATATTCGGGGAGGCAACAAAGGAGGGTGGATCAACTGAGTCCAATGTTCGGGTGATGAGGCAGGAGCTGTGGCCCACCAGCTGCGCCCCCAGGCCTTCGAGGCACACAAATCCAGTGATGTTGATGACGGATAGGGCCACTGTTAGGGTGGCGGCCGTCCGTTTCCGGAGGTAAGAGAAGGTGGGTCTGGCTGGGTTGTTGAACACTTGCATTTCAACTCGTTCTTTGGCAGGGATGTCCATGTGAAAGGAAGTGTTTGATCTCAGAGGACAGAAGGGGGCAGAAGGTCTTCCAGTTTTGTTCAGCCAGAACCCATGGTAGAAGTGTGACATAGTTCTGCCGGAAGTGGCATTGTCCTTGTAGCTTTCTTGCAGGAGGATTAGCCAGGCGAGGCAGGAACCATGGACAGAAAAAGGTGAAGGGATGAAAGGGATAGAGTGTCCAGTAGCATGTGGTAGCAATCCACAGATCCAGCAATTAGTGGCGTTGGCGGCAAGATTGTGTTGGTGGAGCAACTGCACAAAAGAGTTATTCCAGAACTCCTTACGCCTTTCTCGGAGTTGGGGTGAAAGTGAGATCAGATGGTGTTCTTTCATGGTGGTAGGTTGAACGGTGGTCAGACATGTCCTAGATATAATCAGATTTGCTGTTGATTTTACCGCTCGAGCTCTAATTGGCCACTCGGTCAGATTTGTTATAAATTCTCTTCTCCTTCGTCTGTCCAGAAAGGGTTCTGGACACTGCTAACTGATATAGATGGCAGTATATCTTTTAGATTCTCATTTTTATATTCCAATTCTTGTTCCTTTTGCGTATATCAGGCCATTTTTTTTGTTGACCCCTTGATTCTACTTGCCTGGTGTAGTGATCAAGTCCACTCAGTTGAGATGATTTAAAGAGGTTTATTAGAAGATGGTACAAGATCACAGGAAGATCAGAACAGGTACCAGATCAGGATCAGTTCAGGTCCAGAGGGAGACCCCACCAGGAGCAGCCATCAGGCAGCTCAGCCCAGTCAACTGTCATTACTCTCTGCAGATTCCCAACATTCTGACAGCATCATCATACTAACATTGCACTAGTGGTAGAATGGCATCGCATTAGCATAAGCAGGATATAACATATCCCCCTTTCTTATACGGGAAAACAACAAGCTAGAAACAGAAGAGGAGAACACGAGAAAGTGAAAGCAAAAGGATTGAACAAAAGCAAAGACCAACAATGAGAGAACATCCATCAAAAGAATAGCAGTGTGAGAACAACAATAGAAAGAAGAGCAACAAGAGGGAAATCAAGGAACAGAGAAGAAAGGAAATCAAACATAGAAACCATCCTCCCTTCTTACACAACAGAGAAGAAGAAAAAAACAACAACAACGTACGAGAAAAGGATAAAAGAAAGCACAAAAGACTTCCCCAAAACGCACCTACTGGCCAGAACAGGAATGAAATGGGGCTGAAAAAGGAAAACTACCTGAACACAGGGCTACAGGCTGCGACAAACCAGAGGAAGGAAAAACGACAGAAAAGCAAAGTAAAGTCCAGAATCCACAAGAGACACGAGAAGAAGAAAACAACAGAAGGAAAACAGTAAAGGAGAAAGAAACAAGGGATATGAGGAAAAGTATACAGCTAAACCTCACCCTTCAGAAACACCATCATCAATACAAAAATTTGCAAAATAATGTAAAGACAACAGTGCATAATAATAATAATTATTAACTATATGTGAGGTTCGGGAGGACTATAACCCGAAAACACGCCCTAGAAATATAAGGCAAAACAACAGTAACAGATGGGGCTAAGACCCGTATGAACATAGTCCTTGTCAAGTTGACATGATGTCAAAGAAACAACAAATATGGGTAGGAACCCATATGGTAAGAACAGTAAGTGTTTGGGTAAGAACCCGCACTAATGCAATAGGACTGTAACCTATACATGGGTACACCCTGTAGACGGGTACATTTGAAACCATAGCGGTAGAAACCCGCAAATTGACTAATGCAAAAGACTGTAACCTTCGCATAGACACACCCTGTAGACAGGTACATTAGAAAGCGTACGAGTAAGAACCTGCAAATTGATTAATCCGAAAGGACTGTAACCTTTGCATAGACGCACCCTATAGACGGGTACATTAGAAAGCGTACGGGTAAGAACCCGCAAATTGATTTATCCGAAAGGACTGTAACCTTTGCATTGACGCACCCGGTAGACAGGTACATTAGAAAGCGTACGTGTAAAAACCCGCAAATTGATTTATGCGAGATTACTGTAACCTTCGCATAATTTCCCTGAAACAACACAATCAAACATAACAAAGGGCAAGAGTAGTAAGATAATGCATCAACAGCGACATAGCAGTATGCATAAAATTAGAAATAAACAAACATTGTTACGTTTTGAAAATACTCCTAGCTTGAGTAAATCAGGTGTATACAGAGATAACCTTGCTGCCAACATAGATGTTACTGTGTGCGAGAAAATGTTACCAAAAAAACATGTACAAGTAAACATTTGAATCCCAACAAACTGCACCATAAAAGAAGTATAATGTTATAGTCACTGATGTGCCTGTCACCGAAATAACAGACAAGCGTGGGACAGATCGTGACACTTCATGAAGACATGCCTGAATAGGCATCAAGTAAATAAACACGGCAGTGAAACGATGAAACTAGCAGTAGATGAAAGTACTTGAAAACTTGAATGAAATCCACTTGTGTGTTCACACAGTCATAGACTCCATTTGTGCTGCTGAAAACAAAACAGACCAACGAGTGTTCAAATTGAAAATTAGAAAATGCTGCTGCACATGAAATAGATGGCCACTAGATGGCATGGTAGTATTAAGATTGAATTGAAAATAACAACCCACAATATTGGGCAAACCGAAACTGCACTCAAGTCACACTGAGTCATCAAGAATAAAAAACACTGTATATGACGTGAAAACATCGTCGCTCAGACAAACCTTCCCAACAGTGTTCAGAGAGTTCATGGAAAGACCGTCACAACCACACTATCAGTAATTGGTAGACAAAGCGTGAGAAATCCATATGCCGATGTAGAATAATCTTGAAAATACCTCGTAGATGAACATGACGCTTCTTCAACCTCACATGCAAATGCGCACAATGTTTTGAAACACTTGTCTCCTACTAACTAAAAGCAGGGGCGGTGGGTGAGATTTGAAAGTGGTGGGGCGCAAACGAATTAGCATACAGCACCGTAGCGAGCGAGCGCAGCGAGCGAGCCCGAACCCCAAAAGGGGGGTTTGGGGTGGTTACCCCCCCCAAGAAAATTTTGAAAAAAAAGAAGAAAAATCGTGCATTTTCAAGCAAATTTGAGAAAGCAGGAAGGTTAATAAAGCAATTGTGAAAGTGCAGTTATTACATTAATAGATGGCATAACATAGGTAGCTGCTTATTCAGTATTACCACAGAGCTTCATACATTCTGTCCTATTATGCTCAGGTGCTGAATTCAGACTATAAGACTCATGGAAATCTCAGCTCTAAGAGTAGAAGAAGTTGCACAGCAGTGTAATGGTTGCCAGGCTCGTTCCGCAGGAGCGTCAGGAACTTGAAGAAAAGTCCACAGTCTTCCCCTTCGGCCTTCCGACTCTATTAGAATAGACTCTAGAGTAACGAATGGCACGCAAGGGGAAAACAGGGAAACAAAACAAGGAAAGGCGGGGGAAGAAAAACAGTCTTACAACATACTGAATATTAGACTCTAGAGTAACGAATGGCAAGCAAGGGGAAAACAGGGAAACAAAACAAGGAAAGGCGGGGGAAGAAAAACAGTCTTACAATATACTGAATATAAAAGAGGCAGCGCAATGCGCTGTTACCGTGATTCTGGTTGAGCTGAACTTTGTACACACACTTCACATAGGTCCACGCAAGTACCCCAAATATAAATGGTATAAAGCAGTGTTTCCCAAACTGTGGTCCGCGGACCCCCAGGGGTCCGTGACACATTCCCAGGGGGTCCTCAGGCAGTAATTTTAAAAGCACATAAAAAGTTCCTTGTAGAATCAGCAGTTTTCCAGCAACAATAAAAGTGTCAAGATTACGTCGGTGATTAATGTACCTGCTGGAGAGAGATGAGAGTTGTGTCAAGTGGCAGCTTTGACTTATCTAATGTAGCACAGAGGGTTAATATGCCTACTGCAAAGAACGTGTACCATGCATTTTGAAAAACATTTTTTATGTGCCTAGGTTAGTGGGTTACTGCTTTAGTCACAGATTCTTTTGTTACTGTGCAGTTCATAAGTGACAATAGTAATCTAGCACAGTGACCTATAAACTGTCATCAAAGAGCTGCTTGCAAGCTGCATGATACAAGTTAGAAACATATGTTTGTTTCAAGTCTTTCATTATCCTAATCCTGCTAAAAAGGTTTATTTGGGTGGCAATACATTTTTATTGTTAAAGTCAATGCTAACCACTGTTATGTTCTGAATCCTGAGTTTGTGCTTCTCCAGACCAAGCACTCTTTAAAAATGCCTACCAGTATGAATAACATGTGAATCCTACACCCTGTAGTCGCA
The DNA here is from genome assembly GCF_964204655.1 of Triturus cristatus. Taxonomy (NCBI): domain Eukaryota; kingdom Metazoa; phylum Chordata; class Amphibia; order Caudata; family Salamandridae; genus Triturus; species Triturus cristatus. Next base: position 588,755,584 of record NC_140589.1, read on the forward strand.
TTTGCCTTATGTAACATTTTCTATACACTGATTTACACGTATGAATCATTGTCTCCATGGGGCAGATTTGCAAGAAAATTGACTGTGTGTGTCGCAAGCCATTTGGCTGCGCCGCACGGAGTCACTTTCGAAGCACAGGGATGCGACATATTTACAACAATATTTTGCATCTCTGTGCTTCCCCCTGTGCTGGCGCACAAACTGCTGCCATACGCCTGCACAGGCACATTTGCACCATGGTGCAAGGATGCCTGTGTCGTGGGGAGATTGTTTATGTGCAGGAAGTAACCCTTCCTGCATGTAAACAATCAGAAATGGCGTTTTTCAACTTCTAAGTGTGCTGCTTTAGCACACATAGAACGTGCAAAACGTCATTGTTTTACTGATTGTTTATGTGCAGGAAGGGACACCTTCCTGTACATAAACAATCACCAGAGGTAATATCCTGTTTCTATGCGTGCTGCAGAATGCAACATGCATAGAAAGAGGAGAAATTAATACATTTCTCCAAGTTGCCCCTCCCTACGCCTCCCCTGGGGTGGCGTAGCATTCAGACACATTTCCAGATTTACGATTCCTCGTAAATCTGGAAATGTGTCTGGTTCCATGGGTTATGCGTGGGAACACCCACAGCAACACTCATAGAACGTCCCTTTCACGTAAAGTGCTGTGTGCAATTGGGCCATATTTACAAGACCAGTAAAAGTCACGCAGGGTTGCTTTTCCTGCCTTGGAAATATGGGGCACTAAAATGCGTCACCGGTGCATCACTTTTTGTGACGCACCTGTGGCGCAAGGGGCTTGTAAATCTGCCCCTATATGTGTGTGATTTAAGGTGCTCTGACATCCTTCAATGGTATGAGAGATGTTATAAAACAAATTAAATACATGTGACAGAGGGGCTATGGAGAGATGAGAGGCACTGTTGGAGGAGGATAATATGGGAATCATTGAAGAACCCCAACAAAGATTGTCATATCCTGGTGCATAGTAAGGTCATCATTTACTACTCTTTATAAGCTGATACAATTCAATATATAATGATACATTTGTTGTAGACTGCACCATTGTTTCCTAAATTGTCTTGAGGGGAGAGCCTCCCAAAGCCCCCTTTGTAGTGGTCAGGCGCACTCACTGCACTAGGTGTGCACTGTATGGGGACTGGTCTGAAAACATTTGCCAGGGCTGCTTTGGGTTTCCAGTCTGGCCCTGGCAGGAGTCTCATACTGCGAAATAAAACCAACCATTTAAAAGTTAGTCATGGAGATGCAGCGCTAACCCTCCTGTTTTTTGCAAATTCTTTCAATATAAAATACTAAAATCCTTAGTAATTCGAGTATCCGTTTTGTGTGCACACGTGTGTTTATTGTTTTCGAATTACTGTTTTAATGTTTGAAATTTAAGTCATACAAATTGCTTGGGGGTCCCCGGCTTCCAGTGGTGGCTCAATTGGGGTCCTCAGGAGTAAACAGTTTGGGAACCACTGGTATAAAGGTTTTCGCAATTTGCCAAGGGGAAAGGTTTGATAGGCAACACAAGCAACGAATCGTTCACCCTGCGGGAGACAGGTCCGGCCAGTGAACAAAGGTGAGCAAATCTGTGTAGTCTCCAAATAGAACAAACACTACAAAACTTTTAAAAACAGAGATAACAATGCATTTCTTACCTCAATCAGAATTTTTTGTATTCAAACAAGTAGCAGCATTCACTTTTTGTAGATGAAATCCGCACGTCTCTCTTTCAGTGTAGCAAACTTGTCAATTACTTTCATGTTGAAGTCCGGTATCTTTTGGACTAGCTTGCTCTCTACAGATAGCATCGCCAAAGCATTTAGTCTTTCCTCTAGCATGGTGTTCCTGAGGAATGTCTTTATGCGCTTTAAGGCTGAAAAACATCGTTCAGCTTCTACTGTTGTCATTGGAGTCGTAATCACAATTTTTAGTAAAGTCACTGTCTCTGTAAGTGAGTTTTCCATATGCAGTTTATGAATTAAACTCAGCAAAGTCAAGGCGCTTGTGGCCTTCCGGTACACAGGCATTCCGTAGAGTACAGTTAACTCAGTTCTCAGCTGCTCTTTTTTGAGCATAGGATACGCTTCCACAGCCTGATTCAGAGCACGCTCAGGGAAGGATTCATCATATTGTGCAAACTCTTTACTTTGCAATAAAGTCGCACTCACCAAATGTTTTGTGAACGAAAAGCGTTCTTTCGCCTGCACAATTACAATGTCACATATCTCCTTTCCAATTCGAACCAGAGAGGTGATGTTTTGTCTGCGGTTTGCAAAAACAGAATGCTGCGGCAGTTTGCTCTCTAAATCTTCAACCCCATCTCTCACTTTCATAATCTGTTGTACAAATGCAGATGTATTGGCTTTCACAGAGACAGTATCTAGGTCTTTTCTTTGCAACTGATCGTATAACACATCAACAGGAATCATTATGTCATGAAATAAAAACAGTAAGAACTGAAACTCTTTGTCTTGTAGTGTTCTAATAAAGCCATGGGCTTCATTCTGACTTGTGTGATCAAAGTCTGCTCTGGATGCTATGGCGACAAAACATTTCTCAAGGCCCTCCCTCTGTTCAAAGATTAAGTTGACTGTACGAATGTGAAAGTTCCAACGAGTTGAGGATCCCCTTGGTACGCTTTTGTCCACAATCTCATGAAGGGCTTCTGTTCTTTTGGGGGAACGTGTGAAGAATGCTGCTATGCCTCCGATATCCTGAAAGAAGACTCGTGTCTCTCTGATCTTTGATACCGCCTGTTGCATAATAAGATTGAGTTGGTGGGCGTAACAGTGCACAAAATGAGCATTAGGGTACACATCTCGAATTCTCTTCTGAACTCCACTAAGGCTCCCACTCATTACGGATGCACCGTCATAGCTTTGTGCGATAAGCTTTTGTTTTTGAGGCAGGTCCGGGAAAATTAAGTCCAGTTGACACAGTATTGCTTCAGTGATGGTTGCTGCACTAGAGTCACTTAAATGCGTGAAGCCATAAAATCTTTCCACAATGTTTCTGTCACTGTCAAGGTACCGAAACACTAACACGGACTGTGTTTGAGTGGACACATCAGTGGTGTCATCAGCCTGAATAGCCACAAAGTCTGTGTTTCGCAACTCTTGCACAATATGGCTTCTTATAATTTCGAGCATACAGTCAAGGAGTTCATTTTGTATTGTATTAGAGGTGCCCTTAAAGACTGTAGCATGTGCTAAATGTCTTTCCAAATCCTGGTCTATGGTTGACATTAAATCCACTAGGCCTCGGAAGATCCCGGGTTTTGAGGAAGTTTCTGATTCGTCATGGCCTCGCAATGCCAGTTCGAAAGCACCACAGAAACGAATGCAATCAATGATCTTGGATAGATTTTGTCTGTTCTTATCAACAGCTTCATTGTGTTTTTGAATGGATTTGCGATACGCATCATTTATCTGCTGCTCAATTGGTGCGTCTTCCCCCAACATTCCCAGTCTTGTCAGGTTTTCCAGATGATTTCTTGTGAGCGCATGCTTCTTTATTTTTTCAGCGATGTGCTTCAGGTCGACCATTCCTTGCCGTGTCCAAGAAAAGTCACCGCCAAACAGCAAGCAGGGGAAGCAGAACAGAGAATTTCTTATAGGGCACCCTGTAAGCCAATCAGCTTTTGTGTACCAGGCATTTGAGAATGTACGTTTTGACATTTTTCCTCTGTCCTGGTTAGTTTGCTGTAGGTTTATTTCAGGCTGATGAGGTCCCAATTGTTTTAACTGTAGTTTTTGTTCAAGTGGCCGTGACTGGAATGACTTTGTAATCAGCTCTTGTACTGTATTCATGATGGGGTGTTGCTGGCCTTACCAATATATATATATATATATATATATATATATATATATATATATATATATATATATATATATATATATATATATATATATATATATATTAAAGAAACCTGCCAATAATCAAAGTACAACGTATAAGGTGCAGTGCAATGATATGAAATTTCAGTATAAATACATTATACATATATCTTGTGCATTATCCTAATACATCTCAAATGACTGCTAAAAATAGAGCCGTACTGCCTCCTGCCTCTCTGTGCCATAGTGGTTGCTGGAGGCACTGAAAGACACTGCTTGAGGGCCTTGAGAGTGACCACAGACATAGCTCTAACTACGATGTAAAAAAATATATAGCATCAGTTTCCTTACCTTTAACACTGGTGTTTGCTGGGTTGTAGCCGGGGTCGGGTGAGAGAGCAGCAAAGGAGGTTGGGGTCCTCTTGTTGTTTGCTGGAAAATTGCCCCAAAATGCGGTAATGTTTCAGGTTGTTAGGTGCTGAAAATGAAAAGATAACAATTTATTTTTGAAACAGTAGGGTAATGAAACAAAGACTGTGGGGAAAAAACACAGAGCAGTCATTTTTCACTTCACAAACAGTGCAGAAGAAACCAAACCAGACTGCTACATACAGTTCTAAGTGTAAAATGTAATTACGCATATAAACACATTGGGTAACAATATACTGACACACACACCTCAATGCACAGCAGTTCAGCCACTTGCAAAGCAGTGGGCACACATAAGAGAACAATGCACAACTATGTGTACATGCTGTACATAAAGACATTTCAGGAAACCAAAAATACACACCTGTGTTGACACTACCAGACTTTGCCTGTCCCACCACCTCTGGGCAGGAAAACCGAATGAATAATGCATAGTGCACATCAGTGTACCCATATGCACTGCAGCCTTCATTACTAGCTCATGCTACCCGTACTTTATTTTCAGTTTTATATAGCGCGAACTCGACCCGAAGGTATACGAGCGCTTTACGTGAGCACCAGTTGCGAATGGAACCTGGTTCCCCAGCTTCTAATCAGCCCATACACTCATTTAATTTAGCCACTTTGCTCCCCGATAGGCTCAGTTGTATATATGTTCTTTGCAGCAGGCACATTAAGCTTCTGCGCTGCCGCCTGCTGCTAGTTCACTACTGGGACGGTGGGACCACAAACATAGTCTGCCAACGCTCCTCCTACATATATAGGCCAACAACTGATGTTTCTATTTTTTGTTTTATATAGCGAAGTAGACCCGAGACATCGGATCGGGCATGTATTTTATGTATGTGTTGTAAAAACTTGCAAGTGGTTGTAAACACACACTTTTCTACTTTTCATCGTTGCTTACGAGAACCAAGGCTGGCAGTAACTGCGCCTCGTTTACTGCCAGACTTGCTTGTCGTAAGCAAGGACTACAAGTACAAAGTGCTTATTTACTCACCGCTTTCAGGTTTTCAAAACACATAAATAAAAGGCATTGTCAATAGCTCAAACTCTTGCAAATGCGAGACCTATTGCATTGCAATTGCTTGTTTTTATAGCGGCCTAATCCTCAGCAAAGATAAATAGGCTGCCCTGAATCACCTCTGTGGGAAGGGAAGAAAGACTTTTACACTCCTGTTCCCTGAATATGCATTCCTTTGCCTCTAGTCACATTCACTTCACGTCCATTATTTCTGTAAATTCGGATTCCTACTCTGAGTGCCAGAAAACAGGCATTTAAGAGGGCAAAAAAGATGTTGGTGGATTGATTGCGCTTAACATAAAATGCTAACCACTTAAAACTCCCACCGCCTGGAGTTCTTCTTTCAGCTTTTTATAATGTATTCATCGCTCTAAGAATCTGAGCCATGTGACAAAGCCAGAATTGACTCCCTTACCTACATTTGGACCAAGCTATGCTCCCCTAGCAAGCTCTAATGGGTAAATGCTCTTTTTCAAGGTGGGTTTGAATGGTATTTCTATGATATAAAATCAGGAATACTTTGTATGGAATGGTAAATGTTTCTTGGTTTTTGGCTCAGGATTTCGCCAATCTCCTACAAAGGATCAGAGAGAATACAGACGTTTACAGCGTTGCTGGCCCACAGCTTTCTTTCACTCACATGAAATGCTCTCTCTCTATAACTGGAAGCACCCAGAGTTCTTTATCCCACCCAACCGCAGTGCACCAATAAGAGGCCGTACCCCCTCACCTCCGGTGCCCTCCCTTCTGGGACCACTTCCTAACTGAAGCCTGCTTCTCCTAGTCCTGTCCCTGGTAGATTAGGATCAATGCATCCATTCTCCCTCACTGATTCTGTATTTATGTGCCAGGAAGGAAATGTCCCCGAATCCTCCCTGGTAGCTCCATATAAACAATAAAGTTAAAAAGAATGTCACATATCAGCATGTGGTGTTAAACAGATCACCATTTAATACATAACAAATGGTCATTAATACATAACAAATGGTCAGGAAAGGGGTTTGTACATACATTAAGCATTTGTAAGCTCAACGTGTTTCGGTGTGGTTCACGTTTTTCTCAATGATAAAAAATAAGCCTGCCATGACTACGATCAGTTTTTTTTTTTTAAGTAGCCACTGAAGCCCAAACAAAAACGTAACATATTTTGGGTCCCATGTTCCTGCCCCTGTTATTTCTGCACATTTGTTGCGTAACTTTTAACTAAAGGATAATGTGTGCACGTTACGATTTCCCTATATTTATACTTTATAAGGTGTATTAACTGCCTCTGTCACCTGACACACCATTTACACAGAGTTCAGTTAGTATGATAGCAAAAATACATTTAGGCAATGAATATCGTTTTTTTTATTTGTTTTAATTGGGGCACAATGTGGACAGGAAAAGCAGGATATTCGCCGTGCATCATATAACATGTATTGTTCATGCATGACCCACAGTTTGACAACTCTGTTGGCTTGGTCGCACCACGGCTTGAAGATTTTGCCTTTTTAAATTTCTCCCGTGCAGGCAGTGGTATTGTGTAATGTTTGGAAACCCCGGGCATTTCTGCACGCCTGCATTGTCGAGTGCTGCTCTGGAAATGCAGATCAAGCACGAAAATAGGACGCCGGGCAGCCCGCTGTAAATCTGTAACCGGCTGACGTTGATAAACATGAGCTCAGCATAACGGGCATTAATTTCACAGCAGAGCGGCAGTCGCAGCCAAGCCACAAACACACGCGCATTTTACATGAATGAAGGGAATGACACTCCTCGGTTATTCTTTCCAGCCCTGCTTCGGGAAAGGCACATTTAGCCCGGTCTCTTCTTTCAGGGGCTTTTCGGTGCTGCTTTGAAAGATCCCATGCACAGGCCGGCAGCCTTGTGCATAAGGGAATCGAGTGGTAAGGAGGGGAGGGGTGGCGGTTTACAAACCATGAATACTGATGGGGTGCGGGAGGGTCAGAGGTGTTTGGCCTCAAACGTGCAGTATGTGCAGGATGTGACCAGTGTCTGTTTGGATCAAACTGTTGTCTACCCCACCTCCACTATGGTGGTACTTTGGGGTGCGTTCAGATACAAAGGACAGTAAAAAGTAGAGTAACTTGACACATTAATAGTTCTTTGGTTACCATTTCGCTGCAAACAAAAAAATTAACGCAACTCCCCTGGGGCTTGATATACAAGGTTACAAGATGATTCAATGCCATCGATGACGTAGTGCACCAGCCCTTGGGATTCCCTTAACAACTGCATGCACTGTGACACTTTTAATCTTAGTTCTCTTCGACGAATTTACTCACATTATTGCAATGATTTGTTTAAAAAAGACGCCATGACATGAATATTGTGTCCCTTAACTTCACTTTTAATGGGCATGGCACGTCCGGATTGTGCCTCTGTACTTTACATTGCAACTATGCAGATTAAGCAATTTTAAAACAATTATTTGCTCAAGCTTAAATGGAGATGGTAAACGTGCATTTGTACAAATAAAAAAATAAAAATGTTTATTGTTACTCAGCGTAAGTTGTACTCATTTTATCGACCTCAGAAAAATGAAATGCTGAGTGGACCCACCGGGATTTAAACTTGTGATCACGAGGTTGAACACAGGCCTCTACAGTGTGACATTAGCCTACTGATCTACCAGACCCGGAAGGTCGACACCTTCAGAACTCAGGCCAGTCCTGGAAACGGACAATCCACCGAACTATCCCTGTACAAGACTTTACTCTGCTTCTAAACTGCAGAAGGCAGCTGACCCTCCTCTGCGACTGGGCTGCTCCGTTCCTGCTCCTCAAACAGCTGTTGTGCGTGACTTGCACACTCACACATGAAGTTCCTTGTTTGAACAGAGAGGTCATTGGGTTCCTGCCAGTCGCTGATGCAAGAAACACGGCTGTTGGTGCAGCACTCGAACCCTGCTGCAGCTCCACTTCGACGGCTGCCCATGTTCTAAAGAAAACTTACCCTGTGTCCTTGCTGGCACATAGGGTGAAACGCTGAAAAGCAGTCGTAAACATCAGACTGGCATGTCCCCATACCTGCCGTACCTTCCACACGCCAGCCAGCACCAGTGCACCACTCCACAGTCCACACACCACGACGAGCGAGGTCCACGAGGCGAGTCCGCGACGCGAGTGAACCGTTACCGAACCGGATACGACACTGCAGCGCCGCGCGCCGCAAATGGCCAATCGCTGTGCTGCGCGGTGACCGGCCAATCCTGGCGCTGCATGCAGCGCCAGGATTGGCTTGGAGGGCACACTAACTGCTCGCCCTGTCGCCGCCAGCATAAACCTTAACCTGCATCCCCCCCCCCCTACTAGCTAATGGGGCCCTGGCTGGCTTTAATGTGCGCATGCTCGGGCAAGTTGCTGCCCGAAGCATACATGCGGGAAGAGGAAGACTCACACAGTGTCATGTGTCAATCACCAGCCCGGCAGCCCGCCCCCCGCGCACTCCCGATTCAGTCGGGTGCTGCCCGGCGGCGCCGGATAAATATCGACCGTGCTAAGTAAGTAAATACTGTAAATGTAAAAACATTTATTTTACTTATTTTTCCATACGGCATTCGCGGGTCTGGGGCCGGTGGGACTACGCCCCTACGCCCCAATGGACGCACCGCGGCTGACTAAAAGATGGAAGCACGCACGGTGACGCCGCGCCGGATGGCTCCCGGCATAACCGTGCAGTGAATTATACTGGCAGCAGTGTTGATTCGAAGAAGGCATCACGTCACAGAGTCTCCAAAGAGAGGAGGAGAAGACGAGGAGAAAACGCTTGTGAGGCCACATTCAAAAGGTATGGCTCGCACTGGTGAGAGCTTGTAGAAAAATGAGAGTTATTTTTAAATATGTATGGCGCAGATAGCGTGATCATCAACTGTGCACCAAGTAGAGAATAAAAGTAGACTCACAACTTTGTGACAAGGTGAAAACAATCCCAAAAGGTGCCATCTTAACAGTTGCTGGAGACACAGTAGATCGAAGTGGCAAAACAGCAACACCTCACTTCATGCTGACATAATAACACAGTCAGTCTATAATTACCGCTGTAAACATAGAAAGAGATAGTTTGTGCTGTATAAGAAAGAAATGCTGTAAGTTGCTTGAAGTCCTTGAAGAGGTGACAGAAACAGGTTCTTTACAAGATCGTCGCCAAAATTCTGTAGTGATCAAGTCCACTCAGTTGAGATGATTTAAAGAGGTTTATTAGAAGATGGTACAAGATCACAGGAAGATTAGAACAGGACCAGATCAGGATCAGTTCAGGTCCAGAGGGAGACCCCACCAGGAGCAGCCAGCAGGCAGCTCAGCCCAGTCAACTGTCATTACTCTCTGCAGATTCCCAACATTCTGACAGCATCATCATACTAACATTGCACTAGTAGTAGAATGGCATTGCATTAGCATAAGCAGGATATAACACCTGGCTGTGCCACACCTGTGGCTCTAGTCTCTACCACCTCACTTTACTACTTCTACGTCTACTGGGATTCACATCAAAGTGCTAACTGCCTTGCCACCTGTAGACTACCCATTGAAGGCGCTGATCATTCATTCTCTCAGTGTCAAGAGCCCATCCTATCATGTGCAATAAAGGTCTGCATTACCTAAACACCAAACGTACAGATGCAGCACTTTTACAAAGACATACTTGTCAGAAATCAAATCCCTGAAGCTAAAGCTGGACTGGATGAGAACAAGAACCCCCAGGGGAACCCATCCAAAGCCAGTATCAGAACCAGTAAATGCAGAGTAGCCATCTTAATCAGAAATACTCTACTCACAAGACAATCATTATCATTTCCCAAGCTCAAAACACTGGATAAACAATGATAGTGGGGATAGTATACAGGTCAAGGTTGTTTTGAGACTTTTCACTGCCTTGCGACCCCCTCTTTAGAGGTGGGAGGGGACTGGAACCTTGCATCACACACTCTGAGACAGACAGTTTGGGTTAGACTGATATGTGCATGCTTTGTGACCCAATAAGTCCCCCCCCCCCGTTTAGACGCCATATTAATCTTACTCTCTACCCTTGTAATAAACATTTAGGGGCAGGTTTACAAGCCCCATGCGTCATTTTTGCACCGCAGTTGCATCACTTTTTGTGACGCAGCAGCAGCGTAAAAATGCGGCCCATTTACAACGTGATGCATCCAGGGAGATGCGTCACGTTGTAAAGCCCTGCGTCACATTATACCTGCGTCAGGTATAATGTATGCATGGTGGGCGTTCCCACGCAAAAAAGCCTCATAGAAGTGACGCAGTGAAATCTATAAGATTTCACTGCACCACTTCTAGGACGCCACTGCGTCAAATTCTTACTCCTACTAGAAGCAGGCTTAAGGAGTGATGCAGCACAATGAGGATAGGCATCCCCCTGCGTTGCTGGAGTTGCGTCGTGCTTGCGACACGACTCCAGCAATGCGTGACTTTTACGTCAACAGATGCGTCAGAATTTCTGACGCATCTGTCAATCCTAGCACCATAGTGGCGCAAGGGTTTCTCAAAGTGGCGCAGGAAAAGTGACGCATCTTCACAGATGCGTCACTTTCCTGTAAATCTGCCCCTTAGTGGGGTGGATTAGAATAGATAGCGAGATACAGGGCTTTCACCGGGCCCGGGTAATTGAGGTAAGGCTTCATTACATGCAGACGATATGGCTGTTTTCATCAACAGGCCAGAAATCTGTAGCCTGTGTGTGAATCGAAGAGACGATGAACTCGTTCCGGGCCTTTTTGTTAAATAGTCTAACCCTTTATCCAGTGTAGGGGAGGGGGCAATAGGTTGGAGGCATGGATTTCAGGCTCACCCTTAGGGATCTGACAAGAGGCTTCCACTACTTGAGAGGGTTTTTGTGAACAAAAATGCTGGTCCGAAAGTATGACGTCGTTAATGGGGACACTCAAGCGTGATCATCAGCATTGGGACCCTTTTCCATTGTGGCTTGTGGGTAGTCTCAGAAGAGTGGAGGGATCCTTTTAAGGCCTGCAGAGGGTGGGGCCCAGACATAGAGTAAACATAGACAAACATATTATTTATTTGTACTACATAAAATAAATCACGTTAAGACACTCGTGTGCATTATTTACGAACAACTTGGACAACTGAGCCATGCAGTACATTAAAATAATGCTCATTTTGTAACAAAACTATTTTGTGAAATTAATTAATTTACATTAAAATCAAACATTGCATCTTCTACAACTAAAAAACGAAAACTTTAATATATGGAATTCTGTGCCATATGGACAACTTTAAAATCCACCAAGAAGTATGAAAAAGTATCTATCAACATAAATACAGAATTTGATGAAAAGCAATTCCCATTGTACAGCATTTCCTTCAACATGGACGCATGAAGAAACAATTGCAATGGGCAGGCTGAATGTCGCCAAAATGAATCCGGGAGATAGAAGTATTGACAAAGTCTATGGACAATGGGAGCGACATTAATATTAAGGCTTAAAATTAACCCATAGCCATGGTCAAGCAGAGGAAGCGTGAATCAGGAAGAAGAAAAAATATGGGCCAAACTAGCAATTGCAGGAGAAAGCAGGCCGAAGGTCCCACTCAGAACCAGCAGGGGCCCGGAAGGAAGAGCGAAAAGAGGGATATCACCCCTGAAATTCAAGAGGCAATGCAAATGCCCAAATGGGCCAACATCTTCTGAAGGGAAGCAAAAAGAAACAAAAGAAACTAAGACCCCATCGTAGCACGGTTCACAGCAAGAATACAAGGGAGGGACCAACCACCTCCATCAGCAGAACCACCAGGATCTGCTGCTATGCACAACCAGGAGGCTAGGAACCCCAGGCAGCAGCAAGAAGCCCCTCCTGAGTGATAGCACAGCAACAGCACTACAAGAATAAGTAGACACAACAGAGCACTGGAAAGGAGGAAATGTGTCTAAATGTTTCGCCTCCCCAGGGGAGGCTTAAGGAGGCGCAACGAGGAGAAATGTATTCATTCCTCCTCGGTGTTTTCCTTTTTCTATGTTTTCCTCTTTCTATGCCTCTTGCATTCTGCAGCACACGTAGTAAGAGGAAATCACTTCTGGTGATTGTTTATGTGCAAGAAGAATTCCCTTCCTGCACATAAACAATCATTAAAACAATGACGGTTTGCAAGTTCTATGTGTGCCAATGCAGCACACATAGAAGTTGTAAAACATCATTTCTGGTTGTTTATGTGCAGGAAGGGAACCCTTCCTACACATAAACAATCATCCCCTTGACAGAGGCATCCTTGCACCATGGTGCATGGATACAGAAACAAATGAATATAAACTCCTGCCCAGTTAATATTAGATTTCTTTTGATCAAGAAACTGCGAAGTCCCGATTCGGTGTATATAATTTTTTAGTTCTTTATTTTTTTACTTTCCAACTTCATCCTCATGTCATGGTTCATAAATTGACATCATTCTCCAGAGTGTTACAGAGATAAGTTTTTTTTGGTGTTGCAGCAGCCGACACTTGTTCTGCCCTTTAGTGGTCAGTAGAACCACGGATTTCTCAAGGCTTTTGATATCTTAGCAAACAGTTGTTATCATATAGCAAAATATTTAGCAACATGTTTTGCATCAGGCAAATCTAATAAGAGCAGGTATCACTGTATTGTCTGCGTTTTTCTTGCAAGAAGAGCTTGTTTGGGTTCTGAATTACAAGGTGTGTCCGTGAACCGCAGCCTAGCATGCACGGCTCGTTGTTGATATTTTAACTGATGTCTTCTGCTCACCACTTCCGGGTCCATGAGGATGAAGTTCGAAAGTAAATAAATAAAGATATAAAAAACAATATACACCGTATTGGGACTTTGCAGTTTCTTGATCAAAAGACATATAATATTAACTGAGGAGGAGTATATACTCATTTGTTTCGTTACTCTTATAATAGGAGGCTGGTATGGTCCAGTGCCTCGAGTCAATCTCCTCCCTTTACCTATAAAAAATTGGCAATACCATCTAGGAATAGGATCTCTGGACCTTTTTTTTGTACCTGGAGCCATGGTGCAAGAGTGCCTGCGTCATTGCATGGCATCAGTTTGTGCGCCAACGCAGGGGGAAGCACAGAGATGCAACATATTGTATAAATATGTTGCATACTTGTGCTTTGAAAGTGACTCAGTGCGGCACACCCAAATGGCTGCCTTTCCTTGTAAATCTGCCCCATAGAGTCTGCAGAATGCAAGATTGTCTCACAGATAACAGGGAACAGGCAGACAATCACCTGGGTACACCATGAAGCAAGGTATAAACCAGGATATTCACAACCCACTATGCCCAAGCACATGCAGACAGTGGAGGACAATGTCCAGGTCAAGCCAGGGATCACAAACCCATGGTAGAAGGAGCCCGCGGCCACAAGGGTCAATCAAAACAGTCCCAGGGAAGCATTAGGCACAAAACAGCAAGCAGGAAAGCAAGGCAGGCCAACATGAATCGACAAGCCAGAAAAGCAAACGTGTGCCAGAGAGCAAGCTACGGGCATGGCATGCCCAAATTCGGACCTATGAGAACAGACTCACACTCCAAAACAGCAAAAAGCTGTGGTCACAGAAATTACAGAAGGCCACTAGGCGCATCCAATAATTCAGATCGAATGTCTCTATGTAATTTACCACGAAAACGGTAGTCTTCACAATGCATTATCTTTTTACATTGCATAATGAATAATGCAGATTTCAAACTTAAATAACCCGTTATAATAAATAGTTTTGTTTTAAATAAGAAAATGCTCATTATAGAGATGGTGTTAAAGGTAAATAAAATGTCTCCAGTTTATAAGGCGCTCACAAAACGACGCAATAAGGTCATGCCAAATATCGTCAACACAATCTTTAAAATAGGTTTCTGTTATAAAATGTCAGTGCAAAAATCTGATTCCAAAGCACAGGTTCCTGTGAAAAACAGACCTATAAAAACCTGTGAAAACATTGTCCACTATTTTATAGTCACTTGTGTAAGACATGTCAGGTGATAGCACAAGTGAGTTGGAGCTATAACTACCAAGTGAGAGAGTGACCCCTATGTTAAATCCAAGGTAAGTACAAACTTAAAAATTCTAACAATGAACCACTAACGAAATTACACATTAAATCGTTTTACTGTGTTAATTCTGCTTCATCATGAAGCACTACTGTGAGGAAAATAATGATCTGATTAAACATAAAAAAACAGGACATTTTTGTAGAATTTTCAGAAAACGAAACTATGATGCTGACTCTATATAATGAGTTAAACTGCCTTAAATTAAAACATATTCCAACTGGAAAAGTGAGAAACTAAAAAAGCTAACTTAGGGGCTCATTTTGATGGGGGGCGGACATGAGTCCGACTGCCATCATAGCAGTGCTGGGACCGCCCGCCAGACGTGCGGCTGTCCCACCAGCCCAATTAGGATGTGCCCGCCAGTATAGCGGGCGCATCCTTGCCTTTTTACATTGCGGACGGTGCTGCTGGCTGCAGCACAGTTCACAATGCCAAAATGCAACGATGTGCATTTCTATGCACGATGTGGTAGGCACCACGCTGTGCCTGCCACCTTGTGCATGGGAATGTAGGGGGGTACCATGAGTACCCCCGTGCACAACTGGCTCCCCCACCACATAGGGGGCCCGTAACGGGCCCACGAAGCCAGCCTCTGCCAGCCTTTCCATGGTGGTTCCACCGCCATGGAAAGGTGATCGGGCGGGAGGTGCCTGATAGGCACCACCACTATATCCCCGGTCTGAACCGCTCCGCCAGGCAATAGCTACAATTGCCTGTGGCGGAAGCGTGGCGGGCGCAAAGAACGATTCCCCCGCCATCCTAATGTGGCTGGGGGAAATGGGAGCCAGATGGCGGAGGGACCACCACCGTCGGGCCGGTGGTGGCGGTCCCTCCGCCATCGTAATGAGCCCCTATGTGTTAACCCTTTTTCATCATTGACAGGGTAAAGTTTAACATACATTTCTGAAGTATCAGCAAAAAGGAGCCAGTAAAGGGGTATATACAAGTATCTAATTTACATTGATTTTTTAAATCAATTCAGACATCAACAGAGAAGGTAAAAATCCACAGGGAAGAAATAAAAACATCCAGTTCTAAGATTTTTCGAATGGATTTTTAAAAGCAAAGAAAGCTGAATAATGTTTACAGCATAATCAAATACAAACAGTAAGTATGGAAAATATTTTTTTTCCTATCTGTACCTTCATATTTATATTTCTTGTTTTAGAAATGGAAACATGGCACCAGTTATGTATGTACAGTCAAAGTGAGAAACCACATATTGACACATCAAGAAACCTTTATTATGAGGATAGACACACTAAACCCTATTTTTCTACTCGCTGGGGTAGAATGGTTACTCTTAGGGACTAAAATAAAAAAACGTCTGAATATAACTACTCTCCTGGTTTTAAGCAGGAGGTACAGCAAGTGATCAACAAATAAAAGCATTTGCAAGCTCTTCAAATTAGGTGCTGGAGCTGTTTTAATAGAGTTCTTTGGGAACATCCCTATATGTGTCGCTGGACAAATGCCTACTATTCCAAAGTTAAAGAGGATTATAAGCATGAGTAAGGGGCATATTATCAAGGACGGCGTTAAAAATTATCGCCGGTTTAGCGGCAGAAAACTGCTGCTAAAGCGGCGATAATGGGCTTGATAATATGCCCTGGAGAATTCCAATAGAAGCCCATGTTCCGGTGTCAACATGGGCTTCTATTGAAATTCTCGGCAGCATATTATCAAGCTCATTATCGCCGCTTTAGCGGCAGTTTTCTGCCGCTAAACCGGCGATAATTTTAACACCGTCCTTGATAATATGCCCCCAAGTTCTTTCCACCTCAACATAACACATTAAGTGATATAGAAATACCTGAGGAACTGACGCGACATATCCATCATGAATCTTTTCTACTCTACTCTAATAATAATAACCCTAAAAAAAAAAATCGTTTTTGGAACTCTTCATAATACACTAAACTATGAAAATAGTTAAATATGGATGGTGAATTGTACATTCACAACAACACCACATGCATTCACCTACATTTTTACAATACATTCTAAAATGAGCAATACTACCTGCATACATTCTATGGCTTCCTTCCAGACAGTCTTCAACCTGAACAATTTTTTAACAATTATAAAGAAAAAAACAGCAGCAGAATACATAGAAAAGTAATAAATGACTTCGAATTGGCAATTTCTGTTACTAAAAAGATATATCCTGAAACACAGATTAAGGGATTTTTTTCCCCACTTTACCCAGGCAACCTGACAAAAAGCACAAAAACATCCCTAGCTGCAGATTAGATCTCTAACTGTAAGCTACAATTTAAAATAAAAAAAACTATCTGAGGTAGCTTTTGTTCCTCCTGAATGGGTAAATGATTTCTACATTGCACTTATTCAATCACAATATTATTCTCAAAGTGAAGCACAATTGGCACCATTACTAATTTCTTTTGAGAAAATCTTGATTGGCCATCTAAGCAGGTCAAGTTCCCCGTTTCCACATTGACTGGTGGCGGTGCTACTCAAACTGTTTTGAAGGCAAAGCAAAAACTAACAAATTCCATACTGGGATGGCATAACGTTTTTTGTTCTATTGAAAAGATACACCCGAATTTCTATTGTTTCCTCACAATGTTCAAAAAAGAACAAAGGGGCAGATTTACAAGGAACTGACGCATCTGCATAGATGTGTCAGTTTCCTTGCGCCAGCGTCAAATGTACTTGCGCGACCATGGATGCACTGTATTTACAATACAGTGCTCCATGGCGCAAGGATTAACAGATGCGTCCGAAATTCTGACGCATCTGTTGGGCCAAAAGTCTCGCATTGCTGGAGTTGTGTGGCAAGCATGACGCACCTCCATCAATGTATTTGAGGCCTAGACTTACTGTACTGCGCCACTCCTTACACCTCCTTCTAGCAGGAGTTAGGTTTGAAAAGTAGATTTCACTACGTCACTTTTATGAGGCCTTCCTGCATGCGAACATCCACCCTGTATACATTATACCTGACGCAGGTATAATGTGAAGCAGGGCTTTACAATGTGACACATCTACCTAGATGCGTCACGCTGTAAATAGGATGCATTGTTTGCACTGCCGTTGCGTAAAAAAAAGTGGAGCAATGGGCTTTCTAAATCCGCCCCAAAGTTTCTAGGAAATGCCTCAGGCACAATGTCTTACAAGCAGCCTGCAGCTCACAATTTAACAGTTTGACATGTTTGTGGGAACAGACTACGTGAAAAAGATTGCATATCTACCATATTACTAACATATGTACCACCTTACTATTTTCCCTTACTATCCTGTCTGGCATTTAAAAAATGTGAAAAGCAAAAGTAACCTTTCATGCTCATCTCTCTCGAGGAATGAGAAGGTGCAGAAGGGTTAGACTTTCACCTCACCCTTTCCATCCCTCCATCAATCGATAGCTGTAACACTTATCTATAGACCACCAAAATATGCCAGCCTTTTTCTTAGATCCTACGGTAGTGCCCTGGCTTCCTGGTCTCTTAAATATGCACATTTCACAGCCCTAGGTGATTTTAATCTCCATATGGACAAAACAGTAGACCATGAGATAGTCTCACTTTTAGAAACAATGGGGCATATTTACAAAGAAGAGACGGAGCGATGAGTTAGCCTTCTTGGCTCAACGCCGTGCTCCGCCACTTCTGAAACACAGGGCTGCACTGTATTTACAACAATACAGTGCAGCCCTGCATTTCCCCATGCACTGGTGCTAAATTTAGCTGCCTAGCGCCAACACAGGCACCCCTGCACCATAATGCAAGGTTGCCTGCGTTGTGGGGAATGATTGTTTATGTGCAGGAAGGTGTCCCTTCCTGCACATAAACAATCTAAAATGGCAATTTGTAACTTCTATGTGTGCTGCTTTGTGCAGCACACATAGAAGTTGCAACTCGGCACTTTTAAAATAATTGTTTATGTGCAGGAAGGGACACCTTCCTGCACATAAACAATTATGAACAGCTTTTTGTTGTTTTTATGTGTGCTGCGCAATGCAATTTCACATTAAGTATAGCGTTTAACGGTGCCTTATTTATAAGGCGAAGCCCGTATTGCCACCACAGTGTCAAAAAACGTGACGTTCTGGTGGTGCTAGAGGTTTGTGAATATGTCCCTCTGTTCTCCTTATGGCTCTCCCAAAATGTGTTTAATTCTTCACATCAAGCAGGTCATATTCTAGACCAAGGGCCTAATTTATGAAAACTGTTGCATCGCTGCGATGCAACAGTTTTCACTGCGCCCTTCTAGCAACACGATGGATGCGCCGTGTTTAATGTACAGTGCCCCATGTCGCAAGGAATGACAAATATGACAGGAATCCTGACGTATCTGTAGGCGTAAGTCATGCATTGCTGGAGTCGTGTTGTAAGCATGACGCATCACCCTTACGCTTGCCATGAGGCAGGTGTAAGGTTTTGATGCAGTGGCGTCCTAGAAGTGTCGCAATGAGATCTCAGAGATTTCACTGTGAAACTTCTAGGACCCTTTTTTACACGGGAACGCCCACCCTGCATACATTGTACCTGACGCAGATATAACGTAGCACAGGCATTTACAAAAGTGTGCATTCTGCTTAGATGCATCACCTTGTAAATATGGTGCAACATGGTGCATTGTTTACGCCGCTATTGCATCACGCAAAGGGATGCAACGGCGGCGCACAATTGTCGCAATGCCTTCATAAATAAGGCCCCAAATCTTTTCCAACATCAAGTTCCTACATGCAGTTGAACTTCTGCCACTGATTTGGTCAGGTCTTTACCTGATCAAAATCGGCTAGCAAAAATTGACTAATGCTTTACCCACATTAGCTAAAGTGCAAGTCTTGTCTGGAGAATTTCATAAAATACAATCACTGGACTTTACTCAAGCTCTGGGAGAGGATATTCCTTCATTCTCGGGAATAATAGAATTATATTTCAATCGATTAGATGATTGGATCCGTAGTACATCTAACAAATTGATACCGTTATCTGAACGTATATGTTTTAGAACTAAGCCATAGGCTCCTAGGCATAAGGAGATCCTTAGAAAGGGAAGGAAGCATTGTAAACATTTAGAGAGGCAAGGGTAGAAAAATTACAACATTGAGGACAAAAGGACTTAGAAGGCAGCATTAAAAAATATTATTTAAAAGTTCACCTAGCAAAAAAGCCTATTCTGAGGCAAGGATATCAGAGACTGGCCGCACGTCCAAGGTGATCTTTAGAATAGTATAAACGTTTACGAGCCTAGAGGCTGCATTAGAGACGATCAGCCCTCTGTCGATTGGTGCAATCAACTGGCTTTATAGTTTAAGTGTAAAATTGTAACCATTCAAAATAGCCGTTTATTTGATTCTCTGGCTACTGACAACCCAACTGAAGTTTCATGTAATAGTAAGACGACCACTGGGATGGCAAATTTGCTTAATGTCCTCCCTATTTCTCTGGGTATTCATTAGTAATCATCAAATGCCTCAAATCATGATTTCCTTCTGACCTGTGCCTGACTAGTTTACTAACAACAGGGGCACTTAACATTAATCAGTCAGCGAACAAAGTGCTCAGTGCCTCATTGACTACTAGAGTGGTTCCTGTACAATGGAAGCAAGCAAAAATTATACCCTTGCTCAAAAAACCTTCAGCTGACCCAAGTGTTCAAGAAAACTATAGACCAATATCATTACTTCCTGCTCTTCCAAAAGTTTTAGAGAGATTTATAAACCAACAATTTTCAAAATATCTTGAAATTAATGACCTACTGCATCCGAGCCAGTCTAGTTTCAGACCCAATTTCAATACAGAGATGGCATTGATGGAAGTCTCTGAGCATATTAAAGGCACCTAAGATAATGGGGGAAGGCCATTTGGTAATTTTAAACCTATTGGCGGCCTTCAATACAGTCCCCCACTCAATCAATCAATGAATCAGTACTTATAAATCGCTGCCAAACATCCCAGGCGATATCCAGGCGTTGGTGGGCTGTGCCGGTGGAAGAGCAAGATCTTGAGCTCCTTCCTAAAGAGGGTAATGCATAGGAAGAGAGTGAGGGTGTTCTAGGTTCTGGCTGTGAGACAGAAGAAGGAGTGTCCTCCGTTGCGGGTGCGGTGGATTTATGGTGTGCGTGCAAGCACAAGGTGTGCAGAGCGGAGGTTTCTCGTGGGTTGGTGGAAGGTCAAGCTGCAGTTCAATTGGTGAGGTCTAATGTGGAGTGCTTAGTAGGTGTGGCTCAGGTGCTTGAACTGGCATCTCTTCTGCACTGGGAGCCAGTGGGGGTTCTTCAGGTGAGTGGAGAGGTGTGACCTTTTGGGTAAATCAAGGATGAGTCTGGTGCTGTGTTCCTTATGGTTTGGAGTCTTTGCATGAGTTCATTTGAGGTGCCTGCATAGAGTACGTTGCCATAGTTGAGTCGGCTCGTGATGAGGGCTTGCAAGACTGTTTTCCTAGTGCTTGAGGGAGCCATCCAAATCTTATGGAGCAGGCGGATAGTGTGGAAGCAGGCTGAGGCATGATGTCGAGGTTGAGTGTGTGGTCTTTGGGTACGGGGGTAGGTCTGAGTTCAGAGGGCAGCCAGGAGTCATTCCAGAGGGAGATGTCTCTGCCAAAGACAAACACTTCAGTCTTGTCTGTGTTTAGTTTGAGGTAGCTGTCTTTCATTCATGTTCTGCATGCATTTGTCCAAGTTGTTTTTTGTTTGAGTGGGTTCGTTGATATTGATAGGATGAGTTTGGTGTCGTCAGCGTAGGAGACAATGTTGATGAGGTGGGTTCATGCAATGTCTGCGAGTGGTGCCATATAGATGTTGAAGAGGGTGGGGCCCAGGGATGACCCTTGTGGTGCTCCCCAGATGATGTGCTTGGGGGGCAAGTGAACGGGGCGAGGTGAAACTTCTGGGTACATCTTGTGAGTGAAGAACCGGGATTTAACCCAGCGGCGTCAGGGGCACGCCTAAAATCTTCGAGTTCACCTGTCTTGGTATACAGAGACACGGAATACTTCTGGATGGCATCAGAGACCAAGTTTATTAGCTGCAGCTAGTAACAGTGATCCTAGAAATACATCACGGTGTAAATTCTCAGGAGACTGCTCATTTTACTAAGGCGAGACGTCTCCTTTTATACCCAATATTCACATTATAAATGTACACCTACTGCACAAAATTCTAGCCAATAAGGTACATTTTCAAACAAAGTGTCACATAACAAAAACTCAATTTACAGTATCCCAACCCAAAAGTTAATTATTAGGAATGTCCCAAATTCAATCTCCACAAGCCGGACAAACCTATAATTGAAAGCATAACCCATGTAATGAAGAAACATAAAAAAAGAAACGGTAACAGATGCTGAACAAGATAAGGCATGTGCAAGGAAACTAAAAGTTAACGATGTCCTGAACATTGATTGGCAATCTCAGACAAAGATCGATCAGGGAAATTGGCTTTGCGGGGTCAGTTTCAGGTGCAGAGGTCAGTTTCTTACAGTTCATTTCAGAGTCAAAAAGAAACATAGCTAATGTATACATGAACTAAGAAGGCCAGGCCACTTTATTCGCCAGGCTACCTTCACAGGCCTACGTGAGGGCAACACAAAATGGTGGCACAGAACAAAATGGAGTCAGACTCGAGAATTACAGAACCTCAGACCCTCCTTTTGCCATTACATAGGCAATAACCTAAGACACATGTTAATCTGAATCTAGGTCTATGTCAATATTCATTAGGTCATCAAGGTGTTGCTGTAGCATCATCTTATTATTCTGTACTTCTCTCGGGACAGGTCTCCGAACACACATAGTAGCACAAAGACTACAAATGGCGGGACCACACTGGATGCAAAGACAACAAGAGAAAAGGATGGTTAAAACCATACCAAGGAATGTCAAAATCTTCCATCCCCATTTGGACAGCAGTCCCTAAAACCATCCCGTCAATGACCAGTCTCCTTCGTCTACATGGATAGACTCAGAGATTTTATACAACCTAGAGATGGCTTGGTACACTGTAGGGGCATTATCTGGTATGTAAACACAGCCACTGGATCCAATCAATTTACATACTCCTCTTCGATCTGCAAGTATGATGTCTAATACCATACGGTTCTGCAAAGTCATAAGGCGGTCCGCTTGAAGCTCAGCTGTACCATTACTAAGAGCACCTGCTGTCTCATTAATAGTAGCTTCAACAACGCGGACAAGCTGTCGAATATGCCTACTATTGATCATAGGACCCCAAAAGGGCAAGAAGCCCTTGAAGAAATCTCCTACTTCGTGTGCTGCGGTATCTTCCTTATTGAAGACACCTCTACCATATCTCGTTCTATGATAGTCTGAAGCAGTAGTGTATGTAGGGGGGAGTAGAAACGCCACATAACACGTTCCTGAAAAATCAGGAGGCAACCATGTGTAGGCTCTGTCATGACAAACAAAATATGTGCCTTTAGCTGGCACAAACGGTGGAGAAGTCCGAGATGAATAGACATAGGTTTGAGCACACACACTCTTACCTAGCTGAGTTTTCGGATTCCGACCATTACCTTGAAAACAAAAGTGGCCTCGGTGGGGTACAATCCAAATAGGGGGAGACCTTTTTCGTCTCTCCTTCTCTGTCAAACTGGTACTATATCCAGTCACGTTCCAACCAACGTAAGCCTGCACCTCATCCTTAGGGATAGCATTATATGCATCAATATCCCGGATCATAGCTACTATTCCCCTTATTAAGGCACTATTGCTCGAGTTATCTTTAAGGGAACGTAAGGGGCGTACCTCATTTGCATAGATAAACATGGTCTGAAAAGCCCACACAGACCCATTAAAAGAAAAAGGCAAAACCAAATATGGCATACCTTTATCTGTCGTATGAGGCATAAGACCACAAACCCAACAATTAGTCGTATTTACTACTAACTGATGCTGATGCAACAACTGTATAAACGAGTTGTTGACAAATTCTGATCTCCTTGTCTGTTCATGTTCAGGCAACGTATAAAACTGGTGCAAAGAAATAGTAGTGAAAGAAAGCATAGGTTGGGAGGTGGGTGCAGATGTCTGTTGTGTAGCATAGACAGTCCAACCCACACAAGCTAATGTGATACTTAAAAACATCAAAAAGCACAATATTATAAAACATTTGCTATGTATCAATGTACAAAATCTTGTCTTAAGATCTATTCTCTCAACATCTCTTTCAGTTACAACAGACTCCATCCTCTAACGTGCTGCTCGCGGCAATTTTCCTTCTTCACTCAAGTGTGCGTCCAGGTGTCCTAGACGTCCCTAGAACCGCAGACCTTTCGTCAATACGCGGGCCACCCCTTAAGTTCTTATACCGCGACCCTGCAGCTGAACCCGGATGGTGGTTCGAAAAAGAAAAAGAAAAATAGTCTCTTGTCTGAAAGAGTGTAATTCACAAAAAAATTCAAATTTTATTTGTCCTTTTTAGACCTTAAGTTGTAGCGTTCTTTACCAGGCACAGTTTGATCCTGAAAGAGTGTCTATGGGTACGTAGTATCAAGTCTCAAACATGGCGGCACAGCTTCTTGCAAGACTTTATCATCCGCACATTCTGACTGAGTTCATTCCAGATGTGCATCGCTAAAAGGGACACATCTCGGAACCCTTTCACTCTCGGAATCGGCAACACCTTCCCGGACCCACTTATCGTACGGTAAGGGCAAAGGTATCTTCTTACAATGGGTACCATGTACCCAGTTTTTCTTGCCGAACACCTTAATAGCAGTCCGAGTTGATAACAGGACTTGGTATGGACCGGTCCATCTTGGTTCCAAGTTCTTTGACCTCTGGAAATTCTTGGTTAGAACCCAGTCGCCAGGTTGAATCGTGTGGCCTGCATCTACAGAAACTGAAGGCAAAGTGTCATGGACCTGTTGGTGAAGAACACGCAATTTAGCAGTCAAATCATGTAAGTAGTCAACCAACATAGGGTACTCGATATCACTGTACTTCTTAGGCTTCGGCACACCCCAGACATTCGCCGGGCGTCCAAAAACAATCTCGTATGGGCTAAGTCCCACGCGTGAATGTACTGTCGTTCTCGTGGACAAAAGTGCCAATGGTAAGGCATCGGACCATGTAAGACCAGAGCTCGCTTGCACCTTGGCCAACTTCAGCTTCAGAGTGCCATTATAGCACTCGACCAGGCCTGCTGACTGGGGGTGTTTCGCAGCGTGGAACTTTCGCCTGATACCCAGACCTGCACACACTTTCTGCATAATCTGACCCACAAATTCACTTCCATTATCACTCCATACCATCCTCGGCAAGCCATATCTGGGAAATAATTCTTTGAGCAAAACCTTGGCTGTAGACAAGGCAGTATTATCCTTTAGGGGATAGGCCTCTATCCATCTGGAAAAGGCACAAACAACCACAAGGACATACTTCAAGTTATTGCATCTTTCCATATGAATATAGTCTATCTGCAGCACCTCGAACGGATACGTTGGAGGAGCAAAATGACCCGCTGGAGTTGAGGTTCCCTTTACAGGATTATGCATCAAGCAAATCATGCAGTGTTTAACCAAATTCTCAGCACACTTAGGAATTCCACCATTCTGCCATACCGGAGCCAACAACTTACATATCCCTTTTGAACTAATGTGAGCCAACCCATGAGCCATAGTAACCACCGGAAGCACATATGCATCCGGCAACAACCATCGCTGGTGCTCTGACAACTCAACCCAACAGCCTGTTGAATCCAACATTCCCGTACTCTCTCTCCACATACTCAATTCTTTCTCAGTAGCTTCTGCCTGAATCATCTTCATACTTTCTGTTGTATCTTCACACATTCCTCCTTCCACAACCCATCTGGCAGGACCTGCAACATACATCCGACTCGTCACATCTTTTGCCGTTTCTCTCGCTACTTCATCTGCAAACGCATTCCCTTGACCCACATCATCCGTAACCTTCTTATGCGCACTACACTTCACTATCGCAATTTGGGTCGGCAAAGTAAGTGATTCAAGAAGTTCACTCACTAATTGTCCATGCTGAATTTTCGTACCATGGGAAGTAAGAAATCCTCTCTCTTTTCACAAGCGACCAAAACTGTGAGCCACGCCAAATGCGTATTGGCTATCAGTATAAACATTCACTCTCTTTCCTTTTGACAACACACACGCTCTAGTCAATGCTATCAACTCCGCTGCTTGCGCTGAATTCTGTGCAATACATGCTGTTTCAACAATCGTGTGCAAAGCTTTTTTTTTTTTTTTTTTTAATTATCAAACCCTTTATTAACATATTGCATGGTACAGCAGAGTAATCATTATAGCATAACTTAGACTGTGGCATTACACATCTCTGCCTTCCTTCCTTGTACCCTAGCATCAAAGAATTAACCATCCCCCCTCCCGTCCTCACAGAATGGTGATACAGCCTCAGAAATCTCGTCAATGAATTCTAACAGGTATAGTACATGGTATTGTCCTCTAGTGCATTCCACCATCTAACCCCAGTTTAACAGTCATAAATACTCAAAGAAGCCTCATTCATCCCGGCAGTGAACTACCCCCTCCCCACTTCGCAGGATATTCTCACGTGTCTAACTCCAGCCTTTTAGCCCTGTGCCATACCCCACCATGGGAAGTACATCCGGACACCCAGGCGACCCCCGTCTCGGGCATCCATCTGCGTTGCTCATGCACTGGCCTCAATCCCCCGCCCACCTCCCTCCTCCAATGTGGTGCCTGTATGTCCAGCCTCACGGCTCTCCTCTTGTGCCAACAGATACGTGGTTAAAGGACCCCATATATCCCGCAGTCGCGATCTTAGGGGAAGAAGCTCCGCGTATCCATGCAATTGCTCCTGCCATGTGATCATTGAAGTGACCCACTCCTTAAACTTAGGGCCCCCCCCCCTGCCCCATCTACTCGCCACCTGTCTCCTAGCTAGTAACAGTCCCATTGCTAAGAATTTCTTATATTTAGTATTAACAGTTTGAATCAGTCCCAGCAGAGCAAGCATGGGGCATGGCTGTATCTGCGCCCAGATAATACTTGAAAGACCAGCGAATGTCAATTCCCAAAACTCAGCCACCGCAGAGCAACTCCAAGCCAAATGTTCAAAGCCTGCTCCTGACAGCCCACAGCGCGCACACCGATCATTATCCCGTAGCCCGAAGCTATGTAATTTAGCTGGGGTGTAATACAACCGGTGTAAAAACTTGAAATGTATAAGGCGCAGCCTATTATTTCCAGTGATAGCCATTGTCTGTCTGCAGCTAAATTCCCATTGTCCATCCGTCAACGGAGTAGCCAATTCCGCATCCCACTCTCCCCGGGCCCGACTGGGAGCGGATGGTACCGCTTCTTGCGCGTGTTTATACAATAGCGATACTGCATGGCGGGGGGAAGATGCCTGCAGGAAAGCATGCAGCGGAGCAAATATGACCGGTTCCACGGGGAATTCTGGGGTCACCGCTTTAACGTTTTGTCGGAGTCTGGCGTACAAAAACGGTTCCAGTACGGTTGGTTCATGTGCACCAAAAAACTGTTCTCTCGTGAGGAACTGCCCCGCCAAGTATAAGTCACCCCAAGTACTATATCGTTGGTTTTCTAACATCTTCCGACAGATACCCTCCTCTGTCACTTGGAGCAGAGGGTTCCTCGCCAGCACCACCTTGGGCGAATACATCATAGGAGCCCCTAATTTGCGGGCTATCCGCTGCCAGGCTCGTATGGTACAGTCCACCATAGACGGGTCTCGCGTCTGTTCTCTCCCCACCGTAAAAAGGTAGCCGGATGGGGGCGTCGGGGACATATATCCATCTTCGACCGCCAAATGAGGCATAAAAGGCGGCGGGTGGAACCAATAAGTGGCAAAATGTGCTTGCGCACAATAATAATATAGTTCGAAGTCAGGGACTCCAAACCCCAGATGGTACGGTAACACAAGCGGGGCCATGTTTAGCCGTGCCTGCTTCCCGCCCCATATAAGCCGAGTGAGCTGTGTTTTCAATGTATGAAAAAAGAACCTCCCTGGGTGATATGGGATATTAACAAATAAATATAATAGTTTCGGTAGGACTATCATTTTAATCAACGATATCCGTCCTGCCATAGACAGGGGAAGTCGTAGCCATTTGGTAACATCGTCAGTGATCTTGTCTATAGCCGTCCCATAATTTAGTCTCATTAGTACTTCCTTATCTCTGGAGATGTGCACGCTCCAAATATTTCAAGTCCTCCGATTCCCATACTAGGGGATAATCCATAGGGTATGGAACAGTATGATCAGTTAGGGGGAAGACAGCCGACTTTGACCAGTTGATTTGCACCCCTGAAATAACACCAAACTTGGTTATCTCCCGCAATATAGGGTTTAGATTGTCCTGGGGTCGGTTTACATATAGTGTCAAGTCGTCTGCGTATAAAGAAGTGAGTAGTTGCCGAGCAGGGTATATCAGTGCTTTGTCATTACGTCGTTGTCGAAGCTTCGCCGCCAGGGGCTCAACAGCAAGGGCAAACAGTATGGGAGATAGTGGGCACCCCTGCCGCATGCCTCTAGAGATATCAAAAGGCATAGACCTAGCCCCATTTAAAAGAACTGATGAAACTGGCCTGCCATAGAGCAACTTATTCCAGTTTAGGAAGGTGTACGGAAGCCCCATACGCTCCAACACTCCTAGCAAGTAGTCCCATTCCAGGGAATCGAACGCCTTAATGGCGTCAAGAAACACAGCTACTGCCGAACTATTAGGGTCTATATCTTGCAGCACTGCGGCTAACGTCCGTAAGTTGTGCGACGTTGCCCAGTTCGGACCGAAGCCTGCTTGATCGGGAAGGACCAGCCGTTGCATCAGCAGGCCTAACCTATTTGCCAATACTTTAGCCAGTATTTTAGTGTCGCTATTTAGTAGCGATAAGGGCCGGTAGGAGTCACAAGAGATGGGAGATTTCCCCGGTTTCAACAGGGAGGTTATTAAGGCTTCGCGCATCGTCTCAGGCAAACCACCCTCCTCCAATGCCGTGTAGAATACGCCCTTCAGAATGGGAGCTAGTATTTGAGCATAGGTTTTATAAAATTCTATGGGCAACCCATCAGATCCCGGTGCCCTGCCGGATTTCATCTGCATGATTGCCTCCGTGATTTCATCCAGTTCTAGTTCTAGGTTCAAGAACTTTTGCTGATTTTCCCCCAGCCAAGCCAGAGCAGTATCATCCAGATACTCAGACAGGTGAAGTGGGGTACCTCGCTGAGAAGTGTACAGCACCCTATAAAACTCACGGAAGGTGGCCATCTGGTCCGGGAGATTTCGAAGTGTCTGGCCCTGCCGATCTTGTATCTCCGTGATGTAGTTGGAGAACCAGGGGGGGCGTACTGCAGTGGCTAGAGCTTTACCCGGCCTATCCCCTTCCCCGTAACGTATGGCCACATGTGGTTTTCCCCTAAATTTAAGCTCTCTATCCGCCAATGCCTCGAATTCCCTAAATTTGGCGCAGATGGTAGCCCCGACCTCCCCTCCTCCCGCATCTCTACCAGCTTCCCGCTCCAGCGCTTTCAACTCACTCTCCAGTCTAGAAAGGTCTCTGCGCAGGTCCTTAAGGATGCCCCCACCCTTGGACAAGCACCATCCCCTCACCGTCACTTTGAAGGCCTCCCATACTACACTCATGCTAGATACCAACTTGATATTGCGCTAAAAAAAATCACGAATATCTTGTTCCAGCTCCGTTTTAAATACATTATCCTGCAAGTGCCCAGGATTAAGGTGCCAACTACTATATGGGGAGTGCTGCAGAGGAACCTGTAGCGTTACTAACACAGGAGAGTGATCGGAATATGTTCTTGCCAAGTGAGACACATCTCGCAGCCAATGCGCCCTCCCAGCCGACAGGAGCAGATAATCTAGCCGAGCCCAAGAGGAGTGGACCGCTAAAAAGTGCGTGCCATCTCGCTGCTCAGGGTGTGTTTGCCGCCAGGAGTCTAGTAAGTGACCATCTCCTACTATATCGGTCAATATCTTGTATGTTTGCGTGAAGTGCGATGGATTAACTCGGGACCTATCTAATCGTGGCTGCAACGTCGTGTTAAAGTCCCCGCCCCAGATGACATACGTGGTTTCCATCTCCTGTATTCTATTCCATAATCTAATGAGGGTTTGGCGATCATCTATATTGGGGCCATAATAGTTAGCAAATGTCACTCCATGCGAGTAAAGTGTTCCCCAAAGTATGCAGTATCTGCCACCGCTATCCATCTCTATACCTCCAGGAACAAAGGGCACCCCTCTTTTGACCAGTATAGCTACCCCACGGGAATAGCTAGAGTAACATGCAAAGCAACGATGTGCAGCCCATCGTGAGGCAAATAAATGGGTACCACCGGGGCCAAGATGGGTCTCCTGCAACATTGCTATCTCAATATGATGCCGATCTAAGTACCCAAGCACCTGCCTTTTTTTCCTGGGGTTGTTCAAACCTCGCACATTCCATGTTACAATCTTCAGGCTACTGAAATCATGCCCGGCGCCCGCCATAGTGTACTCTAGAGGAACCTGTAACTGCTGCTGCATTCAAAAGTGCTATTGCCAAATATATTACCTCTGACACCATAGATGCACTCTTCAAGTGCCACGTAGAAGGTCGAAATGCGTTTGTTCTTTGATGAGGCAAGCCTTAAAGAATCAAGAAAACAAAACGACGTCAAGTCTCCGGCTCTACGCTCAAAGTATTTAAAATGGCAGCGTAAACCTGGTTTCCTTAAGCCTGTAAGCTACCTCTCTCTGGCTTTTAAATAGACTAACACTCTGTGAGGACCATACGAATAGGAGTCCCTATAGCTTCTTGTGAACAACATAGGACTTTTTTCATGTGTATAATATTTCACACATTGCTGTTTATAAAAAGTATAAGGAGATTTTTTGTATCCACTACATGGATTTGTTTTTGTCTTTTATGTTAGTCTTGTAAAAGTATATGATATTGTATTTGCCCTTTATTTCAGTATCGTAAAGCTCTCTCAAGCATTTTTGTTTGTGTTTTAGTAACAGCTGCACAGAATCAACAGGTCTTGATGAAAAAAATATAAAACACAGTATTTGTATATTAAATGCAACTTAGGGAAAATAAAAATCCACTTAAAAAATCTGAAGAGTGTATCTATGGTGTCAGAGGTAATATATTTTGGCAATAATATTTTGATTCCAACCTCTGTATTCCTTAACAGAATCAATCCCCTGTCGTTTATAAAGCATTCAAAAGTGCGTCACCCAAAGTAACCAAGCATCTAATACCCCCCCTCTCAACAACTCCCACAACGGCAACCCCAACACGCCGTGTACAGAATCCCTCCCCACCCCAACATTCCTCAACGTCCCACATTGCCCGTCCCACAACTTCAAGTTTTCGGGGGATGCCCACATAGGGAACGCGTGGGCCCACGACCACCTTCCTCCCGCCTTACTTTCACCCACTCACCGCTCCACAGTTAAGTGGGCAGTTGTCGCGGGACGGCAGGGAGGTGCCGAGCAGGACTGCACGCCGAAGATAGGCAAAACAAGGAAAAGTTAATACATCACCAGCTATGGGTCCATCAATGACAGTTTATTGTCCAGAAGTGCCAGGCCCGAAGGAAGCTCTAGTCCGGGTCCAACAGCGGGGAATTCGTTCCGGAGCGTCTTTGCGCCCTCGGGCCCTCAGAGGTCACCTGCCGATAACGCTTGAGATACTCCTCCACCTGTTGCGGGTTCTGGAAAAAATGCTGCGTGCCTTTATGCGTGATCCATAATCTCGCCGGGTAGAGCATAGCATATGCAATGTCCCGTGTCTGGAGTTTCTTTTTGACTGCAGAGAACTTACGTCTGGCGTCTTGAACTGATTGAGTGAAGTCAGGGTAAAACGCCAGCATTGCATTTTCATAGGGTACTTGCTTTGTCTCCCTGGCGAGGCGGAGGACCGCATCCCTGTCCCGATAGTTCAAAAAGCGGGCTATCACCGGCCGTGGCGGAGCCCCTGGAGGAGGTCGGGCCCCCAATGATCTATGCCCCCTTTCCACTGTGAGGTGCGCCGAGAAGGATTCCCTGCCAAATAATTCCACCACTAGTCGTTCAACGAAATCCTCCATGCGGCCCACACTCATGGATTCCCCCAGGCCAAGAATCCGGACGTTGTTTCTGCGGGAGCGGGCCTCCAAGTCCTCATTTTTGTCCGCAATTATCTTCAATAGTTTGTCCATTTGCAGCATGTGTCCCCGACTGGACGCAGCCCCGTCCTCTAGAGTCGAGACTCTGGTTATCTGCTCCTCATGCTGATTCAGCTTATGTACCACTGCCTTCATGCGTTTATTCATTGTGTCAATTTTGGTACCAATGGACGCAAGACTGTGTTTCATGCCCAGCAGAAGGGCCTTCTAGTCTTCTTACGGTGAATCCGAGGCGCCCATCTCAGCCTGCTCCTGCGAGGCTGATCTAGGCACCTTGCGCGCTTCAAAGGGTAATTTGGCTTGTTTCGTGCCTGTGCGTCCCATCTTGCAAGCCCCAAAATCAACACGTGCTAGGGGCCTCAGGGGGCAGTCCTGCCACACTATTGCTGCAAATCCGGGTGTGTGTCTGTCCGCTGCCAACCGACACTACTCGTGTTCTGCCACTCGTGGAGAGCAGCAGCAAGCCAGCCTCCAACTGCCGGTATCTCCGGTAAATATGTTGCGCCTCCACGGTATCTCCTACGCCAATGTCCCTCAGGTCCCAGCCGTTCAGCACAAAGCACAGGGGAGCCCACACTCACGCAATCTCTTCTTCACCAGCCGGCCTATGCACTCACCCACCGCCTGCCAAGTGGAGGATCTGGGTGCTGTGGCGCCACACGATGGCCGTCCGTCCACACCGCCGATCTCCCTGCGCGCGGTGTCCTCTCTCCGCCTGGGGTTATCCAGGCAGACGGATCTCCGGCACAACTGCATCAGCCCCACCGGGATCCCAGGCACCGCGGATCAGAGCACCAGAGCTACGATCCCAGCTTCGCTATGTAGGTAGCCGGAACTCAAGATGGCCGCCGCTATCTTCGCCCCCGGTGGTACTGCAACGTCGGCTCCACCCGTACTCCACGGAGGGCAGGCACACCATGGAGGTTCACCAGGCTTCAGTCGGGGTGGCTCACTTAACTCCTCCAACCATGTGCATCCCCAACCACGGTGCTGCCTCCCAGTGCAGCGCCAGGCGGCCGCCTCCAGCCACGCGCCCCCAGGGTCTCTGCGGCACGATCCACAGCGCCGTCCGCTCTGGCAAGCTCCAGCGGGAGCACCAGCTCCTCCCTCACGGTCTCCGCCGGACTCCCGCAGGGCACCCAGTCACGTCTTGCCGCCGATCGTTCAAGTTAGACAGTGCACCAAGGCAGTAGCACCCGCAATACTGCGCCGGATCCGCCGACTCCAGCCTCCCGCCTCTCAGCTCCGATCCGCGGTGCGAAAGGCCGTCCAATATTACTACTATGCCCCCGTCGGAACGGCAGCCACCCAGCAGGCAAATTTGGCACCGTTCGGCTCAGCAACACTTCCGCCAGACAATGGAATCTTCGTTCGCCAGTTTCTCCGCCTCAGGATGGGGATAAAGTATGTTACCCTGCTCGGCCAGGCAGGAGCCTCACAGACGTGCGGCCATGTCGGTCGTGCGCCACCTAGCGCCCCCAATCGTGTGCAAAGTTGTGACAGCATATGAGATAATCGTTAAAAGAGCTCTTTCGCCATCACTGGAAATTTTGTACTGGGGAATGCGAGGTAATTTAGCATTCAACTTAAGGGTAACAACGTAGGGTGGAATCTGCAAGAGACCAACATCATTGGGACCTGTAGCCCAAAGTGTATCAGGGAGAGAACGCAGTTCCAGTGGAAGGCGATCCTTAGACAGATACATCGGGGAAATGACTTTCTTACCCACCGTAAGATGTACTCCCGAAGGAGAACAATGTAATGTCGCATGCAATATTTTCAACAAGTCCAAACCCAACAGATTCTCGCCACAGCCCGTTGTTAGAATAACGGGAGCCTCCAATTCACAGGGACCAATAGAAAGGGGCAAAGGACAAGAAACCGGATTACGAACTGGGGCGCCAGAAAATCCTACTGAAACATTGGTCAAGCCAGACAAAGGTGCGCCGAGGAGTTTAGAGTGCATGATAGAACTTTTTGCAGCACCAGTATCAAAAAGAAAAGGTTCTGCCACACCTGATGTAATCACTTCAACATAAGGTCCACTCTGGTCTACTGGAACTGACACTACTCCCTCCCTTTGTCCATGGCTGTCCTAACTATCATTAAAACCAGCACTCTCACTTCCAACATAATAATCATCAGTGTAGTACTGAGCGAACTGGACGGTCGGAACATTCTGTTGGTCAAAATAATTCATAGAATTCTGAGAGGAAAAGGAACGTTCATTCTGGGGAAACGTACCACGTCCCCTACCCCTAGGTACTTGTTGGAAACCACCACGACCTCTCAGACTAGACATACCATTCGCACGCTGTAGCAAGATCGGGCAACTATTCTTGAAGTGACCTTCTTCTTTACAATAAGCACACTGATTAGGGCCCAGCGGGAGTCGCGAAGCAAAAGACTCTGGCTTCTGCAACTGTTTGTGAAACTGTGGGGGTTGCTGAAACTGGGAAGGTTGCTGAAACTGACGCTGATTAGGGCGAGGCGGATAAGCCTGCTGCAGGAGAACTTTCGTTTTTAATTCTCTAGTCTTCTTCTCTACTTTATCATTCTCATCTTTATCTCTATTCTCATAGTATTGTGCAGTAGCCAATATCTGAGCCGAAGAAGAAACAGCCCATGAACTCTCAGAGTCCTTTAACTTATTAGAAAGTTCAGAAAGTAAATTAAAAACAAACTTATCTACAAACAACCTCTGACCACCTTCTTTACTCATATCCTGACCACTATGATCAATTAATGTTTCCTCAAACCTAGTGAAGAAATCAGACACACTCTCGTCTTTCTTTTGTTTGCATGCTGCTAACTTGTCCCAATTCACCCGCAGAGGAGGCATCATAGTTTTCATTAAATTAATAATCCTACCAGGTAGTTCTGCAACTAAGGGTTCAGGTTTGGTACCTCCTACCTGCCTACCATCTGCAGCAGTAATATTAACCCACGTATCTCCTAACTCTGGCGCGTGATCCTCGTGACGGATCTTCGCCCACAAGGGTTGAGGAACTACATTACCCATCAACATATCTATGTCAGCTAAATTCATAACACACGCATCAACTGTCTGAGACAACTCCTTATAATAACCAGCAGGATTTTTACGGGGGTCAGGCAAAGTCTGCTTAAGAGCCAGGACCTCAGCTCTCTTCCAAGGGACATGCACCCACACTCGCTGAAAATGAGCCGGTGCAGCCGCAATACCATGAGCGGCATCAGCCACAACTGCCTCTCTCCATACAGGGGGAACCTCTCTCATAGGATACTGCTTCACTTTTCTCCTAATAGAAGGGTCAGGTTCGAACAATGACTGAGGTGGAAGTCTAGACCTAAAAGTGAGTAGTGTCTCTACTGCTTCCTCAACATCGGAACCCACTATCGTCCCTTTAGCAAATTCAGACTGAACATTAAGCAATTCCAGTGGAATTGAACCCAACTCATTATCTTCCCACTCCTGACGAAGGAAGGTACACATGACATCAAAAACATACCTTTGTTTTGGTGCCTCCCACTGTAGGAAGATATACATAACCACTTGTGGACTGTACTTGGAGGTATTCGAAACCCATCTACGAGCAAGGAGATCTAACACTGCCCGCTCTTCGGGACCAGGGAGCTGACTACGTCTCTGCTTACGTTCAGAAACAGGGGTCATATTCAGTGACCCAAAGAAAGGAGACAAAAGACTAGTGACAGTCTCAGTCATTCGTTGCCGAGCAGAAGGAGAAGAAGTTGATATGAGGACAGGAGACAAAGTGTTTTGAGATGACAGAGACGTAGGGACAGAAATAAGAGAAGTCGAAGATAAAGGAGTGTAAGGCAAAGGAGTTTGAGGCAAGGCTGGTGGCAAGGCTGGCGGCCCTGGAGGAGGCTGCGCCGGAGGAGGAAGAACCACCTGTAAAGCAACGGGTGGCTGAACAACAACAGGGGGTTGAACGACAACAAGGGGTGCAACAACTGGAGGTAACGGAGGTGCAGTAGCACCCTGCACATAAGGGGGTGGTAATCTCAGTAAATGTGACATCAAAGGATCCTTTTCAGGGTCTACAGTCACATTTGAAAGGGGAGGTGGCAAAGCCGGGTAACATTTGTCAATGGCCATACAATGTTATCTATCTGACACTTCAATCGCACGATCTTCTTCATCTTCCTTAAACTGCCTAGCAGCTTGCATTACCGATATATTCCTTTCCTTCCTATCTCTCTTAGCTTGCTTAATTTCTCGCTGTGTGGCTTCCTTATGCCAAAGGCGGAAAGAGTCAAACATCGCCGGCCGGGCTTTCTTCTTAAATAGCGCAACTTCTAGGTTATCTAAAACATCTAATTCAAAACTACCATGTTGGGGCCATCGTAAAACACCATCTTTCCTTGTATAACGGACCCATACTTCATTAAAGGTAATGGGACCTACACCATGCTTTGAATAGAGCTCATACGTTGGAGTTCCAACCGGAGGTATCGGACACGAATCCTTCAATCGGGAATCCCTATTACAACTACAACAAAACCATTTCCTAAATTTGCTAAAACCAGGCATCTTTTAGCTCACTAGTCTTGCTTCAAACTTCAAGGGGTTATCAAAAATGATACACTCGCAAATATACGAACCCCCCCGGCTTCGACTATTGCAATGGCCGAATCAAAACCAAGAAACAAAACAAAGTCGTGTGGGAGCGACCCACTTATACTTAACCAAAATGTCTGTCACTCCACCAGAAGACCGTCTAACGTCTCGCCTTACAAATCATCACAAGATGGTCCAAGACAGGGCGACAGTCAGGGCAGCAGTCCTTCGCAGCCGTTGGAAAGGGGAAGCCTCGCAGAAAAAACCTTCGGTCCACGTCGACATGCAGGGGTCGATGAAGTGGTGGCCGTCCTCCAGAATTTCCTCACGGTGCACCTCACAATCTTCGGGCTTGGACCAGTACCGCTGAAGTCGCCCCACATCGGGCGCCAGTTGAAGAACCGGGGTTTAACCCAGCGGCGTCAGGGGCACGCCTAAAATCTTCGAGTTCACCTGTCTTGGTATACAGAGACACGGAATACTTCTGGATGGCATTACAGACCAAGTTTATTAGCTGCAGCTAGTAACAGTGATCCTAGAAATACATCACGGTGTAAATTCTTAGGAGACTGCTCATTTTACTAAGGCGAGACGTCTCCTTTTATACCCAATATTCACATTATAAATGTACATCCACTGCACAAAATTCTAGCCAATAAGGTACATTTTCAAACAAAGTGTCACATAACAAAAACTCAATTTACAGTATCCCAACCCAAAAGTTAATTATTAGGAATGTCCCAAATTCAATCTCCACAAGCCGGACAACCCTATAATTGAAAGCATAATGTAATGAAGAAACATAAAAAAAGAAACGGTAACAGATGCTGAACAAGATAAGGCATGTGCAAGGAAACTAAAAGTTAACGATGTCCTGAACATTGATTGGCAATTTCAGACAAAGATCGATCAGGGAAATTGGCTTTGCGGGGTCAGTTTCAGGTGCAGAGGTCAGTCTCTTACAGTTCATTTCAGAGTCAAAAAGAAACCTAGTTAATGTATACATGAACTAAGAAGGCCAGGCCACTTTATTCGCCAGGCTACCTTCACAGGCCTACGTGAGGGCAACACAAAATGGTGGCACAGAACAAAATGGAGTCAGACTCGAGAATTACAGAACCTCATGAGGAAGGATTCCAGCCACTTCAGTGCGTTTCCTGTGATTAAGACTTGGTAAAGTAGTTGGATGAGAGTGTGGTGGAAGACCTGTTGAAGGCTGTGGAGAGGTCCAGGAGGATAAGGGCGGTCGCCTCGCCTCTGTCGAGTAGAGCTCGGATGTCATCTGCGGATGCGATCAGGGCTGTCTTGCTACTGTGGTTGGCCCTGAAGACCGACTAGGTTGCGTCGAGTAGGTTGTGTCTTTCCAGGTGGCTGGTCAGTGGTGTGTTGATGGCTTTCTTCTCCAGGACTTTAGCTGAAAAGGGAAGGGAGGAGATCGGGCAGTAGTTTAGGAGCTTGGTGGGGTCTGCTGATGGCTTTATGAGGAGGGGCCTGACCTCTGCGTGTTTCCATGCTTCTGGGAAAGTGCTGGTGATGAAGCATTCAGAATAGTGAAGATCTGGGGACGTATTAAGCTGTTTCCAAGGTTGAAGATTCGGAGTGGGCAGGGGTTGCTTGGTGCTCCTGAGTGGAAGGAGCAGATCAGGGCGGTGGTGGTAGTTGTGGTGAGTTGGTCCCATGTGGAGAGCTGTTGGTTGATGTCCGTGTGCGGAGTTGGGATGAAGGAGGCGGCATGCTGGGGGTCAAAGTTTCTGTAAATGGCTGCAATTGTGTTGTAGAAGTGGTCGGTGCTGTCGTCGCAGAGCTGTTTAGAGGGAGAGATGGCATTCTCTGTTGCCTGGGGCAGGAGAATTCTCTGACGAGGGTGAAGAGTTCTTTCATTTGGTTGGAGCTGGCTTCGATGAGGCAGGTGAGTGCTTCTTTTTTAGTGGTTCTAATGTGGTGGTGATAATTGTTGAGGTCTGTTTTGTAGGCATCTCGGGAGGTGTTGTCTTTGCTAATACTCCATCTTCTTTCCAGTCGTTTGCATTCTTGCTTTGCTGTGCGTAGTTCTGGTGTGTACTAGCTGGCTTGTTTGGTGGTTCTGTGGACCTTAGGGGTCTTGGTGGGGGTGACTGTGTTGGCTGATTTGCTGATCCAGCTGTTGAAATGCTGTACTTTTTGTCCAGGTTGGAGGAGATGATGAGCTCAGTGGAGCTGAGGGCTTTTGTCCACATTTGCTGGGTTAGGCAAGTCCAGTTGCGGTAGGGTGTGTTGTGGTGGGTGGGGGGTGTGGTGTGGTGGGCCGATGAGGTTGAAGTGTATGATGGCATGGTCTGTCCAGGTGAATTTAAATGTGTGACTGAACTTGATTCTGTTGGTAGACATGAAGATGGGGTCTAGCATGTGTCCAGGTCTGTGTGTGGGTTTAGTGATGATCTGCTTGAGTCCAATATTGTGTAGTCTCTCTGGTAGGTCGGTGGAGTTGGTGTCGGTGTAGTCGTCTAGGTGAAATTGAGGTTTCCGTGGAAGATGTAGCAGTCTGAGTCAACAGCATGCAGGGTGATGAATTCAGCTATAGCGTCGCTGGTGCCTGTGTGAGGCTCCAGTGGACTGTATGTGAGGGTTCCATTTATGGTGGTATTGACATCGAGCGGATCTGGAGGTTCATGTGTCCCATGACGGGTGTGGAGTCGTCAATTGTAATAGTACAGTTGCCTGAGTCCTTGTGTATGATTGCTATGCCTCCTCTGGGTTTATTGGTGCGTTTTCTGTGTTTTAACTTGTAACCGGTGGGGGTTGCTGTCACGATGTGTGGGGCTGATGTCGGAGGGAGCCAGGTTCTGGTGCTGAAGGTAACGTCGGGGATGAGGCTGATTATAGTATTCCATAGCTTGGTGGCGTGCTTGCAGAGAGATCTGGCGTTCAGTAGTATGCAGCTGAGCTGGACTGGTGGTTGGTCTTTGGTGAGCAAAGTTGTTAGCCCGACTCCAATAAATTGGGGTTAGTGGTACAGCCTTAAAGTGGTTTTCCTCATTTTTGGAAGAGAGAAATCAGGAAGTCTGGATACCCCCATTCTCTTCAGAAGTGCATGTGGTGTCAGTTTGAATGCCCCAGGGTACAGCCCTTAGTCCCACTTTATTTAATGTTTATATTACACCCATAGCCTTGTTAGCTTAGGAGTTCAGGGCCAAAGTTATTTATTATGCTGATAACACCCAGTTGTTGTTTACCTGCGGAAAGGGAAAAGAGATTGCTGAATAGGCAATTTAAAAATGTCTCTCATCCGTATTTCATTGGATAACTATCAATTAATTGAAATGCAATGCCGATAAAACAGAGATATTATTTTTCAGCTCTATCCCAACAGTTTCATTCCAGACCTTCTGGCCAAATGACGCCCCAACCGCTGGCCCTCAACAGGAAGTAGTTAAGAATTTGGGCATCAATTTTTATAGGGCCCTGTCTTTTCAACCACCAATTCGATTGGTGGTGGGATCCTGTTTTGGGATGCTATACATTCTGAAAAAGTTCCTTCTCTTACACTCCTTTCCTGCTAAAGAAATGGTCATTCAGGCTATGTTAACGTCAGATTGGACTATGCAAATGCTTTATACTTGGGTCTTCCAGATAACCTTTGATGGAGCGGGGATTCGCAAAAAGAAACCTGCTTGTGTCAAGTACCCCTGTAAGACGTACCAATTTAAAGTAGTAAATAGTATTAATATGCAGCTACACACCACACATGGGGAATTTGCTTTGCAATATGCATATAATTAATTCTAACAATATGTATGTAACCAAATTTGTAATAATATTGTGTGTAGAACGTGTTATGAATGTATTGCATGGCATATTGCATGTATATATAGTAAGAAGACATGAGGTGTGTTGCTTTGTCATAATTATTACTGCCTCTTTCTGCTTGTGCTGTGCTAGGATAACTGTTAACATGGACTAGAGTTAAGGTGGGTGGTTAACAGTGAAGATTTCATTACCACAATATGAATAAATGTCTGCTTTCTGTTCTTTTAGTAAATGGACGAGTCTCCATTTTGGGTTAAGTTAGCCGAACTGTGATGAGTGAAACTTGCAGCGTGCATAAACCATGTGACTGAGTGGCTGAAAACCGCTGAACGAGCTTAAAGAGCATGACATGGTGAAGGACATGATGCTTGACGTCCAGCTAACTCCAGTGACTCCGTGTGAAAATCCACAAAATGATGAATGTATTAAAATTTGTTCTTAAGTCGATACTTTCACCTCATGAGAGAATAGGGATGTATACTGAATATGTGGGAACGAAAAGTTTGACAATGGGGCCAGTCAAAGAAGCATGACTTAATGATTGGGTGATCATCCACCTCACTTTTTGACCGATACCGCGGCTAGAAAGGGTGATTTTAGCAACTTTAGTGGGATGGAATCTGTATGGTCAGGGCACAAAGAATAGGTGATTTAGGGGCGGGGTTGGAAGCGAGGGCGGCAGATGCAGCTGCTGCTTTAGGCGTGAGGAGAGAAAGGGTGCGCTGCTGATTTGTCAGGTTGCAGAGAGGCCTATCTGTTCCAGTCCTATCTTTATCCTGATCTTAGAGTCTTTGATCCCTGACTCTTTGTCTGGGAGTCCCCTGTCGCTAGTTTATTGTGTAGATGATGAACTGTTTAAAATTTCAACAGTTTGAATATGAAATGGTAAGAAGTTTGCAAACTTGACACCAGCACCACAGGGACCTCCGTGTATGTGTATGGGACAAAGTAAATGAAATAATTGAACGTTCGTCCGTGTCCAAATTATTGGGTCCACGCTGGATCACCTTCTTAATAGACTGTAGGCGGTCCAGAATTCAGCAGTTCGAACTCTTTTCGTATTTCCCCCAAAGGTCTCATATTTCTTGTCACTTCAAGGTTCTTCCTTGGCTCCCAATAAAAAAGGGATTCTTTTCAAAACACTAGTCCTTGCTCACAAGGCACTACAGGTCATCAGAGCAGGCTATCTCAGAGAAAGGATTAAAGCATATGCTCCTTCTAGAAGATCTCCGTTCTTCTACCGGACGGTTGGCTAAGATCCCCAAGATTCATTGAGCGAGCATTGGAGGCAGGTCTTTCTCTGCTCGGTTGCCTTAAATAAACTTCCTTTGGAGTTACATACAATAGCTGAGACATAAATCTTCAAGAAAAGATTAAAATCCTGGATGTTTCAACAGGAATAGTGTCACTATTTGTTTGTGCAGATAGCCTTGAAGCCAGCACCGGGACACTCAGCTGAGTATCTGTGCACTTTATCAATCTCTAAATCATCATTATCATTAACTCTGACCTCAAGCTGTGAGAGAGGCCAGCTTGAACAGCTGGTGTAAGGAACAACTAAATACATTCACACAACAGAGATATCTCAGTGGCACAAAGGTACAGACGCTGCAAGCAGTGGAAACAAATGGCCATAATGAACAGGCTTGGAATACAAAGCACAGAGAGAACAAGGGAAATGCCCAGAAACACAGTAATGTCAGCCAAGAGGAAGCTGGGTGAAGATCGTGGAAAACATAATTGAAGGCTGTGGCCAAAGAACAATTAGCCATAGTAGTGAAACTACAGCACCTCCCAAGCCAAACTTGGACAACCGCCATAGACATTTCCATGCAGCAAAGGACTGTGCACAAGAAGGAGAACCTTACGACCAAGCCCTGCAAGGAGCAAATATGGTAACCTCAGCCTGTAGCATTAGAATGCAATGTGTAATTACAGGCAGAAACCCAATACAGGCAACCTAATCCCAGTGGCACAGTATGGAAGAAGTGCCCCAAGCCCCAGTATCTGACCCACAAAGGCCATATGCTAAAACACCAACATGATGGTATAGCAACATGCAAAAAAGTACAGAAAAAATGCACTGCAGGATTAAATACAGGTCAAGTCTCTGACAATCTGCTCTCAAAGACAAAATAGAACTGGCACAAGGGGCCTCTGAGGATCAGCAGTTGCTGGTATGATCCTTCAAACATCTTGTGAATGACACAGGCCAATAGAGATAGTGGTTCATGAGCCCTAAATATTAAAATTGAGAGTCAGAGATCTAAACCACTAGGCAATGTATGGCACAACTGTCAAATTAAACATGCAATTTTTCATTTATTAAAATGGTCTGTGAAATACCATGTAATTTAACGCTTTCTTGTGCCGCTCTGCTGTGCCTGCCATCGCGCTTCCAGCGCAGGGCGACTCCAAGCCCCAGAAGACACCTGACTCCCAGGAGGGAGGGAGGAGCCACTGACACACTCTTAAGCGCCCGCTCTTCCCACGGCGCGGGACGCTTTCTTGTGCCGCTCTGCTGTGCCTGCCAATGGCGCTTCCAGGGCAGGGGGACTACAAGCCCCAGAAGACACCTGACTCCCAGGAGGGAGAGAGGAGCCATTGACGTGCTCTTAAGCGCCCTGCTCTTCCCGTGGCGTGGGACACTTTCTTGTGCCACTCTGCTGTGCCTGCCATCGCACCTCCAGCGCAGGGGGATTCCAAGCCCCAGAAGACACCTGACTCCCAGGAGGAGGGAGGGAGGAGCCACTGACACGCTCTTAAGCGCCCCTCTCTTCCCGCAGCACGGGACGCACGCGGGCCGCATCCGAGCAAAGCCCGGGTCTAGGGCATGCCCGTCATTGCCAGGAAGAGGCAGGGCCACTTCCCTTGTTTTTGCTGGCCATCAAAAACCGCTTCGAGAGGTACTGTGTGTCTTGTTCCATTCTTCTCTTCGTTTTCTGCCAATATTGGGCCATCACATGGGACTACCCTGCTGACTTTGTTGGTTCTGCTTCCACCTGACCGC
The DNA here is from genome assembly GCF_964204655.1 of Triturus cristatus. Classification (NCBI taxonomy): domain Eukaryota; kingdom Metazoa; phylum Chordata; class Amphibia; order Caudata; family Salamandridae; genus Triturus; species Triturus cristatus. The sequence continues at coordinate 588,798,430 of NC_140589.1, forward strand.
CGGGAACTATCTCCTCACTTCACCTTGCTTAGATCGTTTGTGTCCTGTTGCTGAAGGGCACAGGCCCACTTATTGTCAGTATTTTGGTTATTCTTGGCGCTAACGGTTTCTTTTTTGAGGGCGTATTATGGGTAAAAGGAAAACTATGGAAGGTGCGGGAGGAATTGGGGGAAACCATGTAGTAAAAGGGAAAAGGGCTAGGAAGACGCTTAAACATCCGGGCAGCAATTTCGTTCTCGACCGGATAGACACCTTGATCAATGAGTGTGAGGTTATTTTAGAGGGTAACCAGACTGTGCCCCTAACCTCAGGCGATTTACCTGACGAACCCCTCCTAAGCCCAAGGTCAAACTGCCCCCCTGTTATTCCAACAATGTTTCAAAAACAACCCCCAAAGAGGGCTCCCATAGAACTTAAAAAGTCAGTACCAATTACCCAGGATACATCCCAATCCTCCACCTCCTCCATCGCCAGTACTGGCACAAGCACTCCCCAGTTAGAGCCTGCAATCTATTGGGCAAACAGATTTTTACCTCTCCAGGATCTCAGTGATGAACATAACGATAATGAGCCTGTGCCATCATCGCTGGTGCGTGACACTGTGATGACAAGTACAGAAAACAAAATAGAGCCCTTGGATATTCACCTTATTATAAACGCACTCAGAGCAGAGATTGGTATAATGAAAACTATGATAGAAGGCCTTACCACCCTAGTTAAAACATTACTGAAGGCAGACCCATCTCGCACACAGTATGACATCCCTGCAACCAGCTACTTTCCACATCCCATTCACAATGATCCAACGTCACAAGAACCAGCACTTCCTAGCAAATGACACATCTTTCACTGCCCTAACCCACACCATCTGGCCACTCCTGCTACTCCCACCTACAAGCAAGCCCTAAACGACATCATTAGCTGCGAGAAAGAATAGTTTTGACATCTCCATCCAAGATAAGCTTAAGAGGCTAGCAGCCCCACATAATCCTGTAAACAGTTACAGGGCCGCACAACCATGGCAAGCCCAACCTCCTATTCAAGGAAGCTGAGATAAGGCGCATTCCTTAGCCGCTCCAGCTATTATTAACTTATCGCAATCCCCAAAAAATGTACATGACCAATGTCCCGAAAATTAAAACTAAGCATGTCCATGAGAGCGAACACTCCTTGATAAACAAGGTGACACATTGGATTCGTCAAGTTAGGGGTTGCTGATCAGTGATCAGAGACGATGTCCTTAGAGCACGGAGGTTTTCCTCTCCAACCCACCAACTAGATAACATCGAGATCACCTTAAAGGGAACTGAGATAGCGGAAAACCTCCTCGCTCTAGAATTTCATACTTGCGCCCCTGATGGGTCCTCCATTCAATGTAGGCACCTTCCCACACACGAGCAAGATAGGATACCAGCCTTACAGCCACTACCATCTTTGGCAGTGTGAGTACCTCTTTGCTTAAGGCTAACGACCGACTACAGGACTCTGCTTCATACCGTTCTGATCTACCAAGGCAAGCACCTAGTTCCAACTACATAGCTAGTTCCCTTATCGTTCCGACTCCTTCCAACCTCTCAAACCACATCAGAGATAGTTCTCAAAGCTGGGCCAGCCCAAGCAGACCTTTCATTCCTATATGCGAGGAGCAAGCCTCTGGCACCCCTGTGAATCCAGCCTTACAAACACCAATCTATTCACCAACCAATACTTACATTCCTACACAAAGCACCGCCTCTGGTCCTACAGACCATCAACAACTGAAGATTGTGTCATGGAACGTGGCAGGCCTAAGTAGTAAAATCCCACTCCTCATTGGAACCAATTAGTGGAAGGCTTTGATGTATGCATTTTCAAGGAGACAGGGAGTTTGGTCCCATTTTATAAAGCTGGCTACACCTGCTTTCATTCACCCACAACTTCCATTGGAAGAGGGCACCCGTCCGGGGGTTTGATTGTTTGGATAAACATCGCCCTCAATTGTTGAATCATTCTCCAAACAAGCTCAAGCCCAGACATTCTATGGTTAAGCATTAGGGGGCCCAGGGGTGGACCATAGTCGAACTCTTTAATGTCTATGCAAGAGGGACAAAAGGAGGTAGGCCATCAGCCACCCTCTCAGCATTAGAAGAATGCCTAGCCAATTGCTCAACTCATGCAAGAGTGATAGTCACAGGAGACTTTAATTGTACTTACGAACCCCTGGATATAGAAGATCTAACTGGAATAGAAGATCAAGACAGTAGATGGGCAGTCCCCCAACGTGACCTCCCCCTAGTCAAAAGATGGACACAACAGGTACTCCAACTTAATGCCATCACTATGGAGTATGGGATAAGGGCAGCCAATGGCAGGTCACTATCTGATAAGCAAGGCGCTAACACCTATAATAGAGCCAGCTGCCCATCCCGGATCGACTACATCCTCCTTGAGGTAAAATTATTGGGGAATATGATTGACATGATAGTGGGCTCGACTACAGAGAGCGACCACAATCCCCTGTGCTTAACCTTGAAGCCCTTTTGGGAGGCATCTTATTACTAGCCAAATAACCAACCCCTGACAGTAACTAGGGATTTAGTTCCATCTAACTGTAAAAAGTTTCTGAAATGGATGAAGGTAGCCTTGAGCGATGCAAAGATTACTGGCATCAAACACGAACTAACTGCAGGTATGGCTAAACTTCAAGTAGCGGTCCACAGTGTAACAAGACTAGCGACCGTGCCCAAGGCCTATATGCATACTGTCACCCAAATTAATACATACATTCAAGCCCCAAATCTGTGTAAAAAACCCAGGCACACTACTAAGGATCCATATTCATGGTACAATAAAGACGGTAGGGAAAAAAGATCATTCCTGGCCAAAGCCATTAAAGAGAAAAATAAGATCAAAGACGCATGTTCTTACAAAGACAACAGCTTGTTTTGGAAACGGGTCACCTGGGGAAGCAAGACAGGTGCACGCCCACCCCCAAATTACATTACTGGTCAGACTTGGTATGACCACTTCAAAGGGCTTTACTCAACAGCAGAGGCCAGTGAAGAAGGGGAGCCAGACGGGCCAATTAGGCCCAGGGTAGAAGAGGAGTGCTTCACCTTACAGGAGGCAGAAGCTGCAATAAACAGAAGTGTCCCCTCCAAAGCAGCGGGTCCCGATGGCTTGCCTGGAAATCTATTTTTGGCTGACCCCCACCGCTGGGCACACTACATCTCACTACTAGCAAATGCAATAGCCAACGGAACACCAGTCCCAGCGTCATGAAAGGTCGCCGAAGTGGTCCCTATTTATAAACATGGAGACATAGATGATCCTTCCAACTACAGACCAATTAGTTTCATTGATGCTATGCAGAAAGTCTTTGTCCGGATGCTTCTGCATAGGATACAGTCATGGTCTGAGGATGAAGCTATCCTATCCCAGTACCAGGCCGGATTTAGATCAAAGAGTGGGATAATGGACCAAGTGTTCAGACTCCTCCTTATCTACTGGAAGGTAGTGGTGCTATGCAAGGGCAGTCTCTATCTTGCTTTTATCGATCTGAAGACTGACTTTGTCCTGGTCCCCAGATTCAGGCTGTGGATGATGCTCGGTGAAATGGAAATTCCCCCTTTCATCCTTAACATCTTAGTTTGGCTGCACGAGGGGAATTTTGCCCAGGTTAGGTGGGGGGAGCAGGGACAACTAACAGAGCACATCCCTGTCAACAGAGGAGTCCGACAGGGATGTGTCCTGGCCCCAACTTTGTTCTCCCTTTATGTGAATGGGGTAGCAGACTCGCCCATTCTGGGGGCTAACAAGATACCAACCTTGTTGTTCGCAGACGACACCCTGCTGATATCAAAGACCCCAGCGGGGCTACAATAAGGCCATATAGGAATGGCCCTCTGCTGGGTGGGCTACCCCTTTGATTATTTAGGTGTAAGACTTACTGACAAAATGTCCTGGAGACCCCACTTAGCTAAGATGCTGATGGGACACAAGCGTGTGACCGGAGTAATAGGGAAAGAACACCGTCTTTTACACACTGGGCCTGTAGCTCCCTCCCTCCAAGTATATGACACTAAAGCAGTTAGCTCTGCCCTTTAAGGAGCAGAGGTTTGGGGCTTCAGCAAACTTGATGAGCTCGGTGGATCGGAACACAAATTCTTAAGAGACCTGGATATGGCACCTAAATATGTTCCCCTCACGCCTCTTCTGTTGGATATGGACAGGCAGTCGATAGCTGACATAGCTAGGCTATGCCCTATACTTTTCTGAGCCCACATCAGGCAGACTCCCGAGCTTCTTTCCTATGCCGAAGCCCTTACTGAGGTCATCCTCCTAGATACCGGCTGCAAAATAGGCTGGATTGCTGACATCAAAAAAACCCTGACAGCCATAGGACTTTGTCCCTGTTGGGTCAACCAGGAACCCCCAAGAAGAGAAGAACTTAAACGCCCTTATTGGGAATGGGTGGACCAACGGTAGAATTCCAAACCTAATGTGGGCAAATTAACAACAGAATTCCTTTCCCACAAACAAATTAGATATCTTCAGCCCTTTCTTGATACAATTCAGGTACCAAGAGATAGAATGTTGTATATACATTTTAGCTTTGGAACTCTTCTCGTTCGTGAGGTGACATTAAAGTGGTGCACAAGCAGTGGAAAAACTGTCCATGCTGCAAGGCCCCAACAGAAAGCATTGCCCATCTAATGTTTGCTTGCCTGGCATATAAAACATCATGGGCCAAGTGGCTGAAACTGCTGTGCAGCAATTGGGTACACGGGACCATTATACAGCACTGCCTATCCACAGGTCTGATCCTAGGCCGTTCTTTGCATGCTGTGTAGCAAAAGTCTTGGGACAAGCATGGCTCATAAGGTGGAAAGCTCTTGCAAGATTGGCATACTTTTAATTGGAACTAGGATAGTGACAAACTCACGACTCAACATCAAACTTATTTGTATTCTTTTGCACAAGCACTTTATTTGTCAAACCTCCATTGCTTTGTCATGGATAATTCAATAACTTTTTAGTATACTAACTCTGCATCATTATGACAAAGTATTGACTGTTTTTATCCTGTTTTTATTGTAGAAATATATTTGACAAACCAAATTGTGTATTTGCCAATGCTATCCAGTTTTTTAAATATTTTGAATATGATATATGCTTTATTACACTAAGGGCTTAATTGATTACTACGTTGTATCCTTCGTTTATGTAAATTGAAAATGTCGCATATTTGTACTCTCTTTTTTAAAGGGAAATAATGTATTTTTATTATAGCTTTTATGACATTTCTGTCGAATAAAGCTTAAATCAAATCAAATGTAATTTAACAGACCTTCCATTGTACAAAATACCTTGATGATAGCTAGTTTTGAACACTGAACCCTCACATTGAGAGTCAGAAGATCAGAACCACTAGGTCACAAAAGACACAAGGGGATACTTACTAGGAAGTGGCGGAGTGTGGCGTTAGCCACCTTGGTTTAACGCAGAGCTCTGCCACTTCTAAAACGCAGGGCTGCACTGTATTCACAAGGATAGAGTGCAGCCCTGTGTTTCCCCCTGCACTGGTGCTAATTGTAGCTGCCTAGCGCCAATGCAGACACCCTTGTACCAACGTGCAAGGGTACCTGCATTGTATGGAAAGCTTGTTTATTTGCAGGAAGGTGTCTCTTCCAGCACATAAACAATCTGAAATGGCATTTTGAAACTTCTATGTGTGCTGCTTAATGCAGCACACAAAGAAGTTGCAAACCTTAATTTTTTTAATTGATTGTTTATGTACAGGTAGGGTCACCTTTCTGCACATAAACAATCAATGGCCTTTTGCTGTTTCTATGTGTGCTGCACAATGCAGCACACATTGAAACAGCAAAAACAAGGAGAAATGAAACATTTCTCCTCAATGCGCCTGTTTAAGACCAGGTTTTCCCTGGTCTTAATTTTGGCGCTACCCCATATTTAAGTTGCCCTTGTAAACATGAGGCAGTGTCAAAATTAATGGGTGTTGTGGTAGTGCTGCAGATCAGAGCATATAAATTCTCCCTACTTTCACGGATAGAGTAATTTCACAGTCATACGCACATACACTCACCATACGCTAGGGCCCATCACACCAACATCCATTCTATTACTCTATCCACACCGAATATACGAGAGAACTCCTAAATCAATCTGCATCTAATTTTGAGGTCAATGTAACCTAATTGAATTGTCTCGAGTCATGATTTAAACAATAAAAACACCTTTGAGATCTCAATAAAAATAACAAGGAAATAACCACCCGACACTGAAATTCAAACAAAGTTATTTTATCTAAATTAGTTCAAATGAAAAGTCATTCAATAGCAAAATCATTATTCTCATAGTTACCTATTCTAGCTAAATGTCGTATTCTAGGTCAGGACAGGTCTCTCAGTAAAGAATCAAAGTCTCTCGAGTCGCCGTCCTCTCAATCAGCATCGATCCTCTTGAGCATAAGTTCAGGAAGAAGTGGCCTTAGACCCTCTCTAGTCTAACAATATTTATACCAAAACTTACACATTAAAAGTTACAAACAAGTTCTAAGCGTCCGTTGAGCAGAGCGAGCAGGAAAGGATGTTAGCTCGCAACATTTAGAAAAATCTTCACTCTCGGATATCTCAAATATAAAAACACGGAAAAAGGAAGCACAAACTAAATTCACAACATCCATGGATGCTCTTCTCCGGAATTATAGTGAAGCCACCGCAAGTTTATACAAATGTTCATTTGTGACAATTGTTCTCCTCCAAGGATATCTGGCAACCAGCCCAGAGCTGCTGTTCTTTCGTAACTTTTAGCTCAGACAGAGGCCGAGGTCATTTTCAACCATATTCAACGAGGCCTCTCTTCATATTTCATCTACTCAAATGCAGGCTGTAGATATCGGCCATTTCTCAACAGGCCAAAATGGACAACTTAATTAAAAAGAAACACAAAACAACGTTACTACATCGTATTGATTATACAGTGTTAATTCCCACTAATACCCTTATGTGTATGTATTTATCTAGCCTTTTGCGACATAAAGAAGCATTAAAGCATATTATTTTAAAGCGCAATCACATAACAAATAGCACATTAATCACACTTATTTAATTAATTTGCTCACCAACTTAGTTCACCTCTTAATTAAGCCATGCAATTGCATTCCCACGTGTTGTTCTTTCATTAGTAAGATTGATTAATTAAAACACTCGACAAAACTTAATATCTAGTAATTAATTATTAGTAATTTTAATTAAAACATATAAAAATATAAGCTGATGTTCGGATTTAAATAGAAAACCCTGCTCCAGCAATCCCCCCTTTGGTGATATATCATCACCACAAAAATCCAACCCAAAAATTTAGTTCCCCTTTTAGGAAAAATTCAAATGTCTTTTTGCATTTACATTAAACACATTAAACTCCAGTTTCTCTTTCGTCATCTCTTTTTGTTTCTAAGTACATGCTCTCCCTAAATTCTTCTAATTCTATTTCTTGTGGCTCTCTTTTTGACCTCTTTTGTCTCTTTTCAATATTTTCTTTTATTATTTTCTTTTTACTCCTCCCGTATCTACAACATAAACACCCTAATCTAAGAATCAATAAAGCAGCAATCACACATGTCAATGGAAATAATATCTTACCAAAAATGGTACTACCTATCCTAGCAATAAAATTCTTAACAGCAATCATCTTATTAGCCGTTTTAGTCCAGATACTTTCAGCTTCCAGTGGTACTAATTCTTCATGCAAATCAGTAATATTTTTGATATAGACCTTTAAATCTTTACTTTCATCAGGAATGTAAGTGCAACAATGTTGAACTTTCAGCATTCCACAGACTCCACCCTCCTTTGCCAATAGAATATCAACAGCAAGTCGATTTTGCATAGACATGGCGCGTAAGGCAACCATCTCTGTATTTACCAACAGAAACCCTCCAGCGGTGCTTGTTGATAAGCGATCCACCACTGTTGACAGCTTCCGAATTCCATATGCATTTAGTGAAATTCCCACTGCTGGTATCAAAGCTCCAAAAATACCTCCTACAATTTCTGACCAAGTTTCTCTCCTAAAGCGTGTTAGTAGATTAATCTGTTCTGCATCTTCTATTCTATCCATATGAAAAATCTTTGGAAAGACCAGGCCAACATAACATGTGCCATACCAATGGTCAGGCAACCTGTAATAAGCCTTATTCCCACAAATATAATACACTCCCGGGAAAACTGGATCTTCTCCTCCTTTGAATCCCCATCCCGTTGCAATAAAGTATGTATCATGGCACTCACTAGTCCCAACAAAATAGTTATCATACTGAGATTTCCTTCTAGTAATGCATAGTTTACCCTTCTGTGGTGCATCTAAAGCCAAAGTTGGACTGGCCCCATTCTTTAACTCTTTTCCCATCTCAATGTCCCACACTGTCTCACTCATTTTATATCCTCCTGCCTTTTCATGCATGCTCATTCTCCTTTTCTCTACCATGTCTAGGAAAGCTTTTTCTTCTTCCTTCAAACTACAAGTTAAATTGTTTCTAAAAATGTAATCTATTGTTAATTCTTCCGTCTCAATAAAAATCTCACCAAAAATGTTAGCTTCTTTAGCAGGATTCAGTTTCTTATTCATAGGTAATTGCCCAAAAATGTTATCTTTATTAGACATATCATAATCTATTTTCCCTAATAGATAAAAAATACTAACTAACACACTACATGAAATCCCATACGTAGCTGGAAGATGATGATAAGTAACTCCCTCTGAAACGGATGCAGGTAACTGCATACAGACATAGCAATCCCTTACCTCCATTGTCTTTACGTATTCATACAATAATTTTGAATAAACATTGCTAGAAAAATCATTAATTGATCTATCCTTGTGTATGTACATATTGCTAATTCTAGTTGGTACTACTTTCTGTGAACTCTTCTCCATGTTAGTCATATTCTCAGTATGTTTTCCCAAAGTATCTATTGTAACTCTAAAAGTAACTAATAAAGCAAGTACACTCCATAATAGCATTAATAATCCTGTACAGCAGCAGCACATTTTGCACCATCTTTTCAGGAAGGTACATCTACTTTGATTATTCTCTGTGTTAGCCATCTTATTACTTTGACTGTGTCTTTTGACTTAGCATCTACTACTCCACTACTGAATCTCCAGAACACTTGATTTTTTCAATCTATTAATTTTAGATCTCTATTTCTTCACTCTTCTCCAAGTGACTCTTTTAGTTCACTCAATTTGGGTTTTCATCACTCTTCACTTCTTCTTCATCAACATCAAATTGTATCAGATCCTGAACATCTGTCTCTTCCCCAATGTCAGCCAAGATAACTTTCAGGATTCCAACAGTTTTCTCCTCCTCAACCACTCTCCGTAAGGTCCCCTCTGGATTTCCTTGACTTTCTGCCTCTTCCTCTTCTTCAGGCAATGCCACATACGTCCATTCCGGTGACCTGTACTTCTGGTTGGGCTTTCTAATTCTTTTAATCACTTCTGGTTCCTTTGGTTCGTTTGGTTCTTCTTCTTTCGCTTGATTTTGACTTGACACTTCGTTTACCTGTTCAGCCTTCGATGAATTCACTCGTGTCAGACGATATCTCAGCCTCTTTAGCTTGTTAGGCCAAAGATCTCCTTTTACACTTCTTTTCTGTTTCACTTCTCTATTGTTTCTTTCTCCGATCCAAGTTCTCTTTCTCAGAACTTGACCCTCTGGTTTCTCATTTTCACTCTCATCCGATTCTGTCTCATTTGCCTCTTGTTCATCAACAATTCTCTCTTTTTCCACAGTCTTCTTCTCCACCGATTGAGATTTCCCTGCTTCTGTCCCTCCTCGGGTCTCCGACACGCAATCTCCTTGCTGTCTACTTATCCCTTCACCTAGCTTATCAGGAATGTTCCCTACACCTCCTCGGGGGTCTTCTGCAATCTGTCCCTCTCTATCTTCTTCTGACCCTACTTCTTCAGAAGTTGTCTCAGATGAAATCTCAATCTCTTCATTTGACTCAGGTGTAGTCTCTGTGGAACTGCTCTTTTCTTTTCTCTCTTTCTCTTTATTTTCTCCACTGCTTGTTGGAACTTGATGCACTCTTACAGAATCCGAACTCTCCTCTGAGGTTCGCAATGTTCCTCTTGTAACTCTTGTAACTTCATCTGGTAAGAAAAAAGAATCACCTGACTGTCTTTCTGACTATCTTTCCCCCCTTTCAGGATTCTTTTTTCTTCTCACTGTTTCAGTGTCTGCATCATCACTGGAATCTGACTCTTCAAAGTACTCCTTCCCAGTCCCATCCTTTGGATTTGGAACTCTCAGAGTATGACTTGCATGAACCCAGTTCTTCACTCCAGCACACTTCACAGCAGTCGTAGTAGTCAAAATGACTTGTCTTGGCCTTCACCAAGCAATTTCTTCTCCTGTGCACTTTTATTCTCACCCAGTCCCCTGGACTCAGATCATGGGCTTGCTTCTTTTCAAGTGTAGTAGCGTCTTCTCCAACCTGGTGAAACACAGAATGAACTGCGTCAGCCAGGCCTTTACAGTAATCCAAAATCATGTCATCAGTAATAGTCATCAGCTTGTTAACGGGCACGAATGCATGTCTCATTGCACGTCCCATTAATATTTCATGTGGACTCAACCCCGTAGTTCTATCTGGAGTAGATCTAATAGTCATCAGTACTAGAGGCAAGACATCAGGCCATTTCATTCCAGTGGCTAAGCACATCTTGCCAATTCTGTTTTTGATTGTGCCGTTCATCTGCTCAACAACGCCAGAAGCCTCTGGTCTGTATGCACAATGTAGCTTCTGCTGTATGCTCAATGCTTCACAAATTAAACTCATGAGCTCATTGTAGAAGTGTCCCCCTCTGTCTGACTCAATTGTCACTGGGAACCCGTACCTAGGAATCAACTCTCTTAACAGCAACTTGGCCACTGTTATTCCATCATTTCTCCTAGTTGGATCTGCTTCCACCCACCTCGAGAACAAACAGACTACCACTAGAACATACCTCAATCTATTGACTTGGGGCATTTCAATGTAATCTATTTGCATTCTGGTAAAAGGACCTCCTTCTCTGCCTATTGTTCCTAGGCTCACCACTGTTTTCTTTCCAGTATTGAATTGCTGACATATCAAACATCTTTGACATATGCTCTCTGCAATCAGCCTGAACTTTGCATTGTACCAGGTCTGTTTAAAGGACCTAATCATAGCATCCCTTCCCAGGTGTCCCTGGCCATGATACATCCTTGCCATTGTTGACAACATAGAATTTGGCATGACTGGTCTTCCATCCCTATAGATCCAAACATGATCTTTTTCTCTTGGTGCACAACCTGCTTTGATCCAATCTCTCATTTCCTCGTCTCCTGCTTCATCCTGCAACTGCCTCACCTCATCCCATGTTTCCAGCACATTAGTAAACATCACAGAACAAAAAAACGTCTCCTTCTCTTTTCCCCTGTTAATCGAATGATTGTTCTTCGCACAATACTGTGCTATGTCATTTGCAAATCGATTACCAAGAGTAACAAAATCATTTCCCTGTCCATGAGCAGCACATTTTACAACTGCTAATTCTTTAGGCAGCTGTATCGCCTCAAGCAACTTCCCAATCACTTCAGCATTCTTTATAGGAGTTCCACTCGAAGTCAAGAAACCTCTCTGTAGCCAAAGCTGTCCAAAATCATGAACCACTCCAAATCCGTACTGACTATCAGTCATTACAGTCACTCTCACATTTTTCCCAATCTTGCAAGCTTTTGTCAGCGCCACCAATTCCGCTACTTGTGCAGATTTAACTCCTTCCAAAGGTGAAGCTTCCATAACTTCTGAAACTTTACACACCGCATATGCTGCATTCAGCACACCTTCTTCTGTTCTCAGACATGATCCATCCACAAACAGCACATGATCAATCTCAGGCAGTGGCAGATCTCTTATGTCTGGTCTTGGTTTTGTATAGTAATCAAGCACATCCAGGCAATCATGATCAACATCATCTCTCACACTCACATTTTCAGCATCTGGCAACAGTGTTGCTGGATTCACATTCACACATCTCTCAAGAGTCACATTTGATGCTCCCAGAATGATTTTCTCATATTTAGTCAGCCGACTATGTGACATATATTGAGTTCTGCTTCTTGTCAAAAGAATTGCCACATCATGAGGTACGAACACCCGTACAGGATATCCCATTATTATACCCTCACTCTGTTCTAAGCTTCTGCATGTAGCAGCTACTGCTTTCAGGCAACCTGCTAAACCCACAGCTACTGGGGTCAAGTGTTGAAGAGAAGTACACAACTGGCCTTCTCAGACGTCCATGTTTCTGGATTAACACTGAAAGTGCACATCCATTTCTCTCACTACAGTACAGTTCAAACTCCTTCTCATAGTCTGGCATTCCTAGAGCAGGAGCTTCACACAATCTGCTTTTTAATTCTTCAAATGCTGCCATTTGTTCTGCATTCAATTCCAATGGGTCTTTTACTTCACTTTTGGTCAATTTAATCAGTGGCTTTGCTATCAGGGAAAAGTTACTTATCCACTGACGACAATAACCCACCATTCCCAGAAACATTCTCACTTCTCTCTGGGTCATTGGGGCTCTCATTCCTCTGATAATTTTGATCCTGTCAATGGTCACTTTTCTCAGACCTTTTTCAATATTGTGTCCAAGATAATGTACTTCTTTCTTGCAAAATTGCAATTTGGCTGGAGATACCTTTAATCCTCCATCTGCCAGATGATTCAGTAAAGCTATGGTATCTACTTCACATGCTTCACGTGTCTTCGATGCCACAAGTAGGTCATCGATATATTGTACTAGTACTGAGCTTTCAGGCATAGTCAAACTCTCCAAAGACTTCTTCAGTAACTGATTAAATATTGAAGGACTCTCTGTATACCCCTGTGGGATACGGTACCATGCCAAAATACGCTGTCCAAACTGAAATGCAAAAATCGGCTGGCTGTCATGATGCAATGGAATTGAAAAGAAAGCATGACACGAATCAATTACCGTGTACCATTCAGCATCATGAGGAATCTGATACAAAATTACTGATGGATTTGGCACAATGGGACAGCATGATACCACAATTTCGTAAATCTTTCTCAAATCTTGTACTATTCTGAACTTCCCATTAGGTTTCTTCAGCCCCATTATTGGTGAATTACATGGGCTACTCAGCAACTCTCTCAAAACACCTTGCTGAATCATTTTGTCAATTATAGGTGTTATTCCTTCAATTATCTCTGGTGTCAATCTGTATTATGGGATATTAGGATAAGAGATTCCCTCTTTCACTGTAATCTTTACTGGATCTACATTATTCATCAATCCCACATCCTCTCCAATAAAATCCCAAACTGCTGCTTTTACTGTATTTCTCAACTCTTGAGGCAAGTCATCTGGATTAAAAACAGCATATGTTCCAACAATCTCACTTTCTCTATTATCTAGAGTCATCCTGTATAAGACATCGTCATCCGGTGTCTCAAAAGCTATTCCATCCGGAGTACAAAAAATTGTGTAATTCATTTTACACAATAAGTCCCTACCTAACAAGTTCACTGGACTAGTGTCGCACACCACAAATCTGTGCATGTCTGAAAATTTCCCTATCCTTACCCTTACTGGTTCAGTAAGACGAGTCTTAATTTGTGTATTAGACACACCAACCACTTGGATTGCTTCGTCCGAGAGAGGAAGATTTCTTATATCTGCTGACCTGACAGTTGATCTTGTCGCTCCTGTGTCTACTAAAAAAGTAACACTTTCCCCATTTATTTTCCCATCTACAAATGGTCCTGCCTGGTCTATTTCTAGAGTTGCTCCAAGTATGCACTCTTCCTCCTCTCTTCGGCACCGTCAGTAGTCCCCTTCAGACTCACTCCCCTCATTCTTTAACCAGCACTGTTGTACTGGGTTTGTACGTCTCGGTTTGTTTACCTGTTCATCATTGTAGAATCCTGAGTCTTGGTTATATTTCTGGGACCCTCTGTTCTGCGGTAAGGGCGGTTTTGGCTCTTGATTCTGCTGCTTGACAACCTTCTGCTGTTGCTGTTGATGATTACACCCCTCGTTCTGCACCTGTTGATTCAAGGATTTATTGTCATTACTTACTAATGGTGGATTCGTACACTCGGAACTCCAGTGCCCCAATTGTCCGCAGTTGTGGCACGGAAATTTTTTCTTCGCCTCCTCAATATTTCCCTTTCCTTTTCCTGTACCATATCTAGGCCTATTTCCTGGATTATTTGCTTGTTCAACCAGCTGTGCTTCTTGCCTTTCTGCAACCTTCACCTGTGCCCACATTGCTTTCTCCTTCAGCTTTCTTTGTTTTGCCTCAATTTCATCACTGAAGTACTTCGCATGTCTCAAGATTTCATCAATCTTCTTACTCTGCCAATCAACTGTGTGCTCACGAATCATTTCACTTATTTCAGGTCTCAGGCCATATACAAATCTGTATACAAAATGACTCAAATCCTTATCACCCAGGTGTTCATCTCCACTGAACTGTTTAAAAGCCAGTATCAACCTTTCATAAAAAGCATGAACCGATTCCTTTGCTTCCTGATGTGTTCGATCTATCTTAACCCAATCTGTCTCTTTAGGGGGTACCTTATTCTTCAGGAACACTTTAAACTGCTCATACTTCTTCATTACCTCCGGGTCTGGAGCTCCTGTTCTTTGATCTCTCGGGTATTCCTTAGCAGGCCAATCTACAACTATTTTACACTCTGCCCACAAGTCTGCTGGAACAATTATATCAAACAGACTATTCAGGTCAATCCACAGCACTTTTGACAATTTCACAAACCTATCTACCTGCCTATACTACTGGTCAGGCTTTTCTCTCAGTCGAGGGAAATCCTTTGTAAATGACAAAATATCCTGTCTAGTCCATGGGACATGTACATATCCTCCTCCAGGAATCTCTCTCATAGGATAGGCATCCGCTGTTTTTTCCTTTTCTCTCATGGGAAATGCTGAGCAAGTCCTGTCCACTGAATCTTCTCTTTTCCTGTACCATCTATCCTTCCATTTTTCCACATCACCCCATTTTCGCAATAAGGAAATCATTTCCTTAATCTGCCCTGTTCTGCCAACATCATTTAGATTTTCAATGTCCTTGTCAGAAAAATCCACTCGGTAAGGCTTCTGTAAAGCTTTCACCTTGTCCATGTCAACTCCCATTTCACTTGCTATTCCTTTTAACCTGTCATGTGTACTCTTAGCCCTCCAGGTGATACTCTTACACATGAATAACAACTCTCCATCATGATGATTTTTTAACATTTCTGTAGGAATTGTTCCCGCTATAAGTTCCTCCAATTCTATGCGCAACCTGGCTACATCAATTGCCTGAGAATCTTTATCCTTCTTTTGGAGAACCTTCAACCAATCATTCAAATCCTCAGCCGTTATTTCTGTAGACCTCTTCCCTGTACTCACTTGTTCTGCCATCCTCTGTGGTTCCAAAATTGATCCTCCCACACAACCAGTATTCAATCCCGAATTAGGCTGTACATCTAGCTCTCTACCACATGTGTCATGTCTCAACTGTCTCAAATGATTCTCTCCCGTCCTCATTCCTGACTCTCCCAGAGAACTAACCAGACCATTTCCTACATATGGAACTGTCAAACCACTTTCACCCATTCTTTGCTTATCAAAAATAGGCATAACCGGACCTATGGTTACAGGTACTCTAACAGCTTCTAGATTCCTTGGTTAATTCCCTAATCTTCTCTGTCAACTCGGATGTGGTTCGTGCCAATTCTCTTGTTTTCTCATCCCCGATTGCACTCTCTCTCTCTCGCTCTCTCTCTCTCTCTCCCTTTCCGCGAAAGAGCTACCACTTTTCAAATCAGGCGTCACAACTTCTGTTTTAATGATCTGTAAAGTATCTCTTATTGGGGTAGCAACTGGTGTTCTCACTTCCGGTTCTGGTCTATATGGAGGTGGTCTCTTGTAAATCATGTCATCCAAGACTTCATCCTCATATTCATTAGCCCCATACCTCCTCAATTCTGCATCATGTGCCTTTTCCGTACCTTTCCTCCCTTCTGTTTCCTCAACAGTTCTCATCAGATATAGTCCCTCTGACATACTAGCATCTCGCCATCTCCTCATTCGATCATGATGAGTTTCACGATCATATTTCCTCCCGACCATATACCCATAGTTACCTCCACTCCTCTGCTTTTCTCGCTCATGCACCTCATCTTCCCATTCCACCAATGCCTCGAACTGTGTCGGCCTTGGTCTAGGCTCTAGACACATCATCTTTTCCCTTAAATTTCTTAACACGGCCAGATTAAATGAACCATGTTCCGGGAATGCTAGAACACCATCTTCTTTAGTGTATTTAGCCCAATTGTCTAACCAGATACAGGTATGATACCCATATTTCGCAACCATGAAGGATGCAGGGGTTCTTGTCGGAGGTAGTAACTCACCCTCTCTAGTTATTATGTCCTTATCCTTGTCAAACCACTTTTTAATTTTACTAAACAAGGATTTCTTCTTCTTTTCTTCTGTTTGGTAATACATTTTTACGTTTACCACAACCCTCTAGTCCTTTCTACAACTGTACTATCTTTTGTCCAATAACAGCGCGACTCACACCAACGCACCAATCCCGGAGCGTCTACGTCACCCTGTACTTCTTCCAATCCCTGCGCGGCTCACACCAACGCACCAATCACAGCGCGAGCACTGTTCTAACCCACTGTCCAATCACAGCGCGGTCTTTCTGACGTCAGTAGTCGCTGCAGTCGCTCCTACTCCTGTCTCCTGTCACTCGTCTACCCCTCCTTCACAAAGCCTTCTCGGTAGACTCTGTTTCAGATTCTACAAATCTATTAGTTACAACATATAAACATCTCCATTGTCTGCTCCGCTAACCACAGAATAGTAAAGACCTTTCTCACAAGAATCCCGCTTCTCTCTAGAACAGCGCTTACCTCTGCTCCACTACGGAATTAATACTTTCGTTGACACAGTAGCACATCCCTCTACTCTGCCCTTCTAACATGCATCCATTAACTGTTTCCTCCCGGAATGTTCCTAAGAGTTTCACAATCAACTAAATGCCCATACATTCACACACTTCCACACTAGAAAATGTAGCACATTTACACAGAATCCTGCCTTTCCCGAGAACAGCGAACAATCTGTCCTGCTACAGAATTATAACACACGTTAACAAAGCAGCACTTACCTCTGCTCTGTCCTTCAAACAAGCTCAGAGAATACCTATTACTTCTCCAGCGGTAAGCTTTAACAGCAAACCTTACGGATCCCTGAGACTTAAGACCAGAGTTTCACAGATAACCTTCGCTACCATACACACTCCTTTTATACAGAAAATATGACTCTAGTAGTAACACACGACGATGTCACTGAATCGAACCCAGACAATGCGACGCGCAACTTCAATTGTCACACGCTTTTCCCTGCATTCGTACAGGGCCAATAATCCCGTTTTTCCCGAGAGCAGCACTCACTTCCCTCTGCCCTACTACGGAACCGTCACCGACTCCCTACGTCCCAGAAGCCGTACACACTACATATAACTCAATACGACGACCTCAACATTTAGTGTTAGTACATATATCAACATCAATCAATAAATCAATAAATCCAAAAGCCTATATACAAGCAATCTATCAGATCAAGACAATAATCAAAACCATCATACTGCTACCAGGAAACTGCTGCAGATCAGAGCATATAAATTCTCCCTACTTTCACGGATAGAGTAATTTCACAGTCATACGCACATACACTCACCATACGCTAGGGCCCATCACACCAACATCCATTCTATTACTCTATCCACACCGAATATACGAGAGAACTCCTAAATCAATCTGCCTCTAATTTTGAGGTCAATGTAACCTAATTGAATTGTCTCGAGTCATGATTTAAACAATAAAAACACCTTTGAGATCTCAATAAAAATAACAAGGAAATAACCACCCGACACTGAAATTCAAACAAAGTTATTTTATCTAAATTAGTTCAAATGAAAAGTCATTCAATAGCAAAATCATTATTCTCATAGTTACCTATTCTAGCTAAATGTCGTATTCTAGGTCAGGACAGGTCTCTCAGTAAAGAATCAAAGTCTCTCGAGTCGCCGTCCTCTCAATCAGCATCGATCCTCTTGAGCATAAGTTCAGGAAGAAGTGGGCTTAGACCCTCTCTAGTCTAACAATATTTATACCAAAACTTACACATTAAAAGTTACAAACAAGTTCTAAGCGTCCGTTGAGCAGAGCGAGCAGGAAAGGATGTTAGCACGCAACATTTAGAAAAATCTTCACTCTCGGATATCTCAAAAATAAAAACACGGAAAAAGGAAGCACAAACTAAATTCACAACATCCATGGATGCTCTTCTCCGGAATTATAGTGAAGCCACCGCAAGTTTATACAAATGTTCATTTGTGACAATTGTTCTCCTCCAAGTATATCTGGCGACCAGCCCAGAGCTGCTGTTCTTTCGTAACTTTTAGCTCAGACAGAGGCCGAGGTCATTTTCAACCATATTCAACGAGGCCTCTCTTCATATTTCATCTACTCAAATGCAGGCTGTAGATGTCGGCCATTTCTCAACAGGCCAAAATGGACAACTTAATTAAAAAGAAACACAAAACAACGTTACTACATCGTATTGATCATACAGTGTTAATTCCCACTAATACCCTTATGTGTATGTATTTATCTAGCCTTTTGCGACATAAAGAAGCATTAAAGCATATTATTTTAAAGCGCAATCACATAACAAATAGCACATTAATCACACTTATTTAATTAATTTGCTCACCAACTTAGTTCACCTATTAATTAAGCCATGCAATTGCATTCCCACGTGTTGTTCTTTCATTAGTAAGATTGATTAATTAAAACACTCGACAAAACTTAATATCTAGTAATTAATTATTAGTAATTTTAATTAAAACATATAAAAATATAAGCTGATTTTCGGATTTAAATAGAAAACCCTGCTCCAGCAATCCCCCCTTTGGTGATATATCATCACCACAAAAATCCAACCCAAAAATTTAGTTCCCCTTTTAGGAAAAATTCAAATGTCTTTTTGCATTTACATTAAACACATTAAACTCCAGTTTCTCTTTCGTCATCTCTTTTTGTTTCTAAGTACATGCTCTCCCTAAATTCTTCTAATTCTATTTCTTGTGGCTCTCTTTTTGACCTCTTTTGTCTCTTTTCAATATTTTCTTTTATTATTTTCTTTTTACTCCTCCCGTATCTACAACATAAACACCCTAATCTAAGAATCAATAAAGCAACAATCACACATGTCAATGGAAATAATATCTTACCAAAAATGGTACTACCTATCCTAGCAATAAAATTCTTAACAGCAATCATCTTATTAGCCATTTTAGTCCAGATACTTTCAGCTTCCAGTGGTACTAATTCTTCATGCAAATCAGTAATATTTTTGATATAGACCTTTAAATCTTTACTTTCATCAGGAATGTAAGTGCAACAATGTTGAACTTTCAGCATTCCACAGACTCCACCCTCCTTCGCCAATAGAATATCAAGAGCAAGTCGATTTTGCATAGACATGGCGCGTAAGGCAACCATCTCTGTATTTACCAACAGAAACCCTCCAGTGGTGCTTGTCGATAAGCGATCCACCACTGTTGACAGCTTCCGAATTCCATATGCATTTAGTGAAATTCCCACTGCTGGTATCAAAGCTCCAAAAATACCTCCTACAATTTCTGACCAAGTTTCTCTCCTAAAGCGTGTTAGTAGATTAATCTGTTCTGCATCTTCTATTCTATCCATATGAAAAATCTTTGGAAAGACCAGGCCAACATAACATGTGCCATACCAATGGTCAGGCAACCTGTAATAAGCCTTATTCCCACAAATATAATACACTCCCGGGAAAACTGGATCTTCTCCTCCTTTGAATCCCCATCCCGTTGCAATAAAGTATGTATCATGGCACTCACTAGTCCCAACAAAATAGTTATCATACTGAGATTTCCTTCTAGTAATGCATAGTTTACCCTTCTGTGGTGCATCTAAAGCCAAAGTTGGACTGGCCCCATTCTTTAACTCTTTTCCCATCTCAATGTCCCACACTGTCTCACTCATTTTATATCCTCCTGCCTTTTCATGCACGCTCATTCTCCTTTTCTCTACCATGTCTAGGAAAGCTTTTTCTTCTTCCTTCAAACTACAAGTTAAATTGTTTCTAAAAATGTAATCTATTGTTAATTCTTCCGTCTCAATAAAAATCTCACCAAAAATGTTAGCTTCTTTAGCAGGATTCAGTTTCTTATTCATAGGTAATTGCCCAAAAATGTTATCTTTATTAGACATATCATAATCTATTTTCCCTAATAGATAAAAAATACTAACTAACACACTACATGAAATCCCATACGTAGCTGGAAGATGATGATAAGTAACTCCCTCTGAAACGGATGCAGGTAACTGTATACAGACATAGCAATCCCTTACCTCCATTGTCTTTACGTATTCATACAATAATTTTGAAACAACATTGCTAGAAAAATCATTAATTTATCTATCCTTGTGTATGTACATATTGCTAATTCTAGTTGGTACTACTTTCTGTGAACTCTTCTCCATGTTAGTCATATTCTCAGTATGTTTTCCCAAAGTATCTATTGTAACTCTAAAAGTAACTAATAAAGCAATTACACTTCATAATAGCATTAATAATCCCGTACAGCAGCAGCACATTTTGCACCATCTTTTCAGGAAGGTACATCTACTTTGATTATTCTCTGTGTTAGCCATCTTATTACTTTGACTGTGTCTTTTGACTTAGCATCTACTACTCCACTACTGAATCTCCATAACACTAGATTTTTTCAATCTATTAATTTTAGATCTCTTCTTCTTCACTTTTCTCCAAGTGACTCTTTTAGTTCCCTCAATTTGGGTTTTCATCACTCTTCACTTCTTCTTCATCAACATCAAATTTTATCAGATCCTGAACATCTGTCTCTTCCCCAATGTCAGACAAGATAACTTTCAGGATTCCAACAGTTTTCTCCTCCTCAACCACTCTCCGTAAGGTCCCCTCTGGATTTCCTTGACTTTCTGCCTCTTCCTCTTCTTCAGGCAATGCCACATACGTCCATTCCGGTGACCTGTACTTCTGGTTGGGCTTTCTAATTCTTTTAATCACTTCTGGTTCCTTTGGTTCGTTTGGTTCTATTTCTTTTGCTTGATTTTGACTTGACACTTCGTTTACCTGTTCAGCCTTCGATGAATTCACTTGTGTCAGACGATATCTCAGCCTTTTTATCTTGTTAGGCCAAAGATCTCCTTTTACACTTCTTTTCTGTTTCACTTCTATATTGTTTCTTTCTCCGATCCAAGTTCTCTTTCTCAGAACTTGACCCTCTGGTTTCTCATTTTCACTCTCATCCGATTCTGTCTCATTTGCCTCTTGTTCATCAACAATTCTCTCTTTTTCCACAGTCTTCTTCTCCACCGATTGAGATTTCCCTGCTTCTGTCCCTCCTCGGGTCGCCGACACGCAATCTCCTTGCTGTCTACTTATCCCTTCACCTAGCTTATCAGGAATGTTCCCTACACCTCCTCGGAGGTCTTCTGCAATCTGTCCCTCTCTATCTTCTTCTGACCCTACTTCTTCAGAAGTTGTCTCAGATGAATTCTCAATCTCTTCATTTGACTCAGGTGTAGTCTCTGTGGAACTGCTCTTTTCTTTTCTCTCTTTCTCTTTATTTTCTCCACTGCTTGTTGGAACTTCATGCACTCTTACAGAATCCGAACTCTCCTCTGAGGTTCGCAATGTTCCTCTTGTAACTCTTGTAACTTCATCTGGTAAGAAAAAAGAATCACCTGACTCTCTTTCTGACTCTCTTTCCCCCCTTTCAGGATTCTTTTTTCTTCTCACTGTTTCAGTGTCTGCATCATCACTGGAATCTGACTCTTCAAAGTACTCCTTCCCAGTCCCATCCTTTGGATTTGGAACTCTCAGAGTATGACTTGCATGAACCCAGTTCTTCACTCCAGCACACTTCACAGCAGTCGTAGTAGTCAAAATGACTTGTCTTGGCCTTCCCCACCTTGGAACCAAGCAATTTCTTCTCCTGTGCACTTTTATTCTCACCCAGTCCCCTGGACTCAGATCATGGGCTTGCTTCTTTTCAAGTGTAGTAGCGTCTTCTCCAACCTGGTTAAACACAGAATGAAATGCGTCAGCCAGGCCTTTACAGTAATCCAAAATCATGTCATCAGTAATAGTCATCAGCTTGTTAACGGGCACGAATGCATGTCTCATTGCACGTCCCATTAATATTTCATGTGGACTCAACCCCGTAGTTCTAGCTGGAGTAGATCTAATAGTCATCAGTACTAGAGGCAAGACATCAGGCCATTTCATTCCAGTGGCTAAGCACATCTTGCCAATTCTGTTTTTGATTGTGCCGTTCATCTGCTCAACTACACCAGAAGCCTCTGGTCTGTATGCACAATGTAGCTTCTGCTGTATGCTCAATGCTTCACAAATTAAACTCATGAGCTCATTGTAGAAGTGTCCCCCTCTGTCTGACTCAATTGTCACTGGGAACCCGTACCTAGGAATCAACTCTCTTAACAGCAACTTGGCCACTGTTATTCCATCATTTCTCCTAGTTGGATATGCTTCCACCCACCTCGAGAACAAACAGACTACCACTAGAACATACCTCAATCTATTGACTTGGGGCATTTCAATGAAATCTATTTGCATTCTGGTAAAAGGACCTCCTTCTCTGCCTATTGTTCCTAGGCTCACCACTGTTTTCTTTCCAGTATTGAATTGCTGACATATCAAACATCTTTGACATATGCTCTCTGCAATCAGCCTGAACTTTGCATTGTACCAGGCCTGTTTAAAGGACCTAATCATAGCATCCCTTCCCAGGTGTCCCTGGCCATGATACATCCTTGCCATTGTTGACAACATAGAATTTGGCATGACTGGTCTTCCATCCCTATAGATCCAAACATGATCTTTTTCTCTTGGTGCACAACCTGCTTTGATCCAATCTCTCATTTCCTCATCTCCTGCTTCATCCTGCAACTGCCTCACCTCATCCCATGTTTCCAGCACATTAGTAAACATCACAGAACAAAAAAACATCTCCTTCTCTTTTCCCCTGTTAATCGAATGATTGTTCTTCGCACAATACTGTGCTATGTCATTTGCAAATCGATTACCAAGAGTAACAAAATCATTTCCCTGTCCATGAGCAGCACATTTTACAACTGCTAATTCTTTAGGCAGCTGTATCGCCTCAAGCAACTTCCCAATCACTTCAGCATTCTTTATAGGAGTTCCACTCGAAGTCAAGAAACCTCTCTGTAGCCAAAGCTGGCCAAAATCATGAACCACTCCAAATCCGTACTGACTATCAGTCATTACAGTCACTCTCACATTTTTCCCAATCTTGCAAGCTTTTGTCAGCGCCACCAATTCCGCTACTTGTGCAGATTTAACTCCTTCCAAAGGTGAAGCTTCCATAACTTCTGAAACTTTACACACCGCATATGCTGCATTCAGCACACCTTCTTCTGTTCTCAGACATGATCCATCCACAAACAGCACATGATCAATCTCAGGCAGTGGCAGATCTCTTATGTCTGGTCTTGGTTTTGTACAGTAATCAAGCACATCCAGGCAATCATGATCAACATCATCTCTCACACTCACATTTTCAGCATCTGGCAACAGTGTTGCTGGATTCACATTCACACATCTCTCAAGAGTCACATTTGATGCTCCCAGAATGATTTTCTCATATTTAGTCAGCCGTCTATGTGACATATATTGAGTTCTGCTTCTTGTCAAAAGAATTGCCACATCATGAGGTACGAACACCCGTACAGGATATCCCATTATTATACCCTCACTCTGTTCTAAGCTTCTGCATGGAGCAGCTACTGCTTTCAGGCAACGTGGTAAACCGACAGCTACTGGGGTCAAGTGTTGAAGAGAAGTACGCAACTGGCCTTATCAGACGTCCATGTTTCTGGATTAACACTGAAAGTGCACATCCATTTCTCTCACTACAGTACAGTTCAAACTCCTTCTCATAGTCTGGCATTCCTAGAGCAGGAGCTTCACACAATCTGCTTTTTAATTCTTCAAATGCTGCCATTTGTTCTGCATTCAATTCCAATGGGTCTTTTACTTCACTTTTGGTCAATTTAATCAGTGGCTTTGCTATCAGGGAAAAGTTACTTATCCACTGACGACAATAACCCACCATTCCCAGAAACATTCTCACTTCTCTCTGGGTCATTGGGGCTCTCATTCCTCTGATAATTTTGATCCTGTCAATGGTCACTTTTCTCAGACCTTTTTCAATATTGTGTCCAAGATAATGTACTTCTTTCTTGCAGAATTGCAATTTGGCTGGAGATACCTTTAATCCTCCATCTGCCAGATGATTCAGTAAAGCTATGGTATCTACTTCACATGCTTCACGTGTCTTCGATGCCACAAGTAGGTCATCGATATATTGTACTAGTACTGAGCTTTCAGGCATAGTCAAACTGTCCAAAGACTTCTTCAGTAACTGATTAAATATTGAAGGACTCTCTGTATACCCCTGTGGGATACGGTACCATGCCAAAATACGCTGTCCAAACCGAAATGCAAAAATCGGCTGGCTGTCATGATGCAATGGAATTGAAAAGAAAGCATGACACAAATCAATTACCGTGTACCATTCAGCATCATGAGGAATCTGATACAAAATTACTGATGGATTTAGCACAATGGGACAGCATGATACCACAATTTTGTTAATCTTTCTCAAATCTTGTACTATTCTGAACTTCCCATTAGGTTTCTTCAGCCCCATTATTGGTGAATTACATGGGCTACTCAGTAACTCTCTTAAAACACCTTGCTGAATCATTTTGTCAATTATAGGTGTTATTCCTTCAATTATCTCTGGTGTCAATCTGTATTGTGGGATATTAGGATAAGAGATTCCCTCTTTCACTGTAATCTTTACTGGATCTACATTATTCATCAATCCCACATCCTCTCCAATAAAATCTCAAACTGCTGCTTTTACTGTATTTCTCAACTCTTGAGGCAAGTCATCTGGATTAAAAACAGCATATGTTCCAACAATCTCACTTTCTCTATTATCTAGAGTCATCCTGTATAAGACATCTTCATCCGGTGTCTCAAAAGCTATTCCATCCGGAGTACAAAAAATTGTGCAATTCATTTTACACAATAAGTCCCTACCTAACAAGTTCACTGGACTAGTGTCGCACACCACAAATCTGTGCATGTCTGAAAATTTCCCTATCCTTACCCTTACTGGTTCAGTAAGACGAGTCTTAATTTGTGTATTAGACACACCAACCACTTGGATTGCTTCGTCCGAGAGAGGAAGATTTCTTATATCTGCTGACCTGACAGTTGATCTTGTCGCTCCTGTGTCTACTAAAAAAGTAACACTTTCCCCATTTATTTTCCCATCTACAAATGGTCCTGCCTGGTCTATTTCTAGAGTTGCTCCAAGTATGCACTCTTCCTCCTCTCTTCGGCACCGTCAGTAGTCCCCTTCAGACTCACTCCCCTCATTCTTTAACCAGTACTGTTGTACTGGGTTTGTACGTCTCGGTTTGTTTACCTGTTCATCATTGTAGAATCCTGAGTCTTGGTTATATTTCTGGGACCCTCTGTTCTGCGGTAAGGGCGGTTTTGGCTCTTGATTCTGCTGCTTGACAACCTTCTGCTGTTGCTGTTGATGATTACACCCCTCGTTCTGCACCTGTTGATTCAAGGATTTATTGTCATTACTTACTAATGGTGGATTCGTACACTCGGATCTCCAGTGCCCCAATTGTCCGCAGTTGTGGCACGGAAATTTTTTCTTCGCCTCCTCAATATTTCCCTTTCCTTTTCCTATACCTTATCTAGGCCTATTTCCTGGATTATTTGCTTGTTCAACCAGCTGTGCTTCTTGCCTTTCTGCAACCTTCACCTGTGCCCACATTGCTTTCTCCTTCAGCTTTCTTTGTTTTGCCTCAATTTCATCACTGAAGTACTTCGCATGTCTCAAGATTTCATCAATCTTCGTACTCTGCCAATCAACTGCGTGTTCACGAATCATTTCACTTATTTCAGGTCTCAGGCCATATACAAATCTGTATACAAAATGACTCAAATCCTTATCACCCAGGTGTTCATCTCCACTGAACTGTTTAAAAGCCAGTATCAACCTTTCATAAAAAGCATGAACCGATTCCTTTGCTTCCTGATGTGTTCGATCTATCTTAACCCAATCTGTCTCTTTAGGGGGTACCTTATTCTTCAGGAACACTATAAACTGCTCATACTTCTTCATTACCTCCGGGTCTGGAGCTCCTGTTCTTTGATCTCTCGGGTATTCCTTAGCAGGCCAATCTACAACTATTTTACACTCTGCCCACAAGTCTGCTGGAACAATTATATCAAACAGACTATTCAGGTCAATCCACAGCACTTTTGACAATTTCACAAACCTATCTACCTGCCTATACCACTCGTCAGGCTTTTCTCTCAGTCGAGGGAAATCATTTGTAAATGACAAAATATCCTGTCTAGTCCATGGGACATGTACATATCCTCCTCCAGGAATCTCTCTCATAGGATAGGCATCCGCTGTTTTTTCCTTTTCTCTCATGGGAAATGCTGAGTAAGTCCTGTCCACTGAATCTTCTCTTTTCCTGTACCATCTATCCTTCCATTTTTCCACATCACCCCATTTTCGCAATAAGGAAATCATTTCCTTAATCTGCCCTGTTCTGCCAACATCATTTAGATTTTCAATGTCCTTGTCAGAAAAATCCACTCGGTAAGGCTTCTGTAAAGCTTTCACCTTGTCCATGTCAACTCCCATTTCACTTGCTATTCCTTTTAACCTGTCATGTGTACTCTTAGCCCTCCAGGTGATACTCTTACACATGAATAACAACTCTCCATCATGATGATTTTTTAACATTTCTGTAGGAATTGTTCCCGCTATAAGTTCCTCCAATTCTATGCGCAACCTGGCTACATCAATTGCCTGAGAATCTTTATCCTTCTTTTGGAGAACCTTCAACCAATCATTCAAATCCTCAGCCGTTATTTCTGTAGACCTTTTCCCTGTACTCACTTGTTCTGCCATCCTCTGTGGTTCCAAAATTGATCCTCCCACACAACCAGTATTCAATCCCGAATTAGGCTGTACATCTAGCTCTCTACCACATGTGTCATGTCTCAACTGTCTCAAATGATTCTCTCCCGTCCTCATTCCTGACTCTCCCAGAGAACTAAACAGACCATTTCCTACATATGGAACTGTCAAACCACTTTCACCCATTCTTTGCTTATCAAAAATAGGCATAACCGGACCTATGGTTACAGGTACTGTAACAGCTTCTAGATTCTTGGTTAATTCCCTAATCTTCTCTGTCAACTCGGATGTGGTTCGTGCCAATTCTCTTGTTTTCTCATCCCTGATTGCACTCTCTCTCTCTCGCTCTCTCTCTCTCTCTCCCTTTCCGCGAAAGAGCTACCACTTTTCAAATCAGGGGTCACAACTTCTGTTTTAATGATCTGCAAAGTATCTCTTATTGGGGTAGCAACTGGTGTTCTCACTTCCGGTTCTGGTCTATATGGAGGTGGTCTTTTGTAAATCATGTCATCCAAGACTTCATCCTCATTTTCATTAGCCCCATACCTCCTCAATTCTGCATCATGTGCCTTTTCCGTACCTTTCCTCCCTTCTGTTTCCTCAACAGTTCTCATCAGATATAGTCCCTCTGACATACTAGCATCTCGCCATCTCCTCATTCGATCATGATGAGTTTCACGATCATATTTCCTCCCGAACATATACCTATAGTTACCTCCACTCCTCTGCTTTTCTCGCTCATGCACCTCATCTTCCCATTCCACCAATGCCTCGAACTGTGTCGGCCTTGGTCTAGGCTCTAGACACATCATCTTTTCCCTTAAATTTCTTAACACGGCCAGATTAAATGAACCATGTTCCGGGAATGCTAGAACACCATCTTCTTTAGTGTATTTAGCCCAATTGTCTAACCAGATACAGGTATGATACCCATATTTCGCAACCATGAAGGATGCAGGGGTTCTTGTCGGAGGTAGTAACTCACCCTCTCTAGTTATTATGTCCTTATCCTTGTCAAACCACATTTTAATTTTACTGTACAAGGATGTCTTCTTCTTTTCTTCTGTTTGGTAATACATTTTTACGTTTACCACAACCCTCTAGTCCTTTCTACAACTGTACGATCTTTTGTCCAATAGCAGCGCGACTCACACCAACGCACCAATCCCGGAGCGTCTACGTCACCCTGTACTTCTTCCAATCCCTGCGCGGCTCACACCAACGCACCAATCACAGCGCGAGCACTGTTCTAACCCACTGTCCAATCACAGCGCGGTCTTTCTGACGTCAGTAGTCGCTGCAGTCGCTCCTACTCCTGTCACTCATCTACCCCTCCTTCACAAAGCCTTCTTGGTAGACTCTGTTTCAGATTCTACAAATCGATTAGTTACAACATATAAACATCTCCATTGTCTGCTCCGCTAACCACAGAATAGTAAAGACCTTTCTCACGAGAATCCCGCTTCTCTCTAGAACAGCGCTTACCTCTGCTCCACTACGGAATTAATACTTTCGTCGACACAGTAGCACATCCCTCTACTCTGCCCTTCTAACATGCATCCATTAACTGTTTCCTCCCGGAATGTTCCTAAGAGTTTCACAATCAACTAAATGCCCATACATTCACACACTTCCACACTAGAAAATGTAGCACATTTACACAGAATCCTGCCTTTCCCGAGAACAGCGAACAATCTGTCCTGCTACAGAATTATAACACACGTTAACAAAGCAGCACTTACCTCTGCTCTGTCCTTCAAACAAGCTCAGAGAATACCTATTACTTCTCCAGCGGTAAGCTTTAACGGCAAACCTTACGGATCCCTGAGACTTAAGACCAGAGTTTCACAGATAACCTTCGCTACCATACACACTCCTTTTATACAGATAATATGTCTCTAGTAGTAACACACGACGATGTCACTGAATCGAACCCAAACAATGCGACGCGCAACTTCAATTGTCACACGCTTTTCCCTGCATTCGTACAGGGCCAATAATCCCGTTTTTCCCGAGAGCAGCACTCACTTCCCTCTGCCCTACTACAGAACCGTCACCGACTCCCTACGTCCCAGAAGCCGTACACACTACATATAACTCAATACGACGACCTCAACATTTAGTGTTAGTACATATATCAACATCAATCAATAAATCAATAAATCCAAAAGCCTATATACAAGCAATCTATCAGATCAAGACAATAATCGAAAACCATCATACTGCTACCAGGAAACTGCTGCAGATCAGAGCATATAAATTCTCCCTACTTTCACGGATAGAGTAAATTCACAGTCATACGCACATACACTCACCATACGCTAGGGCCCATCACACCAACATCCATTCTATTACTCTATCCACACCGAATATACGAGAGAACTCCTAAATCAATCTGCATCTAATTTTGAGGTCAATGTAACCTAATTGAATTGTCTCGAGTCATGATTTAAACAATAAAAACACCTTTGAGATCTCAATAAAAATAACAAGGAAATAACCACCCGACACTGAAATTCAAACAAAGTTATTTTATCTAAATTAGTTCAAATGAAAAGTAATTCAATAGCAAAATCATTATTCTCATAGTTACCTATTCTAGCTAAATGTCGTATTCTAGGTCAGGACAGGTCTCTCAGTAAAGAATCAAAGTCTCTCGAGTCGCCGTCCTCTCAATCAGCATCGATCCTCTTGAGCATAAGTTCAGGAAGAAGTGGCCTTAGACCCTCTCTAGTCTAACAATATTTATACCAAAACTTACACATTAAAAGTTACAAACAAGTTCTAAGCGTCCGTTGAGCAGAGCGAGCAGGAAAGGATGTTAGCTCGCAACATTTAGAAAAATCTTCACTCTCGGATATCTCAAAAATAAAAACACGGAAAAAGGAAGCACAAACTAAATTCACAACATCCATGGATGCTCTTCTCCGGAATTATAGTGAAGCCACCGCAAGTTTATACAAATGTTCATTTGTGACAATTGTTCTCCTCCAAGGATATCTGGCGACCAGCCCAGAGCTGCTGTTCTTTCGTAACTTTTAGCTCAGACAGAGGCCGAGGTCATTTTCAACCATATTCAACGAGGCCTCTCTTCATATTTCATCTACTCAAATGCAGGCTGTAGATGTCGGCCATTTCTCAACAGGCCAAAATGGACAACTTAATTAAAAAGAAACACAAAACAACGTTACTACATCGTATTGATTATACAGTGTTAATTCCCACTAATACCCTTATGTGTATGTATTTATCTAGCCTTTTGCGACATAAAGAAGCATTAAAGCATATTATTTTAAAGCGCAATCACATAACAAATAGCACATTAATCACACTTATTTAATTAATTTGCTCACCAACTTAGTTCACCTATTAATTAAGCCATGCAATTGCATTCCCACGTGTTGTTCTTTCATTAGTAAGGTTGATTAATTAAAACACTCGACAAAACTTAATATCTAGTAATTAATTATTAGTAATTTTAATTAAAACTTATAAAAATATAAGCTGATGTTCGGATTTAAATAGAAAACCCTGCTCTAGCAGTAGAACACCCACCGCAACGCCAGTTTCCTACCCCTTTCACACTAAGTATAGTGTGAAACTGGGCCTTATTCTCAAGACAGCGTTAAGCTGCCTGGTGAGTAAGGCAAAGCCCCTATCGCCACCACAACATCAGAAAAAGTGACTTTGTGGTGTCGAGAGCGGCTTGTAAATATGCCCCTCACTGTCTACACTGGTCCACCCCACCATGGCCGGCTACAGCCAGGCGTTATGGATGGTGATAAAAAGTACAGAAACAACAGTCTCTGAATCCAAGCAGTGCTGGCCCGAAAGGAAGGGCAAATGCATGCCCCAAAAGACATATAAATTGGCCAACAGAGCCAGAGGTGCAGACAAACATCGGCAGACTCCCCAACAGCTCCAACAAAGAAAATCTGACTACAGCAGGAATTGGAAGACTCATTGCCTAGCAACATACATGGTGGTCAGTTTTGTGAGACTGACATGACAAAACCATACAACATTGCCAAAGAATGCCCCCTTTAGCACTCCCAAGGAAAGCAGAGGAGCAGGAGAGGACGGAGCTTGCCAAAGCAAGGTTACCCCTGCAGGATGAGTAAGTCCACAGAAAATGTTAAAAAAGACCCGCTTAAGACAGAGGCATAAATAAATGCTCCAAGCACTGGAAATAGTTGACCCTCCCGAAAATTACAGGAAAGGGCCAAGAAATGTCATGCATACCATGCCTCCTTCTGGCATTTTCCATGAAGAGAAGAAAGCGAGAGGAGGCGGGAAAGGTCTTTAATGATACAAAGCCAATCTTGTTGTGCCAAGTATATTTAGTGAATCTGCGGAGACAACCTCCTCAACCTCCTCCTTAGCTCTGTTCCCTGCAACCGAACCTATTTAAAAGGCAACATTCTAAATGTGGTTATGACCACATACATTCTACATTACATCACTACTTCATTCTTCTTCTTTAACAAATGAGCAAACAAAGAAACAAATAAATAAATTAACATTGTTCAATGAGTCTTTGTGGTTTTGTGAGTGTTCTTGTTGTTCTTCTAAAAGATTCACAATCATTTCCTTTGGTATTATCTTCAATTGATTTATTTTCTATTGAAGAAGTGTTTTCTTGCTGTTTCTGTATTTGTGTTTCTTGGTCTTGAACTGGGGAAATAAGACTCTTAAAATGTGCTTTGTTTTTCACAATTATTCTGTTTCCATTCTGTGCAGTAAATGCCGACCCTTTTATTTTTTGTTATTTCCAATGGCAAAGGATGAAATCTACTTACAGATTTCCTTAATTGACATTGTTTTACCAATGTGAGATCTCCAACCTGATAACTTCTTACCTGAAGGTTTTTTGTTTGATCTACATATTGTTTCATTTTTCCTTTCAAGTTCAAGAAAACTTTATTTCGAAGTAACTCCATAAAAGTACATAAAATGAATGTAAAAACATTTAACAGCAATAAGTAAAATGTTTAAAAATAGTGCAGCCACACGGCTAATACATACTAATTACATACAATGAATCAGATTGGCATTTTTAGATATTTTTTCCGTTTGTGCCAAAAAGCCCCCAAAAATTTTGCCACTGCGAACATAATGTGCACGGCCGTTTCGCTCTTAAGAATTCTGAAGGCTTCATGGCACCTAATGAAGCCCAGGTTCCTACAGATAGGGATAATCCATTTTCTGCGCGCCTCAGTAT
Organism: Triturus cristatus; assembly: GCF_964204655.1. Lineage (NCBI taxonomy): Eukaryota > Metazoa > Chordata > Amphibia > Caudata > Salamandridae > Triturus > Triturus cristatus. Next base: position 588,830,904 of record NC_140589.1, read on the forward strand.
AACCCGTGCAAAAGAATATGAGATGCAGCTCAGTTTCGTCACTTAATCTGCAAGCCGGGCAAATACTGGGTGTCGACAGGGACCAGGAACTAGTAAAAGCACGGATTGGCAAAGACCCGTGCCTCCATTGCAAATAAAGCTTCCTGAGTATTATAGGGTAAACATTGTCAAGGGCCAATTCGAAGGTGTAAGTGCTCTTCATAAGAAGGAATTGATTTGTTAGAGACTCTAAGGATTTAGAAGGTCGGAGTAAAGGTGCCTTGGAATCATGATACACTTTGGTTAGAGCTTTCTTGGAAAGCTTGGGACAGGCGTTACAAGGATCATTCCATAGTGCATCTAGACCTAGGCTCACCAAACTATTCCTTACGAATTTAAGCCAGGCAATGTTCCCCGAATTTGGGAAGCTAAGAACTTCCTGGAGGCCCTGTCTATAGTGAGTCAATTCGGGCACCGTCCACAATCTGCGCCAGTAGATCACGGGACGAAGTGCCAACTCTTCCTCCAGGGGTCTAATGCCTAGGTCAAGTCGTAAAGGCACTAGCGGTGTACTCGGAGGAAGAGCTACTAGACACCTGAGGAATCTGTTCTCCTCCTTTGTCAAGCTGTCCAGTACTTTGTGACCCCATAATTCGCTCCCATAGGTAACTGCTCCTCTTGCTTGGACCCTATAAATATGAAGAGGAGGGCCTATGGGTTTAAGGGTCGACTTGTTCTTCCCCACCATCCCTAATATTCCACCAATGTGTTGTGCTAGTTTCAACCTCGCTTTCTCCTGGTGTTGACCCCACCCCAATTCCTCGTTGAGTGTAACACCAAGGTATTCAAAGGTGTTTACTCGTTCGAGTGTATTTTCCCCTATGCGAGGAATACGGTGGAACCTGGGTGGCGGATTGAAGGCCATGAATTTGGTCTTTGTGGTGTTTATTTCCAATCCATGCTCTCTACAGAAGTCCCCAAATCCATCCAGCACACGCTGGATTCCCATAGGTGACTTGGAGAGAAGGAGGGTATCATCAGCAAACATAATTGCTGGGACCCTCCTTCCCGCCAACTTCGGGACATCCGAATTGGGGACCCCGTTAAGATGGTCAATAACACCGTTGACAAAGAGGCAAAACAGGGTCGGTGCAAGTACGCACCCCTGTCTTACCCCTCTCTCAACGGGGAACTTGTTTGAGAGTGCACCCTGTGCACCGCACCTCACACGAGCATAGGTATTTGTGTGTAGGCGGATGATCATACTCAGGAGGTCAGCTGGCATCCCAATGTTCGCCAGGACCTCCCAGAGCTTGCCACGAGGGACCAGGTCAAAGGCTGCCCTTAGATCTACAAATACAGTATAGAGGCTGCCACCCTCCAACTGTATTGTTTTCCAATGTAGAAGGGACAGCCTGAATACCTGATCTATGGTAGAGGTCTTCTGGCGAAAACCAGCCTGGAAAGGGCTCAAAATGTCCCTCTCCTCGATCCAGTCCAAAAGTCGATCCAACAGAAGCCTCGCAAAAAGTTTCTGAGGGACGTCTATCAGACTGATCGGTCTGTAATTAGCGGGGAGCAAAGGTGAGCCCCTTTTAAAAATGGGCACAATCTCCGCCCCGAGCCAAGTTGGAGGGAGTGCCATCCCATGAATGATGGCATTGAACAGTACCAGGAAGTATGGTGCCCAAATGCTGACCTCGTGCCTTAAGAGATCGCCTGGGAGCTTATCTAGGCCTGGCGCTTTTCCTGAGGAAAGGCAAGTAATTGCCATTTCCAATTCCTCCAGCTTAAAGTCTTCCAGCTCAGTGTGATTATCGGTGGTGGGGGACACTAGGCACTCAGGCGGAGTTCCCATTTGATCTTGCCCCGCTCTACTATAGAGCGATGAGAAATGTTTTTCCCAGACTTCCGGTGCAATGTTGCCTTCTATAGCCATAACAGGCTCAACTGAGCCATGTTTGACTATGTGCCAAAATTTCCTTGAATCTCTAGTTTTGAGAGCAGATGTTATTTCTGTCCAGTTCTCCCAGTCCCAGTCTATTTTAGCAGATTCAAGGAGGAGCTTATAGGCCACCCTCTTCTCCCTAACCACCGAGGATGCTTCCTTGTTTTTTAGCGCTTGGAGAAGGTCTTTCTTAGCTCCCCTGCAGCTGGCATTGAACCATGAGGCTCTTTCGCTCCTCAGTTTCCTGCCCCGGACCACAGGGTTCAAAACCTCAGCTAAGTTGTCGCAAAGTGTCTGATGGATGTCCTCGAGAGGAGAACAACCTTCTGGCGAGGACAATTGAGGGAGGAGACTTTCCACTCTTTCCAGGGTTGATGCCACTTGCTCGTATATTGCCCTTATACGAGTCGGTTTCTCTAGCAATTTGTCCCACCTTAATCTTCGTCTGTTACTGGATAAGGTGAGACTGGGGGCAGGTAGTCTATTTCCTCGAGTTTCGGTCCTGAGGAAACCATCTGCATCTAATGAAAGGATTAGGGGGTTATGATCACTATCCACCCTTGGGACTATTTTAAAATCTAATGCCAATTTCCAATCCTGAAGTCTGATCAGTATGTAGTCAATCCGGGACTCCTGTCCTGGTCTATTAAAAGTTGACTGGGGCGGAATATCCCCATCGAACCTACCATTGCATGCTCTGAGTGAATTTGCCAATGTTAAAGTTAAAACTTGCAATAGGAGGGGTGATGCTGCCCTGACTGGCGGACCTGCAATACTTTGGATTCCCCAAAGATCGTCCTCCTCACTACTGATCCCATCTAAGTGAAACGGAAGTGGTTCAAACTGAATGTTAATATCCCCTCCGACCAGGAGTGTATCTGGGCCGGTGAGAGAGTCAAGAAAAGTCATTAAATCCTCCAATGTCCTTGAGGTGGCCGCAGCTCCAACTGGTCTAGAGTATATATTTACCAGACTCAAACCCCTCCCAGTGGGCCAACGTAAGACCACACACAGGATATCAAGTGAATTTGTTTCTACCACCTCGGCCGTACAGCCTAGATGACAGGCAATCCATGTTGATAGTCCGCCAGACGGGCGTCCCTTCCCGCCCCATCTAGCTGGAATATTAAAAACTGCGAACCCGGGGTGGCTAAGGTTTTCTCTGGCCCACGTCTCTTGGAACATGCATATATCATGTTCTTTAATAAAAGTTTCCCAGTCAGTGTTGCCTAGCTTATTTGGGAGCCCAGCCACGTTCCATGACAGTATCTCTAGTCGCCTCATAGCCCTGTTTGTGGGCATAGAAATCTCATACAGAGTGCTTTCTACCGTCCTTGGTGGGGCACAGACCCCCAACTCACTTCGTACTTTAGATGAGGACCCCTGTAGAACTTTGGTCTTTCCAGAAAAGCAACCACCCTCCACCTCTACCCTCTCCTCCCTGTGTGCGGAACGATAAGGTTTTATAGCTAATTCGTCTGCGGCCGCCGGGACATATTCCAGGGGCACTGTATGAGTCACCGGTAAGGACAAGTGTGGCCCAATGAAAGTAAAATTATTTGAACAAGAAGTCAGCAATTTGGGAATCAAATCCATGTCCTCAACCTGGTCGCCCTGTGTGCTAAGCCCATATTCAAAGGTAGTACTATGTCAGTCGCAGTCATCGACTCCTGATAGGGCCCCGAATCTATTAGCAACTTCAAGAGGAGTAAATGGTAGCCTGTAGTTCACCCTCCGTGGTCCAAGTCTGTGATTCCCAGGGGGAACCGTAACCCATTCTGCTGCATTTCCGTATGCCACAGAACTGGGTGCGTACATGTTACAGTGTTGAACAAGGGGAGCAGAAGTTGCTAGGAATGGGTGAGGGTGAGTCACTGTTTTTACTTGAGCCCTGGGGTATGCATTATAAGAGACTGTTGATCTTGGGTAGAAGTATGATAGTACACGGGGATTTATAGACCCCCATGTAGAACCCAAGGGGTAGTCTAAGATGTATTTGACTGCTCTGGGGTCTCTAAAGTTGATGATAATTGCATCCCCTTCAAGATCCTTGATTCTGCGACCTAGCCAAGGAAGTCTTCGAACATGCAATATCTCCCCATTGATGTTGGGAGGGAGGGGTCTGTTTGTCCTAAGCCAGTGCATGGTTTTATTTTTTAGATCGTAATAGCCCTCATTTTTGCCCTTTGCCAGAGGCGGAACTTCTGTTAACACTACCACATATGGTACTGCCTCTGGGGGTAAGTTAACTTGATGGCTATATGGGTCTCTTGCTCTAGCTAGGTGATGATTCTCACCCCTCTCCTTTGGGGACGTTGCTAAGATGGGATTTGCTATTTCCTTCCTTAATTCACCCTCTTCGTGTTGGCGATGACTTTGAAGGGTTGTGGTGTCAAGCGGCTTGTCCCTATACTGGGAATTAGAGCTACCTGTCTCATTAGTCCTAGTATGAGTAAGAGATACATCTGAAACCATAAGGGGGGGCGGGAGTAGGTGAGCCGGATCTTCCCGTGACCCCGGGTGTTTTATGATTACAGATTCTAGATTCCCCAATCGTGACTCTATATTTTTTAGTCGTTCTATAATGGGTAGAGTAAATGATCTTATCAATTTCTCGATGCTCTCAAGATATGGTGGCATTGTACCCAAGTCAGGTAGGAGCAACGGAGAACGAGACAGGTCAGGAGGGGGGGGAACCAAAGAGGTTGAAGATATTAAGGCCACATCGTGTATTCTTGATGGCGATGATGGAACCTTTGTCAGCGATGCTATGCCTACAGTTTGCATAGGGCCCTTGCCAAAATCAGTGTGATTGATCTTACCTTTTGGCAAGTTGCCTAACCTCTTTCTTCTCTTGGGCGGAGGGGGCCTTGGAGCTTTAGACACCAACGCCCTCCCTGCCTTCTTGCTAGACGACTTAGCCTTAGACTCAGAGGGAATAGTGACAATATTAGTTTCCTTATCAAGAGTAATAGTACTAGAAGGGGGCAAAACAGTTGAAACTGGTGAAAAATTAAAATTGCTGGGTGTAGACTCAATAGTTCTAAGCAACTCGGGGACATTATCCATAGCTAACGCCTCCTGCGTCAAGGTAGGAGGACTTAACACTATGAGGGACGAGGTCAAAGGAGATGTACTATCCATTAATGTCCTATTTTTAATACACTCTATAGAGCGACGTCGCTCTGCCCTTCGTTCGGCAAGCGTAGTCTCCTTGTCCGTGGGTACAATAACTTTTTTAAAATAATCAACCAATGTGCCTTTGGTTGGGGCACCATGTATTGCAGGAGGATTAGTAGCTACAGTCTCAGCCATATTTTTGCTAACAGTATCGAACACAGGACTCACGGTTAGTGGGCAGTAAAGTTAGAAAGTTCCCCCGGTCCGGTCTCCTCGTGTCTCTGAGGGCCTCAGAGGGCCCGCTCTTTGTCCGGTCTTCGTCCGAGCTGCGACCGCGCGCGTACCGCTAGCGCGTGTGGGCGGGGTCCGTACTATAGAAGAAGGGGCGTTGAAAGGCGGAGCAGGGAAGAGGTTCCAGGTGTGCTTGACGAGCGTTGGAGACGTGCACCCTGGACCTCGCAGTCCCAATCGCTGTGCCTCTTCGCCGTTCTCCCGCAAGTTATGCTAGTCCTGGCTGGTCAGAGGCAAATGGTGAAAGTCCCAAACACAAGCTACTTGGACGATGTTTAAATAGACAAAGCCTCCGAGCGGCTCCCGCGAAGCGGGGGCCGCGAGGCGTGGGCTTGGTGGGCTTGGTGGAGGCGGAGCAGGGAAGAGGTTCCAGGTGTGCTTGACGAGCGTTGGAGGCGTGCACCCTGGACCTCGCAGTCCCAATCGCTGTGCCTCTTCGCCGTTCTCCCGCAAGTTATGCTAGTCCTGGCTGGTCAGAGGCAAATGGTGAAAGTCCCAAACACAAGCTCCTTGGACGATGTTTAAATAGACAAAGCCTCCGAGCGGCTCCCGCGAAGCGGGGGCCGCGAGGCGTGGGCTTGGTGGGCTTGGTGGAGGCGGAGCAGGGAAGAGGTTCCAGGTGTGCTTGACGAGCGTTGGAGGCGTGCACCCTGGACCTCGCAGTCCCAATCGCTGTGCCTCTTCGCCGTTCTCCCGCAAGTTATGCTAGTCCTGGCTGGTCAGAGGCAAATGGTGAAAGTCCCAAACACAAGCTCCTTGGACGATGTTTAAATAGACAAAGCCTCCGAGCGGCTCCCGCGAAGCGGGGGCCGCGAGGCGTGGGCTTGGTGGAGGCGGAGCAGGGAAGAGGTTCCAGGTGTGCTTGACGAGCGTTGGAGGCGTGCACCCTGGACCTCGCAGTCCCAATCGCTGTGCCTCTTCGCCGTTCTCCCGCAAGTTATGCTAGTCCTGGCTGGTCAGAGGCAAATGGTGAAAGTCCCAAACACAAGCTCCTTGGACGATGTTTAAATAGACAAAGCCTCCGAGCGGCTCCCGCGAAGCGGGGGCCGCGAGGCGTGGGCTTGGTGGGCTTGGTGGAGGCGGAGCAGGGAAGAGGTTCCAGGTGTGCTTGACGAGCGTTGGAGGCGTGCACCCTGGACCTCGCAGTCCCAATCGCTGTGCCTCTTCGCCGTTCTCCCGCAAGTTATGCTAGTCCTGGCTGGTCAGAGGCAAATGGTTTCAATTTGATTCACTTGGGGGTGTCCTTAATATATATATATATATATATATATATATATATATATATATATTCACTGAAAAAACCATAGGTTTCAGGGGTGTTATAGTTAGCTGGACTTTTCACTTGTACAAAACCATTGAAATTCCCCCGTTATAGTTAGTTCAGCTAACTATAACTCGCGCGCCCGCAATGCACTGCTGATGACGTCACATATTACATCACTCATGACATGGTCAGTGACATCACTCATGACATCACTGATGACATCTCAAATGACATCACTGATGACATCACTGATGACATCATCCAGTGAATGTGTGTTATTCTGAAAATTAAATATGTTTTATATATGTATATCTCAAGGTCGATGGAAGAATAAATGGGTATATACGTGTCTAAATGGATGATTTGTTTTTGAAAAATTGATTGTGTAACTGACTGATTAAGTGTATCATAGGGAATACATGGCTTAGTGAGTAATGTTTAAATATGTAAATATCTGTATCAGTCTCTCACTTTGTGTATAAGTGGCTGCATGGGTTGGTGAGTAGCTACATGGGTGTCTATATAGGTTATTAGTTGGTTTTTTGAGTATCAGTCTGAGTGTCTGCATGGTTCGGTGGGGGTATTATGTAGTGCATAGGTGCATGAATGAGTGACTCACTTTTTGTATGTGTTGAACACAGTATGTGTGCAGGACTGTATGGGTGGATGAGTGTGTGTATGGGTGTGTTAGTGAGTGAATGACTGTCTCAATAGTGTCTTTATGAGTAACTACATATGTTTTAAACTAGTATATGTGACTATTGGTGTATATAAGTGAGTATATGTGAGAGTGAGAGATTGAAAGAGTTCCTGTATGAATAAGTATGTGTTTCTATAAGTGATTGTTTAAAAGACTAAGTATGTGTAAGTTTCCGTAGAAGTAAGTGTGGTGGTGTGTGTATAACTGTATATGCAAGTAAATGTATGTTTGATTCTTTATTAGCATGAGTGACTATGTGTGTGAGTAACTCTATGGATGAGTGGCATTGTGTAACAGGATGTATAGGTGTATGAGTACATATGATGAGTGAGTACATGTATGAGTGACTGTATTGGACTGTTGGTGAATGAGTGGATGTGTATGTGGATCTTAGAATTACTGAAGAGGTTGTTGTAACTGGTATTGGTATGTCCATTGTTTTGAAAATTTTAGTCTCTATTTTTGAATGTGTGTATCAAAGGTTATATTAGGGTGAGAGGAGGTCTGCCACTCTATCACAAGGATGATGTCATCAGTGATGTCATCAGTGATGTCATTTGAGATGTCATCAGTGATGTCATGAGTGATGTCACTGACCATGTCATGAGTGATGTAATATGTGACGTCATCAGCAGTGCATTGCGGGCGCGCGAGTTATAGTTAGCTGAACTAACTATAACGGGGGAATTTCAATGGTTTTGTACAAGTGAAAAGTCCAGCTAACTATAACACCCCTGAAACCTATGGTTTTTTCAGTGAATTTCTGAGGTTTTTTAAATGCTAATTCCTAACTATACCATGCCTGAAACCTATGGTTTTTTCTGTTAATTTCAAAGGTTTTTTAAATGCTAATTTCTAACTATGCCTACAGAGATAGGACATGTGAAGAAAGAAGAAAAAATGCACAGAAAGAAACAAAAGAAGTGCAGAAAGAAGCAACAGAAGTCCTCAAATACGAAGATAAGTGCAGGAAGAAGGATAACGTGCAGAAAGAACAAAAAGAAGAGCAGAAAGAAGCCTTGTTGCAAAATCATCCTGTACCCTCAACTTTTTCAGACGGATACTGGTGGTAACTGAGTCTGACTAACCAGTCCTAGAGCCAGTGCTATGTTAAAAGACACTTAGAATACAGTGAAAACACCTACATACACTAGGGAACATTATGCGTTGGGGTCCCCCTGTGATTAGCCTTACCTCCTCTATAAGCCCCTAGTATATAATAGGGCATGGGGATTAAAACTACCTCTTAAAACAGGTCACAGGGCGTTTTTGCACACGTTAACCCAGGCCCCGTCCCCTCCTTTCACCATTGTGTAAACACGCCCTGTGTCCGTTTTTAGTTGGGAGATTAAGTTCATTTGAGTCCTGAGGGTCCCTAGGGTCCAACTAGCCCACTAGGTACCTCCAGTAAGTGCCACAGAGCTGCGTTGCAGAGAGGTGTAAAAAGTGGCACGGCCTGGACCACCTCTCTGCAATGCAGCTCAGTGGCGCTTACTGGAAGCACTTGGTGGGCTAGTTAGCCCCCAGGGGCCCTCAGTATTGAAGGGAAATGATATCCCCAATTTAAAACGTGCCATGGTGCGTGTTTGCACACGTCACCTCAGGCCCCGTCCCCTCCCTTCACCACTGTGTAAACGCGCCCTGTGGCTGTTCTAAGTTGAGAGATTAAGTCCCCTTGAATCCTAAGGGTCCCTAGGGTCACACTAGACCACTAGGTACCTCCAGTAAGCGCCACAGAGCTGCGTTGCAGAGAGGTGTAAAAAGGGGCTTGGCCTCAGAACACCTGTCTGCAGCGCAGCTCCCTGGCGCATACTGGAGATGCCTGTTGGGGGCGCGTTTGCAGAGTGCTGCATGGAGGGGGCATGGCCTCCGGCACGATGCCAGTCTTTTATTTATTTTATTTTTTTAAGAAGGGGGGCTGTGTGGTTCCCCTTCTTATTCTAATTTATTGGCCCTGATGACCCCATCCCCCAGGGCCTGTCTCCTAATTATATTTTTTTGACCCCAATCCCCAGGGCCGGCCACTGTTTTTTATTATTTTTAAAAAATATATATTTATAGACACACCTAGGACATGCTGGACAAACCGTACGTACCTATCACCATGACGATTTGCGTGATATTCATTAAAAGGTGACTATGCATGCAATTAATCCACGTGGAATGTATTTACACCACTAGTGAAGCTCTGACATGTCTGATGCTCTACCGTGCCTAATCCCGGTAGACACCCTTGTCGTTTATTTATACAAACATGGGTAGCTGTTGACGGGCACATTTAATACACATGCACACCAAGCCATTCAAAGGGGATTTGACAAAAATTCGACCAAAACTATGCAAGAAACCCCCCTCACAGTTAATAAAACACACATCCACTGCCGGATGTGTAATACTTTTTATTTTACTCTCTGGAAAGGGGACGAACATCACTTGCGAGTCACAGCGCGCTCCTGACAGAGCCCAATGCTGTGTTACACCCACCATTGCCTGCCGAGTGCCACACACCTCTGTATTGTATTCCACTAGCTAGTGCATATGCTATGACACTCTCTAGCCCATGTGCACTGTAACACCACCCCGTGAAAATGTCATGCCACACTTGTCTTCGCACGGGTTATATTGCCCCATCTAACGTGCCTTCCTCGATGCCTATGTTATAACGCACAGTGCTATGCCATACATATTACAATTTGGGATCCATATCTTTGTCACAGTGCATATGCAACGTTACACTCCCCAGCACATATTTTATATTACAACTTTAGAGACTAGTTAGGTTACACAACACTGCCCTGTGCATATTACACTCTAAGGCGCATATCGCATAGCACGCGCTAGTGCCTGTGCTATCTCGCGCTCTCCAATGAATCTGTCATTGTGCACAATGTATTGCATATTATATTTCACGCCTGGTTCATCTTATATCACACTTTTTGGTGCATAGTTTATACCATACACTATATCTAGTTTTCATTTTCAATCGTGCTCTCAGGACTATGTTCTATATAACACTGTGTTCACCTACCCTTTTCACGGGCATTACATTTTGCGATAGGGGGTGGAGGGTCAGGGGGTGTTTTTGCCAAGTGAGCCCGGAGTCACAGTCACTAACGTCTTCTTCTTCCTGAATAAAAGTGAGATTATGCTGCATACTTGTTCATATTTTAAGTAGTTTGCACAGACAAAATGTTTTAAAAACAATAAAGTTTCTAATACCCGCCTTCTCTGAACAGTTAGCTTGCTGCCCCATCCCCCTCCTCCCTATCCTCTGTTGTGTGAATCCATGGACTAGCCTCCTCCCTCCTGCCATGCATGGTCTGATGTGCTGCCACTGCCCTCAATTTAGTATGATGTACCAGTCCACTCCTCCTGCCCTCCATTGCCCAATTCTATGCCCCATCATTGACCTCCTGCTTAAACTCTGTGCTTAGCTTGCTGCCCCTATTCTCCTTCCCCCTGCCCTCCGATGTCTTTGTGCATGCCCCTGCTCCATCCTTTTTGCCCACCATGTCCCATGGACCTGCCACTCCTATCTACTCTGAGTGTTCTGTTGAGCTGCCACTCCCCTCCCACCTGCCTAGCATTGTCAGATGACTGTAACCTGTCCCTGCCACCTCCACCCTGCCTGTCCACATGCCATGCCTCTATCCTCTTCCTCCTGTCCTACATGGTCCATTGTACTGCCACACCCTTCTGCCCTCCCTGGTCTGTTGTGCTGCAACTGCTCCTCCTGCCTGCCCCATGTGGTCTGTTGTGAGGCCCCTTCCCCTGAACTTTCTTGTCTGTGCACAGGTCCTGACCCTCCCTTCTATCCTCCATCGTCCTTTGTGCATGCCCCTGCACCCTCCTTCTTGCCCATCATAGCCATTGTGCTGCCACTAACCCTCCCACTTGCCATGCATGGTCTTCTGTGCTGCCATGGCCCCTCCCACCTTCCCTGTGTGGTCAGTTAGCTGCCCCTGACCCCCTCCCACCTTCCCTCCATGGTCTGTGTGTATGCCATCACAGTCTCACTGTTGCTCTTCATGTTGTGTCTTGCTTCTAGTGCCCATCCTGCCTGACCTCCATGGCCATCTTGCTGCTCCTGCCCTGCCCCCTTGCCCCCAGCCCTCTGTTTACATGTGCAGACCCCTACTCCCTCCCTCCTGGCTTGTCTGTTCCATTGTAATGCCCCTGATCCGTCCCTCCTGCCCTTTATGGTCTGTTATGCTGCAGCCTTCTCTCCTGTCTGTCCATTATGGTCAGCTAGCTACCATTGCCTCTTGCCCCTCTGTTCTCTGTTGTCCATGTGCATGGTCCTGTCCCCTCCCTCTTGCTTTCTATGGATTGTTGTGCTGCACTCCCGTCCTGCATGCACTGTGTGGTGTATTGTGCTGCTGCAAACCCTGATGCCTGCCCTGCAGGGTCAGTTTGGTGCACCTCTCCATGTCTCTCCTGTCCTCTGTTATCCAAGTCCATGTCCCTATCCCATTTCCTTCCATGATCCAATGTACCATACTTGCGAACATTTTGAACTTGGTAAGAGGGAGATTTTGAAAAAAAACTGGGGTATTGATTTTCCCCTTTGAGTTACATTGAAAAAGAGGATATTGTAGACAGGAGACAGATCAAATAAAGCCCATTTGAGCTTAAAAACATTGGACGTTTCCTGGCTGAATCGGGTCTGTTGGCATGTATGGTTGTACTACCATTGCCTCTTCCTTCTGCCCACAATGGTCTATTACATTGCCACAGCCTTGAAGGAGGGTAGATTTTGTATCACAGGGGGCCCCTGGCCCGTTCTGTCCACACCTGAAGTATGAGACCCTTGTCCTTACCCTGCCAGCCGCATTTGTAGGCCGTATTAAATTGACCAGCGGGTCCTGTGTTGCTATATAATTATCCTGAGACATCCTTACCACTCAGCCAGCATAAAACCCCTGTGTAGGCCCTTCTGTTCAATATGTAGGCCTCTTTGTTAAATTGACCATAGCTCTGCAATTTTAGTGTATATTAGTCTGAGGGCAGGTCTGCGAGGCCTTCTGCTCCAAACTAGTAGCCCCCACCCTACCCGAGTGCTCCGTGCTCGGTATCAAAGTTCAACATCCCCCTGAAGCTGTCGACATACAGTAGGCTGCATCCTGGACTGGTACTTGCTTCCTGGGCAGGTTTCCCGCTTTTAAGGAAGTGGCAACCGCAGAGCGTCAAGTTAGGAGAACTGAGGAGATTTTATACATGAATATATTGAATTCCTGTACAATACCCATTATTTTCTGCTTGCTCTATGGAACTTACGATAAGCGATTGGCCTGAGAGACTGACCTTTTCACCCAGTCCATTGTCAGCATTAAGTGGGTAAATGACGAAATGTCTGGTAAAATCTGCAGACGAAGCTTTTGGGTAGCATACGTAGGTAGATGTAGCGTGCAAAGGAGCCCACAGAATGATATAAAAAGGGAGCACCCACAGATATCGACGGACAACCTCGCCCTCTGTATGTAGGTTAACAGGCTGTGCAGGTTTTCCCCAAGAACTGGGAGCTCTTGTCTTCCTTTGCTTAAAATGTCTTGCTCTGCTTTGCTTGAAGTATCTTATTCTATTTTACCTATATGAAATGTCATGTTATGTTTAACCATTGTTCTCTTTACTTTTGCATTTAAAAGATGTTGTATTGTAATTGCAGGAATGCTTGCTCTAAGAGTAAATGTGAGTGTCCCTAGGTAACATTTTCCTTGGTGTAACTTGTTTCTCATGATGCATTTATAGATGTGTTTTCTCTCTCTCTCTGTCAGTCCATTAATTGAGATACAGAGAATATCATGACAGCTGTATGATTATCTGGATTCTGTATTTTGTACTTTATGTCTCTATTCTGCGGTTTCTTTGAAGTTGCATCTTCTCATTAAACTGCCATTGTATTCTGCCTCCAATTCCATGTCTCATATGTCTGTTTTCTTCATTTTTGGAGCAAGCGTTCCTAGGCACCCCGACTCAAATTAAGGTGCCCCTTTTGTCCCTGACTCACTCTCCTGCTCAGTTCTGTGGTGGCTCCCGGGGCTCTGGGGACCGCCCCTAGCTTCCTTGACCCGTAATAGATCTTCCCTCCAACAGCCTCTCTTGCAAGTCCTGTATTGTTGGTTTGTTGCCCCTGCCCCCCTTTCCACTGCCCTCCGTAGTCTGTTGTGCTTCCACGGCCCTTCCTGCCTGCTCAGTGTGGTTAAATTGTTGCCTTTGCACCCTCCTACCTGCCTTCAATTTTCAGAGTCCGTGCCCCTGGCCTCTGCCTCTCAACAGTATCCTAATGAACAACTAGATTGCTAACATTCTATATTTATTACAAAAGTGTGGAACGCCTGACATCATCTTGATGTAATCAAAACTGTAATACCTAGAGCATTCCTTTAGAAATTACATATATGAGAGGGTCTTATTGGCATCAAAATTATGGTTAGTGCTCTAAAAGACTAAAATAAGGACATATTTTCTGAGTTTTCAAATAGCGACAAAGCACTTTTAAATTATTTGTTATCTTTATGTTTTTTTATCTAGTTGACAACTTGAATAAATGTTGCACTTAGGGGAGAGGATGTGGTGTTACTTCCGGAACTGCAGACTTTGCAACTGGGGAACCAGGTTGAAGTTTCTGCTTCAGCTCGACATTCTGTGATTCTGGTCAAATCAGTTAGTCTCCCCATGTCTACAACCAAAATGAATTTGTTCTTGTGTGATGTAACCAATGCTCATGTAAAGCACTCCAATACCTGACAAGTCTGCACTATATAACACTGCAAAAACACAAAATAATAAGTGTTTTGCACACTTCTGTCATTGGGCTATATTTGGGCTATATCTGGGTGATTTTGGGCTACATTTGGGCTCTTTTGTCTCCGGTGGCCATCTTGGGAGATTTATTTGTTATGAAGTTTCCTAATTTCCTCATGTACTGCAGTCTCCTCAGTCGGAAATGCTTTCAGTTTTTTACTTTGATTCCATCATGAAGGTATTCAGATATGTCACACATCTGCCATGAATTCTGAATGTTAGCACTCTAGTTGCTCATTAGATCACTGTAGTAAAACTACTGTTCACCATGGAAGTCTGCTCCTGGTATTAAAAGTGCATGTTTCAGTCTGCATGTCAGAATTTTTTAATGAAATAGAAGAGGATTTGAGAAGTCACTCAAAATGTGCCCTCATTTTCTTTCTTCAGCATTAATCATAATTTATATTGCAAAATGAACCCCCTCATTGTGTTCCTTTTTAAATTAAATGTTTTAAGTGTTACCAGTTTATTCCAATCAAGATGGCTTCAGGTGTGCCATACTTTTGTCATAATGAAGACAGTAAGTGCTCTAGTTGTTTTTAAGAACATTCTTGGACATTCTGTCATTGGGCTATACTTGGGCTACATCTGGGTGATATTTGGGCTACATTTGGGCTCTTTTGTCTCTGGTGGCCATCTTGGGAGACTTATTTGTTATGAAGTTTCCTAATTTCCTCATTTACTGAAGTCTCCTCAGTAGGAAATACTTTCAGTTTTTTACTTTGATTCCATCAAGAAGGCATTCAAATGTGTCACACATTTGCCATAAAATCAGAATGTTAGCACTCTTTTTGCTCATTAGATCACTGTAGTAAAGCTACTGCTCACCAGGGAAAACTGCTGCTGGTATTGAAAGTGCATGTTTCAGTCTGCATGCCAGGATTTGAGAAGTCACTCAAAATGTGCCCTAACTTTTTCTTTCTGCAGCACTAATCATACTTTTTATGGAAAAATGAACCCCCTCATTTTGTTCCTTTTTAAATTAAATGTTTTAAGAGTTACCACTTTAATCCAAGCAAGATGGCTTCAGGTGTGCCATGCATTTATCATAAGTAGGACGGTTAGCGCTCTAGTAGTTCTTTGGAACACTCTGGAAAGCTGCAGTAGAACACAAAGGAATCAACTGACAGTCTCTGCCCTTGTTGGATGTACATGTTTTACTGAGAATGTCAGACTTCATTCTCACATGACTGAGAAAGATAATGTGAATTTACAGAAAATAAGCTCTCAGTTTAGCTTATAGATCACCTTCCAAACCTCTGTGGTAAAAGCATGAGAAAATATTTTTCTCTCAATCATGATATCCCAGCAGAAGGCTTTTTCACATGGTGAAATCACCTTAGAACATACCACAATTCCTAAAATGAGTATGGTACCATCAACAAATGATTTATAATGTAACTAAAGTCTTAAAATCTTCTATTAACTGCAATGCTTTTTAATGAGGTGCTATCATGTATATTGGTCCCAAGATGGCTGCCAACACTTCTTGGATGAAGTGCTGACAGCCAATCAGATCTCAGGATGAGATGTGTGGTTAGGCTCCGCCCACATATATATATTGATTTAAATGCTATTTTCTCAGGAACTACTGAACAGATTTACACCAGACCTACAAAAGGCACTTCCTTGACCTGAGGACTACCTCTCTGCCAAATTTCAAGTAACTCTGTTCAGCCGTTCTGGCTGTAGCTGTGTCTAAAGGTCCTATGGAAAAATGCATGGGAAAAACGCGTTTTGGGACCCCCCTTTTTTTTCAGCCCCCGCTTGACGAATCCCCCCGAGACTTTCAGGGTAGGAGCGGAGCGTAGCGCCCCACCTATTTAGAAAATTTCGCGAGGATTCATCCACCGGCGCCAAAGTTATTCCAAATAACCACACCTGAAGTATGAGACCCTTGTCCTTGCCCTGCCAGCCGCATTTGTAGGCCGTATTAAATTGACCAGCGGGTCCTGTGTTGCTATATAATTATCCTGA
This sequence comes from Triturus cristatus, assembly GCF_964204655.1. NCBI lineage: Eukaryota > Metazoa > Chordata > Amphibia > Caudata > Salamandridae > Triturus > Triturus cristatus. The sequence continues at coordinate 588,846,987 of NC_140589.1, forward strand.
GACAACCTTACCACTCAGCCAGCATAAAACCCCTGTGTAGGCCCTTCTGTTCAATATGTAGGCCTCTTTGTTAAATTGACCATAGCTCTGCAATTTTAGTGTATAGCAGTCTGAAGGCAGGTCTGCGAGGCCTTCTGCTCCAAACTAGTAGCCCCCACCCTACCCGAGTGCTCCGTGTTCGGTATCAAAGTTCAACATCCCCCTGAAGCTGTCGACATACAGTAGGCTGCATCCTGGACTGGTACTTGCTTCCTGGGCAGGTTTCCCGCTTTTAAGGAAGTGGCAACCGCAGAGCGTCAAGTTAGGAGAACTGAGGAGATTTTATACATGAATATATTGAATTCCTGTACAATACCCATTATTTTCTGCTTGCTCTATGGAACTTACGATAAGCGATTGGCCTGAGAGACTGACCTTTTCACCCAGTCCATTGTCAGCATTAAGTGGGTAAATGACGAAATGTCTGGTAAAATCTGCAGACGAAGCTTTTGGGTAGCATACGTAGGTAGATGTAGCGTGCAAAGGAGCCCACAGAATGATATAAAAAGGGAGCACCCACAGATATCGACGGACAACCTCGCCCTCTGTATGTTGGTTAACAGGCTGTGCAGGTTTTCCCCAAGAACTGGGAGCTCTTGTCTTCCTTTGCTTAAAATGTCTTGCTCTGCTTTGCTTGAAGTATCTTATTCTATTTTACCTATATGAAATGTCATGTTATGTTTAACCATTGTTCTCTTTACTTTTGCATTTAAAAGATGTTGTATTGTAATTGCAGGAATGCTTGCTCTAAGAGTAAATGTGAGTGTCCCTAGGTAACATTTTCCTTGGTGTAACTTGTTTCTCATGATGCATTTATAGATGTGTTTTCTCTCTCTCTCTGTCAGTCCATTAATTGAGATACAGAGAATATCATGACAGCTGTATGATTATCTGGATTCTGTATTTTGTACTTTATGTCTCTATTCTGCGGTTTCTTTGAAGTTGCATCTTCTCATTAAACTGCCATTGTATTCTGCCTCCAATTCCATGTCTCATATGTCTGTTTTCTTCATTTTTGGAGCAAGCGTTCCTAGGCACCCCGGCTCAAATTAAGGTGCCCCTTTTGTCCCTGACTCACTCTCCTGCTCAGTTCTGTGGTGGCTCCCGGGGCTCTGGGGACCGCCCCTAGCTTCCTTGACCCGTAATAGATCTTCCCTCCAACAGCCTCTCTTGCAAGTCCTGTATTGTTGGTTTGTTGCCCCTGCCCCCCTTTCCACTGCCCTCCGTAGTCTGTTGTGCTTCCACGGCCCTTCCTGCCTGCTCAGTGTGGTTAAATTGTTGCCTTTGCACCCTCCTACCTGCCTTCAATTTTCAGAGTCCGTGCCCCTGGCCTCTGCCTCTCAACAGTATCCTAATGAACAACTAGATTGCTAACATTCTATATTTATTACAAAAGTGTGGAACGCCTGACATTATCTTGATGTAATCAAAACTGTAATACCTAGAGCATTCCTTTAGAAATTACATATATGAGAGGGTCTTATTGGCATCAAAATTATGGTTAGTGCTCTAAAAGACTAAAATAAGGACATATTTTCTGAGTTTTCAAATAGCGACAAAGCACTTTTAAATTATTTGTTATCTTTATATTTTTTTATCTAGTTGACAACTTGATTAAATGTTGCACTTAGGGGAGAGGATGTGGTGTTACTTCCAGAACTGCAGACTTTGCAACTGGGGAACCAGGTTGAAGTTTCTGCTTCAGCTCGACATTCTGTGATTCTGGTCAAATCACTTAGTCTCCCCATGTCTACAACCAAAATGAATTTGTTCTTGTGTGATGTAACCAATGCTCATGTAAAGCACTCCAATACCTGACAAGTCTGCACTATATAACACTGCAAAAACACAAAATAATAAGTGTTTTGCACACTTCTGTCATTGGGCTATATTTGGGCTATATCTGGGTGATTTTGGGCTACATTTGGGCTCTTTTGTCTCCGGTGGCCATCTTGGGAGATTTATTTGTTATGAAGTTTCCTAATTTCCTCATGTACTGCAGTCTCCTCAGTCGGAAATGCTTTCAGTTTTTTACTTTGATTCCATCATGAAGGTATTCAGATATGTCACACATCTGCCATGAATTCTGAATGTTAGCACTCTAGTTGCTCATTAGATCACTGTAGTAAAACTACTGTTCACCATGGAAGTCTGCTCCTGGTATTAAAAGTGCATGTTTCAGTCTGCATGTCAGAATTTTTTAATGAAATAGAAGAGGATTTGAGAAGTCACTCAAAATGTGCCCTCATTTTCTTTCTTCAGCATTAATCATAATTTATATGGCAAAATGAACCCCCTCATTGTGTTCCTTTTTAAATTAAATGTTTTAAGTGTTACCAGTTTATTCCAATCAAGATGGCTTCAGGTGTGCCATACTTTTGTCATAATGAAGACAGTAAGTGCTCTAGTTGTTTTTAAGAACATTCTTGGACATTCTGTCATTGGGCTATACTTGGGCTACATCTGGGTGATATTTGGGCTACATTTGGGCTCTTTTGTCTCTGGTGGCCATCTTGGGAGACTTATTTGTTATGAAGTTTCCTAATTTCCTCATTTACTGCAGTCTCCTCAGTAGGAAATACTTTCAGTTTTTTACTTTGATTCCATCAAGAAGGCATTCAAATGTGTCACACATTTGCCATAAAATCAGAATGTTAGCACTCTTTTTGCTCATTAGATCACTGTAGTAAAGCTACTGCTCACCAGGGAAAACTGCTGCTGGTATTGAAAGTGCATGTTTCAGTCTGCATGCCAGGATTTGAGAAGTCACTCAAAATGTGCCCTAACTTTTTCTTTCTGCAGCACTAATCATACTTTTTATGGAAAAATGAACCCCCTCATTTTGTTCCTTTTTAAATTAAATGTTTTAAGAGTTACCACTTTAATCCAAGCAAGATGGCTTCAGGTGTGCCATACATTTATCATAAGTAGGACGGTTAGCGCTCTAGTAGTTCTTTGGAACACTCTGGAAAGCTGCAGTAGAACACAAAGGAATCAACTGACAGTCTCTGCCCTTGTTGGATGTACATGTTTTACTGAGAATGTCAGACTTCATTCTCACATGACTGAGAAAGATAATGTGAATTTACAGAAAATAAGCTCTCAGTTTAGCTTATAGATCACCTTCCAAACCTCTGTGGTAAAAGCATGAGAAAATATTTTTCTCTCAATCATGATATCCCAGCAGAAGGCTTTTTCACATGGTGAAATCACCTTAGAACATACCACAATTCCTAAAATGAGTATGGTACCATCAACAAATGATTTATAATGTAACTAAAGTCTTAAAATCTTCTATTAACTGCAATGCTTTTTAATGAGGTGCTATCATGTATATTGGTCCCAAGATGGCTGCCAACACTTCTTGGATGAAGTGCTGACAGCCAATCAGATCTCAGGATGAGATGTGTGGTTAGGCTCCGCCCACATATATATATTGATTTAAATGCTATTTTCTCAGGAACTACTGAACAGATTTACACCAGACCTACAAAAGGCACTTCCTTGACCTGAGGACTACCTCTCTGCCAAATTTCAAGTTACTCTGTTCAGCCGTTCTGGCTGTAGCTGTGTCTAAAGGTCCTATGGAAAAATGCATGGGAAAAACGCGTTTTGGGACCCCCCTTTTTTTTCAGCCCCCGCTTGACGAATCCCCCCGAGACTTTCAGGGTAGGAGCGGAGCGTAGCGCCCCACCTATTTTGAAAATTTCGCGAGGATTCATCGACCGGCGCCAAAGTTATTCCAAATAACCACACCTGAAGTATGAGACCCTTGTCCTTGCCCTGCCAGCCGCATTTGTAGGCCGTATTAAATTGACCAGCGGGTCCTGTGTTGCTATATAATTATCCTGAGACATCCTTACCACTCAGCCAGCATAAAACCCCTGTGTAGGCCCTTCTGTTCAATATGTAGGCCTCTTTTGTTAAATTGACCATAGCTCTGCAATTTTAGTGTATAGCAGTCTGAAGGCAGGTCTGCGAGGCCTTCTGCTCCAAACTAGTAGCCCCCACCCTACCCGAGTGCTCCGTGCTCGGTATCAAAGTTCAACATCCCCCTGAAGCTGTCGACATACAGTAGGCTGCATCCTGGACTGGTACTTGCTTCCTGGGCAGGTTTCCCGCTTTTAAGGAAGTGGCAACCGCAGAGCGTCAAGTTAGGAGAACTGAGGAGATTTTATACATGAATATATTGAATTCCTGTACAATACCCATTATTTTCTGCTTGCTCTATGGAACTTACGATAAGCGATTGGCCTGAGAGACTGACCTTTTCACCCAGTCCATTGTCAGCATTAAGTGGGTAAATGACGAAATGTCTGGTAAAATCTGCAGACGAAGCTTTTGGGTAGCATACGTAGGTAGATGTAGCGTGCAAAGGAGCCCACAGAATGATATAAAAAGGGAGCACCCACAGATATCGACGGACAACCTCGCCCTCTGTATGTTGGTTAACAGGCTGTGCAGGTTTTCCCCAAGAACTGGGAGCTCTTGTCTTCCTTTGCTTAAAATGTCTTGCTCTGCTTTGCTTGAAGTATCTTATTCTATTTTACCTATATGAAATGTCATGTTATGTTTAACCATTGTTCTCTTTACTTTTGCATTTAAAAGATGTTGTATTGTAATTGCAGGAATGCTTGCTCTAAGAGTAAATGTGAGTGTCCCTAGGTAACATTTTCCTTGGTGTAACTTGTTTCTCATGATGCATTTATAGATGTGTTTTCTCTCTCTCTCTGTCAGTCCATTAATTGAGATACAGAGAATATCATGACAGCTGTATGATTATCTGGATTCTGTATTTTGTACTTTATGTCTCTATTCTGCGGTTTCTTTGAAGTTGCATCTTCTCATTAAACTGCCATTGTATTCTGCCTCCAATTCCATGTCTCATATGTCTGTTTTCTTCATTTTTGGAGCAAGCGTTCCTAGGCACCCCGGCTCAAATTAAGGTGCCCCTTTTGTCCCTGACTCACTCTCCTGCTCAGTTCTGTGGTGGCTCCCGGGGCTCTGGGGACCGCCCCTAGCTTCCTTGACCCGTAATAGATCTTCCCTCCAACAGCCTCTCTTGCAAGTCCTGTATTGTTGGTTTGTTGCCCCTGCCCCCCTTTCCACTGCCCTCCGTAGTCTGTTGTGCTTCCACGGCCCTTCCTGCCTGCTCAGTGTGGTTAAATTGTTGCCTTTGCACCCTCCTACCTGCCTTCAATTTTCAGAGTCCGTGCCCCTGGCCTCTGCCTCTCAACAGTATCCTAATGAACAACTAGATTGCTAACATTCTATATTTATTACAAAAGTGTGGAACGCCTGACATTATCTTGATGTAATCAAAACTGTAATACCTAGAGCATTCCTTTAGAAATTACATATATGAGAGGGTCTTATTGGCATCAAAATTATGGTTAGTGCTCTAAAAGACTAAAATAAGGACATATTTTCTGAGTTTTCAAATAGCGACAAAGCACTTTTAAATTATTTGTTATCTTTATATTTTTTTATCTAGTTGACAACTTGATTAAATGTTGCACTTAGGGGAGAGGATGTGGTGTTACTTCCAGAACTGCAGACTTTGCAACTGGGGAACCAGGTTGAAGTTTCTGCTTCAGCTCGACATTCTGTGATTCTGGTCAAATCACTTAGTCTCCCCATGTCTACAACCAAAATGAATTTGTTCTTGTGTGATGTAACCAATGCTCATGTAAAGCACTCCAATACCTGACAAGTCTGCACTATATAACACTGCAAAAACACAAAATAATAAGTGTTTTGCACACTTCTGTCATTGGGCTATATTTGGGCTATATCTGGGTGATTTTGGGCTACATTTGGGCTCTTTTGTCTCCGGTGGCCATCTTGGGAGATTTATTTGTTATGAAGTTTCCTAATTTCCTCATGTACTGCAGTCTCCTCAGTCGGAAATGCTTTCAGTTTTTTACTTTGATTCCATCATGAAGGTATTCAGATATGTCACACATCTGCCATGAATTCTGAATGTTAGCACTCTAGTTGCTCATTAGATCACTGTAGTAAAACTACTGTTCACCATGGAAGTCTGCTCCTGGTATTAAAAGTGCATGTTTCAGTCTGCATGTCAGAATTTTTTAATGAAATAGAAGAGGATTTGAGAAGTCACTCAAAATGTGCCCTCATTTTCTTTCTTCAGCATTAATCATAATTTATATGGCAAAATGAACCCCCTCATTGTGTTCCTTTTTAAATTAAATGTTTTAAGTGTTACCAGTTTATTCCAATCAAGATGGCTTCAGGTGTGCCATACTTTTGTCATAATGAAGACAGTAAGTGCTCTAGTTGTTTTTAAGAACATTCTTGGACATTCTGTCATTGGGCTATACTTGGGCTACATCTGGGTGATATTTGGGCTACATTTGGGCTCTTTTGTCTCTGGTGGCCATCTTGGGAGACTTATTTGTTATGAAGTTTCCTAATTTCCTCATTTACTGCAGTCTCCTCAGTAGGAAATACTTTCAGTTTTTTACTTTGATTCCATCAAGAAGGCATTCAAATGTGTCACACATTTGCCATAAAATCAGAATGTTAGCACTCTTTTTGCTCATTAGATCACTGTAGTAAAGCTACTGCTCACCAGGGAAAACTGCTGCTGGTATTGAAAGTGCATGTTTCAGTCTGCATGCCAGGATTTGAGAAGTCACTCAAAATGTGCCCTAACTTTTTCTTTCTGCAGCACTAATCATACTTTTTATGGAAAAATGAACCCCCTCATTTTGTTCCTTTTTAAATTAAATGTTTTAAGAGTTACCACTTTAATCCAAGCAAGATGGCTTCAGGTGTGCCATACATTTATCATAAGTAGGACGGTTAGCGCTCTAGTAGTTCTTTGGAACACTCTGGAAAGCTGCAGTAGAACACAAAGGAATCAACTGACAGTCTCTGCCCTTGTTGGATGTACATGTTTTACTGAGAATGTCAGACTTCATTCTCACATGACTGAGAAAGATAATGTGAATTTACAGAAAATAAGCTCTCAGTTTAGCTTATAGATCACCTTCCAAACCTCTGTGGTAAAAGCATGAGAAAATATTTTTCTCTCAATCATGATATCCCAGCAGAAGGCTTTTTCACATGGTGAAATCACCTTAGAACATACCACAATTCCTAAAATGAGTATGGTACCATCAACAAATGATTTATAATGTAACTAAAGTCTTAAAATCTTCTATTAACTGCAATGCTTTTTAATGAGGTGCTATCATGTATATTGGTCCCAAGATGGCTGCCGACACTTCTTGGATGAAGTGCTGACAGCCAATCAGATCTCAGGATGAGATGTGTGGTTAGGCTCCGCCCACATATATATATTGATTTAAATGCTATTTTCTCAGGAACTACTGAACAGATTTACACCAGACCTACAAAAGGCACTTCCTTGACCTGAGGACTACCTCTCTGCCAAATTTCAAGTTACTCTGTTCAGCCGTTCTGGCTGTAGCTGTGTCTAAAGGTCCTATGGAAAAATGCATGGGAAAAACGCGTTTTGGGACCCCCCTTTTTTTTCAGCCCCCGCTTGACGAATCCCCCCGAGACTTTCAGGGTAGGAGCGGAGCGTAGCGCCCCACCTATTTTGAAAATTTCGCGAGGATTCATCGACCGGCGCCAAAGTTATTCCAAATAACCACACCTGAAGTATGAGACCCTTGTCCTTGCCCTGCCAGCCGCATTTGTAGGCCGTATTAAATTGACCAGCGGGTCCTGTGTTGCTATATAATTATCCTGAGACATCCTTACCACTCAGCCAGCATAAAACCCCTGTGTAGGCCCTTCTGTTCAATATGTAGGCCTCTTTTGTTAAATTGACCATAGCTCTGCAATTTTAGTGTATAGCAGTCTGAAGGCAGGTCTGCGAGGCCTTCTGCTCCAAACTAGTAGCCCCCACCCTACCCGAGTGCTCCGTGCTCGGTATCAAAGTTCAACATCCCCCTGAAGCTGTCGACATACAGTAGGCTGCATCCTGGACTGGTACTTGCTTCCTGGGCAGGTTTCCCGCTTTTAAGGAAGTGGCAACCGCAGAGCGTCAAGTTAGGAGAACTGAGGAGATTTTATACATGAATATATTGAATTCCTGTACAATACCCATTATTTTCTGCTTGCTCTATGGAACTTACGATAAGCGATTGGCCTGAGAGACTGACCTTTTCACCCAGTCCATTGTCAGCATTAAGTGGGTAAATGACGAAATGTCTGGTAAAATCTGCAGACGAAGCTTTTGGGTAGCATACGTAGGTAGATGTAGCGTGCAAAGGAGCCCACAGAATGATATAAAAAGGGAGCACCCACAGATATCGACGGACAACCTCGCCCTCTGTATGTTGGTTAACAGGCTGTGCAGGTTTTCCCCAAGAACTGGGAGCTCTTGTCTTCCTTTGCTTAAAATGTCTTGCTCTGCTTTGCTTGAAGTATCTTATTCTATTTTACCTATATGAAATGGCATGTTATGTTTAACCATTGTTCTCTTTACTTTTGCATTTAAAAGATGTTGTATTGTAATTGCAGGAATGCTTGCTCTAAGAGTAAATGTGAGTGTCCCTAGGTAACATTTTCCTTGGTGTAACTTGTTTCTCATGATGCATTTATAGATGTGTTTTCTCTCTCTCTCTGTCAGTCCATTAATTGAGATACAGAGAATATCATGACAGCTGTATGATTATCTGGATTCTGTATTTTGTACTTTATGTCTCTATTCTGCGGTTTCTTTGAAGTTGCATCTTCTCATTAAACTGCCATTGTATTCTGCCTCCAATTCCATGTCTCATATGTCTGTTTTCTTCATTTTTGGAGCAAGCGTTCCTAGGCACCCCGGCTCAAATTAAGGTGCCCCTTTTGTCCCTGACTCACTCTCCTGCTCAGTTCTGTGGTGGCTCCCGGGGCTCTGGGGACCGCCCCTAGCTTCCTTGACCCGTAATAGATCTTCCCTCCAACAGCCTCTCTTGCAAGTCCTGTATTGTTGGTTTGTTGCCCCTGCCCCCCTTTCCACTGCCCTCCGTAGTCTGTTGTGCTTCCACGGCCCTTCCTGCCTGCTCAGTGTGGTTAAATTGTTGCCTTTGCACCCTCCTACCTGCCTTCAATTTTCAGAGTCCGTGCCCCTGGCCTCTGCCTCTCAACAGTATCCTAATGAACAACTAGATTGCTAACATTCTATATTTATTACAAAAGTGTGGAACGCCTGACATTATCTTGATGTAATCAAAACTGTAATACCTAGAGCATTCCTTTAGAAATTACATATATGAGAGGGTCTTATTGGCATCAAAATTATGGTTAGTGCTCTAAAAGACTAAAATAAGGACATATTTTCTGAGTTTTCAAATAGCGACAAAGCACTTTTAAATTATTTGTTATCTTTATATTTTTTTATCTAGTTGACAACTTGATTAAATGTTGCACTTAGGGGAGAGGATGTGGTGTTACTTCCAGAACTGCAGACTTTGCAACTGGGGAACCAGGTTGAAGTTTCTGCTTCAGCTCGACATTCTGTGATTCTGGTCAAATCACTTAGTCTCCCCATGTCTACAACCAAAATGAATTTGTTCTTGTGTGATGTAACCAATGCTCATGTAAAGCACTCCAATACCTGACAAGTCTGCACTATATAACACTGCAAAAACACAAAATAATAAGTGTTTTGCACACTTCTGTCATTGGGCTATATTTGGGCTATATCTGGGTGATTTTGGGCTACATTTGGGCTCTTTTGTCTCCGGTGGCCATCTTGGGAGATTTATTTGTTATGAAGTTTCCTAATTTCCTCATGTACTGCAGTCTCCTCAGTCGGAAATGCTTTCAGTTTTTTACTTTGATTCCATCATGAAGGTATTCAGATATGTCACACATCTGCCATGAATTCTGAATGTTAGCACTCTAGTTGCTCATTAGATCACTGTAGTAAAACTACTGTTCACCATGGAAGTCTGCTCCTGGTATTAAAAGTGCATGTTTCAGTCTGCATGTCAGAATTTTTTAATGAAATAGAAGAGGATTTGAGAAGTCACTCAAAATGTGCCCTCATTTTCTTTCTTCAGCATTAATCATAATTTATATGGCAAAATGAACCCCCTCATTGTGTTCCTTTTTAAATTAAATGTTTTAAGTGTTACCAGTTTATTCCAATCAAGATGGCTTCAGGTGTGCCATACTTTTGTCATAATGAAGACAGTAAGTGCTCTAGTTGTTTTTAAGAACATTCTTGAACATTCTGTCATTGGGCTATACTTGGGCTACATCTGGGTGATATTTGGGCTACATTTGGGCTCTTTTGTCTCTGGTGGCCATCTTGGGAGACTTATTTGTTATGAAGTTTCCTAATTTCCTCATTTACTGCAGTCTCCTCAGTAGGAAATACTTTCAGTTTTTTACTTTGATTCCATCAAGAAGGCATTCAAATGTGTCACACATTTGCCATAAAATCAGAATGTTAGCACTCTTTTTGCTCATTAGATCACTGTAGTAAAGCTACTGCTCACCAGGGAAAACTGCTGCTGGTATTGAAAGTGCATGTTTCAGTCTGCATGCCAGGATTTGAGAAGTCACTCAAAATGTGCCCTAACTTTTTCTTTCTGCAGCACTAATCATACTTTTTATGGAAAAATGAACCCCCTCATTTTGTTCCTTTTTAAATTAAATGTTTTAAGAGTTACCACTTTAATCCAAGCAAGATGGCTTCAGGTGTGCCATACATTTATCATAAGTAGGACGGTTAGCGCTCTAGTAGTTCTTTGGAACACTCTGGAAAGCTGCAGTAGAACACAAAGGAATCAACTGACAGTCTCTGCCCTTGTTGGATGTACATGTTTTACTGAGAATGTCAGACTTCATTCTCACATGACTGAGAAAGATAATGTGAATTTACAGAAAATAAGCTCTCAGTTTAGCTTATAGATCACCTTCCAAACCTCTGTGGTAAAAGCATGAGAAAATATTTTTCTCTCAATCATGATATCCCAGCAGAAGGCTTTTTCACATGGTGAAATCACCTTAGAACATACCACAATTCCTAAAATGAGTATGGTACCATCAACAAATGATTTATAATGTAACTAAAGTCTTAAAATCTTCTATTAACTGCAATGCTTTTTAATGAGGTGCTATCATGTATATTGGTCCCAAGATGGCTGCCGACACTTCTTGGATGAAGTGCTGACAGCCAATCAGATCTCAGGATGAGATGTGTGGTTAGGCTCCGCCCACATATATATATTGATTTAAATGCTATTTTCTCAGGAACTACTGAACAGATTTACACCAGACCTACAAAAGGCACTTCCTTGACCTGAGGACTACCTCTCTGCCAAATTTCAAGTAACTCTGTTCAGCCGTTCTGGCTGTAGCTGTGTCTAAAGGTCCTATGGAAAAATGCATGGGAAAAACGCGTTTTGGGACCCCCCTTTTTTTTCAGCCCCCGCTTGACGAATCCCCCCGAGACTTTCAGGGTAGGAGCGGAGCGTAGCGCCCCACCTATTTTGAAAATTTTGCGAGGATTCATCGACCGGCGCCAAAGTTATTCCAAATAGAATGTTGCGGATTTCCTATGGAAACAGGGTCCTAACTATAACTATCTACTGGCGACCGCCAGTAGATAATATATATACATATATATATATATAGAGAGAGAGAGAGAGAGAGACACACTCTTCACTTATTCAGAAGTCTGAAAATGAATTATTGCTCCGTTTTCGCTAAATTTTCTGACCTCAGAATCGTCAGATCGATGCCTTCTTCACCGGAAAACATCCAACGCATTGAGCCATCCCGCCTCCGTCTCCAATGTTGCCCACTCCGATGTGTCAAAGAATAAAGACCACCACCCGGCCCGTACTCGGGCGTCTTTACTGGACCGCGCAGCACCGGCGGCTCGGGGCCCTCAGTAGCCGAAGGTTTCCTTTCATTATCTCGTCTTTCTTTGCAATTTGATCATGTTTTCTAGAGGGTTTTAATTGCATTTGTGGAAGACATGTTTGTCTGGCTTGCCCAAATAACAACTCTGAAGGACATTGCCCCATTGATATTCTGGTAGTCGCGTACGACCTGACATAGAGCTTGATTTATGGAAATTTGTGACAACTTGTCTATTTGAATATTTTTTTTTACAGTAGCCATCAACCTTTCTACTACTCCATTAGCCTGTGGCCAAAGTGGAGTAATTCTTTTATGTGCCAATCCCATATATTTGAGAAATATACAAAATAAGGGGCATATTATCAAGATAGGCGATAAAATTATCGCCGCTTTAGCTTTATTCTCTATGGAATTCCAATTGAAGCCCATGTTAGATGTGGAATTCCATAGAACACATTATCAAGCCCATTATCGCTGTTTTAGCTTCAGTTTTCTGCCGCTAAGGCGGCGATAATTTTATCGCCTGTCTTGAAAATATGCCCCTGAATTCTCATTAAAAGATGGACCATTGTCCTCAATATTTCGGGTATGCCTGATGTACTGAAAATATAATCTAGAACAGGAAGTATCATAGATGCAGAACTGGATGACACCATCTTTACAATTGGAAATCTAGAGTACTTGTAATCTACGTGTTGTAATTTCTATGACTACTGGAATGGTTGTTGGAATGTGGGGGTGGAATGCGCTGGGATTTCCAACCGAGGGCTCGGGGTCCGGCAGTTATGCGGAGACCTCTGAAGCTGGCTGATGTGTCGGGACTGTGCTGTTTGCTGTATTGAATAAAGAAGACTCCAGCATCCTCCTTTTAAGTGTGCTTCTTTGACAGCAAAACCCCTCTACACTACGACTAATACATATTGTCCAGAATCCAATGATGCATAGAAAACACACACTAACTTAGACCTCACAGCATCTGGCAGCTTATACATGTGACAAAGATGGAAGGCTTGTACAATCTCTTCGACTTAACTGTCAAGTCTTGGAAATTACACTTTTTCACCCAAAAGACTTTTTAGCAATGATATCCCTCTATGACTTTAATGTGCCAAATCAATTACACGCTTGTGTAACGTATGCAGGATAACCATTCTGTTACCTCTTAGGACAATACCAGAAGGAGTTATTGTCAATTCCGTTAGTACATTTTTAAAAGCAAGTATATCTCTTTTATGTATACTAGGTTGAAAATTTGTCATAGCATTTATGTGCTTCCATTTGTTCGAAGTTATTATTCCTCTTACTTCTTCCAGAGTGTTATCATTGACAAATTCACAAATTAACTCCCGTTCTGAAATCATTTCAGGAATTATCGACTTGATTATGAAATGCCTATATTCTTCAACTTTGTTATGTAGTTTCTCATTTATGTCAACTGGATGTCTGGAAAAGTCCTCTGCTGGATTCTACTCCTTTCCAGGCTAGCGAATAACTTTGAAATCATAATCCATTAATGTCATACCTCATCTTTCAATGCAGAGAGGTCTCTTTGCTTTTGGATTTTCAAAAATATTCGTCAGTGCCAGATGATCTGTGACTGTTACAAAAGATTTTCCAAATAAAAAATGATGGTATGGCTCACAAGCCCATACTACACCTAAACTTTCTTTCTCAGGCTGCGAATATTTCTTTTCTATATTAGTCAGTTAGTTAGGCTTTTACACTACATACCTAGGAATCTGTTTATGTTGCACTAGAATGGCACCTAATCCGACAGGAGCAGTGTCTACTATTAGCTCAGTACGAAAATCTGGGTTAAAGCATTTTAAGTCTGCAGATGTCACTATATCATTCTCACCCTGTTCATCCCAGTTAAATCCTCATTCTTTTTTGTTTACTATCAAAGAGATGAGCTAATAGTGGAATAGTCCTTGATATAGCGAGAGCAATAACTAGCCGATCCTAAGAAGGAGCAAAATGCTGTTATATCTTTTGGACTAGTTATTAACTCTAAAGACAATACTTTCATAGGGTCTGGTCTAATTCCTTTACTTGAAGATATACAACCATAGAGAGTACATTCTGGCTTGATCTCACATTTATCTGGATTTAGTGTAAGTACAGCTTGCAAAAGCTCTTCACATACTTCACTTAAAGCTTGCTCATGCTCACTTTCAGTTTTTCCAAACACCAATATGTAATCTCTATAGGTCATAGAGTGTTTTTATACATCTAATGACATTTTTTATGATTTCTTGAAAAATCCCTGCCACTGAACAAATCCCAAAATTTTGCCTTTTTGCAACAAAATAACCTGATTATGATGTCAGGTGGATCGCCACCGACAGGCCATTGGTGGTGGTCCATCCAACATCTGAGGATGCGGTCTGACCGCCGCATAATGATGTGGTCGGTCAGAGCGCAGCAGGCAGAGGGATCGACCGACGCCTCCGACAGGCTCAAGGAGCCCATTGGACCGTAATTGCTACAATGAAGGCAGTGCCTGTGGAGGCACTGCCGTAGGGATTACGTTGTCCCTTTTCCCTCTGCCTTTACATTGCGGTCCGACCGCCATTTCAAAGCAGACTTTGGGGGCCCCTAGCAGGGCCCCCACGCCCATAGGCCTCCACTATGGGCCTAGGAGGGCACATGTGGTGTCACCCCAAACATCCATGCACCATGTGCCAGGCACCACCTGGTGCGTGGCACACGGTGCATGGATGTTTGCATAATGCCTTTTTTCAAGTCGCATCTTAATTAGGTCAGTGGCGTAAAAAAACTTGAGGGGTCCCCCCTGCAAAGCACATGGAGGGGGCCCCCCTCTCCCTGCGGCGCGGCCCTCCATCTACCACTTTGCCTTACCACTCAGAAATATAGTATACTTTGATTTGAAACCTCCAACATTTAAATGAAATGCCTCTATATTGTCTTTCTCTAAGTTCTAATGAGAAAGTGGGAAACACTCTTAACATACAGCTATGCCATTTTTAACAATACTGTGAAAAGCAGATTATTTAACTGAGGCAGCAATCAGAACAATGCCAAGGAGGGATCCTATTGTCTCAGGAACTGCCTATGGCTGAAGAACAAAGAACAACTATGAAGGGTCTGAAATAGAATTGCCAATACCTTGAAACTTTGAAAGACCAACCCAAACCTGCAATTTCATAAAAACTCGACTGACAATATACATGAGAAGTACACAAGCTGTAACTCAGTATCCTGCGAAAGTCAAGAGAAATAGACTGGTGAATTATCTGCATGCCACACACTAGCGACTGTCAAGGGTTGTGCATGATAATAACGTGAACTGAGGAAGCAATTTCAATCATAATGTCTTTATTAGTAAGCACTGCAAAACAGGCAGGCAAACAAGGCTGAGGAAGAAAACTGTTTAGATGCTTCAGAACATTGATGCAGATGTTTGTCTGTTTTAATTTATCATTTCTGTAGTGTAAACAATGCGAAATACAAGATTTAAGGTACACGTATTACAGACAAGTGCATGCAATACACCATGAATAACACTGCATGTAGAATAAAAACAAACCATATCAGCAAGTACCTAATGAGAATCTATACAAACTGTAGTTAGTAAAGCAAAAGAAAAAGTGCAAATACTTTCAAAGTGCAAAATAAAGCAATCACCAATCCAGCAATATACAAAAATCAAGCATGTTTTGTAAAACAATCCAACTTTCTTGCATCAAGGTGAAAATACTTTCAAAGTGCATGGTAAAAACAAGTCCAGCAGCTTCCCTCACAAGGACTGACCTGAACCACCAGACTGGGCCTTAGTTCATAACAAACAGAGGCCTCAGACCTCAGTGTGTTAACACTGGCGGTATTTACAATTTACTAAGAGTATAGGCACCCCTGATAAATTACAGATTCACCATTGCCTCCAAATGGCTCTATCGTCACGTGTGACACCACCAGCCAGGCCTGGATTTTAAGCCAACAGCGCCTTGCATTCTGTGAGTTGTGCTGTGACCATCTAAGTAAGGGGTTAAACATTCCAGCATGCAAAGTGTTGTTGGATAAAAGCTACGAATGGACACTACATGGTGCCAATGCCACTTGGCAGCTATGTTTTATACAAGCACAAGGGGATGTTTAATTTCCTCAACACATGCTGCAGAAGTCTGGCGTCAAATAGCAAACACGTTGTGCGGAGAACCCAGAAACGTGCTGTGTTTAGCCCCCGTGTATGGACCTGAGGTGTCATTCTCTAAGAGACCCAGTGGGAAAAGCTCACAGTTGTCTCTAATGCATGTTAGTGCCAGACAGTGGTCGAAGTGGGGGAAAAAAAGTAGATGAACTGTGGGAGGAGAATCAGATGGCGGGAATAACCAATGGATTGGGTCAGTGGGGGGAGTGAGAGGTGTGGCAGAAAGAGCAAAATATCCCAATTTTTAGTATTCGTTTCCCATTTCACTAATCGGTTACAGCTTATTACATTATTTAATTTAACCAATAGATACACATGTTTATTTAAGGTTAAATATGTGTTATTGACATTAAAATACATTCACAAAGTGGGATACATTTCCAATCAAGAATGTCCCAAATATCCTTACAAGTGGATTCGCAAGCCATTTGTCTCCCAGCCATGGAGTTTCTGTCATCAGCACTTCTCCTCCCTTTTTCCACAAGAGCAGTTGAAATTAAATTAAATTAAATAGCATTTATAAAGCGCATTGTTACCCGAAGGCATCCCAGCGCTAGGGCAGAAACCACACTAAGCTGTGGCAATCAATTAGGGAAAAGCCAGGTTTTGAGCCTCCTGCGGAAGGCGGTGTGGTCTGGCTCTTTACGTAGCTGAAGCGGCAAGGAGTTCCAGAGTTTAGCGGCGTTGTAAGAGAAGAGCCGGCCGCCACTTCAGGACCTCTTTGTTTCTGGGAACAGACGCCAGGTGGAGGTCATTTGAACGTAACCGCCTGTTGGCTTGGTAGGGCTGGACAAAGGAAAAAATGATAGCCGGTCCCGCACCCCCTAGCATCTTATGGGTGGTGGAGAGGGCTTTAAAGTGGACTCTTTCCTGAATAGAAAGCCAATGTAAAGACCTAAGTGCAGCTTTGGCTGACTGGCGGCTTGGAGTACCCTCAAGAATCCTTGCGGCATAATTTTGCATGATTTGATGTTTCTTAAAGACCGCACAGGGAGCACCGAGAAAAAGAGCGTTGCCATAGTCCAGGCGGGATAAGACAAGTGCCTGGACCACAAGCTTTCTTCCTTGAGGGGGTAGCAAAGGCAACACTTTACGCAGCAGTCTTAGAATACCGAAGTAGGAGGCAACAACTTTCCTTGTTTGGGTTTAAAAGCTAAGCTCAGAATCATGCCTGAAACCCAAACGCTTTATTTCGGATTTGGGGCTAAGCACAGGGCCCATACATGCTGGCCAGATAGAGGAAACCTCGAGGGGGGGGGATTACTGAGCAACATAAGCTCGGTCTTATCACCGTTCAGTTTTAGATGGGAATGGCACATCCACCTCATCACCTCCTCGAGGAATGGGCCAAGACAAGTAGGGGAACTGCTTTTGTAGTTAAATGCCACCACTAATTGAGTGTCGTCGGCATATGTAATTATATGCACTCCAAAGGGTAGAACAATGTCTGCAAGAGAAGCCATGCAAACCATAAAGAGAGTGGGACTCAGGGACAACCCCTGAGGCACTCCACAATAAAGGGGCCTAGGGCTTGAAATGGCCTTGCCCTCGAAGACCTGGAAAGATCTACCCTCGAGGAAAGAGCACAGCCAATTCAGGGCTGTTCCTGTCACACCCAGATCTTTGAGTCGATGCATTAGGATACAGTGATTAACCATATCAAATGCCACGCTGAGATCTAACAATATCACGGCTAGAGAACCACCTGCATCAAGAATCCTTCTAGACTCTTCCGCGACTGCCAGTAAGGCTGTTTCAGTCCCTTATAATGGCAAAACCCAGTTTGGGATGGATGCAGGAGTTTTCCAGCTTCAAGATGCCTAGAGAGAAAGTTCAAACATGAATGGCAAAATATCCTAGTTTGCAAATGTTTTCCACATAACTATGGCTTTGCCATATTTGCCACATAATACATCATCTGCTGCATAATCTGACGATTTTAACTAATAAATTATTTATAGCTGAAACACATCAAAAGTTACTAAAAAATGTGACTTGTGCTGCTGTGAAGTGGAAGGCCCTTTGCAAAGGTTGACTGGTCACTTTTCTCATTGCTGAAGTTGTATGTTCCACTAGTACTAATAAGGAAAAATCTTTGCAGAGACTGTTAGCATGTGTAAAACTTTCAAAATAATAAAGTATCAGAAAATTTACAGCACCACTAATACCAGTGTAGGGTATCAGAGCACTTTACATTACACATATTACACAGAGACAATCATTCATATGTGTGTAAATCACTGTGTAGAAAATGTTACATAAGACAAAGGATTACAAGGTGTAGGAGTCACATGACAACCATACTAGTAGGCAGCATAGTTCAATAATGATTGGTCTGCAGAAACACAAACTCAGAATTAAAAACATAATACCATGGTTAGGGGTTCTCTTTAATAATCAGAATTGATTTCTACCCAAATGAACCCTTTTTTGCAACATTAGGATAATCGAAGACTGGGGAAAA
Organism: Triturus cristatus; assembly: GCF_964204655.1. Lineage (NCBI taxonomy): Eukaryota > Metazoa > Chordata > Amphibia > Caudata > Salamandridae > Triturus > Triturus cristatus. The sequence goes on from NC_140589.1 coordinate 588,865,520, forward strand.
AAACATAACGTTCTAACTTATACCTTGGAGTTTGCATGCAGCTCTTACATGACAGTTAATAGCTCACTGTTCTATGTTAGGATTTTAACTTATTAACTGCAAGTAACAATAGGATCTCTCTAACAAAAGCAGTAACCCACTGACCTATACATATTGTGTGCACTTTGTGATATGCATGGCACATGTTCTTAGTAGCATGCACATTACACCTCTGCCATTCCTTTTCATGAGTCAAACCTTCCACTAGACAAAACACCATCTCTCTCTACTAAGAACATTAATCACTGGAGTTATCAAGACATTTTTATTGTTGCCCAAAAATGTTGGAGGCCAAGAAGGAGGCAGCAAGTGCTTTTAAAACCATAATATACTTACAAACATGACACCCCCACCTGAAGTTAGCGCCCGGTGCGGTCGTACTGCCCTAGAGCAACCCTGCTCAAGGGTCCTGTGACCTGAGTGACAGAGTCACTGCCACTCTATGGTGTGCTGCTTCATAGGTCTGTCCCAAAGACTGGAGTTGAACTTCATGGATAGTGGTAGACAGGCCTTCAAAGTTAATCCACACTTGCCACCGCTAGGGTCCACCTGCTGGTGCTAAGACACCAGGGCTTTTAAGATCTTGGGCGCCTTCTAAGGTGTAGCACAGGAATGTGCTCCCTCAGGAGAGTGGTCTGGGAGCCTGGTCATTAAGAAGGAACCTGGTTCACCAGTTCCACTTCAGCAGCTCTGACCATAGCGCCACATCCTCTCCCCCACTGAACACTATACTGCCCCACTTAGAGAAACTTGCACTGTACTGACCCGCTATAAACATCTGGATGTGACTCAATTCTAGACAAGAGCAATATGCTGCCTAAAACAAATTAACATCCTAGAAAAAGCAAACACTCATAGGGAATGCAAGATTAAGTAATTCATGTGAAATGTAAGCAGGAACAACATGGTTACCTTTTTCCTTTTACACTCATTATTCTGAAATTAGTGAATGCTTTTGTGTGAAAAAGGTAAGACCATGACTACAGGGCCCGGAACGGACCCGTTTCAGTGCCCATTGCTTATATTCTTTCAAAACATAGGCAGTATGGTTTAAAAAGATCACATTCGTAAACACACAGTCGCTGTACACATTTTTTTTTTACCAATTCACCTATCAAGCAGGTATTTCAGTACCTCCAGGCAAGGTGCACTTTTCTACACAGGGAAAACAATGTTGTTCAAAGAGAGAGGAGTAAACAAAAGTATCACTCCATTGGCAAACACTGTAAAGTGGTGCTAATGTGTTTAGGTGTAAATAAATCAATCTGGCCACCTTGCAACCACTCTGTCTTGCTTTAATTAGTTATTTATTTTTCACATTTGGAATGTTTTATTTCTCTCCACCCGGAGGCTGCACTTGTGTCAGAAAAAGACAATGTTTCCAGCAAAAATGTTATTCTTTTTTGGATCCATTTCACAGGGGAGCAAATAAACGAAAGGAGGAAAGAGAAGGTAATACCGTTTCTTGAAGTCTCGGTTTTCACTAACTGAGGAGCGAGACAGAATGAGAGGGAAGACTCGGAGGCTTAGATGCCGTCACTGTGGTGTGCGCGCACAGTTTAATTTATGGGGACTTGGGGAGGCTGAAGAGGCTTGCTTGCAGGCGCAGCCGTCTCCCTCCGCTTAGAGTGAGGTGCCCCCTGGAGCGTGGGGGCCCCCCCGCACCGCAGGGGCTGTGGGGGCCTGTGTTAAGCCCCTGAATTAGGTGGGTGGAACTGCCGCATGTTGGGTGGTTCCATTTCCGCCGCAATGGCAGTTGGGCGCTTGACTGACTGCCATTGTAATCAGGCCCTAAATGTGTAGAAAAAGTTGTGATTTATCTTGAATGCTTATCAATCTGTCATTGATGATATCCTTTACAGACATCTAATCTTGAAAAAACTGTTGCACCACTTAAAATGCTAATCATATCGTTTAAGTGCAGTCTTGGGTGCCTTTCTCTCTCAAGTGTTGTATTTGGCATCCTCATATCTACGGAAATTTGAATTTGGTCTGTATTCTTTTTAGGCACCACTACTATTGGGGACAGCCAAGGCATTGGACCAATTGCTGGTTCAATGATGTCTGGCCTAAGCAGTAGATTTATCACTGCTTCCACTTTGTCTTGTAGCTGAATTAGAACTCTCCTGTGCATTTGTGCTACAGGTTTCACTGTTTCATTTACATGCAGAGTAATTGACTCATCCTTCAGCTTGCCCAGACCTTAAATTAAAACAAGAAACTCTCTTAATATAGGATGTACAGGAGGCAAGATGGCGGCCGATGCTTCGGTCGAGTGAGCTGGGCTGAAGCTCTCCCTGTTCTGATGCTCTCCCACTGATGTTACTACTGAGAGGCTTGATTCTCGGCGGCAAGATACGGATGTCGGTGATTGCTTACATCTAGGAGCTGATCTCGTTTGTGGCTCCTTGGCGATGATCTGGCATGCAGCTGCACCCCTGCTGATTTCGCGCAGAAGCAACTGGCGTCTCGGAGCTGTCGGTGCCTTTCGTCTTTTCACTCAGCGTTTTCGCACCGCTCCTGTCTTTACAGCTCTCGGTAATTCTTGGGAGACTCATGGAAAGATGCCGCCTAAACCGATTGGTAAGACTGTGCCCAGGAGTAGTAAGCTCCGTAGTGCACAGCCTGTGACTGGCGCTGATGTTTCGGGAAATCCCGGGGGGGCTCCGAAGATCCAGAAGTCTCCTTCTCACAACGGCCTAACCGATACTACGAAGATATCTACTGGTAAGACCGCCACTTCTTCTGCAAACTCTGTTAAGACTACTGCCCCTCTGTTTATAAAACGCTCCCTGAAGAACTCGGTACAAACCACGTCTAATATTGCCAACACTGGGCTTCCCCTGGAGGCGCCACCTAACCTTAACCCTCTCCTGACTGGTATTCAATCAAGTCACCCTCGTGGTCAAGAATGTGAGGGAGTACAAACCCTCATTGCAGTTTCTGAGATAATGATGGATACTCAACCGGTAGGATGCATCATGGAACTTGAAGTCCCCACTACTCCTGCTATCTCTGCTTCCCCTGCCGGTAGGGCCATTGAGGCGCCAGTTGTTATCCTCGAGGCTGTGCCCCCAACGGGGGTTAGTGGGGGAGAGGGAGGTTCAGTGGTCGAGGCCACAGGAAGGATTGAGCCTATTCATAATAATGATGCGCTGGATAACTTTTTTTCTCTCTCAGATGCGTCATCATCCTCCGATGACGAGGATATTACTAACAGAGACTGGGCAGAGTATGAGGCTGGGTCTGCTAGTCAGGGTGAGATCGATGACTGTCTAATGGGTGGTTATATGAACTCGGCCCCACTCGACGGCACTGTTCGCAAAATTAAATCTTTAAACAGGCAGGCAATGTCTGTAAATGCCGCACCAGTCAATACCACCCCTGACCCTCTGGTGGAGAATCTGGCCTGGGACTACTAATTTTCAACCACACAACCTCCGGCAACTGGCAATGAAGGGAGGGAGGGGGTTTCAGCCGCCGCCAACCCCTCAGATCCTATCAAACCGATTACCTTGGAAATGATATATGATACAATGCTTTCACACAGGGCTGAGCCAAGACTTGAGAATGTCAGAACGCAGGGTGCTTGCCGCAAGCTGCAAAACGCAATTAGACGCATAAATAAGACATGTTCTGAGATAGGTACCAGAGTAGGGGTGACAGAATCTCGCATATCTATCTTGGAGGACGAAGTAGCAACACAGCGAGGAGTAGTCAGCGAATTAAGGGCCCAGAAAGAAGACGTCTCATGGAAATTATCCGAATTGGAAAACCGGATGAGACGTAATAACTTGCGGGTTCTGGGTATTCCAGAGGGGGCAGAAGGGGGCGATACGAGACAATTTGTCATCCAGTTGTTTGTAGAGGCTTTTCCCGAACTCTCCCATTGGGACTGGGAGATTGAGATCCAGAGAGCCCACTGTTTTCCCTTCCAGAGTAAACCGCAAGCTGCTCGTCCTGGACTAGAGACTTCCTACTCCCGGGCCATCCTGATTTCTATAAATAATTTTCTTGCACGAGAAGCTGTCTTTGATCTAGCTAGACCTAATCGGAAGAGATCCGCCAAAGGGGTCAACTTCTTTGTTAGGCCTGACTTTTGCCATGAAACAGTTGTTCGGAGGTGGCAGCTCCGCCAACTAATACCTCTCTTCCAAGCCAAGGGGGGTCAAGCATTCCTTCTTAACCCTGCAAAGTTAAAAATTGTCTATCATGGCCAGAATAAGTTTTTTTTTTCTGAAGTTCAGGCCAAAGATTATTTACATTCACTTAAGGCTGGCTCTTGAACTGGGAATGGTACAAGCTGGGCATACAAATAGGTTCTCTCAGTAGGCTCTCTTTTTTATGTTATGCTGTTGAATTCAGGGGGGCATCACAGGGAGCGCCACCAGCTTCCCATCACTGGGACCTAGGTCCCATTGCCTTAGGGAAGGGCGGGTGTGGGGGGGTGGGTGTCCGAAGGGAGGTCGGGTGGGGTGGCTGTAGGAGAGCTCATGGTGGGTATATAATTACAAAATTTGTTCCACAGTACATTTCCAGATTTTTATTTTTTCTCTGTCTTTGCTTATTCGTTTTTTGTATGAAAAGCTTTAAACTTATTGGTAACTTAATATTTGTTAGAAATGGCTAATATGAGGATAAGAATGGGCTCTTACAATGTTTGTGGTCTTAATAATTTTGACAAGCGTAAGAAGATCCAGGCTGAATTAAAAATTATTAATCCTGATATTATTTGTATGCAGGAGACGCACATCTCCTGGTCTTGTCGGCAGAAAATAACTGATTTGGGGTACACTATATTTGCTACCTCTAAACAATCTGATACGACGCGAGGGGTGGCTATTTTAGCTCGACCCTCTCTAGTCCTTCCGGGGCGCTCTTTGGTAGATAACTATGGCCGCTGGGCAATCCTCGAATGTCTAGTCGGGAAGATAAGATTTACCCTTTGTACCATATACGGCTCCAATTCAGATGAACCGGACATATTTAACTACCTAAATGGGGAACTTGCTCTTTGGCCTACTCCATTAATAGTCTGTGGAGATTTGAACATTCATTTATCTGGCGACTGGGCTCGCTCTTCTTCATATGTCTATAAGGGCCGTAAACCTAAAGTTTTTCATGCTCTTCATAATTTAATCGATGATCATGGGTTGGCAGATGTTTGGAATATGATTTATCCGCAAGATATTGGTTATACTTTTTTCTCTTCTCCTTACAATAAATTATTTCGTTTAGATTATTTTTTTGTACCTGTAGCTTGGGCCTCTAGTACTCACATTCAAATTTTTCCGAGGCTAATGTCTGACCATGCCCCCTTAGTTGTTTCTCTTCATAATGTGTTTATTTCTAGAGGTGTTAAGGCTTTCTCCTTTGACAGGAAATTGATATATGATCCTCTTTTTGTTGATCATATGAAAAAATGGATTCAGAATTTTATCTAAATGTGGCTCTGCTTCCCCTGCGGGTGTATGGGACGCTTTTAAGGCTTGTTTTCGGGGTGAGGTCCTTAGTTACGGATTGTTTGTGCAAAAGTCTATTAAACAAAAAATGTTAGACTTTCTTTCTCATCTGCGGAACGTTGAATTGGACCTCGCCACCCAGCTACGGGCTGTAGTGGATCCTAAGGAAACCCTAGCGAAGCTTGCTCAGTGCAAGGCTAATATAAACCTTGTATGGGCTCAGGAGATCGCACTTAAACACCATCTTTACCGGAGACAGCTTTACGAATTCGGTGAAGCTTCGGGGAAATTCTTAGCCCAAAGAATACGGGCTAAAAGCCAGTATTCAAAGATTAATTCTATTTACGATGCTCAAGGCTCATTAATTCACGATCCTCAGTCTATTATGAAGGTGTTTCACCTTTTTTACTCTGAGCTATATAGTCAACCGAACTTCGGGGACCTTCCTTTGGATCTGGGGCTTCCTGCATTGACTTGGGAACAGTTAGATCCGGCAGATGTAGAGAAAATGGATTTGCCGTTTACATTTGAGGAAATAGATCAAGCATTATTTAAAATGCCTTCGGGTAAGGCTGCTGGGCCAGATACCCTCCCTATGGAGGTTTACAAGGTATTTTTTCATGAACTACGGGAGGATATGTTGAATACGTTTGAGGCGGCTAGGCAAGGATCCCCTCCTCGATCTTGGGACGTTGCGCATATTGTCATATTTCCTAAGAAGGGGAAGCCTCCTGACCAGCCGGGATCTTACCGTCCCATCTCTCTGGTTAATTGCGATGGCAAACTGTACGCCAAACTCTTTGCTAATCGTATGGCCCCGGTTGTTGCTGGATTGGTTTCATTACAGCAGCACGGGTTTGTTCCTGGCCGTGGCACGGTTGATCATGTTAGCCGGGTTGTTGCTCTTCTCGACGTCGCGCAGGTGGAGTCCAGGTCTCTGGGTCTTGTCCTGCTCGACGCCGAGAAGGCTTTTAACCGGGTTGCGTGGAGTTTTCTCTGGGAGATTATGGTGCGTATGGAGTTTGGGGGTGGTTTTATCCGTGCTCTCCAGATTTTTTATCGGGCCCCTACCGCGAAGATATGTGCAATGGGAATCAAATCGGAGGTGGTTCAGATATGTAGAGGGACCCGTCAGGGTTGTCCTTGCTCCCCTCTTCTTTTTTCATTTTATATTAATCCCTTTGTGAAAATGCTGGAATTAAACACCCAGATCCCCCCTTTTGTTGCTCAGAACTTACCCTACAGTGTTCTTGCTTATGCGGATGATATTACCGTGGTTACCTCCAACCTTGATACTGCCTTGCCGGTCATTGAACAGCTTGCGGATTCCTTTGGTAGATATTCTGGCTATAAGTTAAATACTGCCAAGACACAATGTCTCTGTACAAATCCAGCCATAGTATCTGATCCTAGGGTAGTGGAGGAAGTGGTGTACCTTGGCATTAAGATCAGATCTAATTTGAATGACTTGATCTCAGCTAACTGGAATGACATTTTGGATAAGACTAAGTCCACCCTTGATTCTTGGCAGAGTCTCCATTTAACTCTTGTGGGCAGATCCAACTTGCTAAAAATGGTTATTTTACCAAGAGTACTCTACTTCTTTTGTGCTGTCCCCTTACTAGTCAAAAAGCCTCAGATTCGGCAACTTCAGTCACTTTGTGAAAAATACCTCTGGGCCCCTGGAAAGATTCGTAGAGCTTCCCGGTTGATGACGCTACCACTTGCCCGTGGTGGATGGGCTATCCCTGATTTCGCACTATATCAAATGTCATGTTTACTTTTGAAGATGCGTATTCTTCTTACAGGGGAAGAAGTTGTTAACCCCGCAGAAGCCCCTTCTATTTATCAGATGGCTCTTGGTTGTTTTGCTAAGAATTGTTTGCTAAGTGAAGTCGATGGCAGTTATTATAAACACACTCGTTTTAAAACTATTGCCTCTGCTTTTTCTGTTTGGAAAAGCCTTAAAAAGATGTTTCATATTTCCAAATACACAGTTTATACTCCTCTGGTTGCACCTCATTTGTTACCTCCAATTTTTTTTTTAAATCATTTGCGCACCAATGGCACAGCAAAGGGATTATACGGTATGGGGCTTTTGTTTCTACCGAGGGTGTTTGTCTTTCTTTTGATGAACTTAAAAAGAACTTTAACTTAGCCAATAACCAATTTTTTAAATTCCTCCAAATTCGGGACTTCCTGCAGAAACATACTTCACATCTTGTTTCTATTCGTAATATAGATGCTGTAAGATCCCAACTACGAATAGGTTCTATCTACCATATATTATTGGATTCTAGATTAGATGATCTAGATAAAACAAACGCAAAGTGGTGGACTTGGCTCTCATCTCCTTCTATTCATATTGAAGATTCTATTGGCATTGCTCACAAGATTTTTTATTCTGCTTCATTAAAAGCCCAACACTTTAAAACTGTATTTAATTTATACCATACACCTGCGGTTATCATGAAATGGGGCAACTCTTCACAAACTTTAAAATCTGGGGAATGTTTTCGTTGTCAAGCTGGCAATGCTGATATAGTACACATTTTTTTTTCTTACCCCTCTTTATGCCCCCTTTTTAATCAAATTGAAAGTTTTCTGTTTCATATTTTAGGCAAACCATTTATTGTTTCTCCAGTATGATTTTATTAGGGATTGATGGGGCTCCATATGTGGGACAACCTCTTTCTACATTTCGATATTTTTTGTTTATTGTTGCTGCTGTAACCCAACTTTCTATTGCTACTGCTTGGTTACAACCCGAGGCCCCGAGTTTTGATTTTTGGCAGGCTAAATTATTTAATCTATATCATTTAGAAATTAGTATGTATTTGTTGAAAAAAACGCGCAAAAAGAAATTTGGCATGGCTATTTGGCAACCATTAACTGATTATCTTTCTGATTAGCTTTTTTTATTTTTTTGTGTTCTTTTTTGGGGTTTTTTTCTCTTCTTTTATTTGTTGTTGAAAAAGTCAACTGTATTGTATGCTTTCTTTTGTCTTGTATATATGTATATGTGGAACCTTAAATAAATTAAAAAATAATAATAATAATAATAATAATATAGAATGTACCATTGTTGCATTGAATGTCATAGCCAGTAGTCCTATCAATTACGAAGTGGCAGTGCTCAGGACGTTCTCCGTTTAAAACATGCACTTCCTCTTTCAGAGACATATGTCAAATTTTCTTAAAATGTTGGCAAGCAAGGAACAGGATGTTTGGGTCCCCATTGGAACATATTGACATTGGGAGAGATAAGTAAAGGCTTCTCATGCATCTTATCGTATTAAGTTACGCACATGATGTTACACGTTGCTCCACTGTCAAGGACAAAAGGGACTTTTTTAGATCCTGCTAGTATCTCAACAGATGCCGTCTTACTTAGTTTTTTTTCTTTAACAAATGAATTTGCTGTTATTTGCTTTCAAAACGGACGCAAAAGCGCGATAATTGTTTATTGCATGCTTGCTGACATGCCCCTATGTTTTTTACTATGCTGAGACAACCTCCTCAACCTCTTGTCCTCAGCTCTGGGCGCTGCAAATGAACTTATTTAAAAGGCAACATTCTATATGTGGTTATGACCACATCCATTGTACATTCTGCATGACATCACTACAGGGGCCTTCTGAAACAAGGCAGCCCCTAGTTTGCATGCAAAAGCAACACCTTCCTTGCCTCAACTACAACACCTGAGCAAGGCAGATCATAGCCCTGTCCAGCTCAGACATCAGGCAGCTGAAGTGTGTCAGAGGAAATAAAGCATCAAGGAGACACAACAACACTGCAAAGAAATTGAAACACTTAATTCAGTGTATGTCATTCTCTACAGATTGAGAGAAAAAATGCATTTGGGTCATTGGCAGTGGCAGTGGAGTGATTGTGTGGGTAATTAGATGTTGCCACACATATAGAAGGTAAAAAAGTGCTGTCCTTCAACAAGACGTGGAAAACAGGCCTTCTTTCCAATTATAGAATAGGGAATTATCTGTTTTAGGGTGAGGACTCACCTGGACGAGAAGGTACTAATGAGTGGAAGAGGAATACAAATCTACTTATAAGTACATCATACAGTGCATCATTTTTTCGCACGATTTTCCCTACTTAGAAGCTGCAGGAGGTGCAAGGTTCTCCTCTATTTGTTGTTAAATAAAGCAGTGCTGTGAGATGTGCTTAAATACGTACAAAAATAGACGGATTCCAGCAGCAATTGAATTACACACACGTTTCACATCTCACTGAACAGTTATCGAGCTGGAGCAGTAAAATAAAACAATAACTATCACAAAATAAAGAAACAGCACTGAAAACCTGTTTTTGTATCCTTTGCATTTTATTCCATGGTGCTCTTTTTAGAAACACAAATAAAAAAAACAAATGCGTAAACGAACAAATGTTAGCTGTGTTTTCTTAGTTTGCTAACATAACATTTTCTCTTAATTTTTGTTTCGTACTCATTGTTTGTTGGGTGAAACATTAACTCGCTACATGTCCCATTTTGCTTTTAGTATACGGAGATTCCTAATATAAATTAATAGCCACTTATGTAGTTTGAATTAAGATTAAAGGTGTGCTAGAAATTATGGTACATTCAATTTAAAACTTATTGAACATGTGAGGGAGAAATTATATGAGATGAAACTACCTCCTGGACCCACACAATATGAAGCTTTAAACGCTTGGGAAACAGCAGCTCGTGCTAAAGAGAAGGAGAAATATCAAAGTAGGGCAAGAAAGGCTGTGCTAAATTACACAAATGCACAATGGAATGAAAGACAACAAAGGTAGCTAGAAAGTGTCCAGTTATAGCCACAGAAAAGGTAGAAAAGAATCGGAAGCAGGGAAATGAGAATAAAGCTGCAAAGAAACCAGACACTGATAGCGATTCAGTGGATGATATTCTAGGTGCTTCGTTGGCTTCATGTCCACCACCTTATGTGGCCCCTACAACAAATACTGATAGTGATACAACTACTAGTGCTACAGGGGCTACAGCCCCTGTTGATCCAAGTATAATTCAGATTGTGAGATCATTTCCAGCACTTCAAATTGCACCTGCACCTTTTGAGGTGGCTCATACTCTAATAACTCCATGTGTTACTGCTTCGATTGTAACTGCCAGTTGCGACTGCCTCAATAAATATCATCCAGAACCTTGAAGCTGTAGGAGGAGGAGCTCCGACAAGCTTCATTCCAACATTGCAGAATTCACAAATTCTTGTCTGGATGCCACCAGAAAATGTTCAATCATTGAAAGAAGGAAGGAGGATTGTCTTTATGACACCCAGAGAGTCAGGACAGTTTGAGGATGGGATTTTTTTCCCCGTGGTTTGAAGAGACTTCAGAGACTGAGAGAGTGGCGAGATCAGAGAGACTAACTACTAGTAAAAAAAAGGCAAGACCTTTAGATGTGTTGAAATTAAAGGTAAAATTAGAAACAATTATTAGGGGTTGTCTGAACATTTCACATTTGGATAATTATCAGGAAGATGAACAGATATATTTGAGTAAAGAAATCACAAGGCGTGCAGCTGCAACCCATGAAAGATTAAGGGGCATATCAACAAGGCGGCGATAAAAAATTATTGCCGCTTTTGCGGCCGTTTTCGGCCGAAAAGCGGCGATAATTTTATCGCTATATCAGCAAGGTCCCGCTATCACGTGAATCCTTGCCTTAGCGCCCTTTCCCGTAACGCCCACCTTTGCATCTCTAATGATATCCCTATCCTTGTAGTTTTATCGTTGCATTACCAGCTATTTTTTTTTATGTTTGAAATGCTTTATTGAGGAAAAAGTATAGTGAGCAACAAAATACAGATCATAGAAAGAACATTGTCATACAGAATCAAAAAGAGAAAAAATAGAGGATCATCATGAGTTAAACATAAGAAACCAGAGGGAAAAATTAAAAAGCATTTTGTAAAATTTTAAAGGCAACCAGGGGGAAAAGGGGGAAAGAGGAGAAAAAAGGAGGAAAAAGGGAAGGAAGGGAAAGGAGAAAGAGAAAGATAAATATGAGGCGTTAGGAGAAGGATAGATAAAGAGATCAGAGAGAAACTAGGTAGAATAGAAAGAGCAAACAAGCCAAGGGTAGGGAATAGTTGAAAGGCAGGAAAGAGAAATGCAAATGTAGAAGATATAAAAGGGAAAGAGTCACTTATGGGGGTTTGAAATTCTCAGAGGATAAAGGAGAGATAGATTTCGATTTCAGAGCCATGCGGTCAAGATATGCTGTGAGAGGCAACCAGAATAAATCTCTATTAAGGGTAGGAGTGGAGGCAGCAGCAAAACGAACATCAAGCCTGTGATAGTGACAGAGAGAATTCCACCAACATTGTATAGAGAGCTTAGAGAGGTCCTTCCAATTAGAAGAAATATGTTGGAAAGCCAGAGCCAACATAAGATCTAATAGACCAGAGGAGCGAGAAGGAATATCAAGAGTATCAGAGATACTACCTAAAAAAAGAAGAGGGATAGAGTATGGAATAGAGATAGAAAATAGACGAGAGATATGAGACCACACCTGATCCCAAAGTGCGAGAACAGAAGGGCACAGAAAAAGTAGATGAAAAAGATCAGCATTAGGGGCAGAGCAGGTCCAACAGGCAGAGTCCTTATCAGGAGAAAAACGAGAAATAGAAACAGGAGAGAGATAAAGCCTATGATATAGAAAGAACATATATTGAGTTAGTGAGGCGGAACGGGAAGTTTTTAAGGATCTGGCCCAGACTTTGTCCCAAACAGCTATAGACCAGTCACAGCCCAAATCAAGCTCCCAAGCAAGTTCCAATTTAGATTTCGGGCGGGTCGGATTGGGGGAGGAGAAGAATTTATAAATAAGAGAGGCTTTAGGAAGAGTAGACAGGATCTGAAGGAGTGGGGAGTGAGATACGGAAGAGGATGATGAGGGGAGTGAATAATAAACATCAAGTATGATGGCCATGAGGACAGTGAATCTGCGGAAAAAAGACTGGGGACAGTGCAACAGAAGTCGGAATCGAGGAAAAGAACATGGGAGAAAGCCATCGAAAAGTTGGTTAACCCATATCAGACCCTTTGATCTCCACACAGTCCAACAAATAGGACGGTTATTGAGGAGAATAAGCGAATTGTACCAGATAGGGGAAGCCAAAAAGGATTCACGAGAGACCGGGTCAGGACGGACCAGAGCATGTAGAAGAGAAGAAGTGTGTTTGAACAGGGGTAGAGGAGTGGTTAAGTTCTTAGCCGAAAAATTTACAATTTCAGATAGGGAGAAAGGAGAGAGGAGTGAGCGTTCAATAGAGAGCCAAAGAGGAGCAAGAGGGGAGGGTGCAAGACCAAGCCAATTAGAAGCCTGACGGAGAGAAAAAGATTTATGGTAGAGACGGAAATCCAGAAAGTTGACTCCGCCATTGGATTTCGGTTTACGAAGAGCAACTAGAGCAACTCTCGATTTTTTATGATTCCAGAGAAACTTAGAGAGACAGGAATCAATGCGTTTGAAATAGATATCAGGGATATGAATGGGGAGCATGGAAAGGATGTATATAAGAATGGGAGATATCATCATTTTGATCGAATCCAGCCGACCCCACCATGAGAGAAAGAGAGGATTCCAAGAAGAGAACAACTTATCAATACGGGATAATACAGCAGACATGTTCAACCGAATAGATGAAGAGATGGAGTTAGAGAACCAAATTCCAAGATACTTAATTTTAGAGGAATTCCATGCAAAACCAGTGGTCGAAAACTGATGAGGGAGACAAAATTTAGTAAGAGGAAGAATCTCAGTTTTATCAGAGTTAATCTTGTAACCAGAAACTTGGGAAAAGGAGTTAAACTCAAGTAGTAAGGCCGGGATGGATTGGTCAGGGTCAGAAATAAACAAAAGAATGTCATCCGCATAAGCAGAGAGTTCCAAATGAGTCTTGTCGTAAGGGAAGCCAGAAATAGAGATGTTGTTTCTAATAGACGTAAGAAATGGCTCTAAAGCTAGGACAAAGAGTAGAGGGGACAAAGGGCAGCCCTGACGGACGCCACGCCGCAAGGGAAAATAGGGGGATAGATGGCCATTAACTAAAACAGACGCTTTAGGGGAGGAATAAAGTAAAGAAACCAGAGAAATAAAATTAGGACCAAAACCGTGCCAACGTAGGGAGGCAAACAGAAAGGACCAATCTACTCTATCAAAAGCCTTCTCAGCATCAACCGAGATGGCAGCTAGAGAAATGTTGAGAGAAGGTACCTTATTGAGAACATTAAGAAAAAGGCGGGAATTATCCGAGGTGAGTCTGCCCTTTACGAATCCACATTGTTCCTTACCAATAAGATGAGGGAGGAGAGGATCTAAGCGCCGGGCAAGAAGTTTAGCAAATAATTTATAGTCTACATTAACAAGGGATATTGGGCGATAATTTTTACAGAATTGGGGGTCGCGACCCTCTTTAGGTATTAAGCAGATCGTAGCCTCGTGAAAGGTACCGGCAGCTGTGCCAGAGGTAAAGAAGGATTGGAAGAGGGAGAGAAGTTTAGGAAGCAGAAGATCTGAGAAATGTAGGTAGAATTCCACAGAGAAACCGTCCGGACCCGGAGATTTACCTTTGGTTAGAGATGTTAAGGCGCTGTCTAGTTCGGTAATAGAAAGGTCAAGTTCAAGATCAGGGAAGTTAAGATGAGAAGTGGAGGGGGTAGGGATTTTATCCAAGTAGGATTGAATAAGGGCAGCCGAAGGGGGGGACTCAGGAGTATAAAGAGATTGGTAAAACTGTTGAAATTGGGCGAGTATATCCTGCTCCTTATGCAAGAGAAGATTATCAGTGGAATATATCGAATCAATCAGATTGCGCTCCTTGCGAGACTTAAGGTAGTTGGCCAATAGTTTACCTGACTTGTTGCGACCTCCGTAGTAGCGGGCGCTGCTGCGAAGTAATATAGAGGAAGCGTTATCAGTGGTGGTTTTGTTAAAATCAAGTTTGGCGCGTATAAGGTCTGGTAAAACCGTTTTAGTAGAAGAGGTGTAGAATTTATGCTCCAGGGATTTAATATGGGAGAGAAGGTCTTTCTGTTTCTTAAGGTAAGACTTCTTTTTCTTTGAGACAAAATCAATCACAAAACCGCGAGCCGTAGCCTTAAAAGAGTCCCAAATAACGTGAGGAGGTAAAGAGGGATCAGAATTGAGTAGAAAAAATTCCGTAGCAAAAGAAAGAAAAGAAGAGGAAAAGAGGGGATCTAGGAGAAGAGAGTTATTGAAACGCCAGCGGGAGGATTTGGGATGAGGAGGAAGAAGATCAAGAACTGTGACAATGGGAGCATGGTCTGAGATAACTATCGGCTCTATAGATGAGGAGAGAAGATTTTGAGAAAGAGATTGAGAAAGGAAGATGTAGTCAATCCGAGAGAAAGAGGCATGAGGAGGTGAAAAGAAGGAATAGTCCAGAGAGTCAGGGTGGGAGAGTCTCCATGAGTCAAGAAGGTGAGATTTAGAGATAGTGTCAAGGAATTGTGTATGTGATTTGTGGGGGGTAAAGCGGGCAGAGGATTTGCGATCAAGAAACGGGTCAACAATTTGATTACAATCCCCCCCCAAAATGAACAGGGAATCACTATATTGAAAACACTTAGAAGTTATTAGAGGCCAAAAATTACAATCAGGATGAGTGGGGCCATATACATTAAAAACAGTCAAGGATACAGAATTGATTAACAGCTTAACTAAGACCCAACGACCCTCGGTATCATTTTCTTGAGAGAGAACTTTACATTTGAGCTTCTTGTGACACAAAATGGCCACACCATTCTTTTTATTGGATGTAGGAGAAAATAAAACCGTTCCCACCCAGCCTCTCTTTAATTTAAGAGACTCCGCTTCAGAAAGGTGAGTCTCTTGTAAAAGAACTAAATCAGGAGTATAAGAGGCTAGATGGGAAAGCACTCTCTGTCGTTTAATAGGGCTAACAAAACCTTTCACATTCCATGAGATAACTTTGAATTAAATAACAATAAAATGTGTAAAGAACAGAGAAACGGCATAAAACCAAGAACGTCATAAAGGGGAACAACAAGTGAATAAGAGAAAGGAGCAAGACAAAAGAAAGTCAGGAGATACAGTAAGAGAAAACAAAGAATAAGGAAAGAGAGGAAAAAGGGGGGAAAGAGAAGCAGAAGAAGAGACAGTACGTATCCAAAAAAGGATGACTGAGGAAAACATACCTGAAGGGGGAAGGGAGATGACAAGATGACGATGGGGTATGGGAGGATTCGACAAGAACGGCCTCCTAAGCCGGAGAGCAAC
The DNA here is from genome assembly GCF_964204655.1 of Triturus cristatus. NCBI lineage: Eukaryota > Metazoa > Chordata > Amphibia > Caudata > Salamandridae > Triturus > Triturus cristatus. Next base: position 588,881,306 of record NC_140589.1, read on the forward strand.
ACACCGCACCAGGACGGAGTATGAGGAAGACAAATCGTATGATACGAAGAGGGATACAAGAGGGTTTATCGAATAAAAATCTAAGGGAGGGAAAAAGAAACGTGTTATGCAGAAGTCATGGTGAGATAAACAGTACAAAAGCAGACATTATATGTAAAACAGAAAACCCAAACAACAACCATTATATAATCACATCAAGCAGAAGAATCAAACCAAGGGGGGAGAAATTTCAGCAAAAAACCTGTAAGGAGAAAAAACCAGACAGACAAATAATCAACCAGTAGGGGGATTGGATGTGTCCATGCCAGCATTGGTCTGAGTGTGAATAAAGTTCTTAAGTTCCGCCGCATCTTGGAAAGACCAGGTGTTGTTTTGATGAGTTACCTTGAAGGTACAGGGGTGAAAGAGGCCATATCTAGCTCCAATAGAGCGCAGGGGAGCACGAAGAGATAAGAATTCTTTTCTTCTGGCAGCAGTAACATTAGAAACGTCCTGAGAGAGAAAAACTCTCTGACCCATCCAGGACACTTGGCGCTTCGCTCGAGCTGTAGAGAGGACTAGAAGGAGATCAGTAAACTTGAGGAAGAGGATGATGACCCCTCGCGGTTTGGTTGAGGAGGAGGTGCGAGGGCCAAGTCTATGAGCTCTTTGGATACTTAGAGGAGTAGTAGTAGGAAGATCCAGAAGTTTCAGAAAAAAAGAGGAGAAGAACGTTACAGGATCATCCCCTTCCAAGGACTCCGGCAGGCCATAAACACGCAGGTTGTTCCTCCTATTCCTATTTTCCAAATCCTCAGTGTGCTGTTGGAGGGTTAGAAGAGACTTTTCCAGAGAAGAGATGCACTGAGAGTTTGACTGAATCTCAGTGACCTGCTGCTCCACGGAAGAGACACGAGTTTCCATCGTTGACCATTTAGCCTCAAAGAGCTGCATCTTCGCATTAGTCTCCTCCACAAACGGACGTAGAGCGCGAATCTCCTCCAATATCAGCTCCATAGATATAGGGGATGAAGGCGTCTCAGGTGGAGGTGGAGGAGAGTCTTGCTTCAAACGCTTAGACAAGGAGGCAGAAGGAGAGGATTTGTTTAGGGCAGGCTGTGACGGAGAAGAACGGATGGATGATGTCGTCGCCATTTGCTCCGTGGGAGAAGGATGGGAAGAGTGGCCGGCCGTTGAGGAAGAGGCGGAAGAAGGAGAGCTCTTCGAGGGCACAAAGACAAACTTTGGGTTGCGTAGTTTGCCCATAGAAGCTTGAACGTGCCAGGGGCAGGATGAGAAAGAAGTGCTCCAATGCAACGACTTGTACGCAAGTGTCAGTATGTATAGATGAAAAACACAATGATCAACAGAAGCACTAAGCGATAACAGCAAAAACCAGAGTCCCAAGACACAGAGGAGATGCCAGCAAGGAATGAAAGGCTACTTCCAGTGTTGACAGAGAAGTCACCAGTGAGCGCAAACGCCAAATGCGCCGAGACTTAATGGTAGAATTGCAGCAGAAATCCAGCATGGGGGCGTAATGAGAATGTAGGGAGATTCACGCATTAGAACTGAAGTAAGACATCAGGGAAGAGCACAGCCAACGTAACATCCTGTGAGGAGAACATGGATGTAGGGGTCTCCCAGAAAGCAGCAGCAGCATGAAGAATATCATTCAGGCATAGCGCGGTGACAGAGCGGCCATTAATTGTCAATGATAAAGTCCAGGAATAGAAGGAAAAACAAGGATAACATATTTGCAGTTACCTCAGCGTCGCGCACACATCGCGCCTACTTCAAAATGTCGGCCGCGCTGAGGCACTTACACCGAGGAGCGGGAACTAGGCAAAAAACTGCTGAAAGACGAAGTCCGGCGGTCACATCCTCAGCTCGGAGATATCCGCTTGCAGGAACCACAAGGAAGAAGCCAAAACAGTCGCAGATAGCGATGGGGAGATGAAAAACACCGCCGCGGCGTAGGGAGCTCCGGGCTCAGGCGGCCATCTTGATCGGCATCCAAGCCACGCCCCCTGCATTACCAGCTATAACCTCCCAAAATGCTGCTATCGCTGGATTTTTTATCGCCTAGGCGGTTAGCGTTGTTAATAACGTGATGACCAGGCGATAATATCCAGCGATACCGGATGTTAAAAAAATTAACGCTAATCGCCTTAGCGTTCATTTTCCCTGTTCCTTGTTAATATGCCCCAATGTTTGTGGGATTTTTTAAAAGAAATAAGAAGTTGGGACACGGAAATACTTAATGGCATCTATGAGGAGCAGAGGAAGCCAACTCCGAAAGCCAGAAGCGAAGGAGGAAAGCTGAATGGAGGATTCCAGAAGAGGAAAAGCTCTGGGTGGATTAAGTTGAGGTACCATTACTAGTCAAAGGCACAGGAACTGCAGGAAAATAAAACCAGGGTGGTTTAATGAAAATAGGGGTGGGATAATATTCTTATCCGTGTCTTTAATACAAATCTAGACTTTCTGAAATCAAGGCTTGGAAAATATAAATTTTATTACAAGACTGGAGGCTCATGTTATGCTTGTTCAAAACAATGATATAGCCGATTCAGATGGATGAACAACTGGTTTACAATAAACAATTCTAAGGGGCATATCAGCAAGGGCCGGCGATAATTATCGCTCAGCGCACTTAGCGCTAGGATAATTATCGCTAGCTATCGTGGAATTTTATCGCTGAGATAGCGTGCTATCAGCAACGCTTATCTCAAAAGCGATAAAATTCCTCGCGCTAACAGCCAAAAGTGAGATTATCGCTGGAGATCCAGCGATAATCTCACACATTTTGGCGTTAGCTTGCTGATAAGGCAGGGCATACTTAGCCATTATATCCACCTTACATTAGATATAATGGCTAAACCAGGGTGAAAGCAGGCGTAAGGAAAGTAGCGTTAACTGTGGTTAGCGCTACTTTTCGTATCGCTATGCCTGTTAGCGATTCCCTTGATAATTGGAGAAATGTCGGTTAGCGACATTTCTCCAGTTATTTTGGGACGGAACGCCCACATTGCATCTCATTAGAGATGCAAAGGTGGGCGTTATGGGAAAGGGAGCTAAAGCAAGGAATCACACATTAGCGTGACCTTGCTAATTAAGCGATAAAATTATCGCCGCTTTTCGTCCGAAAACAGACGCTAAAGCGGCGATAATTTTTATCGCCAGCTTGCTGATATGCCCCTAAATGTGTTAACATTTGACCATTCTGAAGATTTGAGAATATCATGTAAACCAACTCCACCCAGAACGCCCTATGTACAAAGAAGTGGTGGAGTGAGGCGTTAGCCGTCATGGCCTAACGCCTCACTCCACCACTTCAGAAACGCAAGGCTGCACCACATTTACAAGGATATGGTGCAGCCTTGATGTTCCCATTGCACTGGTGCTATACTTAGCAGTGTAGCGCCAATACAGGCACCCTTGCACCATAGTGCAAGGCCGTCTGCTAGCAGGGGAGGATTGTTTATGTGTAGGAAGGTGCCCCTTCCTGCACATAAACAATCCTGAAATGCCATTTTGTCACTTCTATGTGTGCTGCTTAATGCAGCACACATGGCAGTTATGTTTATGTGTTGGGTCACCTTCCTACACATAAACAATCCAAGGTGTTTTGCTCTTTCCATGTGTGCTGCACAAGGCAGCACACATGGAAAAAGCAAAAACGAGTAGAAATAAAGCATTTCTCCTCGTTTTGCCAACTTCAGAACTGTTTTTTTCTGGTCTTAATTTTGGTGCTGCAACTCATTTACGCTGCCCTTGTAAATATAGGGGACAGCACCAAAAACAATGGGTTTTGCTGTGGAACGCCCACCGCAACACCCACTGCCCACCCTTTTCATTCTAAGCATAGTGTGAAATGGGAGACTTATTTACAAGGCAGCGTTAAGCCACCTTAAGTGGCTTAACGCTGCTATCGCCACAGAAACGTCACTAAAAGGGACATTTCCGTGGCGATAGGGGCTTGTACATATGCCCCTCAGTGTCAATACCAGCTAAGAACATGACCCATCTAACCCAACAGGCCAAAGTAGGGGATGAAACAAGGGACATATTAACAAGGGCTTTATCTCCGCTTTTTTGGCTTTAAAAGCCAAAGAAGCGGAGATAAAAAATATCGCCCTATCAACAACAGGGTGCTAACATGCAAAATCGCATGTTAGTACCCTTTTTTCACTACGCTTCCCTTTGCATCTCTAATGAGATGCAAAGTGGGCGTTCCAGAGCAAAATAATAGGAGAAATGTCGCTAAGCGACATTTCTCCTATTATCAAGCTTCACGCTAACCCTGTTAGAGACAAAAAAGCAGCGCTAACCACGGTAAATGCTGCTTTTTTACGTCTGCTAATTTTCAGATTTAGCCATGTAATCCAATGGAAGGTGGATTACATGGCTATCAACAAGGATATCCCTATCCTTGTAGTTTATCAAGCCAGGCGATAAAATTATCGCCGCTTTAGCGGCAGAAAACTGCAGCTAAAACTGCGATAATGGGCTTGATAATATGCTCTATGGAATTCCAATTGAAACCCATGTTAAATATGAAGGACATCTAACATGGGCATCAATTTGAATTCGATAGAGCCTATTATCAAGCCCATTATCGCCGTTTTAGCGGCAGTTTTCTGCCGCTAAAGTGGCGATAATTGTATCGCCTGTCTTGATAATATGCCCCTTAATGTTATCATCTCCTTGCAGTGACTAGCCCCAAGAAACTATTTCTCACTGTGGTAGGCCTAGCTGTCCTATGTAGAAAACCAGAGTGCAGAATAAACTCCTATTACTGTATCTAGGAAATCGGACTAGCGAGAAAAATGATGAAACAACTTTTGTAATAGTTATTAAAAATCCAATTCAATGATGAAGTCGAATTTTTAATCAATATTAAAGAAACGTAACTTTAAGAAAGTTACTAGAGGTTAATTGGCTCTCAACTTCTCCCAACCAGAAATAAGCATTTGAATATGTGTGAAAAGGTGTCAAACTCCTTCCAGAAACAAACAGTTGGCAGACCTGAATGGGCAGAACCTCACTGAATATGCAGGGTGGGGCCTGTCAGCATCCATCTTGACATTACAGTCTCAAATCCTGCTTGAGGGTCAACTCCTGTTTGACAGGTCTGCTGGGTCTACCTATAACACTGGGGGCACACTTGTGTACCCACTGCCTGGTTCCTAGAAAACCCTACATTTGTCCTAGCAGACCTCCCCCCCTCTCTCTATCTATTGCAGATACAGTGCCAGCTCAAATCTGAATTTTAGTTTTAGATGTGAGAGGACACTAGGATTTACCACAGTTCACTCCACAGACACACCCCCAGCCACCAGGTTTAGAGTGGTCAAAGACTTTCGGCAGCTTGAAAATGGCCAAAGTGGGTAGGCTTGGCCGTGCAAAAGTTTCCCCCATAAGTTAGGCCATGCCCAGGAATCATTCCCACCTATTAGCGCATGCCAGGCATAAATGTGTTATCACCAGGCATCCACTTCAGAATACTCCTGGACTTGAGGAAGAACGGAAGATGACTGGACTTGCTGTCCAGGTCTTGAGAGGCCCTTAAGGACTGGACCTGTTTCCTCTTGCACCAATGACAAACAAGTGGACTTCACAGTTCATAAAGCCAACCTCCTTTTCAAGCAACAGTAATACAACAGCAGGGATGAACACTGTATCTTAGTCCTCATTTTCTGATGCGACCTCAGATGAAAACTTATTAAGTGGTCAAGTGCACCTCTCCGCATGGATTTCAGCCTGAATTTTTTAACCGGGACATAATAAAGATTAAGTTGCCTTTTTGATCAAGAAGCCTCTGACATGTTTCTGATGTTTTCACAGGGACATAAAAATAACCAATGCTTGGGTTATCTATCATGATGACATGGGGGTATCCCAATTGATGTGCTTATGAAGACCCCAATTTTATGTACAACTAACATGTGTACTTGGCAGGTCGAAACGTCTCTAAAATAAAACATGTCTGTATCAAATCATCACGTTGGGGAAAATAACGTTGTGGACCATTGGCCAGGCCCAACTGAAGATGCTTCACTGAACTTTGTTGTGACCAGGCTTTCTTGTAAAACTATTGTTTGTTAAGCCATTAAGAGTTTTTTTCTTTTTTACTTGAGTGTTAAGCACTTTATCACACACTGCGTCAACACTTTTACAAGAAACACAGAGCACTTTTTCCGGAATACTGTGAGTTGTATATATATTTTGCTATACTCTGGTTATAAATTGCTTTAGTTGACCTTCACCCACATGTGGTTTGCGAAGAAAATGGGATAGGTTTTCTTCACAATTACAAAGTGAATTCAACAGAACCATTCTAGTAGTACACTGACAGTGGAGGCGGGCAAGGGAAACAAGCTGACAAAGGGTGGGTTAGAGGTGATGGGGAAGCAAGCTAATGTAGGTTGAAGAGGAAGGGCTGGGGGGCAAGCTGAAAATGGAGGGTGGATGGGGGGACTGGGAGATAAAGGTGACAACAGAGAATGTGACTGCGGCAGTAAGCTGACAATGGAGGGTGGGCAAGAAGTGCTGTCAACATATGACAGGTGGGAGGACTGTGGCAGCAACCACACCATGGAGGGCAGGCTGGACTGGCTAGGGCAGCAAAATCACAATGGCGGGTGAGCAGAAGGGGCTGAAGCAGCAAGTTTATAATGGAGGGCAGACTGGAGGGGCTCGAGGAGTAAGCTGACTACGTAGGGTGGGTGGGAGGGACAGGGTCAGTGCACGGTTCATGGAGGGAAGGCAAGAGCTGCTGGGGAAGCAAGCTGACAAATGAGAGTGAGCAGGACAGGCTAGGGAAGAAGAATGACAACACAAGGTGGGTTGGAAGGGTTGAAGGATGCAAAGAGACAGTGGAGGATAGGCGGGTGGGGAATGGGGGAGCACACAGACAACGGAGGGTGTGCGGGAGGATTTGTTGAAGCAAGTTGGCAACTAGAGTAGGAGGGAGGTGCTGGGGCAACAAGCTGACAATGTAGGGTTGGATGGAGGTGCTAGAGAAGAAAGCTAACAGAGGGTAGGCAGGAGGGACTGAGAAAGCACATGGACAATGAAGGGTGAGTGGGAGGGCCTAAAGAAGCACATGGACAATGGAATGGGGGCAGGAGGGTCTGAGGGAGCACTTGGATTATGGACGGTGGGCAGGAGGGGCTGTGGAGCCACACAGACAACAGAGAGTGGGTGTGATGGGGTGGGGAAGCAGCTGACAATGGAGGGTGGGCAGGTGATGCTGGGGAAAACTAGCTGACAACAGAGGTTAGGCAGGAGGGGCTGCGGGAAACACGTTCACAGCAAAGTGTGGGTGGGAGAGAATAAGGAAGCAAGCTGACAACGAAGGGTGGGCAGGAGGGGATGTGGCAGCAAACAGACAGTGGAAAGTTGCTCAGAGGGGATGGAGCAGCAAGCTGGCAACAGAGTGGATGGGAAGCATGAATGGCAAGGGAAGGTGGGCAAGGAGGAAGCAAAGGTGTCAAGTGAGAGAGGGCGAGAAAGAAGAAAACAGAGGAAAAGTGCACGAATAAAATGGCTGGAAATCACGTGCTCTCTCATAAAGTGCTTAAGAAAAAAGTAGTGCCTAAAAAATGAGCAGTGGAAAATCACAATGAATGCCCCCTTGTTACAGGGAGGGGACAAACAGAAGAGGAAGGAAAGTATATGGAAGCCGACGACTAAGAAGCAAGCAAATGAGAGTGACAATTCAACCAATAGTAAGCAATTGGCAGCCTCCAAGCCAACAAAACATCTTGCAACAGATGTGAGACTTAAAACAGACAAATTTAGGGGCATATCAACAAGGGCTTTATCTCTGCTTTTTTGGCTTTAAAAGCCAAAAAAGCAGAGATAAAACTAGCACCCTATCAACAACAGGGTGCTAACACGCAAATTTGCATGTTAGCACCCTTTTACTCTACGCTTCCCCTTGCATCTCTAATGAGATGCAAAGGGGGCGTTCCAGAGTAAAATAATAGGAGAAATGTCGCTAAGCGACATTTCTCCTATTATCAAGAATGTCGCTAACCCTGTTAGGGACAAAAAAAGCAGCGCTAACCGCGGTTAACGCTACTTTTTTACGTCTGCTAATTTTCAGACTTAGCCATGATATCCTATGGAAGGAGGATATCATGGCTAAGTTTGCCTGTCCCTATCAACAAGGTAACGTGTGATTATCGCTGGGTTTCCAGCGATAATCTCACGTTAGCCTGTTAGCGTGTAGATTTTTATCGCTTTTGAGATAAGCGTTGCTAATAGCACGCTATCTCAACGATAAAAATCCACGCTAGCCGGCGATAATTATCCTAGCGCTAAGTGCGCTTAGCGATAATTATCACCGGTTGTTGCTGATATGCCCCAAAGAGCGCTTGTGTTACTTCGAATATGAATGTGAATTATTGACCCACACTAACAGTTGTAACTAACAGAAAGCACTGACACGGATTTAAAGGAGTGGCGCACATAATTATCCCCTCTTAACTACTGTGGGTTTAATGGGGTTGCATGACCGGATTAGAGCAGGAACATATTCCAAGAACGTTACCCTCACAATACCCTCTCTTCTTATAGAGGCGCTGGTATATTTGCATAATAGCCCTAGTGACAAGTGGCAGAAAAAAATGTAAACAAGCATTGGCCGCACGGGAAAAGGAAAGTGATAGTGATCGCACGTAAAACATAAAAGCAGGGGTGCGCGCGTGCCGGCAAACACGCGAGTGGTGCGTGCGCAGTACCGCCAAAAGTGAAAGCAATCAAGCCCGGGAGCCATGTGCGCGCGCACGCGCATAAAAAAACATGCGAGCGGTGCGCACGAAAGGAAAGGCCTGTGCACGTTCATGCTCATATGCACTCAGGCTTTAGGCCACTCGGGTAGCACTTTGAAAACCCGCATACTAAAGGTCTCGCCTGAGCGCTAGCGCATGCGCTAGCGCTCAGGCGAGACCTAATAAATCACTTAGGGGCTTGCGTCACTTTTGCACCACCGGTGCGTCACTTTTTGTGATGCACCAGTGGCGTAAAACATGCGCCATGTTGCTCTATATTTACGAAGTGACGCATCTAGGTAGATGCGTCACTTTGTAAACCTGAGTGCAACATTATACCTGCGCCAGGTATAATGTATACAGGTTGGGCGTACCCCCGTAAGAAAGGGTCATAGGAGTGGCGCAGCGAAATCTATGAGATTTCGCTGCGCCACTTCTAGGACGCCAATGCGTCAAAACCTTACGCCTGCCTCATGGCAGGCGTAAGGGTGACGCAGGCCCTTTCACATGGGGCTTGCCCCATGTGAAAGGAACATTGCTGGAGCTGTGTCAGGCTTCCAACACAACTCCAGCAATGTGCCACTTTTTGCACAGACAGATACGTCAGTTATACTGATGTATCTGTCCTTCCTTGCGACATGATGCGTCATATTGTAAATATGACGCATCATTGGTGTCGCAAGGAGGGTGCACTGAGAAGTGGCGCATCGCGGCTTTCACGCAGCGATGCGCCACTTCTCGTAAATGAGGCCCTAAATATTACTAAGGTGTGTTTTTCAGGGTACTGGTGTTTTACAAAACAGGGACTTTCTCCCAGGCTACTGCAAAACAGGCAATGTCCCTAGAAGACTCTACTCACCGCAAAGAGCGCCTGCTGTAGGGTAGCACAAGACAGTGGTTTAACACAAAATGTAAATTGCCCTCTACAGAATATTGTAGGAGACCCTGAGACTCCCATATGCCACCTATATTGATTGTCCTAAGGCTTATTGAGTGTACAACAGAGACCGCAAAGGCCCCCATTATGCCCCTGGTACAAGAGGTAGCATTACCTAGATAACTCCATCTACTTTTCCTGCAGCCAATTTTGTATTGCTTGCCGGAATGCTGACAATTGGATCTAAAAATTTGTCTGAAATTAACAAATTTGGGGGCATATTAACAAGGTCCAGCGATAAATATCGTAAAGCGCGCTTAGCGCTTGCATATTTCTCGCCGGCTATCTCTGGAATTTATTGCCCGGTTAGCGCGTTATCAACAACACGCATCGCCGAGGCGATATAAATTCCAGCAATAGTGTGGATATCCTAGATGATAGGACCTGTGGTCTTAGCCACAGAATCCACCCCCCATGTTAAGTATGCCTTAGTCAGGAATTTAACAGATGTTAAATTCCTGCGTTAAGGCATACTTAACGCGATTTAAATAATCGCTACCCTTCCTTGTTAATATCGCGAAGCTGCCTTCGCAATATTTTCCCTGGTTGGTTTCACAGCCACGCCTACTTTGCATCTCATTAGCGATGCAAAGTTAGGCGTGCTGGAAACGGGCGCTAAGTCAGCAAAACACGCGATAGTGTGTCTTTGCTGATAAGGCGATATAATTATCGCCGCTTTTCGGCCGAAAACAGCCGCAAAAGCAGCGATAATTTTATAGCGCCGCCTTGTTAATATGCCCCTCACTCGTTGTCGTAATTTCTATCTCCCTTAAGCGATGCACACTGTAGGAGAGTAGGGTCTGCTATCCTATAGTCACCCCAAATTTTTGCTTTTTGCTTCACTGGTTTTTGACATATTGAGGCTGTGGGCCTGCTAATCAGACCCCCAGCCTGCTGTTCTCTCTACTAAATTGACACTATGCACCCTAGGTGCATAACCAATTGGATTTGGATCACCCTGTGAGCCCCTGTACCAGTGTAAACTAGGTACCCAGGGCATTGGTGTATCTAAGGCCTACCAGGGGCTGAAGCATGTATTGTGCCACCCCTGGTCTGGCCTAACAATTTGACACAACTGGCTGATCACTCAGCTGGGGTAAGTTGGTGTAACCACCTCTTACTTAGGTGTAGTATACCTATGCCTAACCTTAAATGGGACACATGTTAACCTATAAGTCACTCCTATGGCAGGCCTTAACAATCCTGAAGGCAGAGTGCTTGGTTCCATGTGAGATGGTGCTCTGGCATGAGCTGAGCCTGTCTGCAGTGGTCGGAACAACTTCCTTCTACCGTTTCCAGATATCGTCATACCATATACTCTTAAGTGCATTATGAACCTCGTGGTTAAATGCTATCTTTGGTTTGGCTTTATCAAAACATGTCGAGTAAGGTGTCATACGAATTGGAATACTAACCCCTCGCCAATTCTGGCGACGGGGTTAGCATTCCACCCTTCTAGAGGGACACGACATGTACAGCACCTGAAACCCGGGTAAGATCAGACATCCTGGAATCAACTTAACACAAAGAAGAAGACGGGAACTTCGACGCTCTGCTGCACAGAGGACTGAAGGAAATCTCCCCTATGGTCAGGGAGTGACCATCTTGCTAACGCTGCCGGAGCCCGAGCCCAGAGACTGACAAGACCTGGACCTCCAGCTCTCACCGCCCGATCCACAGTCCCTGCAAAGAAGGAACCCGTGGAGGCACCGAGACACGTGGAGCCAGCCATCTTGAAAAGACACTCGACAAGCTGCAAGCGCGACAACAGGGGCTCCCTCCAAATTGTGCTTTGGGTCCTGAGAAGCCCAACAACCGAGCAGCATCTGCTCCAAAGGTGAGCCCTCCAGCATCTCCACGATCTGCGTGGGGCCCCTCTGCACTTTGCATCTCGACGCGCCTGCCCGGTCCATGGCCCGTTGGCTAGTGGCCATTTTGGCAACCTTGTTTGAAAACTACAATGCTAGTCTGGTTGCCCCAGACTGGCCCCTGCTGCCCTCCAAAGGAGCAGCCCCTCTGACCTTGCTGGTCAGAACCACAAGCTTTCTTCAATTCCTGTGACTCCTGCTTTTGCCAAGGCTTGTTTGCTTCCTTCGAGTCGCCAACACCGCCGACAGCGAGAGCCTGCATGGCACAGCTCGTGAACCAACTCCTGGACGTCGTCGACCTTCAGGGACCACGTGGCTGCGGAGACAAGCTACACCTCTTCACCTGTTTGCACCCGACATCGCCTGGTACCTACCTGGTGCCATGCCGGTCACTGGCTAGTGACTGTGAACACTGTCCCCTCTGCTTTCAGGTCTTCTACAACTCTGATCCACCCTTGGATCCACCGCATCTCTTCTGGACCAGCCGCCTGCAGCATCTTTGTCATCAGGCTCCATTGAACAGATAGACGAAACCCGACGCACTTCGAGACCTATGCACCCGCTTCCTGTGGGTGAGGTAAAGCTGGCACTCCGGTGCACAAGTGTAGAGAAACATCTCTAGTGTCTGTGTTTTAAGTCTTAAGTTCGTACTCCATCCAGAAGACCCTTCTAGCAGTAACTTTTGAACTTTTACGCACCCATTGAAAACCTATGGGAGCCCGCGTGTAATTTTCCTCACTGCACACGCGACCCGTGGACCTCCTGGTCACTAACTGAAGTTAGCTCCTTGTAGGCCCAGCGATTCTAGAGGCCCTAGGCCTTTTCCCTTTCCTGTTCGTGGTACTTATACCACTATTTTAGTATATGGTTTGATCGGCCACCAGGGCCTATCCATATAAAGTGCAACTTCTGTATATTGTAATACTTTCTTGTTTAACGATTTGTGCTCCTGTGCTCATAAAGAGTCTAGGGGATACTTTGAGTAATAAATACATATATATTTTGAATATATATCTGTGTGGTGTCCTTTCATTGGTATAAAGGGGGTTACATATGGTAAAACAGCTTGCTTTACATGCCAAAACGCGTTCAGCCTAAAAGACTGCTTAGCCTACGCTACCACTAGGGCAGCTGGTCCGAAAAGGTTGGCTTACAACCACACCATAAGGGTTGCTTGGCATGGTACAAGGTGGTCACATTATCTAGTGAACAGCATATACCAGGCCAACTTCTCACAATGGTGGCAGCGGTGGGATTTGAGCTTGCTGTGTTTTACCGTTGTAATCTCTTTGTTACCAATTGAAAGATCACATAGGTACCTGTAGGTACATATAAAACAAGATTAGTTATATACTTAAGTTCTACTGAACTTAGTTGTTGTAGAGTAAAGGGAGTAGCACACCCTGACTACAACTACTAGATAGGTTTAGTAGGAAAACCCAAGTGTAGGTAGTTGCAACACATCCACCCACACTTAAGAGCAATGGCTGGGGCAGAGGGGTCCAATGTACCCATCTCTGTCGAGATTGACCCCCAGAGGGCACCAACCATCTTTGCTACCCTAAACCAGAATGATCTCAGGCAGTTGGCAAATATCAGGGGCCTTAAACAGCCCAGGAACCCTACCTCTGCTGAACTCAGAGAACTCTTACAAGCTGATGAAGGTCAGAGAGCTCTCAAGAAAGCCTCCCAGTTAGACCCCTTAGGGACTGGAACAGGAGGCCGTCCTTCTGAAGATGCTACTGAAGTACCCCTTTCTAACAGTCGACCCTTAGTTGAGAATCAGACTACAGATGATGAGGATCAGCATAGAGACAGGGATGACAAAGGGGGTGAGTCTGATAGTAGTAGTAGTTCTGATGGGAGAGATAGCCCAGTGCCAGGTGCTATACCTGGCTCAGCTAACTTAAGACTACTTGGGACTGACAATGGGTTCCCCCCATTGAATCTCCCTAGTGGACTTAACCAGGGGTTTGGGAGACAGAGGAATCACTCAGGTGACTCTAATGCTTCTCATGCCTCTAGAGGATCTCAAGGTCACTCCAGAAGAAGGATGACCAGCCCCCAGAGAAGGGAGCATGAGGCCAGAATGAAGGAAGCTCAGATGAGGATCAGGAGACAGGAGCTAGAAGTAGCCCTGATGGAAGAGAAACTGAACAAGGCTAGGCAACCCAGAGAGGGTGGGTCTATACCCACTGGTGGCAGCAATGTCCCTAGGGACAAAGATAGGGTCTTTGATAATAGGAACCTGTCCAAGGTTGTGCCCCCCTACAAAAGTGGGGATGATATCCACAAGTGGATGTCTTCACTTGAGAGAGCCTGCAAAGTGCAGCAGGTTCCTGAAGACCAGTGGGCAGCGATCTTATGGCTCTCCTTTGAAGGTAGAGGCAGAGATAGACTCCTCACTGTTAGAGAGGAGGATGTCAGAAACTACAGAGCCCTGAAGAGTGTCCTGGTTGATGGGTTAGGCTTAACCACTGAACAGTACAGGTTAATGTTCAGAGATACCCAGAACACACAGACTCAGGACTGGTCTGAATACATTGAATGTGCCACTAAGGCTTTGGAGGGTTGGTTGCTGGGAAGTAAGGTGTCTGATTACACAGGATTGTACAATTTGATGATGAGAGAACAGATTTTAAATAACTGTCAAAACCAGCAACTGCATCAACACTTGGTTGACTCAGATCTGACCTCTCCCCAAGAATTGGGAAAGAAGGCAGACAAATGGGTCAGAACCAGGGTTAAGCAAAAGAACCAGAACCAGGGCCAAGGGGGTGATCAGAAGAAAACAGACCAAAAGGGTGATCAGAAATCCAAAGACCAGAAGTCTTCAACAGGGCCCCAAACTAGTACTAACAAGGGTGGGTCCCAACAACCTAAAGGGAAGAAGAAAGAAGGTCCAAAGAAACCCTGGTGCAAATCTTGCAAGAATACAACTCACTGGACTAGTGATTGTAAGAAGGGTGGAGCCCCCAACACTGTTGCCCCTAAGGCTCCTGCTCCCAGTACTACTGTTAGCAGTGTTGGTCCCCAGACAAAGGGTGTAGTGGGAATCACTATGGGAACTGAAGGAGATTCTGACCTAGACAGAACCCTTACACAGGCAGTCTTGATCTGTGATGGGGACATGGATTTGTCCCTGACTGTGAGCCCCAGTAACCTGGGCAAGTACAGACAGACTCCTTTAATAAATGCAAAAGTGGCTCAAGCCTACAGGGACACAGTGCCAGTGTCACTATGGTGACACCAGGCTTTGTGGATCCTGGACAGTACATACCAGGTGAGAATTACCTGGTGACCAATGCCAGCAATGCCACTACTTCACATAGTGTGGCTGTTGTTAACTTCTCATGGGGAGGGGTAACTGGCCTCAAAAGGGTTGTGGTTAGTGCAGACCTCCCAGTAGAATGTTTGTTGGGCAATGACCTAGAGAGTTCTCTATGGTCAGAAGTGGAGTACAGGACACATGCAGAGATGTTAGGTATATCACCACATGTCCTTGCTGTGACCAGGTCACAGGCCAAAAAGTGCCTTGCTGAACCACAGGTCTTGGATCCTGGAACAATGGACCAAGCACCTACCAAGAAGAAGAACAGGAGGGTTAAGGCTGTGCCTTCCCCCCTGCCTCCAAGTGATGATCAGCCTTCCCAGGAAGATGATCTTGAGAACCCTGAAGGAACTGTCCCTGAAGAGCTTGAACCTGACCAGGTTGAGTTTCTGGGGACAGGGGGACCTTCCAGGGCTGACTTGGGGCAGGCTCAGTTATCCTGTCCATCTCTTGAACCCCTCAGACAGCTGGCTGCTGTTGAGGATGCTGGGAATGCTCAAGGTACCCATAAAGTGTATTGGGATGATGGGCTCCTTTATTCAGAGGCTAGAGACCCAAAACCTGGTGCAACCAGGAGGTTGGTTATACCTCTGCAATTTAGGGGCTTCCTTCTTACCTTGGCCCATTATATTCCTCAAGCAGGACACTTAGGCCAGAAAAAGACTTGGGACAGGCTTGTCCCTCACTTTCACTGGCCTCACATGAATGAAAATACCAAGGAGTTTTGTCGCTCCTGTGTGACCTGCCAAGCCAGTGGCAAATCAGGTGGCACAACAAAGGCCCCCCTAATACCACTACCTGTGGTGGGGGTTCCCTTTGAAAGAGTGGGAATAGATATAGTGGGTCCCATGGATCCTCCCACTGCATCTGGGCACAGATTTATACTGGTGGTAGTGGATCATGCCACCAGGTATCCAGAGGCAATTCCCCTTAGGACCACAACAGCTCCTGTTGTGGCCAGGGCCCTACTGGGAGTATTCTCCAGAGTGGGGTTTCCTAAGGAGGTGGTTTCTGACAGAGGTACCAACTTCATGTCAGGATACTTGACAGCTATGTGGAAGGAATGTGGTGTCAACTACAAGTTCACCACTCCTTATCACCCACAATGCAATGGGCTTGTTGAGAGGTTCAACAAGACCCTAAAGGGTATGATCAAAGGATTACCTGAAAAGCTCAGGCGAAGATGGGACATCCTTCTACCCTGCCTTCTGTTTGCTTGCAGAGAGGTCCCACAAAAAGGAGTTGGCTACAGCCCCTTTGAATTGTTGTTTGGGCACCCTGTAAGAGGCCCACTGTGTTTAGTGAGGGAAGGATGGGAGTTACCTCTCAAAAAGCCTAAGCAAGACATAGTGGACTATGTACTTGGTCTCCGCTCCAGGATGGCTGAGTACATGGAGAAGGCATCCAAAAACCTTGAGGCAAGCCAGGCCTTGCAGAAAGCTTGGCATGACCAAAAGGCTGTCTTGGTTCAGTTTCAGCCAGGACAGAAGGTATGGGTGTTGGAGCCAGTGGCCCCAGCAGCACTCCAAGACAAATGGTCTGGACCCCATACAATCCTGGAAAAGAAGGGAGAGGTTACCTACTTGGTGGACCCAGGCACTCCCAGGAGTCCCCACAGGGTACTCCATGTTAACAGGTTAAAAGCATATGTTGACAGGGCAGACATGGGCTTGCTCATGGCTACAGATGAGGGGCAGGAGGAAGAGAGTGACCCTCTCCCAGACCTGTTGTCTCAGAACCCTGAAGATGTTTCAGTTGAAGGAGTGACCCTTGGAGGCAACCTCACTGAGCATCAGCAGATTGAATGTAGACAGGTTCTACAATCATTTCAGCATATGTTCTCACTGATACCTAGTCAAACTGATTGGTGTACCCATGTGGTGGACACCGGTGACAGTCTCCCTGTGAAGAACAAACTTTACAGACAACCTGACCATATCAGGGACTGTATAAAGGCTGAGGTACACAAAATGCTGGAACTGGGTGTCATTGAGCCCTCAGAGAGCCCCTGGGCTAGCCCAGTGGTTCTGGTCCCCAAACCTCACACCAAAGATGGCAAGAGAGAGATGAGGTTCTGTGTGGATTACAGAGGACTCAATGCTGTCACTAGGACAGATGCACATCCTATTCCAAGGGCAGATGAGCTCATAGATAAACTGGCTTCTGCTAAGTTTTTGAGCACATTTGATTTGACAGCTGGTTATTGGCAAATCAGGTTAGCTGAGGAGTCTAAGGCCAAAACAGCATTTTCAACCCCAGGTGGGCATTATCAATTGTTGGTGATGCTCTTTGGTCTGAAGAATGCACCTGCCACCTTCAAAGGTTGGTGAATCAAGTCCTTACTGGGTTGGATGACTTTTGTGCAGCATATCTTGATGACATTGCTGTCTTTAGCTCCACCTGGGAGGATCACCTGATCCACCTAAAGAAGGTACTTGAGGCTCTGCAAAAGGCAGGCCTCACTATCAAGGCTACTAAGTGCCAGATAGGGCAGAGTAAGGTTGTGTACTTGGGCCACCTTGTAGGTGGAGGCCAAGTTCAACCACTGGAGAGTAAGATACAATCCATCAAGGACTGGTCCCCTCCAACCACCCAGACTCAAGTTCGAGCTTTCTTGGGCTTGACTGGGTACTACAGGAAGTTTGTTAAAAACTATGGGTCCATTGTGACTCCTCTTCATGATCTGACATCCAAGAAGATGCCCAAAAAGAATCAGTGGACAGTAAGCTGTCAAAAGGCATTTGACGACCTGAAGAAGGCCATGTGCTCTGCACCTATCCTGAAAAGTCCTGACTACTCCAAATAGTTTATTGTCCAAACAGATGCTTCTGAGTTGGGTGTGGGAGCTGTGCTGTCACAACTTAATGTAGATGGTCAAGACCAACCCATTGCTTTTATTAGCAGAAGGTTGACCCCCAGAGAGAAGAATTGGTCAGCTATTGACAGGGAGGCCTTTGCTGTGGTGTGGGCCCTGAAGAAGCTGAGGCCATACTTGTTTGGCACTCACTTCAAGATTCAGACCCACCATAAGCCCCTCTTGTGGCTAAATCAGATGAAGGGTGAAAACCCCAAACTGCTTAGGGGTCCATTTCCCTACAGGGGATGGACTTTACAGTGGAGCACCGGCCAGGTACAGACCATGGGAATGCAGATGGTCTCTCCAGGTACTTCCACTTAGGACATGAAGACGAGACTGGTCAAGGCTAGTTTAATGTCCCTGCGTTTGGGGGGGGGGGGGGTTGTGTAGGAGAGTAGGGTCTGCTATCCTATGGTCACCCCAAATTTTTGCTTTTTGCTTCACTGGTTTTTGACATATTGAGGCTGTGGGCCTGCTAATCAGACCCCCAGCCTGCTGTTCTCTCTACTAAATTGACACTATGCACCCTAGGTGCATAACCAATTGGATTTGGATCACCCTGTGAGCCCCTGTACCAGTGTACACTAGGTACCCAGGGCATTGGTGTATCTAAGGCCTACCAGGGGCTGAAGCATGTATTGTGCCACCCCTGGTCTGGCCTAACAATTTGACACAACTGGCTGATCACTCAGCTGGGGTAAGTTGGTGTAAGCACCTCTTACTTAGGTGTAGTATACCTATACCTAACCTTAAATGGGACACATGTTAACCTATAAATCACTCCTATGGCAGGCTTTAACAATCCTGAAGGCAGAGTGCTTGGTTCCATGTGAGATGGTGCTCTGGCATGAGCTGAGCCTGTCTGCAGTGGTCGGAACAACTTCCTTCTACCGTTTCCAGATATCGTCATACCATATACTCTTAAGTGCATTATGAACCTCGCGGTTAAATGCTATCTTTGGTTTGGCTTTATCAAAACATGTCGAGTAAGGTGTCATACGAATTGGAATACTAACCCCTCGCCAATTCTGGCGACGGGGTTAGCATTCCACCCTTCTAGAGGGACACGACATGTACAGCACCTGAAACCCGGGTAAGATCAGACATCCTGGAATCAACTTAACACAAAGAAGAAGACGGGAACTTCGACGCTCTGCTGCACAGAGGACTGAAGGAAATCTCCCCTATGGTCAGGGAGTGACCATCTTGCTAACGCAAGCACCATCCAGCAACTCGACGTCTGCTTTGCCGCCGCCTCCTGCCGGAGCCTGAGCCCAGAGCCCGACAAGACCTGGACCTCCAGACCTCTCACCGCCCGATCCACAGTCCCTGCGAAGAAGGAACCCGTGGAGGCACCGAGACACGTGGAACCAGCCATCTTGAAAGACCCACGACAAGCTGCAAGCGCGACAACAGAGGCTCCCTTCAAGTTGTGCTTTGGGTCCTGAGAAGCCCAACAACCAAGCAGCATCTGCTCCAAAGGTGAGCCCTCCAGCATCTCCACGATCTGCGTGGGGGCCCCTCTGCACTTTGCATCTCGACGCGCCTGCCCGGTCCCTGGCCCGTTGGCTAGTGGCCATTTTGGCGACCTTGTTTGGAAACTACGACACTGGTCTGGTTGCCCCAGACTGGCCCCTGCTGCCCTCCAAGGAGCAGCCCCTCTGACCTTGCTGATCAGAACCACAAGCTTTCTTCAATTCCTGTGACTCCTGCTTTTGCCAAGGCTTGTTTGCGTCCTTCGAGTCGCCGACACCGCCGACAGCGAGAGCCTCCGTGGGACAGCTCGTGAACCGACTCCTGGACGTCGTCGACCTTCAGGGACCACGTGGCTGCGGAGACAAGCTACACCTCTTCACCTGTTTGCACCCGACATCGCCTGGTACCTACCTGGTGCCACGCCGGTCACTGGCTAGTGACTATGAACACTGTCCCCTCTGCTTTCAGGTCTTCTACAACTCCGATCCACCCTTGGATCCACCGCATCTCTTCTGGACCGGCCGACTGTAGCATCTTTGTCATCAGGCTCCATTGAACAGATAGACGAAACCCGACGCACTTCGAGACCTATGCACCCGCTTCCTGTGGGTGAGGTAAAGCTGGCACTCCGGTGCACAAGTGTAGAGAAACATCTCTAGTGTCTGTGTTTTAAGTCTTAAGTTCATAGTCTATCCAGAAGACCCTTCTAGCAGTAACTTTTGAACTTTTACGCACCCATTGAAAACCTATGGGAGCCCGCGTGTAACTTTCCTCACTCTACACACGACCCGTGGACCTCCTGGTCACTAACTGAAGTTAGCTCCTTGTAGGCCCAGCGATTCTAGAGGCCCTAGGCCTTTTCCCTTTCCTGTTCGTGGTACTTATACCACTATTTTAGTATATGGTTTGATCGGCCACCAGGGCCTATCCATATAAAGTGCAACTTCTGTATATTGTAATACTTTCTTGTTTAACGATTTGTGCTCCTGTGCTCATAGTCTAGGGGATACTTTGAGTAATAAATACATATATATTTTGAATATATATCTGTGTGGTGTCCTTTCATTGGTATAAAGGGGGGTTACATATGGTAAAACAGCTTGCTTTACATGCCAAAACGAGTTTAGCCTGAAATTCTGCTTAGCCTACGCTACCACTAGGGCAGCTGGTCCGAAAAGGTTGGCTTACAACCACACCATAAGGGTTGCTTGGCATGGTACAAGGTGGTCACTTTATCTAGTGAACAGCATATACCAGGCCAACTTCTCACACACACTTTTAAGAGAGCTTTACTTACAACCAGCAGTTGAGAATGACGATCTATCACTGGCTTTCTTAAGACCAGCACATCACTAACCAGCATATCAGGGCAACCACAGGCAGACTTGAACATTTTTGGAGACATCACCACTCAATGGCAAAACCAAAAAGCAGCACTGGTCTGGAAACAATGATTTCCCTGAGCATTATTTTCATATGTGAGGAGGCAGGGCTTTTAACGAAAATCTCCTCTATCTTAATTGCACGCAATGCAAACATTTTTCTTAATGAAGCATATTTGTAACACGCATGGAAACAATATTTAAACAGCACTATCACAAGTGATAACATTATCAAAAAGATACAGAGCTCATGGATTATGATACTCAAAATACGAAATCAACATAATTTGCAGCACAGGTCTTCAATCAGCACGTCCTGCAGTCATTTAACAAAATAGCACTGGTAGAGCCAATAGGTCTTGTCTATGCGAGATCTATTGTCTTTGTCAATGAGTTTTTAGACATGATGCACATTAGCGAGAGCTGCTATGCAACTTGGCATTTTGGGGCATATTATCAAGCACAGAGTTAAAATTATCGCCGCTTTAGCAGCAGGAAACTGCCGCTAAAGCGGCGATAATGGGCTTGATCATATGCCCAGGAAAATTCCAATAGAAGCCCGTGTTGACACCACAACATGGGCTTCTATGGGAATTCACAAGGGCATAATATCAAGCCCATTATCGCCGCTTTAGCGGCAGTTTTCTGCCGCTGAAGCGGCGATAATTTTTAACTCCGTTTCTTGATAATATGCCCCATAGTGAAGGAAAAAAAGTGCTATAACTAGGCCAGCAGTTCTTTTAGCCCATGATGCACAGCAGCCTGCTCTGCTCTGCAATATGTTTAAAAAAAAGGGTGACAGGTAAAGCACATGAGGGAGGCGTGATTGAGGGGGAGGAAGCAGCAATAACGCATTGAGGGAGAAGGGGGGATAGGAAAAGCAAAGCGAGGGAGTTGCGTAGGAGGAGGGAGGAAATGCCAGTCATTGGCAGGGGAAGTAGGAGGCTGAAAGAAATAGTACCTCAATCACAGGTCGAGCAGTGGACAGGCACTAATTAAGTTGAATCAATCTGTGCTTGGTCCATACTCCACTGAAAGAAATGGAACTGACACTTCGCCTGTGCTGGCCAATTAGGAGGCAGCAAAGAGGAGTGACACCGAAGCCGACTAATGGTAAGCAGTGAGCAGGCTCCAAGCTCTATATTGTAAACAATAGTCTCGCAACCGAGAGCACACACAGCACATGTGCTGTCACACGGTTGACATAAAAAAAATACATAAAAAATCACCCTGTCTCATGTCCATTAAAGCTAGGTGGGTTGTGAAAGTTTGTTGATTATAAAAATTGGGTCATGGTTCTAAAAACACATAGAAGTAACAAATAACCATTATTGATTGTTTATGTGGAGGAAGGGACACCATCCTGCACATAAACACTCACTCCCTGCAACGCAGGCACCCCTGCCTATGGTGCAAGGGTACATGCATTGGCGCTAAGCAGCTATTTTTAGCACCAGCACTAGGGAAAACACAGGGGCGTACCGTATTGTTGTAAATACGGCGCTTACCTGTGTTTTGGAAATGGCGTAGCGCGGCGCTGCCAAATTTGGCACCACTCAGCGCTCCGACATTTCCTTGTAAATATTCCCCTAGAGCGCCAGCACACAGAGAGAGTAGGAATGAACCATATCTTTGTAGCACATTCCTGACCTCTCACTGTCAAGCAATGCAGCACACCATGGGGCATATTATCAAGGACGGCGTTAAAATTATCGCAAATTTAGCAGCAGAAAACTACAGCTAAAACGGTGATAATGGGCTTGATAATATGCCCTGGAGAATTCCAATAGAAGCCCATGTTCACACCAGAATATGGACTTCTATTGGAATTCTCAAGGGCATTGTATCAAGCACATTATCACCGCTAAACCGGCGATAATTTTTAACGCCGTCCTTGATAATATGCCCCCAACTTGTCTTGCTGCTTTGCATTGCATTACTTATTAGTAAATCTGCCCCTCTATACTTACCACAACTCAGACACAGTTGTACTATGGTGCAAGGATGTATGCATTGGAGCAAGTCTGCCTAAAGTGCGCCAGCACAGAAAGAGAACAGTGCCACATCTTGGTAGATGCAGTGATCCCCTGCTCTCTCACATTTACGCAACACTGAGCAGCAGCTTTACTTGCTGTGCTGTGTTGCACCATGTTTTAGTAAATCTGGGCTCAAATGCTCTGTGGATAAATGGATGCAATACCAGTGGCTGTTATTAGATGTCCCTGTGTAGCTCCGTGGGGCATTTAGTAACTGACTCATTAAAGTGATCAAACAGCTGTTGACAAAGACTGCTAGTGACTCATTAAAGTGATCAAACAGCTGTTGACAAAGCCTGCTAGTTTACAATATTTTGTTTGCATACTCTTACAAACAGGGGGGCAGATTTACGAGCCCCTTGCATCACTTTTGCACTGCCGTTGCGTCACTTTTGTGGCGCAGCACCAGCGTAAAAGTTGCGGCCCATTTACGATGTGACGCATATAGGGAGATGCGTCACGTTGTGAAGCCCTGCACCACATTAAATCTGCGTCAGGTTTAATGTATGCAGGGTGGGCGTTCCGTCGCAGGAAGCCCCGTTAAAGTGACGCAGTGAAATCTACAAGATTTCACTGAGTCACTTTTACGTCCATGCTGCGTCAAAACCCTGCGCCTGCTTGAAGCAGGCGTAACCTGCGCCTGCTTGAAGCAGGCGTAAGGAGTGACGCAGCATGTTAGGCATAGGGTGCCCCTGAGCATTTCTGGAGTTGCGTCGTGCTTGCGACACGACTCCAGCAATGACTTTTCCGTCAACAGATGCGTCAGAATTTCTGACGCATCTGTCAATCCTTGCGCCATGGTGCGCTGTATTCTAAATACGGCGCATCCACGGTGAGGCAAGGATTTAGCATGTTGGCGCAGGGAAAGTGACGCATCTCTACAGATGCGTCACTTTCTTGTAAATCTGCCCTAGGATTGTGGATTCTGGCTACTTGATTAAGAGCAGTGGGCTCAAACATGGCACGTTTCCAAAGCAGATTAAAGGGAGATGTCAAAACAATTGGTGTTAACAATCATTAAAATGCTAGTGGTTCTGGGGAAAGAAACCTAAGACAGAAAAGAAAATGGAAACTCATAAGTCTCTTATCTGAATCAAGAGTGCTGGTATATATTTGGCTGAATAGAAATTGAGCCAAAATAGAGGTGCTTTTCACGTGGTTAGCTTACTAACATCATTCCACCTCCAAACTCCCTGTCCTATCATCCGTATTATTACTCACCCGCATTTTGTAGGTGGCCCCCTCTTCTGACTTCTATTTATTCACCTGGCAACAAAATGTGTCAATAAACTTTAAGGGGTTTATCAGCCTCTAAAAATTGTTCATTTTCCATTCAACTTCATGAGATAACCCACATAAATGCCGGACTCCTCCTACATTATTGATTCCAGGGGATGATAAGCATTACTTTATTTTGACTCCTACATATAGTGGCAGTGGTCTTCTCCGGTTTTTTTTCCAACTTCAGTACACAATGGCTAACGTTAGCAATGACATTTTCTGTCACAAAGAAAAGAACATAATTTGTACAATGCACATGCACCTACAAATTGCCACTACATAAGATGTGAAGAGGGTAAGATTGAATTTCTGCAGGACCAATAAGCTATCATTCTTCTGAGTTGATTTATGTGTTTTCTGCACAGCACTCTCCAATCTGCAGATCACACGTTTGAATACTGCCAGATTGCTCACTTGCGTTTCCTAATTTAGGGGCATATGGGACGCCCTTTGTGAGAAGTTGGCCTGGTATATGATGTTCACTAGTTAAAGTGACCACCTTGTACCATGCCAAGCAACCCTTATGGTGTGGTTGTAAGTCAACCTTTTCGGACTAGCTGCCCTAGTGGTAGCGTAGGCTAAGCAGTCTTTGAGGCTAAACTCGTTAAAGCGTGTTAAGCAAGCTGTTTTACCGTATGTAACCCCCCTTTATACCAATGAAAGGACACCACACAGATATATATTCAAAATATATATGTATTTATTACTCAAAGTATCCCCTAGACTCTTTATGAGCACAAATCGTTAAACATTGGTTGATGCGTATTGAGTATTCAGGTAATATGCTATTTTACTAGCCTTCAGAGAAAGAAATTGATGCATCAATGCTTGAATATGTTTTTCTTTTATTCTAAATACATTTCGTTAAGAAGCAAGTAGTACGAATAATTTTCCATTTCAGACACCTACAGGTACACCAACCACCTTCAAATCTGTGTATGGGCGCAATACCACAGCACGTCCCTAGATGTCCCTATGAAGCTCCAGAGGGACATTTAGTAACAGCTTATGGTACTGCATCTATTAGTCCCAATGAAGCATCAAGGGGCATATTTACAAGCAGGTGATAAAAAATTATCTTTTTCGGACGAAAAGCGGCGATAATTTTATCGCCTAATTAGCAAGGCCATGCTGACGCGTGAAACCTTGCTTTAGCGTGGGGATTTTTACGCCCAGCTTTGCATCTCTAATGAGATGCAAAGTGGGCGTTCCTGACCTAACATGACAGAAGAAATGTCGCTAAGTGACATTTCTCCTATCATCAAGCCCCACGCTATGAAGCATAGCGTCAGGAAAAGTAGCGATAACCAATGTTATCGCTACTTTCCTTACGCCTGCTTCAGGACTGACTTAGCCATGATATCCTATGGAGGGTGGATATCATGGCTAAGTTTGTGAGTCCCTATCATCAAGCTAACGCCACATTGCGTGAGATTATCTCTGGGTTTCCAGCGATAATCTCACGTTAGGCAGTTAGCGTGAGGATTTTTATCGCTGAGGAGATAAGCGTTGCTAATAGCACGCTATCTCAGCGATAAAAATCCCCGTTACCCGGCGATAATTATCCTCACGCTAAGAGCGCTGAGCGATAATTATCGCCGGGTGTTGCTGATATGCGCCTAAGATTTCCTCGGTGAGGCGGGTGGTGTTCTTTCATTTCTTTTTGTTTTAAGTTTCTGTTTGTTTGGTCTCCTTTCCCTCCGCCTGACACTGCCCTGGCGCAGTCGCAGCCCTCACAGATTGTAGGCGTTAATGCTGCCGTCGGATCCCTCTTTGCTGCACCTTAAAAATGCACAAAGTGTGCTGGGGCATATTTACAAGCTGGTGATAAAAAATTATCGCCGCTTTTGTGGTTGTTTTCGACCGAAAAGCGGCAGTAATTTTATCGACTAATTAGCAAGGCCACGTTAACGCGTGAAAACTTGCTTTAGCGTCAGGATTCCTAACGCCCAGCTTTGCATCTCTAATGAGATGCAAAGTGGGCGTTCCTGACCTAACATGACAGGAGAAATGTCGCTAAGCGACATTTCTCCTATCATCAAGCCCCACGCTATGAAGCATAGCGTCAGGAAAAGTAGCAATAACCCCTGTTATCGCTACTTTCCTTACGCCTGCTTCAGGATTGACTTAGCCATGATATCCTATGGAAGGTGGATATCATGGCTAATTTTGTGAGTCCCTATCAGCAAGCTAACGCCATATTGCGTGAGATTATCGCTGGGTTTCCAGCGATAATCTCACGTTAGGCAGTTAGCGTGAGGATTTTTATCGCTGAGGAGATAAGCGTTGCTAATAGCACGCTATCTCAGCGATAAAAATCCACGTTACCCGGCGATAATTATCCTAGCGCTAAGTGCGCTTAGCGATAATTATCACCGGTTGTTGCTGATATGCCCCTCTGATTCATGACTTCTGATGTGTCTTCAATGTTTTGACCAGCCTATAGCTTTTATTAATTGTTATCGAGACGAAGTATGAAAAATGTCTGATGTAAGTGTTTGTGTGTTACCACAGCCTGGAAACTTGTAAAGCATGCGTTCTGGAATAAAGACCTTAGGGGCATATTTACAAGCTGGCGATAAAAAAACTATCGCCGCTTTTGCGGCCGTTTTCGGCCTAAAAGCGGCGATAATTTTATCGCCTAATTAGCTAGGCCACGCTAACGCGTGAAACCTTGCTTTAGCATCGGGATTCCTAACGCCAGGCTTTGCATCTCTAATGAGATGCAAAGTGGGCGTTCCTGACCTAACATGACAGGAGAAATGTCGCTAAGCGACATTTCTCCTATCATCAAGCCCCACGCTATGAAGCATAGCGTCAGGAAAAGTAGCGATAACCCCTGTTATCGCTACTTTCCTTACGCCTGCTTCAGGACTGACTTAGCCATGACATCCTATGGAAGGTGGATATCATGGCTAAGTTTGTGAGTCCCTATCAGCAAGCTATCGCCACACTACGTGAGATCATCGCTGGGTTTCCAGCGATAATCTCACGTTAGGCAGTTAGCGCTAAGATTTTCATCGCTTTTGAGATAAGCGTTGCTAATAGCACGCTATCTCAGCGATAAAAATCCACGCTAGCCAGCGATAATTATCCTAGCGCTAAGTGCGCTTAGCGATAATTATCGCCGGTTGTTGCTGATATGCCCCCAAATGCCCTGGAGACAAATGGATGCAATACCAGTGGCTGTTACTAGATGTACCAGTTGACATCCGCAGGGACACCTAGTAACAGACGGTGTAACTGCATCTTCATCCTGCTTCATTGAAATGATCATACAGTTATTTTCAAACCTGGGGGCATATCATCAAAGCCGCTCGATAAAATTACAGCGCCTTTAGCGTCCGTTTTCGGACGAAAAGCGGCAAAGGTTTTATCGTACTACCAGCAAGGACACGCTAATGTGTGTTTCCATGCCTCAACACCATTTACCTTAACGCCCAGCTTTGCATCTCTAATGAGATGCAAAGGGGGCGTTCCTGACCAAAATAACGTGAGAAATGTCGCTAACCGAGATTTCTCCAATTATCAAGCTGCACGCTAACCTGCAAAGCGATTGTAAGAGAGTAGGGTCTGCTTTCTATGTTCACCCCCACTTTTTGCTTTTGCTTCACTGGTTTTTGATTTAGATGTGGCTGTGAGCCTGCTAATCAGACCCACAGCCCAGCTGTTCTCTCTCTCTAAATTCAGGCTATGTACTTTAGGTGCATAACCCAATTGGTTAGGATCACCTTATTGGCCCCTGTATAGTGTACCTTAGGTACCCAGGGCATAGGTGTACCCTAGGCCTACCAGGGGCTGCAGCATGTATTGTGCCACCCCTGGCCTGGCCTTCCATTATGACACAACTGACTGATCACTCAGCTGGGGCGAGGTCGTGTAATCACTCCTTGCTTAGGTGTAGTATTCCTATACCTACCTTATATATAGACACATGTGTACCTATCAGCCACTCCTATGGCAGGCCTTAACAATCCTGGAGGCAGAGTGCTTGGTAACATGTGAGATGGTGCTCTAGCATGAGCTGAGCCTGTCTGCAGCTTTCGGAACCATGTCCTTATAGCTGTTCTATGATATAGCCTACCATATACTCTTAAAGTGCCTTATAATCTTAAACGGTTATGGTAACTATGGTTTGGCTTTATCGAAACATGTCGTGTAAGGTGTCTAACACTTTGGAATAATACCCCCATACCATTACTGGCAATGAGGATATTATTCCTCCCTTCTAGAGGGAGAAGACATGTTGAAACCTACTTACCCGGTTAAAGTTAACCAGAGCCCCAGCATCACAAAATGGATGCTGCTGCCACAGACACAAGTCTGAACTCCTGCTGCTGGGAGACCTTCCAGCGAGGGAGGCTTGGACAATAGTTTTCCTGCCTTGGGAGGTGCTAGCACCACCCCAGACAGGCCTTAGTGTATTGGGGCAGGGAGGGATGAAAGAAACTAGACACTGCCTGGGGCACACAAGGTGTCCCATGAATAGTCCAGTTCAAACCGGCGCTGGGGCCCTCCAGCCCCAGCTCTGGTGTGAAACTGGACAAAGGAAAGGGGGTGTAGCCACTCCCCTTCCTGGTCCCACCCATAGGAGGGACCTTGCAGGTAGCCCAGCCCACTAGCCCAGTGTATCAGTAGGTAGCTGAGCCCTGATAAATTAGATTAACCTGAATCTGCAACTTGAACAGAAACTCTGGACCTTCGACATTCGACCTCAGGAAGAAGACTGAAGAAATCTCCCTTGTGGCCAAGGAGTGACCACCCTGGGCAACCAGGCACCATCCAGCGACCGCTGCTTGCTTTGCGACTGATCCTACGAGGGACGACTGCAGAGACTGACCAGCGCCGAGACTTCCAGACACCTCTGACCCAGATCCACATCTGCAGTGAAGCTGAGACCCGTGGAGGTGACGAGGGACGTGGGACCGGCGACTTGGTAAAAGTGGCTAGTAACTGACTAGCGCGACTTCTGAGGCTTCCTCGAGGCTTTGCTTGGGGAATTGAGAAGCCCCAATCCCGAGCACCATCTGCAAAGAAGATCAGCTCCCCACACTTCATGTGTTCTGTGTGGGGCCCTTCTGCACCTGAGTTGCTCGACATGTTGTCCGGTTGCTGGCCCGTTGGCTAGTAGCCTCTGCGACGACGAACCTTTGTTTTCATCTTGCTGGTCCGGCTCCTCCAGATTGGCACCCGCTCCTCTGTGAAAGAGAAGCCCCCCAGACCTTCCTGGTCTGCACCAGAAGCAAGTCCTCCATCCTGCGTGGGTTCCGCTTGCCAAGGCTTGTTGAGGCCTGACTCGACATCGACGCCGCCGACAGCAAGAGCCTTCATGGGACAGCTCGCCTCCTGGTCCTGGTCATCCTCAACATCTCCTGGTACCCGTGGCTGCTGCGACAAGCTTCACCTCTTCACCTGCATCTGCACGACATCGCCTGGTTCCTTCCTGGTTCCTTCCCGGCTCCTGGCTGGTGACCTAGACTCTGTCCCTTCTGCTTGCAGGTATCCTTCCTTCTTGATTCCATCCTTGGGATCCACCGGACACTCTTCACTGACTGCCTGTCAGCAACTTTCCTTCAGGCATCCATAGAAGTCAACGACGAAACCCGACGCAAGTTCTCACCTATGCATCCGCAGCCCGTGGGCTAGGTAACTTGAGTACTCCGGTGCTCACAAGGGTATTGACTATCCTAGGATCTAGTTTCCAAGTCTCGACTTTCTAGCTATTCCAGAAGTGTCCTAAAACTGTTTAATTCTAATAACTACTATTTCTATCGACTTTTACGCATTACGCGTCAGTGTTTCCACTCTGCACCTGAATCCCGTGGGCCTCCCACTTCCTAACCTCTGGTAGTATAGTGTAGCCCCAGCGATTCCCTAGGCCTAGGCCTATCCTGTGTTCGTGACAGTGGTTCTTATACCACTTACTTAGTATATGGTTTGCGTGGCCCCTAGGGCCTAACTGTATTACTTACCTGTGTGACTTAATGTATGCTTAAATAAGACTGTGTTGTACTTACCTCGAATCTCATAAAGAGTGCTGAGGGTTTGATTAGAATAAATACATTCTATTTTTATATATATCTGTTGTGGTGTCCTTTCATTTGGTATTCAAGGGATTACAAATGGTATAACAGCTGGCTTCACATGCCATACAGAGTTTAGCCTAAGACTGCTCTTGTCCATGCTACCACTAGGATAGCTGGTCTATAAGGTTGACTTTACAACCAATCACCATAAGGGTTGTTTGGACTGATACAAGGTGTACACTAGAACTAGTCACATCATATATCAGGCCAACTTCTCACATTGGTGAGCAGCGGTTGGGATCTGAGCTTGCTGTTGTAATACCATTGTAATCTTGAGATACTAAATTGAAAGATCACACAGATATTGTTTAGGTACATATAACATAGATTATAAATACTTAAGTCCTACTGGACTTAGTTGTTGTAGGTTGAAGGGCCTAGCACACCCTGACTACAACTACTAGAGAGGTTTAGTAGATACAACTAGTGTAGGTAGGTGCACACACCACACCCTCACTAGATCATGTCTATGAGAGGAGATCAAGATGATACTCTCTCAGGGGAGGGTCTCCCTAGAAAGATACCCTCCAGATTTGATACACTAACTTTTCAGGAGATGAGACAATTGTGTACCTCCAGAAAGTTAAAACAGGGTGCAAACCCTACCCTCATCTATCTAGTGGAGCTCCTAGAAGAATATGGGGGCAGATTTATGAGCCCCTTGCGCCACTTTTGCGTCACTTTTCCCATGTTAAAAGTGACGCAAAAGTGGCGCAAGGGGCTCATAAATCTGCCCCATGAAATTCAGAAAGCCTCCCAAGATGGTACCCTAAGTACCAATGAGGGCCTACCCTCTACAGGAGATTCCCCTCACCATACTAATACAGATGAGTCAGAGGAGACTTCAGAAGAAGAGGTAAAGTAGCCAGGCTAACTTAAGCCTACATGGGAGTCTGAATGGGGTCCCCCCATTCAGTCCCTCAGGTGGACTTAAGCAGAGAAGCAGGAGAGGAAGATCCCTTCAAGGGAATCAATCCACTCCCATGTCTCTAGTAGCTCCCATGCCTCTTCTCACAGGGGAATGACTTCCCCCCAGAGAAAAGAGCATCAGGCCAGAATGAGGGAAGCCAATCTGAGGATTGAAAGGGAAGAACTTGACCTTGCCAAGGAGAAGCTTGCTCTGGCCAGAGAGCAGAAGTTAAGTGGGTTAGATCCCACTGGTGGCAGCAATATCCCTAAGGATAGAGACAGGACCTATGATAATAGAAACCGGAGCAAGATTGTCCCTCCCTACAAGTGTGGGGATGACATCCACAAATGGATAACTGCTTTGGAGAGAGCCTGCAAAGTACAGCAGGTACCCCAAAGTCAGTGGGCAGCTATCTTGTGGCTCTCCTTCTCTGAGAAAGGTAGAGACAAGCTCCTCACAGTTAGTGATGAGGATGCTGACAATTACACTGTCCTGAAGAGTGCTCTGATTGGTGGGTTTGGCCTAACCACTGAACAATACAGGTTGTTGTTCAGGGATACCCAGAAGACACTGACTCAGGACTGGACTGACTTTGTAGATTGTGCCACTAAGGCTTTGGAAGGCTGGTTATTGGGTAGTAAGGTTAAGGACTATACAGGATTGTATAATTTGATCATGAGAGAACAAATCCTTAATAACTGTCAAAACCAGCTGTTGCATCAACACTTGATTGACTCTGACCTAACTTCTCCCCAGGAATTGGGAAAGAAGGCAGATAGGTGGGTCAGGACTAAAGTTAAGCAGAAAAAACAGAACCAGGGCGGTGATCAGAAAAAGGCAGACCAGAAGGGTAATGATCAGAAACAAAAAGACCAGAAGTCTTCACCAGGCCCCCAAAAGGCTCAGGGGGAGGGTGGTCCCAAACAGGATAAAAAGAAAGATGGCCAAAAGAAACCATGGTGCAACTATTGTAAGTCAAACTCACATTGGTTTAGTGAGTGCACCAAAAAGGATAAGCCCCCAGCCACCATTGCCCCTAAGGCAACTGTACCCCCTAGTCCAGCTGTAAGTGGTGGTTCCCAGCAAAAGGGTGTAGTAGGGTTAACCCTGGGAACTGAGGAGGATTCTGGCCTAGTCAGGATACCCACTCAGGCTGTTCTGATCTGTGATGGGGACATAGCTTTGTCCTCTACTATAGGTCCCAGTAACCTGGGCAAGTACAGACAGACTCCTTTTATCAATAATAGAATGGCTCAGGCCTACAGGGACACTGGGGCTAGTGTCACAATGGTGACACCTGCCTTTGTGGACCCTGGACAGATCATGCTAGGTGAGAATTACCTAGTGACCAACGCTAGCAATGCCACTACCTCCCATAGTGTGGCAATTGTTAACTTCTCCTGGGGAGGGGTAACTGGCCTCAAGAAAGTTGTGGTAAGTTCAGAGCTTCCTGTAGAGTGTCTGTTGGGAAATGACCTTGAAACTTCAGTTTGGTCTGAAGTGGAGTATAGGACCCATGCAGAAATGCTGGGGATAGATGCACATGTCCTTGCTGTGACCAGGTTACAGGCCAAAAAGTGTAACACTGAACAAGTGCTGGATCCTGGGACAATGGACCAGACACAACCCAAGAGAAAGTGCAGTAGGGTAAAGGCTGTGCCTTACCCCCTGCCTCAGGTGGTGGATCAGCCCTCACAGGAGGATGATTCTGAGATCCCTGAAGGAACTGTCCTAGAAGAACTGGAACCTGATCAGGTTGAGTTTCTTGGGACAGGGGGACCTTCAAGGGCAGATCTGAGGCAGGCTCAATTAGACTGTCCTTCTCTTGAACCTCTCAGACAGCAGGCTGCTGCTGGGGCGGCAGGGAATGCTCAAGGTACCCTTAGAGTGTATTGGAATGAGGGGCTGCTGTACTCAGAGGCTAGAGACCCCAAGCCTGGTGCGTCCAGGAGGTTGGTCATACCCTTGAGTTTCAGAGGCTTCCTTCTTACCTTGGCCCATGATATTCCCCTTGGAGGACACTTAGGCCAGAATAAGACTTGGGACAGGCTTGTCCCTCACTTTCACTGGCCTCATATGTCAGAAGATACCAAGGAGTTTTGTCGCTCCTGTGTCACCTGCCAAGCCAGTGGCAAATCAGGTGGCACCACAAAGGCCCCCCTCATACCACTACCTGTGGTGGGGGTTCCCTTTGAGAGAGTGGGGATAGACATTGTAGGACCAATGGACCCCCCAACAGCATCTGGGCACAGATTTATACTGGTGATAGTGGACCATGCCACCAGGTATCCAGAAGCTATACCCCTGAGGACCACAACAGCACCTGTTGTGGCAAGAGCCCTGCTTGGAGTCTTCTCCAGAGTGGGTTTTCCAAAGGAGGTTGTGTCTGACAGAGGTGCCAACTTGATGTCAGGATATTTGACTGCAATGTGAAAGGCGTGTGGTGTAAACTACAAATTCACTACCCCCATCACCCACAATGCAATGGGCTTGTTGAGAGATTCAACAAGACCCTAAAAGGGATGATAAAAGGTTTACCAGACAAGCTTAGGCGAAGATGGGACATCCTTTTACCCTGCCTTCTGTTTGCTTACAGAGAGGTCCCACAAAAGGGGGTTGGCTACAGCCCTTTTGAGCTTTTGTTTGGGCATCCTGTAAGAGGACCCCTATGTTTAGTAAGGGAAGGATGGGAGAGACCTCTCAGACAACCCAAACTTGATATAGTGGATTATGTACTTGGTCTCCGCTCCAGGATGGAAGAGTATATGAAGAAGGCTTCTAAAAACCTTGAGGCAAGTCAAGAACTCCAAAAAGCTTGGCATGACCAAAAGGCTGTGCTGACTGTGTACCAGCCAGGGCAGAAAGTGTGGGTGTTGGAGCCAGTGGCCCCAGCAGCGCTCCAAGACAAATGGTCTGGACCCCACACTATTATTGAGCAAAAGGGAGAAGTCACCTACTTGGTGGACCTTGGGACTCCCAGAAGCCCCCACAGGGTGCTTCATGTCAACAGATTGAAGGCATATGTTGACGGGGCAGACATGGGCTTACTCATGGCTACAGATGAGGGGCAGGAGGAAG
Organism: Triturus cristatus; assembly: GCF_964204655.1. Classification (NCBI taxonomy): domain Eukaryota; kingdom Metazoa; phylum Chordata; class Amphibia; order Caudata; family Salamandridae; genus Triturus; species Triturus cristatus. The sequence goes on from NC_140589.1 coordinate 588,915,310, forward strand.
AGAGTGACTCTCTCCCAGACCTGTTGACTCAGAACCCTGATGATGGCTCAGTTGATGGTGTGGTCTTTTCTGACAGCCTCACTGATCATCAGCAACAGGACTGCAGACAAGTTCTGCAATCCTACAGACATATGTTCTCTCTGACCCCAAGTCAGACAAACTGGTGCACCCATGAGGTGGACACTGGTGACAGTCTGCCTGTGAAGAGTAAAATCTACAGGCAACCTGACCATGTCAGGGACTGCATAAAAGTTGAGGTACAAAAGATGTTGGAGCTGGGAGTCATTGAACCTTCAGAGAGCCCTTGGGCTAGTCCTGTAGTTCTTGTGCCAAAACCTCACACCCAAGATGGTAAGAGAGAGATGAGGTTTTGCGTGGATTACAGAGGTCTCAATGCTGTCACTAGGACAGATGCCCACCCAATACCTAGGGCAGATGAGCTCATTGACAGATTGGCCGTTGCCAAGTTTTTGAGTACATTTGACCTGACAGCAGGCTACTGGCAAATCAGACTAGCTGAGAATGCAAAGGCCAAAACTGCTTTCTCGACCCCAGGAGGACATTATCAATTTGTGGTAATGCCCTTTGGTTTGAAGAATGCACCTGCCACTTTCCAAAGGTTGGTGAATCAAGTCCTTACAGGCCTGGATGACTACTGTGCAGCTTATCTTGATGATATTGCTGTCTTTAGCTCCACCTGGGAGGATCACCTGGTCCACCTGAGGAATGTTTTAGAGGCCCTGCAAAAGGCAGGCCTCACTATCAAGGCCACTAAGTTCCAGATAGGGCAGAGCACGGTTGTATACCTGGGCCACCTAGTCGGTGGGGGTCAGGTTCAACCACTGGAGAGCAAAATCCAGACCATAAAGAACTGGACTCCTCCAATTACCCAGACTCAGGTCAGAGCTTTCTTGGGCCTGACTGGGTACTACAGAAAGTTTGTTAAGAACTATGGGTCCATTGTGACACCACTTAATGACTTGACCTCTAAGAAGATGCCAAAGAAAGTTCAGTGGACAGTGAGCTGTCAAAAAGCATTTGATGACCTGAAGCAGGCCATGTGCAGTGCACCTATTCTGAAAAGTCCAGACTACTCCAAAGAGTTCATAGTCCAGACAGATGCTTCTGAGTTGGGTGTGGGAGCTGTTCTTTCACAACTGAATGTCAAGACCAGCCCATTGCTTTTATAAGTAGAAGGCTGACCCCTAGAGAGAAACGTTGGTCAGCTATTGAGAGGGAGGCCTTTGCTGTGGTTTGGGCCCTGAAGAAGCTGAGGCCATACTTGTTTGGCACTCACTTCAAGATTCAGACCGACCATAAGCCCCTCTTGTGGCTAAATCAGATGAAGGGTGAAAATCCCAAACGTCTTAGGTGGTCCATTTCCCTACAGGGGATGGACTTCACAGTGGAACATGGACCTGGGACTGACCATGCCAATGCAGATGGACTCTCCAGATATTTCCACTTAGAACATGAAGACTCAACTGGTCAAGGTTAGTTTAATGTCCCTAAGTTTGGGGGGGGGGGGTTGTGTAGGAGAGTAGGGTCTGCTTTCTATGTTCACCCCCACTTTTTGCTTTTGCTTCACTGGTTTTCGACTTAGATGTGGCTGTGGGCCTGCTAATCAGACCCACAGCCCAGCTGTTCTCTCTCTAAATTCATGCTATGTACTTTAGGTGCATAACCCAATTGGTTACAATCACCTTATTGGCCCCTGTATAGTGTACCTTAGGTACCCAGGGCATAGGTGTACCCTAGGCCTACCAGGGGCTGCACCATGTATTGTGCCACCCCTGGCCTGGCCTTCCATTATGACACAACTGGCTGATCACTCAGCTGGGGCGAGGTCGTGTAATCACTCCTTGCTTAGGTGTAGTATTCCTATACCTACCTTATATATAGACACATGTGTACCTATCAGCCACTCCTATGGCAGGCCTTAACAATCCTGGAGGCAGAGTGCTTGGTAACATGTGAGATGGTGCTCTAGCATGAGCTGAGCCTATCTGCAGCTTTCAGAACCATGTCCTTATAGCTGTTCTATGATATAGCCTACCATATACTCTTAAAGTACCTTATAATCTTAAACGGTTATGGTAACTATGGTTTGGCTTTATCGAAACATGTCGTGTAAGGTGTCTAACACTTTGGAATAATACCCCCATACCATTTCTGGCAATGAGGATATTATTCCTCCCTTCTAGAGGGAGAAGACATGTTGAAACCTACTTACCCGGTTAAAGTTAACCAGAGCCCCAGCATCACAAAATGGATGCTGCTGACACAGACACAAGTCTGACCTCCTGCTGCTGGAAGACCTTCCAGCGAGGGAGGCTTGGACAATAGGTTTCCTGCCTTGGGAGGTGCTAGCACCACCCCAGACAGGCCTTAGTGTATTGGGGCAGGGAGGGATGAAAGAAACTAGACACTGCCTGGGGCACACAAGGTGTCCCATGCATAGTCCAGTTCAAACCGGCGCTGGGGCCCTCCAGCCCCAGCTCTGGCGCGAAACTGGACAAAGGAAAGGGGGTGTAGCCACTCCCCTTCCTGGTCCCACCCATAGGAGGGACCTTGCAGGTAGCCCAGCCCACTACCCCAGTATATCAGTAGGTAGCTGAGCCCTGATAAATTAGATTAACCTGAATCTGCAACTTGAACAGAAACTCTGGACCTTCGACATTCGACCTCAGGAAGAAGACTGAAGAAATCTCCCTTGTGGCCAAGGAGTGACCACCCTGGGCAACCAGGCACCATCCAGCGACCGCTGCTTGCTTTGCGACTGATCCTACGAGGGACGACTGCAGAGACTGACCAGCGCCGAGACTTCCAGACACCTCTGATCCAGATCCACATCTGCAGCGAAGTTGAGACCCGTGGAGGCGACGAGGGACGTGGGACTGGCGACTTGGGAAAAGTGGCTAGTAACTGACTAGCGTGACTTCTGAGGCTTCCTCGAGGCTGTGCTTGGGGAATTGAGAAGCCCCAATCCCGAGCACCATCTGCAAAGAAGATCAGCTCCCCACACTTCACGTGTTCTGTGTGGGGCCCTTCTGCACCTGAGTTGCTCGACGTGTGGTCCGGTTGCTGGCCCGTTGGCTAGTAGCCTCTGCGACGACGAACCTTTGTTTTTATCTTGCTGGTCCAGCTCCTCCAGACTGGCACCCGCTCCTCTGTGAAAGAGAAGCACCCCAGACCTTCCAGAAGCAAGTCCTCCATCCTGCGTGGGTTCCGCTTGCCAAGGCTTGTTGGGTCCTAACTCGACATCGACGCCGCCGACAGCAAGAGTCTTCGTGGGACAGCTCGCCTCCTGGTCCTGGTCGTCCTCGACGTCTCCTGGTACCCGTGGCTGCTGCGACAAGCTTCACCTCTTCACCTGCATCTGCACAACATCGCCTGGTTACTTCCCGGCTCCTGGCTGGTGACCTAGACTCTGTCCCTTCTGCTTGCAGGTATCCTTCCTTCTTGATTCCATCCTTGGGATCCACCGGACACTCTTCACTGACTGCCTGTCAGCAACTTTCCTTCAGGCATCCATAGAGTCAACGACGAAACCCGACGCAAGTTCACACCTAAGCACCCGTGGGCTAGGTAACTTGAGTACTCCGGTGCTCACAAGGGTATTGACTATCCTAGGGTCTAGTTTCCAAGTCTCGACTTTCTAGCTATTCCAGAAGTGTCCTAAAACTGTTTAATTCTAATAACTACTATTTCTATCAACTTTTACGCATTACGCGTGAGTGTTTCCACTCTGCACCTGAATCCCGTGGGCCTCCCACTTCCTAACCTCTGGTAGTATAGTGTAGCCCCAGCGATTCCCTAGGCCTAGGCCTATCCTGTGTTCGTGACAGTGGTTCTTATACCACTTACTTAGTATATGGTTTGCGTGGCCCCTAGGGCCTAACTGTATTACTTACCTGTGTGACTTAATGTATGCTTAAATAAGACTGTGTTGTACTTACCTCGAATCTCATAAAGAGTGCTGAGGGTTTGACTAGAATAAATACATTCTATTTTTATATATATCTGTTGTGGTGTCCTTTCATTTGGTATTCAAGGGATTACAAATGGTTTAACAGCTGGCTTCACATGCCATACAGAGTTTAGCCTAAGACTGCTCTTGTCCATGCTACCACTAGGATAGCTGGTCTATAAGGTTGACTTTACAACCAATCACCATAAGGGTTGTTTGGACTGATAAAAGGTGTACACTAGAACTAGTGACATCATATATCAGGCCAACTTCTCACAGCTATAAGAAAAGTAGCGCTAACCGCGCTTATCGCTACTTTCCTTATGCCTGCTTTCAATCTGACTTAGCCATTATATCCAATGGAAGGTGGATATTATGGCTAAGTCTGCCCTGCCCTATCAACAAGCTATCGCCTATGTTTGTTTTTTGATAAGCGCACATTTTGCAGCTAGCACGTAGATTTTTATCGCATTGGAGATGAGCGTTGCTGATAGCACACTATCTCTGCGATAAAATCCAGCGATAGCCAGCGATAATTATCCTCGTGCTAAGCGCTCTTAGCGATAATTATCGCCGGCTGTTGCTGATATGCTCCCTGGTAGTTTAAAGTATTTTGGGGCATATCATCAACAACCGGCGATAATTATCGCTGAGCGCACTTAGCGCTCGGATAATTATCGCCGGCTAGCGCCGATTTTTATCGCTGAGATAGCGTGCTATTAGCAACGCTTATCTCATCAGCGATAAAAATCCTAGCGCTAACTGGCTAACGTGAGATTATCGCTGGAAACCCAGCAATAATCTCACGTTACCTTGTTGATAGGGACTCACAAATGTAGCCATGATATCCACCTTCCATAGGATATCATGGCTAAATCCGTCCTGAAGCAGGTGTTAGAAAGTAGCGATAACTGGTGTTATCGCTACTTTTCCTGACGCTATGCTTCATAGCGTGGGGCTTGATGATAGGAGAAATGTCGCTTAGCGACATTTCTCCTATCATGTCAGGTCAGGAACGCCAACTTTGCATCTCATTAGAGATGCAAAGCTGGGCGTTAGACATCCCCACGCTAAAGCAAGGTTTCACGCGTTAGCGTGGCCTTGCTAATATAGCTATAAAATTATCGCCGCTTTTCGGCCGAAAACGGCCGCTAAAGCGGCGATAATTTTTTATCGCCTCGTTGTAAATATGCCCCTTAGTTTCGTATACTTACCAACATGTGATACCTGGAACGTGGGAGATTGCGAAAGAAACCGGGGATTACATTTTTCCTATTAACATACATTGAAACAGACGCAATTTTAGGCTGGAGGCAGAAAAGGATTTTTTTGGCAACAAAAATCGGGAGTCTGTTGGCATGTATGCCATACATGACAATGTTTCGAAACTGGAAAGTAATATTTTGAAAAAAGTTAGAGGATTGTTTTTAGCTCATTGAATTATATAGTAGAAGATGCAATTTCAAGTGGGAGACAGCCTGAATTGGGTCTGTTACCATGTATGGGTACGCGTTTGCATATTCTTACAGAGAGGATTGTAGGAGCCCGGCCATTGGATTATGTGCAGGGGGCTCAAATATGCGAAGGTTTCGAAACAGATAAGAGGGAGATTAAAAAAAATATATGTTAACATTCATTGAAATGTAGGGGGTTCTGAGAGGACGAAATCTAAAATAGAATAATTTCTGGCTTTCAACATTGGGCCCAGATTTACAAAGATTTTACTTTGGGTTTGCGTTAGGATTTAAAATCCAGGTTGGCATTTACAAACTACCGAAAATGGCAAATTGCTTTGGTTTGTAACAAAAGGAACACAGTGCACTGCCATCCTTACTTGACGTCAAGGATGCATGTCATGGGTAGTGCACGGGCGTTCAAAGCATCCACCCATGGACTTTGACTCAAATCTATATTTACAAAGGCGTAGGCATGGATTTGCGACAAACATCTGTGCCTCTCTTTAGCTAGCATAAGGAGGAAATGTATTTTCCTCATTTTTACCTCTTCAATTCTTCTGCATTCTTACTTAGAAGAAATTGCATTTCAGCATAGTTTTTGTGTAGGCAGACATCCTTACCTACGACAACCACTATGCTGACCACAATGCAGACAGCCTTGCGCTATGGCATAAGGATGCCTGTGCTGGCCCTTGACTGCAAAAGTGACTAAAATAATAGGAGAAATGTCGCTAAGCGACATTTCTCCTATTATCAAGAATATCGCTAACCCTGTTAGAGACAAAAAAAGCAGCGCTACCCGCGGTTAACGCTGCTTTTTTATGTCTGGTATTTTTTTGACTTAGCCATGATATCCTATGGAAGGAGGATATCATGGCTAAGTTTGTCTGTCCCTATCAACAAGCTAACGTGAGATTATCGCTGGGTTTCCAGCGATAATCTCACGTTAGCCACTTAGCATGAGGATTTGTATCGCTATTGAGATAAGCGTTGCTAAGAGCACGCTATCTCAGCGATAAAAATCAACGCTAGCCGGCGATAATTATCCTAGCGCTAAGTGCGCTTAGCGATAATTATCGCCGGTTGTTGTTGATATGCCCCCAAGTACGGGCTACCGCCTCTCAGGAAACATATTTTCCACAATCCCAGAAGTGTTTGAAAGCTGCTCGAAGGTCTTTATTCCAGGACGCGTACTTTACACGTTTCCAGGCTGTGGTAACACAAACACTTACATCTGACATTTTTCATTCTTCGTCTCGACAACAATTAAGAAAAGCTATAGGCTGGTCAAAATGTCGAAGACAGGACAGAAGTCATGAATCAGAGCCCTTTGTGCATTTTTAAGGTGCAGCAAAGAGGGATCCAACGGCAGCATTAACGCCTACAATCGGTGAGGGCTGCGACTGCGCCAGGGCAGTGTCAGGCGGGGAGAAAGGAGACCAAACAAACAGAAACGTGAAACAAAAAGAAATGAAAGAACACCACCCGCCTTACCGAGGACATCTTAATGCTTCGTTGGGACTAATAGATGCAGTACCATAAGCGGTTAATAAATGTCCCTCTGGAGCTTCATAGGGACATCTAGGGACGTGCTGTGGTATTGCGCCCATACACAGATTTGAAGGTGGTTAGTATACTTGTAGGTGTCTGAAATGGAAAACTATTTGTAGTACTTGCTTCTTAACGAAATGTATTTAGAATAAAAGCAAAACATATTCAAGCATTGATGCATCAATTTCTTTCTCTGAAGTCTAGAAAAATGCAATCATAATACTATACATTTTATATGGCCCTTATAAGTGGCTGCATAAGCCAGTGAGCTGCTTTTAACGTGATAGGATCTTGTGACAGTTTGGACATGGATTGCTGAAAAAAGGGGCATATTATCAAGAAACTGCGTTAAAATTATCGCCGCTTTAGCAGCAGAAAACTACGGCGATAATGGGCTTGATAATATGCCCTTAAGAATTCCCATAGAGGCCCATGTTCTGGTGTCAACCTGGGCTTCTATGGGAGTTCTCGAGGGCATATTATCAAGCCCATTATCGCCGTTTTAGCGGCAGTTTTCTGCCGCTAATGCGGCGATAATTTTAACGCTGTGCTTGATAATTTGCCCCTAAGTGAGTAGATACAAGTGAGCAATCTGGCAGGATTCATACATGTGATCTGCAGATTGGATTGTGCTGCGCAGGATACACATAAATCAACTCAGGAGAATGACAGCTTATTGGTCCTGCAGAAATTCAATTTTACCCTCTTCACATCTTATACACTGGCAATTTGTAGGTGCATGTGCATAGTACAAATGATGTTCTTTTCCTTGTGACAGAAATTGTCATTGCTAACATTAGCCATTGTGTACTGAAGTTGGAAAAAACACTGAGAAGACCACTGCCACTATATGTAGGAGTCAAAATAAAGTAATGCTTATCATCCCCTGGAATCAATAATGTAGGAGGAGTCCGGCATTTATGTGGGTATCTCATGAAGTTGAATGGAAAATTAACACTTTTTAGAAGGTGATAAACCCCTTAAAGTTTATTGAGGCATTTTGTTGCCAGGTGAATGAATAGAAGTCAGAAGAGGGGGCCACCTACAAAATGCGGGTGAGTTATAATGAAGATGATAGGAAGTTAAAAGTGCTCCAAATGACAAGGGAGTTTGGAGGAGAAATTCTGGGCCTAATATCAAGAAACGGCGTTAAAAGTATCGCCGCTTTAGCGGCAGAAAACTACCGCTAAAGCGGCGATAATGGGCTTGATAAAATGCCCTTGAGAATTTCCATAGATACCTATGTTCTGGTGTCAAGCCCATTATCGCCGATTTAGCGGCAGTTTTCTGCCGCTAAAGCGCTGATAATTTTAACGCCGTGCTTGATAATATGCCCCGATGTTAGTAAGTTAACCACGTGAAAAACACCTCTATTTTGGCTACATTTCTGTTCAGCCAAATATATGCCAGCCCTCTTGATTCAGATAAGTGACTTCTGAGTTTCTATTTTTTGTTCTGTCAGGTTTCTTTCCCTAGAACCATCAGCATTTTAATGAATGTTAACACCAATTGTTTTTACATCTGCCTTTAATCTGCTTTGGCAACGTGCCATGTTTGAGCCCACTGCACTTAATCAAGTAGCCAGACTCGACTAATACTGGTTGTAAGAGTATGCAAACAAAATATTGTAAACTAGCAGGCTTTGCGAACAGCTGTTTGATCACTTTAATGAGGCAGCGCCGCGCTCCGACATTTCCAAAACACAGGGAAGCGCTGTATTTACATCAATATGGTACACCCCTTTTTTTTCCCTAGTGCTGGCGCTAAAAATAGCTGCTTAGTGCCAATGTATGTACCCTTGCACCATAGGCAAGGGTGTCTACGTTGCAGGGAGTGATTGTTTATGTACAGGAAGGTGTCCCTTCCTGCACATAAACAATCAACAATCAATAATGGTTATTTGTTACGTCTATGGGGCATATTTACAAAAACTGGCGCATCCCTGCATATCAGCAGGGTTGCGCCAGTTATTGTGCGCCACAGCTCCGCCACCATGGATGCGCCGCATTTACAATGCGGCGCACCATGGGGCAAAAACGGCACAGATGCGTGACGCATCTGTGCCATAAAAGTGGCGCATTGCTGGAGTTGCGTCGCAAGCGCGACGCAGCTCCAGCAATGCTCTGGGGGGCCCTATCTTGTCAATGCTGCGTCAATCCTTACGCCTGCTTCAGGTAGGCGCAGGGTTTTGACGCAGCATGGGCCTAAAAGTGACTGAGTGAAATCTTGTAGATTTCACTCAGCCACTTTTAGGAGGCGTTCCTGCGTCGGAACGCCCCCCCTGTGCAGGAACGCCTACATGTTGCGCAGGGCTTTACAACGTGACGCATCTCCCAGATGCGTCACTTTATGCCATGTTGCATAGCAGCTCTAGCTAATGTGCATCAATTCTAAAAACTCATTGACAAAGACAATAGATCTCGCATAGACAAGACCTATTGGCTCAACCAGTGCTTTTTTGTTAAAAGACTGCAGGACGTGCTGATTGAAGACCTGTGCTGCAAATTATGTTGATTTCGTATTTTGAGTATCATAATCCATGAGCTCTGTGTCTTTTTCAAAATGTTATCACTTGTGATAGTGCTCTTTAAAGATTGTTTCCATGCGTGTTACAAATATGCTTCATTAAGACAAATGTTTGCATTGCCTGCAATTAAGACAGAGGAGATTTTCGTTAAAAGCCCTGCCTCCTCACATATGAAAATAATGCTCAGGGAAATCACTGTTTCCAGACCAGTGCTGCTTTTTGGTTTTGTCATTGAGTGGTGATGTCTCCAAAAATGTTCAAGTCTGCCTGTGTTTGACCTGATATGATGGTTAGTGATGTGCTGGTCTTAAGAAAGCCAGTGATAGATCGTCATTGTCAACTGCTGGTTGTAAGTAAAGCTCTCTTAAAATTGTGCATCGCTTAAGGGAGATAGGAATTACGACAAAGTGTGAATTTGTTAATTTCAGACAAACTTTTAGATCAAATTGTCAGCATTCCGGCAATCAATCAATCAAAGTACTTGTAAAGCGCACTAATTACCCGTGAGGGTCTCAAGGCGCTGAGGGGAGGGGGGTGCCGCTACTGCTCGAAGAGCCAGGTCTTGAGGAGTCTTCTGAAGGAGAGTAGTTCTTGGGTCTGCCGTAGGTGGGTCGGGAGGGTATTCCGGGTCTTGGCGGCCAGGTAGGAGAAAGATCTGCCGCAGAAGGTCGTTCGTTGGATGCGGGAGACAGCGGCGAGGGCGAGGCTGGTGGAGCGGAGCTGGTTGGTGGGGGTGTAGAAGCTGAGTCTGCTGTTCATGTAGGCTGGTCCAGCGTTGTGGAGTGCTTAGTGTGCGTGGGTGAGGAGCTTGAAGGTGATCCTCTTGTCGACGGGGAGCCAGTGTAGGTCTCTCAGGTGGGGGGTGATGTGGCTGCGGCCGGGGACGTTGAGGGTCAGTTGGGCAGAGGCGTTTTGGAAGCTTTGTAGTCGACGCAGGTGTTTGGCAAGCAATACAAAATTTGCTGCAGGAAAAGTAGATGAAGTTATCCAGGTAACGCTACCTCTTGTGCCAGGGGCATAATGGGGGCCTTTGCGGCCTCTGTTGTACACTAGCCCTACCCTGCAGGGGGCCCTCAATAAGCCTTAGGACAAACAATATCGGTGGCATATGGAAGCCTCAGGGTCTCCTAAAATATTCTGTAGAGGGCAATTTACATTTTGTGTTACACCACTGTCTTGACCTACCCTACAGCAGGCGCTCTTTGCGCTGAGTAGAGTCTTCTAGGGACATTGCCTGTTTTGCAGTAGCCTGGGAGAAAGTCCCTGTTTTGTAACACATCAGTACCCTGAAAATCACACCTTAATAATATTAAGGGGCAGATTTACAAGCCCCTTGCGAGTCATTTACTCCGCCGTTGCGTCACTTCTGTGACGCAGCGGCGGCGTCAACCATGCGCCATGTTGCGCCTTATTTACAACGTGACGCATCTAGGGAGATGCGTCACGTTGTAAAGCCCTGCGCTACATTAAACCTGTGTCAGGTTTAATGTATGCAGGGTGGGCGTTCCGTCGGAAAAAGCCTCGGAAAAGTGACGCAGTGAAATCTACAAGATTTCACTGAGTCACTTTTCCGACGCTGCTGCGTCAAAACCCTGCGCCTGCTTGAAGCAGGCATAAGGCATGACGCAGCATGTTCGGTATGGGCAGCCCCTGAGCATTGCTGGAGTTGCGTCATGCTTGCGACACGACTCCAGCAATACGCCGCCCTTATGCCATCAGATGCGTCACGCATCTGTTTATCCTTGTGCCATGATGCGCTGCATTGTAAATGCGGCGCATCTGTGGTGGCGCAAGGGTAAACTTGCGTGACGCATCGTTCCTGGCGCATCCCTGCTGATTTGCAGGGATGCGCCAGGAAACATAAAACTGCCCCTAAGTGATTTATATAGTTAGTCACAGGAAAGGCTGCTTCTGTGCGACTAAAAACTCTCTCCCACAAGTAACTTTGGAACTTATTGGCTTTGCCAGTGATTTTAGCAATTATGTAGGGCATCCCCAATGCTGCGTAGCATGACTAACGAGGAAACAAAAAAAGTATTTTTTTGTTTCCTTTGTAGCCTTGTTACCAAGCTTCGGGTATGCTGTATAGGATTGCTAAAAACATTTTCAAAGCCAGTATTCCCCACAGGCAAGACCTGAAGGCTTTGCCAATGCTTGTTTCAATACATAGGGGCATATCGACAAAAACCAGCGATAATTATCGCTGAGCGCACTTAGCGCTCGGATAATTATCGCCGGCTAGCGCCGATTTTTATCGCTGAGATAGCGTGCTATTAGCAACGCTTATATCATCGGCGATAAAAATCCTAGCGCTAACTGGCTAACGTGAGATTATCGCTGGAAACCCAGCGATGATCTCACGGTACCTTGTTGATATGGACTCACAATCTTAGCCATGATATCCTCCTTCCATAGGATATCATGGCTAAGTCAGTCCTGAAGCAGGTGTTAGGAAAGTAGCGATAACAGGTGTTATCGCTACTTTTCCTGACGCTATGCTTCATAGCGTGGGGCTTGATGATAGGAGAAATGTTGCTTAGCGACATTTCTCCTATCATGTCAGGTCAGGAACGCCCACTTTGCATCTCATTAGAGATGCAAAGCTGGGCGTTAGAAATCCCCACGCTAAAGCAAGGTTTCACGCGTTAGCGTGACCTTGCTAATATAGCGATAAAATTATCGCCCCTTTTCAGCCGAAAACGGCCGCTAAAGCGTCGATAATTTTTTATCGCCTCGTTGTAAATATGCCCCATAGTTTGCATCTAACCACTGTTTGTGTAGAAGCTTTTAATTGAGCTCATTCTAGAGATGATAAACAGACAATCATGGCCTTGACAAATTTACAGCATATGCTTTTCTGTTGTTTTTGTGGATCACAAGCCTCAGCCTAAGTTTAGGGTGCCAGCCTGCAGTGCCTTGGCCTTGTCAGCTGCATGCACCTCTCCTCAGAGCCAGTAGGTGGCAATGCTGCGGAGTCATTTTAATGTAATTACTTGCATGCCAGTCCTTCTGGAAGGCAAGTAGGACGTTGTCAGAGTTGTTACGTTTAAAGCTTGTGCTTGATGTGTAACTCACTCCTCCCCAGCCCTAATTGTCAAAACCCTTTGGGGCAGATTTACAAAGATTTTTCATTAGGGTTGTTTCACTTTTATGGTGCAGCTCCGACGCAAAGTAATTTGAGAAATTTACCAGCCCTTGCAAAGCCACTTTGCATGGCTTGGTGTGATTTAGGGGCATATCAGCAACAACCGGCGATAATTATCGCTCAGCGCTCTTAGTGTGAGGATAATTATTGCCGGGTAACGTGGATTTTTTAGCGCTGAGGTAGAGTGCTATTAGCAACGCTTATCTCCTCAGCGATAAAAATCCTCACGCTAACTGCCTAACGTGAGATTATCGCTGGAAACCCAGCGAAAATCTCACGTTAGCTTGTTGATAGGGATTCACAAACTTAGCCATGATATCCACCTTCCAAAGGATATCATGGCTAAGTCAGTCCTGAAGAAGGCGTAAGGAAAGTAGCGATAACAGGGGTTAACGCTACTTTTCCTGACGCTATGCTTCATGGCGTGGGGCTTGATGATAGGAGAAATGTGGCTTAGCTACATTTCTCCTGTCATGTCAGGTCAGGAACGCCCACTTTGCATCTCATTAGAGATGCAAAGCTGGGCGTTAGGAATCCCCACGCTAAAGCAAGGTTTCATGCGTTAGCGTGACCTTGCTAATTAGGCGATAAAATCATCACCGCTTTTCAGCCGAAAACTGCCGCTAAAGTGGCGATAATTTATTATCGCCTCCTTGTAAATATGCCCCTATGTGTGTTGATTTCTTCAGCATCCATAGAAACAGGAAAATGCCTTTAAGGATTGTTATTGTGGAGGAAGGTAGCTCTTCCTCCACAAAAACAATCCTGTCTGTAATGCAGGCACACTTGCACTATGGTGCAAGGGTGCGTGTGTTAGGGCTAGGCAACACACAGTACCCCAGCACATATAGGGGCCTATTAGCAAGAAGTTGCGATATTTATCGCAAAACGCGCTTAGCGCGTTCATTGTTATCGCTGCCTATCGCTGGATATTTTACCGGCGAAAACATGCAATTATCAATGTTTTTCTCCATTGTGCTAAAATATCCAGCGATAGCGGCGAAATGCTTGAATATCGCTGGAAATCCAGCAATATTCACGCATTAACGCCAATGGGGACTTAACCTGAAGATCCACCTCCCATTGGAATAACAGGTAAGTCATGTTTTTAGCAGGCGTTAGGTTACAGCGATAATTGCGCTTAGCGCGATTTTTTTTATCGCTACACCTGCCTTGCTAATTGGAGATAGCTGTGTTAGCGACTGCAATCAGTTGCTAACATTTTGGGTACGCCCAGTTTGCATGTCATTAGCAATATATATCGCTGACATGCAAAGCGGGCCCTAAACCGGTCGCTATCGCCTAAAAGCTGTCACTAACTGGTGTTAGCGACAGCTTGCTAATAGGGCGATAGAAATATCGCAGCTTTAGCGGCAAAAAGTGCCGCTAAAGCGGCAATATTGCCCTTGCTAATATGCCCCGTAGAGAGCAGAAATGCTCCATATCTTTGTAAAAATGGAGCATTTCTGCCCTCTGCCTTTCACGCACCATAGCAACTTGCCTTGCTGCATTGCGTGAAAGAATAGTAAATTTGCCCCCTTGTTTGTAAAGTTAATTTAACAAGACACCAGCAGATAGGCACACTTGTGATCCCAATGATGTGAATGCTCTCGACATTGTCCTCTTTAAATCCTATTACAGCAGATAAACCACTGTCATATTTTCATTTCTTCTTTGATGAGAACATCTGTTCTCTTCGATATAGACATGTATATATGTCAGTAGATCGTTTAAGGTGCTATTTCCCTTTTTTGTGGTGAATTTGATTTCCATCCCATGCCCTGTAGGCCACCAGATAGTCAGGAACGAGGCTTTGCAGGAGGGGACTTTGCCTTCTTGTCCCAACTGTTCCCATACTGAAAACGGCCCCTGCCACGAGAAAACTGCCTGCGAGAGGGAGGATGGAGGAAGGACTTGGGCTTCGAAGAAACTGGCACAGAAGAAGGCTGCTTGAACGAAGAAGAATGCTTCTTCTCCTTAAACAGACGATGCAATTTGCCCTCCAATTCCTCACCAAACAACATGGTACCCTGAAAGGGCAACCGCAGCGCAGAAGACTTCTGGGCCAAATCAGTCCTCCAGTCCTTCAGAAACAAATTACGATGGGCAGCCACACAATCACCCCTGGAAAGGGCCGAGGCACGCACCACGTCGAAGGAAACATCAGACAGGAACTCCACCTGCTGCTCAATATGACCCAGAAGCCCCGAACAGTCAGTGGAATCATTAGTAGACGCATATAGGGACTTGATATCCAAAAGAAGCGACTGAGCCACATAAATTCCATAAATGGCAGCTCTGAGGGCCAGATGGGAACCAGAATAAACCTTCCGCAGGAAAGCGTCCACCTTCTTGTCCACAGGATCCCGCACCACCGCATCCTCAGCCAAAGAAGTACGACTCACGAGACTGGCCACAAAAGTATCTATGGGAATGGAGTTCGGCAAGTCCTTGGCCATATCCTGAAGAGGATGGAGTTTCGCCATGAAACGAGGAAGCAGAATGCGATCAGGGTCCTTCCATTCCCTGGCAAGCACCTCCATGATATACGGATGAACCGGAACATCCACTGCAGCAGTGCACTGGAACTGGTGAAGCAAGGAACCCCCAGAACTGCTAGGGGCATCATTGGAAGGAAACCCCATATTCAACTTCATATGCTTCAACAAGTTCGGCAACATCTCCTTGTCAACATATTTGCCCTTCAGTTCATCTCAACCCAACCACTCATCATCAGAAGCAGAAGAAGGCGACGGCGGGGTTCCGGACAGAGACACTTGGATCAAGGAGCACCACCCATCTCCAGCAAGGTCTCCTTAATGAGACGCTTAATCTGGGCATCGCCACCCCTCTTACGTCGCCTGGAGCACGCAGGAGAAGGCGAAGAAGAAGAAGAAGCAGAGGAAGATGAGGAGGACACATCAACATGCCTGCTCTTCTTGGCATGTTTACCCATGACAAACAGGAGCTGGATCGCAGGGAACAGGAAGCACAACAAGCCAGGAAGACGACCGGCTGAAGAGGGTCACAGCCAAATAAGCCCACCACAAGGACACTGCGCAGGAACCACAGGTCTCCAACAGTAGGCAGACTCAACAGAGGAAGGAGTCAGGACAGAAAGCAACCGACCCAAAGCAGGGCCTGCCAAACAGCCCAACACACCGTAGCACAGGTGTGCACCACGGAGCCACAGCAGTCCCCAAGAGGAAACGCAACCACCAAGAGCAGAAACAGGCATCACAGGGAACATGCGCCGATATATATATGAAAAGAATGCTATGCGGTACTTACAAGAGGGCCGGCAAGCACCTCATGCCACTGCCGCAACCACAATTGCAGAAATGCCTGACTTCCTGCCCCAAACAAAGGAAGTCAGGCAAGGCCCGGAAGGAAGCGCCCCAGCCATACGGTGGCCGCCGAACTTCACGGAGATCAGAGCAGGAACCGCCGCGCCCCCTATGTGCCCATCAACCCTGGAGGCACGGCAAAAGACACCAAGAGCGGGAGAGATCTTCTCAGGAACCGCCGTAGGCATCAGCAGGACTCCCCCCAAGCCCGGCAGGGGTAGAGACCAGGAAAACCAGCACAAACCCAGTGCCCAGCAGCAGGTAAGCTCCAGGAGCCACTCTGCTCCTGGTCCTCTTCATACTGTCAGAAGAGAGAAAAAAGAACAGGAGGAATGCTGGGTAGAGTACGGTTATGTACTCCCAGTGTGGGGGGGAGTGGTGTACCTGCATTCCTTCTTTTCTTTTTTCTGTCGTTGAGATAGATTATCTCACTTGTTAAGTATGAAGGGGACGAGGACAGGAGTGACCTCGGGGTAATGGGTATTCTTCCATTTCAGTAATTAATGCTTATTGCATTATGTTAGCCAACACCGTTGTAGTAATCTTCCATGTGTATATTGATTACTGTACTATCTGCATGTGTTTCTCCATGGTCACTGTGATGTCAGTGCCATGGTGATGGAATGTTATACTTTGAATGTCCAGGTGCTACAGTTGTTTCCTGGAGGCTGTGGAGACAGACGGACATTAAATCTATCTACTTCATGCAACTGTCTGCAGCGTGATTACTACAAAATTGGCGACGAGGATGGGATCACTTTCCGGGCACATGGGATATTAAGGTCTAAAGTTTCAGCACAACCACAAATTTTAAACTGGATGCCTTTTGTCTTAGAGAACATTTCAAACACCGCACTGATGATCAAAGTCACAAACAGCCACAGATTACCTTGTTGCTCAAAAATTCTTTTTGTTGTAGCACAATAGACGTGTTTTTTTTTTCCCTCTTGTTCAGAATGACGCTCAGACCAGGGACTCGGGAGCAAGTTTCTATTGTGCATGATGAGCCTAAAGATCCGGGGCTGGGTCCTTGGTTGGGTATGTTCCCAAAAGTTTTCAGTGATAAGTTAGGATGCATCACAGGGTTCAGGCATGCAATTAAAGTGAAAGATGGTGCTTTTCCGATTAAGCATAGGTTACGCAATGTCCCGTTTAGCATCAGGGACGATTTGTCTCTCGAGCTCAAAAGAATGTGCGAGAATGGGGTTATTGAACCTATTGAGTCATCTTTGTGGTTGAGTTCATTGGTGGTAGCCAGGAAGAAAAATGGCAGTCTTAGGGTCTGCATTGATCTGCGCAGCCTTAATAGAGAGATTTGGGTGGATTCCCATCCTCTACCACGTATTGATGATATTATCTCTAAGTTTGCCGGAGCCAAGTGGTTTTCAAAGATAGACTTAGCGTCAGCCTATCACCAAATTGAACTGGATCAGAACTCCAAACATCTAACTGCTTTTGTGTCGCCAGTTGGGACTTTTCAGTTCCGAAGAATGCCTTTTGGGTTGGCTTCGGCGGCGGCCGTTTTTCAACAGGTTATGGAGAAAGTATTGGATGGAGTCCCAAACACAGTAGTGTTTCAGGATGATATTTTGGTGGCTGGCAAAGACAAGATTGAACATGATGAGAATGTTTGTAGGGTTTTAAAACGGTTGGAAACCAAAGGAATAGTAGCGAATAAGCTCAAATGTACGTTTGGAGTGCAATCAATAGAATATTTGGGTCATTGTATTTCTGGTGAGGGTATAGTACCTAGAGAGGGTTTGATTGACGCAATTTCTAATGCACCGTGTCCTGGTTCTAGAGATCAAGTTTCCTCGTTTTTGGGGATGTGTGAGTTTTATGCCAAGTTTATTCCTAATTTTGCAGGGAAGACGGCCAACATGAGAGAACTTTTGAAGAAGCGGACTGTTTTTTGTTGGAGTGCTGAGTGTCAATCTGAATTCGAACGTGTAAGAAAAGAATTAGCTACTTGTCAAGTTCTCACCCCTTTTGATCCGCTTTTGCAATGTACGATTTCGGTGGATGCTAGTCTTGATGGTTTGGGTGGCATGATTTCTCAGGTCAAAGAAGGGAAAGAGTTTACTGTGGGATTTGCATCCAGGGCTTTAAGACCAAGCGAAAAGAATTATTCAGTCATTGAACGTGAATTGTTGGCGTGTTGCTGGGCGGTCGAACGTTTTAAGTGTTTCATTTGGGGGAAAACGTTTAGACTACTGACGGACCATAAACCATTGATTCCTATATTAGAGGGAAAAGTTGTGAAAGATCACACGCCTAGGATTGCTAGGTTGAGTGCGAAGTTGTTGCAGTATAACTTTCGGGTTGCACATATTTCAGGTGGCAAGAACACAAGGGCTGATTATTTGTGGAGATCACCTTTACCTCTGAAAGATGATGAATGTGACGTTGATGTATTGGATGAGTGTATCATCGCAGCTGTTGACGCTTGTTGTGTTGGTACTTTTTCTGAAAGCGATTGGTTTCAGGGGATGGAGTCTGATAGTCTTCTCAAGAGAGTAAAAGAACTTATAGTGTCGGGTTGGCCAAAGGAAAAACACCTAGATTCTGAACTTCATCCTTTTGCAAAAGTTGCTGATGAACTGTCGCTTGAAGAAGGTGGTATGATTATGCGGGGGACAAGTTTGTGCCCCCAGTGTCTGTCAGGAATCGCATAGTAGAGTATGGCCATGAAGGACATTTGGGTCAGACATACACCAAAAGAAGGATCAGGGCAGTTTATTGGTGGCCTTCTATGGACCAACAAATAAACGATGTTGTAGAAACGTGTCTGACGTGTTGTACTAGTGACAAAGTAATAAAAGTAGTGTCACCGCCGGTACAACATATTGATAGGCCTGAGGGTCCTTGGCTAAGACTGGCTATAGATTTTGTCGGTCCTTTCACCATTTTGCCAAATAAATATAAGTTTTCCCTGGTGGTAGCTGATTATTTCAGCAAATGGTGGGACGTGCATTTTATGACGGATCCAAATTCCAGAGAAGTCATTAAGTTTCTTCAGGCTCTTTTTGGTAGAGAAGGATTTCCTAAGGAAATAATTTCTGACAATGGGGTACAATTTACATCAAAGGAGATGTCAGATTTTTTGTCTCAGTCAGGTATTATCCATCGACGTGTGGCTTTATATCATCCTCAAGCCAATGGGTTCATTGAACGCAATAACAGAGTGTTGGTGGAATGCATTCAATGGGCCGTTTCGGGGAAGGTGGACATCTTGGAGGCAGTACAGAGCATGCTGTGGGCTCATCATACAACTCCTAACCCTTCAACTGGATCTAGTCCCTTCTCCTTATTACGAGGGAGGGAGGCTTCTTTTTATATGTGTCCGGCTTGGATGAAAAAATGGGAAGTGTTGTCCAAGAATTGTGGAAGTGGGAGTAACAAGGGAGGTGTACGTGGTTCTGTTCTTGAATCTGGTGTACGTGGTTCTGTTGTTGAATCTGGAAGGGATCCTGAAGTCTGTTCTGATGCTAACAAGAGAAGTGTACGTGGTTCTGCTATTCAATCTGGAAGTGATCTTGAAGCTTGTCTGAATCCTAGGATTAAGATAGGTGATTGGGTTAGAATTAAATCCCCTTTGCATACTCCCAAAGGTCTATCCAAGTTTGGTTCACCAGTTAAAGTGGACGCAGTGTCACGTTTTGCCATTAGAGTGAATGGGAAAAATTGGTGGAATCTTTCTAGGGTTTATAAGGTTCCAATGAAAGTGGTAACACGGCTGGGTTTAGGATCAGATGATTTGAGTCAAGCTTTACCACAAGTGGGGGAGGAGTCGTTGGTTATGAAATATGTTCCTCCACGAAGAAGCATTAGGAGCAATGTTCCACCCAAACGTTTAGATCTTTAGTGTTAATTGGGTGGAAAAGCAGTTGGGGATGTGATTCATTTTTGTGTGTTCTTACTATGGGAATGTGTGGGTTATGTTTTCTTATGGATTTTGTTTTTGTGTTTTAGTTTTGTTTAGTTATTATTTCCTTATGTTTCATGTTTCCTTTT
Organism: Triturus cristatus; assembly: GCF_964204655.1. Lineage (NCBI taxonomy): Eukaryota > Metazoa > Chordata > Amphibia > Caudata > Salamandridae > Triturus > Triturus cristatus. The sequence continues at coordinate 588,935,321 of NC_140589.1, forward strand.
TGTTTTATGATTTCTCGAGAGAAGGGAGATGTTGTAGTAATCTTCCATGTGTATATTGATTACTTTACTATCTGCATGTGTTTCTCCATGGTCACTGTGATGTCAGTGCCATGGTGATGGAATGTTATACTTTGAATGTCCAGGTGCTACAGTTGTTTCCTGGAGGCTGTGGAGACAGACGGACATTAAATCTATCTACTTCATGCAACTGTCTGCAGCGTGATTACTACAAACTGTCCTGCTTTGTGTTTATTATTCCCTTGTGACAGAAAGTGACATAGCTAACATTAGCCATTATGTACTGAACTTTGTAAAAAGCCAGGAGGAGTACAGCCACTATATGTAGGTGTCAAAAGAGAGGCACACCTATCAACTGCTCTAATCAATAATGAGGATGAAGTCAGGCCGTGAAAGTAAATGAGGAATTAACACTTTTCTAGAGGAATATAAAGGTCTGAAAGGCAGTCGACCCATTAAAGCCAATGGAGGCATTTTGGGGCATATTATCAAGCCAGGAGATAAAATTATCGCCGCTTTAGCGGCAGAAAACTGCCGCTGAAATGGCGATAATGGGCTTGATAATATGCTCTATAGAATTCCAATTGAAGCTCAGGTTAGACGTCCTTCACATTTAACATGGGCTTCAAATGGAATTCCATAAAGCATGTTATCAAGCCCATTATCGCCGTTTTCTGCCGCTAAAGCGGCGATAATTTTATCGCCTGGCTTGATAATATGCCCCTTTGTTTGCTAGGCAAATGAACAGAAGTAACAGGAAAGTGACTCCTAAAAAATGTTGGTAATTGTAGTGAAGATGGTAGAAGACCAAAGAGCTCCAAAGCATAAAAGAGTTTGGAGGAGGCATGAAGTTTGAAAGCTAATCTGATGAGAAAACCCTCTATTTTGGCTCCATTTCTCTTAAATAAATATATGACAGCTCTCTTGATTCAGATGGGAGACTCCTGGGCCCAGATTCACCATGTTGTGACATAATACAAGTCAGCAAGCACAGTTGTTGCGTACTGTTATGCGTCAACTGGAGAAATGAGAACTGTGCGATATCTACATAGAAGCGGTGCGTTTGTGCTCTCGCCCTGCTTTAGTCACTTTTGCAGTGAAGGGCCAGCACAGGCATCCTTATGCCATAGCGCAAGGGTGTCTGCATTGTGGTCAGCATAGTGGTTGTGTAGGTAGGGATGCCTGCCTACACAAAAGCTATGCTGAAATGCAATTTTTTCTAAGTAAGAATGCAGAAGAATTGAAGAGGTAAAAATGAGGAAAATAAGGGGCATATCAACAACACCCGGCGATAATTATCGCTCAGCGCTCTTAGCGTGAGGATAATTATCGCCGGCTAGCGTGAATTTTTATCGCTGAGATAGCGTGCTATTAGCAACGCTTATCTCAATAGCGATAAAAATCCTCACACTAACAGGCTAACGTGAGATTATCGCTGGAAACCCAGCGATAATCTCACGTTACCTTGTTGATAGGGACAGGCAAATTTAGCCATGATATCCTCCTTCCATAGGATATCATGGCTAAGTCTGAAAATTAGCAGACGTAAAAAAGCAGCGTTAACCACGGTTAGCGCTGCTTTTTTTGTCTCTAACAGGGTTAGCGATATTCTTGATAATAGGAAAAATGTCGCTTAGCGACATTTCCCCTATTATTTTACTCTGGAACGCCACCTTTGCATCTCATTAGAGATGCAAGGGGAAGCGTAGAGTAAAAGGGTGCTAACATGCAAATTTGCGTGTTAGCACCCTGTTGTTGATAGGGTGCTAGTTTTAGCTCTGCTTTTTTGGCTTTTAAAGCCAAAAAAGCAGAGATAAAACCCTTGTTGATATGCCTCTAAATTTCCTCCTTATGCCAGCTACAGAGAGGCACAGATGTTTGTCGTAAATCCATGCCTACGCCTTTGTAAATATAGATTTGAGTCAAAGTCCATGGGTGGATGCTTTGAACGCCCGTGCACTACCCATGACATGCATCCTTGACGTCAAGTAAGGATGGCAGTGCACTGTGTTCCTTTTGTTACAAACCAAAGCAATTTGCCATTTTCGGTAGTTTGTAAATACCAACCTGGATTTTAAATCCTAACGCAAACCCAAAGTAAAATCTTTGTAAATCTGGGCCCAATGTTGAAAGCCAGAAATTATTCTATTCCTTTTCTGTCTCCTGCCTAAAATTGCATCTGTTTCAATGTATGTGAATGGAGAAAATGTACTCCCTGATTTCTTTCGCAATCTCCCACGTTCCAGGTGTCACATGTTGGCAAGTATACGAAACGAAATACTGTGAACTATTAAGGGGCATATTAGCAAGGGCTGGCAATATAATTATCGCCGCTTTAGCATCCGTTTTTGGGCAAAAAGCGGCGATAATTACATTGCAATATCATCAATGACACGATAGCGTGTGTTTCCTTGATGTAGAGCCTGTTTTTTCACAGCCTCGCCTCGCATCGCTAATGAGATGCAAAGAAGGCGTGGCTGTGAAAATAACACATGTTGATATCGTGAAGTCAGCTTCGCGATATTAACAAGGAGGTGCAGCGATAAAAAAATTGCGCTACCTCAGCCTTAACTCAGGAATTTAACGTCTGTTAAATTCCTGACTAAGGCATACTATTAATGGGAGATGGATTATGCTGATAAAACCACAGGGTCGTATCAGCAATGTTATCGCTGTTTTCAATGGAACATTGCTGTTCCATTGAAAACACCGCTATCGTTAAAATATTATCGCAATAGCGCTTTGTGTTGTAAATACAGCGGTTTCATGGCGATAATATTCAGCGATAGCTGGCGATAATATTTTTATCATTACGTACGGCCGTTGAGAATATGCCCCCAGGTTTGAAAACAACTGCATGATCATTTCAAGGAAGCAGGATGAAGATGCAGTTAAACCATCAGTTAATAGGTGTCCCTGCGGAGGTCAACTGGGACATCTAGTAACAGCCACTGGTATTGCATCCATTTGTCTCCAGGGCATTTGGTTTTCTGGTGGAACGAGGTTTACCAATCGGAGATGGAAGTGAGCTCTATAGGGACATCTAGTAACGGCCACTGGTATTGCATCGATTTGTCCATGGAGCATTTGGTTTTCTGGTGGAAAGAGGTTTACCAATCGCAGATGGAAGTGAGCTCTGCAGGGACATCTAGTGACAGCCACTGGTATTGCATCCATTTATCTACGGGCCATTTGTATTTTTGTGAGACAAGGCTTGCCAAGTACGGGCTACCGCCTCTCAGAAAACCGCCTAAACCACCCCGGAACTGCATCTCCCATACCCAGGAAACATATTTTCCACAATCCCGGAAGTGTTTGCAAGCTGCTCGTAGGTCTTTATTCCAGGACGCGTACTTCACACGTTTCCATGCTGTGGTAACACACAAACACTTACATCTGACATTTTTCATACTTCGTCTCGACAACAATTAAGAAAAGCTATAGGCTTGTCAAAATGTCGAAGACAGGACAGAAGTCATGAATCAGAGCACTTTGTGCATTTTTAAGGTGCAGCAAAGAGGGATCCGACGGCAGCATTAACGCCTACAATCAGTGAGGGCTGCGACTGCGCCAGGGCAGTGACAGGCTGGGAGAAAGGAGACCAAACAAACAGAAACTTAAAACAAAAAGAAATGAAAGAACACCACCCGCCTCACCGAGGAAATCTTAATGCTTCGTTGGGACTAATAGATGCAGTACCACAAGCGGTTACTAAATGTCCCTCTGGAGCTTCATAGGGACATCTAGGGACGTGCTGTGGTATTGCGCCCATACACAGATTTGAAGGTGGTTGGTATACTTGTAGGTGTCTGAAATGGAAAACTATTTGTACTACTTGCTTCTTAACGAAATGTATTTAGAATAAAAGCAAAATATATTCAAGCATTGATGCATCAATTTGCTTTCTCTGAAGGCTAGTAAAATATCATATTACCTAAATACTCGGGGGCATATTTACAAGCCCCTTGCGTCACTTTTGCACCGTCGTCAGGTTTAATGTATGCAGGGTGGGCGTTCCGTCACAGGAAGCCCCGTAAAAGTGACGCAGTAAAATCTACAAGATTTCACTGAGTCACTTTTACGTCCATGATGCGTCAAAACCCTGCGCCTGCTTGAAGCAGGCGTAAGGAGTGACGCAGCATGTTAGGCATAGGGCGCCCCTGAGCATTGCTGGAGTTGCGTCGTGCTTGCGACACGACTCCAGCAATGCGTGACTTTTCCGTCAACAGATGCGTCCGAATTTCTGACGCATCTGTCAATCCTTGCGCCATGGTGCGCCGTATTGTAAATACGGCGCATCCACGGTGAAGCAAGGATTTGGCATGTTGGCGCAGGGAAAGTGACGCATCTCTACAGATGCGTCACTTTCTTGTAAATCTGCCCCTCAATACGCATCAACCAATGTACTGAAGGTATAACTGCATAATTATTCTAAGAAATAAACATGCACATAGAGCTCAACAAAACATTATTAATGATGCTTAAGGATAGATGTATTATACACTCAGGTGTTCTAGGTTTATTGCCCTCAGAAGAACAACAGCTGGTCGGCCCTGCAAAAATTCAATCTTAGGGGCATATTATCAAGCCAAGCGATAAAAATATCGCCGCTTTAGCGGCAGAAAACTGCCGCTAAAAAGGCGATAATGGGCTTGATAATATGCTCTATGGAATTCCAATTGAAGCTCATGTTAGATGTCCTTCACATCTAACATGGGCTTCAATTGGAATTGTCAGCTCATGTTAGATGTCCTTCACATCTAACATGGGCTTCAATTGGAATTGTCAGCATTCCGGCAAGCAATACAAAATTGGCTGCAGGAAAAGTAGATGGAGTTATCCAAGTAATGCTACCTCTTATGCCAGGGGCATAATGGGGGCCCTTGCAGCCTCTGTTGTAGCCGGCGCTCTTTGCGGTGAGTAGTCTTCTAGGGACATTGCCTGCTTTGCAGTAGCCTGGGAGAAAGTCCCTGTTTTGTAAAACACCAGTACCTGAAAAACACAACTTAATAATATTAAGTGATTTAGGAGCATATCAGCCAGGCGAGGCAATAGAATTATCGCCGCTTTTGCGGCCGTTTTTGGCCGAAAAGCGGCGATAATTTTATCGCCTAATTAGCAAAGCCACGCTAACGCGTGAAACCTTGCTTTGAAAAGTGGGCATTCCTGACCTAACATGACAGGAGAAGTGTCGCTAAGCGACATTTCTCCTATCATCAAGCCCCACGCTATGAAGCATAGCGTCAGGAAAAGTAGCGATAACCCCTGTTATCGCTACTTTCCTTACGCCTGCTTCAGGACTGACTTAGCCATGATATCCTATGGAAGGTGGATTTCATGGCTAAGTTTGTGAGTCCCTATCAGCAAGCTAACGCCACACTACGTGAGATTATCGCTGGGTTTCCACCGATAATCTCACGTTAGGCAGTTAGCGTGAGTATTTTTATCGCTGAGGAGATAAGCGTTGCTAATAGCACGCTATCTCAGCGATAAAAATCCACGTTACCCGGCGATAATTATCCTCACGCTAAGAGCGTTGAGCGATAATTATCACCGGGTGTGAGAAGTTGGCCTGGTATATGCTGTTCACTAGTTAAAGTGACCACCTTGTACCATGCCAAGCAACCCTTATGGTGTGGTTGTAAGTCAACCTTTTCGGACCAGCTGCCATAGTGGTAGCGTAGGCTAAGCAGTCTTTCAGGCTAAACTCGTTTTGGCATGTAAAGCAAGCCGTTTTACCATATGTAACCCCCCTTTATACCAATGAAAGGACACCACACAGATATATATTCAAAATATATATGTATTTATTACTCAAAGTATCCCCTAGACTCTTTATGAGCACAGGAGCAAAAATCGTTAAACAAGAAAGTATTACAATATACAGAAGTTGCACTTTATATGGATAGGCCCTGGTGGCCGATCAAACCATATACTAAAATAGTGGTATAAGTACCACGAATAAGAAAGGGAAAAGGCCTAGGGCCTCTAGAATCGCTGGGCCTACAAGGAGCTAACTTCAGTTAGTGACCAGGAGGTCCACGGGTCGCGTGTGCAGTGAGGAAAGTTACACGCGGGCTCCCATAGGTTTTCAACGGGTGCGTAAAAGTTCAAAAGTTACTGCTAGAAGGGTCTTCTGGATGGACTACGAACTTAAGACTTAAAACACAGACACTAGAGATGTTTCTCTACACTTGGGCACCGGAGTGCCAGCTTTACCTCACCCACAGGAAGCGGGTGCATAGGTCTCGAAGTGCGTCGGGTTTCGTCTATCTGTTCAATGGAGCCTGATGACAAAGATGCTGCAGGCGGCCGGTCCAGAAGAGATGCGGTGGATCCAAGGGTGGATCGGAGTTGTAGAAGACCTGAAAGCAGAGGGGACAGTGTTCACAGTCACTTGCCAGTGACCGGCGTGGCACCAGGTAGGTACCAGGCGATGTCGGGTGCAAACAGGTGATGAGGTGTAGCTTGTCTCCGCAGCCACGTGGTCCCTGAAGGTCGACGACATCCAGGAGTCAGTTCACAAGCTGTCCCACGCAGGCTCTCGCTGTTGGCGCTGTCGGCGACTCAAAGGAAGCAAACAAGCCTTGGCAAAAGCAGGAGTCGCAGGAATTGAAGAAATCTTGTGGTTCTCACCAGCAAGGTTAGAGGGGCTGCTCCTTTGGAGGGCAGCAGGGGCCAGTCTGGAGCAACCAGACCAGCATCGTAGTTTTCAAAGTAGGTCGACAAGATGGCCACTAGCCAACGGGCCAGGGTCCGGTTAGGCGCGTCGAGATGCAAAGTGCAGAGGGGCCCCATGCAGATCGTGGAGATGCTGGAGGGCTCACCTTTGGTGCAGATGCTACTCGGATGTTGGGCTTCTCAGGTCCCAAAGCACAACTTGGAGGGAGCCTCTGTTGTCGCGCTTGCAGCTTGTCGTGGGTCTTTCAAGATGGCTGGTTCCACGTGTCTCGGTGCCTCCACGGGTTCCTTCTTCGCAGGGACTGTGGATCGGGCGGTGAGAGGTCTGGAGGTCCAGGTCTTGTCGGGCTCTGGGCTCAGGCTCCGGCAGGAGGCGGCGGCAAAGCAGACGTCGAGTAGCTGGTTGGTGCTTGCGTTAGCAAGATGGTCACTCCCTGACCATAGGGGAGATTTCCTTCTGTCCTCTGTGCAGCAGAGCGTCGAAGTTCCCGTCTTCTTCTTTGTAGTAAGTTGATTCCAGGATGTCTGAAGTCTTAGTACACAGCTCCTACCTTTAAGCGGATTCTAGGGGCCGGACTACCTGCTAGGTCCCACCCTAAGGGTGGGACCAGGAAGGGGGGTGGTTACACCCCCAATCCTTTGTCCAGCTCGCCCCAGGTCCGGGGCTGGTGTGCCCCAGGACCGGTTTGAACTGGCATATGCACCGAGGCTCCTTGTGAGCCTCAGGCATGTCTGATTCCATTCAAGCCCTACCTGACCAATACACAAAATCCTGTCTGGGGTGGTGCATGCACCTCTCCTGGCAGGAAACCCTTTGTCCACGTCTCCCAAGCTGGAAGGACTCCCAGCAGCAGGAGGGCAGACTTGTGTCGGTGGTGGCAGCGTCCATTTTGTGGAGCTGAGGCTATGTCTGATTTTACCCGGGTTTCAGGTGCTGTACATGTCGTGTCCCTCTAGAAGGGTGGAATGCTAACCCCGTCGCCAGAATTGGCGAGGGGTTAGTATTCCAATTCGTATGACACCTTACTCGACATGTTTTGATAAAGCCAAACCAAAGATAGCATTTAACCGCGAGGTTCATAATGCACTTAAGAGTATGACGATATCTGGAAACGGTAGAAGGAAGTTGTTCCGACCACTGCAGACAGGCTCAGCTCATGCCAGAGCACCATCTCACATGGAACCAAGCACTCTGCCTTCAGGATTGTTAAGGCCTGCCATAGGAGTGACTTATAGGTTAACATGTGTCCCATTTAAGGTTAGGTATAGGTATACTACACCTAAGTAAGAGGTGGTTACACCAACTTACCCCAGCTGAGTGATCAGCAAGTTGTGTCAAATTGTTAGGCCAGGCCAGGGGTGGCACAATACATGCTTCAGCCCCTGGTAGGCCTTAGATACACCAATGCCCTGGGTACCTAGTGTACACTGGTACAGGGGCTCACAGGGTGATCCAATTCCAATTGGTTATGCACCTAGGGTGCATAGTGTCAATTTAGTAGAGAGAACAGCAGGCTGGGGGTCTGATTAGCAGGCCCACAGCCTCAATATGTCAAAATCCAGTGAAGCAAAAAAGCAAAAATTTGGGGTGACCATAGGATAGCAGACCCTACTCTCCTACACAACACAACCCCCCCAAATGCAGGGACATTAAACTAGCCTTGACCAGTCTCGTCTTCATGTCCTAAGTGGAAGTACCTGGAGAGACCATCTGCATTCCCATGGTCTGTACCTGGCCGGTGCTCCACTGTAAAGTCCATCCCCTGTAGGGAAATGGACCACCTAAGCAGTTTGGGGTTTTCACCCTTCATCTGATTTAGCCACAAGAGGGGCTTATGGTCGGTCTGAATCTTGAAGTGAGTGCCAAACAAGTATGGCCTCAGCTTCTTCAGGGCCCACACCACAGCAAAGGCCTCCCTCTCAATAGCTGACCAATTCTTCTCTCTGGGGGTCAACCTTCTGCTAATAAAAGCAATGGGTTGGTCTTGACCATCTACATTAAGTTGTGACAACACAGCCCCCACACCCAACTCAGAAGCATCTGTTTGGACAATAAACTCTTTGGAGTAGTCAGGACTTTTCAGGATAGGTGCAGAGCACATGGCCTTCTTCAGGTCATCAAATGCCTTTTGACACCTTACTGTCCACTGAACCTTTTTGGGCATCTTCTTGGATGTCAGATCATTAAGAGGAGTCACAATGGACCCATAGTTTTTAACAAACTTCCTGTAGTACCCAGTCAAGCCCAAGAAAGCTCGAACTTGAGTCTGGGTGGTTGGAGGGGACCAGTCCTTGATGGATTGTATCTTACTCTCCAGTGGTTGAACTTGGCCTCCACCTACAAGGTGGCCCAAGTACACAACCTTACTCTGCCCTATCTGGCACTTAGTAGCCTTGATAGTGAGGCCTGCCTTTTGCAGAGCCTCAAGTACCTTCTTCAGGTGGATCAGGTGATCCTCCCAGGTGGAGCTAAAGACAGCAATGTCATCAAGATATGCTGCACAAAAGTCATCCAACCCAGTAAGGACTTGATTCACCAACCTTTGGAAGGTGGCAGGTGCATTCTTCAGACCAAAGGGCATCACCAAAAATTGATAATGCCCACCTGGGGTTGAAAATGCTGTTTTGGCCTTGGACTCCTCAGCTAACCTGATTTGCCAATAACCAGCTGTCAAATCAAATGTGCTCAAAAACTTAGCAGAAGCCAGTTTATCTATGAGCTCACCTGCCCTTGGAATAGGATGTGCATCTGTTCTAGTGACAGCATTGAGTCCTCTGTAATCCACACAGAACCTCATCTCTCTCTTGCCATCTTTGGTGTGAGGTTTGGGGACCAGAACCACTGGGCTAGCCCAGGGGCTCTCTGAGGGTTCAATGACACCCAGTTCCAGCATTTTGTGTACCTCAGCCTTTATACAGTCCCTGACGTGGTCAGGTTGCCTGTAAAGTTTGTTCTTTACAGGAAGACTGTCACCAGTGTCCACCGCATGGGTACACCAGTCAGTTTGACTAGGTATCAGTGAGAACATATGCTGAAATGATTGTAGAACTTGCCTACATTCAATCTGTTGATGATCAGTGAGGTTGCCTCCAAGGGTCACTCCTTCAACTGAACCATCTTCAGGGTTCTGAGACAAGAGGTCTGGGAGAGGGTCACTCTCTTCCTCCTGTCCCTCATCTGTAGCCATGAGCAAGCCCATGTCTGCCCTGTCAACATATGCTTTTAACCTGTTAACATGGAGTCCCCTGTGGGGACTCCTGGGAGTGCCTAGGTCCACCAAGTAGGTAACCTCTCCCTTCTTTTCCAGGATTGTATGGGGTCCAGACCATTTGTCTTGGAGTGCTGCTGGGGCCACTGGCTCCAACACCCATACCTTCTGTCCTGGCTGAAACTCAACCAAGACAGCCTTTTGGTCATGCCAAGCTTTCTGTAAGGCCTGGCTTGCCTCAAGGTTTTTTGATGCCTTCTCCATGTACTCAGCCATCCTGGAGCGGAGACCAAGTACATAGTCCACTATGTCTTGTTTAGGCTTTTTGAGAGGTAACCCCCATCCTTCCCTCACCAGACATAGGGGGCCTCTTACAGGGTGCCCAAGCAACAATTCAAAGGGGCTGTAACCAACTCTTTTTTGTGGGACCTCTCTGTAAGCAAACAGAAGGCAGGGTAGAAGGATGTCCCATCTTCGCCTGAGCTTTTCAGGTAATCCTTTGATCATACCCTTTAGGGTCTTGTTGAATCTCTCAACAAGCCCATTGCATTGTGGGTGATAAGGGGTGGTGAACTTGTAGTTGACACCACATTCCTTCCACATAGCTGTCAAGTATCCTGACATGAAGTTGGTACCTCTGTCAGAAACCACCTCCTTAGGAAACCCCACTCTGGAGAATACTCCCAGTAGGGCCCTGGCCACAACAGGAGCTGTAGTGGTCCTAAGGGGAATTGCCTCTGGATACCTGGTGGCATGATCCACTACCACCAGCATAAATCTGTGCCCAGATGCAGTGGGGGGATCCATGGGACCCACTATATCTATCCCCACTCTTTCGAAGGGAACCCCCACCACAGGTAGTGGTATTAGGGGGGCCTTTGTTGTGCCACCTGATTTGCCACTGGCTTGGCAGGTCACACAGGAGCGACAAAACTCCTTGGTATCTTCATTCATGTGAGGCCAGTGAAAGTGAGGGACAAGCCTGTCCCAAGTCTTGTTCTGGCCTAAGTGTCCTGCTAGAGGAATATCATGGGCCAAGGTAAGAAGGAAGCCCCTAAATTGCAGATGTATAACCAACCTCCTGGTTGCACCAGGTTTTGGGTCTCTAGCCTCTGAATAAAGGAGCCCATCATCCCAATACACTTTATGGGTACCTTGAGCATTCCCAGCAGCCTCAGCAGCAGCCAGCTGTCTGAGGGGTTCAAGAGATGGACAGGATAACTGATAACAGGATAACTGATAAAATCATGGGGATTACCACAGTCTCTTCTACAGGCAATAATTCAGCTCCACACTGAAACATGGATTAAAATCAAGCGGGGCGAAGGCCGCCATGTTTCCAGGAAGATCCAAACAGCAACTGGCGTCAAACAGGGCTGTGTGTTGGCTCCACTCCTGTTTAACCTATTCATATCGGACCTTTCCCCAGCGCTTGACAGAGTAAATTGTCATCCCCCTAAACTTGATGGGACCCTCATTACCAATTTACTTTATGCCGACGACCTGGTGCTATTAAGCCACACAAAAGTGGGTCTACAGAGGTTATTGGACGAATTGTTATCATACTCGACAAAAAATCATCTAGAACTTAATCTGTCAAAAACCAAAACTATCTCCTTTGGGAAACAAAAAAGGACAATAGAAAGGTGGTACTTCAAAAAAACAAAGCTGGACTCAACTACCAGTTATAAATATTTGGGCATCTTGCTGGAGGCAAGTGGATCCTTTGGTAAGCACAAGGAAACATTACAAATAAAAGCACTCTCATTAGAGGTGGCCGCTGCAAAACTGTCAAACCAGCTACTAGGCCCCAGTCTTACACCTATGCTGAAAGTAATGAAAGCCAAAGTAATCAACTCACTGACATATGGTCATGAGATCACCAAGGGCTCAACCAGCAAATTAACAAATAAATTAATTACAAAAATCTTCAAAAGAGCATTCCGGCTGCCAAAATCCCCATCGCCAGCCCAGGTGAGACTAGAACTGGGTCTCCAAGATCACCTCGGTGTGGAGGCAGGTGCCTTCGTTAAACTGTGCCATAGACTGCGACAGGCCCGGGAGGGTTCTTTGGAGGCCCGACTCTGGCAGGAAATACAGAAAAAGCCTACTAGTCAAAAGCACCGACAATACTAGGATCACAGCTTACAGTTGTTAGGCGTAAAAGACCTATGGGACTTAAATCCCTCCTCATCAGTGTTAAAATCTGTCATAAAGAAATCTGTTAGGCTGTGGTCCTTCCATTCAGACAGGGCATCACTATCGAAGAGGGGACATGCCTGGGCGGTAATTGCAAACTACGAAGTGGGTGTCCAGTCGTCATATCTGTCCAGTACATACGCACTTCATTGGAAACGCAAGTTTTTAGCTCTGAGGATGGGAGAATGGCCCTTTTTGAAGAATCTTCCGGCATGGCGCCGGTCGGGCTGTAGCATTGCATGCAGGTTGTGTGGTTATCAATCTGAATCAATGGAACATATTGTCTGTGCATGCCCAGTACTACTTCAAGCCAGACGGCAGTTATTGAGAGGCCAATGTATCAAATTGGGTGTACGTTCCTGCCGTCAAGCAATATTGGCTGCCCTCAACCCTGTTAACACCAAGCTAAATATTGGGCTTGCGAAATTTGTTCATAAAGCGTCAAGACTTCTTGAAGCCAAAACTTCCACCACAGTTAGAGTTGAGACTCTGAACTAAATGAAGTTTTATCTAAAATTACATGAAATCTAGGGTGACGTACTGTATTAGAATATTACCAGATATTCACTATCACTGAAGTCTATTTTATTGATTAATTGTTTTAAATTTTTATCATGGTTAAACCAGATTATTCAATTAGTATGTTGAGTTGTAAATGGTTTTTAAAATCAAACAATAAAGAGCTATTATTATTATCAGACAGGATAACTGAGCCTGCCCCAAGTCAGCCCTGGAAGGTCACCCTGTCCCCAGAAACTCAACCTGATCAGGTTCAAGCTCTTCAGGAACAGTTCCTTCAGGGTTCTCAAGATCATCTTCCTGGGAAGGCTGATCATCACTTGGAGGCAGGGGGGGAGGCACAGCCTTAACCCTCCTGTTCTTCTTCTTGGTAGGTGCTTGGTCCATTGTTCCAGGATCCAAGACCTGTGGTTCAGTACGGCACTTTTTGGCCTGTGACCTGGTCACAGCAAGGACATGTGGTGATATACCTAACATCTCTGCATGTGTCCTGTACTCCACTTCTGACCATAGAGAACTCTCTAGGTCATTGCACAACAAACATTCTACTGGGAGGTCTGCACTAACCACAACCCTTTTGAGGCCAGTTACCCCTCCCCATGAGAAGTTAACAACAGCCACACTATGTGAAGTAGTGGCATTGCTGGCATTGGTCACCAGGTAATTCTCACCTGGTATGTACTGTCCAGGATCCACAAAGCCTGGTGTCATCATAGTGACACTGGCACATGTGTCCCTGTAGGCTTGAGCCACTTTTGCATTTATTAAAGGAGTCTGTCTGTACTTGCCCAGGTTACTGGGGCTCACAGTCAGGGACAAATCCATGTCCCCATCACAGATCAAGACTGCCTGTGTCAGGGTTCTGTCTAAGTCAGAATCTCCTTCAGTTCCCATAGTGATTCCCACTACACCCTTTGTCTGGGGACCAACACTGATAACAGTAGTACTGGGAGCAGGTGCCTTAGGGGCAACAGTGTTGGGGGCTCCACCCTTCTTACAATCACTAGTCCAGTGAGTTGTATTCTTGCAAGATTTGCACCAGGGTTTCTTTGGACCTTCTTTCTTCTTCCCTTTAGGTTGTTGGGACCCACCCTCGTTAGTACTAGTTTGGGGCCCTGTTGAAGACTTCTGGTCTTTGGATTTCTGATCACCCTTTTGGTCTGTTTTCTTCTGATCACCCCCTTGGCCCTGGTTCTGGTTCTTTTGCTTAACCCTGGTTCTGACCCATTTGTCTGCCTTCTTTCCCAATTCTTGGGGAGAGGTCAGATCTGAGTCAACTAAGTGTTGATGCAGTTGCTGGTTCTGACAGTTATTTAAAATCTGTTCTCTCATCATCAAATTGTACAATCCTGTATAATCAGACACCTTACTTCCCAGCAACCAACCCTCCAAAGCCTTAGTGGCACATTCAATGTATTCAGACCAGTCCTGAGTCTGTGTCTTCTGGGTATCTCTGAACATTAACCTGTACTGTTCAGTGGTTAAGCCTAACCCATCAACCAGGACACTCTTCAGGGCTCTGTAGTTTCTGACATCCTCCTCTCTAACAGTGAGGAGTCTATCTCTGCCTCTACCTTCAAAGGAGAGCCATACGATTGCTGCCCACTGGTCTTCAGGAACCTGCTGCACTTTGCAGGCTCTCTCAAGAGCAGTCATCCACTTGTGAATATCATCCCCACTTTTGTAGGGGGGCACAACCTTGGACAGGTTCCTATTATCAAAGACCCTATCTTTGTCCCTAGGGACATTGCTGCCACCAGTGGGTATAGACCCACCCTCTCTAGGTTGCCTAGCCTTGTTCAGTTTCTCTTCCATCAGGGCTACTTCTAGCTCCTGTCTCCTGGTCCTCAGCTGGGCTTCCTGCATTCTGGCCTCATGCTCCCTTCTCTGGGGGCTGGTCATCCTTCTTCTGGAGTGACCTTGAGAGCCTCTAGAGGCATGAGAAGCATTAGAGTCACCTGAGTGATTCCTCTGTCTCCCAAACCCCTGGTTAAGTCCACTGGGGAATCCAATGGGGGGACCCCATTGTCTTTCCCAAATAGCCTTAAGTTAGCTGGGCCAAGTATAACACTTGGCACTGGGATAGTTCTCCCTTCATCCCCACTACCATCAGTATCAGTACCCTTATCACTTTCATCCTCTGTAGTGTGATTCTCATCTAAGGGGTGACTATTGGAAAGGGGTACTTCAGTAGCATCTTCAGAAGGGGGGCCTCCTGTTCCAGTCCCTGAGTGGCCTAACTGGGAGGCTTTCTTGAGAGCTCTCTGATCTTCATCAGCTTGTAAGAGTTCTCTGAGTTCAGCAGAGGTAGGGTTCCTGGGCTGTTTAAGGCCCCTGATATTTGCCAACTGCCTGAGCTCATTCTGGTTTAGGGTAGCAAAGATGGTTGGTGCCCTCTGGGGGTCACTCTCGACAGAGATGGGTACATTGGACCCCTCTGCCCCAGCCATTGCTCTTAAGTGTGGGTGGATGTGTTGCAACTACCTACACTTGGGTTTTCCTACTAAACCTATCTAGTAGTTGTAGTCAGGGTGTGCTACTCCCTTTGCTCTACAACATCTAAGTTCAGTAGAACTTAAGTATATAACTAATCTTGTTTTATATGTACCTACAGGTACCTATGTGATCTTTCAATTGGTAACAAAGAGATTACAACGGTAAAACACAGCAAGCTCAAATCCCAACCGCTGCTCTCCAATGTGAGAAGTTGGCCTGGTATATGCTGTTCACTAGTTAAAGTGACCACCTTGTACCATGCCAAGCAACCCTTATGGTGTGGTTGTAAGTCAACCTTTTCGGACCAGCTGCCTTAGTGGTAGCGTAGGCTAAGCAGTCTTTCAGGCTAAACTCGTTTTGGCATGTAAAGCAAGCCGTTTTACCATATGTAACCCCCCTTTATACCAATGAAAGGACACCACACAGATATATATTCAAAATATATATGTATTTATTACTCAAAGTATCCCCTAGACTCTTTATGAGCACAGGAGCACAAATCGTTAAACAAGAAAGTATTACAATATACAGAAGTTGCACTTTATATGGATAGGCCCTGGTGGCCGATCAAACCATATACTAAAATAGTGGTATAAGTACCACGAATAAGAAAGGGAAAAGGCCTAGGGCCTCTAGAATCGCTGGGCCTACAAGGAGCTAACTTCAGTTAGTGACCAGGAGGTCCACGGGTCGCGTGTGCAGTGAGGAAAGTTACACGCGGGCTCCCATAGGTTTTCAATGGGTGCGTAAAAGTTCAAAAGTTACTGCTAGAAGGGTCTTCTGGATGGACTACGAACTTAAGACTTAAAACACAGACACTAGAGATGTTTCTCTACACTTGGGCACCAGAGTGCCAGCTTTACCTCACCCACAGGAAGCGGGTGCATAGGTCTCGAAGTGCGTCGGGTTTCGTCTATCTGTTCAATGGAGCCTGATGACAAAGATGCTGCAGGCGGCCGGTCCAGAAGAGATGCGGTGGATCCAAGGGTGGATCGGAGTTGTAGAAGACCTGAAAGCAGAGGGGACAGTGTTCACAGTCACTAGCCAGTGACCGGCGTGGCACCAGGTAGGTACCAGGCGATGTCAGGTGCAACAGGTGATGAGGTGTAGCTTGTCTCCACAGCCAAGTGGTCCCTGAAGGTCAACGACGTCCAGGAGTCGGTTCACAAGCTGTCCCACGCAGGCTCTCGCTGTCGGCCGTGTTGGCGACTCGAAGGAAGCAAACAAGCCTTGGCAAAAGCAGGAGTCGCAGGAATTGAAGAAAGCTTGTGGTTCTGACCAGCAAGGTCAGAGGGGCTGCTCCTTTGGAGGGCAGCAGGGACCAGTCTGGAGCAACCAGACCAGTGTCATAATTTTCAAAGTAGGTCGCCAAGATGGCCACTAGCCAACGGGCCAGGGTCCGGTTCGGTGCGTCGAGATGCAAAGTGCAGAGGGGCCCCACGCAGATCGTGGAGATGCTGGAGGGCTCACCTTTGGTGCAAATGCGACTCGGATGTTGGGCTGCTCAGGTCCCAAAGCACAACTTGGAGGGAGCCTCTGTTGTCGCGCTTGCAGCTTGTCGTGGGTCTTTCAAGATGGCTGGCTCCACGTGTCTCGGTGCCTCCACGGGTTCCTTCTTCGCAGGGACTGTGGATCGGGCGGTGAGAGGTCTGGAGGTCCAGGTCTTGTTGGGCTCTGGGCTCAGGCTCCGGCAGGAGGCGGCGGCAAATCAGACGTCGAGTAGCTGGTTGGTGCTTGCGTTAGCAAGATGGTCACTCCCTGACCATAGGGGAGATTTCCTTCTGTCCTCTGTGCAGCAGAGCGTCGAAGTTCCCGTCTTCTTCTTTGTAGTAAGTTGATTCCAGGATATCTGAAGTCTTAGGACACAGCTCCTACCTTTAAGCGGATTCTAGGGGCCGGACTACCTGCTAGGTCCCACCCTAAGGGTGGGACCAGGAAGGGGGGTGGTTACACCCCCAATCCTTTGTCCAGCTCGCCCCAGGTCCGGTGCTGGTGTGCCCCAGGACCGGTTTGAACTGGCATATGCACCGAGGCTCCTTGTGAGCCTCAGGCATGTCTGATTCCATTCAAGCCCTACCTGACCAATACATAAAATCCTGTCTGGGGTGGTGCACGCACCTCCCCTGGCAGGAAACCCTTTGTCCACGTCTCCCAAGCTGGAAGGACTCCCAGCAGCAGGAGGGCAGACTTGTGTCGGTGGTGGCAGCGTCCATTTTGTGGAGCTGAGGCTATGTCTGATTTTACCCGGGTTTCAGGTGCTGTACATGTCGTGTCCCTCTAGAAGGGTGGAATGCTAACCCCGTCGCCAGAATTGGCGAGGGGTTAGTATTCCTATTCATATGACACCTTACTCGACATGTTTTGATAAAGCCAAACCAAAGATAGCATTTAACTGCGAGGTTCATAATGCACTTAAGAGTATATGGTATGACGATATCTGGAAACGGTAGAAGGAAGTTGTTCCGACCACTGCAGACAGGCTCAGCTCATGCCAGAGCACCATCTCACATGGAACAAAGCACTCTGCCTTCAGGATTGTTAAGGCCTGCCATAGGAGTGACTTATAGGTTAACATGTGTCCCATTTAAGGTTAGGTATAGGTATACTACACCTAAGTAAGAGGTGGTTACACCAACTTACCCCAGCTGAGTGATCAGCCAGTTGTGTCAAATTGTTAGGCCAGCCAGGGGTGGCACAATACATGCTTCAGCCCCTGGTAGGCCTTAGATACACCAATGCCCTGGGTACCTAGTGTACACTGGTACAGGGGCTCACAGGGTGATCCAATTCCAATTGGTTATGCACCTAGGGTGCATAGTGTCAATTTAGTAGAGAGAACAGCAGGCTGGGGGTCTGATTAGCAGGCCCACAGCCTCAATATGTCAAAAACCAGTGAAGCAAAAAAGCAAAAATTTGGGGTGACCATAGGATAGCAGACCCTACTCTCCTACACCAGGTGTTGCTGATATGACCCATAGTAACTAAAATGTACCTTAATGCTTTGCATAGCATTGCCTTGCATTACTTTGCATCAGGGTGCAGCATGGACATTCCCATACATCAACCCATGGATTTTGATGCAATTCCACATTTACTAATGTGAGTAAACATGAGATTGCGCCAAAATGCTGCGCCTCCACAAACTGGGTAAATATTTTTATTTCTCCTCATTACTTCCTCTCTCTATGTGTGTTGAAAACGCCTTTAAGGATTGTTATTATAGAGGAAGGTAGCTCTTCCTGCACAAAAACAATCCTGTCTGTAATGCAGGCACCCTTGCACCATGGTGCAAGGGTGCGTGTGGTGGGGCTAAGCAGCACACAGTATGCCAGCACATGTAGGGGCATATTAACAAGCCAGGCGATAAAATTATTGCGTCTTTAGCGGCAGAAAACTGCCGCTAAAGCGGCGATAATGGGCTTGATAATATGCTCTATGGAATTCCAATTGAAGCCCATGTTAGATGTCCTTCACATTTAACATGGGCTTCAATTGGAATTCCATAGAGCATATTATCAAGCCCATTATCGCCGTTTTAGCGGCAGTTTTCTGCCGCTAAAGCGGCGATAATTTTATCGCCTGGCTTGTTAATATGCCCCGTAGAGAGCAGAAATTCTCCATATCTTTGTCAATATGGAGCATTTCTGCCCTCTGCCTTTCACGCACCATAGCAACTTGCCTTGCTGCATTGCGTGAAAGAATAGTAAATTTGCCCCATTGTTTGTAAAGTAAATATAACAAGGCACCAGCAGATAGGCACACTTATCATCCCAATGATGTGAATGCTCTCAACATTGTCCTCTTTAAATCATGTTACAGCAGATAAACCACTGTCATATTTTCATTTCTTCTTTGATGAGAACATCTGTTCTCTTCGATATAGACATGTATATATGTCAGTAGATCGTTTAAGGTGCTATTTCCCTTTTTTGTGGTGAATTTGATTTCCATCCCATGCCCTGTAGGCCAACAGATAGTCAGGAACGAGGCTTTGCAGGAGGGGACTTTGCCTTCTTGTCCCAACTGTTCCCATACTGAAAACGGCCCCTGCCACGAGAAACCTGCCTGCGAGAGGGAGGATGGAGGAAGGACTTGGGCTTCGAAGAAACTGGCACAGAAGAAGGCTGCTTGAACGAAGAAGAATGCTTCTTCTCCTCAAACAGACGATGCAATTTGCCCTCCAATTCCTCACCAAACAACATGGTACCCTGAAAGGGCACCGCAGCGCAGAAGACTTCTGGGCCAAATCAGTCCTCCAGTCCTTCAGAAACAAATTACGATGGGCAGCCACACAAGCACCCCTGGAAAGGGCTGAGGCATGCACCACGTCGAAGGAAACATCAGACAGGAACTCCACCTGCTGCTCAATATGACCCAGAAGCCCCGAACAGTCAGCGGAATCAGTCCGTAGACGCATATAGGGACTTGATATCCAAAAGAAGCGACGGAGCCACATAAGTTCCATAAATCGCAGCTCTGAGCGCCAGATGGGAACCAGAATAAACCTTCCGCATAAAAGCGTCCACCTTCTTGTCCACAGGATCCCGCACCACCGCATCCTCAATCAAAGAAGTACGACCCACGAGACTGGCCACAAAAGTATCTATGGGAATGGAGTTCGGCAAGTCCTTGGCCATATCCTGAAGAGGATAGAGTTTCGCCATGAAACGAGGAAGCAGAATGCGATCAGGGTCCTTCCATTCCCTGGCAAGCACCTCCATGATATACGGATGAACCGGAACATCCACTGCAGCAGTGCACTGGAACTGGTGAAGCAAGGAACCCCCAGAAGTGCTAGGGGCATCATCGGAAGGAAACCCCATATTCAACTTCACATGCTTCAACAAGTTTGGCAACATCTCCTTGTCAACATATTTGCCCTTCAGTTCATCTCTCCCCAACCACTCATCATCAGAAGCAGAAGAAGGCGACGGCGGGGCCCGGACAGAGACACTTGGATCAAGGAGCACCACCCATCTCCAGCAAGGTCTCCTTAATGAGACGCTTAATCTGGGCATCGCCACCCCTCTTAGGTCGCCTGGAGCACGCAGGAGAAGACGAAAAAGAAGAAGAAGCAGAGGAAGAGGAGGAGGACACATCAACATGCCTGCTCTTCTTGGCATGTTTACCCATGACGAACAGGAGCTGGATCGCAGGGAACAGGAAGCACAACAAGCCAGGAAGACGACCGGCTGAAGAGGGTCACAGACAAATAAGCCCACCACAAGGACACTGCGCTATCGTTATCCAACCAATGAAAATCAGGGTCGTCCTCCTCCCCGGACCCAGAGTGATCAGACACAGAGTAAAACTTGTCTGTGGACTCACTGACCTCGGACCCCCTAGCGTTATAAGGCCGATCAGCGGGTAACTCCAAAATAGCAGGCATAGATATATTAGAAGGTTGGACTACATTACCCAAAAAGCAGTGTGCCGGGGTGGATACAACGTTAGAAGGACCGGGGGTCCGGAATGCTTCCTCTTGAGTTAGATTTAGTTTTATAGATCGAGGTGAATCCTGAGAAGCATTTATATGAGTGGGACTTATCAAAATTGACATAGTATGAGGAAGCACAGAGTCACTAGATATTTGCAAATTTCCCCCCTCCTTACCGACCAAGCCGTTTGGAATCAGGGCGACATCCCTCGAAGTAGCAGAAAGCAGACTAGCAGCTTCATTCAGGGTTGGAGCCCTCTCTCTGGCGCCAAGCTTGTTAAAGATATCAGGCAGCGTCTGCGTCTGCCCCTTAACAGGGACACGAGGGCATTAGCGGCGGAGTTCAAAGGAGAAAGCTTATCCATGTTTGGTGCTCGAGTTTTCGAATATGCAGTCCCAGAGCCTTTCAAGTCAGTATCCTGTGCATTACGGACAGAGCTGCGGGACTTCGAAGTGGCAGCCGCCGCTTTAGATAGAGCTTTCGGTGGCATCCTCGAGGTCAAGGAGAAAGGCGAAGGAAAAACGCCGGGCTTAGAGGGGGGGAACTGCTCCTAAGACGCTGATCACGGTGTACAAAGACTTTGACACTGAGCGGTCCGCCAGAGCCAGTGCAGCTTCAGGGTAGAAACAACTTTGATAGTAACCAGGTGAGATGCGAGGGCCATAAAGACGTATCGCTTTTCTTTGGATTTATCTTCAATTTGCCATGTATTAACGCTGCAAAGCCTTGGTTCAGGGTCCGTTGCGGTCCAGCAGAGCGAACGCTGCCTCACTCAGCCGAGGTCACGGCCGCCATCTAACGATAGCGATGCGGCTGATTGGCGACCCAGCAAGGCTCCAAGGGATAAGATGGTAGACACGGTACGCAAGATCCCTGGATTCAAGACATCTCTTCAGCATACTGTGCAAAATCTACAGGGTGACTGTCGAGAGGATCAGTCTCAACCTGACCTGCAGGAAGCCCCAGGTAACACTGTAGGGGACTCTTTTGATATCCCCGAAGAGGTCTCTCTGGTAACAATCTATCGTACCATAATGATGCACAGAGAAGCCACAAGGCAAGAAAATATCCGTACTCAAGGGGTCGGCCGCAAAATGCAAAATTCTTTGCGCCGTGTCATCAAGTCTTCTGTTGAGACCGTCGCAAGGGTCGCAGAAGCCGAAGAACGAATATCAGCCCTCGAAGATGCCGCCACAGCACAGAAAGATCTAGTCATGGAGGTCAAAGAACAACGTAAGGATATCTTATGGAAACTCTCCGACCTTGAGAATCGGGCCAGAAGGAATAATCTGCGCGTCCTAGGGATAGAGGAGAATAAGGAGGGCAATGACGCTCGAAAATTTATGGTCGAACTTTTTACAGACGCCTTCCCAGAGCTCACTCAATGGGACTGGAATCTTCAGATACAGAGAGCACATCGATTCCCATTTACCAGGAAAAAACAGTCCCCTTCCAGTGCTAATAACCCCTACCCCCGAGCTATCTTGGTGTGCTTCAATAACTTTCTCGCCCGAGAATCCATATTTGACCTAGCCAGACCTAATAAAAAGCGGTCTGCCAAGGGCTGCCAATTCTTTGTCCGTCCGGATTTCTGTGCAGAGACAGTTGACCGTCGCTGGCATTTACGCCAGCTAATCTCTAGGTTTCAGGTGAAGGGGGCCCAGGTGTTTTTGCTCTTTCCAGCAAAATTGAAAGTGATATTCAAGGGTCAGACAAGGTTTTTTTTGTCGGAGATATCTGCTAAGGAATTTCTGGATTCAATCTAGTCGAATCCTCCAAGGCCCTGTTCTCTTTCTTTTCCTTTCTTTTTTCCATTACTTACTTGCAACTGTGGGGCAGGTTATATTCTATCCTTCTCTCTGGGTTCTAGGGGATGACCCATTTTGTAGATATGAATCTCTGAATTTTTTCTTTCGCTAATTGTCATTTAGGATCATCCCCCCCCCCTTTTTTTTTTTTTAAGGAGAAATTGTCGGTCCAGCGGAGTGTGGGGTGACGCTTACTCAACCATCTCAAGGACCCTGGTCCTGTGCTCCGAATGGGGGGAGAGGGGTAAGGGGGAGCAACGGGTGGGTGGGTGGGTCCAGCAGGGGGTGGGGAGGGCGGTAGGGTGGGGTCACTGGGTGGTGGTGTGGTGGTGGGTGGAAGAGGTGATTAGAATCATTGACATAGGGGGGGCGTGGCTTGGGCGCCGTTCAAGATGGCCGCCTGACTCCGGAGCTCCGCCGCATCGGGACGACCTCCTCCGCCTCGCGTTTATTTACGCGATGGTTTCACAAGCTGCCTGCTGGTTCCTGTAATTGGAACATGTCCTGCTCAGGATGAGCTAAAAATAATTCCGCTGGGATTCCTCTACTCTTCGTTTCAAGCCGTTTTCTGAACACCTCATAACGGCCGCCATTTTGTTTTTCGGCGCGATGATTCCCATGCAACCACATTTCTCCTCATGGATACTGGATTCTTGGACCATGCCAAGGTAGATACTTTATAATGCCTTATTGTTCTTTTTGCTTCTATCCCTCCATGGCTTATCTTTAAGGACACGCAATTTTTATTATCTCCTTGGTCCGACTGCACTTTGAGGAGCATGGTCAGACGCCGTTCTCAGTGACTTTCTTCTTTATTTTCCACCATCTTCTTCGGATGCCTTGGTTCTTCTGCGTGACAGGTGCAGGTGGCGGTGGGGTCTTTGAATGGTCTGCTGTGTGCTGTTAAGGTGCCTTTCAACCTCTGCTGACGGCGTTGGCCGCTCTCCCGAGCTGTGATACTTGTGGGGTTTTGTTCGGAGTGCACCTATGGGCAAGCTTCGCAATCCAAAGTTTGTTTTTGTGCCTGCAAAGGGTTCTTCGGCGGTGCTTCCTCCCTCCTCCTCATCAGGTGATCCTCCTTCCAATTTTGCAGATACAATGGCGACAACGTCGTCCAGTCGTCCTTCATTGGCACAGTCAGTCTCTGGCAAGGCTTCTTCCTCTGCTTCGTCAACTAAACGTTCAAAACAAGACTCTCCTCCTCCAGATCCGCCGTCATCCCCTATCTCCATGGAATTAATTCTTGAGGAAATACGGGCCTTGCGTCCGTTCATTGAGGAAACCAACAACAAGATGCAACTTTTTGAAGAGAGATGGTCAACTATTGAGAGCAGAGTCTCGGTGGTGGAACTGCAAGCTTCGGAAATGCACTCTCATTCCCAACGTATCACCTCCTTGGAGAAGTCTGTTCTTGCCTTGCAGCAGCACACCGAGGATTTAGAAAATCGGAATAGGAGGAACAATTTACGCATTTACGGGCTGCCAGAATCCTTGGAGAGCGATGACCCTGTCTCGTTCTTCTCTACTTTCCTCCCGAAGCTTTTAGACATGCCTCCTACCACCTCTCTCACCATTCAGAGGGCGCACAGGCTAGGTCCTCGCCTTTCATCCGCGACTAAACCTCGAGGAGTTATCATTCTCTTCCTGAAGTTCACTGACCTGCTCCTTGTCCTTTCCGCAGCTAGAGCCAAGCGCCAAGTTTCTTGGTTGGGCCAGAGAGTTTTCCTTGCTCAGGATGTTTCCAGTGCCACCGCAGCAAGAAGAAAGGAATTTTTGAACCTTCGCGCACCCTTACGTGCTCTTGGTGCTAGATTTGGTCTTTTCCACCCTTGTACCTTCAAAGTCACTCACCAGAATAAGACTTGGACTTTTCAAGATCCTGCGGAGCTGAAAAATTTTATTCACACACAATCCAATGTTGGCATGGATACTTCCGCCTCTACTAGTGGCTGAACGTTCCTCTCCTTTTATTTTACAGAGTTCCCTGATAATGTTTCTGCGTTACCATGCCTTGTTATGATGTTCTTTTTTTCTCATACTGTTTTGCTCTTAAGAGTTTTTTTGTTGGGTTCGCTCATTGTCTTGACTATTCCTGCTGGCTGCTCTTTTTTGCGTAGCCTTTGTGTTCTCCATTTTCATTGTCACCCATACTCTTGAGTTTTCTGCACTTCATTGTATATTGTTTATTCATCTATTTACGTCTCCTTTGTCCGCATTGGTGCTTTTATTCATCTATTTCTGTATTTGTTTCCTTGCCCAGATCGACTAAGGTATTCCCTTCCTCCCTCATGTGAGTTGTGTTTTCCATTTCGTCCTGATGCGGTCGGATTGTCCTCCTGGTGCCGGGAGGTCATGCTTGTTTTGTTGCGTCATCCACTGCCCCGACATCCTCTCAGTGTTCCCCTCAGGTATGTTACTTTCAGTCGTCCTTTATGGATTTGTACTGTCTCTTCTTGTTTTTCCTTCTCTTTGCCTTTCCCCTCTCTTCCCTTTCTTACTCTTACTTTCTTTAGTCTTCATTTTCCTTGCCTTGCTTGAGCTTTCTTTTCTTGTAGCTATTCTTTTCTATGTTTATCTTTTACAATTGTTTTTCTTTTTGCCCATTGCTGTAGATATTGTTCCTGACAATGTTATTTACTGTTTAAGTTCAGAGTAATTTCCTGGAATGTGAAAGGTTTTATTAACCCTATCAAACGTCAGAGAATTCTTTCCCACCTTGCCACTTACAATCCTGACATAGTTCTCTTACAGGAGACGCACCTTTCGGAAACTGAGTCTCTCAAATTAAAGCGTGGGTGGGTGGGTACGGTTCTATTTTCTCCTTCTGCAAACAAGAAGAATGGTGTAGCTATTCTATGTCATAAAAAATTGGTATGTAAAGTTTTAGCACAAGAGTCGGATTCTGATGGTAGATGGATTCTTGCTCAATTGTCAATTAATTCTATCCCTTTAACTGTGTTTAATGTTTATGGCCCTACACAACCTGATTTACTTTTTTGGCCTTCAGTTACTAGCAAATGTTTTCAATATAAAGATGACCTCTTCATTTTAGGTGGCGATTGCAACCAGATTGTGGACCCTTTTATTGATCGTAAGTCAAGTGTTCGTTTCACTCCCCACAAGCCCCACAAACAATTTCTTGACACCATTTCTCAAACATCTCTCATTGACTCTTGGAGACTCTCACACCCTGACACACTTGATTATTCCTTTTTTTCTCCTCCTCACTCCTCTTTCTCTCGTCTGGATTATATCTTTCTTTCCCTTTCCTTGTCGCAAAATTTGCTGTCGTCTTCTATTGAACCTATCCTTATCTCTGACCATGCTCCTATCGTAACTGACCTTGACCTTCTCTCCCCCCCTCCCAGATCCTCTCGTTGGCGCTTTAACAACTCTTTACTTACTGACCCCCTTTTTTCCTCTTCCTTCCGCTCCTTTACTATTGATTTCTTTCTATTAAACGATGCTCCTACTATCTCTCCCCATCTCCTATGGGACTCTTTTAAAGCCACTGCGCGCGGATTTGTCATCGATTTTGTTTCCAAAAAAAAGAAGCGCTTTCTTCAGAAACGGAAAGATACATTAGCTCATATTAAGTCTCTGGAGCGCCAGTTCTATTCTTCCCCTAAGAATTCTGTTCCTCCGGAACTTATTCGTGCCAAACTAGATTTTAACAAGGCAACTACCGATAATGCCTCGTCAATGCTTCTTCGGAGTTCTGCCCGGTTTTATGGTGGTCGCAACAAGTCTGGGAAGCTTCTAGCCAATTATCTCAAATCACGCAAAGAACGCTCATTCATTGATTCCATTTACTCCTCTGACAATACGCTATTACATAAACCTCAGGATATCCTCGAACAATTTCAATTATTTTATCGTACCCTTTATACACCTGAGTCTTCTCCCTCTCCCTCTCTTGTCCAAGCCTACCTAGATAAACTTCCTAAGCCCTTGACGTCTCATCTTCATTTCCCGGATCTGGAAGTTGACCTTTCCTTACATGAACTCTCCACGGCGTTGGCTATTCTTACCAAAGGCAAAACTCCAGGTCCTGATGGTTTTTCAGTTGAATTTTATTTGCATTTTTCTGACCTCCTACTTCCTAAACTTCTGTCTCTTTTTCAGTCATTTCATTCATCGGGGAGGGCGGAGGGCACTTTTCAAGAAGCTACCATCTGCCTCATTCCTAAAGATGGCCGCGACCCCAAATATTGTAAAAACTACCGCCCGATTTCTTTAGTGAATGTTGACTATAAGTTGTTTGCCAAAGTGTTAGCCCTACGTCTTGATCCCTTGATGCCCCATCTTATCGGTAGGGAGCAGTGTGGCTTTGTGAAGGGTCGGTTGACATCCGATAATTCTCGTCTCTTCCTTAATGTACTAAATAAGGTTCCATCTCTTTCTATTCCTCTAGCGGCAATTTCGGTTGACGCAGAGAAAGCCTTTGATAGGGTTGACTGGTCTTTCCTATTTGCCTCATTGCGCTGGCATGGATTTGGTCCTCGCTTCATCTCTCTTATTTCTTTATTATATTCTGCCCCTAAGGCTTCAGTTCTGGTCAATGGTCAAGTTTCCTCGTACTTCCCTCTTCAGCGCGGGGTTCGTCAAGGTTGTCCTCTATCCCCCTTGCTTTTTGTTCTTGCCCTTGAACCCTTTTTATCTTCTATCCGGAGTAATAATTCCATCACTGGTTTTCCTTACGGTGACAAGCAACTGAAACTCTCTGCATACGCAGACGATATTCTTCTTTTCATCTCTGCGCCAGAAACATCTATTCCCCCGTTGCTGTCCGAATTCGAGTCTTTCTCACAGGTTTCTGGTTACAAAATCAATTCCGATAAGACCGAAATTCTTCCCCTTACGAAATTTTGCACTCCTCATGCTTTCGCCCCCACGGGCTTTGCTTGGAATGGTTCTAAAATCAAATACCTAGGAGTATTGTTTTCTAATTCTGTTTCTTCTTCCATTACTCTTAATATGTCAGCGGTTTTGTCCCGCATTGACCGTTTACTTTCTTCTTGGAATCCTCTTTTTCTTTCTTGGTGGGGAAGATTGGACTCCATCAAAATGATGATCGCTCCTATTTTAATTTACGTTCTTTCTATGTTACCTGTCCATATCCCCGCAACTTTCTTTAAACGTATAGACTCCTGTTTATCTCGCTTCCTTTGGAACAAGAAACGATCCAGAATCTCTTTGGCTTCACTCTGTAAATCAAAGGCCAATGGTGGGGTTAATTTTCCAGATTTTCGTATGTATCATAAATCTTTTTCCCTGCGTCAGGCCTCTAGATGGCTTGCTCCTGTCCCTTCTCCCCTTGCCCCTCTTTGGCTTTCCATCGAGCACACATTATTACTTCCCTTCTCTTTTAAGGAGGTTATTCACTTTTCTGCTAAGGTTTCACACTTGGCTCTTCCCTTGTTTAAACATACTTCTTCTCTCCTAAAGCCACTCTTCAATCCTACATCTACTACTCGAGAATCCTTCTTGAATTCTACTGTCTGGCATAACTCCCTTATTCTAATAAAAAACAGACCCATCTTTTGGAAGTCTTGGAGATCGATGGGCATCATTTGGGTGAACCAGTTTTTTGACGGAGCTTCCCCTTGCTCTTTTCCACAGTTTCAACTAACTTTTCGCTGTCCACGCTCCTTCTTCCAGAAGTTTGCTGTCCTAATGACTCTTATTCTGGATGTTTTCTACTCTCTTCCCTCCTCCCCTTCTTCGCTCTCTCAAGCACCTCTTCTTAAAATTCTCTTAACCTTACCCAAGGCTTCTCTCATTTACAAATTCTTCTCATCCCCTAATCCAGAGCGTCTTAAATCTAAGTTAGAACTTGCTTGGGAGGAAGACTTGGGTTGTGCTTGGCCCGTTACCTTATGGGATAAGCTTTGGTCTAGATCTTTGAAAATATCTCGTTCGGCCTCTCTTACTCAATCCTTATTCTTCTTATATCATAGACTATATCTCTCCCCACTCTCTCTAGCTCGGTTTTCTTCCTCTTCTGATTCTAAATGTTGGACTTGTTCTGCCCCCAATGCTAATCTTTGTCATCTCTTGTTTTTATGTCCTTCTGTCTCCCAATTCTGGAATTCTGTCTGGCTCTATGTCTCTCGTATTTTCACTCTCCCTTCTCCATACTCTATTTCTACTCTCTTTTTGGGCAGTTTATCTGACTCTTTGAATCTCCCTCTAGGCTCTCATGGTCTTTTTGACCTCATGCTCGCTCTCGCCTTTCAACACATTTCCTCTAACTGGAAAACCCTGTCTAACCTTTCCATTCGTCACTGGTGGAATTCCTTGTGTCACTTCCACAGACTAGATACGGCCTTTGCTTCCATCTGTAACCCTTCACATAATAGGGACCTTTTTTGGCTACCTCTTTCCACATACTTAGATCGGATGGCCCCAAGGAATGTTTCCATCACCACTTCGGAAAACTTTAAGCCACCTTGAGGGAGTTACCCCTCCTCCTTCTATTTTAAAATATCAGATTGGGTTATGACATTATTGGGTTTGCTGTGTATCATTTTGATTGTTGCAATACCTACAGCTTTCATTCCTTTTTTACAGCAAGGTTTTAGGATCTTTTATTTATAATATGTTTTTCCCTTCCCTTTTCCCTTTTATTTTCCTGATCACCCTTTCCCCTTTTCCTATCCCGTCTTTCCTTAAAAACTTATAAATTGCTTTGTTCTATTTTTCTTAATGACATCAGCTTGTTTATTGTAAATCATTCCATTTGTTTGTTTCTTATATTGGGCTGATGCCTCTGTATTTATTCTTTCTTGAATAAAGCTTTTCAAACACAAAAAAAGAATCATTGACATAGACCTTAGTAGAACTATTTCAAATGTATTCAAGATGTTGTCCACTTGTTTATTTTTCAAGATGAACTGTAGGAACATATTTCATAAAATGCCCAAATTGTCTGTTAGACATATCCTTTTTTATTATAATCAATGGCAGGTCCCAGATTGACGTGCGCAACTTGGAATATTTGTCGACTGAACGACCCTAAGAAGCGAAGGATTTTTCATAAGATGTTACAGCTGATGCAAGTGGACCTAATCTGCTTGCAGGAAACCCCTATTCCCTGGGGTAGCCGTCGCCATCTCAGATTTCTGGGTTATGATCTAGCGGCTGCTACCCGACAAACTTCTACTATCAGGGGTGTTGCTATCATTCTAAAAATCGGGGTCGGGCGGGTTAAAAGGATCAAGCAGGATAATTCAGGCAGATGGCTAATCGCAGAATTACTGGTTAATAATTGTCCACTCTCTGTATGTTCGATATATGCATCTAATTTAGATGACCCGCAGGTCCTGATGGATTTAAATTTAGAATTAGCGATATGGCCACACCCATTGATTTTCTGTGGGGATTTTAACATTAACATTCCTAGTCAGGTAGACATTACAAAGCACAGTGTCTATGCCGGGCGGAAGCCCCAAGTTTATAAGGCGCTCCGTACTTTACTCTCTGAACATGGGTTGGTAGACCTATGGCACTTCAATCACCCAACTTACGATGGGTTTACTTTTTATTCAATACCTCATCAAAAGATGGTCCGCATTGATTTTGTTTTTATGTCTACTGAAGTTTTGGGGTCTACTAAGATTCAAACCAATCCCCGGACCATATCTGATCATAATCCCATTATTTTTAGTTTTCCATGGGATCGCTCCGTTAATCAAATTAGATCATGGACTTTTGATAGGAAGCTATTATTGGATAAATCATATCTGGAACGGATGTCGGTATGGATCCCAGAGTTTTTCGAAATTAATAGCTTCTCTGCACCGGTTGGCATAGTCTGGGATACTTTTAAAGCTGCCCTGCGTGGCGAAACTAAGAGAATTGCATCCTATCGCTGGCAAACAGAACAACAGACTCTCAAAAGTAGAGTAGCAGCACTCCAACAAGCAGAGCTGGATTTAAGCACTAATATTCGTAGGGGTGAGAACGTAACAATCAGTCAGAAAGCGGTTGCCTTAGCCAAGGCTAACCTTTTGGATCCTCTCTATGAGGACATAGCAGCCAAGTATTTCCAATTTCGATCCTCAATGTACGAGGTGGGGAAAACTGCTGGAAAGGTCCTAGCAAAACATCTACAGCAAAGGGCAATGGCCAGTCAAATTCTCAGGGTTAAGGATCAGTCCGGTATAATTCAAGACTCACCTAGGGGTGTTGCAAATACTTTTGTTGATTTTTATTCGATTTTATACACTGAGGAGTCGAATATAACTGAGCAGCAACAAACCAGGCTGGCGCAACTTTTTGAATCTCTTGACACTCAGAAGGTCACTGCTGATCAGAACCTAATTCTTGCAGAACCCATCAGCTGGGAAGAAATTGTGGCTGCTACTAAATCCCTTTCTAACTGTAAAGCAGCGGGGCCTGACCTTATTTATCTCGAATTCTATAAGACTTTATCACACTTATTTAAGCGGCAGCTGCTAGAAGTTTTTCAACTTGCCCGGACGGGGGCTATCCCTGATTCTTGGCGGCAGTCGACAATTGTATTGTTTAAGAAGAAGGGTAAGGATGAACTAAACCCTGCATCATACCGGCCCATGGCACTAATAAACACTGATAGCAAAATTTATTCAAGGATTTTAGCTTTTCGATTAGCGCAAATAATTTTTCCCTTAGTTTCCATTCGTCAGCACGGGTTCATCCCTGGCAGGGACACGACTGATCATATCAGACGGGTTATTGCCCTCCTAGATTGGGCCAAGGTGACAAATTCTCCCCTCGGGGTGATCCTGATGGACGCCGAGAAGGCGTTCGACAGGGTCTCCTGTGGGTATCTATGGGCTGTCTTGCATTGGAAATGTATAGCGCCGGAATTTATTCAGGCTTTGCAAACCTTGGGGCAGATTTATGTTGCCTGGCGCATCCCTGCAAATCAGCAAGGATGCGCCAGGAATGATGCGTCACGCAAGTTTACCCTTGCGCCACACATGATGCGCCGCATTTACAATGCGGCGCATCATGGCGCAGGAATAAACAGATGCGTGACGCATCCGATGGCGTAAGGTTGGCGCAGTGCTTCAGTTGCGTCGCAAGCGCGACGCAACTCCAGCACTGTTCCAACCTACCCTATCCCTAACATGGTGCGTCAAGCCTTACGCCTGCTTCAAGCAGGCGCAGGGTTTTGGCGCATCAGCGTTGGGAAAGTGACTCAGTCAAATCTTATAGATTTGACTGAGTCACTTTTCAGGGGCGTTCCTGCGACGGAACGCCCCCCCCTCCGTCGACACGCCCACGTGAAACCTGACGCAGGTTTTACGTGGCGCAGGGCTTTACATCGTGACGCATCTCCTTAGATGCGTCACGATGTAAATATGGCGCAACGTGGCGCAGGGTTTACACCACCGCTGCGTCACAAAAGTGACGCAACGGCGGCGTAAAAGTGGCGCATCTCCGATATAGATCTGCCCCCTTGTACATATCTCCAATTGCTAAAATACGTATCTCAGGGAATAAATCACGTTACTTTTCTATCAGCAGGGGCACCAGACAAGGATGCCCCTGCTCTCCTCTTCTTTTTGCTCTATTCATTGATCCTTTTTTGTCCTTGATAGAAAAATCCCAAAACATTTCTCCCATTATAGTTCATGGTATTGAATATAAGGCATTGGCATATGCCGATGACATAGTGGTATTAACAGACAATGTTGCTGGCTCTTTTGCGGCATTAGAGACTCTAGCAGCCCAATTTGGCTCAATCTCTGGCTACAAGCTAAATATTGCAAAGACGCAAATTTTACAAACATCGGCTATGCCAATATCCCAGGTTCCTAATAGTGCACACGCAACATATTTGGGCATTCAGATTTCGGCTGAAGTCGAACAGATCTCTGATTTGAATTATTCTCCTGTTATTGATCTGCTTCACAATAAGTTAGAAAGGCTAGATCATCTCCATCTTTCTTTATTTGGGCGTTGCAATGTCCTTAAAATGGTCGTCCTTCCTAAATTTTTATATTTATTTAGATCTATTCCACTTTTAATTCCTAATTCCACTTTAATAAGAGCTCAAAGGATCTGTCAAAGGTTTTTATGGGCATATCGTAAGCCAAGAAGGGCCACCAAATGGACTTGCCTCCCGCAGGACCATGGGGGGTGGTCAGTCCCGAATTTAGTTTATTATTACTGGGCAGCCATGATTCAGCAATTCGCTTTTCCATTATCAGGGGAGACTCCCGAGACATCGCTGCATTTGGCACCATCAGTATATTCAATTGCATTAGGAGATGCCACAAAAGGAATACTAACACGTATTCTTGAGCCAAGCTATTTTAAAAAAAACAGATTTAAGGTGGCGTGGGCATTATTTACGATTTGGCAAAAAGTGCGGCGTCACTTTTCTATCCCTAAGCTTAATTATTATACGCCATTAAATGCCTCTGGATTACTTCCAGCAATATTTCAAGAGGGTGTAGTCTCCATATGGGCTTCTCGGGGTCTGAGGGATATTGGAGACTTGGCTGATTCCGGCCTGATGGCCTCTTTTCTGTTTTTAAAATACAAGTTTCAATTACAATCCAATCATTTCTTTAAATATTTACAAATTAGAAGTTTCCTTGATAAAAATTTTTTGTCGAACTCAATCTTATTTGATAAAATTGTAATTGTGGAATTAGTAAAAAGGAAAGCAAAAATTGGGATGTTATACCAATCTTTTTTGTCTCAACTCCCAGATGACTTACTCGATCATAATAACAAATGGGCGACTAAATTTGGAGCACCCTGTATTGACTTAAAACTCCCATTGATACTAGCTCGGACTGCTTTGGTTTCCGGTACTCTCCGCACTCAAAGTTATATGGCTATGTTCAACCTTTATTACACACCTGCAAAATTGGTCAGATGGGGGACCGTTACTGGGGGTAAAAGTTAATTCTGTGCAAGATGTAAATTTCCATCTGCAGATTCTCTTCATATGTTTTATGACTGTCCTGAACTGTCGCTTTTTATCAATCAAATTGAAACCTTTCTTATACAGATTACTCAGTCCTCCATTAAAATCTCTGCAGAAATGGTAATTACTGGTTACCAATATTCCATGGCCCCTGAGAGATCAATATATATGCAGGCTTTTTTGTTTATTGCAATGGCAATGGTTAGACTCTGTATTACCTCCCTCTGGATAAATCCTGAGCCGCCTACTTTCTGTCAATGGCAGGCTAGGATGTTGGCCTGGTTCAAATTAGAAACCGCTGTACAAAAGTTCAGAGGAAAGACACGACGTTTAATTGCTTCTAAGAATTGGGCTCCTTTTCAAGAATGGTTGGCAAATTAATATCGTACCTCAGTCTATGTATTGTTCTCTATGTACATATTTTTGTATGATTTTGTTTTCAGTCTTTACTAATAATGTATCTCAGTTGCACAATTTTCTATGGACATATGTTTGTATGATCATGGTTTCATTGCTAATCTCTCTTCCACCACCATGGGGGGAATGTAATCTAAAAATGAAAATAAAATAAAAAAAGTGAAACAAAAAACAAGGACACTGCGCAGGAACCACAGGTCTCCAACAGTAGGCAGACTCAACAGAGGAAGGAGGCAGGACAGAAAGCAACCGACCCAAAGCAGGGCCTGCCAAACAGCCCAACACACCGTAGCACCGGTGTGCACCACGGAGCAACAGCAGTCCCCAAGAGGAAACGCAACCACCAAGAGCAGAAACAGGCATCACAGGGAACATGCGCCGATATATATATGAAAAGAATGCTATGCGGTACTTACAAGAGGGCCGGCAAGCACCTCATGCCACTGCCGCAACCACAATTGCAGAAATGCCTGACTTCCTGCCCCAAACAAAGGAAGTCAGGCAAGGCCCGGAAGGAAGCGCCCCAGCCATACGGTGGCCGCCGAACTTCACGGAGATCAGAGCAGGAACCGCCGCGCCCCCGACGTGCCCATCAACCCTGGAAGCATGGCAAAAGACACCAAGAGCGGGAGAGATCTTCTCAGGAACCGCCGTAGGCGTCAGCAGGACTCCCCCCAAGCCCGGCAGGGGTAGA
The DNA here is from genome assembly GCF_964204655.1 of Triturus cristatus. Classification (NCBI taxonomy): domain Eukaryota; kingdom Metazoa; phylum Chordata; class Amphibia; order Caudata; family Salamandridae; genus Triturus; species Triturus cristatus. Next base: position 588,969,730 of record NC_140589.1, read on the forward strand.
GACCAGGAAAACCAGCACAAACTCAGTGCCCAGCAGCAGGTAAGCTCCAGGAGCCACTCGGCTCCTGGTCCTCTTCATACTGTCAGAAGACAGAAAAAAGAACAGGAGGAATGCTGGGTAGAGTACGGTTATGTACTCCCAGTGGGGGGGGGGGAGTGGTGTACTAGCATTCCTTATTTTCTTTTTTCTGTCGTTGAGATAGATTATCTCACTTGTTAAGTATGAAGGGGACGAGGACAGGAGGGACCTTGGGGTAATTTCAGTAATTAATGCTTATTGCATTACGTTAGCCACCACCTGTCCTGCTTTGTGTTTATTATTCCCTTGTGACAGAAAGTGACATAGCTAACATTAGCCATTATGTACTGAGCTTTGTAAAAAGCCAGGAGGAGTACAGCCACTATATGTAGGTGTCAAAAGAGAGGCACACCTATCAACTTCTCTAATCAATAATGAGGATGAAGTCAGGCCGTGAAAGTAAATGAGGAATTAACACTTTTCTAGAGGAATATAAAGGTCTGAAAGGCAGTCGACCCATTAAAGCCAATGGAGGCATTTTGGGGCATATTATCAAGCCAGGAGATAAAATTATCGCCGCTTTAGCGGCAGAAATCTGCCGCTAAAACGGCGATAATGGGCTTGATAATATGCTCTATAGAATTCCAATTGAAGCTCAGGTTAGACGTCCTTCACATTTAACATGGGCTTCAAATGGAATTCCATAAAGCATATTATCAAGCCCATTATCGCCGTTTTCTGCCGCTAAAGCGGCGATAATTTTATCGCCTGGCTTGATAATATGCCCCTTTGTTTGCTAGGCAAATGAACAGAAGTAACAGGAAAGTGACTCCTAAAAAATGTTGGTAATTGTAGTGAAGATGGTAGAAGACCAAAGAGCTCCAAAGCATAAAAGAGTTTGGAGGAGGCATGAAGTTTAAAAGCTAATCTGATGAGAAAACCCTCTATTTTGGCTCCATTTCTCTTAAATAAAATATATGTCAGCTCTCTTGATTCAGATGGGAGACTCCTGGGCCCAGATTCACCATGTTGTGACATAATACAATTCAAGATACAAACAGAGAAAACCCCTAATAAAAGGATAACATGTCAAGTACCTCAGAAGAAATCAAAAAGAATTTTTTATAACATTTTGTTCATTTTTTATTATAAAAATATAGAATTATTAGTCAATTTTTCTATTTTCAAATACATAATTCAAAAAAGTTTTTTTGTTGTTCAAAAATACTCCTTTTTAGCCGGCTATTCGTCAGGCTACAATCAGCGAGACAATACAATTTACAACAAGGCAGACAAAACATCTAATAAATGACAATCCGTGCAATAAATTACAACACAGTATCATACAAATGTGTAAACAATACAATAAATAAACAAGAAAAAACAAAAAAGAGACAAACAGGCAATTTCGCCAATCAACAGGTACGCCTTTAGAGAGACTCCTGGGCCCAGATTCACCATGTTGTGACATAATACAAGTCAGCAAGCAAAGTTGTTGCATACTGTTATGCGTCAACTGGAGAAATTAGAACTGTGCGATATCTACATAGGAGCGGTGCGTTTGTGCTCTCGCCCTGCTTTAGTCACTTTTGCAGTCAAGGGCCAGCACAGGCATCCTTATGCCATAGCGCAAGGGTGTCTGCATTGTGGTCAGCATAGTGGTTGTGTAGGTAGGGATGCCTGCCTACACAAAAGCTATGCTGAAATGCAATTTTTTCTAAGTAAGAATGCAGAAGAATTGCAGAGGTAAAAATGAGGAAAATAAATTTCCTCCTTATGCCAGCTACAGAGAGGCACAGATGTTTGTCGTAAATCCATGCCTACGCCTTTGTAAATATAGATTTGAGTCAAAGTCCATGGGTGGATGCTTTGAACGCCCGTGCACTACCCATGACATGCATCCTTGACGTCAATTAAGGATGGCAGTGCACTATGTTCCTTTTGTTACAAACCAAAGCAATTTGCCATTTTCGGTAGTTTGTAAATACCAACCTGGATTTTAAATCCTAACGTAAACCCAAAGTAAAATCTTTGTAAATCTGGGCCCAATGTTGAAAGCCAGAAATTATTCTATTCCTTTTCTGTCTCCTGCCTAAAATTGCATCTGTTTCAATGTATGTGAATGGAGAAAATGTACTCCCTGATTTCTTTCGCAATCTCCCACGTTCCAGGTGTCACATGTTGGCAAGTATACGAAACGAAATACTGTAAACTATTAAGGGGCATATTAGCAATGGCTGGCAATATAATTATCGCCGCTTTAGCATCCGTTTTTGGGCGAAAAGCGGCGATAATTATATTGCAATATCATCAATGACACGATAGCGTGTGTTTCCTTGATGTAGAGCCTGTTTTTTCACAGCCTCGCCTCGCATCGCTAATGAGATGCAAAGAAGGCGTGGCTGTGAAAATAACACATGCTAATATCGTGAAGTCAGCTTCGCGATATTAACAAGGAGGTGCAGCGATAAAAAAAATCGTGCTACCTCAGCCTTAACTCAGGAATTTAACGTCTGTTAAATTCCTGACTAAGGCATACTATTAATGGGAGATGGATTATGCTGATAGGACCACAGGGTCGTATCAGCAATGTTATTGCTGTTTTCAATGGAACATTGCTGTTCCATTGAAAACACCGCTATCGTTGAAATATTATCGCAATAGCGCTTTGTGTTGTAAATAAAGCGGTTTCATGGCGATAATATTCAGCGATAGCTGGCGATAATATTTCTATCGCTATGTACGGCCGTTGAGAATATGCCCCCAGGTTTGAAAACAACTGCATGATCATTTCAAGGAAGCAGGATGAAGATGCAGTTAAACCATCAGTTAATAGGTCTCCCTGCGGAGGTCAACTGGGACATCTAGTAACAGCCGCTGGTATTGCATCCATTTGTCTCCAGGGCATTTGGTTTTCTGGTGGAACGAGGTTTACCAATCGGAGATGGAAGTGAGCTCTATATGGACATCTAGTAACAGCCACTGGTATTGCATCCATTTGTCCATGGAGCATTTGGTTTTCTGGTGGAACGAGGTTTACCAATCGCAGATGGAAGTGAGCTCTGCAGGGACATCTAGTGACAGCCACTGGTATTGCATCCATTTATCTACGGGCCATTTGTATTTTTGTGAGACAAGGCTTGCCAAGTACGGGCTACCGCCTCTCAGAAAACCGCCTAAACCACCCCGGAACTGCATCTCCCAAACCCAGGAAAAATATTTTCCACAATCCCGGAAGTGTTTGAAAGCTGCTCGTAGGTCTTTATTCCAGGACGCGTACTTCACACGTTTCCAGGCTGTGGTAACACAAACACTTACATCTGACATTTTTCATACTTCGTCTCGACAACAATTAAGAAAAGCTATAGGCTTGTCAAAATGTCGAAGACAGGACAGAAGTCATGAATCAGAGCACTTTGTGCATTTTTAAGGTGCAGCAAAGAGGGATTCAACAGCAGCATTAACGCCTACAATCAGTGAGGGCTGCGACTGCGCCAGGGCTGTGTCAGGCTGGGAGAAAGGAGACCAAACAAACAGAAACTTAAAACAAAAAGAAATGAAAGAACACCACCCGCCTCACCGAGGAAATCTTAATGCTTCGTTGGGACTAATAGATGCAGTACCCTAAGCGGTTACTAAATGTCCCTCTGGAGCTTCATAGGGACATCTAGGGACGTGCTGTGGTATTGCGCCCATACACAGATTTGAAGGTGGTTGGTATACTTGTAGGTGTCTGAAATGGAAAACTATTTGTACTACTTGCTTCTTAACGAAATGTATTTAGAATAAAAGCAAAACATATTCAAGCATTGATGCATCAATTTGCTTTCTCTGAAGGCTAGTAAAATATCATATTACCTAAATACTCAGGGGCAGATTTACAAGCCCCTTGCGTCACTTTTGCACCGTCGTTGCGTCACTTGTGTGACGCAGCGGCAGCGTAAAAGTTGCGGCCCATTTACAACATGACGCATCTAGGGAGATGCGTCACGTTGTGAAGCCCTGCACCACATTAAACCTGCGTCAGGTTTAATGTATGCAGGGTGGGCGTTCCGTCACAGGAAGCCCCGTAAAAGTGACGCAGTGAAATCTACAAGATTTCACTGAGTCACTTTTACGTCCATGATGCGTCAAAACCCTGCGCCTGCTTGAAGCAGGCGTAAGGAGTGACGCAGCATGTTAGGCATAGGGCGCCCCTGAGCATTGCTGGAGTTGCGTCGTGCTTGCGACACGACTCCAGCAATGCGTGACTTTTCCATCAACAGATGCGTCCGAATTTCTGACGCATCTGTCAATCCTTACGCCATGGTGCGCCGTATTATAAATACGGCGCATCCACGGTGACGCAAGGATTTGGCATGTTGGCGCAGGGAAAGTGACGCATCTCTACAGATGCGTCACTTTCTTGTAAATCTGCCCCTCAATACGCATCAACCAATGTACTGAAGGTATAACTGCATAATTATTCTAAGAAATAAACATGCACATAGAGCTCAACAAAACATTATTAATGATGCTTAAGGATAGATGTATTATACACTCAGGTGTTCTAGGTTTATTGCCCTCAGAAGAACAACAGCTGGTCGGCCCTGCAGAAATTCAATCTTAGGGGCATATTATCAAGCCAAGCGATAAAAATATCGCCGCTTTAGCGGCAGAAAACTGCCGCTAAAACGGCGATAATGGGCTTGATAATATGCTCTATGGAATTCCAATTGAAGCCCATGTTAGATGTCCTTCACATCTAACATGGGCTTCAATTGGAATTCCATAGAGCATATTATCAAGCCCATTATCGCCGTTTTAGCGGCAGATTCCAGCCGCTAAAGCGGCGATAATTTTATTGCCTGGCTTGATAATATGCCCCTATATTCCTTAAATTTTCTATGGCCCTTAAAAGTGGCTGCATAAGCCAGTGAGCTGCTTTTAACGTGATAGGATCTTGTGACAGGTTGAAAATGGATTGGTGAAATAAGTGAGTAGATATAAGTGAGCAATCTGGCCGGATTCAAACATGTGATCTGCAGATTGGATTGTGCTGTGCAGAATACATATAAATCAACTCAGAAGAATGACAGCTTATTGGTCCTGCAGAAATTCGATCTTACCCTCTTCACATCTTATACAGTGGCAATTTGTAGGTTGTTGTGCATAGTACAAATGATGGGGCATATTAACAAGGATGGAGTTAAAATTATCGCCGGTTTAGCGGCAGAAAACGTTTTGGTTTTGTCATTTAGTGGTGATGTCTCCAAAAATGTTCAAGCCTGCCTGTGGTTGCCCGGATATGCTGGTTAGTGATGTGTCTTAAGAAAGCCAGTGATAGATCGTCATTGTCAACTGCTGGTTGTAAGTAAAGCTCTCTTAAAAGTGTGCATCACTTAAGGGAGATAGGAATTACGACAATGTGTAAACTTGTTAATTTCAGGCAAACTTTTAGATCAAATTGTCAGCATTCCGGCAAGCAATACAAAATTGGCTGCAGGAAAAGTAGATGGAGTTATCCAAGTAATGCAACCTCTTGTGCCAGGGGCATAATGGGGGCCCTTGCAGCCTCTGTTGTACACTACCCCTACCCTGCAGGGGGCCCTCAATAAGCCTAAGGACAATCAATATCGGTGGCATATGGGAGCCTCAGGGTCTCCTAAAATATTCTGTAGAGGGCAATATACATTTTGTGTTACACCACTGTCTTGTGCTACCCTACAGCCGGCGCTCTTTGCGGTGAGTAGTCTTCTAGGGACATTGCCTGCTTTCCAGTAGCCTGGGAGAAAGTCCCTGTTTTGTAAAACACCAGTACCTGAAAAACACAACTTAATAATATTAAGTGATTTAGGAGCATATCAGCAAGGCGAGGCAATAGAATTATCGCCGCTTTTGCGGGCGTTTTTGGCCGAAAAGCGGCGATAATTTTATCGCCTAATTAGCAAGGGCACGCTAACGCGTTTAACCTTGCTTTAGCCTGGGTATTCCTAACGCCCAGCTTTGCATCTCTAATGAGATGAAAAGTGGGCGTTCCTGACCTAACATGACAGGAGAAGTGTCGCTAAGCGACATTTCTCCTATCATCTAGCCCCACGCTATGAAGCATAGCATCAGGAAAAGTAGCGATAACCCCTGTTATCGCTACTTTCCTTACGCCTGCTTCAGGACTGACTTAGCCATGATATCCTATGGAAGGTGGATATCATGGCTAAGTTTGTGAGTCCCTATCAGCAAGCTAACGCCACACTACCTGAGATTATCGCTGGGTTTCCAGCGATAATCTCACGTTAGGCAGTTAGCGTGAGTATTTTTATCGCTGAGGAGATAAGCGTTGCTAATAGCACGCTATCTCAGCGATAAAAATCCACGTTACCCGGCGATAATTATCCTCACGCTAAGAGCGTTGAGCGATAATTATCGCCGGGTGTGAGAAGTTGGCCTGGTATATGCTGTTCACTAGTTAAAGTGACCACCTTGTACCATGCCAAGCAACCCTTATGGTGTGGTTGTAAGTCAACCTTTTCGGACCAGCTGCCCTAGTGGTAGCATAGGCTAAGCAGTCTTTCAGACTAAACTCGTTTTGGCATGTAAAGCAAGCCGTTTTACCATATGTAACCCCCCTTTATACCAATGAAAGGACACCACACAGATATATATTCAAAATATATATGTATTTATTACTCAAAGTATCCCCTAGACTCTTTATGAGCACAGGAGCACAAATCGTTAAACAAGAAAGTATTACAATATACAGAAGTTGCACTTTATATGCATAGGCCCTGGTGGCCGATCAAACCATATACTAAAATAGTGGTATAAGTACCATGAATAAGAAAGGGAAAAGGCCTAGGGCCTCTAGAATCGCTGGGCCTACAAGGAGCTAACTTCAGTTAGTGACCAGGAGGTCCACGGGTCGCGTGTGCAGTGAGGAAAGTTACACGCGGGCTCCCATAGGTTTTCAATGGCTGCGTAAAAGTTCAAAAGTTACTGCTAGAAGGGTCTTCTGGATGGACTACGAACTTAAGACTTAAAACACAGACACTAGAGATGTTTCTCTACACTTGGGCACCGGAGTGCCAGCTTTACCTCACCCACAGGAAGCGGGTGCATAGGTCTCGAAGTGCGTCGGGTTTCATCTATCTGTTCAATGGAGCCTGATGACAAAGATGCTGCAGGCGGCCGGTCCAGAAGAGATGCGGTGGATCCAAGGGTGGATCGGAGTTGTAGAAGACCTGAAAGCAGAGGGGACAGTGTTCACAGTCACTTGCCAGTGACTGGCGTGGCACCAGGTAGGTACCAGGCGATGTCGGGTGCAAACAGGTGATGAGGTGTAGCTTGTCTCCGCAGCCACGTGGTCCCTGAAGGTCGACGACGTCCAGGAGTCGGTTCACGAGCTGTCCCACGCAGGCTCTCGCTGTCGGCGGTGTCGGCGACTCGAAGGAAGCAAACAAGCCTTGGCAAAAGCAGGAGTTGCAGGAATTGAAGAAATCTTGTGGTTCTCACCAGCAAGGTCAGAGGGGCTGCTCCTTTGGAGGGCAGCAGGGGCCAGTCTGGAGCAACCAGACCAGCGTCGTAGTTTTCAAAGTAGGTTGCCAAGATGGCCACTAGCCAACGGGCCAGGGTCTGGTTAGGCTCGTCGAGATGCAAAGTGCAGAGGGGCCCCACGCAGATCGTGGAGATGCTGGAGGGCTTCTCAGGTCCCAAAGCACAACTTGGAGGGAGCCTCTGTTGTCGCGCTTGCAGCTTGTCGTGGGTCTTTCAAGATGGCTGGCTCCACGTGTCTCGGTGCCTCCACGGGTTCCTTCTTCGCAGGGACTGTGGATCGGGCAGTGAGAGGTCTGGAGGTCCAGGTCTTGTTGGGCTCTGGGCTCGGGCTCCGGCAGGAGGCGGCGGCAAAGCAGACGTCGAGTAGCTGGTTGGTGCTTGCGTTAGCAAGATGGTCACTCCCTGACCATAGGGGAGATTTCCTTCTGTCCTCTGTGCAGCAGAGCGTCGAAGTTCCCGTCTTCTTCTTTGTAGTAAGTTGATTCCAGGATGTCTGAAGTCTTAGGACACAGCTCCTACCTTTAAGCGGATTCTAGGGGCCGGACTACCTGCTAGGTCCCACCCTAAGGGTGGGACCAGGAAGGGGGGTGGTTACACCCCCAATCCTTTGTCCAGCTCGCCCCAGGTCCGGGGCTGGTGTGCCCCAGGACCGGTTTGAACTGGCATATGCACCGAGGCTCCTTCTGAGCCTCAGGCATGTCTGATTCCATTCAAGCCCTACCTGACCAATACATAAAATCCTGTCTGGGGTGGTGCACGCACCTCCCCTGGCAGGAAACCCTTTGTCCACGTCTCCCAAGCTGGAAGGACTCCCAGCAGCAGGAGGGCAGACTTGTGTCGGTGGTGGCAGCGTCCATGTTGTGGAGCTGAGGCTATGTCTGATTTTACCCAGGTTTCAGGTGCTGTACATGTCGTGTCCCTCTAGAAGGGTGGAATGCTAACCCCGTCGCCAGAATTGGCGAGGGGTTAGTATTCCAATTCGTATGACACCTTACTCGACATGTTTTGACAAAGCCAAACCAAAGATAGCATTTAACTGCGAGGTTCATAATGCACTTAAGAGTATATGGTATGACGATATCTGGAAACGGTAGAAGGAAGTTGTTCCGACCACTGCAGACAGGCTCAGCTCATGCCAGAGCACCATCTCACATGGAACCAAGCACTCTGCCTTCAGGATTGTTAAGGCCTGCCATAGGAGTGACTTATAGGTTAACATGTGTCCCATTTAAGGTTAGGTATAGGTATACTACACCTAAGTAAGAGGTGGTTACACCAACTTACCCCAGCTGAGTGATCAGCCAGTTGTGTCAAATTGTAAGGCCAGGCCAGGGGTGGCACAATACATGCTTCAGCCCCTGGTAGGCCTTAGATACACCAATGCCCTGGGTACCTAGTGTACACTGGTACAGGGGCTCACAGGGTGATCCAATTCCAATTGGTTATGCACCTAGGGTGCATAGTGTCAATTTAGTAGAGAGAACAGCAGGCTGGGGGTCTGATTAGCAGGCCCACAGCCTCAATATGTCAAAAACCAGTGAAGCAAAAAAGCAAAAATTTGGGGTGACCATAGGATAGCAGACCCTACTCTCCTACACCAGGTGTTGCTGATATGACCCATAGTAACTAAAATGTACCTTAATGCTTTGCATAGCATTGCCTTGCATTACTTTGCATCAGGGTGAAGCATGGACATTCCCATACATCAACCCATGGATTTTGATGCAATTCCACATTTACTAATGTGAGTAAACATGAGATTGCGCCAAAATGCTGCGCCTCCACAAACTGGGCAAATATTTTTATTTCTCCTCATTACTTCCTCTCTCTATGTGTGTTGAAAACGCCTTTAAGGATTGTTATTATAGAGGAAGGTAGCTCTTCCTGCACAAAAACAATCCTGTCTGTAATGCAGGCACCCTTGCACTATGGTGCAAGGGTGCGTGTGGTGGGGCTAAGCAGCACACAGTATGCCAGCACATGTAGGGGCATATTAACAAGCCAGGCGATAAAATTATCGCCGCTTTAGCGGCAGAAAACTGCCGCTAAAGCGGCGATAATGGGCTTGATAATATGCTCTATGGAATTCCAATTGAAGCCCATGTTAGATGTCCTTCACATTTAACATGGGCTTCAATTGGAATTCCATAGAGCATATTATCAAGCCCATTATTGCCGTTTTAGCGGCAGTTTTTTGCCGCTAAAGCGGCGATAATTTTATCGCCTGGCTTGTTAATATGCCCCGTAGAAAGCAGAAATTCTCCATATCTTTGTCAATATGGAGCATTTCTGCCCTCTGCCTTTCACGCACCATAGCAACTTGCCTTGCTGCATTACGTGAAAGAATAGTAAATTTGCCCCATTGTTTGTAAAGTAAATATAACAAGACACCAGCAGATAGGCACCCTTATCTTCCCAATGATGTGAATGCTCTCCACATTATCCTCTTTAAATCATGTTACAGCAGATAAACCACTGTCATATTTTCATTTCTTCTTTGATGAGAACATCTGTTCTCTTCGATATAGACATGTATATATGTCAGTAGATCGTTTAAGGTGCTATTTCCCTTTTTTGTGGTGAATTTGATTTCCATCCCATGCCCTGTAGGCCAACAGATAGTCAGGAACGAGGCTTTGCAGGAGGGGACTTTGCCTTCTTGTCCCAACTGTTCCCATACTGAAAACGGCCCCTGCCACGAGAAAACTGCCTGCGAGAGGGAGGATGGAGGAAGGACTTGGGCTTCGAAGAAACTGGCACAGAAGAAGGCTGCTTGAACGAAGAAGAATGCTTCTTCTCCTCAAACAGACGATGCAATTTGCCCTCCAATTCCTCACCAAACAACATGGTACCCTGAAAGGGCAACCGCAGCGCAGAAGACTTCCGGGCCAAATCAGTCCTCCAGTCCTTCAGAAACAAATTACGATGGGCAGCCACACAAGCACCCCTGGAAAGGGCCGAGGCATGCACCACGTTGAAGGAAACATCAGACAGGAACTCCACCTGCTGCTCAATATGACCCAGAAGCCCCGAACAGTCAGTGGAATCATCCGTAGACGCATATAGGGACTTGATATCCAAAAGAAGCGACGGAGCCACATAAGTTCCATAAATGGCAGCTCTGAGCGCCAGATGGGAACCAGAATAAACCTTCCGCATGAAAGCGTCCACCTTCTTGTCCACAGGATCCCGCACCACCGCATACTCAGCCAAAGAAGTACGACCCACGAGAGTGGCCACAAAAGTATCTATGGGAATGGAGTTCGGCAAGTCCTTGGCCATATCCTGAAGAGGATAGAGTTTCGCCATGAAACGAGGAAGCAGAATGCGATCAGGGTCCTTCCATTCCCTGGCAAGCACCTCCATGATATACGGATGAACCGGAACATCCACTGCAGCAGTGCACTGGAACTGGTGAAGCAAGGAACCCCCAGAAGTGCTAGGGGCATCATCGGAAGGAAACCCCATATTCAACTTCACATGCTTCAACAAGTTCGGCAACATCTCTGTTACAAATAAAAGAATGCTAGGTAGTCCATATGATGTGGTTCAAGATCTCAGCTTTATTCTTCAAGCGGGATCCACAACAAGTTCATGCTAGGCCTTGATCAGTGTCCAGTAATGCCCCACCAGGAGCAGCCTCCCTGCTGCTCAGCCCATCTCACCAACTGATCTTTGCTTCCATTCAAACACACTCAACATTCCGATGACATCACACAGACTGAGCAGCAAGGCAAAGACAGCAACAGAGAAGATGCATCATTAACTTCCTAGATTATAACACATCCCCCCCTCATCAAATTAGTGAAAATAGGAACAAGCAAGAACAATGTACCTTTATGCAGTTTGTGAAGCTAGGGAAATGCAATAACAATGTACTTTCATGCAATATATGAAGATAGTAAAATGCAAGAACAATGTACATTTATGCAACAAGGCTAAATAAATAAATTGTGCGATGATAGAAAAACACACCTACTCAAAAACCTATGAGCTTCAAGTATAATACTAAGCTTCAAAATATAACCTTGAAAAGGGTAATATTTCATCCCCTGACAGGCAAATCAAGATGATAAAAAGACAATAAGTTTCTACACATGCGCTCCCATGACGCACAGACCAACTATTCACCCCAGGTAACCTATTAAAAGGGTACAACCAGACATACGTCTGAGAAGGCTCACATTAGGAGACTTCTAACGTGCATACTGATAACACGCAGACCAACACCTCACACGAGGTACCCACCAACCCAAGGGTAAAACCAGACAGATGAGTCTGAAAAGCCTTAACAAAGGTCTTCTTACGTGCGCACCCACCACGCACAGACCAACACTTCACACGAAGTAACCAACAACTCATGGGTAAAACCAGACAAGCAAGTCTGAGAAGCCTTAACAAAAGTCTTCTTACGTGCGCACCCATATCGCACAGACCAACACGTCACACGAAGTAACCAACAACTCATGGGTAAAACCAGACAGGTAAGTCTGAGAAGCCCCAAAATAAGGGTCTTCTTACGTGCGCACCCACACCGCACAGACCAACACCTCACACGAGGTAACCCTCCCAAGGGTACAACCAGACATATAAGTCTGAGAAGCCTCCAAATAAAAAGTCTTCTGACGTGCGTACACGTGACACACAGACCAACACCTCGCACAAGGCAAGGTTAATAAAACATACACCAACAAAACCAGAGACACTATACTCTTTCTCTCCCTCTTATTCATACAAAGACAAACTAAGACACTACACAACTCCTGTGAGAGAAACAGGGTGTTAGACCTATTAAACCCAGAACATAGAACAGCGACAGGACTAGGGATAAAATATACTCCCCCTACTGCATACTCTTGAGACACCACAGAACTCACCCTATTTTGCATAACAAGGTACAAAAATAGGATTTTGTGAACAGGGTTCAAATACATTAAAAAGAAAATCTATACATCCATCCCAAACATGTTGACAGAGACAGAAACAAACTAAGGCTCAAAACTCCACCCAACAATTACCCTGTAAATCCACAACTGAGGAACCGCCCCACGAACAGTGACCACCCCACCAACAGTATTTAGTATTGAAAAGAAAGTCTCTTGCGCCGGTGAGCGACCACTCACCCGAATTCACTGTCCCAAAATACTTCCGCCACACCAGTTCATCACATCCAACTCTGCACCTGAAAGCAACCAGAGCGATCGACTCCAAAGGATTCAAGGTTGCCAAAAACGTGCTGACAGGAAATGCGCTGACGAAAAACGTGACGTGGTTGGAAAAACGGAAGAAATACACAATCATCCGCCAATCCTAAAATGGCGGCACGTAGACAATGCGCGTCGGGTGGCTCACGGCACGTCGTCGCATGCAAGCGCTCGTCGAAGAAGATCCATGGCAACCTCACTGCGAACAGGTACTTCTGCGCGCGCTATTCAGGGCACGAGCGTTGTTTTCAAACTTCAACGCCACAGCCAACCGATGTTAAAGTGACGCTTGAAAATGCTTGAAAATAATATTGTAGAAATACCTCCACTGTTCAATAAATCCAGCACTCCTTCTTTCAGACACCCGCCGGTTCCTCCGCTTAGACACCCATCAGTTGTCTTGGTACACTATAGGACATACATCCAATGTACTACGGGGAATGTACTTCGAGCAGCGGCACGTCGGCTCTCTCCTCCAAGCCCCACTCGCGACACAAGGAAGGTGCGGGGAAACGATCATGCGCCAGACCGCCAGACCACAAATGGACTCAAACAGGCTCCATTATAGTCCAAAATTCCCCACTGGGAGACACATCCAAGGCTTTAAACTCCAATCTTGGCGCTTACCTCCACACGCAGGCCATTAACAACTAACGCCCACAGCGCCCCTCATGGTGTGTAATCAAAATTAACGAAAAGTTGTACAAAGCTTGAGTCTCAGGCCCAAAGTATCCTCAGATGTCCAGGTCACAAATGCTCTCCCACAGCAGGTTACAGCAGGCCAATACAAAGACAATGTAGCAGGAACTGGCACCGTGAGTTGTGGGCGACCGTTGACAGGGTCACTGGTGGGGCATTAGGGGTGCCAGGTTCCTTCATATCCAGATGATCCACTTACTGAAATAGATTTCTTCAGTTTTAAAAAGTCCAATCAGCACGCAGGTTCTTATAACTCGTCGCCAGTGTTACAAATAAAAGAAATGCTAGGTAGTCCATAAGATGTGGTTCAAGATCTCAGCTTTATTCTTCAAGCGGGATCCACAACAAGTTCATGCTAGGCCTTGATCAGTGTCCAGTAATGCCCCACCAGGAGCAGCCTCCCTGCTTCTCAGCCCATCTCACCAACTGATCTTTGCTTCCACTCAAACACACTCAACATTCCGATGACATCACACAGAAAAACCATTCTTACGACTGATGCCAGTCTTAAGGGTTTGGGAGCGGTGCTTTTGCAGGTGGAGAATGGGGAGGAGAAGGTTGTGGCATTTGCTTCCAGAGCCCTTAGGGATGCGGAGGCTAACTATTCGTGTATTGAAAGGGAGGCGTTGAGTATATATTGGGCGATACACCATTTTAAGTTTTACTTGTGGGGGATTCCGTTTGAGGTGAAGTGTGATCATCGTCCTCTTGTTCAAATATACTCTAGTCACCACAGTGATCATTTGACTCCCAGACTTAAAAGGTGGAGTGAAGGGCTACAGGAATTCAATTTTCGTGTTCATTATATTCCTGGTTTGAACAACAAGTCAGCTGATTGTCTGTCTAGGTTACCGGTAGGTGGAATGAGGTTTGGGAGGAGCCACCATGTGTGAATTGGGTGGTGGAGGAGACGATTTCGGAGGAAGAGTGGTTGTCAAGTGCTGCTCAAGATGAGGTATTTCTGCTTTTGAGAGGGGTTGTAGCTAAAGGTTGGCCTAATTTTCAAGATCTTGATCCTGTATTGAAGCCGTTTTGGTGTGTAACGGACGATTTGACTTTTTGTGAAGACAAGTTGTTGAGGGGTGATAGGTTGGTTCCGCCTGTTACTCTCAGAGATAAAGTAATCAATTTGGCTCATGAAGGGCATCTTGGTAGGAGTCTCACGAAAGGAAGGGTCAGGGAAAGGTACTGGTGGCCAGGGATGGATAGGATGGTGGAGTCAGTGGTGAAGGATTGTCACTTGTGTGCTATCAATGACAAGTCTCATGTGACCAATCAAGTTCCCCTGTCGCCAGTGGAAGTTCCAGATGCAGTTTGGACTAAGTTGGGGTTGGATATCATGGGCCCTTTGGAGTTGATGCCGTTCCAGGAGAGGTTTGTTGTATTGTTGGTGGACTATACCTCTAAGTGGGTGGTCACTAAGTGCATTGGCACAGTGAATTCTAGGACGGTGATCGAGTTTCTGAAGGATGTTTTTGTTTCAGAAGGTGTACCCAGGTTCCTAGTGACTGACAATGGGGTACAATTTGTCTCCCAGGAGATGCGAGATTTTCTTGAGGGTTTAGGCATAGTGCATCAAAAGACTGCGTTGTATTCCCCGCAAGCAAATGGTCTCACGGAAAGGATGAATAGGGTGGTCAAAAGTTGTGTTCAGAGAGCTTTGGATACTAAGGTTCCTTTGGGAGAGGTGTTGAGGGAGACCTGGTGGGCACATCGTACAGCTCCCAATGTGATTTCTCAAAAGTCTCCTTTTGAGGCGTTGAGAGGAAGATTGGCGAGTTCTAAGTTAAATCCCGTTTGGCTTCCAAGGTGGGTGAGCAAGGGAGTGAGTGCGGAAGAAAAAAAGTCTAAGCTTGTTGAGTATCAAAGAAGATACAAAGTGCGTTATGATGACAAAAAGTCTGTGAAGGAGAAGGTGTGGAATGTAGGTGATAAAGTTTGGGTGAAGAAAGTGAAACATTGCCATAAAGGGTTGACAAATTTTTCTGGTCCTTTTGTCATCACAAGGATAAAAAGAAATGTTGTAACTTTGAATAATGGTTGTACTTGGAGTATGTCTAGGTTGGTTAAGTTCGATGGTGTGAATCTGGGTGCAGCCAATGTTCCTAGTTGTGTCCCGGAGGGAAGGGGTGGTAGTGTTGCAAGGTCATGTAGACAGAGATTCATACCTTCAAAGTTTGAGGATTATGTTTTATATTAACATCTACTACCTCAAATTTCTTAAGTCTTGGGATTGTGTGGGATTATGGGTATGTTGTTTCTTCTGCATATAGTTGTATCATTTGTTCTGTGTATGTTTTAAGTTTTTGTTTTGTTGTAAAGGGGGTGTGTTGTAATTTGCTTGTTTGCCTAATGTGTTGTCTTAGAACCTAGTAGTTGTCCTGGCGACAGAATGTGGATCTCATGGTTCTGAATGAGATGGGCATTCTGGCAAAGGAGACATTGGAGAGATGACCTGTTAAGGAACCTGTCGGTGGTTAAAGTTATTAAAGCTTCCTGTCTCCTTGTCAACATATTTGCCCTTCAGTTCATCTCTCCCCAACCACTCATCATCAGAAGCAGAAGAAGGCGACGGAGGGGCCCGGACAGAGACACTTGGATCAAGGAGCACCACCCATCTCCAGCAAGGTCTCCTTAATGAGACGCTTAATTTGGGCATCGCCACCCCTCTTAGGTCGCCTGGAGCACGCAGGAGAAGACGAAAAAGAAGAAAAAGCAGAGGAAGATGAGGAGGACACATCAACATGCCTGCTCTTCTTGGCATGTTTACCCATGACGAACAGGAGCTGGATCGCAGGGAACAGGAAGCACAACAAGCCAGGAAGACGACCGGCTGAAGAGGGTCACAGCCAAATAAGCCCACCACAAGGACACTGCGCTATCGGTATCCAACCAATGAAAATCAGGGTCGTCCTCCTCCCCGGACCCAGAGTGATCAGACACAGAGTAAATCTTGTCTGTGGACTCACTGACCTCGGACTCCCTAGCGTTATAAGGTCGATCAGCGGGTAACTCCAAAATAGCATGCATAGATATATTAGAAGGTTGGACTACATTACCCAAAATGCAGTGTGCCGGGGTGGATACAACGTTAGAAGGACCGGGGGTCCGGAATGCTTCCTCTTGAGTTAGATTTAGTTTTATAGATCAAGGTGAATCCTGAGAAGCATTTATATGAGTGGGACTTATCAAAATTGACATAGTATGAGGAAGCACAGAGTCACTAGATATTTGCAAATTTCCCCCCTCCTTACCGACCAAGCCGTTAGGAATCGGGGTGACATCCCTCGAAGTAGCAGAAAGCAGACTAGCAGCTTCATTCAGGGTTGGAGCCCTCTCTCTGGCGCCAAGCTTGTTAAAGATATCAGGCAGCGTCTGCGTCTGCCCCTTAACAGGGACACGAGGGCATTAGCGGCGGAGTTCAAAGGAGAAGGCTTATCCATGTTTGGTGCTCGAGTTTTCGAATATGCAGTCCCAGAGCCTTTCAAGTCAGTATCCTGTGCATTACTGACAGAGCTGCGGGACTTCGAAGTGGCAGCCGCCGCTTTAGATAGAGCTTTCGGTGGCATCCTCGTGGTCAAGGGGAAAGGCGAAGGAAAAACGCCGGGCTTAGAGGGGGGAACTGCTCCTACGACGCTGATCACGGTGTACAAAGACTTTGACACTGAGCGGTCCGCCAGAGCCAGTGCAGCTTCAGGGTAGAAACAACTTTGATAGTAACCAGGTGAGATGCGAGGGCCATAAAGACGTATCGCTTTTCTTTGGATTTATCTTCAATTTGCCATGTATTAACGCTGCAAAGCCTTGGTTCAGGGTCCGTTGCGGTCCAGCAGAGCGAACGATGCCTCACTCAGCCGAGGTCACGGCCGCCATCTAACAATAGCGATGCGGCTGATTGGCGACCCAGCAAGGCTCCAAGGGATAAGATGGTAGACACGGTACGCAAGATCCCTGGATTCAAGACATCTCTTCAGCATACTGTGCAAAATCTACAGGGTGACTGTCGAGAGGATCAGTCTCAACCTGACCTGCAGGAAGCCCCAGGTAACACTAGAGGGGACTCTTTTGATATCCCCGAAGAGGTCTCTCTGGTAACAATCTATCGTACCATAATGATGCACAGAGAAGCAACAAGGCAAGAAAATATCCGTACTCAAGGGGTCGGCCGCAAAATGCAAAATTCTTTGCGCCGTGTCATCAAGTCTTCTGTTGAGACCGTCGCAAGGGTCGCAGAAGCCGAAGAACGAATATCAACCCTCGAAGATGCCGCCACAGCACAGAAAGATCTAGTCATGGAGGTCAAAGAACAACGTAAGGATATCTTATGGATACTCTCCGACCTTGAGAATCGGGCCAGAAGGAATAATCTGCGCGTCCTGGGGATAGAGGAGAATAAGGAGGGCAATGACGCTTGAAAATTTATGGTCGAACTTTTTACAGTCGCCTTCCCAGAGCTCACTCAATGAGACTGGAATCTTCAGATACAGAGAGCACATCGATTCCCATTTACCAGGAAAAAACAGTCCCCTTCCAGTGCTAATAACCCCTACCCCCGAGCTATCTTGGTGTGCTTCAATAACTTTCTCGCCCGAGAATCCATATTTGACCTAGCCAGACCTAATAAAAAGCGGTCTGCCAAGGGCTGCCAATTCTTTGTCCGTCCGGATTTCTGTGCAGAGACAGTTGACCGTCGCTGGCATTTACGCCAGCTAATCTCTATGTTTCAGGTGAAGGGAGCCCAGGTGTTTTTACTCTTTCCGGCAAAATTGAAAGTGATCTTCAAGGGTCAGACAAGTTTTTTTTTGTCGGAGATATCTGCTAAGGAATTTCTGGATTCAATCTAGTCGAATCCTCCAAGGCCCTGTTCTCTTTCTTTTCCTTTCTTTTTTCCATTACTTACTTGCAACTGTGGGGCAGGTTATATTCTATCCTGCTCTCTAGGTTCTAGGGGATGACCCATTTTGTAGATATGAATCTCTGAATTTTTTCTTTCGCTAATTGTCATTTAGGATCATCCCCCCCCCTTTTTTTATTTTTTAAGGAGAAATTGTCGGTCCAGCGGAGTGTGGGGTGACGCTTACTCAACCATCACAAGGACCCTGGTCCTGTGCTCCGAATGGGGGGAGAGGGGTAAGGGGGAGCAATGGGTGGGTGGGTGGGTCCAGCAGGGGGTGGGGAGGGCGGTAGGGTGGGGTCACTGGGTAGTGGTGTGGTGGTGGGTGGAAGAGGTGATTAGAATCATTGACATAGACCTTAGTAGAACTATTTCAAATGTATTCAAGATGTTGTCCACTTGTTTATTTTTCAAGATGAACTGTAGGAACATATTTCATAAAATGCCCATATTGTCTGTTAGACATATCCTTTTTTATTATAATCAATGGCAGGTCCCAGATTGACGTGCGCAACTTGGAATATTTGTGGTCTGAACGACCCTAAGAAGCGAAGGATTTTTCATAAGATGTTACAGCTGATGCAAGTGGACCTAATCTGCCTGCAGGAAACCCCTATTCCCTGGGGTAGCCGTCGCCATCTCAGATTTCTGGGTTATGATCTAGCTGCTGCTACCCGACAAACTTCTACTATCAGGGGTGTTGCTATCATTCTAAAAATCGGGGTCGGGCGGGTTAAAAGGATCAAGCAGGATAATTCAGGCAGATGGCTAATCGCAGAATTACTGGTTAATAATTGTCCACTCTCTGTATGTTTGATATATGCATCTAATTTAGATGACCCGCAGGTTCTGGTGGATTTACATTTAGAATTAGCTATATGGCCACACCTATTGATTTTCTGTGGGGATTTTAACATTAACATTCCTAGTCAGGTAGACATTACAAAGCACAGTGTCTATGCCGGGCGGAAGCCCCAAGTTTATAAGGCGCTCCGTACTTTACTCTCTGAACATGGGTAGGTAGACCTATGGCACTTCAATCACCCAACTTACGATGGGTTTACTTTTTATTCAATACCTCATCAAAAGATGGTCCGCATTGATTTTGTTTTTATGTCTACTGAAGTTTTGGGGTCTACTAAGATTCAAACCAATCCCCAGACCATATCTGATCATAATCCCATTATTTTTAGTTTTCCATGGGATCGCTCCGTTAATCAAATTAGATCATGGACTTTTGATAGGAAGATATTATTGGATAAATCATATCTGGAACGGATGTCGGTTTGGATCCCAGAGTTTTTCGAAATTAATAGCTTCTCTGCACCGGTTGGCATAGTCTGGGATACTTTTAAAGCTGCCCTGCACGGCGAAACTAAGAGAATTGCATCCTATCGCTGGCAAACAGAACAACAGACTCTCAAAAGTAGAGTAGCAGCACTCCAACAAGCAGAGCTGGATTTAAGCACTAATATTCGTAGGGGTGAGAACGTAACAATCAGGCAGAAAGCGGTTGCCTTAGCCAAGGCTAACCTTTTGGATCCTCTCTATGAGGACATAGCAGCCAAGTATTTCCAATTTCGATCCTCAATGTACGAGGTGGGGGAAACTGCTGGAAAGGTCCTAGCAAAACGTCTACAGCAAAGGGCAAGGGACAGTCAAATTCTCAGGGTTAAGGATCAGTCCGGTATAATTCAAGACTCACCTAGGGGTGTTGCAAATACTTTTGTTGATTTTTATTCGATTTTATACACTGAGGAGTCGAATATAACTGAGCAGCAACAAACCCGGCTGGCGCAACTTTTTGAATCTCTTGACACTCAGAAGGTCACTGCTGATCAGAACCTAATTCTTGCAGAACCCATCAGCTGGGAAGAAATTGTGGCTGCTACTAAAGCCCTTTCTGAAGGTAAAGCAGCGGGGCCTGACCTTATTTATCTCGAATTCTATAAGACTTTCTCACACTTATTTAAGCGACAGCTGCTAGAAGTTTTTCAACTTGCCCGGACGGGGGCTATCCCTGATTCTTGGCGGCAGTCGACAATTGTATTGTTTAAGAAGAAGGGTAAGGATGAACTAAACCCTGCATCATACCGGCCCATGGCACTAATAAACACTGATAGCAAAATGTATTCAAGGATTTTAGCTTTTCGATTAGCGCAAATAATTTTTCCCTTAGTTTCCATTCGTCAGCACGGGTTCATCCCTGGCAGGGACACGACTGATCATATCAGACGGGTTATTGCCCTCCTAGATTGGGCCAAGGTGACAAATTCTCCCCTCGGGGTGATCCTGTTGGACGCCGAGAAGGCGTTCGACAGGGTCTCCTGCGGGTATCTATGGGCTGTCTTGCATTGGAAGGTTATAGCGCCGGAATTTATTCAGGCTTTATAAACCTTGTACATATCTCCAATTGCTAAAATACGTATCTCAGGGAATGAATCACGTTACTTTTCTATCAGCAGGGGCACCAGACAAGGATGCCCCTGCTCTCCTCTTCTTTTTGCTCTATTCATTGATCCTTTTTTGTCCTTGATAGAAAAATCCCAAAACATTTCTCCCATTATAGTTCATGGTATTGAATATAAGGCATTGGCATATGCCGATGACATAGTGGTATTAACAGACAATGTTGCTGGCTCTTTTGCGGCATTAGAGACTCTAGCAGCCCAATTTGGCTCAATCTCTGGCTACAAGCTAAATATTGCAAAGACGCAAATTTTACAAACATCGGCTATGCCAATATCCCAGGTTCCTATTAGTGCACAGGCAACATATTTGGGCATTCAGATTTCGGCTGAAGTCGAACAGATCTCTGATTTGAATTATTCTCCTGTTATTGATCTGCTTCACAATAAGTTAGAAAGGCTAGATCATCTCCATCTTTCTTTATTTGGGCGTTGCAATGTCCTTAAAATGGTCGTCCTTCCTAAATTTTTATATTTATTTAGATCTATTCCACTTTTAATTCCTAATTCCACTTTAATAAGAGCTCAAAGGATCTGTCAAAGGTTTTTATGGGCATATCAAAAGCCAAGAAGGGCCACCAAATGGACTAGCCTCCCGCAGGACCAATGGGGGGTGGTCAGTCCCGAATTTAGTTTATTATTACTGGGCAGCCATGATTCAGCAATTCGCTTTTCCATTATCAGGGGAGACTCCCGAGATATCGCTGCATTTGGCACCATCAGTATATTCAATTGCATTAGGAGACGCCACAAAAGGAATACTAACACGTATTCTTGAGCCAAGCTATTTTAAAAAAAACAGATTTAAGGTGGCGTGGGCATTATTTACGATTTGGCAAAAAGTGCGGCGTCACTTTTCTATCACTAAGCTTAATTATTATACGCCATTAAATGCCTCTGGATTACTTCCAGCAATATTTCAAGAGGGTGTAGTCTCCATATGGGCTTCTCGGGGTCTGAGGGATATTGGAGACTTGGCTGATTCCGGCCTGATGGCCTCTTTTCTGTTTTTAAAATACAAGTTTCAATTACAATCCAATCATTTCTTTAAATATTTACAAATTAGAAGTTTCCTTGATAAAAATTTTTTGTCGAACTCAATCTTATTTGATAAAATTGTAATTGTGGAATTAGTAAAAAGGAAAGCAAAAATTGGGATCTTATACCAATCTTTTTTGTCTCAACTCCCAGATGACTTACTCGATCATAATAACAAATGGGCGACTAAATTTGGAGTACCCTGTATTGACTTAAAACTCCCATTGATGCTAGCTCGGACTGCTTTGGTTTCCGGTACTCTCTGCACTCAAAGTTATATGGCTATGTTCAACCTTTATTACACACCTGCAAAATTGGTCAGATGGGGGACCGTTACTGGGGGTAAAAGTTAATTCTGTGCAAGATGTAAATTTCCATCTGCAGATTCTCTTCATATGTTTTATGACTGTCCTGAACTGTCGCTTTTTATCAATCAAATTGAAACCTTTCTTATACAGATTACTCAGTCCTCAATTAAAATCTCTGCAGAAATGGTAATTACTGGTTACCAATATTCCATGGCCCCTGAGAGATCAATATATATGCAGGCTTTTTTGTTTATTGCAATGGCAATGGTTAGACTCTGTATTACCTCTCTCTGGATAAATCCTGAGCCGCCTACTTTCTGTCAATGGCAGGCTAGGATGTTGGCCTGGTTCAAATTAGAAACCGCTGTACAAAAGTTCAGAGGAAAGACACAACGTTTAATTGCTTCTAAGAATTGGGCTCCTTTTCAAGAATGGTTGGCAAACTAATATTGTACCTCAGTCTATGTATTGTTCTCTATGTACATATTTTTGTATGATTTTGTTTTCAGTCTTTACTAATAATGTATCTCAGTTGCACAATTTTCTATGGACATATGTTTGTATGATCATGGTTTCATTGCTAATCTCTCTTCCACCACCATGGGGGGAATGTAATCTAAAAATGAAAATAAAATAAAAAAAGTGAAACAAAAAACAAGGACACTGCGCAGGAACCACAGGTCTCCAACAGTAGGCAGACTCAACAGAGGAAGGAGGCAGGACAGAAAGCAACCGACCCAAAGCAGGGCCTGCCAAACAGCCCAACACACCGTAGCACCGGTGTGCACCACGGAGCAACAGCAGTCCCCAAGAGGAAACGCAACCACCAAGAGCAGAAACAGGCATCACAGGGAACATGCGCCGATATATATATGAAAAGAATGCTATGCGGTACTTACAAGAGGGCCGGCAAGCACCTCATGCCACTGCCGCAACCACAATTGCAGAAATGCCTGGCTTCCTGCCCCAAACAAAGGAAGTCAGGCAAGGCCCGGAAGGAAGCGCCCCAGCCATACGGTGGCCGCCGAACTTCACGGAGATCAGAGCAGGAACCGCCGCGCCCCCGACGTGCCCATCAACCCTGGAAGCATGGCAAAAGACACCAACAGCGGGAGAGATCTTCTCAGGAATCGACGTAGGCATCAGCAGGACTTCCCCCAAGCCCGGCAGGGGTAGAGACCAGGAAAACCAGCACAAACTCAGTGCCCAGCAGCAGGTAAGCTCCAGGAGCCACTCGGCTCCTGGTCCTCTTCATACTGTCAGAAGACAGAAAAAAGAACAGGAGGAATGCTGGGTAGAGTACGGTTATGTACTCCCAGTGGGGGGGGGGGAGTGGTGTACTAGCATTCCTTATTTTCTTTTTTCTGTCGTTGAGATAGATTATCTCACTTGTTAAGTATGAAGGGGACGAGGACAGGAGGGACCTTGGGGTAATTTCAGTAATTAATGCTTATTGCATTATGTTAGCCACCACCTGTCCTGCTTTGTGTTTATTATTCCCTTGTGACAGAAAGTGACATAGCTAACATTAGCCATTATGTACTGAGCTTTGTAAAAAGCCAGGAGGAGTACAGCCACTATATGTAGGTGTCAAAAGAGAGGCACACCTATCAACTTCTCTAATCAATAATGAGGATGAAGTCAGGCCGTGAAAGTAAATGAGGAATTAACACTTTTCTAGAGGAATA
Organism: Triturus cristatus; assembly: GCF_964204655.1. Classification (NCBI taxonomy): domain Eukaryota; kingdom Metazoa; phylum Chordata; class Amphibia; order Caudata; family Salamandridae; genus Triturus; species Triturus cristatus. The sequence goes on from NC_140589.1 coordinate 588,993,577, forward strand.
TAAAGGTCTGAAAGGCAGTCGACCCATTAAAGCCAATGGAGGCATTTTGGGGCATATTATCAAGCCAGGAGATAAAATTATCGCCGCTTTAGCGGCAGAAATCTGCCGCTAAAACGGCGATAATGGGCTTGATAATATGCTCTATAGAATTCCAATTGAAGCTCAGGTTAGACGTCCTTCACATTTAACATGGGCTTCAAATGGAATTCCATAAAGCATATTATCAAGCCCATTATCGCCGTTTTCTGCCGCTAAAGCGGCGATAATTTTATCGCCTGGCTTGATAATATGCCCCTTTGTTTGCTAGGCAAATGAACAGAAGTAACAGGAAAGTGACTCCTAAAAAATGTTGGTAATTGTAGTGAAGATGGTAGAAGACCAAAGAGCTCCAAAGCATAAAAGAGTTTGGAGGAGGCATGAAGTTTGAAAGCTAATCTGATGAGAAAACCCTCTATTTTGGCTCCATTTCTCTTAAATAAAATATATGTCAGCTCTCTTGATTCAGATGGGAGACTCCTGGGCCCAGATTCACCATGTTGTGACATAATACAATTCAAGATACAAACAGAGAAAACCCCTAATAAAAGGATAACATGTCAAGTACCTCAGAAGAAATCAAAAAGAATTTTTTATAACATTTTGTTCATTTTTTATTATAAAAATATAGAATTATTAGTCAATTTTTCTATTTTCAAATACATAATTCAAAAAAGTTTTTTTGTTGTTCAAAAATACTCCTTTTTAGCCAGCTATTCGTCAGGCTACAATCAGCGAGACAATACAATTTACAACAAGGCAGACAAAACATCTAATAAATGACAATCCGTGCAATAAATTACAACACAGTATCATACAAATGTGTAAACAATACAATAAATAAACAAGAAAAAACAAAAAAGAGACAAACAGGCAATTTCGCCAATCAACAGGTACGCCTTTAGAGAGACTCCTGGGCCCAGATTCACCATGTTGTGACATAATACAAGTCAGCAAGCAAAGTTGTTGCATACTGTTATGCGTCAACTGGAGAAATGAGAACTGTGCGATATCTACATAGAAGCGGTGCGTTTGTGCTCTCGCCCTGCTTTAGTCACTTTTGCAGTCAAGGGCCAGCACAGGCATCCTTATGCCATAGCGCAAGGGTGTCTGCATTGTGGTCAGCATAGTGGTTGTGTAGGTAGGGATGCCTGCCTACACAAAAGCTAAGTAAGAATGCAGAAGAATTGAAGAGGTAAAAATGAGGAAAATAAATTTCCTCCTTATGCCAGCTACAGAGAGGCACAGATGTTTGTCGTAAATCCATGCCTACGCCTTTGTAAATATAGATTTGAGTCAAAGTCCATGGGTGGATGCTTTGAACGCCCGTGCACTACCCATGACATGCATCCTTGACGTCAATTAAGGATGGCAGTGCACTATGTTCCTTTTGTTACAAACCAAAGCAATTTGCCATTTTCGGTAGTTTGTAAATACCAACCTGGATTTTAAATCCTAACGTAAACCCAAAGTAAAATCTTTGTAAATCTGGGCCCAATGTTGAAAGCCAGAAATTATTCTATTCCTTTTCTGTCTCCTGCCTAAAATTGCATCTGTTTCAATGTATGTGAATGGAGAAAATGTACTCCCTGATTTCTTTCGCAATCTCCCACGTTCCAGGTGTCACATGTTGGCAAGTATACGAAACGAAATACTGTAAACTATTAAGGGGCATATTAGCAAGGGCTGGCAATATAATTATCGCCGCTTTAGCATCCGTTTTTGGGCGAAAAGCGGCGATAATTATATTGCAATATCATCAATGACACGATAGCGTGTGTTTCCTTGATGTAGAGCCTGTTTTTTCACAGCCTCGCCTCGCATCGCTAATGAGATGCAAAGAAGGCGTGGCTGTGAAAATAACACATGCTAATATCGTGAAGTCAGCTTCGCGATATTAACAAGGAGGTGCAGCGATAAAAAAAATCGCGCTACCTCAGCCTTAACTCAGGAATTTAACGTCTGTTAAATTCCTGACTAAGGCATACTATTAATGGGAGATGGATTATGCTGATAGGACCACAGGGTCGTATCAGCAATGTTATCGCTGTTTTCAATGGAACATTGCTGTTCCATTGAAAACACCGCTATCGTTGAAATATTATCGCAATAGCGCTTTGTGTTATAAATAAAGCGGTTTCATGGCGATAATATTCAGTGATAGCTGGCGATAATATTTCTATCGCTATGTACGGCCGTTGAGAATATGCCCCCAGGTTTGAAAACAACTGCATGATCATTTCAAGGAAGCAGGATGAAGATGCAGTTAAACCATCAGTTAATAGGTGTCCCTGCGGAGGTCAACTGGGACATCTAGTAACAGCCGCTGGTATTGCATCCATTTGTCTCCAGGGCATTTGGTTTTCTGGTGGAACGAGGTTTACCAATCGGAGATGGAAGTGAGCTCTATATGGACATCTAGTAACAGCCACTGGTATTGCATCCATTTGTCCATGGAGCATTTGGTTTTCTGGTGGAACGAGGTTTACCAATCGCAGATGGAAGTGAGCTCTGCAGGGACATCTAGTGACAGCCACTGGTATTGCATCCATTTATCTACGGGCCATTTGTATTTTTGTGAGACAAGGCTTGCCAAGTACGGGCTACCGCCTCTCAGAAAACCGCCTAAACCACCCCGGAACTGCATCTCCCATACCCAGGAAACATATTTTCCACAATCCCGGAAGTGTTTGAAAGCTGCTCGTAGGTCTTTATTCCAGGACGCGTACTTCACACGTTTCCATGCTGTGGTAACACACAAACACTTACATCTGACATTTTTCATACTTCGTCTCGACAACAATTAAGAAAAGCTATAGGCTTGTCAAAATGTCGAAGACAGGACAGAAGTCATGAATCAGAGCACTTTGTGCATTTTTAAGGTGCAGCAAAGAGGGATCCAACAGCAGCATTAACGCCTACAATCAGTGAGGGCTGCGACTGCGCCAGGGCAGTGTCAGGCTGGGAGAAAGGAGACCAAACAAACAGAAACTTAAAACAAAAAGAAATGAAAGAACACCACCCGCCTCACCGAGGAAATCTTAATGCTTCGTTGGGACTAATAGATGCAGTACCAAAAGCGGTTATTAAATGTCCCTCTGGAGCTTCATAGGGACATCTAGGGACGTGCTGTGGTATTGCGCCCATACACAGATTTGAAGGTGGTTGGTATACTTGTAGGTGTCTGAAATGGAAAACTATTTGTACTACTTGCTTCTTAACGAAATGTATTTAGAATAAAAGCAAAACATATTCAAGCATTGATGCATCAATTTGCTTTCTCTGAAGGCTAGTAAAATATCATATTACCTAAATACTCAGGGGCAGATTTACAAGCCCCTTGCGTCACTTTTGCACCGTCGTTGCGTCACTTGTGTGACGCAGCGTAAAAGTTGCAGCCCATTTACAACATGACGCATCTGCATCAGGTTTAATGTATGCAGGGTGGGGGTTCCGTCACAGGAAGCCCCGTAAAAGTGACGCAGTGAAATCTACAAGATTTCACTGAGTCACTTTTACGTCCATGATGCGTCAAAACCCTGCGCCTGCTTGAAGCAGGCGTAAGGAGTGACGCAGCATGTTAGGCATAGGGCGCCCCTGAGCATTGCTGGAGTTGCGTTGTGCTTGCGACACGACTCCAGCAATGCGTGACTTTTCCGTCAACAGATGCGTCAGAATTTCTGACGCATCTGTCAATCATTGCGCCATGGTGCGCCGTATTGTAAATACGGCGCATCCACGGTGACGCAAGGATTTGGCATGTTGGCGCAGGGAAAGTGACGCATCTCTACAGATGCGTCACTTTCTTGTAAATCTGCCCCTCAATACGCATCAACCAATGTACTGACGGTATAACTGCATAATTATTCTAAGAAATAAACATGCACATAGAGCTCAACAAAACATTATTAATGATGCTTAAGGATAGATGTATTATACACTCAGGTGTTCTAGGTTTATTGCCCTCAGAAGAACAACAGCTGGTCGGCCCTGCAGAAATTCATTCTTAATTCTATAAATTTTCTATGGCCCTTAAAAGTGGCTGCATAAGCCAGTGAGCTGCTTTTAACGTGATAGGATCTTGTGACAGGTTGGAAATGGATTGGTGAAATAAGTGAGTAGATATAAGTGAGCAATCTGGCAGGATTCAAACATGTGATCTGCAGATTGGATTGTGCTGTGCAGAATACATATAAATCAACTCAGAAGAATGACAGCTTATTGGTCCTGCAGAAATTCAATCTTACCCTCTTCACATCTTATACAGTGGCAATTTGTAGGTGCTTGTGCATAGTACAAATGATGGGGCATATTATCAAGGATGGAGTTAAAATTATCGCCGGTTTAGCGGCAGAAAAAGTTTTGGTTTTGTCATTTAGTGGTGATGTCTCCAAAAATGTTCAAGCCTGCCTGTGGTTGCCCGGATATGCTGGTTAGTGATGTGTCTTAAGAAAGCCAGTGATAGATCGTCATTGTCAACTGCTGGTTGTAAGTAAAGCTCTCTTAAAAGTGTGCATCGCTTAAGGGAGATAGGAATTACGACAATGTGTAAATTTGTTAATTTCAGGCAAACTTTTAGATTAAATTGTGAGCATTCCGGCAAGCAATGCAAAATTGGATGCAGGAAAAGTAGATGGAGTTATCCAAGTAATGCTACCTCTTGTGCCAGGGGCATAATGGGGGCCCTTGCAGCCTCTGTTGTACACTACCCCTACCCTGCAGGGGGCCCTCAATAAGCCTTAGGAGAATCAATATCGGTGGCATATGGGAGCCTCAGGGTCTCCTAAAATATTCTGTAGAGGGCAATTTACATTTTGTGTTAAACCACTGTCTTGTGCTACCCTACAGCCGGCGCTCTTTGCGGTGAGTAGTCTTCTAGGGACATTGCCTGCTTTGCAGTAGCCTGGGAGAAAGTCCCTGTTTTGTAAAACACCAGTACCTGAAAAACACAACTTAATAATATTAAGTGATTTAGGGGCATATCAGCAAGGCGAGGCAATAGAATTATCGCCGCTTTTGCGGACGTTTTCGGCCGAAAAGCGGCAATAATTTTATCGCCTAATTAGCATGGCCACGCTAACGCGTGAAACCTTGCTTTAGCCTGGGTATTCCTAACTCCCAGCTTTGCATCTCTAATGAGATGCAAAGTGGGCGTTCCTGACCTAACATGATAAGAGAAATGTCGCTAAGCGACATTTCTCCTATCATCAAGCCCCATAGCGTCAGGAAAAGTAGCGATAACCCCTGTTATCGCTACTTTCCTTACGCCTGCTTCAGGATTGACTTAGCCATGATATCCTATGGAAGGTGGATATCATGGCTAAGTTTGTGAGTCCCTATCAGCAAGCTAACGCCGCATTACCTGAGATTATCGCTGGGTTTCCAGCGATAATCTCACGTTAGGCAGTTAGCGTGAGTATTTTTATCGCTGAGGAGATAAGCGTTGCTAATAGCACGCTATCTCAGCGATAAAAATCCACGTTACCCGGCGATAATTATCCTCACGCTAAGAGCGCTGAGCGATAATTATCGCCGGGTGTTGCTGATATGACCCATAGTAACTAAAATGTACCTTAATGCTTTGCATAGCATTGCCTTGCATTACTTTGCATCAGGGTGAAGCATGGACATTCCCATACATCAACCCATGGATTTTGATGCAATTCCACATTTACTAATGTGAGTAAACATGAGATTGCGCCAAAATGCTGCGCCTTCACAAACTGGGCAAATATTTTTATTTCTCCTCATTACTTCCTCTCTCTATGTGTGTTGAAAACGCCTTTAAGGATTGTTATTATAGAGGAAGGTAGCTCTTCCTGCACAAAAACAATCCTGCCTGTAATGCAGGCACCCTTGCACTATGGTGCAAGGGTGCGTGTGGTAGGGCTAAGCAGCACACAGTATGCCAGCACATGTAGGGGCATATTAACAAGCCAGGCGATAAAATTATCGCCGCTTTAGCGGCAGAAAACTGCTGCTAAAGCGGCGATAATGGGCTTCATAATATGCTCTATGGAATTCCAATTGAAGCCCATGTTAGATGTCCTTCACATTTAACATGGGCTTCAATTGAAATTCCATAGAGCATATTATAAAGCCCATTATCGCCGTTTTAGCGGCAGTTTTCTGCCGCCAAAACGGCGATAATTTTATCGCCTGGCTTGGTAATATGCCCCGTAGAGAGCAGAAATTCTCCATATCTTTGTCAATATGGAGCATTTCTGCCCTCTGCCTTTCACGCACCATAGCAACTTGCCTTGCTGCATTGCGTGAATGAATAGTAAATTTGCCCCATTGTTTGTAAAGTAAATTTAACAAGACACCAGCAGATAGGCACACTTATCTTCCCAATGATGTGAATGCTCTCAACATTGTCCTCTTTAAATCATGTTACAGCAGATAAACCACTGTCATATTTTCATTTCTTCTTTGATGAGAACATCTGTTCTCTTCGATATAGACATGTATATATGTCAGTAGATCGTTTAAGGTGCTATTTGCCTTTTTTGTGGTGAATTTGATTTCCATCCCATGCCCTGTACGCCAACAGATAGTCAGGAACGAGGCTTTGCAGGAGGGGACTTTGCCTTCTTGTCCCAACTGTTCCCATACTGAAAACGGCCCCTGCCACGAGAAAACTGCCTGCGAGTGGAGGATGGAGGAAGGACTTGGGCTTCGAAGAAACTGGCACAGAAGAAGGCTGCTTGAACGAAGAAGAATGCTTCTTCTCCTTAAACAGACAATGCAATTTGCCCTCCAATTCCTCACCAAACAACATGGTACCCTGAAAGGGCAACCGCAGCGCAGAAGACTTCTGGGCCAAATCAGTCCTCCAGTCCTTCAGAAACAAATTACGATGGGCAGCCACACAAGCGCTCCTGGAAAGGGCCGAGGCACGCACCACATCGAAGGAAACATCAGACAGGAACTCCACCTGCTGCTCAATATGACCCAGAAGCCCCGAACAGTCAGTGGAATCATCCGTAGACGCATATAGGGATTTGATATCCAAAAGAAGCGACTGAGCCACATAAGTTCCATAAATGGCAGCTCTGAGTGCCAGATGGGAACCAGAATAAACCTTCCGCATGAAAGCGTCCACCTTCTTGTCCACAGGATCCCGCACCACCGCATCCTCAGCCAAAGAAGTACGACCCACGAGACTGGCCACAAAAGTATCTATGGGAATGGAGTTTGGCAAGTCCTTGGCCATATCCTGAAGAGGATAGAGTTTCGCCATGAAACGAGGAAGCAGAATGCGATCAGGGTCCTTCCATTCCCTGGCAAGCACCTCCATGATATACGGATGAACCGGAACATCCACTGCAGCAGTGCACTGGAACTGGTGAAGCAAGGAACCCCCAGAAGTGCTAGGGGCATCATCGGAAGGAAACCCCATATTCAACTTCACATGCTTCAACAAGTTCGGCAACATCTCCTTGTCAACATATTTGCCCTTCAGTTCATCTCTCCCCAACCACTCATCATCAGAAGCAGAAGAAGGCGACGGCGGGGCCCGGACAGAGACACTTGGATCAAGGAGCTCCACCCATCTCCAGCAAGGTCTCCTTAATGAGACGCTTAATCTAGGCATCGCCACCCCTCTTACGTCGCCTGGAGCACGCAGGAGAAGGCGAAGAAGAAGAAGAAGCAGAGGAAGATGAGGATGACACATCAACATGCCTGCTCTTCTTGGCATGTTTACCCATGACGAACAGGAGCTGGATCGCAGGGAACAGGAAGCACAACAAGCCAGGAAGACGACCGGCTGAAGAGGGTCACAGCCAAATAAGCCCACCACAAGGACACTGCGCAGGAACCACAGGTCTCCAACAGTAGGCAGACTCAACAGACGAAGGAGGCAGGACAGAAAGCAACCGACCCAAAGCAGGGCCTGCCAAACAGCCCAACACACCGTAGCACCGGTGTGCACCACGGAGCAACAGCAGCCCCCAAGAGGAAACGCAACCACCAAGAGCAGAAACAGGCATCACAGGGAACATGCGCCGATATATATATGAAAAGAATGCTATGCTGTACTTACAAGAGGGCCGGCAAGCACCTCATGCCACTGCCGCAACCACAATTGCAGAAATGCCTGACTTCCTGCCCCAAACAAAGGAAGTCAGGCAAGGCCCGGAAGGAAGCGCCCCAGCCATACGGTGGCCGCCGAACTTCACGGAGATCAGAGCAGGAACCTCTGCGCCCCCGACGTGCCCATCAACCCTGGAAGCATGGCAAAAGACACCAACAGCGGGAGAGAACTTCTCAGGAACCGCCGTAGGCATCAGCAGGACTTCCCCCAAGCCCGGCAGGGGTAGAGACCAGGAAAACCAACACAAACTCAGTGCCCAGCAGCAGGTAAGCTCCAGGAGCCACTCGGCTCCTGGTCCTCTTCATACTGTCAGAAGACAGAAAAAAGAACAGGAGGAATGCTGGGTAGAGTACGGTTATGTACTCCCAGTGTGGGGGGGAGTGGTGTACTAGCATTCCTTATTTTCTTTTTTCTGTCGTTGAGATAGATTATCTCACTTGTTAAGTATGAAGGGGACGAGGACAGGAGGGACCTTGGGGTAATTTCAGTAATTAATGCTTATTGCATTACGTTAGCCAACACCTATCCTGCTTTGTGTTTATTATTCCCTTGTGACAGAAAGTGACATAGCTAACATTAGCCATTATGTACTGAGCTTTGTAAAAAGCCAGGAGGAGTACAGCCACTATATGTAGGTGTCAAAAGAGAGGCACACCTATCAACTGCTCTAATCAATAATGAGGATGAAGTCAGGCCGTGAAAGTAAATGAGGAATTAACACTTTTCTAGAGGAATATAAAGGTCTGAAAGGCAGTCGACCCATTAAAGCCAATGGAGGCATTTTGGGGCATATTATCAAGACAGGCGATAAAATTATCGCCGCTTTAGCAGCAGAAAACTGCCGCTAAAACGGCGATAATGGGCTTGATAATATGCTCTATGGAATTCCAATTGAAGCTCAGGTTAGACGTCCTTCACATTTAACATGGGCTTCAATTGGAATTCCATAAAGCATATTATCAAGCCCATTATCGCCGTTTTCTGCCGCTAAAGCGGCGATAATTTTATCGCCTGGCTTGATAATATGCCCCTTTGTTTGCTAGGCAAATGAACAGAAGTAACAGGAAAGTGACTCCTAAAAAATGTTGGTAATTGTAGTGAAGATGGTAGAAGACCAAAGAGCTCCAAAGCATAAAAGAGTTTGGAGGAGGCATGAAGTTTGAAAGCTAATCTGATGAGAAAACCCTCTATTTTGGCTCCATTTCTCTTAAATAAAATATATGTCAGCTCTCTTGATTCAGATGGGAGACTCCTGGGCCCAGATTCACCATGTTGTGACATAATACAAGTCAGCAAGCAAAGTTGTTGCGTACTGTTATGCGTCAACTGGAGAAATGAGAACTGTGCGATATCTACATAGAAGCGGTGCGTTTGTGCTCTCGCCCTGCTTTAGTCACTTTTGCAGTCAAGGGCCAGCACAGGCATCCTTATACCATAGCCCAAGGCTGTCTGCATTGTGGTCAGCATAGTGGTTGTGTAGGTAGGGATGCCTGCCTACACAAAAGCTATGCTGAAATGCAATTTTTTCTAAGTAAGAATGCAGAAGAATTGAAGAGGTAAAAATGAGGAAAATAAATGTCCTCCTTATGCCAGCTACAGAGAGGCACAGATGTTTGTCGTAAATCCATGCCTACGCCTTTGTAAATATAGATTTGAGTCAAAGTCCATGGGTGGATGCTTTGAACGCCCGTGCACTACCCATGACATGCATCCTTGACGTCAATTAAGGATGGCAGTGCACTGTGTTCCTTTTGTTACAAACCAAAGCAATTTTCCATTTTCGGTAGTTTGTAAATACCAACCTGGATTTTAAATCCTAACGCAAACCCAAAGTAAAATCTTTGTAAATCTGGGCCCAATGTTGAAAGCCAGAAATTATTCTATTCCTTTTCTGTCTCCTGCCTAAAATTCCATCTGTTTCAATGTATGTGAATGGAGAAAATGTACTCCCTGACTTCTTTCGCAATCTCCCACGTTCCAGCTGTCACATGTTGGCAAGTATACGAAACGAAATACTGGAAACTATTAAGGGGCATATTAGCAAGGGCTGGCAATATAATAATCGCCGCTTTAGCATCCGTTTTTGGGCGAAAAGCTGCGATAATTATATTGCAATATCATCAATGACACGATAGCGTGTGTTTCCTTGATGTAGAGCCTGTTTTTTCACAGCCTCGCCTCGCATCGCTAATGAGATGCAAAGAAGGCGTGGCTGTGAAAATAACACATGCTAATATCGTGAAGTCAGCTTCGCGATATTAACAAGGAGGTGCAGCGATAAAAAGAATCGCGCTACCTCAGCCTTAACTCAGGAATTTAAAGTCTGTTAAATTCCTGACTAAGGCATACTATTAATGGGAGATGGATTATGCTGACAGGACCACAGGGTCGTATCAGCAAAGTTATCGCTGTCAATGTTCCATTGAAAACACCGCTATTGTTGAAATATTATCGCAATAGCGCTTTGTGTTGTAAATAAAGCGGTTTCATGGCGATAATATTCAGCGATAGCTGGCGATAATATTTCTATCGCTATGTACGGCCGTTGAGAATATGCCCCCAGGTTTGAAAACAAATGCATGATCATTTCAATGAAGCAGGATGAAGATGCAGTTACACCATCAGTTAATAGGTGTCCCTGCGGAGGTCAACTGGGACATCTAGTAACAGCCACTGGTATTGCATCCATTTGTCTCCAGGGCATTTGGTTTTCTAGTGGAACGAGGTTTACCAATGGGAGATGGGAGTGAGCTCTATAGGGACATCTAGTAACAGCCACTGGTATTGCATCCATTTGCCCATGGAGCATTTGATTTTCTGGTGGAACGTGGTTTACCAATCGCAGATGGAAGTGAGCTCTGCAGGGACATCTAGTGACAGCCACTGGTATTGCATCCATTTATCTACGGGCCATTTGTATTTTTGTGAGACAAGGCTTGCCAAGTACGGGCTACCGCCTCTCAGAAAACCGCCTAAACCACCCCGGAACTGCATCTCCCATACCAAGGAAACATATTTTCCACAATCCCGGAAGTGTTTGAAAGCTGCTCGTAGGTCTTTATTCCAGGACGCGTACTTCACACGTTTCCATGCTGTGGTAACACACAAACACTTACATCTGACATTTTTCATACTTCGTCTCGACAACAATTAAGAAAAGCTATAGGCTTGTCAAAATGTCGAAGACAGGACAGAAGTCATGAATCAGAGCACTTTGTGCATTTTTAAGGTGCAGCAAAGAGGGATCCAACAGCAGCATTAACGCCTACAATCAGTGAGGGCTGCGACTGCGCCAGGGCTGTGTCAGGCTGGGAGAAAGGAGACCAAACAAACAGAAACTTAAAACAAAAAGAAATGAAAGAACACCACCCGCCTCACCGAGGAAATCTTAATGCTTCGTTGGGACTAATAGATGCAGTACCATAAGCGGTTACTAAATGTCCCTCTGGAGCTTCATAGGGACGTGCTGTGGTATTGCGCCCATACACAGATTTGAAGGTGGTTGGTATACTTGTAGGTGTCTGAAATGGAAAACTATTTGTACTACTTGCTTCTTAACGAAATGTATTTAGAATAAAAGCAAAACATATTCAAGCATTGATGCATCAATTTGCTTTCTCTGAAGGCTAGTAAAATATCATATTACCTAAATACTCAAGGGCAGATTTACAAGCCCCTTGCGTCACTTTTGCACCATCGTTGCGTCACTTGTGTGACGCAGCGTAAAAGTTGCGGCCCATTTACAACATGACGCATCTAGGGAGATGCGTCACATTGTGAAGCCCTGCACCACATTAAACCTGCGTCAGGTTTAATGTATGCAGGGTGGGGGTTCCGTCACAGGAAGCCCCGTAAAAGTGACGCAGTGAAATCTACAAGATTTCACTGAGTCACTTTTACGTCCATGATGCGTCAAAACCCTGCGCCTGCTTGAAGCAGGCGTAAGGAGTGACGCAGCATGTTAGGCATAGGGCGCCCCTGAGCATTGTTGGAGTTGCATCGTGCTTGCGACACGACTCCAGCAATGCGTGACTTTTCCGTCCACAGATGCATCAGAATTTCTGACGCATCTGTCAATCCTTGCGCCATGGTGCGCCGTATTGTAAATACGGCGCATCCACGGTGACGCAAGGATTTGGCATGTTGGCGCAGGGAAAGTGATGCATCTCTACAGATGCGTCACTTTCTTGTAAATCTGCCCCTCAATACGCATCAACCAATGTACTGAAGGTATAACTGCATAATTATTCTAAGAAATAAACATGCACATAGAGCTCAACAAAACATTATTAATGATGCTTAAGGATAGATGTATTATACACTCAGGTGTTCTAGGTTTATTGCCCTCAGAAGAACAACAGCTGGTCGGCCCTGCAGAAATTCAATCTTAATTCTATACATTTTCTATGGCCCTTAAAAGTGGCTGCATAAGCCAGTGAGCTGCTTTTAACGTGATAGGATCTTGTGACAGGTTGGAAATGGATTGGTGAAATAAGTGAGTAGATATAAGTGAGCAATCTGGCAGGATTCAAACATGTGATCTGCAGATTGGATTGTGCTGTGCAGAATACATATAAATCAACTCAGAAGAATGACAGCTTATTGGTCCTGCAGAAATTCAATCTTACCCTCTTCACATCTTATACAGTGGCAATTTGTAGGTGCTTGTGCATAGTACAAATGATGGGGCATATTATCAAGGATGGAGTTAAAATTATCGCCGGTTTAGCGGCAGAAAAAGTTTTGGTTTTGTCATTTAGTGGTGATGTCTCCAAAAATGTTCAAGCCTGCCTGTGGTTGCCCGGATATGCTGGTTAGTGATGTGTCTTAAGAAAGCCAGTGATAGATCGTCATTGTCAACTGCTGGTTGTAAGCAAAGCTCTCTTAAAAGTGTGCATCGCTTAAGGGAGATAGGAATTACGACAATGTGTAAATTTGTTAATTTCAGGCAAACTTTTAGATCAAATTGTGAGCATTCCGGCAAGCAATACAAAATTGGCTGCAGGAAAAGTAGATGGAGTTATCCAAGTAATGCTACCTCTTGTGCCAGGGGCATAATGGGGGCCCTTGCAGCCTCTGTTGTACACTACCCCTACCCTGCAGGGGGCCCTCAATAAGCCTTAGGAGAATCAATAACGGTGGCATATGGGAACCTCAGGGTCTCCTAAAATATTCTGTAGAGGGCAATTTACATTTTGTGTTAAACCACTGTCTTGTGCTACCCTACAGCCGGCGCTCTTTGCGGTGAGTAGTCTTCTAGGGACATTGCCTGCTTTGCAGTAGCCTGGGAGAAAGTCCCTGTTTTGTAAAACACCAGTACCTGAAAAACACAACTTAATAATATTAAGTGATTTAGGGGCATATCAGCAAGGCGAGGCAATAGAATTATCGCCGCTTTTGCGGCCGTTTTCGGCCGAAAAGCGGCGATAATTTTATCGCCTAATTAGCAAGGCCACGCTAACGCGTGAAACCTTGCTTTAGCCTGGGTATTCCTAACGCCCAGCTTTGCATCTCTAATGAGATGCAAAGTGGGCGTTCCTGACCTAACATGACAGGAGAAATGTCGCTAAGCGACATTTCTCCTATCATCAAGCCCCACGCTATGAAGCATAGCGTCAGCAAAAGTAGCGATAACCCCTGTTATCGCTACTTTCCTTACGCCTGCTTCAGGACTGATTTAGCCATGATATCCTTTGGAAGGTGGATATCGTGGCTAAGTTTGTGAGTCCCTATCAGCAGGCTAACGCCGCACTACGTGAGATTATCGCTGGGTGTCCAGCGATAATCTCACGTTAGGCAGTTAGCGTGAGTATTTTTATCGCTGAGGAGATAAGCGTTGCTAATAGCACGCTATCTCAGCGATAAAAATCCACGTTACCCGGCGATAATTATCCTCACGCTAAGAGCGCTGAGCGATAATTATCGCCGGGTGTTGCTGATATGACCCTTAGAAACTAAAATGTACCTTAATGCTTTGCATAGCATTGCCTTGCATTACTTGCATCAGGGTGAACCATGGACATTCCCATACATCAACCCATGGATTTTGATGCAATTCCACATTTACTAATGTGAGTAAACATGAGATTGCGCAAAAATGCTGCGCCTCCACAAACTGGGCAAATATTTTTATTTCTCCTCATTACTTCCTCTCTCTATGTGTGTTGAAAACGCCTTTAAGGATTGTTATTATGGAGGAAGGTAGCTCTTCCTGCACAAAAACAATCCTGTCTGTAATGCAGGCACCCTTGCACTATGGTGCAAGGGTGCGTGTGGTGGGGCTAAGCAGCACACAGTATGCCAGCACATGTAGGGGCATATTAACAAGCCAGGCGATAAAATTATCGCCGCTTTAGCGGCAGAAAACGGCCGCTAAAGCGGCGATAATGGGCTTGATAATATGCTCTATGGAATTCCAATTGAAGCCCATGTTAGATGTCCTTCACATTTAACATGGGCTTCAATTGGAATTCCATAGAGCATATTATCAAGCCCATTATCGCCGTTTTATCGGCAGTTTTCTGCCGCCAAAGCGGCGATAATTTTATCGCCTGGCTTGTTAATATGCCCCGTAGAGAGCAGAAATTCTCCATATCTTTGTAAATATGGAGCATTTCTGCCCTCTGCCTTTCACGCACCATAGCAACTTGCCTTGCTGCATTGCGTGAAAGAATAGTAAATTTGCCCCATTGTTTGTAAAGTAAATTTTACAAGACACCAGCAGATAGGCACACTTATCTTCCCAATGATGTGAATGCTCTCAACATTGTCCTCTTTAAATCATGTTACAGCAGATAAACCACTGTCATATTTTCATTTCTTCTTTGATGAGAACATCTGTTCTCTTCGATATAGACATGTATATATGTCAGTAGATCGTTTAAGGTGCTATTTCCCTTTTTTGTGGTGAATTTGATTTCCATCCCATGCCCTGTAGGCCACCAGATAGTCAGGAACGAGGCTTTGCAGGAGGGGACTTTGCCTTCTTGTCCCAACTGTTCCCATACTGAAAACGGCCCCTGCCACGAGAAAACTACCTGCGAGAGGGAGGATGGAGGAATGACTTGGGCTTTGAAGAAGCCGGCACAGAAGAAGGCTGCTTGAACGAAGAAGAATGCTTCTTCTCCTTAAAAAGATGATGCAATTTGCCCTCCAATTCCTCACCAAACAACATGGTACCCTGAAATGGCAACCGCAGCGCAGAAGACTTCTGGGCCAAATCAGTCCTCTAGTCCTTCAGAACCAAATTACAATGGGCAGCCACACAAGCACCCCTGGAAAGGGCCGAGGCACACACCACGTCGAGGGAAACATCAGACTCCACCTGCTGCTCAATGTAGGAGAGTAGGGTCTGCTTTCTATGTTCACCCCCACTTTTTGCTTTTGCTTCACTGGTTTTCGACTTAGATGTGGCTGTGGGCCTGCTAGTCAGACCCACAGCCCAGCTGTTCTCTCTCTAAATTCACACTATGTACTTTAGGTACATAACCCAATTGGTAGGGATCACCTTATTGGCCCCTGTATAGTGTACCCTAGGTACCCAGGGCATAGGTGCACCCTAGGCCTACCAGGGGCTGCAGCATGTATTATGCCACCCCTGGCCTGGCCTTCCATTATGACACAACTGGCTGATCACTCAGCTGGGGCAAGGTCGTGTAATCACCCCTTGCTTAGGTGTAGTATTCCTATACCTACCTTATATATAGACACATGTGTACCTATCAGCCACTCCTATGGCAGGCCTTAACAATCCTGGAGGCAGAGTGCTTGGTAACATGTGAGATGGTGCTCTAGCATGAGCTGAGCCTGTCTGCAGCTTTCGGAACCATGTCGTTATAGCTGTTCTATGATACAGCCTACAATATACTCTTAAAGTACCTTATAATCTTAAACGGTTATGGTAAGTATGGTTTGGCTTTTTTCGAAACATGTCGTGTAAGGTGTCTAACACTGTGGAATAATACCCCCATACCATTTCTGGCAATGAGGATATTATTCCTCTCTTCTAGAGGGAGAAGACATGTTGAAACCTACTTACCCGGTTAAAGTTAACCAGAGCCCCAGCATCACAAAAGGATGCTGCTGCCACAGACACAAGTCTGACCTCCTGCTGCTGGGAGCCCTTCCAGCGAGGGAGGCTTGGACAATAGGTTTCCTGCCTTGGGAGGTGCTAGCACCACCCCAGACAGGTCTTAGTGTATTGGAGCAGGGAGGGATGAATGAAACTAGACACTGCCTGGGGCACACAAGGTGTCCCATGCATAGTCCAGTTCAAACCGGCGCTGGGGCACTCCAGCCCCGCTCTGCGCGAAACTGGACAAAGGAAAGGGGGTGTAACCACTCCCCTTCCTGGTCCCACCCATAGGAGGGACCTTGCAGGTAGCCCAGCCCACTAGCCCAGTATATCAATAGGTAGCTGAGCCCTGCTAAATCAGATTAACCTGAATCTGCAACTTGAACAGAAACTCTGGACCTTCGACATTCGACCTCAGGAAGAAGACTGAAGAAATCTCCCTTGTGGCCACAGAGTGACCACCCTGGGCAACCAGGCACCATCCAGCGACCGCTGCTTGCTTTGCGACTGATCCTACGAGGGACGACTGCAGAGACTGACCAGCGTCAAGACTTCCAGACACCTCTGAACCAGATCCACATCTCCGGCGAAGCGACGAGGGACGTGGGACCGGCGACTTGGGAAGAGTGGCTAGTAACTGACTAGCGCGACTTCCGAGGCTCCCTCGAGGCTGTGCTTGGGGAATTGAGAAGCCCCCATCCCGAGCACCATCTGCAAAGAAGACCAGCTCCCCACACTTCACGTGTTCTGCGTGGGGCCCTTCTGCACCTGAGTTGCTTGACGTGTTGTCCGGTTTCTGGCCCGTTGGCTAGTAGCCTCTGCGACGATGAACCTTTGTTTTCATCTTGCTGGTCCGGCTCCTCCAGACTGGCACCCGCTCCTCTGTGAAAGAGAAGCACCCCAGACCTTCCTGGTCTGCACCAGAAGCAAGTCCTCCATCCTGCGTGGGTTCCGCTTGCCAAGGCTGGTTGGGTCCTAGCTCAACATCGACGCCGCCGACAGCAAGAGCCTTTGTGGGACAGCTCACCTCCTGGTCCTGGTCATCCTCGACGTCTCCTGGTACCCGTGGCTGCTGCGACAAGCTTCACCTCTTCACCTGCATCTGCACGACATCGCCTGGTTCCTTCCTGGTTCCTTCCCGGCTCCTGGCTGGTGAGCTAGAATCAGTCCCTTCGGCTTGCAGGTTCCTTCCTTCTTGATCCCATCCTTGGGATCCACCGGACACTCTTCACTGACTGCCTGTCAGCAACTTTCCTTCAGGCATCCATAGAAGTCAACGACGAAACCCGACGCAAGTTCACACCTATGCACCCGCAGCCCGTGGGCTAGGTAACTTGAGAACTTCGGTGCTCACAAGGGTATTGACTATCCTAGGGTCTAGTTTCCGAGTCTCGACTTTCTAGCTATTCCAGAAGTGTCCTAAAACTGTTAATTTCTAACTGCTAGTAATTCTATCGACTTTTACGCATTACGCGTGAGTATTTTCACTCTGCACCTGAATCCCGTGGGCCTCCCACTTCCTAACCTTTGGTAGTATAGTGTAGCCCCAGCGATTTCCTAGGCCTAGGCCTATCCTGTGTTCGTGACAGTGGTTCTTATACCACTTAATTAGTATATGGTTGGCGTGGCCCCTAGGGCCTAACTGTATTACTTACCTGTGTGACTTAATGTATGCTTAAATAAGACTGTGTTGTACTTACCTCGAATCTCATAAAGAGTGCTGAGGGTTTGACTAGAATAAATACATTCTATTTTTATATATATCTGTTGTGGTGTCCTTTCATTTGGTATTCAAGGGATTACAAATGGTATAACAGCTGGCTTCACATGCCATACAGAGTTTAGCCTAAGACTGCTCTTGTCCATGCTACCACTAGGATAGCTGGTCTATAAGGTTGACTTTACAACCAATCACCATAAGGGTTGTTTGGACTGATACAAGGTGTACACTAGAATTAGTGACATCATATATCAGGCCAACTTCTCACACTCAATATGACCTAGAAGCCATGAACAGTCAGTGGAATCATCCGTAGACCCATATAGGGACTTGATATCCGAAAGAAGCGACTGAGCCACATAAGTTCCATAAATGGCAGCTCTGAGCGCCAGATGTGAACCAGAATAAACCTTCCGCAAGAAAGCGTCCACCTTCTTGTCCACAGGATCCCGCACCACCACATCCTCAGCCAAAGAAGTACGACCCACGAGACTGGCCACAAAAGAATCTATGGGAATGGAGTTCGGCATATCCTTGGCCATATCCTGAAGAGGATAGAGTTTTACCATGAAACAAGGAAGCAGAATGCGATCAGGGTCCTTCCATTCCCTGGCAAGCACCTCCATGATATACGGATGAACCGGAACATCCACTGTAGCAGTGCACTGGAACTGGTGAAGCAAGAAACCCCCAGAAGTGCTAGGGGCATAATTGGAAGGAAACCCCATATTCGACTTCACATGCTTCAACAAGTTCGGCAACATCTCCTTGTCAACATATTTGCCCTTCAGTTCATTGCTCCCCAACCACTCATCAGAAGCAGAAGAAGGCGACGGCGGGGCCCGGACAGAGGACTTGGATCAAGGAGCACCACCCATCTCCAGCAAGGTCTCCTTAATGAGACGCTTAATCTGGGCATCGCCACCCCTCTTACGCTGCCTGGAGCGCGCAGGAGAAGGCGAAGAAGAAGAAGAAGCAGAGGAAGATGAGGAGGACACATCAACATGCCTGCTCTTCTTGGCATGTTTACCCATGGCGAACAGGAGCTGGACCGCAGGGAACAGGAAGCACAGCAAGCCAGGAAGATGACCGGCTGAAGAGGGTCACAGCCAAATACCCTCGAAGTTGTGCACCGGGGATTGAGAAGCCCCAACCCCAAGCACCATCTGCACCGAAGATCAGCCCCCCACACTCCACGAGTCCTGCGTGGGGCCCTTCTGCATTTTCCTGCTTGCCGCGTCTGTCCGGTTGCTTGCCCGTTGGCTAGCGGCCTCTGTGACGACACACCTTTAAATCTTCACTGCTGGTTTGGCTCCTCCAGACTGGTTCCCGCTTCTTTGCAAAAGAGCAGCGCCCCAGACCTTCCTGGTCTGCACCAGAAGCAAGTCCTCCATTCTTCGTGGGTTCCGCTTGCCAAGGCTTGGTGAATCCTAGTTCGACTTCGACGCCGCCGACAGCAAGAGCCTTCGTGGGACAGCTCGCCTCCTGGTCCTGGTCGTCCTCGACGCCTCCTGGTACCCGTGGCTGCTGCGACAAGCTTCACCTCTTCGCCTGCAATCTTCACGACATCGCCTGGTTCCTTCCTGGTTCCACGTGTCACTGGCTAGTGACCTTGACTCTGTCCCTTCTGCTTGCAGGTACCCTTCCTTCTTGATCCCGGCCTTGGGATCCACCGGACACTCTGCACTGACTGCCTGTCAGCAACTTTCCTGCAGGCAGCCATAGAAGTCCACGACGAAACCCGACGCAAGTTCACACCTATGCACCCGCAGCCTGTGGGCTAGGTAACTTTGGTACTTTGGTGCTCACAAGGGTAGTGACTATCCTAGGGTCTAGTTTCCGAGTCTCGACTTTCTAGTTGCTCCAGAAGTGTCCTAAAACTGCTTATTTCGAAACTGTACTATTTCTATCGATTATGAGCATTACGCGTGAGTGTTTCCACTCTGCACCTGAATCCCGTGGGCCTCCCACTTCCTAACTGTTGGTAGTGTAGTGTAGCCCCAGCGATTCCCTAGGCCTAGGCCTATCCTATTTCCGTAACAGTGGTCCTTATACCACTTCTTTAGTATATGGTTTGCGTGGCCCCTAGGGCCTAACTGTATTACTTACCTGTGTGACTTAATGTATGCTTAATTAAGACTGTGTTGTACTTACCTCGAATTTCATAAAGAGTGCTGAGGGTTTGACTAGAATAAATACATTCTATTTTTATATATATCTGTTATGGTGTCCTTTCATTTGGTATTCAAGGGGTTACATATGGTATAACAGCTGGCTTCACATGCCATTCAGAGTTTAGCCTAAGACTGCTCTTGTCCATGCTACCACTAGGATAGCTGGTCTATAAGGTTGACTTTACAACCAATCACCATAAGGGTTGTTTGGACTGATATAAGGTGTACACTAGAACTAGTGACATCATACATCAGGCCAACTTCTCACAGGTGGGACTATTCACATGATTATGACTATACACAGAGATCCCCTACTACAGAACTATGGGTCATATTGTCAAGACAGGCGATAAAATTATCGCCGCTTTAGCGGCAGAGAACTGCCGCTAAAACAGCGATAATGGGCTTGATAATATGCTCTATGGAATTCCAATTGAAGCTCAGGTTAGATGTGAAGGACATCTAACATGGGCTTCAATTGGAATTTAATAGAGCATATTATCAAGCCCTGCAAAAGGGGCGATAACCTTGCTGATACGACCCTGTGGTCGTATCAGCATAATCCACCCCCAATGTTAGGGGTGGCTTAGTCAGGATTTTAGCAGACGTTAGTTTTTGGAGAAAACAGCAGTTTTCTCCAAAAACTAACGTCTGCTAAAATGCAAGGGCATCCTTGCTGATAGCGCAAAGACGCGTTATTGTTCTCCTGACATGTAGTGTATGTCAGGAACGCCCACTTTGCAGCTCATTAGAGAAAAAAAAGTAGGCGTAGTGTAAAAGGGTGCTAACATGTGAATACACATGTTAGCACCCTCTTGCTGATAGGGCTTTGGTTTTTAAAGCCAGAAAAGCGGAGATAAAGCCCTATGATGATATGCCCCATATTTTCCTCATTTTTAACTCTATGTGGGGCATATTAACAAGGCGGCGATATGAAATTATCGCCGCTTTTGCGTCCGTTTTCGAGCGAAAAGCGGCGATAATTTAATCGCCTTTTCAGCAAAGACACGCTATCGCGTGTCTTGCTGACTTAGCGCCCGTTTGCAGCACGCCTCCGATCGCATCGCTAATGAGATGCAAAGGAGGCGTACCTGACAAGACTTCCTTGGGAAAATACTGCGAAGGCAGCTTCGCGATATTCACAAGGGAGGGTAGCGATTTTTAAAATCTCGTTAAGTATGCCTTAACGCAGGAATTTAACGTCTGTTAAATTCCTGACTAAGGCATACTTAACATGGGGGGTGGATTTTGTGGCTAAGACCACAGGCCCTATCATCTAGATTATCGCCGTTTTCCACCATGGTAAACGGCGATATCCCAACTATCTCTGGAATTTTTATCGCCTCGGCGATGCGCGTTGTTAATAACGCGCAAACCGGGCGATAAATTCCAGAGATAGCCGGCAATAAATATGCAAGCGCTAAGCGCACTTTGCGATATTTATTGCCGGCCCTTGTTAATATGCCCCTAATTGTTCTGTATTCTTACTTAGAAAAAATTGCATTTCAGCATAGTTTTTGTGCAGGGAGGCATCCCTACCTTCAAAACTACTATGCTGACAACAATGCAGGCACCCTTGCGCTATGGCATAAGTATGCCTGTGCTGGCCCTTGACTGCAAAAGTGACTAAAGCAGGGCGAGAGCACAAACGCACAGCTTCTGTGTAGATATCGCACAGTTTTCATTTCTCCAGTTGATGCGTAACAGTATGCAACAACTTTGCTTGCTGGCTTGTATTATGTCAAAACATGGTGAATCTGGGCCCAGAAGTCTCCCATCTGAATTAACAGAGCTGACATATATTTCATTTAAGAGAAATGGATCCAAAATAGAGGGTTTTCTCATCAGATTGGCTTTCAAACTTCGGGGCATATTATCAAGCAAGGCGATAAAATTATCGCCGCTCTAGCGGCAGAAAACTGCCGCTAAAACGGCGATAATGGGCTTGATAATATGCCCTATGGAATTCCAATTGAAGCTCAGGTTGGCTTCAATTGGAATTCCGTAGAGCATATTATCAAGCCCATTATCGCCGTTTTAGCGGCGATAATTTTATCTCCTGGCTTGATAATATGCCCCAAAATGCCTCCATTGGCTTTAATGGGTCGACTGCCTTTCAGACCTTTATATTCCTCTAGAAAGGTGTTAATTCCTCATTTACTTTCACGGCCTGACTTCATCCTCATTATTGATTAGAGCAGTTGATAGGTGTGCCTCTCTTTTGACACCTACATATAGTGGCTGTACTCCTCCTGGCTTTTTACAAAGCTCAGTACATAATGGCTAATGTTAGCTATGTCACTTTCTGTCACAAGGGAATAATAAACACAAAGCAGGACAGTACACAAGCACTTACAAATTGCCACGGAGGTCTTTTTAATTGGTAAGTGATCTGTAGCACAGGAAAGCAATGCTGCTTCCCCACCAGTATTCAACTAGAATAACAGCTGTTGGCTAACATAATGCAATAAGCATTAATTACTGAAATGGAAGAATACCCATTACCCCAAGGTCCCTCCTGTCCTCGTCCCCTTCATACTCAACAAGTGAGATAATCTATCTCACTGACAGAAAAAAGAAAATAAGGAATGCTAGTACACCACTCCCCCCCACCCTGGGAGTACATAACCGTACTCTACCCAGCATTCCTCCTGTTCTTTTTTCTGTCTTCTGACAGTATGAAGAGGACGAGGAGCCGAGTGGCTCCTGGAGCTTACCTGCTGCTGGGCACTGGGGGGGCTCATTTATGAGCCCCTGCATCACTTTTGCGCCACCGGTGCCTCACTTTTGTGACGCACCAGTGGCGTAAAACATGCACCATGTCGTGCCATATTTATGAAGTGACGCATCTAGGTAGATGCGTCACTTCGTAAACCCCTGCGCTACATCATACCTGCATAAGGTATAATGTATGCAGGGTGGGCGTACCCCCGCAAGAAAGGGTCGTAGGAGTGGCGCAGCGAAATCGATGAGATTTCGCTGCGCCACTACTAGGACTCCAATGCGTCAAAACCTTGCGCCTGCCTCATGGCAGGCGTAAGGGTGACGCAGGCCCTTTCAAATGGGGTTTGCCCCATGTGAAAGGAACATTGCTGGAGTTGTGTCAGGCTTCCGACATAACTCCAGCAATGCGCCACTTTTTGCGCTGACAGATACGTCAGTTATACTGACGTATCTGTCCTTCCTTGCGACATGATGCGTCATATTATAAATATGACGCATCATTGATGTCGCAAGGAGGGCGCACTTAGAAGTGACGCATCGCTGCTTTCACGCAGCGATGCGTCACTTCTCATAAATGAGTCCCTGGGTTTATGCTGGTTTTCCTGGTCTCTACCCCTGCCGGGCTTGGGGGGAGCCCTGTTGACGCCTACGACGGTTCCTGAGAAGATCTCTCCCGCTGTTGGTGTCTTTTGCCGTGCCTCCCGGGTTGATGGGCACGTCGGGGGCGCGGCGGGTCCTGCTCTGATCTCTGTGGAGTGTGGCGGCCCCCGTGTGGCTGGGGCACTGCCTTCTGGGCTTTGCCTGACTTCCTTTGTTTGGGGTAGGAAGTCAGGCATTTCTGCAAGTGTGGCTGGCGGCAGTGGCATGAGGTGCTTGCCGGCCCTCTTGTAAGTAACGCATAGCGTTTTTTTCATATATATATCCGCGCATGTTCCCTGTGATGGCTGTTTCTGCTCTTGGTGGCTGCATTTCCTCTTGGGGACTGCTGTGGCTCTGTGGTGCACACCGGTGCTACGGTGTGTTGGGCTGTTTGGCGGGCCCTGCTTTGGGTCGGTTGCTTTCTGCCCTGCCTCCTTCCTCTGGTGAGTCTGCCTACTGTTGGAGACCTGTGGTTCCTGTGCAGAGTCCTTGTGGTCATGTGTATAGTCATAATCATGTGAATAGTCCCACCTGTGAGAAGTTGGCCTGATGTATGATGTCACTAGTTCTAGTGTACAACTTATATCAGTCCAAACAACCCTTATGGTGATTGGTTGTAAAGTCAACCTTATAGACCAGCTATCCTAGTGGTAGCATGGACAAGAGCAGTCTTAGGCTAAACTCTGAATGGCATGTTGTAGGAGAGTAGGGTCTGCTATCCTATGGTCACCCCAAATTTTTGCTTTTTGCTTCACTGGTTTTTGACATATTGAGGCTGTGGGCCTGCCAATCAGACCCCCAGCCTGCTGTTCTCTCTACTAAATTAAAACTATGCACCCTAGGTGCATAACCAATTGGAAGTGGATCACCCTGTCAGCCCCTGTACCAGTGTACACTAGGTACCCAGGGCATTGGTGTACCCAAGGCCTGCCAAGGGCTGAAGCATGTATTATGCCACCCCAGGCTTGGCCTAACAATCTGACACAACTGGCTGATCACTCAGCTG
This sequence comes from Triturus cristatus, assembly GCF_964204655.1. Classification (NCBI taxonomy): domain Eukaryota; kingdom Metazoa; phylum Chordata; class Amphibia; order Caudata; family Salamandridae; genus Triturus; species Triturus cristatus. The sequence continues at coordinate 589,018,048 of NC_140589.1, forward strand.
GGGTAAGTTGGTGTAATCACCTCTTACTTAGGTGTAGTATACCTATACCTAACCTTAAATGGGACACCTGGTAACCTATAAGTCACTCCTATGGCAGGCCTTAACAATCCTGAAGGCAGAGTGCTTGGTTCCATGTGAGATGGTGCTCTGGCATGAGCTGAGCCTGTCTGCAGTGGTCGGAACAACTTCCTTCTACTGTTTCCAGATATCGTCATACCATATACTCTTAAGTGCATTATGAACCTCGCGGTTAAATGCTATCTTTGGTTTGGCTTTATCAAAACATGTCGAGTAAGGTGTCATACGAATTGGAATACTAACCCCTCGCCAATTCTGGCGACGGGGTTAGCATTCCACCCTTCTAGGGGGACACGACATGTACAGTACCTGAAACCCGGGTAAAATCAGACATAGCCTCAGCTCCACAAAATGGATGCTGCCACCACAGACACAAGTCTGCCCTCCTGCTGCTGGGAGTCCTTCCAGCTTGGGAGGTGTGGACAAAGGGTTTCCTGCCAGGGGAGGTGCGTGCACCACCCCAGACAGGATTTTGTGTATTGGTCAGGTAGGGCTTGAAAGAAACCAGACATGCCTGTGGCTCACAAGGAGCCTCGGTGCATATGCCAGTTCAAACCGGTCCTGGGGCACACCAGTCCCGGGCCTGGGGCGAGCTGGACAAAGGATTGGGGGTGTAACCACCCCCCTTTCTGGTCCCACCCATAGGGAGGGACCTAGCAGGTAGTCCGGCCCCTAGAATCCGCTTAAAGGTAGGAGCTGTGTCCTAAGACTTCAGACATCCTGGAATCAACTTGAAACTAAGAAGAAGACGGGAACTTCGACATTCTGCTGCACAGAAGACTGAAGAAAATCTCCCCTGTGGTCAGGGAGTGACCACCTTGCTAACGCAAGCACCATCCAGCGCATCAACGTCTGCTTTGCCGCCGCCTCCCGCCGGAGCCCGAGCCCAGAGACTGACAAGACCTGGACCTCCAGACCTCTCACCGCCCGATCCACAGTCCCTGAAAAGAGGAGACCCGTGGAGGCACCGAGACACGTGGAGCCAGCCATCTTGGAACGACTACGACAAGCTGACAAGTGCAACAACCGAGGCTCCCTCCAAGTTGTGCTTTGGGTCCTGAGAAGCCCAACCCTCGAGCAGCATCTGCACCAAAGGTGAGCCCTCCAGCATCTCCACGATCTGCGTGGGGCCCTTCTGCATTTTGCCACTCGACGCGCCTAACCGGTTGCTGGCCCGCTGGCTAGTGGCCATCTTGGCGACGAAATCTACGACAAACACCACTGGTCTGGTTGCTCCAGACTGGCCCTTGCTCCCCTCCAAAGGAGCAATCCCTCTGATCTTGCTGGTCAGAACCAACAGCTGATTTCCGAATCCTCCTGCAATTGCTTTTGCCAAGGCTTGTTTGCTTCGATCAAGTCGCCGACACCGCCGACAGCGAGAGCCTACGTGGGACAGCTCGTGAGCCGACTCCTGGACGTCGTCGACCTTCAGGGACCACGTGGCTGCGGAGACAAGCTACCCCTCATCACCTGTTTGCACCCGACATCGCCTGGTACCCACCTGGTGCCACGCTGGTCACTGGCTAGTGACTGTGAACACTGTCCCCTCTGCTTACAGGTCTTCAACCTCTCCGATCCACCCTTGGATCCACCGCATCTCTCCCGGACCGACCGCCTGCAGCATCTTTGTCCCAGGCTCAACGGAACAGATAGAAGAAACCCGACGCACTTTGAGGCCTATGCACCCGCTTCCTGTGGGTGAGGTAAAGCTGGTACTCCGGTGCCCATGTGTAGTAATACATCTCTAGTGCCTGTGTTCCAAATCTTAAGTTCCTAGTCAACCCGGAAGATCTCCTTTGCAGTAACTTTGTACTTTTTACGCACCCATGGAAACCTATGGGAGCACGCGTGTGACTATTTGCTCTGCACACGCCACCCGTGGACCTCCTGGTCACTAACTGACGTTAGCTCCTTGTAGGCCCAGCGATTCTAGAGGCCCTAGGCCTTTTCCCTTTTCTGTTCGTGGTACTTATACCACTATTTTAGTATATGGTTTGAGTGGCCACCAGGGCCTATCCATATAACGTGCAACTTCTGTGTATTCTGTGATAATCTTGTTTGACGATTTGTGCTCCTGTGCTCATAAAGAGACTAGGGGTTACTTTGAGAAATAAATACATATATATTTTGAATATATATCTGTGTGGTGTCCTTTCATTGGTATAAAAGGGGGTTGCATTTGGTAAAACAGCTGGCTTAACACGCTTCACGAGTTTAGCCTCAAAGACTGCTTAGCCTACGCTACCACTAGGGCAGCTAGTCCGAAAAGGTTGACTTACAACCACACCATAAGGGTTGCTTGGCATGGTACAAGGTGATCACTTTAACTAGTGAGCATCATATACCAGGCCAACTTCTCACATTGGTGAGCAGCGGTTGGATTTGAGCTTGCTGTGTTTTACCATTGTAATCTCTGGGTTACCAATTGAAAGATCACATAGGTACCTGTAGGTACATATAAAACAAGATTAGATATACATAAGTTCTACTGAACTTAGTTGTTGTAGAGCAAAGGGAGTAGCACACCCTGACTACAACTACTAGATAGGTTTAGTAGGTAAACACAAGTGTAGGTAGATTGCAACACATCCACCCACACTTAAGAGCAATGGCCGGGGCAGAGGGGTCCACTGTACCCATCTCTGTTGAGAGTGACCCCCAGAGGGCAACATCCAGCTTTGCTACCCTTAATCAGAATGAGCTCAGGCATTTGGCAACTCTTAGAGGCCTTAAACAGCCCAAGAACCCAAACTCTGCTGAGCTCAGAGAGCTCTTACAGAATGATGAGAATCAGAGAGCACTCAAGAAAGCTTCCCAGTTAGCCCCCTTAGGGTCAGGAACAGGAGGCCCCCCTTCTGAAGATACTACAGAGGTACCTAGTTCCAATAGCCATCCCTTAGATGAGAACCATACTACAGGGGAGGAAAGTGGTGAGGATACAGAAAGTAGTGATGATGAAGGGAGAACTAGCCCAGTGCCAAGTATTATACTTGGCCCAGCTAAACTAAGGCTATTGGGGACTGACAATGGGTTCACCCCATTGGATCTCCCCAGTGGACTTAACACAGGGCTTGGGAGGCAAAGGAATCGCTCAGGTGACTCCAATGCTTCTCATGGCTCTAGAGGCTCTCAAGGTCACTCCAGGAAAAGGATGACCACCCCTCAGAGGAGGGAACATGAGGCCAGAATGCAGGAAGCCCAGCTGAGGATCAGGAAGCAGGAGCTAGAAGTAGCCCTGATGGAAGAAAAACTGAACAAGGCTAGGCAACCTAGAGAGAGTGGGTCTATACCCACTGGTGGCAGCATTGTCCCTAAGGACAAAGATAGGGTCTTTGACAATAGGAACCTGTCTAAGGTTGTGCCCCCCTACAAAAGTGGGGATGACATCCACAAATGGATAACTGCTCTTGAGAGAGCCTGCAAAGTACAGCAGGTTCCTGAAGACCAGTGGGCAGCAATCCTCTGGCTCTCCTTTGAAGGAAGAGGCAGAGACAGACTCCTCACTGTTAGAGAAGAGGATGTCAGAAACTACAGAGCCCTGAAGAGTGTTCTGGTAGATGGGTTAGGCTTAACCACTGAACAGTACAGGTTAATGTTCAGAGACACCCAAAAGACACAGACTCAGGACTGGTCTGAATATGTTGAATGTGCCACTAAGGCTTTGGAGGGTTGGTTGCTGGGAAGTAAGGTATCTGATTTTACAGGATTGTATAATTTGATGATGAGAGAACAGATTTTAAATAACTGTCAAAACCAGCAACTGCATCAACACTTGGTTGACTCTGATCTGACCTCTCCCCAAGAATTGGGAAAGAAGGCAGACAAATGGGTCAGAACCAGGGTTAAGCAAAAGAACCAGAACCAGGGCCAAGGGGGTGATCAGAAGAAAACAGACCAAAAGGGTGGAGATCAGAAATCTAAAGACCAGAAGTCTTCAACAGGGCCCCAAACTACTGCTAAGGAGGGTGGGTCCCAACAACAGTCCACAAAGAAGAAAGAAGGTCAAAAGAAACCCTGGTGCAATCATTGCAAAAATACAACTCACTGGACTAGTGATTGCAAAAAGGGTGGAGCCCCCAACACTGTTGCCCCTAAGGCACCTGCTCCCAGTACTACTGTTAGCAGTGTTGGTCCCCAGACAAAGGGTGTAGTGGGAATCACTATGGGAACTGAAGGAGATTCTGACTTAGACAGAACCCTTACACAGGCAGTCTTGATCTGTGATGGGGACATTGATTTGTCCCTGACTGTGAGCCCCAGTAACCTGGGCAAGTACAGACAGACTCCTTTAATTAATGACAAAGTGGCTCAAGCCTACAGGGACACATGTGCCAGTGTCACTATGGTGACACCAGGCTTTGTGGACCCTGGACAGTACATACCAGGTGAGAACTACCTGGTGACCAATGCCAGCAATGCCACTACTTCACATAGTGTGGCAGTTGTTAACTTCTCATGGGGAGGGGTAACTGGCCTCAAAAGGGTTGTGGTTAGTGCAGACCTCCCAGTAGAATGTTTGTTGGGCAATGACCTAGAGAGTTCTCTATGGTCAGAAGTGGAGTACAGGACTCATGCAGAGATGTTAGGTATATCATCACATGTCCTTGCTGTGACCAGGTCACAGGCCAAAAAGTGCCTCACTGAACCTCAGGTCTTGGATCCTGGAACAATGGACCAAGCACCTACCAAGAAGAAGAACAGGAGGGTCAAGGCTGTGCCTTCCCCCCTGCCTCAGAGTGATGATCAGCCTTCCCAGGAAGCTGATCTAGAGGACCCTGAAGGAACTGTCCCTGAAGAGCTTGAACCTGATCAGGTTGAGTTTCTGGGGACAGGGGGACCTTCAAGGGCTGACTTGAGGCAGGCTCAGTTATCCTGTCCCTCTCTTGAACCCCTCAGACAGCTGGCTGCTGCTGAGGCTGCTGGGAATGCTCAAGGTACCCATAAAGTGTATTGGGATGAAGGGCTCCTTTATTCAGAGGCTAGAGACCCCAAGCCTGGTGCTACCAGGAGGTTGGTCATACCTCTGCAATTTAGGGGCTTCCTTCTTACCTTGGCCCATGACATTCCTTTAGCAGGACACCTAGGCCAGAACAAGACCTGGGACAGACTTGTCCCTCACTTTCACTGGCCTCATATGAATGAAGATACAAAGGAGTTTTGTCGCTCCTGTGTTACCTGCCAAGCCAGTGGCAAATCAGGTGGCACAACAAAGGCCCCCCTAATACCACTACCTGTGGTGGGGGTCCCCTTTGAAAGAGTGGGAATAGACATAGTGGGTCCCATGGATCCTCCCACTGCATCTGGGCACAGATTTATACTGGTGGTAGTGGATCATGCCACCAGGTATCCAGAGGCAATTCCCCTTAGGACCACTACAGCTCCTGTTGTGGCCAGGGCCCTGCTGGGAGTATTCTCCAGAGTGGGGTTTCCTAAGGAGGTAGTATCTGACAGAGGTACCAACTTTATGTCAGGATACTTGACAGCTATGTGGAAGGAATGTGGTGTCAACTACAAGTTCACCACCCCTTATCACCCACAATGCAATGGGCTTGTTGAGAGATTCAACAAGACCCTAAAGGGTATGATCAAAGGATTACCTGAAAAGCTCAGGCGAAGATGGGACATCCTTCTACCCTGCCTTCTGTTTGCTTACAGAGAGGTCCCACAAAAAGGAGTTGGCTACAGCCCCTTTGAATTGTTGTTTGGGCACCCTGTGAGAGGCCCACTGTGTTTGGTGAAGGAAGGATGGGAGTTACCTCTCAAAAAGCCTAAGCTAGACATAGTGGACTATGTACTTGGTCTCCGCTCCAGGATGGCTGAGTATATGGAGAAGGCATCCAAAAACCTTGAGGCAAGCCAGGCCTTACAGAAAGCTTGGCATGACCAAAATGCTGTCTTGGTTGAGTTTCAGCCAGGACAGAAGGTATGGGTGTTGGAGCCAGTGGCCCCAGCAGCACTCCAAGACAAATGGTCTGGACCCCATACAATCCTGGAAAAGAAGGGAGAGGTCACCTACTTGGTGGACCTAGGAACTCCCAGGAGTCCCCACAGGGTACTCCATGTTAACAGGCTTAAAGCATATGTTGACAGGGCAGACATGGGCTTGCTCATGGCTACAGATGAGGGACAGGAGGAAGAGAGTGACCCTCTCCCAGACCTGTTGTCTCAGAACCCTGAAGATGGCTCAGTGGAAGGAGTGACCCTTGGAGGCAACCTCACTGCCCATCAGCAGACTGAATGTAGACAGGTTCTACAATCATTTTCACATATGTTTTCCTTGATACCTAGTCAAACTGACTGGTGTACCCATGTTGTGGACACTGGTGACAGTCTGCCTGTAAAGAACAAACTTTACAGACAACCTGACCACGTCAGGGACTGTATAAAGGCTGAGGTACATAAAATGCTGGAATTAGGTGTCATTGAACCCTCAGAGAGCCCCTGGGCTAGCCCAGTGGTTCTGGTCCCCAAACCTCACACCAAAGATGGCAAGAGAGAGATGAGGTTCTGTGTGGATTACAGAGGACTCAATGCTGTCACCAGGACAGATGCACACCCTATTCCAAGGGCAGATGAGCTCATAGACAAACTAGCTTCTGCAAAGTTTTTGAGCACATTTGACTTAACAGCTGGCTATTGGCAAATCAGATTAGCTGAGGAGTCTAAGGCCAAAACAGCATTCTCAACCCCAGGTGGGCATTATCAGTTTGTGGTGATGCCCTGTGGTCTGAAGAATGCACCTGCCACCTTCCAAAGGCTGGTGAACCAAGTCCTTACTGGGTTGGATGACTTTTGTGCAGCATATCTTGATGACATTGCTGTCTTTAGCTCCACCTGGGAGGATCACCTGATCCACCTGAAGAAGGTTCTTGAGGCCCTGCAGAGGGCAGGCCTCACTATCAAGGCTACTAAGTGCCAGATAGGGCAGAGTAAGGTTGTGTATTTGGGCCACCTTGTAGGTGGAGGCCAAGTTCAACCACTGGAGAGTAAGATACAATCCATCAAGGATTGGTCCCCTCCAACCACCCAGACTCAAGTTCGAGCTTTCTTGGGCTTGACTGGGTATTACAGGAAGTTTGTTAAGAACTATGGGTCCATTGTGACTCCTCTTAATGATCTGACATCCAAGAAGATGCCCAAAAAGGTTCAGTGGACAGTAAGCTGTCAAAAGGCATTTGATGACCTGAAGGAGGCCATGTGCTCTGCACCTATCCTGAAAAGTCCTGACTACTCCAAAGAGTTTATTGTCCAAACAGATGCTTCTGAGTTGGGTGTGGGAGCTGTGCTGTCACAACTTAATGTAGATGGTCAAGACCAACCCATTGCTTTTATTAGCAGAAGGTTGACCCCCAGAGAGAAGAATTGGTCAGCTATTGAGAGGGAGGCCTTTGCTGTGGTGTGGGCCCTGAAGAAGCTGAGGCCATACTTGTTTGGCACTCACTTCAAGATTCAGACCGACCATAAGCCCCTCTTGTGGCTAAATCAGATGAAGGGTGAAAACCCCAAACTGCTTAGGTGGTCCATTTCCCTACAGGGGATGGACTTTACAGTGGAGCACCGGCCAGGTACTGACCATGGGAATGCAGATGGTCTCTCCAGGTACTTCCACTTAGGACATGAAGACGAGACTGGTCAAGGCTAGTTTAATGTCCCAGCGTTTGGGGGGGGGTTGTGTAGGAGAGTAGGGTCTGCTATCCTATGGTCACCCCAAATTTTTGCTTTTTGCTTCACTGGTTTTTGACATATTGAGGCTGTGGGCCTGCCAATCAGACCCCCAGCCTGCTGTTCTCTCTACTAAATTAAAACTATGCACCCTAGGTGCATAACCAATTGGAAGTGGATCACCCTGTCAGCCCCTGTACCAGTGTACACTAGGTACCCAGGGCATTGGTGTACCCAAGGCCTGCCAAGGGCTGAAGCATGTATTATGCCACCCCAGGCTTGGCCTAACAATCTGACACAACTGGCTGATCACTCAGCTGGGGTAAGTTGGTGTAATCACCTCTTACTTAGGTGTAGTATACCTATACCTAACCTTAAATGGGACACCTGGTAACCTATAAGTCACTCCTATGGCAGGCCTTAACAATCCTGAAGGCAGAGTGCTTGGTTCCATGTGAGATGGTGCTCTGGCATGAGCTGAGCCTGTCTGCAGTGGTCGGAACAACTTCCTTCTACTGTTTCCAGATATCGTCATACCATATACTCTTAAGTGCATTATGAACCTCGCGGTTAAATGCTATCTTTGGTTTGGCTTTATCAAAACATGTCGAGTAAGGTGTCATACGAATTGGAATACTAACCCCTCGCCAATTCTGGCGACGGGGTTAGCATTCCACCCTTCTAGGGGGACACGACATGTACAGTACCTGAAACCCGGGTAAAATCAGACATAGCCTCAGCTCCACAAAATGGATGCTGCCACCACAGACACAAGTCTGCCCTCCTGCTGCTGGGAGTCCTTCCAGCTTGGGAGGTGTGGACAAAGGGTTTCCTGCCAGGGGAGGTGCGTGCACCACCCCAGACAGGATTTTGTGTATTGGTCAGGTAGGGCTTGAAAGAAACCAGACATGCCTGTGGCTCACAAGGAGCCTCGGTGCATATGCCAGTTCAAACCGGTCCTGGGGCACACCAGTCCCGGGCCTGGGGCGAGCTGGACAAAGGATTGGGGGTGTAACCACCCCCCTTTCTGGTCCCACCCATAGGGAGGGACCTAGCAGGTAGTCCGGCCCCTAGAATCCGCTTAAAGGTAGGAGCTGTGTCCTAAGACTTCAGACATCCTGGAATCAACTTGAAACTAAGAAGAAGACGGGAACTTCGACATTCTGCTGCACAGAAGACTGAAGAAAATCTCCCCTGTGGTCAGGGAGTGACCACCTTGCTAACGCAAGCACCATCCAGCGCATCAACGTCTGCTTTGCCGCCGCCTCCCGCCGGAGCCCGAGCCCAGAGACTGACAAGACCTGGACCTCCAGACCTCTCACCGCCCGATCCACAGTCCCTGAAAAGAGGAGACCCGTGGAGGCACCGAGACACGTGGAGCCAGCCATCTTGGAACGACTACGACAAGCTGACAAGTGCAACAACCGAGGCTCCCTCCAAGTTGTGCTTTGGGTCCTGAGAAGCCCAACCCTCGAGCAGCATCTGCACCAAAGGTGAGCCCTCCAGCATCTCCACGATCTGCGTGGGGCCCTTCTGCATTTTGCCACTCGACGCGCCTAACCGGTTGCTGGCCCGCTGGCTAGTGGCCATCTTGGCGACGAAATCTACGACAAACACCGCTGGTCTGGTTGCTCCAGACTGGCCCTTGCTCCCCTCCAAAGGAGCAATCCCTCTGATCTTGCTGGTCAGAACCAACAGCTGATTTCCGAATCCTCCTGCAATTGCTTTTGCCAAGGCTTGTTTGCTTTGATCAAGTCGCCGACACCGCCGACAGCGAGAGCCTACGTGGGACAGCTCGTGAGCCGACTCCTGGACGTCGTCGACCTTCAGGGACCACGTGGCTGCGGAGACAAGCTACCCCTCATCACCTGTTTGCACCCGACATCGCCTGGTACCCACCTGGTGCCACGCTGGTCACTGGCTAGTGACTGTGAACACTGTCCCCTCTGCTTACAGGTCTTCAACCTCTCCGATCCACCCTTGGATCCACCGCATCTCTCCCGGACCGACCGCCTGCAGCATCTTTGTCCCAGGCTCAACGGAACAGATAGAAGAAACCCGACGCACTTTGAGGCCTATGCACCCGCTTCCTGTGGGTGAGGTAAAGCTGGTACTCCGGTGCCCATGTGTAGTAATACATCTCTAGTGCCTGTGTTCCAAATCTTAAGTTCCTAGTCAACCCGGAAGATCTCCTTTGCAGTAACTTTGTACTTTTTACGCACCCATGGAAACCTATGGGAGAACGCGTGTGACTATTTGCTCTGCACACGCCACCCGTGGACCTCCTGGTCACTAACTGACGTTAGCTCCTTGTAGGCCCAGCGATTCTAGAGGCCCTAGGCCTTTTCCCTTTTCTGTTCGTGGTACTTATACCACTATTTTAGTATATGGTTTGAGTGGCCACCAGGGCCTATCCATATAACGTGCAACTTCTGTGTATTCTGTGATAATCTTGTTTGACGATTTGTGCTCCTGTGCTCATAAAGAGACTAGGGGTTACTTTGAGAAATAAATACATATATATTTTGAATATATATCTGTGTGGTGTCCTTTCATTGGTATAAAAGGGGGTTGCATTTGGTAAAACAGCTGGCTTAACACGCTTCACGAGTTTAGCCTCAAAGACTGCTTAGCCTACGCTACCACTAGGGCAGCTAGTCCGAAAAGGTTGACTTACAACCACACCATAAGGGTTGCTTGGCATGGTACAAGGTGATCACTTTAACTAGTGAGCATCATATACCAGGCCAACTTCTCACACATGTGAAGCCAGCTGTTATACCATATGTAACCCCTTGAATACCAAATGAAAGGACACCACAACAGATATATATAAAAATAGAATGTATTTATTCTAGTCAAACCCTCAGCACTCTTTATGAGATTCGAGGTAAGTACAACACAGTCCTAATTAAGCATACATTAAGTCACACAGGTAAGTAATACAGTTAGGCCCTAGGGGCCACGCAAACCGTATACTAAAGAAGTGGTATAAGGACCACTGTTACGGAAATAGGATAGGCCTAGGCCTAGGGAGTCGCTGGGGCTACACTACACTACCAACAGTTAGGAAGTGGGAGGCCCACGGGATTCAGGTGCAGAGTGGAAACACTCACGCGTAATGCGTATAATCGATAGAAATAGTACAGTTTAGAAATAAGCAGTTTTAGGACACTTCTGGAGCAACTAGAAAGTCGAGACTCGGAAACTAGACCCTAGGATAGTCACTACCCTTGTGAGCACCGAAGTACCCAAGTTACCTAGCCCACAGGCTGCGGGTGCATAGAGGTGTGAACTTGCGTCGGGTTTCGTCGTGGACTTCTATGGATGCCTGAAGGAAAGTTGCTGACAGGCAGTCAGTGCAGAGTGTCCGGTGGATCCCAAGGCCGGGATCAAGAAGGAAGGGTACCTGCAAGCAGAAGGGACAGAGTTAAGGTCCCTAGCCAGTGAACACGTGGAACCAGGAAGGAACTAGGCGATGTCGTGAAGATTGCAGGCGAAGAGGTGAAGCTTGTCACAGCAGCCACGGGTACCAGGAGGCGTCGAGGACGACCAGGACCAGGAGGCGAGCTGTCCCACGAAGGCTCTTGCTGTCGGCGGCGTCGAAGTCGAACTAGGATTCACCAAGCCTTGGCAAGCGGAACCCACGAAGAATGGAGGACTTGCTTCTGGTGCAGACCAGGACGGTCTGGGGCGCTTCTCTTTTGCAAAGAAGCGGGAACCAGTCTGGAGGAGCCAAACCAGCAGTGAAGATTTAAAGGTGTGTTGTCACAGAGGCCGCTAGCCAACAGGCAAGCAACCGGACAGACGCGGCAAGCAGAAAAATGCAGAAGGGCCCCACGCAGGACTCGTGGAGTGTGGGGGGCTGATCTTCGGTGCAGATGGTGCTTGGGGTTGGGGCTTCTCAATCCCCAGTGCACAACTTCGAGAGTACCTCAGAAGCTGCGCTGGAAGATACTCGCCACTTTTCCCAGGTAGCCGGTCCCACGTCTCTCGTCGCCTCCACGGATCTCAGCTCAGCTGTGGATGTGGATCAGGGTCGGAGAAGTCTGGAAGTCAAGGCTCTGCAGTCGGTCCCTCGTAGAACTTCAGCAAAGCAAAGGGTAAGTCTCTTGATGGTGCCTGTTTGCACAGGGTAGCCACTCCTTGGCCACAAGGGAGATTCTTCAGTCTTCTTCTTTCGTCGAATGTTGAAGGTCCAGAGTTTCTGTTCAAGTTGCAGGTTCAGGATAATCTAATTTCAGCAGGGCCCAACTAGCTACTAATATACTGGGCTAGTGGGCTGGGCTACCTGCAAGGTCCCTCCTATGGGTGGGACCAGGAAGGGGAGTGGCTACACCCCCTTTCCTTTGACCAGTTTCGCGCCAGAGCTGGGGCTGGAGTGCCCCAGCACCGGTTTGAACTGGACTATGCATGGAGCACCTTGTGTGCCCCAGGCATGTCTCATTCCTTTCAGCCCTCCCTGCCCCAATACACTAAAGTCTGTCTGGGGAGGTGCTAGCACCTCCCCAAGCAGGAAACCTATTGTCCAGGCCTCCCTGGCTGGGAGGGCTCCCAGCAGCAGGAGGTCAGACTCGTGTCTGTGGCAGCAGCATCCATTTTGTGATAATGAGGCTTGGGTGAGAGTTAAACAGCAAAGTAGGATTTTAACATGTCTCTCCCTCTAGAAGGGAGGAATAATATCCTCATCACCAGAAATGGTATGGGGGTATTATTCCAAAGTGTTAGACACCTTACACGACATGTTTTGATAAAGCCAAACCATAGTTACCATAACCGTTTAAGATTATAAGGTACTTTAAGAGTATATGGTAGGCCATATCATAGAACAGCTATAAGGACATGGTTCCGAAAGCTGCAGACAGGCTCAGCTCATGCTAGAGCACCATCTCACATGTTACCAAGCACTCTGCCTCCAGGATTGTTAAGGCCTGCCATAGGAGTGGCTGATAGGTACACATGTGTCTATATATAAGGGTAGATATAGGTATACTATATCTAAGCAAGGGGTGATTACACGACCTTGCCCCAGCTGAGTGATCAGCCAGTTGTGTCTGATTGGAAGGCCAGACCAGGGGTGGCATAATACATGCTGCAGCCCCGGGGAGGCCTAGGGTACACCTATGCCCTGGGTACCTAGGGTACACTGTACAGGGTCCAATAAGGTGATCCTTACCAATTGGGTATGTACCTAGGGTACATGGAGTCTATTTTAAAGAGAGAGCAGACAGCCTGAGACCCTGAATGGCAGGATCTCAGGCCAACTAAGTCGAAAAACCAGCTAGACACTAGGCAAAACGTTGGGGGTAACCATAGTCAGATATCCACCTTCCTACCCAACCCCCCCCCCCCCCCCCCAAACGAAAGGAGATAAGGCTGTCCTTGACAAGGTAAGCCTCTATTGCCTAAGTGGCCATATAAGGAAGAACCAGCACTGGCATGGTAATCCCCTGTCTCATGGTCCACTAAGCAATCCCTCACCCTAAAGGTATCATAGGGTCTCCACCATAGGGAATCTCTACCTTTGGTGTGTCTTTGCAAAGTAAAAGGCTGGTGTTGAGATGGAGTACTGAAGTGAGTGTCCTCAAAGTGAGGCCTCAGCTTCCTCCAATCATCCTCCACCATGGATGCCTTTCTTTCTTTAACTGAGTTGCACTGTGCTCTCAGGGTCAGCCTCTGGCTACCTAAAGCTGGAGGCTGGGTCCCTTTTGTGGGCTTACTGGAGGGACAGGTCAGGTTTGGGGCCCTAAGGTCCCATGTTTGCCTGTGCCCAACAGAATCCCTCTGGGGGAGGTCCCTAACTACCTATAAAAGAGATCACTCAGGAATGTTTTTAACCATCACCTGGCTAGGGCTACTAGCCAGGCAATCCTCATTCTTTTGATGGGGGGGTTCTTGTGGACAGGGGCCCTCTTGGGGTCCACTGGCCTCCCTGACCTCTGCAGCCCTGGGCTGACTGAGGCAGGGTAGAGAGAGGCAGGCTACCTGCACCAGACTGGGTCCCACCTTGGAAGGGGCCACTGACATCCGAGGCTCTGCCAGGCCAGGCCTGGCTACCTCTGGGGCAGTTCCTTCACAAGGGGTGAGGTCAGATCCCTGAGGAGGCTGACCTTTTCCTAATGTCTGGGGAGAGGGAGACTTTTCTTCCTCTCCACTACTCTCTGTTTGTGTGGAGTGATCCATAGTTTCAGGCTTCACTACACCTATGTCAGTCTGAGTATGGACTGAGACCATTACAGTCCTGCCAACCTTTTCAGGGAGGCACTCAGTTTGTGTTTGAGCTGTGACTGTCACAGCTCTGCCAGTCTCTACAGGGAAGTCTGTCTGTGCCTGGGCTGTGGCTACCACTGCCCTTCCAACCTTTTCAGGGAGGAAATCTACTTGGACAGGGGTTGTGGCTGGCACAACCCCACTACCCTTTTGTGAAAGGCCTACCATTTTAGAATAGGTGTCTTGTTCAACTCCAGCCCAAGCTGAGAGTTCTAAGTCATTCCCCAGTAAGCAGTCCACAGGCAAGGTTGGAGACACTGCCACCCTTTTAGGGCCAGTGACACCTCCCCAGCTGAGACATACCTCTGCCATGGGATGACTGTTCTGTTTGCCATCAATGTTAGTTACCTGGTATGAGAAGCCAGGCAAAAGCTGCTCAGAGGGAACTAGCCTATGGGCCACCATAGTGATGCTAGCTCCAGTGTCTCTGTAGGCCTCAACTTTTCTACCATTGATGTAGGGCTCCTGTCTGTACCTACCCAAAGTGTTGGGACAGGCAGTGAAGTTGGCAAACCCCATGCCACCATCACAGACAAGAGTAGCTGCTGTAGGGGAATTGGCTAAGCCAGGGTCCCCCTGTGTTCCCCAAGAAAACCCAACCAAATTTTTGGGGGCACTCCCACCACCTGGGGGATTACTGCTGACAGTAATAGGTGGTGTGACAGGAGTAGTTGGAGGAACAGTTTTGTTTTAGCCTTTGGGCAACTGCTGTCAGTTTTCCAATGCCCAGGAGTTTTACACTCATAGCAGTAAGGCTTTTTAATTGTGGTAGAGGAGGGAGCTTGGGACCCACCACCCTGTGTGAAGTTTTGGGGCCCTGAGGAAGATTTCTCTTTTGTTTTATCCCCACCCTTCTCTTGAGGCTTGGCGGTATCTTTCTTTTGGTCACCACCCTGATTTTTAGGCCTAATCCTGGTCCTGACCCATTTATCTGCCCTCTTTCTCAATTCTTGGGGAGAGGTCAAATCTGAGTCTACCAGGTGTTGATGGAGAAGCTGGTTCTGACAATTACTAAGGATCTGCTCCCTCATAATCAAGTTGTACAATCCTGTATAGTCCTGCACCTTGCTGCCAGTTAACCAACCCTCCAAAGCCTTAGTGGCACAATGCACAAAATCAGACCAGTCCTGTGTCTGTGTCTTCTGGGTGTCTCTGAACAACAACCTATATTGCTCAGTGGTTAAGCCAAACCCATCTATCAGAGCACTCTTCAGGACTTTGTAATTGTTAGCATCCTCATCACTAACTGTGAGGAGCTTGTCTCTACCTTTGTCAGAAAAGGAGAGCCACAAGATAGCTGCCCACTGACTCTGGGGTACCTGCTGTACTTTGCAGGCCCTTTCCAAAGCAGTCATCCACTTGTGGATGTCATCCCCATTCTGATATGGGGGGACTATCTTGCTTAGGTTTCTATGGTCATAAGACCTATCCCTATCTCTAGGAATGTTGCTGCCACCAGTGGGTTCTGACCCACACAATTTTTGCTCTCTGGCCAGAGCAAGCTTCTCTTTGGCACAGATATTGTTTAGGTACATATAACATAGTTTATAAATACTTAAGTCCTACTGGACTTAGTTGTTGTAGGTTGAAGGGCCTAGCACACCCTGACTACAACTACTAGTAAGGTTTAGTAGATACAACTAGTGTAGGTAGGTGCACACACCACACCCTCACTAGAATCATGTCCCTGAATGGAGATCACACTGATACTCCCTCAGGAGAGGAGAATCCTAGACAGATTTCCTCTAGATATGATGCATTCAGTTTCCAGTAGATGAGACCACAGCCTCTGTTGTTCCGTGCCCTCTGTGTTTGGCATAGTGGCGTGAACAAGTTGATCTCGCAGATTTTTGTTCCGTTTGAAAGCAAAAAGTGGGGGGTCCCACTGCTTCCCTGCGCTGTTTAGAATATTCCATCTTTTCTTGATTATTTTTTGTACGGCATTAGAGACAGGGGTGAATGTTGTAACACATACTGTTCTTTTGGTGTTCTCTTTTGTTATGTCCTCTAGTAGTGCTTCCCTTGGGTTGTTCCTTGCTCGTTTCCTAGCCTTGCGTATCATTTTTTTGGGGTAGTGGCGAGCAGCAAGTTTTTCTTCAAGGTGGGATGCTTGTTCCTCAAAGGTGGAGGTATCAGAACAGTTCCTCCTTACTCGAAGGAACTGTCCAACTGGGAGGTTCTGTCGGAGGGCCTTGGGGTGGTAGCTCTCGTACAATAGAAGGCTATTCCTATCCGTGGGCTTGTTGTGCACTTTTGTTGAAAAACCACCGCTGTCCATAGTGATGTCTAGATCGAGGAAGATAGCGTGGTTCTTGCTGATAGTGTGGGTGAATCTTAGGTGTACATCTTTGGTGTTCACCCACTGGACGAAACTCATCGCTTCTTCCTCTGACCCATTCCATATTATCAGCACATCATCTATGTAGCGCTTCCAAAGTCTGAGATTCTGTAGGAATGGATTTTGTGGGTTGTATATGAAGTCGTCCTCAAACTGTTGTACGTACAGACAAGCCATACTAGGGGCAAAAGTGCTCCCCATTGAAGTGCCAGAAATCTGGTGGTAGATGACTTTCTCGAATTCAAAAAAATTCTCCATTAATGCGAGTTCCGCACATTCCATCACGAACTGCTGTGGGGTTAAGAAGTCCCACTCTCTATTCAGGATGATGTTTTCCACCACTTCCAATGTACGCCTCTGTGGTATGCTCGTGTATAGAGCTTCTATATCCATGGTTATTAGCCAATCGTTGGTCGTGTCCACCGTGAGGTCTCTAAGGAGACACAGGACGTCCTTCGTATCCCTGAGGTAGGACGTAGATTTTTGGACGATAGGGCGAAGGAACCAGTCACAAAATTGTGACAATGGTTCCAATGCAGACCCTATTCCGGACACTATTGGTCTCCCAGGAGGAGGCGTCCGGTTTTTGTGGATTTTCGGGAGTGAGTAAAATTTAGGCATTCTTGGTTCTTCATTCACGAGGAAGTCTGCCTCTTGTTTGGTTATCCAGTCATTGCTGAGTGCTTCTGTGACCATGATCTTGATCTTGGCCATCAAAGGACCAGTAGGGTCAGTCCTGTGTATGGTGTAGCTGTTTGAGTCGGAGAGCAGTCTCAAACATTCCTCTCTGTACATATCACTGTCCATGATCACAATGGCGCCCCCTTTGTCAGCTGGTTTTATAGTTAAGTTTGTATTACTGACTGCTCAGTTTCGCAAGGGCCGTGCGCTCTTTTCCCGTAAGGTTGTCAAACCCACGAGTGTTCTGGAAGTCAATCTTCTCAATATCTTTAAGTACGGCCTGTTCGAAAGCAAGTATGTTGCACGAAATGTTCTGATTCGGGGGTTGGAAGGTGGATTTTTTCTTTAACCCTGTAGACTTTTTCCCACTCTCTTCTGTGTTATCTTCTGTGTCTCCAAAATAGTCGCGGAGTTTGATTTTTCTGAAGAATTGGGCCAATTCCGTGTGAAGAGCAAAGGGGTCATTTCGGGGTGTGGGAACGAATCCCAGCCCTTTTGAAAGGACGGTTGTTTCGTCTTGTGAGAGTGTGTATTTGCTGATGTTCACTATGTTGGTTACTCCCTGCTCGTCGAGGGCATCTCCCCTCTCCCTCTGCTCCTGGTTACTACTCCGTGTTGTGGCTGTGGTTGATCTTCCCACTGGACCCTCATATTCCTTCGTTTTTGGCGTCCTCTCCCTCTGCCACGGCCCTGGAATAAAAAAGGCGGTTGGCCATGTGGGAAACCGAATCCTGGTTGGTAGAATGGTTGTGGCCAGAACCCGAAGGGTGGGGGTTGTGGTTGTGGACCCTGCATCATCGGATGGTGATAGCCCATATGTTTCCGGATTTGTGGTCCTTGGCCCTCATCGCCGCTACTGTCACTTCTTTCTTCTCCAGAACTGAACGTCCAGTTCTGGGGTGTTGGGCTGAACCATTGTTTCCTCCCTGTTGGTTGAGGGGCTGGTTTGTCATAGTGTTCGTCTGTGACATATGGGTAGACAGTTTCCTTACTAAATTTCTGTACATCTTTACGGAGTTTAGTAAGTTTCGACTGTGTGAGGTACTCTTTGTAATCAGAGTGATCTTTGTTGATCTCCTCAAGTTTCTTTTTGAAGGCTGAAAGCTGTACCGTTGCCTTGAGTTTACCCTCACTTTGTTGGATCTCAATAAGGAGTGCATCTGCCAGCTGTCTGGCGGTGTTTATAATGAGGATGAGCCAGTCCTTTGTGCACTTCCAGGCAATGCTCGACCAGTTGATTCTGAACTCCCTATTGTTTAGGAACAGTCGTGGTTCATTGGTGACGATGAGACCTCTCGGGCCGTGTTTTTCCGGAGGTACTCCGTCATAAACGCCCCATGCAGTGCAGTGCGTATTTGTTCTTTTTTCTGAGAAGAAAGGGCTTCCCATTCATCTGAGTTTTTTATCGTGTTGGTGACTATAGTTTCTGCTAGGAGAGATGGGGTGTTAAGAATCTCCGCTAGAACCTCATCCCCGAAGGAGAGTTCGGTATCCATGGTGCAAGGTGGGTAAGAGGAGTGTGAAAGATTTTTTCACACTTCAGAATGAACTGTTTTGGTTCAAAAGGCAGACGCAGAAGTGTCTGTCCACTTGTTCTGGTCGTAAGAGTACGCGGCTCAGAACATCACCCTATTTCAAGGGAGTAATACCCCTATATTGTTCCCACAGCCAACAGCTGTACCTAAATAGCAATCACAAGAAGAACTCCACAAAGTGTGGAGGGGGGAACGGGAGGCACGGGGTGCTAGGAGCTAGCGGCCTCCAATACTACTATTGACCACAGAAAGCTGCAGAAGGGACAGAGTCAAGGTCACTAGCCAGTGACCACGTGGAACCAGGAAGGAACAAAGGGGCATATCAACAAGGGCTTTATCTCTGCTTTTTTGGCTTTAAAAGCCAAAAAAGGAGAGATAAAACTAGCGCCCTATCAACAACAGGGTGCCAACATGCAAATTTGCATGTTAGCACCCTTTTACTCTACGCTTCCCCTTGCATCTCTAATGAGATGCAAAGGGGGCGTTCCAGAGTAAAATAATAGGAGAAATGTCGCTAAGCGACATTTCTCCTATTATCAAGAATGTCGCTAGCCCTGTTAGAGACAAAAAAGCAGCGCTAACCGCGGTTAACGCTGCTTTTTTACGTCTGGTATTTTTCTGACTTAGCCATGATATCCTATGGAAGGAGGATATCATGGCTAAGTTTGCCCGTCCCTATCAACAAGGTAACGTGAGATTATCGCTGGCTTTCCAGCGATAATCTCACGTTAGCCTGTTAGCGTGAGGATTTTTATCGCTAATGAGATAAGCGTTGCTAATAGCACGCTATCTCAGCGATAAAAATTCACGCTAGCCGGCGATAATTATCCTAGCGCTAAGTGCGCTTAGAGATAATTATCGCCGTTTGTTGTTGATATGCCCCCAGGCGATGTCGTGAACATTGCAGGCAAAGAGGTGAAGCTTGTCGCAGCAGCCACGGGTACCAGGAGGCATCGAGGACGACCAGGACCAGGAGGCGAGCTGTCCCACGAAGGCTCTTGCTGTCGGCGGCGTCGAAGTCGAACTAGGATTCACCAAGCCTTGGCAAGCGGAACCCAAGAAGAATGGAGGACTTGCTTCTGGTGCAGACCAGGAAGGTCTGGGGCGCTTCTCTTTTGCAAAGAAGCGGGAACCAGTCTGGAGGAGCCAAACCAGCAGTGAAGATTTAAAGGTGTGTCGTTACAGAGGCCGCTAGCCAACGGGCAAGCAACCGGACAGACGCGGCAAGCAGGAAAATGCAGAAGGGCCCCACGCAGGACTCGTGGAGTGTGGGGGGCTGATCTTCGGCGCAGATGGTGCTTGGGGTTGGGGCTTCTCAATCCCCGGTGCACAACTTCGAGGGTACCTCAGAAGCTGCGCTGGAAGATACTCGCCACTTTTCCCAGGTAGCCGGTCCCATGTCTCTCGTCACCTCCACGGATCTCAGCTCAGCTGTGGATGTGGATCAGGGTAGGAGAAGTCTGGAAGCCAAGGCTCTGGTCGGGCTCTGCAGTCGGTCCCTCGTAGAACTTCAGCAAAGCAAAGGGTAAGTCTCTTGATGGTGCCTGTTTGCACAGGGTAGCCACTCCTTGGCCACAAGGGAGATTCTTCAGTCTTCTTCTTTCGTCGAATGTCGAAGGTCCAGAGTTTCTATTCAAGTTGCAGGTTCAGGATAATCTAATTTCAGCAGGGCCCAACTAGCTACTAATATACTGGGCTAGTGGGCTGGGCTACCTGCAAGGTCCCTCCTATGGGTGGGACCAGGAAGGGGAGTGGCTACACCCCCTTTCCTTTGTCCAGTTTCGCGCCAGAGCTGGGGCTGGAGTGCCCCAGCACCGGTTTGAACTGGACTATGCATGGAGCACCTTGTGTGCCCCAGGCATGTCTCATTCCTTTCAGCCCTCCCTGCCCCAATACACTAAAGTCTGTCTGGGGAGGTGCTAGCACCTCCCCAAGCAGGAAACCTATTGTCCAGGCCTCCCTGGCTGGGAGGGCTCCCAGCAGCAGGAGGTCAGACTCGTGTCTGTGGCAGCAGCATCCATTTTGTGATGCTGAGGCTTGGGTGAGAGTTAAACAGCAAAGTAGGATTTTAACATGTCTCTCCCTCTAGAAGGGAGGAATAATATCCTCATCACCAGAAATGGTATGGGGGTATTATTCCAAAGTGTTAGACACCTTACACAACATGTTTTGATAAAGCCAAACCATAGTTACCATAACCGTTTAAGATTATAAGGTACTTTAAGAGTATATGGTAGGCCATATCATAGAACAGCTATAAGGACATGGTTCCGAAAGCTGCAGACAGGCTCAGCTCATGCTAGAGCACCATCTCACATGTTACCAAGCACTCTGCCTCCAGGATTGTTAAGGCCTGCCATAGGAGTGGCTGATAGGTACACATGTGTCTATATATAAGGGTAGATATAGGTATACTATATCTAAGCAAGGGGTGATTACACGACCTTGCCCCAGCTGAGTGATCAGCCAGTTGTGTCTGATTGGAAGGCCAGACCAGGGGTGGCATAATACATGCTGCAGCCCCTGGGAGGCCTAGGGTACACCTATGCCCTGGGTACCTAGGGTACACTGTACAGGGTCCAATACGGGGATCCTTACCAATTGGGTATGTACCTAGGGTACATGGAGTCTATTTTAAAGAGAGAGCAGACAGCCTGAGACCCTGAATGGCAGGATCTCAGGCCAACTAAGTCGAAAAACCAGCTAGACACTAGGCAAAAAGTTGGGGGTAACCATAGTCAGATATCCACCTTCCTACACCACCCATGTGCATGGACCCCAGAGCACTTCAATAGATATATAGGGGCATATTTACTAGGACGGCGATAAATGAACCCAAAGCGCGCTTAGCGCTTGTTTATTTATCGCCGTCTATCGCAGGAATTTATTGCTCTGGTAACGCGTTATTAACAACGCATTACCCCAGGGCGATAATATTCCAGAGAAATGGACCAACATCGCTGGAAAACCAACGATGTTGCACCCAAAATGGAAATCGCCTTGGTGATACGACCCTGTGGTCGTATCACCATAATCCACCTCCCATGTTAGCTATGCCTTGGTCAGGAATATAACAAACATTAAATTCCTGCGTTAAGGCACAGTTAACGGGATTTAAAATATCGCTACCCCTCGTTGATGATATCACGAAGCTGGGGTAGCGATATTTTCCCATGGTGTTTTGTCAGGCATGCCTCCTCTGCATCTCATTAGAGATGCAAAGCGAGGCGTGAACAAAACGGGAGCTGAAACAAGGAAACACGCGCTAGCCTGTCTTTGCAAATAATGCGATATAATTAACGCCGCTTTTTGGCCGAAAACGGCCACAAAAGCGGCGATAATTATGTCACCAGCCCTTGATGATATGCCCCATAGTCTCTTTAGGAGGCATATCAGAAACACCCGGCGATAATTATCGCTCAGCGCTCTTAGCGTGAGGATAATTATCGCCGGGTAACGTGGATTTTTATCGCTGAGACAGCGTGCTATTAGCAACGCTTATCTCCTCAGCGATAAAAATCCTCACGCTAACTGCCTAACGTGAGATTGTCGCTGGAAACCCAGCGATAATCTCACGCAATGTGGCGTTAGCTTGCTGATAGGGACTCACAAACTTAGCCATGATATCCACCTTCCATAGGATATCATGGCTAAGTCAGTCCTGAAGCAGGCGTAAGGAAAGTAGCGATAACAGGGGTTATCGCTACTTTTCCTGACGCTATGCTTCATAGCGTGGGCCTTGATGATAGGAGAAATGTCGCTTAGCGACATTTCTCCTGTCATGTTAGGTCAGGAACGTCCACTTTGCATCTCATTAGAGATGCAAAGCTGGGCGTTAGGAATCCCGACGCTAAAGCAAGGTTTCACGCGTTAGCGTGGCCTTGCTGATTAGGCGATAAAATTATCGCCGCTTTTCGGCCGAAAACTGCCGCAAAAGCGGCGATAATTTTTTATCGCCTGCTTGTAAATATGCCCCAAGGTGTCTTCCACTGAAATCCTGCATAGACACATAAGAGATAATAAAAGACAATAATGCAGCCTGAAAACACCAGGTTAATCTGGCCATTACTTCATCCTGAATTGAAAAGGATAGCCAGGTAGCAGTCAAATTCAACTATTTCACTAAGTTTCACACATAGAGAAACTCCCCTTCACAAAATCCCTTTTTCATGATAGAGATGAAGGGTTGGACAGACAAGCCCCATAGGCTGCCATTATATGTCTGCAAATGGATACCGTGCCTTTAAGGATCCTTCCAGAGACCCTCAGTGTGAGAAGTTGGCCTGATATATGATGTCACTAGTTCTAATGTACACCTTGTATCAGTCCAAACAACCCTTATGGTGATTGGTTGTAAAGTCAACCTTATAGACCAGCTATCCTAGTGGTAGCATGGACAAGAGCAGTCTTAGGCTAAACTCTGTATGGCATGTGAAGCCAGCTGTTATACCATTTGTAATCCCTTGAATACCAAATGAAAGGACACCACAACAGATATATATAAAAATAGAATGTATTTATTCTAGTCAAACCCTCAGCACTCTTTATGAGATTCGAGGTAAGTACAACACAGTCTTAATTATGCATACAATAAATCACACAGGTAAGTAATACAGTTAGGCCCTAGGGGCCACGCAAACCATATACTAAGTAAGTGGTATAAGGACCACTGTCACGAACACAGGATAGGCCTAGGCCTAGGGAATCGCTGGGGCTACACTATACTACCAAAGGTTAGGAAGTGGGAGGCCCACGGGATTCAGTTGCAGAGTGGAAACACTCATGCGTAATGCCTCGACCTCAGGAAGAAGACTGAAGAAATCTCCCTTGTGGCCAAGGAGTGACCACCCTGGGCAACCAGGCACCATCCAGCGACCGCTGCTTGCTTTGCGACTGAATCCTACGAGGGACGACTACAGAGACTGACCAGCGCCAAGACTTCCAGACACCTCTGAACCAGATCCACATCTCCAGCGAAGCTGAGACCCGTGGACGCGACGAGGTACGTGGGACCGGCGACTTGGGAAAAGTGGCTAGTACCTGACTAGTGCAACTTCTGAGGCTCCCTCGAGGCTGTGCTTGGGGAATTGAGAAGCCCCCATCCCGAGCACCATCTGCAAAGAAGACCAGCTCCCCACACTTCACGTGTTCTGCGTGGGGCCCTTCTGCACCTGAGTTGCTCAACGTGTTGTCCGGTGGCTGGCCCGTTGGCTAGTGACCTCTGCGACGACGAACCTTTGTTTCCATCTTGCTTGTCCGGCTCCTCCAGACTGGCACCCGCTCCTCTGTGAAAGAGAAGCACCCCAGACCTTCCTGGTCTGCACAAGAAGCAAGTCCTCCATCCTGCGTGGGTTCCGCTTGCCAAGGCTTGTTGGGTCCTGACTCGACTTTGACACTGCCGACAGCAAGAGCCTTCGTGGGACAGCTCACCTCCTGGTCCTGGTCATCCTCGACGTCTCCTGGTACCCGTGGCTGCTGCGACAAGCTTCACCCCTTCACCTGCATCTTCACGACATCGCCTGGTTCCTTCCTGGTTCCTTCCCGGCTCCTGGCTGGTGACCTAGACTCTGTCCCTTCTGCTTGCAGGTTCCTTCCTTCTTGATCCCCACCTTGGGATCCACCGGACACTCTTCACTGACTGCCTGTCAGCAACTTTCCTTCAGGCATCCATAGAAGTCCACGACGAAACCCGACGCAAGTTCACACCTATGCACCCGCAGCCCGTGGGCTAGGTAACTTGGGTACTTTGGTGCTCACAAGGGTAGTGACTATCCTAGGGTCTAGTTTCCGAGTCTCGACTTTCTAGCTATACCAGAAGTGTCCTAAAACTGTTAATTTCCAACTGCTAGTAATTCTATCGATTATACGCATTACGCGTGAGTGTTTCCACTCTGCACCTGAATCCCGTGGGCCTCCTACTTCCTAACTGTTGGTAGGGTAGTGTAGCCCCAGCGATTCCCTAGGCCTAGGCCTATCCTATTTCCGTGACAGTGGTCCTTATACCACTTACTTAGTATATGGTTTGCGTGGCCCCTAGGACCTAACTGTATTACTTACCTGTGTGACTTAATGTATGCTTAAATAAGACTGTGTTGTACTTACCTCGAATCTCATAAAGAGTGCTGAGGGTTTGACTAGAATAAATACACTTTATTTTATATATATATCTGTTGTGGTGTCCTTTCATTTGGTATTCAAGGGATTACATATGGTATAACAGCTGGCTTCACATGCCATTCAGAGTTTAGCCTAAGACTGCTCTTGTCCATGCTACCACTAGGATAGCTGGTCTATAAGGTTGACTTTACAACCAATCACCATAAGGGTTGTTTGGACTGATACAAGGTGTACACTAGAATTAGTGACATCATATATCAGGCCAACTTCTCACATTGGTGAGCAGCGGTTGGGATCTGAGCTTGCTGTTGTAATACCATTGTAATCTTGAGATACTAAATTGAAAGATCACACAGATATTGTTTAGGTACATATAACATAGATTATAAATACTTAAGTCCTACTGGACTTAGTTGTTGTAGGTTGAAGGGCCTAGCACACCCTGACTACAACTACTAGAGAGGTTTAGATGATACAACTAGTGTAGGTAGGTGCACACACCACACCCTCACTAGATCATGTCTCTGGGAGGAGATCAAGGAGATTCTCTCTCAGGAGGGGTAGGTCTTAGAAAGATCCCCTCTAGATATGATACCCTAACTTTTCAGGAGATGAGACAATTGTGTACCTCCAGAAAGTTAAAACAGGGTGCAAACCCTACCCTCATTCAGCTAGTAGATATCCTAGAGGAGTATGATGCCCTTAGGGCCTCCCAGGCTGGTACCCTAGGTACAAGTGAGGGTCTACCCGCTACAGATGAGTCAGATGGGACTTCAGATGAGGAGGTAGACAGCCAGGTCAAAGTAGGAAGACTTTGCCAGGCTAACTTAAGCTTACATGGGAGTCTGCATGCCCCCCCCCCCAAGTGGACTTAACCAGAGAAACAGGAGAGACAGATCCCCTTCAAGGGAATCCATCCACTCCCATGTCTCTAGCATCTCTAATGCCTGTTCTCACAGGGGAATGACTTCCCCCCCAGAGAAAAGAGCATGAAGCCAGAATGAGGGAAGCTAATCTAAGGATTGAGAGGGAAGAACTTGCCCTTGCCAAGGAGAAGCTTGCTCTGGCTAGAGAGCAGAAGTTAAGTGGGTTAGAACCCACTGGTGGCAGCAATATCCCTAAGGATAAAGACAGGACCTATGATAATAGAAACCTGAGCAAGATTGTCCCTCCCTACAAGTGTGGGGATGACATCCACAAATGGATAACTGCTTTGGAGAGAGCCTGCAAAGTACAGCAGGTACCCCAAAGTCAGTGGGCAGCTATCTTGTGGCTCTCCTTCTCTGAGAAAGGTAGAGACAAGCTCCTCACAGTTAGTGATGAGGATGCTGACAATTACACTGTCCTGAAGAGTGCTCTAATTGATGGGTTTGGCCTAACCACTGAACAATACAGGTTGTTGTTCAGGGATACCCAGAAGACACAGAGTCAGGACTGGACTGACTTTGTAGATTGTGCCACTAAGGCTTTGGAAGGCTGGCTATTGGGAAGTAAGGTTAAGGACTATACAGGATTGTATAATTTGATCATGAGAGAACAAATCCCTAACAACTGTCAAAACCAGCTACTGCATCAACACCTGATTGATTCTGATCTGACTTCTGCCCAAGAATTGGGAAAGAAGGCAGATAGATGGGTCAGGACTAGAGTTAAGCAGAAAAAACAGAACCAGGGCGGTGATCAGAAAAAGGCAGACCAGAAGGGTAATGATCAGAAACAAAAAGACCAGAAGTCTTCACCAGGCCCCCAAAAGGCTCAGGGGGAGGGTGGTCCCAAAAAGGATAAGAAGAAAGATGGCCAAAAGAAACCATGGTGCAACTATTGTAAGTCAAACTCACATTGGTCTAGTGAGTGCACCAAAAAGGATAAGCCCCCAGCCACCATTGCCCCTAAGGCAACTGTACCCCCTGGTTCAGCTGTAAGTGGTGGTTCCCAGCAAAAGGGTGTACTAGGGTTAACCCTGGGAACTGAGGAGGATTCTGGCCTAGTCAGGATACCTACTCAGGCTGTTCTGATCTGTAATGGGGACATAGCTTTGTCCTCTACTATAGGCCCCCAGTAACCTGGGCAAGTACAGACAGACTCCTTTTATCAACCAGAGAATGGCTCAGGCCTACAGGGACACTGGGGCTAGTGTCACAATGGTGACCCCTGCCTTTGTGGACCCTGGGCAGATCATGCTAGGTGAGAATTACCTAGTGACCAACACTAGCAATGCCACTACTTCCCATAGTGTGGCAATTGTTAACTTCTCCTGGGGAGGGGTAACTGGCCTCAAGAAAGTTGTTGTTAGTTCAGTCCTTCCTGTGGAGTGTTTACTAGGCAATGATCTTGAAACTTCAGTTTGGTCTGAAGTGGAGTATAGGACCCATGCAGAAATGCTGGGGATAGATGCACATGTCCTTGCTGTGACCAGGTCACAGGCCAAAAAGTGCAACACTGAACAAGTGCTGGATCCTGGAACCATGGACCAGTCACAACCCAAGAGAAAGAGCAGTAGGGTAAAGGCTGTGCCTTCCCCCCTGCCTCAGGTAATGGATCAGCCCTCACAGGAGGATGATTCTGAGAGCCCTGAAGGAACTGTCCTAGAAGAACTTGAACCTGACCAGGTTGAGTTTCTTGGGACAGGGGGACCTTCAAGGGCAGATCTGAGGCAGGCACAATTAGACTGCCCCTCTCTTGAACCCCTCAGACAGCACGCTGCTGTTGAGGCTGCAGGGAATGCTCAAAGTACCCATAGAGTGTATTGGGATGAAGGGCTGCTGTATTCAGAGGCTAGAGACCCCAAGCCTGGTGCATCCAGGAGGTTGGTCATACCACTGAAGTCCAGAGGCTTCCTTCTTACCTTGGCCCATGATATTCCCCTTGCAGGACACTTAGGCCAGAACAAGACTTGGGACAGGCTTGTCCCTCACGTTCACTGGCCTCATATGTCAGAAGATACCAAGGAGTTTTGTCGCTCCTGTATCACCTGCCAAGCCAGTGGCAAATCAGGTGGCACCACAAAGGCCCCCCTCTTACCACTACCTGTGGTGGGGGTTCCCTTTGAGAGAGTGGGCATAGATATTGTAGGACCAATGGACCCACAAACAGCATCTGGGCACAGATTCATACTGGTGATAGTGGACCATGCCACCAGGTATCCAGAAGCTATTCCCCTAAGGACCACAACAGCTCCTGTTGTGGCAAGGGCCCTACTTGGAGTATTCTCCAGAGTGGGCTTTCCAAAGGAGGTCATTTCTGACAGAGGTGCCAACTT
This sequence comes from Triturus cristatus, assembly GCF_964204655.1. NCBI lineage: Eukaryota > Metazoa > Chordata > Amphibia > Caudata > Salamandridae > Triturus > Triturus cristatus. The sequence goes on from NC_140589.1 coordinate 589,045,988, forward strand.
CATGTCAGGATATTTGACTGCAATGTGGAAGGAGTGTGGTGTGAACTACAAGTTCACCACACCCTATCACCCACAGTGCAATGGGCTTGTGGAGAGATTCAACAAGACCCTAAAAGGGATGATAAAAGGTTTACCAGACAAGCTTAGGCGAAGATGGGACATCCTTTTACCCTGCCTTCTGTTTGCTTACAGAGAGGTCCCACAAAAGGGGGTTGGCTACAGCCCTTTTGAGCTTTTGTTTGGGCATCCTGTAAGAGGACCCCTATGTTTAGTAAGGGAAGGATGGGAGAGACCTCTCAGACAACCCAAACTTGATATAGTGGATTATGTACTTGGTCTCCGCTCCAGGATGGCAGAGTATATGAAGAAGGCTTCTAAAAACCTTGAGGCAAGCCAAGAACTCCAAAAAGCTTGGCATGACCAAAAGGCTGTGCTGACTGTTTACCAGCCAGGGCAGAAAGTGTGGGTGTTGGAGCCAGTGGCCCCAGCAGCACTCCAAGACAAATGGTCTGGACCCCACACTATTGTTGAGAAAAAGGGAGAAGTCACTTACTTGGTGGACCTTGGGACTCCCAGAAGCCCCCACAGGGTGCTTCATGTCAACAGATTGAAGGCATATGTTGACAGGGCAGACATGGGCTTACTCATGGCTACAGATGAGGGGCAGGAGGAAGAGAGTGACCCTCTCCCAGACCTGTTGACTCAGAACCCTGATGATGGCTCAGTTGATGTGCAGTCTTTTCTGACAGCCTCACTGTCCATCAGCAACAGGACTGCAGACAAGTTCTGCAATCCTACAGACATATGTTCTCTCTGACCCCAAGTCAGACAAACTGGTGCACCCATGAGGTGGACACTGGTGACAGTCTGCCTGTGAAGAGTAAAATCTACAGGCAACCTGACCATGTCAGGGACTGCATAAAAGTTGAGGTACAAAAGATGTTGGAGCTGGGAGTCATTGAACCTTCAGAGAGCCCTTGGGCTAGTCCTGTAGTTCTTGTGCCAAAACCTCACACCCAAGATGGTAAGAGAGAGAATAGGTTTTGCGTGGACTACAGAGGTCTCAATGCTGTCACTAGGACAGAAGCCCACCCAATACCTAGGGCAGATGAGCTCATTGACAGACTGGCAGCTGCTAAGTTTTTGAGCACATTTGACCTGACAGCAGGCTACTGGCAGATCAGACTAGCTGAGAATGCAAAGGCCAAAACTGCTTTCTCGACCCCAGGAGGACATTATCAATTTGTGGTGATGCACTTTGGTTTGAAGAAAAGGCTGGTGAATCAAGTCCTTACTGGGTTGGATGACTACTGTGCAGCTTATCTTGATGATATTGCTGTCTTTAGCTCCACCTGGGAGGATTACCTGGTCCACCTGAGGAATGTTTTAGAGGCTCTGCAAAAGGCAGGCCTCACTATCAAGGCCACTAAGTGCCAGATAGGGCAGAGCAAGGTTGTGTACCTGGGCCACCTAGTTGGTGGGGGTCAGGTTCAACCACTGGAGAGCAAGATCCAGACCATAAAGGACTGGACTCCTCCAACTACCCAGACTCATGTCAGAGCTTTCTTGGGCCTGACTGGGTACCACAGAAAGTTTGTTAAGAACTATGGGTCCATTGTGACACCACTTAATGACTTGACCTCCAAGAAAATGCCAAAGAAAGTTCAGTGGACAGTAAGCTGTCAAAAAGCATTTGATGACCTGAAGCAGGCCATGTGCAGTGCACCTATTCTGAAAAGTCCAGACTACTCCAAAGAGTTTATTGTCCAGACAGATGCTTCTGAGTTGGGTGTGGGAGCTGTTCTTTCACAACTGAATGTAGATGGTCAAGACCAGCCCATTGCTTTTATAAGTAGAAGGCTGACCCCTAGAGAGAAACGTTGGTCAGCTATTGAGAGGGAGGCCTTTGCTGTGGTTTGGGCCCTGAAGAAGCTAGGCCATACTTGTTTGGCACTCACTTCAAGATTCAGAAAGACCATAAGCCCCTCTTGTGGCTAAATCAGATGAAGGGTGAAAATCCCAAACTTCTTAGGTGGTCCATTTCCCTACAGGGGATGGACTTCACAGTGGAACATAGACCTGGGACCGACCATGCCAATGCAGATGGACTCTCCAGATATTTCCACTTAGAACATGAAGACTCAACTGGTCAAGGTTAGTTTAATGTCCCTAAGTTGGGGGGGGGGGGGGTTGTGTAGGAGAGTAGGGTCTGCTTTCTATGTTCACCCCCACTTTTTGCTTTTGCTTTACTGGTTTTCGACTTAGATGTGGCTGTGGGCCTGCTAATCAGCCCCACAGCCCTGCTGTTCTCTCTCTAAATTAATACTATGTACTTTAGGTGCATAACCCAATTGGATAGGATCACCTTATTGGCCCCTGTACAGTGTACCTTAGGTACCCAGGGCATAGGTGTACCCTAGGCCTACCAGGGGCTGAAGCATGTATTATGCCACCCCTGGCCTGGCCTTCCATTATGACACAACTGGCTGATCACTCAGCTGGGGCAAGGTCGTGTAATCACCCCTTGCTTAGGTGTAGTATTCCTATACCTACCTTATATATAGACACATGTGTACCTCTCAGCCACTCCTATAGCAGGCCTTAACAATCCTGGAGGCAGAGTGCTTGGTAACATGTGAGATAGTGCTCTAGCATGAGCTGAGACTGTCTGCAGCTTTCGGAACCGTGTCCTTATAGCTGTTCTATGATATAGCCTACCATATACTCTTAAAGTGCCTTATAATCTTAAACGGTTATGGTAACTATGGTTTGGCTTTATCAAAACATGTCGTGTAAGGTGTCAAACACTTTGGAATAATACCCCCATCCCATTTCTGGTGATGAGGATATTATCCCTCCCTTCTAGAGGGAGAAGACATGTTGAAACCTACTTACCCGGTTAAAGTTAACCAGAGCCCCAGCATCACAAAATGGATGCTGCTGCCACGACACAAGTCTGACCTCCTGCTGCTGGGAGTGATCCCGGCACGGGAGGCTTGGACAGTAGGTTTCCTGCCTTGGGAGGTGCGAGCACCACCCCAGACAGGCCTTAGTGTATTGGGGCAGGGAGGGAAGAAAGAAACTAGACACTGCCTGGGGCACACAAGGTGTCCCATGCATAGTCCAGTTCAAACCAGTGCTGGGGGACTCCAGCCTCAGTCCTGGCGCGAAACTGGACAAAGGGAAGGGGGTGTAACCACCCCCCTCCCAGGTTCCACCCATAAGGCGTGACCTAGCAGGCAACCCAGCCCCCCAGATTAGTATAAGTGTGGTAGCTGGGCCCCAGGAGATTAGATTATCCTGAACCTGCAACTTGAACAGAAACTCTGGACCTTCGACAATCGACGAAAGAAGAAGACTGAAGAATCTCCCTTGTGGCCAAGGAGTGGTCACCCTGTGCGAACAGGCACCATCAAGAGACTTACCCTTTGCTTTGCTGAAGTTCTACGAGGGACCGACTGCAGAGCCTGACCAGAGCCTTGACTTCCAGACTTCTCCGACCCTGATCCACATCCACAGCCGAGCTGAGATCCGTGGAGGCGACGAGAGACGTGGGACCGGCTACCTGGGAAAAGTGGCGAGTATCTTCCAGCGCAGATTCTGAGGCACCCTCGAGGTTGTGCACCGGGGACTGAGAAGCCCTAACCCCAAGCACCATCTGCACCGAAGATCAGCCCCCCACACTCCACGAGTCCTGCGTGGGGCCCTTCTGCATTTTCCTGCTTGCCGCGTCTGTCCGGTTGCTTGCCCGTTGGCTAGTACCCTTTGCGACGACACACCTTCAATTTTCCACTGCTGGTTTGGCTCCTCCAGACTGACCCCGCTCCTCTGTAAAAGAGAAGCACCCCAGACCTTCCTGGTCTGCACCAGAAGCAAGTCCTCCATTCTTCGTGGGTTCCGCTTGCCAAGGCTTGGTGAGTCCTAGTTCAACTTCGACGCCGCCGACAGCACGAGCCTTCGTGGGACAGTTCTCCTCCTGGTCATCCTCGACGTCTCCTGGTACCCGTGGCTGCTGCGACAAGCTTCACCTCTTCACCTGCAATCTCCCGACATCGCCTGGTTCCTTCCTGGTTCCACGTGGTCACTGGCTAGTGACCCAGACACTGTCCCTTCTGCTTGCAGGTATCCTTCCTTCTTGATCCCGGCCTTGGGATGCACCGGACAATCTTCACTGACTGCCTGTCAGCATCTTTCCTTCAGGCATCCATAGGAGTCGACTACGAAACCCGACGCAAGTTCACACCTATGCACCCGCAGCCCGTGGGCTAGGTAACTTGGGTACTCCGGTGCTCATCAGGGTATTGACTATCCTAGGGTCTAGTTCTCAAGTCTCGACTTCCTAGCTACTCCAGAAGTGTCCTAAATCTTAATTATCCTAAACTGTACTATTTCTATCGATTATACGCATTACGCGTGAGTGTTTCCACTCTGCACCTGAATCCCGTGGGCCTCCCACTTCCTAACTGTTGGTAGGGTAGTGTAGCCCCAGCGATTCCCTAGGCCTATCCTATTCCCGTGACAGTGGTCCTTATACCACTTACTTAGTATATGGTTTGCGTGGCCCCTAGGGCCTAACTGTATTACTTACCTGTGTGACTTAATGTATGCGTAAATAAGACTGTGTTGTACTTACCTCGAATCTCATAAAGAGTGCTGAGGGTTTGACTAGAATAAATACATTCTACTTTTTTATATATCTGTTGTGGTGCCCTTTCATTTGGTATTCAAGGGATTACATATGGTATAACAGCTGGCTTCGCATGCCATTCAGAGTTTAGCCTAAGACTGCTCTTGTCCATGCTACCACTAGGATAGCTGGTCTATAAGGTTGACTTTACAACCAATCACCATAAGGGTTGTTTGGACTGATACAAGGTGTACACTAGAATTAGTGACATCATATATCAGGCCAACTTCTCACAGAGTGGGTCTGTGAACCACCACTGACGGGGCCACCCCGAAGCCACGGGGACCATCTAGGCCCGTAAGAGAGAGAACTTGATCACCACCGTCTGAATCAGGAACATTGTCGGACAAGCGTAGAGAAAAAAACGCCTGACCAATCAAACTATAGACCCTACCCCAGAGACGCTGGGTGGCAGAACCTGAAGGCGAAGTCACGGCATCCGCTGTTTCCTGCGGCAGAGAACCGAACGACTCCCGTAGTATCCCATCCTTCGAATATGTCATGCACCATTTCGTCGTGCAAGACCCTTGTGTGGTTTACGTGAATGAGTCTGTCGAGAGCGCCTGCCTGCGCATTGTGAACACAGGGAAGGAGAATTGCCATGCTGGTCAGGCTCATGGCTAACAGCCAAAGCCAGATTGTCTGGGATTCCCGAGACAACACTGGAGAACTGGATCCCCCCAGCTTCTTGGGGCAGAACAGTGTCATCATATTGACCATCTGGACAAGCAGGAAGCAGGTGTGAAAACGACGGCTGGACAGCGTTAGCGCCATCCGGACTGCTCAAAGCTCCATGAAGACGATGTGGAACCTGGTCTCATTCGAGGACCATGTTCCCTGTATCCGAAGACGGTCAGAATGCGCACCCCAGCCATGTAGAGAAGCAACCAACACTAAGGGTTGCATGGGCATCTCTTTGCGGAAGGGAATCCCCCAGAAGGGATTTCGTGGAGAACACCACCAGCGGATGGACTGTCGAGCTTTTCGTGCCAGCTGAATCCAGTCTTCCCAAACCCCCAGTATCTGGTCCACTGAGCCTCCAGACAACCCTGCAGGCGTCTCATATGGAGGCGTGCATTGGAGAGGGGAAGTCACATGAGGGCATATTTACAAGCAGGCGATAAAAAATTATCGCCGTTTTCGGCCGAAAAGCGGCGAGAATTTTATCGCCTAATTAGCAAGGCCACGCTAACGCGTGAAACCTTGCTTTAGCGTCGGGATTCCTAACGCCCAGATTTGCATCTCTAATGAGATGCAAAGTGGGTTTTCCTGACCTAACATGACAGGAGAGATGTCGCTAAGCGACATTTCTCCTATCATCAAGCCCCACGATATGAAGCATAGCGTCAGGAAAAGTAACGATAACCCCTGTTATCGCTACTTTCCTTACGCCTGCTTCAGGACTGACTTAGCCATGATATCCTATGTAAGGTGGATATCATGGCTAAGTTTGTGAGTCCCTATCAGCAAGCTGACGCCACATTGCGTGAGATTATCGCTGGGTTTCCAGCGATAATCTCACGTTAGGCAGTTAGCGTGAGGATTTTTATCGCTGAGGAGATAAGCGTTGCAAATAGCACGCTATCTCAGCGATAAAAATCCACGTTACCCGGCGATAATTATCCTCACGCTAAGAGCGCTGAGCGATAATTATCGCCGGGTGTTGCTGATATGCCCCATGGAGCTATAAAGCCCAGGAGTGACGAGACCGGCCTCACCATTGAGGAGGACATGATCATGAGAGTTTGAGCCTTCCAAAGGATCAAAGAGTGTCTCTCCTCCGAAGGACACACATTTGTTGTGCGTGCGTCGATAGTGGCTCCGAGGTGCTGTAGACAGGGTACAGTAGCCGAGACAGACCTCGTGAGGTTGATGCGGAGACCCAAACGAAGTAAGAGATTGGAAGTCCGATTGAAATGTAGGCGCGCTACCTGAAAGTAGCTGCCTTGATCAACCAGTCGTCCAGATACGTTTAGACGAAGACACTGTTCCCTCTCAGATACACAGCCACTACGTCCTTGCGTATGGAAAATTCTGAGGTGTTGACTTCAGGCTGAAAGGCGGCACGAAGTAATGATAATGGTTGTTGCCCACTGTGAAAAGCAGGAACTTGCGATATTTTCCCCGCTAAGGGTACGTGAGAATCTGCGTCCTGCAGATCTAATGCGCATAGTCAGCCTGCCTGATGAAGTTGAGGGGAAATCTAATGCAGGGACAACCACCGGAATATTTACTCTTTGAACCTACGTTTCGGTTTGTTGCAAGTCGAAACACAGGTCCAAACTAGGTCATGTCTCTCTTGCACACTAGAAGGAACAGTGAGTACCATCCTGTTCCTTTCTGTCCCAGAGGAGCCGATTCTATCTTCCTTTACTGGAAGAGGGTGTTGGCCTCCTTCTACACCTCGCATATGTAGCGTGATCGAGTTGGAGGGCTTGATGGAGGAGAACTGGTAAAGTCACGTAGCCACTGCGCACAATATTGAGCACCCACTTGTCCTGAATTATTCAATGGCGGCCCGAGACCGCAGAAAAATAATCTGGGAGGAATAACGCTGCTGGAAAGGGCGGAAGGCCTTAAGCCGCTCTCCATGCTTCTCCAAACCAACAGCCTTCAAAGCCTCTGCTTCGGACTTCATGCGGGCCACCTCGCTATCAGTATGGGAGCCAAATAGTTGCGCCAGAGAACGGGAGATTAGAAATAAACTGCTGTGCAGCAGGCTTCAGAGATGTCAGACGAATACAAGTATGTCGCCGTAGAACAAAACCATGGCAAAACCCGGGGGTCGCCAGGAGCTAAATATCTGCTGCAGCGCTGATAATTAGATCCGAAACCATCAGGCCCTATAGACTATCTCTTGTAAGGCTTTCCTCCTGTCTCTGGGCAGGAGATCCAGAAATTGGTGAAGGAAATCACACAGGGATCTATCACCAGCAAGAGCGGGCCAAGGCATGCTGTTTGCATGCCGCCACCACTGTGACAAAGTCAGGAGTAGGGTCCAACCAGAGGAAGGAAGGGTTCGACTCCGGGAAAAAATTAAACAGTACTACCGCCGGTTCCTCCAAACCCGGCACCAACGGAAGCAGTGCCGAATTTATTTTGCATTCTTTCATTGTCTTTTAAAAAAAAAAAAATTATGTTTCATCCGTAGAGTCTTAAACATCACTGATGTCGACTGTACAGGGAACCTCCTGGCAGGTAGAAGTGGACGAAAGTTAAGTACCGCCAACCAGTAAACAACCCGCTATGGGGGAAATTCGTAAGAGTAGGAGAGCACCTTCCCGTACTCGTGGAAGATGCCTCCCTGGCATGCCTGAACCGAGACCTTCCATAACGGTGACGATGGGACCTTATGGAAGACAGCGGAACCCATGTGACCGACGCCCCAAAACGAGACCTTGTTCTAGGTCATCAAGGTTCCACGGGTGGTCGCAGGCTGAGGAACCACGAGGCCCCTGAGGCAGTGGGTGGGAGAGGAGCCAGAGAGAATTCTGAGCTATCCCCGGTGGTATCACCAGTGGGGGCGAAGCAGGAGGCGACCTAGATGTTGAGTAGGTACGCGAATACTCCAAACTAAGCAAAAGGACCAACGTCCCTCGCTTACGAGCGTACCATGTGTAAGTAGCCCCAGACTCGCCATCAGAAGGGTTCCTCGACGCGATCCACTGCTCAGCGTCGAGAGTTGGAACGGGACCTACACATCGAGCGCCGGTAATACCCCTCGACGTTTTTTTTTTTTTTTTCGATTCACCCATGACGTTGAGATCCTCCAGGTCTACTCCTCAACGTAGGCTTTTGATGTCGCATCGACCGGAGTCCTGGGCCGACAGAGAGCATATCGGTGCCCTACCTGCGCTCAACGTCGCCGTCCTCGATGCTGACCGGAACCGCGTCGTTTTTCAGTTGCGTTCATACTGGGAAGAATCCCAGAGGTCACAGCATGGGACTTGGTAGAGGACCTACCCTCTCCTTACCCAGAGACTGAAGAAGATGCTTTCAATCTTCCCTGCTCCAACCCTGGGAGCCGAACTTTCTCCCTGTCCGCAAGGCGCCTGGAAAAGATTTTACAGAGAAGACAGGTGTCAAAGATATAAGACACAGGCAAGCACAGAATACAAACTCTGGGGCATATTATCAAGAAACGGCATTAATATTATCGCCGCTTTAGCGGCAGTAAACCGACGCTAAAGAGGCGATAATGGGCTTGATAATATGCGTTATAGAATTCCAATAGAAGCCCATGTTCTGGTGTCAACATGGGCTTCTATTGGAACTCTCTGCAGCATATTATCAAGCCCATTATCGCTGCTTTAGCGGCAGTTTTCTGACGCTAAAGCGGCGATAATATTAACGCCATGCTTGATAATATGCCCCTCTGTGAGCTTCAGCTTTGGCCTTTATTTCAACTGCAGTCAAAGCACTTGTCAGATAGAGATAGTATAGAGACAATAAAACTGCAGAAATTCTGCCTAAAAACCACAGCAGAATGTAGATAAAGGCCAAAGACATCGAGTGAAACTGCAAAAATCCAGTACTAATGATTAAAAGTGAATAAAAAGCTCAAAAAATGAAGAGCTAATGCTCCAGGGTCCCGCTAGCAGGAGCCGGAAAAAAGAATTGAAAGTAACTGGCCTTTGGCTGTGCATCATGGGATACTGAGGGTCTCTGGAAGGATCCTTAAAGGCACGGTATCCATTTGCAGACATATAATGGCAGCCTATGGGGCTTGTCTGTCCAACCCTTCATCTCTATCATGAAAAAGGGATTTTGTGAAGAGGAGTTTCTCTATGTGTGAAACTTAGTGAAATAGTTCAATTTGACTGTTACCTGGCTATCCTTTTCACTTCAGGATGTAGTAATGGCCAGAGTAGCCTGGTGTGTTCAGGCTGCATTATTGTCTTTTATTATCTCTTAAGTGTCTATGCAGGACTGCAGTGGAAGACACCTTGGGGCATATTAACAAGCAGGCGATAAAAAATTATCACCGCTTTTGCGGCAGTTTTCGGCCGAAAAGCGGTGATAATTTTATCGCCTGATCAGCAAGGCCACGCTAACGCGTGAAACCTTGCTTTAGCGTGGGGATTCCTAACGCCCAGCTATGCATCTCTAATGAGATGCAAAGTGGGCGTTCCTGACCTAACATGACAGGAGAAATGTCGCTAAGCGACATTTCTCCTATCACCAAGCCCCACGCTATGAAGCATAGCGTCAGGAAAAGTAGCGATAACCCCTGTTATCGCTACTTTCCTTACGCCTGCTTCAGGACTGACTTAGCCATGATATCCTATGGAAGGTGGATATCATGGCTAATTTTGTGAGTCCCTATCAGCAAGCTAACGCCACATTGCGTGAGATTATCGCTGGGTTTGCAGCGATAATCTCACGTTAGGCAGTTAGCGTGAGGATTTTTATCGCTGAGGAGATAAGCGTTGCTAATAGCACGCTATCTCAGCGATAAAAATCCACGTTACCCGGCGATAATTATCCTCACACTAAAGAGACTATGGGGCATTTCATCAAGGGCTGGTGACATAATTATCGCCGCTTTTGCGTCTGTTTTCGGCCAAAAAGCGGCGATAATTATATCGCATTATTTGCCAAGACACGCTAGCGCGTGTTTCCTTGTTTCAGCTCCCGTTTTGTTCACGCCTCGCTTTGCATCTCTAATGAGATGCAGAGGAGGCATGCCTGACAAAACACCATGGGAAAATATCGCTACCCCAGCTTCGTGATATCATCAACGAGGGGTAGCGATATTTTAAATCCAGGTTAAACCTGAGTTTCAATTGGAATTCCATAGAGCATATTATCAAGCCCATTATCGCAGTTTTAGCGGCAGTTTTCTGCCGCTAAAGTGGCGATAAGTTTATCGCCTGGCTTGATAATATGCCCCAAAATGCCTCCATTGGCTTTAATGGGTCGACTGCCTTTCAGACCTTTATATCCCTCTAGAAAGGTGTTAATTCCTCATTTACTTTCACGGCCTGACTTCATCCTCATTATTGATTAGAATGGTTGATAGGTGTGCCTCTCTTTTGACACCTACATATAGTGGCTGTATTCCTCCTGGCTTTTTACAAAGTTCAGTACATAATGGCTAACGTTAGCTAAGTCACTTTCTGTCACAAGTGAATAATAAACACAAACCAGGACAATACACAAGCACTTACAAATTGCCACGGAGGTCTTTTTAATTGGTAAGTGATCTGTAGCACAGGAAAGCAATGTTGCTTCCCCACCAGTATTCAACTAGAATAACAGCTGTTGGCTAACATAATGCAATAATCGTTAATTACTGAAATGGAAGAGTACCCATTTCCCCCAGGTCCCTCATGTCTTCGTCCCCTTCATACTTAACAAGTGAGACAATCTATCTCACCGACAGAAAAAAGAAAAAAAGGAATGCTGGTACACCCCTCCCCCCTACTGTGAGTACATAACCATACTCTACCCAGCATTCCTCCTGTACTTTTTTCTGTCTTCTGACAGTATGAAGAGGACGAGGAGCCGAGTGGCTCCTGGAGCTTACCTGCTTCTGGGCACTGGGGGGCTCATTTATAAGCCCCTGCGTCACTTTTGCGCCACCGGTGCGTCACTTTTGTGACGCACCAGTGGTGTAAAACATGTACCATGTCGCGCCATATTTACGAAGTGATGCATCTAGGTAGATGCGTAACTTCGTAAACCCCTGCGCTACATCATACCTGCATAAGGTATAGTGTATGCAGGGTGGGCGTACCCCCGCAAGAAAGGGTCGTAGTAGTGGTGCAGCGAAATCTATGAGATTTCACTGCGCCACTACTAGGACTCCAATGCGTAAAAACCTTGCGCCTGCCTCACGACAGGCGTAAGGGTGACGCAGGCCCTTTCAAATGGGGTTTGCCCCATGTGAAAGGAACATTGCTGGAGTTGCGTCAGGCTTCCGACATAACTCCAGCAATGCGCCACTTTTTGCGCTGACAGATAAGTCAGTTATACTGACGTATCTGTCCTTCCTTGCGACATGATGCATCATATTATAAATATGACGCATCATTGATGTCGCAAGGAGGGCGCACTGAGAAGTGACGCATCGCTGCTTTCACGCAGCGATGCGTCACTTCTCATAAATGAGGCCCTGGGTTTGTGATGATGTTTTCCTGGTCTCTACCCCTGCCGGGCTTGGGGGGAGCCCTGTTGACGCCTACGACGGTTCCTGAGAAGATCTCTCCCGCTGTTGGTGTCTTTTGCCGTGCCTCCCGGGTGATGGGCACGTTGGGGGCGCGGCGGTTCCTGCTCTGATCTCTGTGGAGTGTGGCGGCCCCCGTGTGGCTGGGGCACTGCCTTCCGGGCCTTGCCTGACTTCCTTTGTTTGGGGTAGGAAGTCAGGCATTTCTGCAAGTGCGGCTGGCGGCAGTGGCATGAGGTGCTTGCCGGCCCTCTTGTAAGTAACGCATAGCGTTTTTTTCATATATATATCGGCGCATGTTCCCTGTGATGGCTGTTTCTGCTCTTGGTGGCTGCGTTTCCTCTTGGGGACTGCTGTTGCTCCGTGGTGCACACCGGTGCTATGGTGTGTTGGGCTGTTTGGCGGGCCCTGCTTTGGGTCGGTTGCTTTCTGCCCTGCCTCCTTCCTCTGGTGAGTCTGCCTACTGTTGGAGACCTGTGGTTCCTGTGCAGTGTCCTTGTGGTGGGCTTATTTGGCTGTGACCCTCTTCAGCCGGTCGTCTTCCTGGCTTGCTGTGCTTCCTGTTCCCTGCGGTCCAGCTCCTGTTCGCCATGGGTAAACATGCCAAGAAGAGCAGGCATGTTGATGTGTCCTCCTCATCTTCCTCTGCTTCTTCTTCTTCTTCTTCTTCGCCTTCTCCTGCGCGCTCCAGGCAGCATAAGAGGGGTGGCGATGCCCAGATTAAGCGTCTCATTAAGGAGACCTTGCTGGAGATGGGTGGGGCTCCTTGATCCAAGTCCTCTCTCCGGGCCCCGCCGTCGACTTCTTCTGCTTCTGATGATGAGTGGTTGGGGAGCAATGAACTGAAGGGCAAATATGTTGACAAGGAGATGTTGCCTAACTTGTTGAAGCATGTGAAGTCGAATATGGGGTTTCCTTCCGATGATGCCCCTAGCACTTCTGGGGGTTTCTTACTTCACCAGTTCCAGTGCACTGCTACAGTGGATGTTCCGGTTCATCCGTATATCATGGAGGTGCTTGCCAGGGAATGGAAGGACCCTGACCGCATTCTGCTTCCTTGTTTCATGGCAAAACTCTATCCTCTTCAGGATATGGCCAAGGACTTGCCGAACTCCATTCCAATAGATTCTTTTGTGGCCAGTCTCGTGGGTCGTACTTCTTTGGCTGAGGATGTGGTGGTGCGGGATCCTGTGGACAAGAAGGTGGACGCTTTCTTGCGGAAGGTGTATTCTGGTTCACATCTGGTGCTCAGAGCTGCCATTTATGGAACTTAAGTGGCTCAGTCGCTTCTTTCGGATATCAAGTCCCCATATGGGTCTACGGATGATTCCACTGACTGTTCGTGGCTTTTAGGTCATATTGAGCAGCAGGTGGAGTCTGATGTTTCCTTCGACGTGGTGTGTGCCTCGGCCCTTTCCAGTGGTGCTTGTGTGGCTGCCCGTTGTAATTTGGTTCTGAAGGACTGGAGGACTGATTTGGCCCAGAAGTCTTCTGTGCTGCGGTTGCCATTTAAGGGTACCATGTTGATTGGTGAGGAATTGGAGGGCAAATTGCATCATCTTTTTAAGGAGAAGAAGCATTCTTCTTCGTTCAAGCAGCCTTCTTCTGTGCCGGCTTCTTCAAAGCCCAAGTCCTTCCTCCATCCTCCCTCTCGCAGGTAGTTTTCTCATGGCAGGGGCCGTTTTCCGTATGGGAACAGTTGGGACAAGAAGGCAAAGTCCCCTCCTGTAAAGCCTTGTTCCTGACTATCTGGCGGCCTACGGGACATGGGATGGAAATCAAATTCACCACAAAAAAGGGAAATAGCACCTTAAACGATCTACTGACATATATACATGTCTATATCGAAGAGAACAGATGTTCTCATCAAAGAAGAAATGAAAATATGACAGTGATTTATCTGCTGTAACATGATTTAAAGAGGACAATGTCGAGAGCATTCACATCATTCGGAACACAAGTGTGCCTATCTGCTGGTGTCTTGTTAAATTTACTTTACAAACAATGGGGCAAATTTACTATTCTTTCACGCAATGCAGCAAGGCAAGTTGCTATGGTGCTTGAAAGGCAGAGGGCAGAAATGCTCCATATTTACAAAGATATGGAGAATTTCTGCTCTCTACGGGGCATATTATCAAGCCAGGAGATAAAATTATCGCCGCGTTAGCGGCAGAAAACTGCCGCTAAAACGGCGATAATGGGCTTGATAATATGATCTATGGAATTCCAATTGAGGCCCATGTTAGATGTGAAGGACATCTAACATGGGCTTCAATTGGAATTCCATAGAGCATATTACCAAGCCCATTATTGCCGTTTTAGCGGCAGTCTTCTGCCGCTAAAGCGGCGATAATTTTATCGCCTGGCTTGATAATATGCCCCCAGATGTGCTGGCATACTGTGTGCTGCTTAGCCCCACCACACGCACCCTTGCACCATAGTGCAAGGGTGCCTGCATTACAGACAGGATTGTTTTTGTGCAGGAAGAGCTACCTTCCTCCATAATAACAATCCTTAAAGGCGTTTTCCTGTTTCTATGGATGCTGAAGAAATCAACACACATAGAGAGAGGAAGTAATGAGGAGAAATAAAAATATTTGCCCAGTTTGTGGAGGCGCAGCATTTTGGCGCACTCTCATGTTTACTCACATTAGTAAATGCGGAATTGCATCAAAATCCATGGGTTGATATATGGGAATGTCCATGCTTCACCCTGATGCGAGGTAATGCAAGGCAATGCTATGCAAAGCATTAAGGTACTTTTTAGTTACTATGGGGCATATCAGCAACACCCGGCGATAATTATCGCTCAGCGCTCTTAGCGTGAAGATAATTATCGCCGGGTAATGTGGATTTTTATCCCTGAGATAGCGTGCTATTAGCAACGCTTATCTCCTCAACGATAAAAATACTCACGCTAACTGCCTAACGTGAGATTATCGCTGGAAACCCAGCGATAATCTCACGTAGTGTGGCGTTAGCTTGCTGATAGGGACTCACAAACTTAGCCATGATATCCACCTTCCATAGGATATCATGGCTAAGTCAGTCCTGAAGCAGGCGTAAAGAAAGTAGCGATAATAGGGGTTATCGCTACTTTTCCTGACGCTATGCTTCATAGCGTGGGGCTTGATGATAGGAGAAATGTCGCTTAGCGACATTTCTCCTGTCATGTTAGGTCAGGAACGCCCACTTTGCATCTCATTAGAGATGCAAAGCTGGGTGTTAGGAATACCCGGGCTAAAGCAAGGTTTCACGCGTTAGCGTGGCCTTGCTAATTATTAAGCGATAAAATTATCGCCGCTTTTCGGCCAAAACCGGCCGCAAAAGCAGCGATAATTTTTCATCGCCAGCTTGTAAATATGCCCCTAAATCACACCAAGCCATGCAAAGTGGCTTTGCATGGGCTGGTAAATTTCTCAAATTACTTTGCGTCGGGGCTGCACCACAAAAGTGAAACAACCCTAATGAAAAATCATTGTAAATCTGCCCCAAAGGGTTTTGACAATTAGGGCTGGGGAGGAGTGAGTTACAAACCAAGCACAAGCTTTAAACATGACAACTCTGACAAAGTCTTACTTGCCTTCCAGAAGGACTGGCGTGCAAGTAATTACATTAAATTGACTCCGCAGCCTTGCCACCTACTGTCTCTGAGGAGAGGTGCATGCAGCTGACAAGGCCAAGGCACTGCAGGCTGGCACCCTAAACTTAGGCTGAGGCCTGTGATCCACAAAAACAACAGAAAAGCATATGCTGTAAATTTGTCAAGGCCATGATTGTCTGTTTATCATCTCTAGAATGAGCTTAATTACAGCTTCTAAACAAACAGTGGTTAGATGCAAACTACATATTGAAACAAGCATTGGCAAAGCCTTCAGGTCTTGCCTGTGTGGAATACTGGCTTTGAAATTTTTTTTAGCAATCCTATACAGCATACCCAAAGCTTGGTAGCAAGGCTACAAAGAAAACAAAAAAATGCTTTTTTTATTTCCTCGTTAGTCATGCTACTCAGCATTGGGGATGCCCTACATAATTGCTAAAATCACTGGCAAAGCCAATAAGTTCCAAAGTTACCTGTGGGATTGTGTTTTTAGTCGAACAGAAGCAGCCTCTCCTGTGACTAACTATATAAGGGGCATATCAGCAACAACCGGCGATAATTATCGCTAAGCGCACTTAGCACTAGGATATTTATCGCAGGCTCGCGTGGATTTTTATCGCTGAGATAGCGTGCTATTAGCAATGCTTATCTCAAAAGCGATAAAAATCCTCACACTAACTGCCTAACGTGAGATTATCGCTGGAAACGCAGTGATAATCTCATGCAATGTGGCGTTAGCTTGATGATAGGGACTCACAAACTTAGCCATGATATCCACCTTCCATAGAATATCATGGCTAAGTCAGTCCTGAAGCAGGCGTAAGGAACGTAGCGATAACAGGGGTTATCGCTACTTTTCTTGCCGGTATGCTTCATAGCGTGGGGCTTAATGATAGGAGAAATGTCGCTTAGCGACATTTCTCTTGTCATGTCAGGTCAGGAACGCCCACTTTGCATCTCATTGGAGATGCAAAGCTGGGCGTTAGGAATTCCAACACTAACGCAAGTTTTCACGCGTTATCGTGAGCTTCCTAATTAGGCAATAAAATTATTGCTGCTTTTTGGCCGAAAACGCCCGCAAATGTGGCGATAATTCTATTGCCTCGCCTTGCTGATATGCCCCTAAATCACTTAATATTATTGAGGTGTCTTTTTCAGGGTACTGGTGTTTTACAAAACAGGGACTTTCTCCCAGGCTACTGCAAAGCAGGCAATGTCCCTAGAAGACTACTCACCGCAAAGAGCGCCTGCTGTAGGGTAGCACAAGACAGTGGTGTAACACAAAATGTAAATTGCCCTCTACAGAATATTTTAGGAGACCCTGAGGCTCCCATATGCCACCGATATTGATTGTCCTAAGGCTTATTGAGGGCCCCCTGCAGGGTAAGGGTAGTGTACAACAGAGGCTGCAAGGGCCCCCATTATGCCCCTGGCACAAGAGGTAGCATTACTTGGATAACTCCATCTACTTTTCCTGCAGCCAATTTTGTATTGCTTGCCGGAATGCTGACAATTTGATCTAAAAGTTTGTCTGAAATTAACAAATTTACACATTGTCGAAATTCCTATCTCCCTTAAGCGATGCACACTTTTAAGAGAGCTTTACTTACAACCAGCAGTTGACAATGACGATCTATCACTGGCTTTCTTAAGACACATCACTAACCAGCATATCCGGGCAACCACAGGCAGGCTTGAACATTTTTGGAGACATCACCACTAAATGACAAAACCAAAAAGTTTTCTGCCGCTAAACCGGCGATAATTTTAACTTCATTCTTGATAATATGCCCCATCATTTGTACTATGCACAAGCACCTACAAATTGCCACTGTATAAGATGTGAAGAGGGTAAGATTGAATTTCTGCAGGACCAATAAGATGTCATTCTTCTGAGTTGATTTATGTGTATTCTGCACAGCACAATCCAATCTGCATATCACATGTTTGAATCCTGCCAGATTGCTCACTTATATCTACTCACCAAGGGGCATATCAACAAGGGCTTTATCTCTGCTTTTTTGGCTTTAAAAGCCAAAAAAGCAGAGATAAAACTAGCACCCTATCAACAACAGGGTGCTAACACGCAAATTTGCATGTTAGCACCCTTTTACTCTACGCTTCCCCTTCCATCTCTAATGAGATGCAAAGGGGGCGTTCCAGAGTAAAATAATAGGAGAAATGTCGCTAAGCGACATTTCTCCTATTATCAAGAATGTCGCTAACCGTGTTAGAGACAAAAAAAGCAGCGCTAACCGCGGTTAACGCTGCTTTTTTACGTCTGGTATTTTTCTGACTTAGCCATGATATCCTATGGAAGGAGGATATCATGGCTAAGTTTGCCTGTCCCTATCAACAAGGTAACGTGTGATTATCGCTGGGTTTCCAGCGATAATCTCACGTTAGCCTGTTAGCGTGTAGATTTTTATCGCTATTGAGATAAGCGTTGCTAATAGCACGCTATCTCAGCGATAAAAATTCACGCTAGCCGGCGATAATTATCCTCACGCTAAGAGCGCTGAGCGATAATTATTGCCGGTTGTTGTTGATATGCCCCTTATTTCACCAATCCATTTCCAACCTGTCACTAGATCCTATCACGTTAAAGGCAGCTCACTGGCTTATGCAGCCACTTTTAAGGACCATAGAAAATGTATAGAATTAAGATTGAATTTCTGCAGGGCCGACCAGCTGTTGTTCTTCTGAGGGCAATAAACCTAGAACACCTGAGTGTATAATACATCTATCCTTAAGCATCATTAATAATGTTTTGTTGAGCTCTATGTGCATGCTTATTTCTTAGAATAAGTATGCAGTTATACCTTCAGTACATTGGTTGATGCGTATTGAGGGGCAGATTTACAAGAAAGTGACGCATCTGTAGAGATGCGTCACTTTCCCTGCACCAACATGCCAAATCCTTGCGTCACCGTGGATGCGCCGTATTTACAATACGGCGCACCATGGCGCAAGGATTGACAGATGCGTCAGAAATTTGGACGCATCTGTTGATGGAAAAGTCGCGCATTGCTGGAGTCGTGTCGCAAGCACGACGCAACTCCAGCAATGCTCAGGGGCGCCCTATGCCTAACATGCTGCGTCACTCCTTACGCCTGCTTCAAGCAGGCGCAGGGTTTTGACGCATCATGGACGTAAAAGTGACTCAGTGAAATCTTGTAGATTTCACTGCGTCACTTTTACGGGGCTTCCTGTGACGGAACGCCCACCCTGCATTCATTAAACCTGACGCAGGTTTAATGTGGTGCAGGGCTTCACAACGTGACGCATCTCCCTAGATGCGTCATGTTGTAAATGGGCCGCAACTTTTACGCTGCCGCTGCGTCACACAAGTGACGCAACGACGGTGCAAAAGTGACGCAAGGGGCTTGTAAATCTGCCCCTGAGTATTTAGGTAATATGCTATTTTACTAGCCTTCAGAGAAAGAAATTGATGCATCAATGCTTGAATATGTTTTGCTTTTATTCTAAATACATTTCGTTAAGAAGCAAGTAGTATAAATAGTTTTCCATTTCAGACACCTACAAGTATACCAACCACCTTCAAATCTGTGTATGGGCGCAATACCACAGCACGTCCCTAGATGTCCCTATGAAGCTCCAGAGGGACATTTAGTAACCGCTTATGGTACTGCATCTATTAGTCCCAACGAAGCATTAAGATTTCCTCGGTGAGGCGGGTGGTGTTCTTTCATTTCTTTTTGTTTTAAGTTTCTGTTTGTTTGGTCTCCTTTCTCCCAGCCTGTCACTGCCCTGGCGCAGCCGCAGCCCTCACTGATTGTAGGCGTTAATGCTGCTGTTGGATCCCTCTTTGCTGCACCTTAAAAATGCACAAAGTGCTCTGATTCATGACTTCTGTCCTGTCTTCGACATTTTGACAAACCTATAGCTTTTCTTAATTGTTGTCGAGACGAAGTATGAAAAATGTCAGATGTAAGTGTTTGTCTGTTACCACAGCCTGGAAACGTGTAAAGGACGCGTCCTGGAATAAAGACCTACGAGCAGCTGTCAAACACTTCCGGGATTGTGGAAAAATATGTTTCCGGGGTATGGGAGATGCAGTTCCGGGGTGGTTTAGGCGGTTTCTTGAGAGGTGGTAGCCCGTACTTGGTAAGCCTTGTCTCACATAAAAACAAATGGCTCGTAGATAAATGGATGCAATACCAGTGGCTGTCACTAGATGTCCCTGCAGAGCTCACTTCCATCTGCGATTGGTAAGCCTCGTTCCACCAGAAAACCAAATGCTCCATGGACGAATGGATGCAATACCAGTGGCTGTTACTAGATGTCCCTATAGAGCTCACTTCCATCTCCGATTGGTAAACCTCGTTCCACCAGAAAACCAAGGGGCAGATTTATAACGGACTTGCGCCACTTTTACGCCGCCGTTGCGTCACGTTTGTGACGCAGCGGCAGCGTAAACCCTGCGCCATGTTGCGCCCCATTTACAACGTGACGCATCTAAGGAGATGTGTCACGTTGTAAAGCTTGCGCCACATGTGGGCGTACCTGCACAAGGGGGGGCGTTCTGGCGCAGGAACGCCTCCGAAAAGTGGCTGAGTGAAAGCTACAAGATTTCTCTCAGTCGCTTTTCCGGCCTTGCTGCGTCAAAACCCTGTGCCTGCTTGAAGCAGGCGTAAGGATTGACGCAGCATTGTAACGATGGGGCACCCCCGACCCTTGCTGGAGCTGCATCGCGCTTGTGACGCAACTCCAGCAATGCGCCAACCTTCCGCCATCAGATGCGTCACGCATCTGTTTATCCTCGCGCCACGATGCGCTGCATTGTAAATGCGGCGCATCTATTGTGGCGCAAGGGTAAACTTTCGTGACACATCTTCCCTGGCGCATCCATGCTGATTTGCAGGGATGCGCCAGGGAACATAAATCTGCCCCCAAATGTTCTGGAGAAAAATGGATACAATACCACTGGCTGTTACTAGATGTCCCAGTTGACCTCCTAGGGACACCTATTAACTGACGGTGTAACTGCGTCTTCACCCTGCTTCTTTGAAATGATCATGCAGTTGTTTTCAAACCTGGGGGCATATTATCAACGGCAGTACATAGCGCTGAATATTATCGCCATGAAACCACTTTATTTACAACGCATAGCGCTATGGCGATAATATTTCAGCAATAGCGGTATTTTCAATAGAACAGCAATGTTCCATTGAAAACAGCGATAACAAACCTGGGGGCATATTATCAAAGGCAGTACATAGCGCTGAATATTATCGCCATGAAACCACTTTATTTACAACGCATAGCGCTATGGCGATAATATTTCAGCAATAGCGGTATTTTCAATAGAACAGCAATGTTCCATTGAAAACAGCGATAACATTGCTGATACGACCCTGTGGTCCTATCAGCATAATCCATTTCCCATTAATAGTATGCCTTAGTCAGGAATTTAACAGACGTTAAATTCCTGATTTAAGGCGGAGGTAGCGCGATTTTTTTTTATCGCTGCACCTCCTTGTTAATATCGCGAAGCTGCCTTCACAATATTAGCATGTGTTGTTTTTACAGCCACGCCTTCTTTGCATCTCATTAGCAATGCGAGGCAAGGCTATGAAAAAACAGGCTCTACATCAAGGAAACACACGCTATTGTGTCATTGATGATATTGCGATATAATTATCGCCGCTTTTTGCCCAAAAACGGATGCTAAAGCGGCGATAATTATATTGCCAGCCCTTGCTAATATGCCCCTTAATAGTTTACAGTATTTCGTTTCGTATACTTGCCAACATGTGACACCTGGAACGTGGGAGATTGCGAAAGAAATCAGGGAGTACATTTTCTCCATTCACATACATTGACACAGATGCAATTTTAGGCAGGAGACAGAAAAGGATTTTTTTGGCAACAAAAATCGGGAGTCTGTTGGCATGTATGCCATACATGACAACATTTCAAAACTGGAAAGTAATATTTTGAAAAAAAATCAGAGGATTGTTTTTAGTTCATTGAATTATATAGTAGTAGATGCAATTTCAAGTGGCAGACAGCCTGAATTGGGTCTGTTACCATGTATGTGTGCGCGTTTGCATATTCTTCCAGAGAGGATTGTAGGAGCCTGGTCATTGGATTATGTGCAGGGGGCTCAAATATGCGAAGGTTTCGAAACAGATAAGAGGCAGATAAAAAAAAAAATGTTAACATTCATTGAAATGTAGGGGGTTCAGAGAGGACGAAACCTAAAATAGAATAATTTCTGGCTTTCAACATTGGGCCCAGATTTACAAAGATTTTACTTTGGGTTTGCGTTCGGATTTAAAATCCAAGGGGCAGATTTATGAGCCCCTTGCGCCACTTTTGCGTCACTTTTCCCATGTTAAAAGTGACGCAAAAGTGGCGCAAGGGGCTCATAAATCTGCCCCCAAGTTGGTATTTACAAACTACCGAAAATGGAAAATTGCTTTGGTTTGTAACAAAAGGAACACAGTGCACTGCCATCCTTACTTGACGTCAAGGATAGATGTCATGGGTAGTGCACGGGCGTTCAAAGCATCTACCTATTGACTTTGACTCAAATCTATATTTACAAAGGCGTAGGCATGGATTTACGACAAACATCTGTGCCTCTCTGTAGCTGGCATAAGGAGGAAATTTATTTTCCTCATTTTTACCTCTACAATTCTTCTGCATTCTTACTTAGAAAAAATTGCATTTCAGCATAGCTTTTGTGTAGGCAGGCATCCCTACCTACACAATCACTATGCTGACCACAATGCAGACACCCTTGCGCTATGGCATAAGGATGCCTGTGCTGGCCCTTGACTGCAAAAGTGACTAAAGCAGGGCGAGAGCAAAAACGCACCGCTTCTATGTAGATATCGCACAGTTCTCATTTCTCCAGTTGACGCATAACAGTACGCAACAACTTTGCTTGCTGGCTTGTATTATGTCACAACATGGTGAATCTGGGCCCAGGAGTCTCCCATCTGAATCAAGAGAGCTGACATATATTTTATTTAAGAGAAATGGAGCCAAAATAGAGGGTTTTCTCATCAGATTAGCTTTCAAACTTCATGCCTCCTCCAAACTCTCTTATGCTTTGGAGCTCTTTGGTCTTTCTACCATCTTCACTACAATTACCAACATTTTTTAGGAGTCACTTTCCTGTTACTTCTGTTCATTTGCCTAGCAAACAAAATGCCTCCATTGGCTTTAATGGGTCGACTGCCTTTCAGACCTTTATATCCCTCTAGAAAAGTGTTAATTTCTCATTTACTTTCACGGCCTGACTTCATCCTCATTATTGATTAGAGCAGTTGATAGGTGTGCCTCTCTTTTGACACCTACATATAGTGGCTGTACTCCTCCTGGCTTTTTACAAAGTTCAGTACATAATGGCTAATGTTAGCAATGTCACTTTCTGTCACAAGGGAAGAATAAAAACAAAGCAGGACAATACACAAGCACTTACAAATTGCCATGGATGTCTTTTTAATTGGTAAGTGATCTGTAGCACAGGAAAGCAATGCTGCTTCCCCACCAGTATTCAACTCGAATAACAGCTGTTGGCTAACATAATGCAATAAGCATTAATTACTGAAATGGAAGAATACCCATTACCCCAAGGTCCCTCCTGTCCTCGTCCCCTTCATACTCAACAAGTGAGATAATCTATCTCACCAACAGAAAAAAGAAAAGAAGGAATGCTAGTACACCACTCCCCTCCCCCCACACTGGGAGTACATAACCGCACTCTACCCAGCATTCCTCCTGTTCTTTTTTCTGTCTTCTGACAGTATGAAGAGGCCGGCTCCTGGAGCTTACCTGCTGCTGGGCACTGGGTTTGTGCTGGTTTTCCTGGTCTCTACCCCTGCCGGGCTTGGGCGGAGTCTTGCTGACGCCTACGGCGGTTCCTGAGAAGATCTCTCCCGCTGTTGGTGTCTTTTGCCAGGCCTCCAGGGTTGATGGGCACGTCGGGGGCGTGGAGGTTCCTGCTCTGATCTCCGTGGAGTTCGGCGGCCACCGTATGGCTGGGGTGCTTCCTTCCGGGCCTTGCCTGACTTCCTTTGTTTGGGGCAGGAAGTCAGGCATTTCTGCAATTGTGGTTGGCGGCAGTGGCATGAGGTGCTTGCCGGTCCTCTTGTAAGTACCGCATAGCATTTTTTTTCATATATATAAATCGGCGCATGTTCCCTGTGATGCCTGTTTCTGCTCTTGATGGCTGCGATTCCTCTTGGGGACTGCTGTTGCTCCGTGGTGCACACCGGTGCTACGGTGTGTTGGGCTGTTTGGCAGGCCCTGCCTTGAGTCGGTTGCTTTCTGTCCTGCCTCCTTCCTCTGTTGAGTCTGCCTACTGTTGGAGACCTGTGGTTCCTGCGCAGTGTCCTTGTGGTGGGCTTATTTGGCTGTGACCCTCTTTAGCCGGTCGTCTTCCTGGCTTGCTGTGCTTCCTGTTCCCTGCGATCCAGCTGCTGTTCGTCATGGGTAAACATACGAAAAAGAGCAGGCATGTTGATGTGTCCTCCTCATCTTCCTCTGCTTCTTCTTCTTCTTTGCCTTCTCCTGCGCGCTCCAGGCGGTGTTAGAGGGGTGGCGATGCCCAGATTAAGCGTCTCATTAAGGAGACCTTGCTGGAGATGGGTGGTGCTCCTTGATCCAAGTCCTCTGTCCGGGCCCCGCCGTTGCCTTCTTCTGCTTCTGATGATGAGTGGTTGGGGAAAGATGAAATGAAGGGCAAATATGTTGACAAGGAGATGTTGCCGAACTTGTTGAAGCATGTGAAGTTGAATATGGGGTTTCCTTCCGATGATGCCCCTAGCACTTCTGGGGGTTCCTTGCTTCACCAGTTCCAGTGCACTTCTGCAGTGGATGTTCCGGTTCATCCGTATATCATGGAGGTGCTTGCCAGGGAATGGAAGGACCCTGATCGCATTCTGCTTCCTCGTTTCATGGCGAAACTCTATCCTCTTCAGGATATGGCCAAGGACTTGCCAGACTCCATTCCCATAGATTCTTTTGTGGCCAGTCTCGTGGGTCGTACTTCTTTGGCTGAGGATGCGGTGGTGCTGGATCCTGTGGACAAGAAGGTGGACGCTTTCCTGCGGAAGGTTTATTCTGGTTCCCATCTGGCGCTCAGAGCTGCCATTTATGGAACTTATGTGGCTCAGTCGCTTCTTTCGGATATCAAGTCCCTATATGCGTCTACGGATGATTACACTGACTGTTCGGGGCTTCTGGGTCATAATGAGCAGCAGGTGGAATTCCTGTCTGATGTTTCCTTCGACGTGGTGCGTGCCTCGTCCCTTTCCAGGGGTGCTTGTGTGGCTGCCCATCGTAATTTGTTTCTGAAGGACTGGAGGACTGATTTGGCCCAGAAGTCTTCTGCGCTGCGGTTGCCCTTTCAGGGTACCATGTTGTTTAATGAGGAATTGGAGGGCAAATTGCATCGTCTGTTTAAGGAGAAGAAGCATTCTTCTTCGTTCAAGCAGCCTTCTTCTGTGCCAGTTTCTTCGAAGCCCAAGTCCTTCCTCCATCCTCCCTCTCGCAGGCAGTTTTCTCGTGGCAGGGGTCGTTTTCAGTATGGGAAAAGTTGGGACAAGAAGGCAAAGTCCCCTCCTGCAAAGCCTCGTTCCTGACTATCTGTCAGGATTGCCGAGTCCAGCGTCACCGAGTTGCGAGTGAATTCCCCATAGCGTCTAGCTATCGCGCATGCGCGATAGCAACGAAACAGTAGAAAAGCCTGCCGTTCAGGAACCTCGGGGCTTCGCGTTCTAGTGTTGCCCCGCAGGCGGTTCCCTGAACTTCCTGTATCCTGTTTCCTGGTTTTCAGAGTGGTTTTGCGCTTGGCGTTCGTCTCGGAGGACCGGGACATTCTACGTTACCTGCACCGCTTCGAGTGTTTGTAATCCCCTTCTTTTTTCGGACATCCGTATGAGAGCCGTCTCTCATATTACAGAGCTCTGTTCCCCTCCTTTTTTTTGTGCTTTCGTTCATATTGGTGCCGAGCCTCTGTGTTGGTTGTAACTGGACGCGAGCCGCCCCTGGTTTCGGGACCTTGGTGTTTTAGGGTCAGAGCGCTCCGCCCGCCTTGCCGGATTTTGTCCCGCGGGCCGGCCGGGTGTCTCTGCCCTGTCCCCTTCCTCCCAAACTGCTCCCGTGGACCTGCCAGTTACCCCCTAAGGAGGCTCTTGTTTACCTTACGTCGCATTGGTCCTGACCCGTCTTCCTGAGTTCCTTCCCTGCTGCATCTTCCAGATTCTAGCTGTAGAAGCCTCTACAGCATATTGATTGGACTCCTCGTTCTGTGATGACATCTGGATAACCCTTGTAAGATAAGTGGTCGGAAGGGGGAGGGGAAGTAGTGTTTTCAGACGTTCATGTGGGTGTATGACTATTTGGTTGCCTTTATCTATCCTAGGGATATCCTACTACAGTCCTGAAGGGAAACTACGACTAGCCTGTACCTTTCCTGACCTCTTCAGTCCTTCTGTGCAACTATCTAGAATAAGCAAGCTGTTAGTTATAGGTAACTAGATAGCAGAGCTACACATTAAAGAAGGGTTTCACTAGGGGTATTGTAGGCCCTTATTTAGGGCCTTATATATTGTTCTTCTTACCTTTTACAGAACCTTGCTCCAAGAACACAGACACAGTTCCACAGAAAAGGAAGGAAGAAGATTGCAGCTCCTGTGTTTTCCCCTCTATCCTTGTTTTGTTTCCCCTCTTTCCGCCACCTCCTCTGCGCTCTAGAGTTTGATAGACGCAGTAGGGTGGGGTGGAAGGTTGGGACCTTCCTACGCCTGAAGTTGGGATTCCTTGACGTCCCTGCAGAAATTCGACTGGGTAAGATCCTTACAGAACGCGAAGCCCACGTGGTGCGTTCTGCCCGGACGTCATGGAATTACAACAAGTGACATTGGCGGATCTCGCCAACATGATTGGGAATCTCCAGGCAGAAACCCAGGCATTGGCCTTGCGGGTAAACTCTATACAGAGGGAAAGACAAGGGGAGGGCAGTTCAAGGGATTCCGCTCCCGTGATACAGGTCACTACTCCTCCCTCAATCCCTCTTGCACCGCCTGAGAGGTTTACGGGCGATTCCTCCAAATTTAACACATTCATTAGCCAGTGTCAATTGCATTTTACTTGCAAAGCTCCCTGTTTTCCCACTGATCAAGCTAAGGTAGCCTTTGTGATATCATACCTAGGGGGTCCAGCTGCCAATTGGGCCATGCCGTTAATAGAAAGAGACGATCCTTTGCTACAGAATTATGGGGCTTTCAAGGACGAATTTAAGAAATTGTTTGATAAACATACTTACACTCTCACAGCTGATACGGATTTGCTCTCCCTCAAGCAAGGGACCGCTGAGATTGCCACCTACATCACTTCTTTCCAGCGACTAGTTGTTGAGGCGGGTTGGCCAGAGGAAAAACGAGGTACTCTGTTTTATAGGGGACTGAGGGAGGAGATCAAGGATGCTTTGTCTCATATAGTGGATCTCCCCCGTTCTTGTAAGGATCTCATGGATCTAGCGGTACAAATAGACCATCGTCTGCAAGAACGTAAAAAAGAAAGAGGAAAGACAGAGGTCAGGGTAGTGACAATCAGGGAGAAGAAACCTGACTTCCCATCTACTGGTGAGGAAGCAGAACCAATGCAGATTGGGATTGTGAGAGGACCTCTGACTCCAGACGAGAGACGCCGGCGGCGAGAAAACCGACTATGTCTTTATTGCGGTAAGGCGGGACACTTTTTGAGATCTTGTCCCACCAAGCCGGTGCCAAGCAAGAAGTCGGAAAACTAGGAAGCCCGGAGACCTGCGAGACAAGGACTTCGGGTTATTCAGGTTTGAGTGTCTCCTCTTCTGACCCCATAGCGCCTTCTTCTGGTCATTTCTTTATCCCAGCTAAATTGTTCTGGAAACAAGGACAGGCTAACACTCCCATTATGCTAGATTCAGGGGCTACGGGGAATTTTATGGACAAGGCTTGGGCCCAGGAACATCACATTCAACCACTAAACAAGGGGTATGGAGAGACAGTCACCACTATAGATGGGAGTGTGTTAAAGTCAGGACCCATCACACACAAGACAGAATCTATCAAGGTTCTCCTAGAATCTAATCATGTGGAGCAAGTGGAATTCGATCTGATCCAGTCACCGCAGTTTCCTGTTCTCTTAGGCTTACCCTGGTTAAGGATGCATAATCCCCTTATAGACTGGCATAATGCCACCTTACGGTTTCGTCCAGAGTGCTGTCAGGCACATACCCTATCTCTAAGTCCAAACAAGGAGATTATGATGACAGAGAAGGAAGAAGTGTTGCCAACGGTATATCAAGATTTAAGTTCTATTTTTGACCCAAAGGAGGCCACTTTCTTACCACCCCACAGACCCTTTGACTGTCGCATCGACCTTCAAGCAGGAGCTAAGATCCCATTCAGTCGAGTCTATTCTCTGACTGAAAAGGAGAATCTTTATTTGCGGGAGTATTTGGATAACATGCTTTCCTTAGGGTTCATTCGTCCCTCCAAATCCCCTGCCTCTTCCTCTCTGTTTTTTATCCCTAAACGCGAAGGGGGTCTGCGTTGTTGCATAGACTACAGGGCCTTAAATAAAATAACCATAAAGAACAGGTACCCTCTTCCACTCATCTCTGCTCTCCTAGATAGAGTAAAAGACGCCCGTGTGTTCACGAAATTGGACTTACGGGGGGCTTATCATTTGGTACGTGTGGTAGAGGGGGATGAGTGGAAGACGGCTTTTTGTACCAAGTATGGACTTTTTGAATACTTGGTTATGCCATTTGGGCTTTGTAATGCGCCCTCCGCTTTTCAGTTCTTCATAAATGAAGTGCTTAAGGACATGTTAGACGTCTGTGTGATTGCCTATATCGATGATTTGTTGATATATTCACAGTCACTCAAGGAACACATACCGCATGTAAGACAGGTGTTACAGCGCTTGCAGGACAATCAGTTGTACTGCAAGTTAGAAAAGTGTACGTTCCATGTACAGTCTGTTCCCTTTCTGGGGTTTATCATCTCTCCACAGGGGTTGCAAATGGATCCACAAAAGGTGGAGGCCATCTCAAGGTGGCCTGCCCCACAAAAGATCAAGGATATCCAACGATTCATTGGGTTTGCCAATTTTTATCGGCGCTTTATCAATGGCTTTTCTAGGTTAGTGGCACCGATTACACGGTTGCTCAGAAAGGGGACTCCATTTTTGTGGTCAGATGAGGCTGAGAAAGCATTTCAAACCCTGAAAGAGGCATTCACCCAGGCCCCAGTACTTCAACACCCAGACCCGAGTTATCCATTTGTGTTGGAGGCGGATGCCTCTCAAGTTGCGGTAGGTGGGGTCCTGTCACAAGCAGATAAGCACACCGGAGAATTGCATCCAGTAGCCTTTTTTTCACACAAGTTAAACCCCGCGGAGATGAACTATGCGGTGGGAGATAAGGAATTACTGGCCATTAAGAAGGCTTTTGAAGAATGGCGACAATACCTACTAGGAACCAAACATACGGTGACTGTTTATACAGATCACCGTAATTTACAATTCCTAAAGTCAGCTAAAGCCTTGTCAATGAGACAGCTCCGTTGGGCCCAATTCTTTAGCGAATATGATTTCACAATCCAATATCAGGCGGGTAGAAAGAATGGCAAGGCAGATGCTATGTCCAGATTAGGTTTCGAGATCCAAGAAGAACAGGCGGAACCTCCGGCAATCATTTCGCCAGACAAGATCATAGGAGTATTATCTGAAAAGGAGTTCCTACTGGAAGTAGTGAGGGAACAACAGAGTGAGGAAGGGCAGGAGGTGATCCAGACGGTAGAACCTGAGAGTCGAGATGGTATTCAGTATGTACAGGGGGGGATAGTCCTTACTACTCCGAACCTGCAAAGACAGGCTTTAGAATGGTGTCATTCTCATCCTTTGGCCGGGCATCCCGGGATTAAGAAAACCATTGATAATGTGCGACGCCAGTTTTGGTGGTCTACCCTAGGCAAGGACGTTGAGCAATACGTCAAGACCTGTCATGTATGTGCTCAAAGTAAAACATCTCATCAAAACCCCACAGGGCTGCTCCAACCCTTACCCACTCCTCCTCTTCCGTGGCACACGGTGTCGTTAGATTTTATCGTAGAACTCCCTCCTACGTCTGAGGGCCATAACACACTGTTAGTTGTAGTGGATTTGTTCACAAAGACTGCCCACTTCATTCCCTTAAGGGGATTACCCACGGCAGCGGAGCTTGCAGTTGTTTTCTTACAGCAGGTGGTTAGGTTACACGGATTCCCCTCGGTGGTAATTTCAGATAGGGGTGCCCAGTTTGTTTCTCGTTTTTGGCAACAACTCTGCTCCTTACTACAGATTGATGTGAGACTGTCCTCCAGTCACCATCCACAGACGGATGGGCAGACTGAAAGAGTCAATCAGTGTTTTGAACAGTATGTGCGGAGTCAGTCCTTACACTCACACAGTGATTGGGATAAGATGGTGTGGGTGGCGGAATTCGCATATAATAACAGTCAGCATGCATCCACGAAATACACCCCTTTCTTTTGTTCATCAGGGTATCATCCAAAGGCTTTCATCTCTCCGAGGTTATCATCTTGTACCGCACCGGCAGTTAGTGAGTTCATTCATGAGATCCAACAGATACATCAGCTGACACATACCAATTTAGACAAAGCTAAGGCAGCGTACAAGAAGGGAGCAGATAGACATAGACAGACAGAACCAGAATATAAGGTGGGGGATGAAGTATGGCTGTCAACCAAATACATTCCATTGAAGGGGTCTTGTAAGTTCCGACCTAAGTTCCTTGGACCCTACCCGATCTCTAGAGTCATCAATCCCGTGGCAATGGAACTAAAACTCCCTGAGACCATCAAGGTACACCCAGTTTTTCATGTGTCACTGATCAAACCTGTAGAACCCGGTACTCGCCTGCCTTCTCACCCAGCTCCGGTGTTGGTAGACGGAGAAGAAGAATACGAAGTGGAATCCATCATTGACTCTCGAAGGAGTAGACGCCGTTTGCAGTATTTGATACACTGGAAGGGGTATGGAATTGAAGAACGTACATGGGAACCTGCCAGTCAAGTACATGCTCCTCGTTTAATACGTTTGTTTCACAGGAGACATCCACACAAGCCCAAACCCGTGGGAGGGGTGTTGGGGGGGATGTACTGTCAGGATTGCCGAGTCCAGCGTCACCGAGTTGCGAGTGAATTCCCCATAGCGTCTAGCTATCGCGCATGCGCGATAGCAACGAAACAGTAGAAAAGCCTGCCGTTCAGGAACCTCGGGGCTTCGCGTTCTAGTGTTGCCCCGCAGGCGGTTCCCTGAACTTCCTGTATCCTGTTTCCTGGTTTTCAGAGTGGTTTTGCGCTTGGCGTTCGTCTCGGAGGACCGGGACATTCTACGTTACCTGCACCGCTTCGAGTGTTTGTAATCCCCTTCTTTTTTCGGACATCCGTATGAGAGCCGTCTCTCATATTACAGAGCTCTGTTCCCCTCCTTTTTTTTGTGCTTTCGTTCATATTGGTGCCGAGCCTCTGTGTTGGTTGTAACTGGACGCGAGCCGCCCCTGGTTTCGGGACCTTGGTGTTTTAGGGTCAGAGCGCTCCGCCCGCCTTGCCGGATTTTGTCCCGCGGGCCGGCCGGGTGTCTCTGCCCTGTCCCCTTCCTCCCAAACTGCTCCCGTGGACCTGCCAGTTACCCCCTAAGGAGGCTCTTGTTTACCTTACGTCGCATTGGTCCTGACCCGTCTTCCTGAGTTCCTTCCCTGCTGCATCTTCCAGATTCTAGCTGTAGAAGCCTCTACAGCATATTGATTGGACTCCTCGTTCTGTGATGACATCTGGATAACCCTTGTAAGATAAGTGGTCGGAAGGGGGAGGGGAAGTAGTGTTTTCAGACGTTCATGTGGGTGTATGACTATTTGGTTGCCTTTATCTATCCTAGGGATATCCTACTACAGTCCTGAAGGGAAACTACGACTAGCCTGTACCTTTCCTGACCTCTTCAGTCCTTCTGTGCAACTATCTAGAATAAGCAAGCTGTTAGTTATAGGTAACTAGATAGCAGAGCTACACATTAAAGAAGGGTTTCACTAGGGGTATTGTAGGCCCTTATTTAGGGCCTTATATATTGTTCTTCTTACCTTTTACAGAACCTTGCTCCAAGAACACAGACACAGTTCCACAGAAAAGGAAGGAAGAAGATTGCAGCTCCTGTGTTTTCCCCTCTATCCTTGTTTTGTTTCCCCTCTTTCCGCCACCTCCTCTGCGCTCTAGAGTTTGATAGACGCAGTAGGGTGGGGTGGAAGGTTGGGACCTTCCTACGCCTGAAGTTAGGATTCCTTGACGTCCCTGCAGAAATTCGACTGGGTAAGATCCTTACACTATCTGGTCTGGTGGCCTACGGGGCATGGGATGGAAATCAAATTCACCACAAAAAAGGGAAATAGCACCTTAAACGATCTACTGACATATATACATGTCTATATCGAAGAGAACAGATGTTCTCATCAAAGAAGAAATGAAAATACACCATAGTGCAAGGGTGCCTGCATTACAGACAGGATTGTTTTTGTGGAGGAAGAGCTACCTTCCTCCACAATAACAATCCTTAAAGACATTTTCCTGTTTCTATGGATGCTGAAGAAATCAACACACATAGGGGCATATTTACAAGGAGGCGATATTAATTTATCGCCGCTTTAGCGGCCGTTTTCGGCTGAAAAGCGGCGATAATTTTATCGCCTAATTAGCAAGGTCACGCTAACGCGTGTAACCTTGCTTTAGATTGGGGATTCCTAACGCCCAGCTTTGCATCTCTAATGAGATGTAAAGTGGGCGTTCCTGACCTGACATGACAGGAGAAATGTCGCTAAGCGACATTTCTCCTATCATCAAGCCCCACGCTATGAAGCATAGCGTCAGGGAAAGTAGCGATAACCCCTTTTATCACTACTTTCCTTACGCCTACTTCAGGACTGACTTAGCCATGATATCCAATGGAAGGTGGATATCATGGTTAAGTTTGTGAGTCCCTATCAACAAGCTAACGTGAGATTATCGCTGGGTTTCCAGCGATAATCTCACGTTAGGCAGTTAGCGTGAGGATTTTTATCGCTGAGGAGATAAGCGTTGCTAATAGCACGCTACCTCAGAGATAAAAATCCACGTTACCCGTCAATAATTATCCTCACGCTAAGAGCGCTGAGCGATAATTATCGCCGGTTGTTGCTGATATGCCCTTAAACCACGCCAAGCCATGCCAAGTGGCTTTGCATGGGCTGGTAAATTTCTAAAATTACTTTGCGTCGGGGCTGCACCAGAAAAGTATAACAACCCTAATGAAAAATCTTTGTAAATCTGCCCCAAAGGGTTTTGACAATTAGGGCTGGGGAGGAGTGAGTTACAAATCAAGCACAAGCTTTAAACGTGACAACTCTGACAAAGTCCTACTTGCCTTCCAGAAGGACTGGCGTGCAAGTAATTACATTAAATTGACTCCGCAGCCTTGCCACCTACTGGCTCTGAGGAGAGGTGCATGCAGCTGACAAGGCCAAGGCACTGCAGGCTGGCACCCTAAACTTAGGCTGAGGCCTGTGATCCACAAAAACAACAGAAAAGCATATGCTGTAAATTTGTCAAGGCCATGATTGTCTGTTTATCATCTCTAGAATGAGCTCAATTAAAAGCTTCTACACAAACAGTGGTTAGATGCAAACTATGGGGCATATTATCAAGACCGGCAATAAAATTATCGCCGCTTTAGCGGCAGAAAACTGCCGCTAAAACGGCGATAATGGGCTTGATAATTTGCTCTATGGAATTCCAATTGAAGCCCATGTTAGATGTCCTTCACATCTAACCTGAGCTTCAATTGCAATTCCATAGAGCATATTATCAAGCCCATCATCGCCGTTTTAGCGGCAGTTTTCTGCCGCTAAAGCGGTGATAATTTTATCGCCGGTCTTGATAATATGCCCCTATGTATTGAAACAAGCATTGGCAAAGCCTTCAGGTCTTGCCTGTGGGGAATACTCGCTTTGAAAATGTTTTTAGCAATCCTATACAGCATACCCGAAGCTTGGTAACAAGGCTACAAAGGAAACAAAAAAATGTTTTTTTTGTTTCCTCTTAAGTCATGCTACGCAGCATTGGGGATGCCCTACATAATTGCTAAAATCACTGGCAAAGCCAATAAGTTCCAAAGTTACTTGTGGGAGAGAGTTTTTAGTTGAACAGAAGCAGCCTCTCCTGTGACTAACTATATAAATCACTTAATATTATTAAGGTGTGTTTTTCAGGGTACTGGTGCTTTACAAAACAGGGACTTTCTCCCAGGCTACTGCAAAACAGGCAATGTCCCTAGAAGACTCTACTCACCGCAAAGAGCGCCTGCTGTAGGGTAGCACAAGACAGTGGTGTAACACAAAATGTAAATTGCCCTCTGCAGAATATTTTAGTAGGCCCTGAGGCTCCCATATGCCACCAATATTGTTTGTCCTAAGGCTTATTGAGGGCCCCCTGCAGGGTAGGGGTAGTGTACAACAGAGGCCGCAACAGCCCACATTATGCCCCTGGTACAAGAGGTAGCATTACCTGGATAACTCCATCTACTTTTCCTGCAGCAAATTTTGTATTGCTTGCCAAACACCTGCGTCGACTACAACGCATCCAAAACGCCTCCATCCGACTGACCCTCAACGTCCCCCGTCGCAGCCACATCACCCCCCACCTGAGAGACCTACACTGGCTCCCCGTCGACAAGAGGATCACCTTCAAGCTCCTCAGTCACGCACAAAAAGCACTCCACAACGCCGGACCAGCCTACCTGAACAGCAGACTCAGCTTCTACACCCCCACCCGCCAGCTCCGCTCCGCCAGCCTCGCCCTCCCCGCTGTCCCCTGCATCCAACAAACAACCTTCGGCGGCAGATCTTTCTCCTACCTCGCCGCCAAGACCCGGAACACCCTCCCGACCCACCTACGGCAGACCCAAGACCTACTCACCTTCAGAAGACTCCTCAAGACCTGGCTCTTCGAGCAGTAGCGGCACCCCCCTCCCCTCAGCACCTTGAGACCCTCACGGGTAAGTAGTGCGCTTTACAAGTACTTTGATTGATTGATTGCCGAAATGCTGACAATTTGAGCTAAAAGTTTGTCTGAAATTAACAAATTCACACTTTGTCGTAATTCCTATCTCCCTTAAGCGATGCACAATTTTAAGAGAGCTTTACTTACAACCACCAGTTGACAATGACGATCTATCACTGGCTTTCTTAAGACCAGCACATCACTAACCAGCATATCCGGGCAACCACAGGCAGACTTGAACATTTTTGGAGACATCACCACTAAATGACAAAACCAAAAAGCAGCACTGGTCTCGAAACAGTGATTTCCCTGAGCATTATTTTCATATGTGAGGAAGCAGGGCTTTTAACGAAAATCTCCTCTGTCTTAATTGCAGGCAATGCAAACATTTGTCTTAATGAAGCATATTTGTAACACGCATGGAAACAATCTTTAAAGAGCACTATCACAAGTGATAACATTTTGAAAAAGACACAGAGCTCATGGATTATGATACTCAAAATACGAAATCAACATAATTTGCAGCACAGGTCTTCAATCAGCACGTCCTGCAGTCATTTAGCAAAAAAGCACTGGTTGAGCCAATAGGTCTTGCCTATGCGAGATCTATTGTCTTTGTCAATGAGTTTTTAGACATGATGCACATTAGCGAGAGCTGCTATGCAACATGGCATATAGTCGAGGAAAAAAATTGCTATAACTAGGCCAGCAGTTTTTTTACCCATGATGCACAGCAGCCTGTGCTGCTCTGCCATATATAAAAAAAAAAAAAGAGGTGACAGGTAAAGCACATGAGGGAGGCGTGATTGAGGGGGAGAAAGCAGCAATAACGCATAGAGGGAGAAGGGGGGATAGGGAAAGCAAAGCGAGGGAGTTGCGTAGGAGGGAGGGAATATCAGACATTGGCAGGGGAAGTAGGAGGCTGAAAGGAATAGTAACTCAATCACAGGGCGAGCAGTGGACAGGCACTAATTAAGTTGAATCAATCTGTGCTTGGTCCATACTCCACTGAAAGGAACAGAACTGAAGCTTCACCTGTGCTGGCCAATTAGAAGGCAGCAAAGAAGAGTGACACCGAAGCCGACTAATGGTAAGCAGTGAGCAGGCTCCAAGCTCTACATTGTAAACAATAGTCTCAAAACCGAGAGCACATACAGCACATGCGCTGTCACAGGGTTGACGTAAAAAAATTATATAAAAAATCACCCTGCCTCATGTCCATTAAAGCTAGGTGGGTTGTGAAAGTTTGTCGATTCTAAAAATTGGGTCATGGGTTCTAAAAACACATAGAAGTAACAAATAACCATTATTGATTGTGTATGTGCAGGAAGGGACACCATCCTGCACATAAACAATCACTCCCTGCAATGCAGACACCCCTGCCTATGGTGCAAGGGTACATGCATTGGCGCTAAGCAGCTATTTTTAGCACCAGCACTAGGGAATACACAGGGGTGTACCGTATTGATGTAAATACGGCGCTTCCCTGTGATTGTGGAAATGGCGGAGCGCGGCGCTGCCTCATTAAAGTGATCAAACAGCTGTTCGCAAAGCCTGCTAGTCTACAATATTTTGTTTGCATACTCTTACAAGCAGGATTTGTGGAGTCTGGCTACTTTATTAAGTGCAGTGGACTCAAACATGGCACGTTGCCAAAGCAGATTAAAGGAAGATGTAAAAACAATTGGTGTTAACAATCATTAAAATGCTGATGGTTCTGGGGAAAGAAACCTAAGACAGAACAAAAAATAGAAACTCAGAAGTCTCTTATCTGAATCAAGAGGGCTGGTATATATTTGGATGAACAGAAATGGAGCCAAAATAGAGGTATTTTTCACGTGGTTAGCTTACTAAGATCGGGGCATATTATCAAGCATGGCGTTAAAATTATCGCCGCTTTAGCGGCAGAAAACTGCCGCTAAAGCGGCGATAATGGGCTTGACACTAGAACATAGACTTCTATGGAAATTCTCAAGGGCATATTATCAAGCCCATTATCGCCGCTTACTTTTAACGCCATTTCTTGATAATAGGCCCAGAATTCCTCCTCCAAACTCCCTTGTCATTTGGAGCACTTTTAACTTCCTATCATCTTCATTATAAGTCACCCGCATTTTGTAGGTGGCCCCCTCTTCTGACTTCTATTCATTCACCTGGCAACAAAATGCCTCAATAAACTTTAAGGGGTTTATCACCCTCTAAAAAGTGTTAATTTTCCATTCAACTTCATGAGATAACCCACATAAATGCCGGACTCCTCCTACATTATTGATTCCAGGGGATGATAAGCATTACTTTATTTTGACTCCTACATATAGTGGCAGTGGTCTTCTCAGTTTTTTTCCAACTTCAGTACACAATGGCTAATGTTAGCAATGACAATTTCTGTCACAAGGAAAAGAACATCATTTGTACTATGCACATGCATCTACAAATTGCCACTGTATAAGATGTGAAGAGGGTAAGATTGAATTTCTGCAGGACCAATAAGCTGTCAATCAATCAATCAATCAATGAATTTGTAAAGCGCGCTACTCACCCGTAGGGTCTCAAGGCGCTGGGGGGAGGGGGATCCGCTACTGCTCGAAGAGCCAGGTCTTGAGCTGTTTCCTGAAGGAGAGATGGTTCTGGGTCAGTCGTAGGTGGGTGGGGAGGGAGTTCCATGTCTTGGCTGCCAGGTAGGAGAAGGATCTTCCTCCGGCAGGGGTCTTGCGGATGCGCGGGACGGTGGCGAGGGCGAGGCTGGCAGAGCGGAGGTGGCGGGTGGGTGTGTAGAATGTGAGGTGGTTGTTAAGGTATGTGGGTCCCATGTCATGGAGAGCCTTGTGTGCGTGGGTGAGGAATCTGAACGTGATCCTCTTGCTGATGGGTAGCCAGTGCAGGTCTCTAAGCTGGGGAGAGATGTGGCTGAAGCAGGGGGTGTCCAGGATAAGTCGTGCAGAGGCGTTCTGTATGCGCTGGAGTCTTTTCTGTAGTTTGGCTGTGGTTCCAGCGTAGAGGGTGTTTCCGTAGTCCAGTTGGCTGGTGACGAGGGCCTGGGTGACCGTCTTCCTGGTGTCGGTGGGGATCCACCGGAAGATCTTTCGAAGCAGGATGACGAGACGGCGTTGACTTACTTGGTCATCGTAAGGGAGGAGTCCAGGATGAAGCCCAGGTTGCGAGCATGGTCCGTTGGCTTTGGAGCGGAGCCCAGGGCAGGGGGCCACCAGGAGTCATCCCAGGCAGAGGGGGATGTTCCCAGGATGAGGACTTCCGTCTTATCTGAGTTCAGTTTCAGCCGGCTGAGCTTCATCCATCCCGCGACGTCTTTCATTCCTTCCTGGAGGTTGGCTCTGGCAGTGGCAGGGTCGTTGGTGAGGGAGAGGATCAGCTGGGTGTCGTCGGTGTAGGAGATGATGTTGAGGTTGTGTTGGCAAGCGATGGCTGCGAGGGGGCTCATGTAGACGTTGAAGAGGGTGGGGCTGAGCGAGGATCCTTGCGGGACGCCGCAGATGACTTTGGTGGCCACGGACCGGAACGGGGGAAGGCGGACTCTCTGGGTTCTGCCGGCGAGGAACGATATGATCCATTCCAAGGCCTTTCCTTGGATTCCAATGTTGCTGAGGCGCTGTATCAGGGTGCGGTGGCATACGGTGTCGAAGGCTGCCGAGAGGTCCAGGAGGATGAGGGCAGCTGTTTCCCCATTGTCGAGCAGGGACCTGATGTCGTCGGTGGCTGCGATGAGGGCGGTCTCGGTGCTGTGGTTTGCTCGAAAGCCGGACTGCGAGGGGTCGAGGGATCCGTTGGTCTCGAGGAAGGCGGAGAGTTGTTTGTTGACGATCTTCTCAATGACTTTGGCCGGAAAGGGGAGGAGCGAGATGGGGCGGAAGTTCTTGAGGTCCGTGGGGTCCGCGGTGGGTTTCTTCAGGAGGGCGCTGAGCTCGGCGTGTTTCCAACTCTCTGGGAAGGTGGCGGATGCGAAGGAGCTGTTGATGATGTTCCGGAGTTGCGGTGCGATGATGGAGTCGGCTTTGTTGAAGATGTGGTGTGGGCAGGGGTCGGTTGGGGAGCCGGAGTGGATGGTGTTCATCGTGTGGGTGGTATCTTCGGTGCTGACCGCCGTCCAGGTGCGGAGGGTGGTGGTGGGGGGCACCGGATCGGTGGTAGGGTGCGCGGTCCGTGCGCCGAAGCTGTTGTGTATGTCGGCAATCTTGCGGTGAAAGAACGAGGCGAGTGAGTCGCAGAGGTCCTGCGAGGGTGTGATGTCGTTGTTGCAGGCGCTGGGGCTGGAGAGCTCTTTGACGATGCTGAAGAGTTCCTTGCTTTTGTGGGAGTTGTTGTCCAGTCGTTCTTTGAATGTGGTCCTTTTGGTGGTGCGGATCAGTTGGTGGTGTTTGCGGGTGGCGTTCTTGAGGGCTGTCATGTTTTCTGTAGTCTGGTCGTGGCACCAGGCTTTCTCGAGGGTACGGCAGGTTTTCTTGGAGTTTTTGAGGTCGTTGGTGAACCAGGAGGCTTTCTTGCTGCCGTGTCTGCTGGGGGGTTTCTTCAGTGGTGCGAGGTCATCGGCGCAGTTGGTGAGCCACTGTGTGAGGTTGCGGGCTGCTTCGTTGGGGTCCGTCGTGTTGGTGGGGGGGTTCTGGCTGAGGGAGGTGGTGAGCTGGTCGGCGGTGATCTTGCTCCAGCTTCTGCGGGGAACCTGTTGAGGGTGGTTGTGGGTCGTGGTTCTCCTGAAGTTGAAGTGGACGCAGCTGTGGTCTGTCCAGTGCAGTCTGGTGGAGTGGCTGAAGGAGATGTGCTTCTTGGAGGAGAAGATGGGGTCAAGCGTGTGGCCGGCGATGTGGGTGGGGGTGTTTACCAGTTGCTTGAGTCCGAGGTTGGCGAGGTTGTCCAGCAGGGTGGCGGTGTTGCTGTCATTGTTGTTCTCCAGGTTGAAGTTGAGGTCTCCTAGGAGGATGTAGTCTGAGGAGGTAAGGGCGTGCGGGCTGACGAAGTCTGCGATGGCTTCGCTGAATTGTGTGCGTGGTCCCGGGGGTCTGTAGACGAGGGTGCCTCTGAGGGTGGTCTTGGGGTCGGTGTGTATCTGGAAGTGAAGGTGTTCGGCGGCGGTGAGGGTGTCGTCGGAGTTGGTGTTTCTGTGGACGATGGCGATGCCTCCTCCGGCTTGGTTGACGCGGTCCTTCCGGGCGATCTTGTAGCCATCCGGGATGGCTATGGCGATGTCGGGAGCTGAGGAGGCGTTTATCCATGTTTCTGTGAGGAAGGCGAGGTCTGGTGATGTTGTGTCGAGAAGGTTCCAGAGTTCGACGGTGTGCCTGTGAATGGAGCGGGTGTTGAGTAAGATGCACTTGATGTGGTCATTGCTGGAGCCTGGCTTGGTGGGTGTGGTGCAGGATCGGGTGCAGGTGAAGTTGCAGGCGTGGCAGGTGAATGCTCCGTGGGTGCGTTTTGGGTTGGCTTGGTAGCAGGCTGGCTGTCGGCCGGTGTTGAGTGCGTGGAGGGTGGCGGCGTCGTACCTCTGGCGGGTTGGCTGGCTCCGGCGGAGTCCAGGGGTTCTGGCGCTGGGCGCGCTCCAGGCGTGGACGGTCCCTGCCATATATGGCGAAGTGGGAGGGAGGAGCAGCTGGGAGGCGGAAGCGGGGCAGCGAATGGGGAGCGGGTGCCAAGAGAAGGGGGCGGAGCCGCAGGAGAGCAGCGGCGGGGAGCGGAAGGGGGGGTGGAAAGAGCAGGAAGATGGAGCGGGAGAGCGAGGGCAAGCCTGGGCAAGCCTGGAGAGCAGGGGCCTTAAGGAGAGGCGGCAGCAAGAGAGGCCAAGAAGGCAGCAGCAGCAGAATCTGGGTACACGGGGGCCGTGCGGAGTGGAGTGACCGGGGTCAAGGGTCACTAAGCTGTCATTCTTCTGAGTTGATTTATGTGTATTCTGCACAGCACTCTCCAATCTGCAGATCACATGTATGAATCCTGCCAGATTGCTCACTTGTATCTACTCACTTATTTCAGCAATCCATGTCCAAACTGTCACAAGATCCTATCACGTTAAAAGCAGCTCACTGGCTTATGCAGCCACTTGTAAGGGCCTTATAAAATGTATAGGATTAAGATTGAATTTTACTAGCCTGCAGAGAAAGAAATTGATGCATCAGTGCTTGAATATGTTTTGCTTTTATTCTAAATACATTTCGTTAAGAAGCAAGTAGTACGAATAGTTTTCTATTTCAGACACCTACAAGTATACCAACCACCTTCAAATCTGTGTATGGGCGCAATACCACAGCACGTCCCTAGATGTCCCTATGAAGCTCCAGAAGGACATTTAGTAACCGCTTATGGTACTGCATCTATTTGTCCCAACGAAGCATTAAGATGTCCTCGGTAAGGCGGGTGGTGTTCTTTCATTTCTTTTTGTTTCACGTTTCTGCTTGTTTGGTCTCCTTTCTCCCCGCCTGACACTACCCTGGCGCAGTCGCACCTCTCACAGATTGTAGGTGTTAATGCTGCATTTGGATACCTCTTTGCTGCACCTTAAAAATGCACAAAGTGCTCTGATTCATGACTTCTGTCCTGTGTTCGAAATTTTGACCAGCCTATAGCTTTTCTTAATTGTTGTCGAGACGGAGTATGAAAAATGTCAGATGTAAGTTTGTGTGTCACTCACCACAGCCTGGAAACGTGTAAAGCACGCGTCATGGAATAAAGACCTACGAGCAGCTTTCAAACACTTCCGGGATTGTGGAAAATATGTTTCCTGTGTATGGGAGATGCAGTTCCGGAGTGGTTTAGGCGGTTTTTTGAGAGGCGGTAACCCGTACTTGGTAAGCCTCGTCTCACAAAAAAAAAATGTCACGTACATAAATGGATGCAATACCAGTGGCGTTCACTAGATGTCCCTGTACAGCTCACTTCCATCTGTGATTGGTAAACCTCGTTCCACCGGAAAATCAAATGCTACGTGGACAAATGGATGCAATACCAGTAGCTGTTACTTGATGTCCCTGTAGAGCTCACTGCCATCTCCGATTGGTAAACCTCGTTCCACCAGAAAACCTAGGGGCATATCAACAAGCGGCAGCGATAATTATTGCTGGCCGCCCTTAGCGTGAGTAATTTTATCACCGGCTATCGCAGATAATTATCGCCATGCTAGCGCTGAATTACCAACACATAGCGCAATGGCGATAATTATTCCTGTGATAGCGATGATTTCCATGGAACATCACTGGTTTTCCAGCGATGTTCCATGGAAAACGGCGATATCCTTGTTGATAGGGCTGGGTGGTCTCAGCCCTATAATCCACCACCCATTGACTAACATTGTTTAGTCAAAGGAACAGCAGGCGTAGGTTAGCGCTACTTTTCTTATCGCTATGCTTGTTAGCGTGCCCATTGATAATTGGAGAAATGTCGGTTAGCGACATTTCTCCAGTTATTTTGGGACGGAACGCCCACTTTGCATCTGATTAGAGATGCAAAGATGGGCGTTACGGGAAAGGGTGCTAAGGCAAGGATTCACGCGATAACGTGACCTTGCTGATAAAGCGATAAAATTATCACCGCTTTTCGTCCGAAAGCTGACGCAAAAGCGGCGATAATTTATTATCGCCGCCTTGTTGATATGCCCACAAATGCCTTGGAGACAAATGGATGCAATACCAGTGGCTGTTAATAGATGTCCCAGTTGACCTACGCAAGGACACCTATTAACAGACGGTGTAACTGCATCTTCATCCTGATGCATTGAAATGATCATACAGTTGTTTTCAAACCTGGTAGTTTACAGTATTTCGTTTCGTATACTTGCCAACATGTGACACCTGGAACGTGGGAGATTGGGAAAGAAATCAGGGAGTACATTTTCTCCATTCACATACATTGAAACAGAAGATATTTTAGGCAGCAGACAGAAAATGATTTTTTTGGCAACAAAAATCGGGAGTCTGTTGGCATATATGCCATACATGACAACATTTCAAAACTGGAAAGTAATATTTTGAAAAAAAATCAGAGGATTGTTTTTAGCTCATTGAATTATATAGTA
The DNA here is from genome assembly GCF_964204655.1 of Triturus cristatus. Classification (NCBI taxonomy): domain Eukaryota; kingdom Metazoa; phylum Chordata; class Amphibia; order Caudata; family Salamandridae; genus Triturus; species Triturus cristatus. Next base: position 589,088,567 of record NC_140589.1, read on the forward strand.
GAAGATGCAATTTCAAGTGGGAGACAGCCTGAATTGGGTCTGTTACCATGTATGTGTGCGCGTTTGCATATTCTTACAGAGAGGATTGTAGGAGCCTGGCCATTGGATTATGTGCAGGGGGCTCAAATACGCGAAGGTTTCGAAACAGATAAGAGGGAAATAAAATAAAAATGTTAACATTCATTGAAATGTAGGGGGTTCTGAGAGGACGAAACCTAAAATAGCATAATTTCTGGCTTTCAACATTGGGCCTAGATTTACAAAGATTTTACTTTGGGTTTGCGTTAGGATTTAAAATCCAGGGGGCATATCAACAACAACCGGCGATAATTATCGCTAAGCGCACTTAGCGCTAGGATAATTATCGCCGGCTAGCGTGGATTTTTATCGCTGAGATAGCGTGCTATTAGCAACGCTTATCTCAATAGCGATAAAAATCCTCACACTAAGTGGCTAACGTGAGATTATCGCTGGAAACACAGCGATAATCTCACGTTAGATTGTTGATAGGGACAGACAAACTTAGCCATGATATCCTCCTTCAGTAGGATATCATGGCTAAGTCAGAAAAATACCAGACGTAAAAAAGCAGCGTTAACCGAAGTTAGCGCTGCTTTTTTTTGTCTCTAACAGGGTTAGCGATATTCTTGATAATAGGAGAAATGTCGCTTAGCGACATTTCTCCTATTATTTTACTCTGGATGCCTCCTTTGCATCTCATTAGAGATGCAAGGGGAAGCGTAGAGTAAAAGGGTGCTAACATGCCAATTTGCATGTTAGCACCCTGTTGTTGATAGGGTGCTAGTTTTATCTCTGCTTTTTTGGCTTTTAAAGCCAAAAAAGCAGAGATAAAGCCCTTGTTGATATGCCCCCAGGTTGGCATTTACAAACTACCGAAAATGGCAAAATGCTTTGGCTTGTAACAAAAGGAACACAGTGCACTGCCATCCTTACTTGACGTCAAGGATGCATGTCATGGGTAGTGCACGGGCGTTCAAAGCATCCACCCATGGACTTTGACTCAAATCTATATTTACAAAGGCGTAGGCATGGATTCACAACACACATCTGTGCCTCTCTGTAGCTGGCATAAGGAGTCAAACAAAAAAGGAGAGGGGGGGACTAGGAGCTAATTAGAAAGAGGTCCTGAACCAATGCTCCCAAGGTCAGTACAAAATCACAATGGATGGTTTCAGTTCCTACAGGTAAAGGGATTGACAGCCAACCGTTATGTGCTGTTATGAGAATAGGGGATGTCTCCATAGGATAGGTGAGTATGCGAAGAGGAGGATAGGTACTCCTTTGTGTGGTACGTAGTGCCCTCACACACCCTTTCGAGTGTATAGCATCATCATCGGGCAATATTGCTCCTCGTGGGGGTGGCGCTGCAGTCCCTCACGGGCCCCGAGGGGCTCTCTAGCGGAGATCTTTTAGGAGTTGCCGCAGTTGTGACTGAGGGTGTGTGGGAAGGAAGTGCTCGTGAGTGCAGTTTAAAATGGGTCAGGAGGCCCTGACAACTTTATTAGTAGGACCCCTGATCCTAAATAAAAATCCACGGGGATGGAGATGCACAATAGTGCCGTTAGGAGAGGGGAAACAAGACCAAATAGATGCCCACTTCTCTCAACCCGTGTGGTGTGTAATAAAGTGTGGATTTAAAAGGGGGTCGACATGTTTCGCGCTATAATTTGGTCCCTAAAGGATCCCAGAGCGCTTCATCAGGACCAGGTGGAGAATAGAGAAAAGGAATCAGGAAAAAGACACCCTGTATTCCTTAATATATCCTAATTAAGGTATGTTGATAATTATTATCTTAGGACCTGTTATTAAACAGACTTCCTACATCACAGCCTAAAGAGGAGACAAAAATGGGGAGGGGGGAAGAGAAAACAAAAAAGGAGCCCAGTGACATATCTATTACATATGGTACTGTAGAAAAAGCTCAAATCACATGTGCACAGTATGTGCCCAAGTGCTGGATGCAGGAGACTAGTCACGCGCGAGTGCGTTTTCTGTGCAACATGCATCACTAAAAAAGGTGCTGTGGGGTGCCTTGCACCTTGACGACAGAGAGCGGTAGTATAATAATTGTTCAACTGTGACGAGATTTCGCAAAGTGAACTACGCCGCCTCGGGGTGACAGTGACTGACTGGTGTACAGATGGAGGGAAGTTTTTAACTGTAGATGGTAGCTAAAGGGGTGGTGGGTACCTACCACCTTGTGCAATTCCATGACATAGGAACACCATTACTGAGCACATTAATCGCTGAAGGAGACGCGATGGAGTGGCGCTAGTACATCTCCAAACCCCAACAAAACTAGAGATGGGGCCGGCATGCCTAGAGTATGACAACAAGGGTGAGTCCAACTAGCGCGGGTGCATTACAAAAAATATATTGACGTAGCGTCAGGTGAACAGTTTTACTGCAGTAACCAAAGTTAATTGGAACGGCATGCCTGGAGTCCGACAACTAGCGTGAGTGCATAAAAACTGACATAGCATCAGATAAACGGTTATATCCAGTAACCTGAGTGGAATGGAACATATATTAAAAACAAGCGTGTTGACACACGTAAACAGAAAGCATACCCTCCCTGGATCGGAGAAGGGCTCCGTCGGATGTACCACGGAGTGAGGCTATGAAAAACAAGTAAATAACCACATTACAAGAAGAGACACAGGTGTTGTCGTAAGGAACACAAACAACGCCTACTGGAGAAAGGAAGGTCTACTTACTAGAGATAACGCCTCACGTCTCGGGAAACCTACCCGTCCTGCGGTACTGCCGGTAGCATATTGAACCGGGAGGGAGGTCTCCATAAGTACCGCTCTCGGCTTGATTGTAGGCTGGGGCGGTGACGTCATCACGCTACGTGTGGGGAGTAAGTGAGCCTATTCAGGAGAGGGGCGGCCATCTTTGAATGGTCAACGGGAGTTACAAGCGTTGGGATAACACTGTGTATCCTTATTGTTGTCCTTTGCCAGATCGAATAAAACCTCAACCATGGATAGGAACAAAAGTAAGTTTCTAACCTTGTAAAAAGAATCAGTCTCGGGAAACGTGAGGGGCGGGACCTAGAGGCAGTCAACACGGAGAGTTTATGTTAAATAACTGAGTACGCAGCATTCATACCACAGATAGAGTTTTTCAGCACAGGAAGGCATGGTGTGATGTCCTTACCCATTCCTCATAAGTGCCAAGGTAGTGTGTAGGCGCCTGCGCTTAACTAAGTGTGGAGAGGTGAAGAAGAATGCGTAATCATCCACATGTTGAGATCTGGTGGGGTTCCCACGGGGCGGATGTTTTTATGCAGTACCGCTAAAGGTATTGTGGAATGTAGTGCATGATTCCTTGTGAGACTTGAGACAGTTGGTGCTCTTTACTAATAGCTGTGGATGATAGTATGGTTCATAGTCTCGGGTGGGTTATGCAATGAGATGTGTGTGCTTTGTAAGGTTCATACAATACATCAAACAGGGTGTCTGGGATTAATGAGATAGATCAACCCAGGGTATATCTTCGTTCAGTCCACATTTGTTACTCCTAAGTTTGAACACCCATCGTTGTTCCTGTTTGAAAAGTGTGGTGGCTGTCCACTGGGAGTTGGATTCGATGATAGTCCAATGCAAACTTTCTGGAGGGTGGTTCTTTTCCAGAAAGTGGCTTTGCAATCTTGTAGCTGTACGTTTGCACCGGATAGTGCTCTTATGTTCACCGATTCGAACCTTCACTGGTCTGGCAGTCATGCCAATGTACTGTGAGCCACAGGGACAGGTAATAAGGTATACGCAGTTCTTTGTGTTGCAGTTGGTGTGCCGTGTCTGTTTCCAGAGCCTGGGGAGTCCCAAGTCGAGTTCCTTAGTGGCGCTTGTCTGGGGGCATGCTGCACATGAGCCACATGGATAATGACCAACCACAGGTGGTAAATTCCATAGTGTGGGTTGAGTCTGAGTAGTTTTTTTAGGACGTGTGTGTACTAACATGTCCTTAAGATTCTGGGTTCTCTTGAAGGCAAAGAGTGGTTTGGGACCAGGTTGGAACTGTCCAGTTTCAAGGATCTTCCAATTCTTTTTGATGACTTTCTGAATCTTATTTGAGTTAGGTGTGTAAGATGTAACACACGTTAGAATGTCTGTGGTGGTTCTTTCTTTTATTTCTAGTAGGGCTTCCCTGTGATTGTTCCTAGCTCGTTTGCGGGCTTGTTTCACGATTCTTTTAGGATATTCTCTTTTGATCAGATTCTCAGTTAGAGTGTCTGACACACTTTCATATTCTGTGATAGTATTACAGTTACGTCGTAATCGAAGAAACTGGCCCACCGGTAAGTTGTTTCTTAAAGACTTCGGGTGGTGGCTTTGGAACAAGAGGAGACTATTCCTGTCAGTCGGTTTTTTGTAGTTGGTGGTCATAAGAGACCCATCTTTCAGAGATATGAGAAGGTCTAGGAAAGGAATGGACTCCGATGACAGGGTGCCTACAAAATTTAGGAATGGGTTAAGGGTGTTGATCCATATGAAGAAAGCTCGACATGTCTCTTCGTCTCCTTTCCAGAAGATGATGATGTCGTCAATGTACCTGCGCCATAATAGAATATTATTGGTGTAAGGGTTGGTGTCTGTCAGGATATGTTCTTCTTCGAAGTCCGCCATGTACAGACAGGCCATACTCGGCGCGAAGGTGCTCCCCATGCTGGTGCCCTGGACCTGATGGTAAAGTTGTTCTTCAAAAGCAAAGTAGTTCTCTTTCAATGCTATTGTGGCGCAGTCACAGATGAAGGTGACCGGTGTCTCGGATGGCCATGGGATCACGTTACGGAGAACCTTGTCCAAGACTGTAAGTGTGGCATCTTGTGGAATGTTCGTATATAAAGCCTCCACGTCTAAGGTGACTAGGAGGGTTATAGATTCCGGTGCTCCAAATTGCTCAATGAGGTTCAGAACTTCTGTTGTGTCTCTCAAGTAGGTAGGGGTCTTAGTTACCAAAGGGCGTAAGAATACATCGCAGAATTTGCTAAGTGGTTCTAACAGGGAGTCTATCCCAGATACAATGGGCCTTCCAGGTGGGGGGGGGGGTAATCCCCTTATGAATTTTAGGTAGACAGTAGAAGTACGGAGTGCGGGGGTTCTTGTTCATAAGGAATGAGGCCTCATCCTTGGTTATCCACCCTCCTGCCTCTGCTTCCACAATCAAGTGCTGTATCTTGGTGGAGAGACGTGTAGTCGGATCTACTTCGATTGGTTCATAGTACCTAGTGTCGGATAGTTGTCGTAGGCATTCGTCATCGTAGGTAACCTTATCCTGAATGACTATGGCACCACCTTTGTCAGCTGGCTTCAGGACGATGGTTCCGTCCTCTGTCAGATTTTTTAGAAGAAGTCTTTCATCTTTGGAAAGATTGTTGAAGGGGCGAGTAGTGGTTATATTCTCCACCTCTTTCAAAACGGCCTGTTCAAAAGTCAGTACCTCATTCAGTGTCATTGCTGAGGTAGGAGTAAATCTAGATTTATTCTTGAGACCTGAGCCGACAGGTGTGGTCTCTGGTTTGTCTTGAAAAAATGCTCTTAGGCGCACCTTGCGAAAGAATTGATGGAGTTCTTGATGTAAGATAAAGTCGTCTTTCTTAGGTGTTGGTACAAATCCTAGACCTTTCTCCAGAAGGCTATTCTCACCTTCAGTAATGGGTCTCGAGGATAAGTTCACCACTAGGGTCTTGTTGTCTTGCTTCGTAAGACCATCGGTTCCGGATCCTGCCAGTGGACGGTCTTGTTTCCTCCTCTTCTTTTGCCTCTGCCTCTGCCCCTCCCTCTGTTGAAAAAAGGGGGGGGAGGGTTCTGATATTGTTGGTAGTTATGTATCGGGTTTTGTCCCATTGGGCCGTTCCATATGGGTTGAGGACCCATCCATGGTCCTTGATACATTGGCGTATGGAATGGATGTGCGGGGAAGCCGTGGAACAACGGTGGTGTTGGAGGTTGGTGCCTGTAGCCACCTCTTGGTTTTTGATGTCTATTCTCATAGTTGGACTCATTGCTCGAGGAGCCAGAGCTTCCAGAATAATTACTGCTCGTGTCTTCTGTTGAGGTGTCGATGTTGGGAAAGACATAGTCATCTTTGGTATATGGATAGATTTTTTCTTTGTCGAACCTCTTGACATCTTTTTGTAGCTGGTTGATTTTTTGTTTCGTGAGATATTCTTTGTGTTCATTCATTTCCAGATTTATCTCTGAGAGTTTTGATTTGAATGCTGTAATAGAAATGCCAGTCTTCAATCTGTTCTCGGAGAGGTTGATCTGGACAAGTAACTCATCAGACAGGCGCTTCGCTGTATTGATAATCAATATCAGCCAGTCACGTGTACACTTCCATGATATTCTTGACCATTCACGCCGGAACGTTAGATCTTCCAGGAAGATCCTTGGGGCCAAGGTTATCAGAAGGCCATTGGGAGCGATGTTTGCTCTAAGATATTCCGTCATGATGGTTCCATGTAAGGCTGTTTTAATCTGGAGTTTGCGCAGATTTTGAAGCGATCTCCAGTCGTCATTTCCACTACCAGAAGGTGCACTTCCGTCTTCTGCTAATAATGATGGTGCTCTAAGGATCTCAGCTACCATGTCATCATCAAAGCTAAGGCCTGGGTTGTCCATCGTGTCTCAGAGAGTTATAACGTCGGTCACTGCCGTCAGGATAGACCAATGGTAGAAGGTCGCTCGTGTATGGATAGGAGGTATGGGGAAAGTTAATATACAACAGATAGAGGATAGAGGGTATTGTTGTCCCACGGCCAACAGCCGTACTAAATATCAAACAAAAAAGGAGAGGGGGGGACTAGGAGCTAATTAGAAAGAGGTCCTGAACCAATGCTCCCAAGGTCAGTACAAAATCACAATGGATGGTTTCAGTTCCTACAGGTAAAGGGATTGACAGCCAACCGTTATGTGCTGTTATGAGAATAGGGGATGTCTCCATAGGATAGGTGAGTATGCGAAGAGGAGGATAGGTACTCCTTTGTGTGGTACGTAGTGCCCTCACACACCCTTTCGAGTGTATAGCATCATCATCGGGCAATATTGCTCCTCGTGGGGGTGGCGCTGCAGTCCCTCACGGGCCCCGAGGGGCTCTCTAGCGGAGATCTTTTAGGAGTTGCCGCAGTTGTGACTGGGGGTGTGTGGGAAGGAAGTGCTCGTGAGTGCAGTTTAAAATGGGTCAGGAGGCCCTGACAACTTTATTAGTAGGACCCCTGATCCTAAATAAAAATCCACGGGGATGGAGATGCACAATAGTGCCGTTAGGAGAGGGGAAACAAGACCAAATAGATTCCCACTTCTCTCAACCCGTGTGGTGTGTAATAAAGTGTGGATTTAAAAGGGGGTCGACATGTTTCGCGCTATAATTTGGTCCCTAAAGGATCCCAGAGCGCTTCATCAGGACCAGGTGGAGAATAGAGAAAAGGAATCAGGAAAAAGACACCCTGTATTCCTTAATATATCCTAATTAAGGTATGTTGATAATTATTATCTTAGGACCTGTTATTATACAGACTTCCTAAATCACAGCCTAAAGAGGAGACAAAAACGGGGAGGGGGGAAGAGAAAACAAAAAAGGAGCCCAGTGACATATCTATTACATATGGTACTGTAGAAAAAGCTCAAATCACATGTGCACAGTATGTGCCCAAGTGCTGGATGCAGGAGACTAGTCACGCGCGAGTGCGTTTTCTGTGCAACATGCATCACTAAAAAAGGTGCTGTGGGGTGCCTTGCACCTTGACGACAGAAAGCGGTAGTATAATAATTGTTCAACTGTGACGAGATTTCGCAAAGTGAACTACGCCGCCTCGGGGTGACAGTGACTGACTGGTGTACAGATGGAGGGAAGTTTTTAACTGTAGATGGTAGCTTTGGTGGGTACCTACCACCTTGTGCAATTCCATGACATAGGAACACCATTACTGAGCACATTAATCGCTGAAGGAGACGCGATGGAGTGGCGCTAGTACATCTCCAAACCCCAACAAAACTAGAGATGGGGCCGGCATGCCTAGAGTATGACAACAAGGGTGAGTCCAACTAGCGCGGGTGCATTACAAAAAATATATTGACGTAGCGTCAGGTGAACAGTTTTACTGCAGTAACCAAAGTTAATTGGAACGGCATGCCTGGAGTCCGACAACTAGCGTGAGTGCATAAAAACTGACATAGCATCAGATAAACGGTTATATCCAGTAACCTGAGTGGAATGGAACATATATTAAAAACAAGCGTGTTGACACACGTAAACAGAAAGCATACCCTCCCTGGATCGGAGAAGGGCTCCGTCGGATGTACCACGGAGTGAGGCTATGAAAAACAAGTAAATAACCACATTACAAGAAGAGACACAGGTGTTGTCGTAAGGAACACAAACAACGCCTACTGGAGAAAGGAAGGTCTACTTACTAGAGATAACGCCTCACGTCTCGGGAAACCTACCCGTCCTGCAGTACTGCCGGTAGCATATTGAACCGGGAGGGAGGTCTCCATAAGTACCGCTCTCGGCTTGATTGTAGGCTGGGGCGGTGACGTCATCACGCTACGTGTGGGGAGTAAGTGAGCCTATTCAGGAGAGGGGCGGCCATCTTTGAATGGTCAACGGGAGTTACAAGCGTTGGGATAACACTGTGTATCCTTATTGTTGTCCTTTGCCAGATCGAATAAAACCTCAACCATGGATAGGAACAAAAGTAAGTTTCTAACCTTGTAATAAGAATCAGTCTCGGGAAACGTGAGGGGCGGGACCTAGAGGCAGTCAACACGGAGAGTTTATGTTAAATAACTGAGTACGCAGCATTCATACCACAGATAGAGTTTTTCAGCACAGGAAGGCATGGTGTGATGTCCTTACCCATTCCTCATAAGTGCCAAGGTAGTGTGTAGGCGCCTGCGCTTAACTAAGTGTGGAGAGGTGAAGAAGAATGCGTAATCATCCACATGTTGAGATCTGGTGGGGTTCCCACGGGGCGGATGTTTTTATACAGTACCGCTAAAGGTATTGTGGAATGTAGTGCATGATTCCTTGTGAGACTTGAGACAGTTGGTGCTCTTTACTAATAGCTGTGGATGATAGTATGGTTCATAGTCTCGGGTGGGTTATGCAATGAGATGTGTGTGCTTTGTAAGGTTCATACAATACATCAAACAGGGTGTCTGGGATTAATGAGATAGATCAACCCAGGGTATATCTTCGTTCAGTCCACATTTGTTACTCCTAAGTTTGAACACCCATCGTTGTTCCTGTTTGAATAGTGTGGTGGCTGTCCACTGGGAGTTGGATTCGATGATAGTTCAATGCAAACTTTCTGGAGGGTGGTTCTTTTCCAGAAAGTGGCTTTGCAATCTTGTAGCTGTACGTTTGCACCGGATAGTGCTCTTATGTTCACCGATTCGAACCTTCACTGGTCTGGCAGTCATGCCAATGTACTGTGAGCCACAGGGACAGGTAATAAGGTATACGCAGTTCTTTGTTTTGCAGTTGGTGTGCCGTGTCTGTTTCCAGAGCCTGGGGAGTCCCAAGTCGAGTTCCTTAGTGGCGCTTGTCTGGGGGCATGCTGCACATGAGCCACATGGATAATGACCAACCACAGGTGGTAAATTCCATAGTGTGGGTTGAGTCTGAGTAGTTTTTTTAGGACGTGTGTGTACTAACATGTCCTTAAGATTCTGGGTTCTCTTGAAGGCAAAGAGTGGTTTGGGACCAGGTTGGAACTGTCCAGTTTCAAGGATCTTCCAATTCTTTTTGATGATTTTCTAAATCTTATTTGAGTTAGGTGTGTAAGATGTAACACACGTTAGAATGTCTGTGGTGGTTCTTTCTTTTATTTCTAGTAGGGCTTCCCTGTGATTGTTCCTAGCTCGTTTGCGGGCTTGTTTCACGATTCTTTTAGGATATTCTCTTTTGATCAGATTCTCAATTAGAGTGTCTGCCTCTCTTTCATATTCTGTGATAGTATTACAGTTACGTCGTAATCGAAGAAACTGGCCCACCGGTAAGTTGTTTCTTAAAGACTTCGGGTGGTGGCTTTGGAACAAGAGGAGACTATTCCTGTCAGTCGGTTTTTTGTAGTTGGTGGTCATAAGAGACCCATCTTTCAGAGATATGAGAAGGTCTAGGAAAGGAATGGACTCCGATGACAGGGTGCCTACAAAATTTAGGAATGGGTTAAGGGTGTTGATCCATATGAAGAAAGCTCGACATGTCTCTTCGTCTCCTTTCCAGAAGATGATGATGTCATCAATGTACCTGCGCCATAATAGAATATTATTGGTGTAAGGGTTGGTGTCTGTCAGGATATGTTCTTCTTCGAAGTCCGCCATGTACAGACAGGCCAGACTCGGCGCGAAGGTGCTCCCCATGCTGGTGCCCTGGACCTGATGGTAAAGTTGTTCTTCAAAAGCAAAGTAGTTCTCTTTCAATGCTATTGTGGCGCAGTCACAGATGAAGGTGACCGGTGTCTCGGATGGCCATGGGATCACGTTACGGAGAACCTTGTCCAAGACTGTAAGTGTGGCATCTTGTGGAATGTTCGTATATAAAGCCTCCACGTCTAAGGTGACTAGGAGGGTTATAGATTCCGGTGCTCCAAATTGTTCAATGAGGTTCAGAACTTCTGTTGTGTCTCTCAAGTAGGTAGGGGTCTTAGTTACCAAAGGGCGTAAGAATACATCGCAGAATTTGCTAAGTGGTTCTAACAGGGAGTCTATCCCAGATACAATGGGCCTTCCAGGTGGGGGGGTAATCCCCTTATGAATTTTAGGTAGACAGTAGAAGTACGGAGTGCGGGGGTTCTTGTTCATAAGGAATGAGGCCTCATCCTTGGTTATCCACCCTCCTGCCTCTGCTTCCACAATCAAGTGCTGTATCTTGGTGGAGAGACGTGTAATCGGATCTACTTCGATTGGTTCATAGTACCTAGTGTCGGATAGTTGTCGTAGGCATTCGTCATCGTAGGTAACCTTATCCTGAATGACTATGGCACCACCTTTGTCAGCTGGCTTCAGGACGATGGTTCCGTCCTCTGTCAGATTTTTTAGAAGAAGTCTTTCATCTTTGGAAAGATTGTTGAAGGGGCGAGTAGTGGTTATATTCTCCACCTCTTTCAAAACGGCCTGTTCAAAAGTCAGTACCTCATTCAGTGTCATTGCTGAGGTAGGAGTAAATCTAGATTTATTCTTGAGACCTGAGCCGACAGGTGTGGTCTCTGGTTTGTCTTGAAAAAATGCTCTTAGGCGCACCTTGCGAAAGAATTGATGGAGTTCTTGATGTAAGATAAAGTCGTCTTTCTTAGGTGTTGGTACAAATCCTAGACCTTTCTCCAGAAGGCTATTCTCACCTTCAGTAATGGGTCTCGAGGATAAGTTCACCACTAGGGTCTTGTTGTCTTGCTTCGTAAGACCATCGGTTCCGGATCCTGCCAGTGGACGGTCTTGTTTCCTCCTCTTCTTTTGCCTCTGCCTCTGCCCCTCCCTCTGTTGAAAAAAGGGGGGGGAGGGTTCTGATATTGTTGGTAGTTATGTATCGGGTTTTGTCCCATTGGGCCGTTCCATATGGGTTGAGGACCCATCCATGGTCCTTGATACATTGGCGTATGGAATGGATGTGCGGGGAAGCCGTGGAACAACGGTGGTGGTGGAGGTTGGTGCCTGTAGCCACCTCTTGGTTTTTGATGTCTATTCTCATAGTTGGACTCATTGCTCGAGGAGCCAGAGCTTCCAGAATAATTACTGCTCGTGTCTTCTGTTGAGGTGTCGATGTTGGGAAAGACATAGTCATCTTTGGTATATGGATAGATTTTTTCTTTGTCGAACCTCTTGACATCTTTTTGTAGCTGGTTGATTTTTTGTTTCGTGAGATATTCTTTGTGTTCATTCATTTCCAGATTTATCTCTGAGAGTTTTGATTTGAATGCTGTAATAGAAATGCCAGTCTTCAATCTGTTCTCGGAGAGGTTGATCTGGACAAGTAACTCATCAGACAGGCGCTTCGCTGTATTGATAATCAATATCAGCCAGTCACGTGTACACTTCCATGATATTCTTGACCATTCACGCCGGAACGTTAGATCTTCCAGGAAGATCCTTGGGGCCAAGGTTATCAGAAGGCCATTGGGAGCGATGTTTGCTCTAAGATATTCCGTCATGATGGTTCCATGTAAGGCTGTTTTAATCTGGAGTTTGCGCAGATTTTGAAGCGATCTCCAGTCGTCATTTCCACTACCAGAAGGTGCACTTCCGTCTTCTGCTAATAATGATGGTGCTCTAAGGATCTCAGCTACCATGTCATCATCAAAGCTAAGGCCTGGGTTGTCCATCGTGTCTCAGAGAGTTATAACGTCGGTCACTGCCGTCAGGATAGACCAATGGTAGAAGGTCGCTCGTGTATGGATAGGAGGTATGGGGAAAGTTAATATACAACAGATAGAGGATAGAGGGTATTGTTGTCCCACGGCCAACAGCCGTACTAAATATCAAACAAAAAAGGAGAGGGGGGGACTAGGAGCTAATTAGAAAGAGGTCCTGAACCAATGCTCCCAAGGTCAGTACAAAATCACAATGGATGGTTTCAGTTCCTACAGGTAAAGGGATTGACAGCCAACCGTTATGTGCTGTTATGAGAATAGGGGATGTCTCCATAGGATAGGTGAGTATGCGAAGAGGAGGATAGGTACTCCTTTGTGTGGTACGTAGTGCCCTCACACACCCTTTCGAGTGTATAGCATCATCATCGGGCAATATTGCTCCTCGTGGGGGTGGCGCTGCAGTCCCTCACGGGCCCCGAGGGGCTCTCTAGCGGAGATCTTTTAGGAGTTGCCGCAGTTGTGACTGGGGGTGTGTGGGAAGGAAGTGCTCGTGAGTGCAGTTTAAAATGGGTCAGGAGGCCCTGACAACTTTATTAGTAGGACCCCTGATCCTAAATAAAAATCCACGGGGATGGAGATGCACAATAGTGCCGTTAGGAGAGGGGAAACAAGACCAAATAGATTCCCACTTCTCTCAACCCGTGTGGTGTGTAATAAAGTGTGGATTTAAAAGGGGGTCGACATGTTTCGCGCTATAATTTGGTCCCTAAAGGATCCCAGAGCGCTTCATCAGGACCAGGTGGAGAATAGAGAAAAGGAATCAGGAAAAAGACACCCTGTATTCCTTAATATATCCTAATTAAGGTATGTTGATAATTATTATCTTAGGACCTGTTATTATACAGACTTCCTAAATCACAGCCTAAAGAGGAGACAAAAACGGGGAGGGGGGAAGAGAAAACAAAAAAGGAGCCCAGTGACATATCTATTACATATGGTACTGTAGAAAAAGCTCAAATCACATGTGCACAGTATGTGCCCAAGTGCTGGATGCAGGAGACTAGTCACGCGCGAGTGCGTTTTCTGTGCAACATGCATCACTAAAAAAGGTGCTGTGGGGTGCCTTGCACCTTGACGACAGAAAGCGGTAGTATAATAATTGTTCAACTGTGACGAGATTTCGCAAAGTGAACTACGCCGCCTCGGGGTGACAGTGACTGACTGGTGTACAGATGGAGGGAAGTTTTTAACTGTAGATGGTAGCTTTGGTGGGTACCTACCACCTTGTGCAATTCCATGACATAGGAACACCATTACTGAGCACATTAATCGCTGAAGGAGACGCGATGGAGTGGCGCTAGTACATCTCCAAACCCCAACAAAACTAGAGATGGGGCCGGCATGCCTAGAGTATGACAACAAGGGTGAGTCCAACTAGCGCGGGTGCATTACAAAAAATATATTGACGTAGCGTCAGGTGAACAGTTTTACTGCAGTAACCAAAGTTAATTGGAACGGCATGCCTGGAGTCCGACAACTAGCGTGAGTGCATAAAAACTGACATAGCATCAGATAAACGGTTATATCCAGTAACCTGAGTGGAATGGAACATATATTAAAAACAAGCGTGTTGACACACGTAAACAGAAAGCATACCCTCCCTGGATCGGAGAAGGGCTCCGTCGGATGTACCACGGAGTGAGGCTATGAAAAACAAGTAAATAACCACATTACAAGAAGAGACACAGGTGTTGTCGTAAGGAACACAAACAACGCCTACTGGAGAAAGGAAGGTCTACTTACTAGAGATAACGCCTCACGTCTCGGGAAACCTACCCGTCCTGCAGTACTGCCGGTAGCATATTGAACCGGGAGGGAGGTCTCCATAAGTACCGCTCTCGGCTTGATTGTAGGCTGGGGCGGTGACGTCATCACGCTACGTGTGGGGAGTAAGTGAGCCTATTCAGGAGAGGGGCGGCCATCTTTGAATGGTCAACGGGAGTTACAAGCGTTGGGATAACACTGTGTATCCTTATTGTTGTCCTTTGCCAGATCGAATAAAACCTCAACCATGGATAGGAACAAAAGTAAGTTTCTAACCTTGTAATAAGAATCAGTCTCGGGAAACGTGAGGGGCGGGACCTAGAGGCAGTCAACACGGAGAGTTTATGTTAAATAACTGAGTACGCAGCATTCATACCACAGATAGAGTTTTTCAGCACAGGAAGGCATGGTGTGATGTCCTTACCCATTCCTCATAAGTGCCAAGGTAGTGTGTAGGCGCCTGCGCTTAACTAAGTGTGGAGAGGTGAAGAAGAATGCGTAATCATCCACATGTTGAGATCTGGTGGGGTTCCCACGGGGCGGATGTTTTTATACAGTACCGCTAAAGGTATTGTGGAATGTAGTGCATGATTCCTTGTGAGACTTGAGACAGTTGGTGCTCTTTACTAATAGCTGTGGATGATAGTATGGTTCATAGTCTCGGGTGGGTTATGCAATGAGATGTGTGTGCTTTGTAAGGTTCATACAATACATCAAACAGGGTGTCTGGGATTAATGAGATAGATCAACCCAGGGTATATCTTCGTTCAGTCCACATTTGTTACTCCTAAGTTTGAACACCCATCGTTGTTCCTGTTTGAATAGTGTGGTGGCTGTCCACTGGGAGTTGGATTCGATGATAGTTCAATGCAAACTTTCTGGAGGGTGGTTCTTTTCCAGAAAGTGGCTTTGCAATCTTGTAGCTGTACGTTTGCACCGGATAGTGCTCTTATGTTCACCGATTCGAACCTTCACTGGTCTGGCAGTCATGCCAATGTACTGTGAGCCACAGGGACAGGTAATAAGGTATACGCAGTTCTTTGTTTTGCAGTTGGTGTGCCGTGTCTGTTTCCAGAGCCTGGGGAGTCCCAAGTCGAGTTCCTTAGTGGCGCTTGTCTGGGGGCATGCTGCACATGAGCCACATGGATAATGACCAACCACAGGTGGTAAATTCCATAGTGTGGGTTGAGTCTGAGTAGTTTTTTTAGGACGTGTGTGTACTAACATGTCCTTAAGATTCTGGGTTCTCTTGAAGGCAAAGAGTGGTTTGGGACCAGGTTGGAACTGTCCAGTTTCAAGGATCTTCCAATTCTTTTTGATGATTTTCTAAATCTTATTTGAGTTAGGTGTGTAAGATGTAACACACGTTAGAATGTCTGTGGTGGTTCTTTCTTTTATTTCTAGTAGGGCTTCCCTGTGATTGTTCCTAGCTCGTTTGCGGGCTTGTTTCACGATTCTTTTAGGATATTCTCTTTTGATCAGATTCTCAATTAGAGTGTCTGCCTCTCTTTCATATTCTGTGATAGTATTACAGTTACGTCGTAATCGAAGAAACTGGCCCACCGGTAAGTTGTTTCTTAAAGACTTCGGGTGGTGGCTTTGGAACAAGAGGAGACTATTCCTGTCAGTCGGTTTTTTGTAGTTGGTGGTCATAAGAGACCCATCTTTCAGAGATATGAGAAGGTCTAGGAAAGGAATGGACTCCGATGACAGGGTGCCTACAAAATTTAGGAATGGGTTAAGGGTGTTGATCCATATGAAGAAAGCTCGACATGTCTCTTCGTCTCCTTTCCAGAAGATGATGATGTCATCAATGTACCTGCGCCATAATAGAATATTATTGGTGTAAGGGTTGGTGTCTGTCAGGATATGTTCTTCTTCGAAGTCCGCCATGTACAGACAGGCCAGACTCGGCGCGAAGGTGCTCCCCATGCTGGTGCCCTGGACCTGATGGTAAAGTTGTTCTTCAAAAGCAAAGTAGTTCTCTTTCAATGCTATTGTGGCGCAGTCACAGATGAAGGTGACCGGTGTCTCGGATGGCCATGGGATCACGTTACGGAGAACCTTGTCCAAGACTGTAAGTGTGGCATCTTGTGGAATGTTCGTATATAAAGCCTCCACGTCTAAGGTGACTAGGAGGGTTATAGATTCCGGTGCTCCAAATTGTTCAATGAGGTTCAGAACTTCTGTTGTGTCTCTCAAGTAGGTAGGGGTCTTAGTTACCAAAGGGCGTAAGAATACATCGCAGAATTTGCTAAGTGGTTCTAACAGGGAGTCTATCCCAGATACAATGGGCCTTCCAGGTGGGGGGGTAATCCCCTTATGAATTTTAGGTAGACAGTAGAAGTACGGAGTGCGGGGGTTCTTGTTCATAAGGAATGAGGCCTCATCCTTGGTTATCCACCCTCCTGCCTCTGCTTCCACAATCAAGTGCTGTATCTTGGTGGAGAGACGTGTAATCGGATCTACTTCGATTGGTTCATAGTACCTAGTGTCGGATAGTTGTCGTAGGCATTCGTCATCGTAGGTAACCTTATCCTGAATGACTATGGCACCACCTTTGTCAGCTGGCTTCAGGACGATGGTTCCGTCCTCTGTCAGATTTTTTAGAAGAAGTCTTTCATCTTTGGAAAGATTGTTGAAGGGGCGAGTAGTGGTTATATTCTCCACCTCTTTCAAAACGGCCTGTTCAAAAGTCAGTACCTCATTCAGTGTCATTGCTGAGGTAGGAGTAAATCTAGATTTATTCTTGAGACCTGAGCCGACAGGTGTGGTCTCTGGTTTGTCTTGAAAAAATGCTCTTAGGCGCACCTTGCGAAAGAATTGATGGAGTTCTTGATGTAAGATAAAGTCGTCTTCCTTAGGTGTTGGTACAAATCCTAGACCTTTCTCCAGAAGGCTATTCTCACCTTCAGTAATGGGTCTCGAGGATAAGTTCACCACTAGGGTCTTGTTGTCTTGCTTCGTAAGACCATCGGTTCCGGATCCTGCCAGTGGACGGTCTTGTTTCCTCCTCTTCTTTTGCCTCTGCCTCTGCCCCTCCCTCTGTTGAAAAAAGGGTCGTCAAGGTGCAAGGCACCCCACAGCACCTTTTTTAGTGATGTATGTTGCACAGAAAACGCACTCGCGCGTGACTAGTCTCCTGCATCCAGCACTTGGGCACATACTGTGCACATGTGATTTGAGCTTTTTCTACAGTACCATATGTAATAGATATGTCACTGGGCTCCTTTTTTGTTTTCTCTTCCCCCCTCCCCGTTTTTGTCTCCTCTTTAGGCTGTGATTTAGGAAGTCTGTATAATAACAGGTCCTAAGATAATAATTATCAACATACCTTAATTAGGATATATTAAGGAATACAGGGTGTCTTTTTCCTGATTCCTTTTCTCTATTCTCCACCTGGTCCTGATGAAGCGCTCTGGGATCCTTTAGGGACCAAATTATAGCGCGAAACATGTCGACCCCCTTTTAAATCCACACTTTATTACACACCACACGGGTTGAGAGAAGTGGGAATCTATTTGGTCTTGTTTCCCCTCTCCTAACGGCACTATTGTGCATCTCCATCCCCGTGGATTTTTATTTAGGATCAGGGGTCCTACTAATAAAGTTGTCAGGGCCTCCTGACCCATTTTAAACTGCACTCACGAGCACTTCCTTCCCACACACCCCCAGTCACAACTGCGGCAACTCCTAAAAGATCTCCGCTAGAGAGCCCCTCGGGGCCCGTGAGGGACTGCAGCGCCACCCCCACGAGGAGCAATATTGCCCGATGATGATGCTATACACTCGAAAGGGTGTGTGAGGGCACTACGTACCACACAAAGGAGTACCTATCCTCCTCTTCGCATACTCACCTATCCTATGGAGACATCCCCTATTCTCATAACAGCACATAACGGTTGGCTGTCAATCCCTTTACCTGTAGGAACTGAAACCATCCATTGTGATTTTGTACTGACCTTGGGAGCATTGGTTCAGGACCTCTTTCTAATTAGCTCCTAGTCCCCCCCTCTCCTTTTTTGTTTGATATTTAGTACGGCTGTTGGCCGTGGGACAACAATACCCTCTATCCTCTATCTGTTGTATATTAACTTTCCCCATACCTCCTATCCATACACGAGCGACCTTCTACCATTGGTCTATCCTGACGGCAGTGACCGACGTTATAACTCTCTGAGACACGATGGACAACCCAGGCCTTAGCTTTGATGATGACATGGTAGCTGAGATCCTTAGAGCACCATCATTATTAGCAGAAGACGGAAGTGCACCTTCTGGTAGTGGAAATGACGACTGGAGATCGCTTCAAAATCTGCGCAAACTCCAGATTAAAACAGCCTTACATGGAACCATCATGACGGAATATCTTAGAGCAAACATCGCTCCCAATGGCCTTCTGATAACCTTGGCCCCAAGGATCTTCCTGGAAGATCTAACGTTCCGGCGTGAATGGTCAAGAATATCATGGAAGTGTACACGTGACTGGCTGATATTGATTATCAATACAGCGAAGCGCCTGTCTGATGAGTTACTTGTCCAGATCAACCTCTCCGAGAACAGATTGAAGACTGGCATTTCTATTACAGCATTCAAATCGAAACTCTCAGAGATAAATCTGGAAATGAATGAACACAAAGAATATCTCACGAAACAAAAAATCAACCAGCTACAAAAAGATGTCAAGAGGTTCGACAAAGAAAAAATCTATCCATATACCAAAGATGACTATGTCTTTCCCAACATCGACACCTCAACAGAAGACACGAGCAGTAATTATTCTGGAAGCTCTGGCTCCTCGAGCAATGAGTCCAACTATGAGAATAGACATCAAAAACCAAGAGGCGGCTACAGGCACCAACCTCCACCACCACCGTTGTTCCACGGCTTCCCCGCACATCCATTCCATACGCCAATGTATCAAGGACCATGGATGGGTCCTCAACCCATATGGAACGGCCCAATGGGACAAAACCCGATACATAACTACCAACAATATCAGAACCCTCCCCCCCCTTTTTTCAACAGAGGGAGGGGCAGAGGCAGAGGCAAAAGAAGAGGAGGAAACAAGACCGTCCACTGGCAGGATACGGAACCGATGGTCTTACGAAGCAAGACAACAAGACCCAAGTGGTGAACTTATCCTCGAGACCCATTACTGAAGGTGAGAATAGCCTTCTGGAGAAAGGTCTAGGATTTGTACCAACACCTAAGGAAGACGACTTTATCTTACATCAAGAACTCCATCAATTCTTTCGCAAGGTGCGCCTAAGAGCATTTTTTCAAGACAAACCAGAGACCACACCTGTCGGCTCAGGTCTCAAGAATAAATCTAGATTTACTCCTACCTCAGCAATGACACTGAATGAGGTACTGACTTTTGAACAGGCCGTTTTGAAAGAGGTGGAGAATATAACCACTACTCGCCCCTTCAACAATCTTTCCAAAGATGAAAGACTTCTTCTAAAAAATCTGACAGAGGACGGAACCATCGTCCTGAAGCCAGCTGACAAAGGTGGTGCCATAGTCATTCAGGATAAGGTTACCTACGATGACGAATGCCTACGACAACTATCCGACACTAGGTACTATGAACCAATCGAAGTAGATCCGACTACACGTCTCTCCACCAAGATACAGCACTTGATTGTGGAAGCAGAGGCAGGAGGGTGGATAACCAAGGATGAGGCCTCATTCCTTATGAACAAGAACCCCCGCACTCTGTACTTCTACTGTCTACCTAAAATTCATAAGGGGATTACCCCCCCACCTGGAAGGCCCATTGTATCTGGGATAGACTCCCTGTTAGAACCACTTAGCAAATTCTGCGATGTATTCTTACGCCCTTTGGTAACTAAGACCCCTACCTACTTGAGAGACACAACAGAAGTTCTGAACCTCATTGAACAATTTGGAGCACCGGAATCTATAACCCTCCTAGTCACCTTAGACGTGGAGGCTTTATATACGAACATTCCACAAGATGCCACACTTACAGTCTTGGACAAGGTTCTCCGTAACGTGATCCCATGGCCATCCGAGACACCGGTCACCTTCATCTGTGACTGCGCCACAATAGCATTGAAAGAGAACTACTTTGCTTTTGAAGAACAACTTTACCATCAGGTCCAGGGCACCAGCATGGGGAGCACCTTCGCGCCGAGTCTGGCCTGTCTGTACATGGCGGACTTCGAAGAAGAACATATCCTGACAGACACCAACCCTTACACCAATAATATTCTATTATGGCGCAGGTACATTGACGACATCATCATCTTCTGGAAAGGAGACGAAGAGACATGTCGAGCTTTCTTCATATGGATCAACACCCTTAACCCATTCCTAAATTTTGTAGGCACCCTGTCATCGGAGTCCATTCCTTTCCTAGACCTTCTCATCTCTCTGAAAGATGGGTCTCTTATGACCACCAACTACAAAAAACCGACTGACAGGAATAGTCTCCTCTTGTTCCAAAGCCACCACCCGAAGTCTTTAAGAAACAACTTACCGGTGGGCCAGTTTCTTCGATTACGACGTAACTGTAATACTATCACAGAATATGAAAGAGAGGCAGACACTCTAACTGAGAATCTGATCAAAAGAGAATATCCTAAAAGAATCGTGAAACAAGCCCGCAAACGAGCTAGGAACAATCACAGGGAAGCCCTACTAGAAATAAAAGAAAGAACCACCACAGACATTCTAACGTGTGTTACATCTTACACACCTAACTCAAATAAGATTCAGAAAATCATCAAAAAGAATTGGAAGATCCTTGAAACTGGACAGTTCCAACCTGGTCCCAAACCACTCTTTGCCTTCAAGAGAACCCAGAATCTTAAGGACATGTTAGTACACACACGTCCTAAAAAAACTACTCAGACTCAACCCACACTATGGAATTTACCACCTGTGGTTGGTCATTATCCATGTGGCTCATGTGCAGCATGCCCCCAGACAAGCGCCACTAAGGAACTCGACTTGGGACTCCCCAGGCTCTGGAAACAGACACGGCACACCAACTGCAACACAAAGAACTGCGTATACCTTATTACCTGTCCCTGTGGCTCACAGTACATTGGCATGACTGCCAGACCAGTGAAGGTTCGAATCGGTGAACATAAGAGCACTATCCGGTGCAAACGTACAGCTACAAGATTGCAAAGCCACTTTCTGGAAAAGAACCACCCTCCAGAAAGTTTGCATTGGACTATCATCGAATCCAACTCCCAGTGGACAGCCACCACACTATTCAAACAGGAACAACGATGGGTGTTCAAACTTAGGAGTAACAAATGTGGACTGAACGAAGATATACCCTGGGTTGATCTATCTCATTAATCCCAGACACCCTGTTTGATGTATTGTATGAACCTTACAAAGCACACACATCTCATTGCATAACCCACCCGAGACTATGAACCATACTATCATCCACAGCTATTAGTAAAGAGCACCAACTGTCTCAAGTCTCACAAGGAATCATGCACTACATTCCACAATACCTTTAGCGGTACTGTATAAAAACATCCGCCCCGTGGGAACCCCATCAGATCTCAACATGTGGATGATTACGCATTCTTCTTCACCTCTCCACACTTAGTTAAGCGCAGGCGCCTACACACTACCTTGGCACTTATGAGGAATGGGTAAGGACATCACACCATGCCTTCCTGTGCTGAAAAACTCTATCTGTGGTATGAATGCTGCGTACTCAGTTATTTAACATAAACTCTCCGTGTTGACTGCCTCTAGGTCCCGCCCCTCACGTTTCCCGAGACTGATTCTTTTTACAAGGTTAGAAACTTACTTTTGTTCCTATCCATGGTTGAGGTTTTATTCGATCTGGCAAAGGACAACAATAAGGATACACAGTGTTATCCCAACGCTTGTAACTCCCGTTGACCATTCAAAGATGGCCGCCCCTCTCCTGAATAGGCTCACTTACTCCCCACACGTAGCGTGATGACGTCACCGCCCCAGCCTACAATCAAGCCGAGAGCGGTACTTATGGAGACCTCCCTCCCGGTTCAATATGCTACCGGCAGTACCGCAGGACGGGTAGGTTTCCCGAGACGTGAGGCGTTATCTCTAGTAAGTAGACCTTCCTTTCTCCAGTAGGCGTTGTTTGTGTTCCTTACGACAACACCTGTGTCTCTTCTTGTAATGTGGTTATTTACTTGTTTTTCATAGCCTCACTCCGTGGTACATCCGACGGAGCCCTTCTCCGATCCAGGGAGGGTATGCTTTCTGTTTACGTGTGTCAACACGCTTGTTTTTAATATATGTTCCATTCCACTCAGGTTACTGGATATAACCGTTTATCTGATGCTATGTCAGTTTTTATGCACTCACGCTAGTTGTCGGACTCCAGGCATGCCGTTCCAATTAACTTTGGTTACTGCAGTAAAACTGTTCACCTGACGCTACGTCAATATATTTTTTGTAATGCACCCGCGCTAGTTGGACTCACCCTTGTTGTCATACTCTAGGCATGCCGGCCCCATCTCTAGTTTTGTTGGGGTTTGGAGATGTACTAGCGCCACTCCATCGCGTCTCCTTCAGCGATTAATGTGCTCAGTAATGGTGTTCCTATGTCATGGAATTGCACAAGGTGGTAGGTACCCACCACCCCTTTAGCTACCATCTACAGTTAAACACTTCCCTCCATCTGTACACCAGTCAGTCACTGTCACCCCGAGGCGGCGTAGTTCACTTTGCGAAATCTCGTCACAGTTGAACAATTATTATACTACCGCTCTCTGTCGTCAAGGTGCAAGGCACCCCACAGCACCTTTTTTAGTGATGCATGTTGCACAGAAAACGCACTCGCGCGTGACTAGTCTCCTGCATCCAGCACTTGGGCACATACTGTGCACATGTGATTTGAGCTTTTTCTACAGTACCATATGTAATAGATATGTCACTGGGCTCCTTTTTTGTTTTCTCTTCCCCCCTCCCCGTTTTTGTCTCCTCTTTAGGCTGTGATTTAGGAAGTCTGTATAATAACAGGTCCTAAGATAATAATTATCAACATACCTTAATTAGGATATATTAAGGAATACAGGGTGTCTTTTTCCTGATTCCTTTTCTCTATTCTCCATCTGGTCCTGATGAAGCGCTCTGGGATCCTTTAGGGACCAAATTATAGCGCGAAACATGTCGACCCCCTTTTAAATCCACACTTTATTACACACCACACGGGTTGAGAGAAGTGGGAATCTATTTGGTCTTGTTTCCCCTCTCCTAACGGCACTATTGTGCATCTCCATTACCCGTGGATTTTTATTTAGGATCAGGGGTCCTACTAATAAAGTTGTCAGGGCCTCCTGACCCATTTTAAACTGCACTCACGAGCACTTCCTTCCCACACACCCCCAGTCACAACTGCGGCAACTCCTAAAAGATCTCCGCTAGAGAGCCCCTCGGGGCCCGTGAGGGACTGCAGTGCCACCCCCACGAGGAGCAATATTGCCCGATGATGATGCTATACACTCGAAAGGGTGTGTGAGGGCACTACGTACCACACAAAGGAGTACCTATCCTCCTCTTCGCATACTCACCTATCCTATGGAGACATCCCCTATTCTCATAACAGCACATAACGGTTGGCTGTCAATCCCTTTACCTGTAGGAACTGAAACCATCCATTGTGATTTTGTACTGACCTTGGGAGCATTGGTTCAGGACCTCTTTCTAATTAGCTCCTAGTCCCCCCCTCTCCTTTTTTGTTTGATATTTAGTACGGCTGTTGGCCGTGGGACAACAATACCCTCTATCCTCTATCTTTTGTATATTAACTTTCCCCATACCTCCTATCCATACACGAGCGACCTTCTACCATTGAAATGAAATGAAATGAAAATGTGACTTATAAAGCGCTACAGTTGCCCTGAGGCGTCCAGGCGCTGGAAACAGATGGGGCCCTCTTGAGGTTACTAGCTAGGCATTAAACAGCAAGGTTTTTAGCTGTTTACGAAAAGTGGTCAGGTTGGGGTTGTTTCTTAGCTGCAAAGGGAGTGA
This sequence comes from Triturus cristatus, assembly GCF_964204655.1. Taxonomy (NCBI): domain Eukaryota; kingdom Metazoa; phylum Chordata; class Amphibia; order Caudata; family Salamandridae; genus Triturus; species Triturus cristatus. Next base: position 589,112,751 of record NC_140589.1, read on the forward strand.
GTTCCAGAGTCTGGAAACGTTATACGAGAAGGAGCGTCCTCCTGCTCTAGCTCTACGAGTTCTGGGGATCTCGGCCAGGAATGCTGTAGAAGAGCGGAGGGATTTATTCGGCCTATAGGGAGAAATCAGGGGTCGATTGATATCTGGGCCCGTTTCCCAGAAAGTCTGGTGGGCAATGCAGAGCGATTTGAATCTTACTCTGTCCCTGATAGGTAGCCAGTGCAAGGTCCTCAAGCTGGTTCTCACTGAGGTCCTCCGGGGAATGCCCAACAGTGCTCTGGCAGCACAGTTTTGGGTGCGTTGGAGCTTCTGTAGGGTGTAATCCGGGGCTCCCAGGTATAGGGCGTTATTAAAATCCAAACGGGATTGGATAAGGCCCTGTATAATTATCTGTTTGGCCTCGAAGCAGAGGAGGGGAAGGACTTTCTTGATCACTCTGAGGAGGCCAAAACAGGTGGCTGAGATCTTAGTGGCTTGTGTGTTAAAGCTCAGAGACTTGTCGAGCCAGACCCCTAAGCTTTTGATGTTGTCTCTGGAGGGTGGGGCCACTCCCATGCTTGATGGCCAGCTCGGCTCTATGGAGACGGGGGAGGCTGTGCCCAGGATCATCAGCTCAGTTTTGTCGTCATTCAACTTTAGGCAGGAGCTCATCATCCACTTCTTTACGTACTCCAGACAAGCCGCTAGGTCTGGTGGTGCCTGGAGGCCGCTCTTCTCTGCCAGGGAGACCACCAGCTGGGTGTCGTCCGCATAGGAAATGATCTTTACACCATGCGGACGGACAACCTCAGCCAGTGGCCTCATGTAAGCGTTGAAGAGCGTAGGGCTTAAGGAGGAGCCCTGGGGGACTCCACATCCCAAGGGACGAATGGATGAGCGTGATGTGCCATCGAACACCTGAAAGGTTCTGTTGGACAAAAAAGAGTTGAACCATGTCAGGGCATCTCCGGTCACTCCTAGGTTGGCAAGACGAGTTAGCAAGATCTTGTGATGCACCGTGTCAAATGCGGCACTTAGGTCGAGGAGGATCACTGCCACTGATCCTCCTCGATCCAGGAGCCGTCTTGCCTCCTCAGTCACAGCCAGTAAGGCCGTCTCAGTCCCATGTTTGGTACGGAAACCTGTTTGGGAGGAGTCGAGGAGATGGTTTTCTTCAAAAAACAGTGTCAGAGTGGTATTGACATGTTTCTCCAGAATTTTCGATGCCCAGGGGAGTAACGAGATCGGACGATAATTACTAGGATTAGCTGGGTCTAAAGAAGGCTTTTTCAGCAGGGCCCGCACCATAGCATGCTTCCATGTTGGAGGGACTATCCCACTGATTATGGAGGAGTTCGTGAGCTCCAGGAGCGTGGGGAGAATAGCAGTACTGGCAAGATTCAGTGAGCCTGGGGGGGCAGGGTCGCACGGGGAGCCGGATTTTATTTTTTGTGCCAGTGTCTGTGCGGTTTCCAAAGTTATCAAGGGGAAAGACTCTAGGCACTTGGATGAATTGAAAGTCAGGTGCAGGTTCTGGCCAGGGGAGTCAGAGGGGGGATTGGGGAAGGAAAGATAGATTTTATTAATTTTTTGGAAGAAGAATTCCGCCAGATCATTGCATTTGGTTGGTGAGTTGTTGTTATCTGTGACTGGGGGCGGGGGTTTGATCAGGGAGTTAACTATGCAGTAGATTTCTTTGGATTTAGATTTTGCCGTGGTTATTTTAAAGTTGTAGAAGGCAGCTTGCGAGGATTTAATAGCCAGTTTATAGTTCCTGATCATTTCCCTGTATGTGGCCTTTACTTCAGGGTTGTATGAGGTGCGCCACTTTCTCTCCTGTTTTTTGCAGAGACGTTTGTGGTTCCTGAGCTCTTCTGTGTACCAGGGAGCTGTTTTACTATGTCTCTTAGATTTGGGTGCGTGTTCTGGGAGGACCTGGTCCAGAGAGGTGGTTATCCATTCTTCATATTTTTTGTTATTAACAGTTGGGTCTTGGGAAAGGGAGGGTTTCATGGTGCCTAGAGCTTGTACCCAGTTGTCAATGGGGAGTTTGGACCAGTTACGGGTTTTCCTAATAGTAAATGAGGAGGAGGGTAGTTTGCTTGTGGTCCAGTTGAAGGCTATTAAGAAGTGGTCTGACCAGGGGAGTCTGGTTATATTTCCCACTTCAAGCTGGTCACAGTTGCTGAAAATAGGATCCAGCAGATGTCCTTTTTCATGTGTGGCAGATGGAACTCGTTGCTCGAGTTGATATGCAGCCAGGCTTGACTTGGTCTCTTGTGCCGACAGGTCTAGTGAGTTGTCAAAGTGAATATTAAAATCTCCAAGTAGGGAGAAATTGGACGGGGAGACAACCGACTGAGAGGTCACAGAGAGCAAGGAAGTATTAAATTGTCCTATAGGACCGGGAGGGCGGTAAATGAGAATGCCGGTGAAGCAGGCATTGGGAGAGAATTCGATGGCAAAAGAGAGGTTTTTGCAGTCCTCAATATCTTCCGATAAGTGACGACAGATGAAGCTTTCTTTGTATATAATTGCGAGGCCGCCACCTCTGCCCTTAGGTCGGTCTGCGCGTGCTATCTGGTACCCTGGGATGATAGCTTGTGCCAGGTCTGGCTGAGAGTCTTGGTTCAGCCAAGTCTCAGTCAGAAACATAGCATCTGGGGAGTATTCCTCTAGTAATAGGGAGATCTCTAGACAGTGTTTTACGAGGGACCTACAGTTTAGAAGAAACATGGAGTAGGTCATTAGCTCGCCTGATGGTTTGGTGGTTGGAGTGCATAGGTGTAGATTACAGTACTTACAGCGTCGAGGAATCTCCAACGGGTGTAATGGGATAGCGCATTTAGGAGAGATAGGTGGCCGTAGCTGGCATAAAAGGTCTCGGCTGTATACCAGTCTGTCGCCTCTGGGGAAACCAGAGGGCGTGGCCCCTGGGCCCGGCCGGGCGCGGACGAGCGCAGACGAGCTTGCCTTAAGCGCGCCTTCGGCGCGCAATCGGCGCGCCCGCTGCGCTCGTCCGCTGCGCGTCCTATGGTTGCACATATCTATAGAGGAGAGGAGGAGTCGAAGGGGGCGTGGCCTGTAGGGTGGGCGTCCCTCCCTCCGCGACAGCTTCCAATCAGCTGTGCGAGGTGCTGGGTCAACGCGAGTGAAGTGCTTTTAAAAAGGAACACAACACAGGTGAACACAAATATACAATTATTTTAAAATGTGAAGCGTCTCCCGGCTATTTCGCCTCAGGAGGATTCTGTCTGTCTAAGCGCCGCTTTCAATCAGCGCGCGCTTTTGTAGAGGTCGAAGGGGGCGTGGCCTGTAGGGTGGGCGTCCCTCCCTCCGCGACAGCTTCCAATCAGCTGTGCGAGGTGCTGGGTCAACGCGAGTGAAGTGCTTTTAAAAAGGAACACAACACAGGTGAACACAAATATACAATTATTTTAAAATATGAAGCGTCTCCCGGCTATTTCGCCTCAGGAGGATTCTGTCTGTCTAAGCGCCGCTTTCAATCAGCGCGCGCTTTTGTAGAGGTCGAAGGGGGCGTGGCCTGTAGGGTGGGCGTCCCTCCCTCCGCGACAGCTTCCAATCAGCTGTGCGAGGTGCTGGGTCAACGCGAGTGAAGTGCTTTTAAAAAGGAACACAACACAGGTGAACACAAATATACAATTATTTTAAAATATGAAGCGTCTCCCGGCTATTTCGCCTCAGGAGGATTCTGTCTGTCTAAGCGCCGCTTTCAATCAGCGCGCGCTTTTGTAGAGGTCGAAGGGGACGTGGCCTGTAGGGTGGGCGTCCCTCCCTCCGCGACAGCTTCCAATCAGCTGTGCGAGGTGCTGGGTCAACGCGAGTGAAGTGCTTTTAAAAAGGAACACAACACAGGTGAACACAAATATACAATTATTTTAAAATATGAAGCGTCTCCCGGCTATTTCGCCTCAGGAGGAGTCTGTCTAAGCCTATTTCTGTCTGGTCTATCCTGACGGCAGTGACCGACGTTATAACTCTCTGAGACACGATGGACAACCCAGGCCTTAGCTTTGATGATGACATGGTAGCTGAGATCCTTAGAGCACCATCATTATTAGCAGAAGACGGAAGTGCACCTTCTGGTAGTGGAAATGACGGCTGGAGATCGCTTCAAAATCTGCGCAAACTCCAGATTAAAACAGCCTTACATGGAACCATCATGACGGAATATCTTAGAGCAAACATCACTCCCAATGGCCTTCTGATAACCTTGGCCCCAAGGATATTCCTGGAAGATCTAACGTTCCGGCGTGAATGGTCAAGAATATCATGGAAGTGTACACGTGACTGGCTGATATTGATTATCAATACAGCGAAGCGCCTGTCTGATGAGTTACTTGTCCAGATCAACCTCTCCGAGAACAGATTGAAGACTGGCATTTCTATTACAGCATTCAAATCGAAACTCTCAGAGATAAATCTGGAAATGAATGAACACAAAGAATATCTCACGAAACAAAAAATCAACCAGCTACAAAAAGATGTCAAGAGGTTCGACAAAGAAATATCTATCCATATACCAAAGATGACTATGTCTTTCCCAACATCGACACCTCAACAGAAGACACGAGCAGTAATTATTCTGGAAGCTCTGGCTCCTCGAGCAATGAGTCCAACTATGAGAATAGACATCAAAAACCAAGAGGCGGCTACAGGCACCAACCTCCACCACCACCGTTGTTCCACGGCTTCCCCGCACATCCATTCCATACGCCAATGTATCAAGGACCATGGATGGGTCCTCAACCCATATGGAACGGCCCAATGGGACAAAACCCGATACATAACTACCAACAATATCAGAACCCTCCCCCCCCCTTTTTTCAACAGAGGGAGGGGCAGAGGCAGAGGCAAAAGAAGAGGAGGAAACAAGACCGTCCACTGGCAGGATCCGGAACCGATGGTCTTACGAAGCAAGACAACAAGACCCTAGTGGTGAACTTATCCTCGAGACCCATTACTGAAGGTGAGAATAGCCTTCTGGAGAAAGGTCTAGGATTTGTACCAACACCTAAGGAAGACGACTTTATCTTACATCAAGAACTCCATCAATTCTTTCGCAAGGTGCGCCTAAGAGCATTTTTTCAAGACAAACCAGAGACCACACCTGTCGGCTCAGGTCTCAAGAATAAATCTAGATTTACTCCTACCTCAGCAATGACACTGAATGAGGTACTGACTTTTGAACAGGCCGTTTTGAAAGAGGTGGAGAATATAACCACTACTCGCCCCTTCAACAATCTTTCCAAAGATGAAAGACTTCTTCTAAAAAATCTGACAGAGGACGGAACCATCGTCCTGAAGCCAGCTGACAAAGGTGGTGCCATAGTCACCTACGATGACGAATGCCTACGACAACTATCCGACACTAGGTACTATGAACCAATCGAAGTAGATCCGACTACACGTCTCTCCACCAAGATACAGCACTTGATTGTGGAAGCAGAGGCAGGAGGGTGGATAACCAAGGATGAGGCCTCATTCCTTATGAACAAGAACCCCCGCACTCCGTACTTCTACTGTCTACCTAAAATTCATAAGGGGATTACCCCCCCACCTGGAAGGCCCATTGTATCTGGGATAGACTCCCTGTTAGAACCACTTAGCAAATTCTGCGATGTATTCTTACGCCCTTTGGTAACTAAGACCCCTACCTACTTTAGAGACACAACAGAAGTTCTGAACCTCATTGAACAATTTGGAGCACCGGAATCTATAACCCTCCTAGTCACCTTAGACGTGGAGGCTTTATATACGAACATTCCACAAGATGCCACACTTACAGTCTTGGACAAGGTTCTCCGTAACGTGATCCCATGGCCATCCGAGACACCGGTCACCTTCATCTGTGACTGCGCCACAATAGCATTGAAAGAGAACTACTTTGCTTTTGAAGAACAACTTTACCATCAGGTCCAGGGCACCAGCATGGGGAGCACCTTCGCGCCGAGTCTGGCCTGTCTGTACATGGCGGACTTCGAAGAAGAACATATCCTGACAGACACCAACCCTTACACCAATAATATTCTATTATGGCGCAGGTACATTGACGACATCATCATCTTCTGGAAAGGAGACGAAGAGACATGTCGAGCTTTCATCATATGGATCAACACCCTTAACCCATTCCTAAATTTTGTAGGCACACTGTCATCGGAGTCCATTCCTTTCCTAGACCTTCTCATATCTCTGAAAGATGGGTCTCTTATGACCACCAACTACAAAAAACCGACTGACAGGAATAGTCTCCTCTTGTTCCAAAGCCACCACCCGAAGTCTTTAAGAAACAACTTACCGGTGGGCCAGTTTCTTCGATTACGACGTAACTGTAATACTATCACAGAATATGAAAGAGAGGCAGACACTCTAACTGAGAATCTGATCAAAAGAGAATATCCTAAAAGAATCGTGAAACAAGCCCGCAAACGAGCTAGGAACAATCACAGGGAAGCCCTACTAGAAATAAAAGAAAGAACCACCACAGACATTCTAACGTGTGTTACATCTTACACACCTAACTCAAATAAGATTCAGAAAATCATCAAAAAGAATTGGAAGATCCTTGAAACTGGACAGTTCCAACCTGGTCCCAAACCACTCTTTGCCTTCAAGAGAACCCAGAATCTTAAGGACATGTTAGTACACACACGTCCTAAAAAAACTACTCAGACTCAACCCACACTATGGAATTTACCACCTGTGGTTGGTCATTATCCATGTGGCTCATGTGCAGCATGCCCCCAGACAAGCGCCACTAAGGAACTCGACTTGGGACTCCCCAGGCTCTGGAAACAGACACGGCACACCAACTGCAACACAAAGAACTGCGTATACCTTATTACCTGTCCCTGTGGCTCACAGTACATTGGCATGACTGCCAGACCAGTGAAGGTTCGAATCGGTGAACATAAGAGCACTATCCGGTGCAAACGTACAGCTACAAGATTGCAAAGCCACTTTCTGGAAAAGAACCACCCTCCAGAAAGTTTGCATTGGACTATCATCGAATCCAACTCCCAGTGGACAGCCACCACACTATTCAAACAGGAACAACGATGGGTGTTCAAACTTAGGAGTAACAAATGTGGACTGAGCGAAGATATACCCTGGGTTGATCTATCTCATTAATCCCAGACACCCTGTTTGATGTATTGTATGAACCTTACAAAGCACACACATCTCATTGCATAACCCACCCGAGACTATGAACCATACTATCATCCACAGCTATTAGTAAAGAGCACCAACTGTCTCAAGTCTCACAAGGAATCATGCACTACATTCTACAATACCTTTAGCGGTACTGTATAAAAACATCCGCCCCGTGGGAACCCCACCAGATCTCAACATGTGGATGATTACGCATTCTTCTTCACCTCTCCACACTTAGTTAAGCGCAGGCGCCTACACACTACCTTGGCACTTATGAGGAATGGGTAAGGACATCACACCATGCCTTCCTGGGCTGAAAAACTCTATCTGTGGTATGAATGCTGCGTACTCAGTTATTTAACATAAACTCTCCGTGTTGACTGCCTCTAGGTCCCGCCCCTCACGTTTCCCGAGACTGATTCTTTTTACAAGGTTAGAAACTTACTTTTGTTCCTATCCATGGTTGAGGTTTTATTCGATCTGGCAAAGGACAACAATAAGGATACACAGTGTTATCCCAACGCTTGTAACTCCCGTTGACCATTCAAAGATGGCCGCCCCTCTCCTGAATAGGCTCACTTACTCCCCACACGTAGCGTGATGACGTCACCGCCCCAGCCTACAATCAAGCCGAGAGCGGTACTTATGGAGACCTCCCTCCCGGTTCAATATGCTACCGGCAGTACCGCAGGACGGGTAGGTTTCCCGAGACGTGAGGCGTTATCTCTAGTAAGTAGACCTTCCTTTCTCCAGTAGGCGTTGTTTGTGTTCCTTACGACAACACCTGTGTCTCTTCTTGTAATGTGGTTATTTACTTGTTTTTCATAGCCTCACTCCGTGGTACATCCGACGGAGCCCTTCTCCGATCCAGGGAGGGTATGCTTTCTGTTTACGTGTGTCAACACGCTTGTTTTTAATATATGTTCCATTCCACTCAGGTTACTGGATATAACCGTTTATCTGATGCTATGTCAGTTTTTATGCACTCACGCTAGTTGTCGGACTCCAGGCATGCAGTTCCAATTAACTTTGGTTACTGCAGTAAAACTGTTCACCTGACGCTACGTCAATATATTTTTTGTAATGCACCCGCGCTAGTTGGACTCACCCTTGTTGTCATACTCTAGGCATGCCGGCCCCATCTCTAGTTTTGTTGGGGTTTGGAGATGTACTAGCGCCACTCCATCGCGTCTCCTTCAGCGATTAATGTGCTCAGTAATGGTGTTCCTATGTCATGGAATTGCACAAGGTGGTAGGTACCCACCACCCCTTTAGCTACCATCTACAGTTAAAAACTTCCCTCCATCTGTACACCAGTCAGTCACTGTCACCCCGAGGCGGCGTAGTTCACTTTGCGAAATCTCGTCACAGTTGAACAATTATTATACTACCGCTCTCTGTCGTCAAGGTGCAAGGCACCCCACAGCACCTTTTTTAGTGATGCATGTTGCACAGAAAACGCACTCGCGCGTGACTAGTCTCCTGCATCCAGCACTTGGGCACATACTGTGCACATGTGATTTGAGCTTTTTCTACAGTACCATATGTAATAGATATGTCACTGGGCTCCTTTTTTGTTTTCTCTTCCCCCCTCCCCATTTTTGTCTCCTCTTTAGGCTGTGATTTAGGAAGTCTGTATAATAACAGGTCCTAAGATAATAATTATCAACATACCTTAATTAGGATATATTAAGGAATACAGGGTGTCTTTTTCCTGATTCCTTTTCTCTATTCTCCACCTGGTCCTGATGAAGCGCTCTGGGATCCTTTAGGGACCAAATTATAGCGCGAAACATGTCGACCCCCTTTTAAATCCACACTTTATTACACACCACACGGGTTGAGAGAAGTGGGAATCTATTTGGTCTTGTTTCCCCTCTCCTAACGGCACTATTGTGCATCTCCATCCCCGTGGATTTTTATTTAGGATCAGGGGTCCTACTAATAAAGTTGTCAGGGCCTCCTGACCCATTTTAAACTGCACTCACGAGCACTTCCTTCCCACACACCCCCAGTCACAACTGCGGCAACTCCTAAAAGATCTCCGCTAGAGAGCCCCTCGGGGCCCGTGAGGGACTGCAGCGCCACCCCCACGAGGAGCAATATTGCCCGATGATGATGCTATACACTCGAAAGGGTGTGTGAGGGCACTAAGTACCACACAAAGGAGTACCTATCCTCCTCTTCGCATACTCACCTATCCTATGGAGACATCCCCTATTCTCATAACAGCACATAACGGTTGGCTGTCAATCCCTTTACCTGTAGGAACTGAAACCATCCATTGTGATTTTGTGCTGGCATAAGGAGGACATTTATTTTCCTAATTTTTACCTCTTCAATTCTTCTGCATTCTTACTTAGAAGAAATTGCATTTCAGCATAGTTTTTGTGTTGGCAGGCATCCTTACCTGCACAACCACCATGCTGACCACAATGCAGACAGCCTTGCGCTATGGCATAAGGATGCCTGTGCTGGCCCTTGACTGCAAAAGTGACTAAAGCAGGGCGAGAGCACAAACGCACCGCTTCTATGTAGATATCGCACAGTTCTCATTTCTCCAGTTGACGCACAACAGTACGCAACAACTATGCTTGCTGACTTGTATTATGTCAAAACATGGTGAATCTGGTCCCAGGAGTCTCCCATCTGAATCAAGAGAGCTGACATATATTTTATTTAAGAGAAATGGAGCCAAAATAGAGGGTTTTCTCATCAGATTAGCTTTCAAACTTCATGCCTCCTCCAAACTCTCTTATGCTTTGGGTCTCTTTGGTCTTTCTACCATCTTCACTACAATTACCAACATTTTTTAGGAGTCACTTTCCGGTTACTTCTGTTCATTTGCCTAGCAAACAATGGGGCATATTTACAAGCAGGCGATAAAAAGCGGAGATAATTTTATCGCCTAATTAGCAAGGCCACGCTAACGCGTGAAACCTTGCTTTAGCGTCAGGATTCCTAACGCCCAGCTTTGCATATCTCTAATGAGATGCAAAGTGGGCGTTCCTGACCTAACATGACAGGAGAAATGTCGCTAAGCAACATTTCTCACATCATAAAGCCCCACGCTATGAAGCATAGCATCAGGAAAAGTAGCGATAACCCCTGTTATCGCCACTTTCCTTACGCCTGTTTCAGGACTGACTTAGCCATGACTTAGCCATGATATCCTATGGCTAAGTTTGTGAGTCCCTATCAGCAAGCTAACGCCACATTGCGTGAGATTATCGCTGGATTTCCAGCGATAATCTCACGTTAGGCAGTTAGCGTGAGGGTTTTTATCGCTCAGGAGATAAGCGTTGCTAATAGCACGCTATCTCAGCAATAAAAATCCACGTTACCAGGCGATAATTATCCTCACGCTAAGAGCGCTGAGCGATAATTATCGCCGGGTGTTGCTGATATGCCCCTATATGCCTCCATTGGCTTTAATGGGTCGACTGCCTTTCAGATCTTTATATCCCTCTAGAAAAGTGTTAATTCCTCATTTACTTTCACCGCCTTCAGAGAAAGAAATTGATGCATCAGTGCATGAATATGTTTTGCTTTTATTCTAAATACATTTCGTTAAGAAGCAAGTAGTACGAATAGTTTTCTATTTCAGACACCTACAAGTATACCAACCACCTTCAAATCTGTGTATGGGCGCAATACCACAGCACGTCCCTAGATGTCCCTATGAAGCTCCAGAAGGACATTTAGTAACCGCTTATGGTACTGCATCTATTTGTCCCAACGAAGCATTAAGATGTCCTCGGTAAGGCGGGTGTTCTTTCATTTCTTTTTGTTTCACGTTTCTGCTTGTTTGGTCTCCTTTCTCCCCGCCTGACACTGCCCTGGCGCAGTCGCACCTCTCACAGATTGTAGGTGTTAATGCTGCATTTGGATCCCTCTTTGCTGCACCTTAAAAATGCACAAAGTGCTCTGATTCATGGCTTCTGTCCTGTCTTCGAAATTTTGACCAGCCTATAGCTTTTCTTAATTGTTGTCGAGACGGAGTATGAAAAATGTCAGATGTAAGTTTGTGTGTCACTCACCACAGCCTGGAAACGTGTAAAGCACGCGTCATGGAATAAAGACCTACGAGCAGCTTTCAAACACTTCCGGGATTGTGGAAAATATGTTTCCTGGGTATGGGAGATGCAGTTCCGGGGTGGTTTAGGCGGTTTTTTGAGAGGCGGTAACCCGTACTTGGTAAGCCTCGTCTCACACAAAAAAAATGTCACGTAGATAAATGGATGCAATACCAGTGGTGGTCACTAGATGTCCCTGTAGAGCTCACTTCCATCTGTGATTGGTAAACCTCGTTCCACCGGAAAACCAAATGCTACGTGGACAAATCGATGCAATACCAGTAGCTGTTACTTGATGTCCCTGTAGAGCTCACTGCCATCTCCGATTGGTAAACCTCGTTCCACCAGAAAACCTAGGGGCATATCAACAAGCGGCAGCGATAATTATTGCTGGCCGCCCTTAGCGTGAGGAATTTTATCACCGGCTATCGCAGATAATTATCGCCATGCTAGCGCTGTATTACCAACACATAGCGCAATGGCGATAATTATTCCTGTGATAGCGATGATTTCCATGGAACATCACTGGTTTTCCAGCGATGTTCCATGGAAAACGGCGATATCCTTGTTGATAGGGCTGGGTGGTCTCAGCCCTATAATCCACCACCCATTGACTAACATTGTTTAGTCAAAGGAACAGCAGGCGTAGGTTAGCGCTACTTTTCTTATCGCTATGCTTGTTAGCGTGCCCATTGATAATTGGAGAAATGTCGGTTAGCGACATTTCTCCAGTTATTTTGGGACGGAACGCCCACTTTGCATCTGATTAGAGATGCAAAGATGGGCGTTACGGGAAAGGGTGCTAAGGCAAGGATTCACGCGATAACGTGACCTTGCTGATAAAGCGATAAAATTATCACCGCTTTTCGTCCGAAAGCTGACGCAAAAGCGGCGATAATTTATTATCGCCGCCTTGTTGATATGCCCACAAATGCCTTGGAGACAAATGGATGCAATACCAGTGGCTGTTAATAGATGTCCCAGTTGACCTACGCAAGGACACCTATTAACAGACGGTGTAACTGCATCTTCATCCTGCTGCATTGAAATGATCATACAGTTGTTTTCAAACCTGGTAGTTTACAGTATTTCGATAATATTTCAACGATAGCGGTGTTTTCAATGGAACAGCAATGTTCCATTGAAAACAGCAATAACATTGCTGATACGACCCTGTGGTCCTATCAGCATAATCCATCTCCCATTAATAGTATGCCTTAGTCAGGAATTTAACAGACGTTAAATTCCTGAGTTAAGGCTGAGGTAGCGCGATTTTTTTTATCGCTGCACCTCCTTGTTAATATCGCGAAGCTGACTTCACGATATTAGCATGTGTTATTTTCACAGCCACGCCTTCTTTGCATCTCATTAGCGATGCGAGGCGAGGCTGTGAAAAAACAGGCTCTACATCAAGGAAACACACGCTATCGTGTCATTGATGATATTGCAATATAATTATCGCCGCTTTTCGCCCAAAAACGGATGCTAAAGCGGCGATAATTATATTGCCAGCCCTTGCTAATATGCCCCTTAATAGTTTACAGTATTTCGTTTCGTATACTTGCCAACATGTGACACCTGGAACGTGGGAGATTGGGAAAGAAATCAGGGAGTACATTTTCTCCATTCACATACATTGAAACAGAAGATATTTTAGGCAGCAGACAGAAAATGATTTTTTTGGCAACAAAAATCGGGAGTCTGTTGGCATATATGCCATACATGACAACATTTCAAAACTGGAAAGTAATATTTTGAAAAAAAATCAGAGGATTGTTTTTAGCTCATTGAATTATATAGTAGAAGATGCAATTTCAAGTGGGAGACAGCCTGAATTGGGTCTGTTACCATGTATGTGGGCGCGTTTGCATATTCTTACAGAGAGGATTGTAGGAGCCTGGCCATTGGATTATGTGCAGGGGGCTCAAATACGCGAAGGTTTCGAAACAGATAAGAGGGAAATAAAATAAAAATGTTAACATTCATTGAAATGTAGGGGGTTCTGAGAGGACGAAACCTAAAATAGCATAATTTCTGGCTTTCAACATTGGGCCTAGATTTACAAAGATTTTACTTTGGGTTTGCGTTAGGATTTAAAATCCAGGGGGCATATCAACAACAACCGGCGATAATTATCGCTAAGCGCACTTAGCGCTAGGATAATTATCGCCGGCTAGCGTGGATTTTTATCGCTGAGATAGCGTGCTATTAGCAACGCTTATCTCAATAGCGATAAAAATCCTCACACTAAGTGGCTAACGTGAGATTATCGCTGGAAACACAGCGATAATCTCACGTTAGATTGTTGATAGGGACAGACAAACTTAGCCATGATATCCTCCTTCCATAGGATATCATGGCTAAATCAGAAAAATACCAGACGTAAAAAAGCAGCGTTAACCGAAGTTAGCGCTGCTTTTTTTTGTCTCTAACAGGGTTAGCGATATTCTTGATAATAGGAGAAATGTCGCTTAGCGACATTTCTCCTATTATTTTACTCTGGATGCCTCCTTTGCATCTCATTAGAGATGCAAGGGGAAGCGTAGAGTAAAAGGGTGCTAACATGCCAATTTGCATGTTAGCACCCTGTTGTTGATAGGGTGCTAGTTTTATCTCTGCTTTTTTGGCTTTTAAAGCCAAAAAAGCAGAGATAAAGCCCTTGTTGATATGCCCCCAGGTTGGCATTTACAAACTACCGAAAATGGCAAAATGCTTTGGCTTGTAACAAAAGGAACACAGTGCACTGCCATCCTTACTTGACGTCAAGGATGCATGTCATGGGTAGTGCACGGGCGTTCAAAGCATCCACCCATGGACTTTGACTCAAATCTATATTTACAAAGGCGTAGGCATGGATTCACGACACACATCTGTGCCTCTCTGTAGCTGGCATAAGGAGGACATTTATTTTCCTAATTTTTACCTCTTCAATTCTTCTGCATTCTTACTTAGAAGAAATTGCATTTCAGCATAGTTTTTGTGTTGGCAGGCATCCTTACCTGCACAACCACTATGCTGACCACAATGCAGACAGCCTTGCGCTATGGCATAAGGATGCCTGTGCTGGCCCTTGACTGCAAAAGTGACTAAAGCAGGGCGAGAGCACAAACGCACCGCTTCTATGTAGATATTGCACAGTTCTCATTTCTCCAGTTGACGCACAACAGTACGCAACAACTATGCTTGCTGACTTGTATTATGTCAAAACATGGTGAATCTGGTCCCAGGAGTCTCCCATCTGAATCAAGAGAGCTGACATATATTTTATTTAAGAGAAATGGAGCCAAAATAGAGGGTTTTCTCATCAGATTAGCTTTCAAACTTCATGCCTCCTCCAAACTCTCTTATGCTTTGGAGCTCTTTGGTCTTTCTACCATCTTCACTACAATTACCAACATTTTTTAGGAGTCACTTTCCTGTTACTTCTGTTCATTTGCCTAGCAAACAATGGGGCATATTTACAAGCAGGCGATAAAAAGCGGAGATAATTTTATCGCCTAATTAGCAAGGCCACGCTAACGCGTGAAACCTTGCTTTAGCGTCAGGATTCCTAACGCCCAGCTTTGCATCTCTAATGAGATGCAAAGTGGGCGTTCCTGACCTAACATGACAGGAGAAATGTCGCTAAGCGACATTTCTCCTATCATAAAGCCCCACGCTATGAAGCATAGCGTCAGGAAAAGTAGCGATAACCCCTGTTATCGCCACTTTCCTTACGCCTGTTTCAGGACTGACTTAGCCATGACTTAGCCATGATATCCTATGGCTAAGTTTGTGAGTCCCTATCAGCAAGCTAACGCCACATTGCGTGAGATTATCGCTGGATTTCCAGCGATAATCTCACGTTAGGCAGTTAGTGTGAGGGTTTTTATCGCTGAGGAGATAAGCGTTGCTAATAGCACGCTATCTCAGCAATAAAAATCCACGTTACCAGGCGATAATTATCCTCACGCTAAGAGCGCTGAGCGATAATTATCGCCGGGTGTTGCTGATATGCCCCTATATGCCTCCATTGGCTTTAATGCGTCGACTGCCTTTCAGATCTTTATATCCCTCTAGAAAAGTGTTAATTCCTCATTTACTTTCACCGCCTTCAGAGAAAGAAATTGATGCATCAGTGCATGAATATGTTTTGCTTTTATTCTAAATACATTTCGTTAAGAAGCAAGTAGTACGAATAGTTTTCTATTTCAGACACCTACAAGTATACCAACCACCTTCAAATCTGTGTATGGGCGCAATACCACAGCACGTCCCTAGATGTCCCTATGAAGCTCCAGAAGGACATTTAGTAACCGCTTGTGGTACTGCATCTATTTGTCCCAACGAAGCATTAAGATGTCCTCGGTAAGGCGGGTGGTGTTCTTTCATTTCTTTTTGTTTCACGTTTCTGCTTGTTTGGTCTCCTTTCTCCCCGCCTGACACTACCCTGGCGCAGTCGCACCTCTCACAGATTGTAGGTGTTAATGCTGCATTTGGATCCCTCTTTGCTGCACCTTAAAAATGCACAAAGTGCTCTGATTCATGACTTCTGTCCTGTCTTCGAAATTTTGACCAGCCTATAGCTTTTCTTAATTGTTGTCGAGACGGAGTATGAAAAATGTCAGATGTAAGTTTGTGTGTCACTCACCACAGCCTGGAAACGTGTAAAGCACGCGTCATGGAATAAAGACCTACGAGCAGCTTTCAAACACTTCCGGGATTGTGGAAAATATGTTTCCTGGGTATGGGAGATGCAGTTCCGGGGTGGTTTAGGCGGTTTTTTGAGAGGCGGTAACCCGTACTTGGTAAGCCTCGTCTCACACAAAAAAAATGTCACGTAGATAAATGGATACAATACCAGTGGCGGTCACTAGATGTCCCTGTAGAGCTCACTTCCGTCTGTGATTGGTAAACCTCGTTCCACCGGAAAACCAAATGCTACGTGGACAAATCGATGCAATACCAGTAGCTGTTACTTGATGTCCCTGTAGAGCTCACTGCCATCTCCGATTGGTAAACCTCGTTCCACCAGAAAACCTAGGGGCATATCAACAAGCGGCAGCGATAATTATTGCTGGCCGCCCTTAGCGTGAGGAATTTTATCACCGGCTATCGCAGATAATTATCGCCATGCTAGCGCTGTATTACCAACACATAGCGCAATGGCGATAATTATTCCTGTGATAGCGATGATTTCCATGGAACATCACTGGTTTTCCAGCGATGTTCCATGGAAAACGGCGATATCCTTGTTGATAGGGCTGGGTGGTCTCAGCCCTATAATCCACCACCCATTGACTAACATTGTTTAGTCAAAGGAACAGCAGGCGTAGGTTAGCGCTACTTTTCTTATCGCTATGCTTGTTAGCGTGCCCATTGATAATTGGAGAAATGTCGGTTAGCGACATTTCTCCAGTTATTTTGGGACGGAACGCCCACTTTGCATCTGATTAGAGATGCAAAGATGGGCGTTACGGGAAAGGGTGCTAAGGCAAGGATTCACGCGATAACGTGACCTTGCTGATAAAGCGATAAAATTATCACCGCTTTTCGTCCGAAAGCTGACGCAAAAGCGGCGATAATTTATTATCGCCGCCTTGTTGATATGCCCACAAATGCCTTGGAGACAAATGGATGCAATACCAGTGGCTGTTAATAGATGTCCCAGTTGACCTACGCAAGGACACCTATTAACAGACGGTGTAACTGCATCTTCATCCTGATGCATTGAAATGATCATACAGTTATTTTCAAACCTGGTAGTTTACAGTATTTCGTTTCGTATACTTGCCAACATGTGACACCTGGAACGTGGGAGATTGGGAAAGAAATCAGGGAGTACATTTTCTCCATTCACATACATTGAAACAGAAGATATTTTAGGCAGCAGACAGAAAATGATTTTTTTGGCAACAAAAATCGGGAGTCTGTTGGCATATATGCCATACATGACAACATTTCAAAACTGGAAAGTAATATTTTGAAAAAAAATCAGAGGATTGTTTTTAGCTCATTGAATTATATAGTAGAAGATGCAATTTCAAGTGGGAGACAGCCTGAATTGGGTCTGTTACCATGTATGTGTGCGCGTTTGCATATTCTTACAGAGAGGATTGTAGGAGCCTGGCCATTGGATTATGTGCAGGGGGCTCAAATATGCGAAGGTTTCGAAACAGATAAGAGGGAAAGAAAATAAAAATGTTAACATTCATTGAAATGTAGGGGGTTCTGAGAGGACGAAACCTAAAATAGCATAATTTCTGGCTTTCAACATTGGGCCTAGATTTACAAAGATTTTACTTTGGGTTTGCGTTAGGATTTAAAATCCAGGGGGCATATCAACAACAACCGGCGATAATTATCGCTAAGCGCATTTAGCGCTAGGATAATTATTGCCGGCTAGCGTGGATTTTTATCGCTGAGATAGCGTGCTATTAGCAACGCTTATCTCAATAGCTATAAAAATCCTCACACTAAGTGGCTAACGTGAGATTATCGCTGGAAACACAGCGATAATCTCACGTTAGATTGTTGATAGGGACAGACAAACTTAGCCATGATATCGTCCTTCCATAGGATATCATGGCTAAGTCAGAAAAATACCAGACGTAAAAAAGCAGCGTTAACCGAAGTTAGCGCTGCTTTTTTTTGTCTCTAACAGGGTTAGCGATATTCTTGATAATAGGAGAAATGTCGCTTAGCGACATTTCTCCTATTATTTTACTTTGGATGCCTCCTTTGCATCTCATTAGAGATGCAAGGGGAAGCGTAGAGTAAAAGGGTGCTAACATGCCAATTTGCATGTTAGCACCCTGTTGTTGATAGGGTGCTAGTTTTATCTCTGCTTTTTTGGCTTTTAAAGCCAAAAAAGCAGAGATAAAGCCCTTGTTGATATGCCCCCAGGTTGGCATTTACAAACTACCGAAAATGGCAAAATGCTTTGGTTTGTAACAAAAGGAACACAGTGCACTGCCATCCTTACTTGACGTCAAGGATGCATGTCATGGGTAGTGCACGGGCGTTCAAAGCATCCACCCATGGACTTTGACTCAAATCTATATTTACAAAGGCGTAGGCATGGATTCACGACACACATCTGTGCCTCTCTGTAGCTGGCATAAGGAGGACATTTATTTTCCTAATTTTTACCTCTTCAATTCTTCTGCATTCTTACTTAGAAGAAATTGCATTTCAGCATAGTTTTTGTGTTGGAAGGCATCCTTACCTGCACAACCACTATGCTGACCACAATGCAGACAGCCTTGCGCTATGGCATAAGGATGCCTGTGCTGGCCCTTGACTGCAAAAGTGACTAAAGCAGGGCGAGAGCACAAACGCACCGCTTCTATGTAGATATCGCACAGTTCTCATTTCTCCAGTTGACGCACAACAGTACGCAACAACTATGCTTGCTGACTTGTATTATGTCAAAACATGGTGAATCTGGTCCCAGGAGTCTCCCATCTGAATCAAGAGAGCTGACATATATTTTATTTAAGAGAAATGGAGCCAAAATAGAGGGTTTTCTCATCAGATTAGCTTTCAAACTTCATGCCTTCTCCAAACTCTCTTATGCTTTGGAGCTCTTTGGTCTTTCTACCATCTTCACTACAATTACCAACATTTTTTAGGAGTCACTTTCCGGTTACTTCTGTTCATTTGCCTAGCAAACAATGGGGCATATTTACAAGCAGGCGATAAAAAGCGGAGATAATTTTATCG
Organism: Triturus cristatus; assembly: GCF_964204655.1. Classification (NCBI taxonomy): domain Eukaryota; kingdom Metazoa; phylum Chordata; class Amphibia; order Caudata; family Salamandridae; genus Triturus; species Triturus cristatus. The sequence continues at coordinate 589,131,686 of NC_140589.1, forward strand.
CCTAATTAGCAAGGCCACGCTAACGCGTGAAACCTTGCTTTAGCGTCAGGATTCCTAACGCCCAGCTTTGCATCTCTAATGAGATGCAAAGTGGGCGTTCCTGACCTAACATGACAGGAGAAATGTCGCTAAGCGACATTTCTCCTATCATAAAGCCCCACGCTATGAAGCATAGCGTCAGGAAAAGTAGCGATAACCCCTGTTATCGCCACTTTCCTTACGCCTGTTTCAGGACTGACTTAGCCATGACTTAGCCATGATATCCTATGGCTAAGTTTGTGAGTCCCTATCAGCAAGCTAACGCCACATTGCGTGAGATTATCGCTGGATTTCCAGCGATAATCTCACGTTAGGCAGTTAGCGTGAGGGTTTTTATCGCTGAGGAGATAAGCGTTGCTAATAGCACGCTATCTCAGCGATAAAAATCCACGTTACCAGGCGATAATTATCCTCACGCTAAGAGCGCTGAGCGATAATTATCGCCGGGTGTTGCTGATATGCCCCTATATGCCTCCATTGGCTTTAATGGGTCGACTGCCTTTCAGATCTTTATATCCCTCTAGAAAAGTGTTAATTCCTCATTTACTTTCACGGCCTGACTTCATCCTCATTATTGATTAGAGCAGTTGATAGGTGTGCCTCTCTTTTGACACCTACATATAGTGGCTGTACTCCTCCTGGCTTTTTACAAAGTTCAGTACATAATGGCTAATGTTAGCTATGTCACTTTCTGTCACAAGGGAATAATAAACACAAAGCAGGGCAATACACAAGCACTTACAAATTGCCGTGGATGTCTTTTTAATTGGTAAGTGATCTGTAGCACAGGAAAGCAATGCTGCTTCCCCACCAGTATTCAACTAGAATAACAGTTGTTGGCTAACATAATGCAATAAGCATTAATTACTGAAATGGAAGAATACCCATTACCCCGAGGTCCCTCCTGTCCTCGTCCCATTCATACTTAACAAGTGAGATAATCTATCTCACCGACAGAAAAAAGAAACGAAGGAATGCTGGTACACCACTTCCCCCCCACCCCCACCCTGGGAGTACATAACCGTACTCTACCCAGCATTCCTCCTGTTCTTTTTTCTGTCTTCTGACAGTATGAAGAGGACCAGGAGCAGAGTGGCTCCTGGAGCTTACCTGCTGCTGGGCACTGGGTTTGTGCTGGTTTTCCTGGTCTCTACCCCTGCCGGGCTTGGGGGGAGTCCTGCTGACGCCTACGGCGGTTCCTGAGAAGATCTCTCCTGCTGTTGGTGTCTTTTGCCGTGCCTCCGGGGTTGATGGGCACATCGGGGGGCGGCAGTTCCTGCTCTGATCACCGTGGAGTTCGGCGGCCCCCGTGTGGCTGGGGCGCTTCCTTCCGGGCCTTGCTTGACTTCCTTTGTTTGGGGCAGGAAGACAGGCATTTCTGCAATTGTGGTTGGCGGCAGTGGCATGAGGTGCTTGCCGGCCCTCTTGTAAGTACTGCAGAGCATTTTTTTCATATATATATCGGCGCATGTTCCCTGTGATGCCTATTTCTGCTCTTGGTGGCTGCGTTTCCTCTTGCGGACAGCTGTTGCTCCGTGGTGCACACCGGTGCTACGATGTGTTGGGCTGTTTGACAGGCCCTGCTTTGGGTCGGTTGCTTTCTGTCCTGCCTCCTTCCTCTGTTGAGTTTGCCTACTGTTGGAGACCTGTGGTTCCTGCGCAGTGTCCTTGTGGTGGGCTTATTTGGCTGTGACCCTCTTCAGCCGGTCGTCTTCCTACCTTGCTGTGCTTCCTGTTCCCTGCGATCCAGCTCCTGTTCGTCATGGGTAAACATGCCAAGAAGCGCAGGCATGTTGATGTGTCCTCCTCATCTTCCTCTGCTTCTTCTTCTTCACCTTCTCCTGCGTGCTCCATGCCGTGTAAGAGGGGTGGTGATGCCCAGATTAAGCGTCTCATTAAGGAGACCTTGCTGGAGATGGGTGGTGCTCCTTGATCCAAGTCCTCTCTCCGGGCCCCGCCGTCGACTTCTTCTGCTTCTGATGATGAGTGGTTGGGGAGCGATGAACTGAAGGGCAAATATGTTGACAAGGAGATGTTGCTGAACTTGTTGAAGCATGTGAAGTCGAATATGGGGTTTCCTTCCGAAGATGCCCCTAGCACTTCTGGGGGTTCCTTGCTTCACTAGTTCCAGTGCACTGCTGCAGTGGATGTTCCGGTTCATCCGTATATCATGGAGGTGCTTGCCAGGGAATGGAAGGACCCTGATCGAATTCTACTTCCTCGTTTCATGGCGAAACCCTATCCTCTTCAGGATGTGGCCAAGGACTTGCCGAACTCCATTCCCATAGATTCCTTTGTGGCCAGTCTTGTGGGTCGTACTTCTTTGGCTGAGGATGCGGTGGTGCGGGATCCTGTGGACAAGAAGGTGGACACTTTCCTGCGGAAGGTTTATTCTGGTTCCCATCTGGCGCTCAGAGCTGCCATTTATGGAACTTATGTGGCTCAGTCGCTTCTTTCGGATATCAAGTCCCTATATGCGTCTACGGATGATTCCACTGACTGTTCGGGGCTTCTGGGTCATATTGAGCAGCAGGTGGAGTTCCTGTCTGATGTTTCCTTCGACGTGGTGCGTGCCTCTGCCCTTTCCAGGGGTGCTTGTGTGGCTGCCCATCGTAATTTGGTTCTGAAGGACTGGAGGACTGATTTGGCCCAGAAGTCTTCTGCACTGCGGTTGCCCTTTCAGGGTACCATGTTGTTTGGTGAGGAATTGGAGGGCAAATTGCATCGTCTAATTAAGGAGAAGAAGCATTCTTCTTCGTTCAAGCAGCCTTCTCCTGTGCCAGCTTCTTCGAAGCCCAAGTTCTTCCTCCATCCTCCCTCTCGCAGGCAGTTTTCTCGTGGTAGGGGCCGTTTTCAGTATGGGAACAGTTGGGACAAGAAGGCAAAGTCCCCTCCTGCAAAGCCTCGTTCCTGACTATCTGGTGGCCTACAGGGCATGGGTTGGAAATCAAATTCACCACAAAAAAGGCAAATAGCACCTTAAACGATCTACTGATATATATACATGTCTATATCAAAGAGAACAGATGTTCTCATCAAAGAAAAAATGAAAATATGACAGTGGTTTATCTGCTGTAACATGATTTAAAGAGGACAATGTCGAGAGCATTCACATCATTTGGAACACAAGTGTGCCTATCTGCTGGTGTCTTGTTAAATTTACTTTACAAACAATGGGGCAAATTTATTATTCTTTCACGCAATGCAGCAAGGCAAGTTGCTATGGTGCGTGAAAGGCAGAGGGCAGAAATGCTCCATATTTACAAAGATATGGAGCATTTCTGCTCTCTACAGGGCATATTATCAAGCCAAGCGATAAAATTATCGCCGCTTTAGCGGCAGAAAACTGCCGCTAAAAAGGCGATAATGGGCTTGATAATATGCTCTATGGAATTCCAATTGAAGCCCATGTTAGATGTGAAGGACAATGTGATCCGGGAATGCTCCGACGTGACGTCGGGACGCTTTCAGGCAGCGTTTCACGACCCAGGAAGTACGAATCAAACCGACAGCAGTCCGGACGGCAATATTTTTACGGCACCCAAAAAGTGCCGGAAAAGCGAAGTACGCCGCGAAACGACCAGATTAGGGTGCCCCCCCCAGCCCCCGTGAGTATGCGCCAACCCCCCCCAGCCCCCGTGAGTACGCGCCGACCCCCCCCAGTCCCCGTGAGTATGCGCCGTACCCCCCCAGCCCCCGTGAGTACGCGCCGAACCCCCGTGTATGTACACCCGTGTACGTACGAGTCGTACCCCCCCGTGTATGTACACCCGTGTATGTACGAGTCGTACCCCCACCCTTGTATGTACACCCATGTAAGTACGAGTCGTACCCCCCGTGTATGTACACCCGTGTACATACGAGCCGAACCCTCCGTGTATGTACACCTGTGTACGTACGAGTCGTACCCCCACCCGTGTACGTACGAGTCGTACCCCCGTGTATGTACACCCGTGTACGTACGAGTCGAACCCCCACCCGTGTATGTACGGTGCGTACCCCTGGGGGTACGCACCGTACATACACGGGTGGGGGTACGACTCGTACGTACACGGGTGTACATACACGGGTGGGGTACGACCCGCACGTACACGGGTGTACATACACGGGGGGTTCGGCGCGTACGTACACGGGTGGACATACACGGGGGTTCGGCGCGTACTCACGGGGGCTGTGGGGGTGTTCGGCGCGTATGCGGGCACATGTCTCCATGGTTGCTATGGGAGTTCGGTCCGTACGGTGCATTTTCCATACGGTTGTAACATCGGACGCACGGGATGGATCGTACTTGCGTGCTCGGACTTCACTTTTCACATTTGTACGTAAAATCGTCCGGGGATGTGTCGGACACTTTTTCCGACCCGAGGACGTGTGGGGAAATTTTCCGAATGCGATTCGTATGGACTTTTTCCCATACGAATCGTACTTGGCAGTTTGTACGCTACTTGTACGATTCGTACGGTAAAAAGACCGGATACGAGTCGTACGGGGAAAATTTTTCCAGGATCGGAATCGGCACCATACTTTGCTAAAATCACTGGCAAAGCCAATAAGTTCCAAAGTTACTTGCGGGAGAGAGTTTTTAGTCGAACAGAAGCAGCCTCTCCTGTGACTAACTATATAAATCACTTAATATTATTAAGGTGTGTTTTTCACGGTACTGGTGTTTTACAAAACAGGGACTTTCTCCCAGGCTACTGCAAAACAGGGAATGTCCCTAGAAGACTACTCACCGCAAAGAGCGCCTGCTGTAGGGTAGCACAAGACAGTGGTGTAACACAAAATGTAAATTGGCGTCTACAGAAAATGTTAGGAGACCCTGAGGCTCCCATATGTCACCGATATTGTTTGTCCTAAGGCTTATTGAGGGCCCCCTGCAGGGTAGGGGTAGTGTACAACAGAGGCCGCAAAGGCCCCCATTATGCCCCTGGCACAAGAGGTAGCATTTCCTGGATAACTCCATCTACTTTTCCTGCAGAAAATGTTGTATTGCTTGCCAAACACCTGCGTCGACTACAACACATCCAAAACGCCTCCATCCGACTGACCCTCAACGTCCCCTGCCGCAGCCACATCACCCCCCACCTGAGAGACCTACACTGGCTCTCCGTCAACAAGAGGATCACCTTCAAGTTCCTCACCCATGCACACAAAGCACTCCACAACGCCGGACCAGCCTACCTGAACAGCAGACTCAGCTTCTACACCCCCACCCGCCAGCTCCGCTCGACCAGCTCCGCCCTCGCCGCTGTCCCCCGCATCCAACGAACGACCTTCGGCGGCAGATCTTTCTCCTACCTCGCCGCCAAGACCTGGCACACCCTCCCGACCCACCTACGGCAGACCCAAGACCTACTCACCTTCAGAAGACTCCTCAAGACCTGGCTCTTCATGCAGTAGCGGCACCCCCCCACCCCTCAGCGCCTTGAGTCCCTCACGGGTAAGTAGTGCGCTTTACAAGTACTTTGATTGATTGATTGCCGGAATGCTGACAATTTCATCTAAAAGTTTGTTTGAAATTAACAAATTCACACTTTGTCATAATTCCTATCTCGCTTAAGTGATGCACAATTTTAAGAGAGCTTTACTTACAACCACCAGTTGACAATGACGATCTATCACTGGCTTTCTTAAGACCAGCACATCACTAACCAGCATATCCGGGCAACCACAGGCAGACTTGAACATTTTTGGAGACATCACCGCTCAATGACAAAACCAAAAAGCAGCACTGGTCTGGAAACAGTGGGGCAGATTTACAAGCCCCTTGTGAGAAATTTACGCCGCCGTTGCATCACTTCTGTGACGCAGCGGCGGCGTAAACCATGCGCCATGTTGCGCCTTATTTACAACGTGACGCATCTAGGGAGATGCGTCACGTTGTAAAGCCCTGCGCTACATTAAACCTGCGTCAGGTTTAATGTATGCAGGGTGGGCGTTCCGTCGGAAAAAGCCTCGGAAATGTGATGCAGTGAAATCTACAAGATTTCACTGAGTCACTTTTCCGACGCTGCTGCGTCTAAACCCTGCGCCTGCTTGAAGCAGGCGTTAGGCATGACGCAGCATGTTCGGTATTGGCAGCCCCTGAGCATTGCTGGAGTTGCGTTGTGCTTGCGACACGACTCCAGCAATGCGCCGCCCTTATGCCATCAGATGCGTCATGCATCTGTTTATCCTTGCGCCATGATGCGCTGCATTGTAAATGCGGCGCATCTGTGGTGGCGCAAGGGTAAACTTGCGTGACGCATCTTTCCTGGCGCATCCCTGCTGATTTGCAGGGGTGCGCCAGGAAACATTAATCTGCCCCAGTGATTTCCCTGAGCATTATTTTCATATGTGAGGAGGCAGGGCTTTTAACGAAAATCTCCTCTGTCTTAATTGCAGGCAATGCAAACATTTGTCTTAATGAAGCATATTTGTAACACGCATGGTAACAATCTTTAAAGAGCACTATCACAAGTGATAACATTTTGAAAAAGACACAGAGCTCATGGATTATGATACTCAAAATACGAAATCAACATAATTTGCAGCACAGGTCTTCAACCAGCACGTCCTGCAGTCATTTAACAAAAAAAGCACTGGTTGAGCCAATAGGTCTTGTCTATGTGAGATCTATTGTCTTTGTCAATGAGTTTTTAGACATGATGCACATTAGCGAGAGCTGTTATGCAACATGGGATATAGTCGAGGAAAAAAATTGCTATAACTAGGCCAGCAGTTTTTTTACCCATGATGCACAGCAGCCTGTGCTGCTCTGCCATATATTAAAAAATAAAAAAAGGGTGACAGGTAAAGCACATGAGGAAGGCGTGATTGAGGGGGAGAAAGCAGCAATAACGCATAGAGGGAGAAGGGGGGATAAGAAAAGCAAAGCGAGGGAGTTGCGTAGGAGGGAGGGAATACCAGACATTGGCAGGGGAAGTAGGAGGCTGAAAGAAATAGTACCTCAATCACAGGTCGAGCAGTGGACAGGCACTAATTAAGTTGAATCAATCACTCCCTGCAACGCAGACACCCTTGCCTATGGTGCAAGGGTACATGCATTGGCGCTAAGCCGCTATTTTTAGCGCCAGCACTAGGGAAAACACAGGGGTGTACCGTATTGATGTAAATACGGCGCTTCCCTGTGTTTTGGAAATGGCGAAGCGCGGCGCTGCCTCATTAAAGTGATCAAACTGCCACTAAAACGGCGATAATGGACTTGATAATATGCTCTATGGAATTCCAATTGAAGCCCATGTTAGATGTGAAGGACATCTAACATGGGCTTCAATTGGAATTCCATAGAGCATATTATCAAGCCCACTATCGCCGTTTTAGCGGCAGTTTTCTGCCACTAAAGCAGCGATAATTTTATCGCCTGGCTTGATAATATGCCCCATAATCTCCCCGTGCCTGAATATGTAATGTAAATATGGTGCTCATGTACAGCGCTCCAATACCTTTCGGTCGAGTTTGCGCTATATAAAAGATGCAACAAAAAAACAAAAAAGTATACCAACCGGATCACTGACAGAATATCGAGGAGAAGAATATCGACCTACAAAAATATCGAGGAAAAAATATAGAATGCCAAAATATCGAATCCCTATCTACAAACAGGTAAGTACAAAAATATCGATTCCAAAATATCGTTGTAAAAAATATAGTTGGTCAAAATATCGAATTTTTAAAATGTCTTAAAAGTAATGTAAAATTAATGAAATAATAAATATAATTAACTAAAACATACTTAAAAATACTTAAATAACTTTAAAATTAATAAATAACTAATGTAAGTAAAAAAAAAATATATTTTTAATACATATATATATATTGACGTAATATTAATTAAAAATATTCAATATTTTTAGCGTAGGATAGCGGGCGGGTAAAATTGACTATTACCACTCTAGTAAGTGCAACAGTAGGGAAAGCGTTGGATAGCGGGAGGGTAAAAATTACTATTCCCACTCCAGAGAGTGCAACAGTAGGGAAAGCTTTGGATAGCGTACAGGTAAAAATTACTGTTCCCACTCCAGAGTACAACAGTAGGGAAAGCGTTGGATAGCGTATGGGTAAAAATTACTATTCCCACTCCACAGAGTGCAACAGTAGGGAAAGCATTGGATAGCGAGAGGGTAAAATTTACCATTCCCACTCCACTGAGTGCAACAGTAGGGAAAGCATTGGATTGCGTTTTGTTAAAAATTACTATTCCCACTCCAAAGAGTGCAACAGTAGGGAAAGCGTTGGATATCGGGAGGGTAACATTTACAATTCCCACTCCAGTAAGTGCAATAGTAGGAAAAGCGTTGGATAGCATAGGGGTAAAAATTACTATTCCCACTCCAGAGAGTGCAACAGTAGGGAAAGCGTTGGATAGCGGGAGGGTAAAATTTACTATTCCCACTCCAGTAAGTGCAATAGTAGGGAAAGCGTTGGATAGCATACGGGTAAAAATTACTATTCCCACTCCAAAGAGTGCAACAGTAGGGAAAGCGTTGGATAGCGTAAGAGTAAAAATTACTATTCCCACTCCAGTGAGTGCAATAGTAAGGAAACCGTTGGATAGCGTAGGGGTAAAAATGATTATTCCCACTCCAGAGAGTGCAACAGTAGGGAAAGCGTTGGATAGCATGAAGGTAAAATGTACTATTCCCACTCCAGTGAGTGCAACAGTAGGGAAAACGTCAGATGACGTAGGGGTAAAAATTACTATTCCCACTCCAAAGAGTGCAACAGTAGGGAAAGCATTGGATAGCGTAGGGGTAAAAATTACTATTCCCACTCCAGAGAGTGCAACAGTAGGGAAAGCGTTGGATAGCGGAAGGGTAAAATTTACTATTCCCACTCCAGTGAGTGCAACAGTAGGGGAAAGCATTGGATAGCGAGAGGGTAAAATGTACTACTCCCACTCCAATGAGTGCAATAGTAGCGAAAGCGTTGGATAGCATAGGGGTAAAAATTACTATTCCCACTCCAAAGAGTGCAACAGTAGGGAAAGCGTTGGATAGCATAGGAGTAAAAATTACTATTCCCACTCCAGTGAGTGCAATAGTAAGGAAAGGGTTGGATAGCGTAGGGGTAAAAATTACTATTCCCACTCCAGAGAGAGCAACAGTAGGGAAAGCGTTGGATAGCGTGAGAGCAAAATCTACTATTCCCACTCCAGTGAGTGCAACAGTAGGGAAAACGTCAGATGACGTAGGGGTAAAAATTACTATTCCCACTCCAAAGAGTGCAACAGTAGGGAAAGCATTGGATAGCGTAGGGGTAAAAATTACTATTCCCACTCCAAAGAGTGCAACAGTAGGGAAAGCGTTGGATAGCGGGAGGGTAAAATTTACTATTCCCACTCCAGTGAGTGCAATAGTAGGGAAAGCGTTGGATAGCATAGGGGTAAAAATTACTATTCCCACTCCAAAGAGTGCAACAGTAGCGAAAGCGTTGGATAGTGTAGGGGTAAAAATTACTATTCCCGCTCCTGTGAGTGCAATAGTAGGGAAAGCGTTGGATAGCGTAGGGGTAAAATTTACTATTCCCACTCCAGTGAGTGCAATAGTAGGGAAAATAATAATTTAATATGTTATTAAAAATAAATTAATTATTAATACCAATAAAAAAAGTATTAAAATTAATTACCAATCACAAAATATTTAATAATTAATTAATTATAAATACCAATAAATATTTTTTTTAATTAACTACCTATTAATTATTCATTAACAACCAATTAGTTTTCAATACCAAAAATTATTAAATAGAGGAGCCTAGCGCGCAACCAAGATGGCCGCGTAGGTGCGAGGCTCCCGAGGACCTCCGCAACCTCCTACGATTATCCTGAAATTATCCTGCCCTGGATGAGGGGACTATGTTGATGAACCTGAGCTGAGGTGGCACCCGTTTCCCGCTTCCGAATCGGACCTCGGACACCGGAGTGAGCACCGATTGAGGTTTGCGGCCTTCCCCTCGCCGGACCCCGGATTTGCGCTGTGGGGTGATCCAGTGACAAAGTGAACAACAGCGGCAGGCAGGGCCTGGCGACTCGCGTACCCCGCACTTTCGCTTTCGCTTTCACACCACCTTGTCGTCTCTGCGAGGTTGGGTCGCGGAGCCCTTGGTGTTGGTGTGGCCTTGCTGGGAGACCCTGCCTGCCTGCAGGCTGTGATCCACCCCGCTGCTCTGAGGGGGCCCCCCCGGAGCTCGTGGCCCTGCTTTCCTGCCCTACACGACGTGGCTGGTGCGACTGGGAGACTGGTGGCCATGGCCACGAAACAAGATGGAGACCGGGCAAAGACCAAATCGACCCGGCGTGGCGCCGTCCATCAGGCCAACAGTATGGACCGCTATACCCTCCAGAAGGGATCGCCTGATGGACCGCGCAAGTCCCCTGAGAGCCCTCCTGATGCCCCAGACCTGCCCGCAGATCTGACTCTGCGAGATGTCATGGGCGCCATTGCCGAGATGAAGGCCTCGGTGGGCCAGCGGTTTGATACACTGGCGCAGAAGATTGACTCGGTCCTCGTGGATGTTGGCCTGGTGAGGGCCGATCTTTCCAAAACCAACGACCGAGTAGATTCTTTGGCCCACACCGCATCGGGCCTAACGACAGATGTGGCGGCCTTGCAAACAGAGGTGCGCCGGCTTAGTCAGGCGAGTGCACTTATGGATCGACGCCTGGAGGACTCCGAGAGTCGGGCACGGAGGAACAACATTCGCATTATCGGGGTGCCCGAGGGACGCGAGGAGGCGGCGGCGGATCTCTTTGTGGAGGACCTGATTGCTACCCATCTCCAGCCACGGGGGCTGAGCAAATTCTTCGCTGTGGAGAGGGCCCACAGGGTTCCCGGGGGAAGGCCGAAGGTCGGAGCCCCTCTGAGACCTCTCATCGCCCGGATTTTCAATTTTCGGGACAGAGACGCTATCCTGCAAACCTCCAGACTACATGGACCGGTCAAGCTTGACAATATGGAGGTTAATTTTTATCCTGATTTCACCCCAGCGGTCCAGAAGCAGAGACTGAGCTTCCTAGGCGTCAAACGCCGTCTTCGGGACCTAAACCTCAAATACGCCATGCTTTTCCCGGCCAAGCTGCGTGTGGAGGTGGATGGTCGCACGCACTTCTTTGATCGTCCCGAAGCGGCCGGGGACTGGCTGGATACTCTGCCCGGGGATCGTGATCGGGGGGGCAGGGGGGGGCGGCGGGGGGAGACGGCACGCTGGATCGGGACTGAGGGTCTAATATTGGGCCTCACTCTGGACGAAAATGATGCCACTTTCGATTCTGCGTCAGTTTTTGTAAGTTCCCCTCCTATGGAGGTTGTGTTGGGCCTATTGGGGGTTCTCCCTCCTCCTCTAGGGGGTCTAGTTAGTCTAACTATATATGGGGCGACAGGCACACTGCACGTTGGGGGGGCTGTTCGGGCTCATGCAGGGGTGCAGGGAGGGGGGAGTTCTGTTTGGGTGGGTGGGTAGTGATGGGGTGTTGTTCGTTTTTATCACAAGGCAAATGTATTTTTGTGTTAGTTCTAAAGTGCTCTCCGGGGGACGAATGATGGCTTCTGTATATGATGGGGGGTAGGGAACTAACTTTGTTGTCTTGGAATGTGAATGGACTGGGGGACAGGATCAAACGGGGTGTGGTCCTGCAGTTTTTGAAGCGAATCTCGCCCAATGTAGTCTTTCTGCAGGAGACACACCTCATTGGCAACTCCTTCTGCGCCATGAATCGGCGTGGCTATCGCCTAGTGGCTCACTCGGGCTTCACGTCCGGCTCAAGGGGTGTGGGCATCATGGTGAAGAACTCGCTCCCGTTGGAGATTGATGAGGTGCTCCACGATGACAGGGGACGTTACACGGTCTTGGTGGGAAGACTGGAGGGCAAAGTGGTTGTCTTTGTGTCAGTATACATCCCACCGGGGCTGCAGTCGACCACCTTTGCGGACCTTGGGCGCCTTCTCCTTGGCCTTCCGGGGGGGCTTTTGGTTGTGGGGGGGGATTTTAATGCGGTGGTATCTGGGACTGTGGATCGTCACCCCCCTAGGGACCTCCCCCGGGCACAGGCGTGGCTACCCGGCCTCTTGGATACATTTGGATTAGTGGACTGCTGGCGTTTAAAACACCCCACGCAGCTGCAGTACACTTTCCATTCGGGAGCCCATGGTAGTCTCTCACGACTAGACTATGTCCTTGTCCCGGCGGCCTATGTTGGGAGGGTGGGAGAGGTGCGCCATTTGCACGGGGTATTTCGGACCACTCCCCGCTCCTTCTGCACTTTGATGTCTTTCCGAGGGGTGAGGGTAGGGTGGTCCCAATCAATCCTTGGTACCTGCGCGACCCCACCATTCGCGCTGAATTGATTAAATCCCTTCAGCGATATTTTGATGAGAATGTGGGGTCCGTGCCTTCGGCTGTACCGCTATGGGAGGCCTTCAAGACAGTACTCCGAGGGGAGGCCCTATCCCTTATTTCCCACGCCCGGAGGCGCGAGCGGGAGGAGGTGACCCGGATGTGGCTGAAATAGCCGAGTTGGAGGGTAATTTAGAAGGTGGGGTGACGGATGCCGCATTACATGTCCTCCAACTCAAGCAAGCGGCCTATAGGGCCCTCGTCATGGAGGCGGCCAGGGGCCTCAGTAGAGAGCAACAGGGGCGACTGTATGATGTGGGTGATAAGGCTGGTAAACTTATAGCGTGGTTGGACAAAAAAGAGAGAGCGAATCGTGTGGTCCCGCTGATTGAGAAAACGGATGGTGTGTGTGTAACTGAGCCAGAGGAAATCGTCTCCTGCTTCGCGGATTATTTCCGTGGGGTGTATTCCCCGGTGTCTCCCTGCTCGGAAGAGGATTCCCGTGCCCTGCTCAGTGATATCGCGCTGCCGTCCCTTTCCGGGGATGACAGGGTGCCGTTGGACGCCGCTCCCACCTCCGACGAGATCGCCCTCGCCATAGGCTCGGTCGCTTCCGGCAAGGCCATGGGTCCGAATGGTCTCCCTATCGAATTGTACAAGTTGCGACCGGATACGCTGGCACCCCACCTCCGGGCTATGTTCCTGGCGGCACACTCGGTGGGCTCCCTCCCGCTGGACCAGCGTCTGGCTACAATCGTGGTCATCCACAAGGAGGGGAGACCTCGGGACCGGGTTACATCCTATCGGCCCATTTCGCTACTGAATGCGGAGCCCAAGATTCTCGCCAAGGTACTGGCCAACCGGCTGGTCGGCGTGGTGGGCGATTTGGTTCATCAGGACCAGTCTGGCTTTATTCCCCATCGCAACACAGCCCTTAATCTGCGGCGTTTGCACGGTGTGCTCGCACGTGCCCCGTTCATACGGGAGCCGGCCATTTTGGCGTCCTTAGACGCCACCATGGCGTTTGACACGCTTGAATGGCCATATATCTGGGCGATGCTTGCGAAGTTTGGATTTGGCCCAGGGTTCATCAGTTGGGTCAAATTGCTGTATTCGGGCCCATTGGCGCAGGTGGTGGTGAACGGAAGAGTGTCGGCTCCGTTCGAGCTGGGCCGGGGCACACGGCAGGGCTGCCCCTTATCGCCGCTCCTCTTTGCACTTGCCTTGGAGCCCCTGGCGGAGTGGCTGCGGTGGGAGCCTTCCATCCGTGGTCTCCGCTGGACCCCTGAGTATGAGGACCGCGTATCCCTATATGCTGATGACATCCTCTTGTACCTAGCTTCCCCACGTAAATCACTCATAGTAGTGGTTGATGTTTTGCATTCATTCGGTCGTAACTCCGGTCTGGTCATCAACTGGGCTAAATCGTGTGTGTATGTTCTCTCCGGGGAGGCTCCTATCCTCCCGCGGGGCTGTCCGATCCAGGTCGCCCCTCAGGGATTTAGGTACCTGGGTGTCTTCATTACTCTGGACCCGGAGGCTCGGTATGATCGGAACTTGCTTCCCCCCCTCCAGCGTCTGAAAGAGGATGTCGCGCGCTGGCGGCGTTTGCCGCTTTCGCCGCTCGGCCGGGCGGCATTGTTTAAAATGATGTCGCTGCCGCGTTTCCTGTACGCGTTGCAGAACACTATGGACCTCGTCCCAGCGCGCTACTTCCGCGAAGTGGAGAGTTTGCAGCGCCGCCTGTTCTGGGACGGGAGGCCACGTATTGCCCTGGCTAAGCTGACGCTCCCATGGTATGACGGGGGGATTGCCCTCCCGGATATTAAACGGTACTATTGGGCCTCCCAGCTAGCTGCGATTAATCAGGGCCTATATGGGCCCGCCTTAAACCCGGCGTTTGAAATGGATAGGATGCTACTTCCAGGTGGTGACCATAATCGAGCGCTCTACTCTAGCGCGCCCGACGCTCGCCTAACGGGCCCCACGTGTGTCATGGTGCGAGTGTGGCACGCGGCCAATGCAGCTATGGGGTGGAAGGACCGTTTGACCCGGGCGTCACCACCATACGCGTCTGAGCGGTTGGGCTCCTTGTGGACCTCGAAGGGCTTTGAGAAGTGGGACCTAATAGGCATTAGCAAAGTGGGGGATCTCTGGACGAGGGAAGGATTTAAAACGTTCGAGATGCTGCAGACGGAATTTCAGTTGCAGGGCAGCGAGTACTTTCGGTATTTGCAGGTCCGGCATGCGCTGGGCTCCGTCTTTCCGGACGTTGCCTCCATCCCGGAGTGTTCCCCCCTGGAAGATAGAGTGCTGGATGGACACGTCCCTGACAGCACGATCTCACTGATCTACAAAAAACTGATCAACGACCGCTCAGACTTGTTGACTGCCCTTCGTGAGGCTTGGGTAGCCGATGGGCTGGAGCTGGACGACGAGGACTGGATCTCCACGGTGGCCTCCCTGAAAGAGGTGGCCATACCGGCTCGCCTTCGTTTCGTCCAGCTCAAGATACTCCACAGGGTCTACATGACGGGGCCAAAGCTCCTGCGTATGGGCTATGCTGAGGACGGTTTGTGTAAGCGTGGGTGTGGTGCGCTGGGGACTTTTCTGCATATCTTGTGGGAGTGCCCGGAGGTGGAGGGGTTCTGGCGTGGTGTGCATGAGGTGCTGCGAGTGGTCACGCATGTGGCGCTGTTGCCCGAAGCGAGGAGATGCCTGTTGAATGTGTGGGAGCCTACCGATTACTCGGTGCCGCAGACGTGGTGGGTGACTCTGGGGTATATGGTTGCCAAGCGTGATATTGCCCAGCTGTGGGGATCCCAGAGGCCCCCGACTGTCTCGGCCTGGAAGGAACATATGGATTGGTGCATGTTTCGGGAAAAGGTGGTGTATGTGGCGAGAGGTAAGCCTGCGACATGGGTGAAGGTATGGGGCCCCTGGAACGCCTACCGCGGGGGAATCTGTGCTCCACCGTTATTGCCTGATCCGTCGCCGGCCCCGTCCCCTTAGCCAACTCATCCCCCCGGTACCTGGGCATTAGGTGTACCCAGCCCTAGTTCTGATCTCTCCCCCCTCTTGAGATTCCTATGGATGGCTAGGATCCCCCCTCTAGGGGAGCACGTGTTGCTATTTCCGATTGAGGATTGCCTTGTGGGTTTGTTTGTATTTGTTGTTCTTTAAGTTTAAAATGGAACCGTATAGTGGGGTCTGGATAGTGTGGCTCGCAACGATGTTACCTCCTGTGCATACTCGGCCGCAGCACCATGTGTTTTATAAATGTATATCGTATGCTCCTTTCATTGCTAGCGGCCGGCCGGAAGGTTGTAGGCCCATATTTGTATATTTTTGAGTCTTGTAATAAACGGTTTCAAAAAAAATATATATATATATTAAATACAAATAATACCAATTAATAATTAATTAATAAGATAATAATTATCAATATACAAAAATAATTTCAATAATTAATACTTTACAATTAAATTACTTCCCACCATATTCCCCTATAAACCCACAACCCGCTACAAATAATAAATTAATACAATTAACATAATTATCAAATAAAAAATTAATACAAATTAAATACCAATTAATACTAATTAATTACCAATTCATAATTAATTAACAACCAATTAATTTTCAATAACAAAAAGTAATAAATAATTAAAAAATACCAATTAATAATTAACAGTAAATTAATTATCAATACACAAAAATATTTTCATTAATGGCTTCATTATAATTGAATTACTTCCCAGCATATTACCCTATAAACCCACAACCCGCTCCGAATAATAAATTAATACAATTAATATAATTATCAATTAACCAATTAATACAAATTAATAAAAAATAATTACCAATTATTAAAATTTAATTACCAATTAATAATTAATTACAATACTTTCATTATCAACACCAATTAATAATTACTTAATAACAATTAAATTACTTCCCACCCTATTCCCCTATAAACCCACAACCCGCTAAAGAAGTAAAACGCAAAATTAAATTTAAAATAATTAATAATTCCGAAAAATTATTATTTAATGTACTATAATTAAATTACTTCCCACCCTAATCCCCTATAAACCCACAACCCGCTACGGAATTAAATTACACAAAAATTAAATAACATAAAATTCATTACTTTAAAAATAATTAAACATACATTACAAAAACTAATATACACTTTTAACACATGTACTAACATGCAAAACACTTAAAAAAATCGATATTAATGTAAATTCGATATTTTTTAATGCCTATATTATGTACTTCGATATTACTTACCTGCAATTCGATATTTTTAACAACTATATTATGTCCATTCGATATTATGTCCATTCTATATTTCAGACTCGATATTATGTCCATTCGATTCTTTTTTCGATATTAAGACTGTGCACCATACCAACCACCTTCAATCTGTGTATGGGCGCAATACCACAGCACGTCCCTAGATGTCCCCATGAAGCTCCAGGAGGACATTTAGTAACCGCTTGTGGTACTGCATCTATTTGTCCCAAGGAAGCATTAAGATGTCCTCGGTAAGGCGGGTGGTGTTCTTTCATTTCTTTTGGTTTCACGTTTCTGTTTGTTTGGTCTCCTTTCTCCCCGCCTGACACTGCCCTCACAGATTGTAGACGTTAATGCTGCAGTTGGATCCCTCTTTGCTGCACCTTAAAAATGCACAAAGTGCTCTGATTCATGACTTCTGTCCTGTCTTCGAAATTTTGACCAGCCAATAGCTTTTCTTAATTGTTGTCGAGACGGAGTATGAAAAATGTCAGATGTAAGTTTGAGTGTTACCACAGCCTGGAAACGTGTAAAGCACGCGTAGTGGAATAAAGTCCTACGAGGAGCTTTCAAACACTTCCGGGTTTGTGGAAAATATGTTTCCTGGGTATGGTTGATGCAGTTCCGGGGTGGGTTAGGCGGTTTTTTGAGAGGCGGTAGCCCGTACTTGGTAAGCCTCATCTCACAAAAAAACAAATGTCTCGTAGATAAATGGATGCAATACCAGTGGCTGTCGCTAGATGTCCCTGTTGAGCTCACTTCCATCTGTGATTAGTAAACCTTCTTCCACCGGAAAACCAAATGCTCCGTGGACAAATGGATGCAATACCAGTAGCTGTTACTAGATGTCCCTGTAGAGCTCACTGCCATCTCCGATTGGTAAACTTCGTTCCACCAGAAAACCAAGGGGCATACCAACAAGCGGCAGCGATAATTATCGCTGGCAACCCTTAGCGTGAGGAATTTTATCACCGGCTATCGCAGATAATTATCGCCATGCTAGCGCTGTATTACCAACACATAGCGCAATGGCGATAATTATTCCTGTGATAGCGATGTTTTCCATGGAACATCGTTGTTTTTCCAACGATGTTCCATGATAAAGGGCGATATCCTTGTTGATAGGGCTGGGTGGTCTCAGCCCTATAATCCACCACCCATTGACTACCTATAATCCACCACCCATTGACTAACATTGTTTAGTCAAAGGAACAGCAGGCGTAAGGAAAGTAGCGATAACCAAGGTTAGCGCTACTTTTCTTATCGCTATGCTTGTTAGCGTGCCCATTGATAATTGGAGAAATGTCGGTTAGCGACATTTCTCCAGTTATTTTGGGACGGAACGCCCACTTAGCATCTGATTAGAGATGCAAAGATGGGCGTTACGGGAAAGGGCGCTAAGGCAAGGATTCACGCGATAGCGTGACCTTGCTGATAAAGCGATAAAATTATCACCGCTTTTCGTCCGAAAGCGGACACAAAAGCGACGATAATTTATTATTGCTGCCTTGTTGATATGCCCACAAATGCCTTGGAGACAAATGGATGCAATACCAGTGGCTGTTAATAGATGTCCAAGTTGACCTACGCAGGGACACCTATTAACAGACGGTGTAACTGCATCTTCATCCTGCTTCATTGAAATGATCATACAGTTGTTTTCAAACCTGGTAGTTTATAGTATTTCGTTTCGTATACTTGCCAACATGTGACACCTGGAACGTGAGAGATTGCGAATGAAATCAGGGAGTACATTTTCTCCATTCACATACATTGAAACAGAAGGAATTTTAGGCAGGAGACAGAAAAGGATTTTTTTGGCAACAAAAATCGGGAGTCTGTTGGCATGTATGCCATACATGACAACGTTTCAAAACTGGAAAGTAATATTTTGAAAATAAATCAGAGGATTATTTTTAGCTCATTGAATTATATAGTAGAAGATGCAATTTCAAGTGGGAGACAGCCTGAATTGGGTCTGTTACCATGTATGTGTACGCGTTTGCATATTCTTACAGAGAGGATTGTAGGAGCCTGGCCATTGGATTATGTGCAGGGGGCTCAAATATGCGAAGGTTTCAAAACAGATATGAGGGAGATTAAAAAAAAATATGTTAACATTCATTGAAATGTAGGGGGTTCTGAGAGGACGAAACCTAAAATAGAATAATTTCTGCCTTTCAACATTGGGCCCAGATTTACAAAGATTTTACTTTGGGTTTGTGTTAGGATTTAAAATCCAGGTTGGCATCTACAAACTACCGAAAATGGCAAATTGCTTTGGTTTGTAACAAACGGAACACAGTGCACTACCATCCTTACTTGACGTCAAGGATGCATGTCATGGTTAGTGCACAGGCGTTCAAAGCATCCACCCATGGACTTTGACTCAAATCTATATTTACAAACGCGTAGGCATGGATTTACGACAAACATCTGTGCCTCTCTGTAGCTGGCATAAGGAGGAAATTTATTTTCCTCATTTTTACCTCTTCAATTCTTCTGCATTCTTACTTAGAAGAAATTGCATTTCAGCATAGCTTTTGTGTAGGCAGGCATCCTTACCTGCACAACCACTATGCTGACCACAATGCAGACAGCCTTGAGCTATGGCATAAGGATGCCTGTGCTGGCCCTTGACTGCAAAAGTGACTAAAGCAGGGCGAGAGCACAAACGCACCGCTTCTATGTAGATATCACACAGTTCTCATTTCTCCAGTTGACGCATAACAGTACGCAACAACTTTGCTTGCTGACTTGTATTATGTCACAACATGGTGAATCTGGGCCCAGGAGTCTCCCATCTGAATCAAGAGAGCTGAAATATATTTTATTTAAGAGAAATGGAGCCAAAATAGAGGGTTTTCTCATCAGATTAGCTTTCAAACTTCATGCCTCCTCCAAACTCTCTTATGCTTTGGAGCTCTTTGGTCTTTCTACCATCTTCACTACAATTACCAACATTTTTTAGGAGTCACTTTCCTGTTACTTCTGTTCTTTTGCCTAGCAAATAATGGGGCATATTTACAAGCAGGCGCTAAAAAAGTATCGCCGCTCCTGTTCGTCATGGGTAAACATGCCAAGAAGAGCAGCCATGTTGATGTGTCCTCCTCATCTTCCTCTGCTTCTTCTTCTTCTTCGCCTTCTCCTGCGTGCTCCAGGCGACGTAAGAGGGGTGGCGATGCCCAGATTAAGCGTCTCATTAAGGTGACCTTGCTGGAGATGGGTGGAGCTCCTTGATCCAAGTGTCTCTGTCCAGGCCCCGCCGTCGCCTTCTTCTGCTTCTGATGATGAGTGGTTGGGGAGCAATGAACTGAAGGGCAAATATGTTGACAAGGAGATGTTGCCGAACTTGTTGAAGCATGTGAAGTCGAATATGGGGTTTCCTTCTGAAGATGCCCCTAGCACTTCAGGGGGTTCCTTGCTTCACCAGTTCCAGTGCACTGCTGCAGTGGATGTTCCGATTCATCCGTATATCATGGAGGTGCTTGCCAGGGAATGGAAGGACCCTGATCGCATTCTACTTCCTCGTTTCATGGCGAAACTCTATCCTCTTCAGGATGTGGCCAAGGACTTGCCGAACTCCATTCCCATAGATTCTTTTGTGGCCAGTCTTGTGGGTCGTACTTCTTTGGCTGAGGATGTGGTGGTGCGGGATCCTGTGGACAAGAAGGTGGACGCTTTCCTGCGGAAGGTTTATTCTGGTTCCCATCTGGCGCTCAGAGCTGCCATTTATGGAACTTATGTGGCTCAGTCGCTTCTTTCGGATATCAAGTCCCTATATGCGTCTACGGATGATTCCACTGACTGTTCGGGGCTTCTGGGTCATATTGAGAAGCAGGTAGAGTTCCTGTCTGATGTTTCCTTCGACATGGTGCGTGCCTCTGCCCTTTCCAGGGGTGCTTGTGTGGCTGCCCATAGTAATTTGGTTCTGAAGGATTGGAGGACTGATTTGGCCCAGAAGTCTTCTGCGCTGCGGTTGCCATTTCAGGGTACCATGTTGATTGGTGAGGAATTGGAGGGCAAATTGCATCATCTTTTTAAGGAGAAGAAGCATTCTTCTTCGTTCAAGCAGCCTTCTTCTGTGCCGGCTTCTTCAAAGCCCAAGTCCTTCCTCCATCCTCCCTCTCGCAGGTAGTTTTCTCATGGCAGGGGCCGTTTTCAGTATGGGAACAGTTGGGACAAGAAGGCAAAGTCCCCTCCTGTAAAGCCTCATTCCTGACTGTCTGGCGGCCTACGGGGCATGGGATGGAAATCAAATTCACCACAAAAAAGGCAAATAGCACCTTAAACGATCTACTGACATATATACATGTCTATATCAAAGAGAACAGATGTTCTCATCAAAGAAGAAATGAAAATATGACAGTGGTTTATCTGCTGTAACATGATTTAAAGAGGACAATGTCGAGAGCATTCACATCATTGGGAACACAAGTGTGCCTATCTGCTGGTGTCTTGTTAAATTTACTTTACAAACAATGGGGCAAATTGACTATTCTTTCACGCAATGCAGCAAGGCAAGTTGCTATGGTGCGTGAAAGGCAGAGGGCAGAAATGCTCCATATTTACAAAGATATGGAGAATTTCTGCTCTCTACGGGGCATATTATCAAGCCAGGAGATAAAATTATCGCCGCGTTAGCGGCAGAAAACTGCCGCTAAAACGGCGATAATGGGCTTGATAATATGCTCTATGGAATTCCAATTGAGGCCCATGTTAGATGTGAAGGACATCTAACATGGGCTTCAATTGGAATTCCATAGAGCATATTACCAAGCCTATTATCGCCGTTTTAGCGGCAGTCTTCTGCCGCAAAAGCGGCAATAATTTTATCGCCTGGCTTGATAATATGCCCCCAGATGTGCTGGCATACTGTGTGCTGCTTAGCCCCACCACACGCACCCTTGCACCATAGTGCAAGGGTGCCTGCATTACAGACAGGATTGTTTTTGTGCAGGAAGAGCTACCTTCCTCCATAATAACAATCCTTAAAGGCGTTTTCCTGTTTCTATGGATGCTGAAGAAATCAACACACATAGAGAGAGGAAGTAATGAGGAGAAATAAAAATATTTGCCCAGTTTGTGGAGGCGCAGCATTTTGGCGCAATCTCATGTTTACTCACATTAGTAAATGTGGAATTGCATCAAAATCCATGGGTTGATGTATGGGAATGTCCATGCTTCACCCTGATGCAAGGTAATGCAAGGCAATGCTATGCAAAGGATTAAGGTACTTTTTAGTTACTATGGGGCATATCAGCAACACCCGACGATAATTATCGCTCAGCGCTCTTAGCGTGAGGATAATTATCGCCGGGTAACGTGGATTTTTATCGACGAGATAGCGTGCTATTAGCAACGCTTATCTCCTCAGCGATAAAAATACTCACGCTAACTGCCTAACGTGAGATTATCGCTGGAAACCCAGCGATAATCTCACGTAGTGTGGCGTTAGCTTACTGATAGGTACTCACAAACTTAGCCATGATATCCACCTTCCATAGGAAATCATGGCTAAGTCAGTCCTGAAGCAGGCGTAAGGAAAGTAGCGATAATAGGGGTTATCGCTACTTTTCCTGACGCTATGCTTCATAGCGTGGGGCTTGATGATAGGAGAAATGTCGCTTAGCGACATTTCTCCTCTCATATTAGGTCAGGAACGCCCACTTTGCATCTCATTAGAGATGCAAAGCTGGGTGTTAGGAATACCCAGGCTAAAGCAAGGTTTCACGCGCTAGCGTGGCCTTGCTAATTAGGCGATAAAATTATCGCCGCTTTTCGGCCGAAAACGGCCGCAAAAGCAGCGATCATTTTTCATCGCCAGCTTGTAAATATGCCCCTAAATCACACCAAGCCATGCAAAGTGGCTTTGCATGGGCTGGTAAATTTCTCAAATTACTTTGCGTCGGGGCTGCACCAGAAAAGTGAAACAACCCTAATGAAAAATCTTTGTAAATCTGCCCCAAAGGGTTTTGACAATTAGGGCTGGGGAGGAGTGAGTTACAAACCAAGCACAAGCTTTAAACATGACAACTCTGACAAAGTCTTACTTGCCTTCCAGAAGGACTGGCGTGCAAGTAATTACATTAAATTTACTCCGCAGCCTTGCCACCTACTGGCTCTGAGGAGAGGTGCATGCAGCTGACAAGGCCAAGGCACTGCAGGCTGGCACCCTAATCTTAGGCTGAGGCTTGTGATCCACAAAAACAACAGAAAAGCATATGCTGTAAATTTGTCAAGGCCATGATTGTCTGTTTATCATCTCTAGAATGAGCTTAATTACAGCTTCTACACAAACAGTGGTTAGATGCAAACTATATATCGAAACAAGCATTGGCAAAGCCTTGAGGTCTTGCCTGTGGGGAATACTGGCTTTGAAATTTTTTTTAGCAATCCTATACAGCTTACCCAAAGCTTGGTAGCAAGGCTACAAAGAAAACAAAAAAATGCTTTTTTTATTTCCTCGTTAGTCATGCTACGCAGCATTGGGGATGCCCTACATAATTGCTAAAATCACTGGCAAAGCCAATAAGTCCCAAAGTTACCTGTGGGATTGTGTTTTTAGTCGAACAGAAGCAGCCTCTCCTGTGACTAACTATATAAGGGGCATATCAGCAACAACCGGCGATAATTATCGCTAAGCGCACTTAGCACTAGGATAGTTATCGCCGGCTCGCGTGGATTTTTATCGCTGAGATAGCGTGCTATTAGCAACGCTTATCTCAAAAGCGATAAAAATCCTCACGCTAACTGCCTAACGTGAGATTATCTCTGGAAACCCAGCGATAAACTCACGCAATGTGGCGTTAGCTTGATGATAGGGACTCACAAGCTTAGCCATGATATCCACCTTCCATAGAATATCATGGCTAAGTCAGTCCTGAAGCAGGCGTAAGGAACGTAGCGATAACAGGGGTTATCGCTACTTTTCTTGCCGCTATGCTTCATAGCGTGGGGCTTGATGATAGGAGAAATGTCGCTTAGCGACATTTCTCCTGTCATGTCAGGTCAGGAACGCCCACTTTGCATCTCATTGGAGATGCAAATGTGGGCGTTAGGAATTCCGACACTAACGCAAGTTTTCACGCGTTATCGTGAGCTTGCTAATTAGGCGATAAAATTATCGCCGCTTTTTGGCCGAAAACGCCCGCGGCGATAATTCTATTGCCTCGCCTTGCTGATATGCCCCTAAATCACTTAATATTATTGAGGTGTGTTTTTCAGGGTACTGGTGTTTTACAAAACAGGGACTTTCTCCCAGGCTACTGCAAAGCAGGCAATGTCCCTAGAAGACTCTACTCACCGCAAAGAGCGCCTGCTGTAGGGTAGCACAAGACAGTGGTGTAACACAAAATGTAAATTGCCCTCTACAGAATATTTTAGGAGACCCTGAGGCTCCCATATGCCACCGATATTGATTGTCAAGGGCTACAAAATAGAATTCATAGATTCACCCATTCAGGAAAGAATCCCCAGGGAAATTCGTTTTTTCAAAAAAAGACTCCGCTCTAGTCTCTCAAGAGGTAAAGGACCTTTTCACAAAAGGTGCGATTCGAGAAGGGAAAGAGATCGGCTTCATCAGCAATGTCTTTCTAGTAGAAAAGAAGGACAAAAAGATGAGACCTGTGATAAATCTAAAAGAACTAAATCAATGGGTGGTCTATCGCCACTTCAAAATGGAGGGGATCTACCTCCTCAGGGACATCCTAAGGAAAGGAGATTGGCTCACTCGTCTAGACCTAAAGGACGCTTACCTAACCATCCGCATATGGCCCGCGCACCAAAAATTCCTCCAATTTCTATGGGAAGGAAAGCTATGGCAGTTTTCAAGCCTCCCCTTCGGTCTACCCTCAGCCCCTTGGTGCTTTACCAAGATCCTCCGTCCAGTAGCGGCCTGGCTAAGAAACAAAGGAATAAGACTAATTTTATATCTGGATGACATTTTATTAATGGCACAGTCCAAAGAAGTAGCCTCTCAACACACAGTTCTGACTATAAAACTTTTAGAACACTTGGGTTTCTTGATAAACAGCAAAAAATCTTCAACAACCCCAACCCAAGTCACACAGTTCCTCGGTTTTACGGTAGATACAGTTCAGGCAGAATTAAAACTCCCCGGGGAGAAACTCAGAAAACTCAGGAAAGAGTTACGGAAAATTCTAAGGAAACAATCCTTTCCCCTAAGATCCTTAGCCAGAGTACTGGGCCTCCTGTCCTCGACTATCCAGGCCATATATCCGGGCCCCCTATATTACCGGGCCCTTCAGAGACTCAAGGCAAAAGTCCTGAGAAGCAATCCTTCCTACTCTCAGATCGTGTACCTGGACTCAGACTCCAGGAAAGAGATACTCTGGTGGTTGAGGAATGCAGAAGCCTGGAACGGCAGAGCCATCTTTGGGGAGGAACCGGACCTGATAATAGATTCCGATGCGAGCCTAGAAGGATGGGGTGCCACGTGCGGCGGCTCGTCAACACGGGGCCTTTGGACTTCTCAAGAGAAAGAGTTACATATCAACTGCCTAGAACTACTGGCAGGATCCTTTGCAATCCGGAGCTCTACCAAGGATATAATCAAGTGTTCAGTCATGCTCCGCATGGACAACGTTTCCGGTGTGAGATACGGGGTCCTCACTCCAAAGGTTTTTCGGACCTGGCCAAGAATTATTGGGCCTATTGCCTCAACAAAGGCATCTCAGTGTTTGCAGAACACATTCCAGGCCTGAACAATGGGGTAGCAGACTGGTTCTCCAGGAATTTCAAAGATTCCAGCAGTTGGAAACTAGACAGATAAGTTTTCCTGTCCATTCACTCCTTATGGGGTCCCTTTGGAATAGATCTGTTTGCAGACAGACTCAACACTCAACTACCGAATTTCTTCAGCTGGAGACCAGACCCTCAGGCCTTAGCGGTAGATGCCTTCCTTCAGAACTGGCTTGGTCTGAAGCCTTATGCCTTCCCTCCTTTTGCCATGCTCCCACGTTTTCTTATTCAAGTTCGGAGAAACAAGGATCCAGTGGTAGTAGTAACCCCCCTTTGGAGATCACAAGCTTGGTTTCCAATTCTGATGGAAATGAGCATAGACTTTCCAATACTCATTCCTACCTTCGGGGCGATAATCACAGGTCCTCACGGAGAACGCCACCCCCTTGTGACTCAGGGCCTCTTGTCATTGATGGCTTGGAGGATTTCAGGAGACAATGGCGCCTCCCAGGGATTTCAGAGAACGCTTTCAGACTCATATCAGAGTCCTGGGCACCTGGGACAAGGAAAGCTTATAGACTGGCTTGGCGTAAATGGGTTTGTTGGTGCATTTGACGGAATTACGATCCCATTTCAGTCGGTCTAATTCAAGTTATTAATTTTTTGTCTGAAATCTTCGCTTCAGGCCTGGCTTATCGTACTGTTAACGTCTATAGATCGGCCATTGCAGCAGGTCACTGCCTAGTAGACGGTACCTCGGTAGGCCAGAACTTGCTAACCAAAAAGCTTATGCGTGTCTTAAATCCACCTTTACCCATATATTCCGCCTTATGGGACGTCAGGGACATTCTTAGACTAATTACAGGTTGGGGTGAGAATTCTTCCCTCACTTTAAAAAGACTCTCCTATAAACTCACTGTTTTATTGTGTCTTGTCTCCTTCAGGTGAACATCGGCCGTCAAAGCCTTAGACATCTCTAGTAGGGCTTTTCAACCTGAGGGAGTTTGTTTCTTCCTTAAAAAAAGGACTAAAACTATGTCAACTTCGGTCTTCTACCCCTCTTTCCCACAGAACGAAAGCTTGTGTGTTGTCAAGTGTTTGTTAGAATACGAAAAAAGAACATTAGGGTTGAGAAGTTCTGTTGATCAACTATTAATATCTCACAGATCCCCACATAGAGCGGTTTCTTCCCCCACCTTAGCTAGATGGGTTAAGGATGTTATGAAAGAAGCTGGAATTGATAATTCATTTTTGGTGCTCATTCTCTTAGAGGTGCTTCAGCTTCAAAAGCCTTTGTTTTGGGTGGTGGCCTTCAAGATATCCTTAGGGCCGCAGACTGGTCAAATGAATGGATTTTCAAAAGTTGTTATTTTAAACCTGTACCAAATGTTATCGATAATGTGTTGAGTACACTTTGAACTTGCATAATGTTGGCCTCCGTGTCATGCCATAAAATTTAGATTTTTCACAACCTGGTGGGCTGAAAATCTGGATTTTATTAAGGACACGGAGGCCAAGATTATCCCTCCCATTTGAACCCACCCTTGTAATATAATTCTGTTCTCTTTTCTTTCAGATTAAATGGTTTCAGAGACCTTTCAGATGTCTTCTCTAAGAAAGTTATTTGAAAAGAATTTTAAAGTTATCTTGTTCGCTGCACAAAGAAGGGAGATGACTACGTGCACATGGACTTTATACTATGTTGGAATGTTTATGAAGTTCTAGATCTCTTCATTGTTGCTGCTGTGAGCTGCGCAATAAAGGAGATTTGCATAATCTTGGCCTCCGTGTCCTTAATAAAATCCAGATTTTCAGCCCACCAGGTTGTGAAAAATCTAAATTGTCCTAAGGTTTATTGAGGGCCCCCTGCAGGGTAGGGGTAGTATCACTAAAGCGGCGATACTTTTAATGCCGTTTCTTGATAATAGGCCCAGAATTCCTCCTCCAAACTCCCTTGTCATTTGGAGCACTTTTAACTTCCTATCATCTTCATTATAACTCACCCGCATTTTGTAGGTGGCCCCCTCTTCTGACTTCTATTCTTTCACCTGGCAACAAAATGCCTCAATAAACTTTAAGGGGTTTATCACCCTCTAAAAAGTGTTAATTTTCCATTCAACTTCATGAGATAACCCACATAAATGCCGGACTCCTCCTACATTATTGATTCCAGGGGATGATAAGCATTACTTTATTTTGACTCCTACATATAGTGGCAGTGGTCTTCTCAGTTTTTTTTCCAAATTCAGTACACAATGGCTAATGTTAGCCATGACAATTTCTGTCACAAGGAAAAGAACATCACTTGTACTATGCACATGCACCTACAAATTGCCACTGTATAAGATGTGAAGAGGGTAAGATTGAATTTCTGCAGGACCAATAATCTGTCATTCTTCTGAGTTGATTTATGTGTATTCTGCACAGCACTCTCCAATCTGCAGATCGCATGTATGAATCTTGCCAGACTGCTCACTTGTATCTACTCACTTATTTCAGCAATCCATGTCCAAACTGTCACAAGATCCTATCACGTTAAAAGCAGCTCACTGGCTTATGCAGCCACTTGTAAGGGCCATATAAAATGTTGTAATAATCAAGCCCACATCCAAGAAGTAGTTTCAAGTAGATTTATTCAGGTTGGTTACAAGATGTAGGTGAGTTGTAAATAAGCCAGTAATTAACCCCACCAGGAGCAACATTCCAGGTGCTCAGCCCATCTCCAACTGTCCATTCCCACTCCCCACATTCCATCTAGCATCATACTGTCAGCATTCCACTGGCACGTCTTAAACCATACCAGACCAGGATACTACCTATCCTCCTTTGTTCCAACAAAAACAAAACGAAACGCCAAAATCTAGAATGACAGGAGAGAAAAAGAACAGAAGCTAGACACAGGCTACAGGAAGGAGAAAACCGGAAAACACGTAAAAGAGTAGAAGGAAAACATAACGAAAGGAGATGAGAGAGAATAACAAAAACCAAACCCATCTTCCCTTGCAAGGATAGGAACCTAACAAAAACACCAAAAAGAGTGAGGTAAAACATAATAAAAGGAGATGAGAGAGAATATCATAAACCAAACCCATCTTCCCTTCCAAAGATAGAAAGAAATAGAAGAAGAAAAAATCCATTAATGGCTGTCCTCTGCAAACCCACTGGCCAGGTAGAAATACAAGAATGCAACTCACATCAGGAGAAAACAAGACGACAGAGAAGAAGAGGACTCCAAGTACTCACACTTCTTCATCGACAGCTTGAAAAAGAGATTACAAATATAGAATACAACTGGGCTACAGCGTGCAAAACAAAACTAAGACAATCGAAAGGCCCAGAGTAACGTAACCCATGCACTATGGCGACTTAAACGGCACACCCACTTAGGGTAAAGACATTTGCTAAAGCATGAGCAACCTCAAGTGGAGGTATACATATGTGCACTTTTGAAAAAAAAAACACATGACCAACCTTAGACAACTAAGAAAGGTACAGCGTGCACTGGCGTGGAGGCAATTGACAAATAATATGATGTCCACCTACGGACGCACCTCGACTGGAGGTAAAAAACATTATGCACCAGATGATGGGCAAAAAAAACCCACAAAACACCTCCGGAGAGGTCAAGATATTGTGCATAAAAACACGGGACACACGTCCGTGCGACACACCTCAACTAAAGGTCAAATGGTATGCACATGAACAGGGACATAACCCTAAAACACACCTCGCAGAGAGGTCCTTAGATTAGCATGTGCAAGTGGGACAGTAGTCCACACAAATCAATGTGTACATTAAACACTGTACACCGCAATAGTTGTGAAAACAACACGAGGAACAGACCTCATATGAGGAAAACAACATTTTGCACTGCTGAAGATAATGGGGAAACTCAAAAATATTGTGCACTGTACAAAAGGGACGACGCTCATCAACACCCCCCCCCAAGTGGAGGAGGAAACGTTGTGCACAATATCTTACAGACCCATATAATTGTCAAATAAATTGCCTATCCCAGACAAACGTGCTCAAAATAATTATAAACAAAATACAGTCTCTCAAAACACTATAAGGTAACAGAATCCGATGCTCAGTCAGCGACGATAGAACACAGAAGCAATACAATCACCCAAAACTAATCTCACCCCACAGTTCAATATCGACGATGCACTGGAACGACTGTTCAAGTCAAGATATCCCAGTCGCTCTTTCACGTCGGTTCAGGTTTGAACGAAAAAAACTTTATTGTTCACAAGGGAACGTGTTTTGCTAAGAACAGAAACGTGGTTGGCCAGTGTGATCGGGAACAGAGCACCAGCAAATATATTAAAATGTGCAGAAAATCGCCAAACATAAAATGGCGGCACGTCAATCACGTTGCGCCGGGTGGCTCCCGGCATGCAGGTGCTCCCCAACATCTCCTCAGGAAGACAACACGTCACAAGGGCTCCGTGGAAGGCAGCATTAATCAGGTAAGTGCGCACGCTGAAAAAATGCTTGCGCTAGCATTTTGAAATGGCACGAGGCTGTTAAACTGTTGATGTCTCTACAGCGAACAACAATTTTTTTTTTGAAAAAAAAAATGCCCCACACGCAATGTTAAAAAAAAATGAAAGCAGGCATCAACTGAAACTTGTAAACTGTGCGCAGCGTCAATAAGGTGTCTTGAAGTAGTGGGAGATTAAAACTTGCCCCAAACGATATCAAAATTGTGAGGAGCTTGTATTCAACAGGTTGAGACAGAAATACCTCACCGGAGATACAAACGCAGGGAGTCGCTAATGACTTGAACAGGAGTTGAAACAAGTTATAGATGTAGATAGGCTTACCCTGTGAAGGCGCAGCACAGGAACAAAACGTAGTAAAGTGTCAGGCTTACCCTCTCTTGAGGACACAGTAGAGGGCACAGCACTTGACAAAGGCGTTGAGCTTACCCTCTCTTGAGGGCACAGCAGAAAGCACAGCACTTGACAAAGGCGTTGGGCTTACCCTCTCCTGAGGGCACAGCAGAGAGTCAGGCTTACCCTCTGAAAGCACAGCACAGGAACAACAGGCTTACCCTCTCTTGAGGGCACAGCAGAGGCTTACCCTCTCTTGAGGGCACAGCGCACAGCAGAGCAGAGGCTTACCCTCTCTTGAGGGCACAGCAGAGCAGAGGCTTACCCTCTCTTGAGGGCATAGCAGAGCAGAGGTTTACCCTCTCTTGAGGGCACAGCAGAGCAGAGGCTTACCCTCTCTTGAGGGCACAGCAGAGGCTTACCCTCTCTTGAGGGCACAGCAGAGGCTTACCCTCTCTTGAGGGCACAGCACTTGAGCAGCAACCGAACAGACGCTGTAGGGACAGCAAACAGAGACTTGAGCTGCTGATAAGACAGGAGCTGGCACTGTAGCGTTGAGGGCGACCGTTGTAGAGGTCACTGGTGGGGCTATGGTGTGCCAGTTGGTTGAATAATCGCAGCTGTAGTTACATGAGTTGCTTTAGCTTGAGAGTAGGTACTCCAGACTTGAAGATGAAGGTTTCAGAGGTAGCAGACGCAGGTTCTTTAGTTCAACTCGTCGCCAATAAATTGTAATAATCAAGTCCACATCCAAGAAGTAGTTTCAAGTAGATTTAATCAGGTTGGTTACAAGATGTAGGTTAGTTGTAAATAAGCCAGTAATTAACCCCACCAGGAGCAACATTCCAGATGCTCAGCCCTTCTCCAACTGTCCATTCCCACTCCCCACATTCCATCTAGCATCATACTGTCAGCATTCCACTGGCACGTCTTAAACCATACCAGACCAGGATACTACAAATGTATAGGATTAAGATTGAATTTTACTAGCCTTCAGAGAAAGAAATTGATGCCTCAGTGCTTGAATATGTTTGGCTTTTATTCTAAATACATTTCGTTAAGAAGCAAGTAGTACGAATAGTTTTCTATTTCAGACACCTACAAGTAAGGAGGAGAGGAGATGTGGTCCGTCGGCTGCGCTGCCGACTTTGGTGCAGGAAACCAGGGTTCGAGCTTCGAGGTGGCGTCCACATCTTGTGATTCTGGGCAAATCACTTAGGGGCATATTATCAAGCCAGGAGATAAAATTATCGCCGCTTTAGCGGCAGAAAACTGCCACTAAAATGGCGATAATTTTGATTTGATAATATGCTCTATGGAATTCCAATTGAAGCCCATGTTAGATGTGAAGGACATCTAACATGGGCTTCAATTGGAATTCCATAGAGCATATTATCAAGCCCACTATCGCAGTTTTCTGCCACTAAAGCAGCGATAATTTTATCGACTGGCTTGATAATATACCCCATAATCTCCCCGTGCCTGAATATGTAATGTAAATACGGTGCTCATGCACAGCGCTCCAATACCTTTCGGTCGAGTTCGCGCTATATAAAAGATGCAACAAAAAAAAAAGAAGCATACCAACCGGATCACTGACAGAATATCGAGGAGAAGAATATCGACCTACAAAAATATCGAGGAAAAAATATAGAATGCCAAAATATCGAATCCCTATCTACAAACAGGTAAGTACAAAAACATCGATTCCAAAATATCGTTGTAAAAAATATAGTTGGTCAAAATATCGAATTTTTAAAATGTCATAAAAGTAATGTAAAATTAATGAAATAATAAATATAATTAACTAAAACATACTTAAAAATACTTAAATAACTTTAAAATTAGTAAATAATTAATGTAAGTAAAAAAACAAAATATTTTTAATACATATATATATTGATGTAATATTAATTACAAATATTCAATATTTTTAGCGTAGGATAGCGGGCCGGTAAAATTGACTATTACCACTCTAGTAAGTGCAACAGTTGGGAAAGCGTTGGATAGCGGGAGGGTAAAAAGTACTATTCCCACTCCAGAGAGTGCAACAGTAGGGAAAGCGTTGGATAGTGTACAGGTAAAAATTACTGTTCCCACTCCACAGAGTGCAACAGTAGGGAAAGCGTTGGATAGCGTATGGGTAAAAATTACTATTCCAACTCCACAGAGTGCAACAGTAGGGAAAGCGTTGGATAGCGAGAGGGTAAAATGTACTATTCCCACTCCACTGAGTGCAACAGTAGGGAAAGCATTATATTGCGTTTTGTTAAAAATTACTATTCCCACTCCAAAGAGTGCAACAGTAGGGAAAGCGTTGGATAGCGGGAGGGTAAAATTTACTATTCCCACTCCAGTAAGTGCAATAGTAGGGAAAGCGTTGGATAGCATAGGGGTAAAAATTACTATTCCCACTCCAGAGAGTGCAATAGTAGGGAAAGCGTTAGATAGCGGGAGGGTAAAATTTACTATTCCCACTCCAGTAACTGCAATAGTAGGGAAAGCGTTGGATAGCATAGGGGTAAAAATTACTATTCCCACTCCAAAGAGTGCAACAGTAGGAAAAGCGTTGGATAGCGTAAGAGTAAAAATTACTATTCCCACTCCAGTGAGTGCAATAGTAAGGAAACCGTTGGATAGCGTAGGGGTAAAAATTACTATTCCCACTCCAGAGAGTGCAACAGTAGGGAAAGCGTTGGATAGCATGAAGGTAAAATGTACTATTCCCACTCCAGTGAGTGCAACAGTAGGGAAAACGTCAGATGACGTAGGGGTAAAAATTACTATTCCCACTCCAAAGAGTGCAACAGTAGGGAAAGCATTGGATAGCGTAGGGGTAAAAATTACTATTCCCACTCCAGAGAGTGCAACAGTAGGGAAAGCGTTGGATAGCGGAAGGGTAAAATGTACTATTCCCACTCCAGTGAGTGCAACAGTAGGGAAAGCGTTGGATAGCGAGAGGGTAAAATGTACTATTCCCACTCCAGTGAGTGCAATAGTACGGAAAGCGTTGGATAGCATTGGGGTAAAAATTACTATTCCCACTCCAAAGAGTGCAACAGTAGGGAAAGCGTTGGATAGCATAGGAGTAAAAATTACTATTCCCACTCTAGTGAGTGCAATAGTAAGGAAAGGGTTGGATAGCGTAGGGGTAAAAATTACTATTCCCACTCCAGAGAGTGCAACAGTAGGGAAAGCGTTGGATAGCGTGAGAGCAAAATTTACTATTCCCACTCCAGTGAGGCCAACAGTAGGGAAAACGTCAGATTTCGTAGGGGTAAAAATTACTATTCCCACTCCAGTGAGTGCAATAGTAGGGGAAATAATAATTTAATATGTTATTAAAAATAAATTAATTATTAACACCAATAAAACAAGTATTAAAATTAATTACCAATCACAAAATATTTAATAATTAATTAATTATGAATACCAATCAATATTTTTTTAATTAACTACCTATTAATCATTCATTAACAACCAATTAGTTTTCAATACCAAAATTATTAAATACAAATAATACCAATTAATAATTAAGATAATAATTATCAATATACAAAAATAATTTCAATAATTATTTACAATTAAATTACTTCCCACCATAGTCCCCTATAAACCCACAACCCGCTACAAATAATAAATTAATACAATTAACATAATTATCAAATAAAAAATTAATACAAATTAAATACCAATTAATACTAATTAATTACCAATTCATAATTAACAACCAATTTATTTTCAATAACAAAAATTAATAAATAATTACAAAATACCAATTAATAATTAACAGTAAATTAATTATCAATCTACAAAAATATTTTTAATAATGACTTCATTATAATTAAATTACTTCCCAGCATATTACCCTATAAACCCACAACCCGCTCCGAATGATAAATTAATACAATTAATATAATTATCAATTAACCAATTAATACAACTTAATAAAAAATAATTACCAATTATAAAAATTTAATTACCAATTAATAATTAATTACAATACATTAATTATCAACACCAATTAATAATTACTTAATAACAATTAAATTACTTCCCACCCTATTCCCCTATAAACCCACAACCCGCTACAGAAGTAAAACGCAAAATTAAATTTTAAATAATTAATAATTCCGAAAAATTATTATTTAATGTACTATAATTAAATTACTTCCCACCCTAATCTCCTATAAACCCACAACCCGCTACGGAATTAAATTACACAAAAATTAAATAACATAAAATTCTATTACTTTAAAAATAATTAAACATACATTATAAAAACTAATATACACTTTTAACACATATACTAACATGCAAAACACTTTTAAAAAATTGATATTAATGTAAATTCGATATTTTTTAATGCCTATATTATGTACTTCGATACTTACCTGCAATTCGATATTTTTAACTATATTATGTCCATTCGATTTTATGTCCATTCTATATTTTAGACTCGATATTATGTTCATTCGATATTTTTTTTTCGATATTAAGACTGTGCACCATACCAACCACCTTCAAATCTGTGTATGGGCGCAATACCACAGCACGTCCCTAGATGTCCCCATGAAGCTCTAGGAGGACATTTAGTAACCGCTTGTGGACCGCTTGTGGTACTGTATCTATTTGTCCCAACGAAGCATTAAGATGTCCTCGGTAAGGCGGGTGGTGTTCTTTAATTTCTTTTGGTTTTACGTTTCTGTTTGTTTGGTCTCCTTTCTCCCCGCCTGACACTGCCCTGGCGCAGTCACAGCCCTCACAGATTGTAGGCGTTAATGCTGCAGTTGGATCCCTCTTTGCTGCATCTTAAAAATGCACAAAGTGCTCTGATTCATGACTTCTGTCCTGTCTTCGAAATTTTGACCAGCCTATAGCTTTTCTTAATTGTTGTCGAGACGGAGTATGAAAAATGTCAGATGTAAGTTTGAGTGTTACCACAGCCTGGAAACGTGTAAAGCACGCGTCGTGGAATAAAGACCTACGAGCAGCTTTCAAACACTTCCGGGATTGTGGAAAATATGTTTCCTGGTTATGGGAGATGCAGTTCCGGGGTGGTTTAGGCGGTTTTTTGAGTGGCGGTAGCCCGTACTTGGTAAATCTCATCTCACAAAAAAACAAATGTCTCGTAGATAAATGGATGCAATACCAGTGGCTGTCACTAGATGTCCCTGTTGAGCTCACTTCCATCTGTGATTAGTAAACCTCGTTCCACCGGAAAACCAAATGCTCCCTGGACAAATGGATGCAATACCAGTAGCTGTTACTAGATGTCCCTGTAGAGCTCACTGCCATCTCCGATTGGTAAACTTCGTTCCACCAGAAAACCAAGGGGCATGCCAAAAAGTGGCAGCGATAATTATCGCTGGCCACCCTTAGCGTGAGGAATTTTATCACTGGCTATCGCAGATAATTATCGCCATGCTAGTGCTGTATTACCAACACATAGCGCAATGGCGATAATTATTCCTGTGATAGCGATGTTTTCCATGGAACATCGTTGTTTTTCCAACGATGTTCCATGGAAAAGGGCGATATCCTTGTTGATAGGGCTGGGTGGTCTCAGCCCTATAATCCACCACCCATTGACTACCTATAATCCACCACCCATTGACTAACATTGTTTAGTCAAAGGAACAGCAGGCGTAAGGAAAGTAGCGATAACCAAGGTTAGCGCTACTTTTCTTATCGCTATGATTGTTAGCGTGCCCATTGATAATTGGAGAAATGTCGGTTAGCGACATTTCTCCAGTTATTTTGGGACGGAATGCCCACTTTACATCTGATCAGAGATGCAAAGATGGGCGTTACGGGAAAGGGCGCTAAGGCAAGGATTCACGCGATAACGTGACCTTGCTGATAAAGCGATAAAATTATCACCGCTTTTCGTCCGAAAGCGGACGCAAAAGCGGCGATAATTTATTATTGCCGCCTTGTTGATATGCCTTGGAGACAAATGGATGCAATACCAGTGGCTGTTAATAGATGTCCCAGTTGACCTACGCAGGGACACCTATTAACAGAGGGTGTAACTGCATCTTCATCCTGCTTCATTGAAATGATCATACAGTTGTTTTCAAACCTGGTAGTTTATAGTATTTTGTTTCGTATACTTGCCAACATGTGACACCTGGAACGTGGGAGATTGCGAATGAAATCAGGGAGTACATTTTCTCCATTCACATACATTGAAACAGAAGCAATTTTAGGCAGGAGACAGAAAAGGATATTTTTGGCAACAAAAATCGGGAGTCTGTTGGCATATATGCCATACATGACAACGTTTCAAAACTGGAAAGTAATATTTTGAAAAAAAATCAGAGGATTATTTTTAGCTCATTGAATTATATAGTAGAAGATGCAATTTCAAGTGGGAGACAGCCTGAATTGGATCTGTTACCATGAATGTGTACGCGTTTGCATATTCTAGGATTGTAGGAGCCTGGCCATTGGATTATGTGCAGGAGGCTCAAATATGCGAAGGTTTCAAAACAGATAAGAGGTAGATAAAAAAAAAAATATGTTAACATTCATTGAAATGTAGGGGGTTCTGAGAGGACGAAACCTAAAATAAAATAATTTCTGCCTTTCAACATTGGGCCCAGATTTACAAAGATTTTACTTTGGGTTTGCGTTAGGATTTAAAATCCAGGGGGCAGATTTATGTTTCCTGGCCCATCCCTGCAAATCAGCAAGGATGCGCAAGGAATGATGCGTCACGCAAGTTTACCCTTGCGCCACACATGATGCATTTACAATGCGGCGCATCATGGCGCAGGACTCAACCGATGCGTGACGCATCCGATGGCGTAAGGTTGGCGCAGTGCTTCAGTTGCGTCGCAAGCGCGACGCAACTCCAGCACTGTTCCAACCTACCCTATCCCTAACATGGTGCGTCAAGCCTTACGCCTGCTTCAAGCAGGCGCAGGGTTTTGGCGCATCAGCGTTGGGAAAGGGACTCAGTCAAATCTTATAGATTTGACTGAGTCACTTTTCAGGGGCGTTCCTGCGACAGAACGCCCCCCCCCCTCTGTCGACACGCCCACGTGAA
The DNA here is from genome assembly GCF_964204655.1 of Triturus cristatus. Lineage (NCBI taxonomy): Eukaryota > Metazoa > Chordata > Amphibia > Caudata > Salamandridae > Triturus > Triturus cristatus. Next base: position 589,168,955 of record NC_140589.1, read on the forward strand.
ACCTGACGCAGGTTTTACGTGGCGCAGGGCTTTACATCGTGACGCATCTCCATAGATGCGTCACGATGTAAATATGGCGCAACGTGGCGCAGGGTTTACACCGCCGCTGCGTCACAAAAGTGACGCAACGGCGGCGTAAAAGGGGCGCAAGTCCCTCATAAATCTGCCCCTAGGTACTTTTTAATTACTAAATCACGCCAAGCCATGCAAAGTCGCTTTGCATGGGCTGGTAAATTTCTAAAATTACTTTGCGTCGGGGCTGCACCAGAAAAGTGAAACAACCCTAATGAAAAATCTTTTATAAATCTGCCCCAGAGGGTTTTTACAATTAGGGCTGGGGAGGAGTGAGATACTAACCAAGCACAAGCTTTAAACATGACAACTCTGACAAAGTCTTACTTGCCTTCCAGAAGGACTGGCGTGCAAGTAATTACATTAAAGTGACTCCGCAGCATTGCCACCTACTGGCTCTGAGGAGAGGTGCATGCAGCTGACAAGGCCAAGGCACTGCAGGCTGGCACCCTAATCTTAGGCTGAGGCTTGTGATCCACAAAAACAACAGAAAAGCATATGCTGTAAATTTGTCAAGGCCATGATTGTCTGTTTATCATCTCTAGAATGAGCTCAATTACAGCTTCTACACAAACAGTGGTTAGATGCAAACTATGTATTGAAACAAGCATTGGCAAAGCCTTCAGGTCTTGACTGTGGGGAATACTGGCTTTGAAAATGTTTTTAGCAATCCTATACAACATACCCGAAGCTTGGTAACAAGGCTACAAAGGAAACAAAAAAATGCTTTTTTTGTTTCCTCGTTAGTCATGCTACGCAGCATTGGGGATGCCCTACATAATTGCTAAAATCACTGGCAAAGCCAATAAGTTCCAAAGTTACATGTGGGAGAGAGTTTTTAGTCGAACAGAAGCAGCCTCTCCTGTGACTAACTATATAAATCACTTAATATTATTAAGGTGTGTTTTTCAGGGTACTGGTGCTTTACAAAACAGGGACTTTCTCCCAGGCTACTGCAAAACAGGCAATGTCCCTAGAAGACTCTACTCACCGCAAGAGCGCCTGCTGTAGGGTAGCACACGACAGTGGTGTAACACAAAATGTATATTGCCCTCTACAGAATATTTTAGGAGGCCCTGAAGCTCCCATATGCCACCGATATTGTTTGTCCTAAGGCTTTTTGAAGGCCCCCAGCAGGGTAGAGGTAGTGTACAACAGAGGCCGCTAAGGCCCCCATTATGCCCCTGGCACAAGAGGTAGCATAACCTGGTTAACTCCATCTACTTTTACTGCAGCAAATTTTGTATTGCTTGCCAAACACCTGCGTCGACTACAACGCATCCAAAACGCCTCCGCCCGACTGACCCTCAACATCCCCCGCCGCAGCCACATCACCCCCCCACCTGGGAGACGTACACTGGCTCCCCGTCGACAAGAGGATCACCTTCAAGCTCCTCACCCACGCACACAAAGCACTCCACAACGTCGGAACAGCCTACCTGAACAGCAGACTCAGCTTCTAAACCCCCACCCGCCAGCTCCGCTCCGCCAGCCTCGCCCTCGCCGCTGTCCCCCGCATCCAACGAACGACCTTCGGCGGCAGATCTTTCTCCTACCTCGCCGCCAAGACCTGGAACACCCTCCTGACCCACCTACGGCAGACCCAAGACCTACTCACCTTCAGAAGACTCCTCAAGACCTGGCTCTTCGAGCAGTAGCGGCACACCCCTCCCCTCAGCGCCTTGAGACCCTCACGGGTAAGTAGTGCGCTTTACAAGTACTTTGATTGATTGATTGCCGGAATGCTGACAATTTGATCTAAAAGTTTGTCTGAAATTAACAAATTCACACTTTGTCGTAATTCCTATCTTCCTTAAGCGATGCACAATTTTAAGAGAGCTTTACTTACAACCACCAGTTGACAATGATAATCTATCACTGGCTTTCTTAAGACCAGCACATCACTAACCAGCATATCCGGTCAACCACAGGCAGACTTGAACATTTTTGGAGACATCACCACTCAATGACAAAACAAAAAAACAGCACTTGTATGGAAACAGTGATTTCCCTGAGCATTATTTTCATATGTGAGGAGGCAGGGCTTTTAAAGAAAATCTCCTCTGTCTTAATTGCAGGCAATGCAAACATTTGTCTTAATGGAGCATATTTGTTACACGCATGGAAACAATCTTTAAAGAGCACTATTACAAGTGATAACATTATCAAAAAGACACAGAGCTCATGGATTATGATACTCAAAATACGAAATCAACATAATTTGCAGCACAGGTCTTCAATCAGCACGCCCTGCAGTCATTTGAAAAAAAAGCACTGGTTGAGCCAATAGGTCTTGTCTATGCGAGATCTATTGTCTTTGTCAATGAGTTTTTAGACATGATGCACATTAGCGAGAGCTGCTATGCAACATAGCATATAGTCGAGGAAAAAAATTGCTATAACTAGGCCAGCAGCTTTTTTACCCATGATGCACAGCAGCCCGTGCTGCTCTGCCATATATAAAAAAAAAAAGGGTTACAGGTAAAGCACATGTGGGTGGCGTGATGGAGGGGGAGAAAGCAGCAATAACGCATAGAGGGAGAAGGGGGGATACGGAAAGCAAAGCGAGGGAGTTGCGTAGGAGGGAGGGAATACCAGACATTGGCAGGGGAAGTAGGAGGCTGAAAGAAATAGTTGTAGTGGTGTCATGGTTACATGCACGAGATGATCGCAGCGAATGGAGCCTTTAACAAGGCTCTTGCGCACGATCATCTTGTGTGTCAACATGTTGTTGATTAAAATGTGTTCCACGCTCCACGCCGTTCACTGCTTACCGGTTTTCCAAGCATTCTTTATTTCATACTTGCTTCCTGGATCTTCATTTAACAATAGTACCTCAATCACAGGTCAAGCAGTGGACAGGCACTAATTAAGTTGAATCAATCTGTGCTTGGTTCATGCTCCACTGAAAGGAACGGAACTGAAGCTTCGCCTATGCTGGCCAATTAGAAGGCAGCAAAGAAGAGTGACACCGAAGCCGACTAATGTTAAGCAGTGAGCAGGCTCCAAGCTCTACATTGTAAACAATAGTCTCACAACCGAGAGCACATACAGCACATGCGCTGTCACAGGGTTGACGTAAAAAAATTACATAAAAAATCACCCTGTCTCATGCCCATTAAAGCTAGGTGGGTTGTGAAAGTTTGTCGATTATAAAAATTGGGTCATGGTTCTAAAAACACATAGAAGTAACAAATAACCATTATTGATTGTTTATGTGCAGGAAGGGACACCTTCCTGCACATAAACAATCAGTCCCTGCAACGCAGACACCCTTGCCTATGGACTCAAACATGGCACGTTGCCAAAGCAGATTAAAGGGAGATGTAAAAACAATTGGTGTTAACAATCATTAAAATGCTGATGGTTCTGGGGAAAGAAACCTAAGACAGAACAAAAAATAGAAACTCAGAAGTCTCTTATCTGAATCAAGAGGGCTGGCATATATTTAGCTGAACAGAAATGGAGCCAAAATAGAGGTGTTTTTCACGTGGTTAGCTTACTAACATCGGGGCATATTATCAAGCACGGCGTTAAAATTATCGCCACTTTAGCCGCAGAAAACTGCCGCTAAAGCGGCGATAATGGGCTTTACACCAGATCATAGGCTTCTATGGGAATTCTTAAGGGCATATTATCAAGCCCATTATCGTCGCTTTAGCGGCAGTTTTCTGCCGCTAAAGCGGTGATACTTTTAACGCCATTTCTTGATAATAGGCCCAGAATTCCTCCTCCAAACTCCCTTGTCATTTGGAGCACTTTTAACTTCCTATCATCTTCATTATAACTCACCCGCATTTTGTAGGTGGCCCCGTCTTCTGACTTCTCTTCATTCACCTGGCAACAAAATGCCTCAATAAACTTTAAGGGGTTTATCACCCTCTAAAGAGTGTTAATTTTCCATTCAACTTCATGAGATAACCCACATAAATGCCGGACTCCTCCTACATTATTGATTCCAGGGGATGATAAGCATTACTTTATTTTGACTCCTACATATAGTGGCAGTGGTCTTCTCTGTTTTTTTCCAACTTCAGTACACAATGGCTAATGTTAGCAATGACAATTTCTGTCACAAGCAAAAGAACATAATTTATACTATGCACATGCACCTACAAATTGACACTGTATAAGATGTGAAGAGGGTAAGATTGAATTTCTGCAGGACCAATAAACTGTCCTTCTTCTGAGTTGAGTTATCTGTATTCTGCACAGCACTCTCCAATCTGCAGATCACATGTATGAATCCTGCCAGATTGCTCACTTGTATCTACTCACTTATTTCAGCAATCCATGTCCAAACTGTCACAAGATTCTATCACGTTAAAAGCAGCTCACTGGCTTATGCAGCCACTTGTAAGGGCCATATAAAATGTATAGGATTAAGATGCATCAATGCTTGAATATGTTTTGCTTTTATTCTAAATACATTTCGTTAAGAAGCAAGTAGTACAAATAGTTTTCTATTTCAGACACCTACATGTATACCAACCACCTTCAAATCTGTGTATGGGCGCAATACCACAGCACGTCCCTAGATGTCCCAATGAAGCTCCAGAGGGACATTTAGTAACCGCTTGTGGTACTGCATCTATTTGTCCCAACGAAGCATTAAGATGTCCTCGGTAAGGCGGGTGGTGTTCTTTCATTTCTTTTTGTTTCACGTTTCTGCTTGTTTGGTCTCCTTTCTCCCCGCCTGACACTACCCTGGCGCAGTCGCACCTCTCACAGATTGTAGGTGTTAATGCTGCATTTGGATCCCTCTTTGCTGCACCTTAAAAATGCACAGAGTGCTCTGATTCATGACTTCTGTCCTGTCTTCGAAATTTTGACCATCCTATAGCTTTTCTTAATTGTTGTCGAGACGGAGTATGAAAAATGTCAGATGTAAGTTTGTGTGTCACTCACCACAGCCTGGAAACGTGTAAAGCACGCGTCATGGAATAAAGACCTACGAGCAGCTTTCAAACACTTCCGGGATTGTGGAAAATATGTTTCCTGGGTATGGGAGATGCAGTTCCGGGGTGGTTTAGGCGGTTTTTTGAGAGGCGGTAACCCGTACTTGGTAAGCCTCGTCTCACAAAGCGGCGATAATGGGCTTTACACCAGATCATAAGCTTCTATGGGAATTCTTAAGGGCATATTATCAAGCCCATTATCGTTGCTTTAGCGGCAGTTTTCTGCCGCTAAAGCGGTGATACTTTTAATGCCATTTCTTGATAATAGGCCCAGAATTCCTCCTCCAAACTCCCTTGTCATTTGGAGCACTTTTAACTTCCTATCATCTTCATTATAACTCACCCGCATTTTGTAGGTGGCCCCCTCTTCTGACTTCTCTTCATTCACCTGGCAACAAAATGCCTCAATAAACTTTAAGGGGTTTATCACCCTCTAAAAAGTGTTAATTTTCCATTCAACTTCATGAGATAACCCACATAAATGCCGGACTCCGCCTACATTATTGATTCCAGGGGAAGATAAGCATTACTTTATTTTGACTCCTACATATAGTGGCAGTGGTCTTCTCTGTTTTTTCCAACTTCAGTACACAATGGCTAATGTTAGCAATGACAATTTCTGTCACAAGCAAAAGAACATCGGGGCATATTATCAAGCACGGCCTTAAAATTATCTCCGCTTTAGCGGCAGAAAACTGCCGCTAAAGCGGCGATAATGGGCTTGATAATATGCCGCAGAGAATTCCCATAGAAGCCCATGTTGACACCAGAACATGGGCTTCTATTGGAATCCCCAAGGGGTTGTTGGTTGTCATTTTGAAAATAGCTCTTGTGTCAACTGCTACGCTAATGTAGTGCTGAATGTTGTATTTTATCTTGAAAGTTTGCAAGAGCAGATAATACTAAATCATGAAAAAAGATTTTGTTCTCTGCTGAGTTTCCTTTATGAGAAGTTGAGTAATGATAAAACTAAAATAGAAAGTGCTTCTGATGTTAGAAATCTTTTAGATGTATGTTCTGGATGTACACAGTTTACACAAAATGTCCAGTAAGATGCACAGGAATTCTTAATGTATATGCTTATGGTACTGGAAGATGAAGGGGTAGAAATAGAAAATATGTTTGGTCTCTCTTATAAATGGGAACATTGTTGTGAAAACTGTATGAACACATGCAGCACTAATGTTGATTCTGAAAGGTTCATACATTTAACATTACCAGAGAGTAAATCAGTGACTTTTAGTAAATTAGTTAAAGATGCAAATCACAACATGGAATGTTCTCAATGTAAATCAGAAATGCTATCAACGTTATTTTTAAAGAAATATGGACAGTATATAATTTTAATGATGCAACGTTGTAGAGCTGATGGAACACAATTGGACACTTTAATAAAGAAGTTTGTAGGAAATCAATTATCAATATCAGGAAAGACTTTAGTTGCAGTTGCAATAATTTTCCATGATGGACCTTCTATAAATTCTGGTCATTACACAGTTTATCTAAAATGTGAAAAAGGCTGGACACTGTGTAATGATTCTCAATTGATTTTCAAGCAACGTTTGCCTGCAGAATTACCAAATTCCTACTTAATTTTTCTAAAATTTTAGATACAAATTACAGCATCTGAAGAAACCATTATTTCGATTTTATAGGATTACCATTGGATATTTCACCTAAAAAGGATTTAAAAATTACCATTTGGCCTCATGGAAAGGTAAATGTTTCTATTGTGGACTTCTTTGACAGATATTATTTTGGTGTATGTGCTTAAGCAACAAGATTTACAGACGTTATTTATTGCAAATAGTTATTGTTCTTAGAAGATATTTTTAATATATATGTTACATTTCTATCAAGGTATGTTTTACTGAGGATAGATTCAGGGCTTTTTTAAACAATCTTTCAGATTGTTTATTTTTTTGCCCGCTGTTAAGTGATGATGACAATTGATATCACTATTTTCAGTGAAATTCAATATATTCTGAAAACAGCAAAAAAAGGGCAAAAAATTACTTTGTTAAATATGAAAATATGTGTACTGTATTCTAAAATGCATTGTTAAATATTACTACTTTTTTTCTTTTTTTCAGATCTAGAAAGAAAATTTAGGAAATTGAATCTATTTTTCTTGTAATTAAAAAAAAACATTTATTTCTAATTAAGTTATTTTGTTGGTCAGGTAAGTTTAAAATATCTGTATTTCTCACCCCTTCACTTTCATGCTCCCTTTTCTTCACTTCTCCTCACTCTGCTTTTCTCATTACCCTTCCCTCTCTCTTCTTCCTTTACTGTTCTTTCGTAACTCCCTCACTCCTTCTCTACTACTCCCCTAGGTTTACTGCCTCCATCACTATTTTTTCAACCATGTTTCTCTCCCTGTCTCCATATGTCTCAGTCATTCTAACTGCCTTACTCCTTCTCAGTTCCTTGCTCTCTGTCTCTGTTTCTGTCTCTCTCCCTTTGTCTGTCTTACCCTTAATTTCCTTAACATCTCTGTTTCTACCACTCCTCCTCTCTCCATCACTCATTTTCCATCTATGTTAATTTATTAACCTTCTCCGTCATTCTCCTTCCCTCACCTTCCCTAACTGTCACTATCCTTTACTCATAGTCACTCCTATTCTCCTACTTCACTTCCTCCTGTCTGTATCTCACACCCCTTCATCTTTTCGCATTCTTTCCTTCACTCTCCCTCACTCTCCTTTGCTCATTGAAATCCTGACTCCCTTTCTCTCACTCCAGTTTCCTAAATCCCTTCATTCCCTCACTCCCCATCTCTCACTTTCCCTTACCCCCTTTTCATCCGCTTCATCTGTTACTCCCTTTTCCTATCTCCGTCCCTTACTTCCCTTTTCTCACTCCCCCTCCATCACTCTCCATTACTCACTGCCATTCCCTTACTCATTCACTCTTCTTACCTGTATCCTTTACCCTTAGTCCTTTTGTTGCAGTCAGTCTTTCACTTCCCTTTCATGACTGATCATACTTTCCTTTTCTCACTCATTCTGTCTGTCCTTTCCTCCTCTTCACTCTGTCATTTCAATCATTTCAATCATTCATGTATACACTACACATTAATTCAATAAAATTAGAACACAGTATATTAGGAATATAGCTCTTCTTGGAGAAGTGAAGTGAGTTCTGAAAAGAACTGTTTTTTTTGTCTTTTTTGTTTTGTATTTTTCTTTTAGTTTTTTAACAATTTTGTATTTTTTTTGATTTTTTTAGAGCACCAAAAAAAAACTGGTAATGAAAAAATGTTCAACAGGAACAAACACAATAAATGAAAAAAATTATGGGCTGGAGCATGTGTGCTGCTGTATTCTGTTTTCGATCAAGTTAATACTGCTCTCACCGTAGCAAAGAACAGCATTGCACACATTACAATGTATGTGCACTTTCTGGAAAAGTGGGCGGATGTCCAGTGGCCTGGTGCACGGAGAATCTGCGGCCGCAGATGATGTGCCCGGCTGAGCAAGTGGAGAGTTGTCCCTTAGGGCTCTAGTTGACTCTCGAGCATAAAGTACAGGATGCACTGTCTTGAAGTGTCTCAACATTGAATAAATACTAAACAAGTATTTCTTGGTGGGATCTCCTCTTGATAACACACTTCCACAAATAGTGCATGTGCAGGTTGGACTGGCACCTGAGGTCGAGGGCATGTTCTTGCTGCCGGTCAGATCACATTTCGGCAGCGACTTCCAGGTCCCTGCCTTTTTATTGTCCCGATACCTCCTTGCCATGAGACGATACCGCTTGTGGACCTTCTTCAAGTGGAGGTACCGGTCCTTGGCAACCTGGAATGTGTGTTGCTTCTCAGGTGTCATGTTGTCTGTAAAAACAAACTCAATGTCATTTTTCTGTCCCAAGTTCAAAACAACATTGGAGGCAACACACTCGCTTCACTCTATTAAGTCAAAGACTGCCCTGTTAAACCCAATGTCTAAGCTTGATTCAATCACTACATGCTGTGGAGACTGACATGACAGTGCATGGCATGGGACATGCACTGACACTACTAAAAGCTAATGACACGCTACAAACATGGCACCATTGGACAACCGGGCTGTGGTTGACATGTACAATTGACTTGAGTCGGGAGGCATAACCCCTACGTGCACAGCACCACCCTCTCCTATCCTGTGACAGACAGCTGCATCAAAAGTACATTGCACATGTGCAGCCATGTGTGTCCCCCAGGAACTGTGTGCAGTACATCAAGTCAGTGCCAAGACAGGCACTTTTTCACAAGTGTGCAAGGGTGTATGTGTGCAGGTGTGAATATCAACCTATTGTAATATCACACTACATGCACAATAACATGACTGGGACTGCCCTACTCACACTTTCAATCATGCTGCATCATGCCGCACACATGGAAACATGTTTGGTGTATGAATGCCGACTTAGGCACCTACTCACTCCACCATTACCATGCAATTGGTGATAGTTATCCCCTGCGAGAGGGAGACATCATTGAACCACAACAGCCACTCATGCATGTCTTGTAACCACTTATCTCACTCCATAGTAGAGATGAACACGCATGCCTCAACTACGCAAACTGTTACAATAGATTACACATTGTAATGGCACTCACAGATATTGTTGGCGCAGGCAGGATTGTCAAATCTATGCTAAAACAAATGATGCATAGCTAATGCATGCGTATGAAATGGGTGTTGAGTAATGTCACCAATTGTGTCAGCTGAGTTGGTACACATGATCCTGACTCCGGCATGGAATGTCCCCACGGACACAGCCTGACAACACAATTGCAGTGCACAAAGATTCAATTTCAATTAATGTACACATCTATTGAATGTGTTTGTGTAATATGCCATTGACAATTTTGGCTCTGAGCTACACACTGCCACTTCTGGTTATCTGCTATGCAGCATACCTTAGAAATCACTGTGCCAACATGTCTGACCATGGACGGACATAAATGCACTGCCTCCTTGTGCAGAATGCAACACCCACTGCACGCCCCTTGGACGATGTACACAGCATGAAAGTGTGCCTTCTTGACTAGGCTGCGCAAATGAACATGGGATAAAATGCAAGTGGCCTATTGCCAACACTACTTCAGTGTAAATGTCTAGTTGGCAGCATTAGTTGCTCGAAAATAGGCACATAAATTGACATGTGTATCACTGACTGTTGATGGACAAAGTCACAACTCTGAATAAGATGCATTGTACCCCTTCAAACTACCATTTTGTACACAAATATGAATTGCAGAATACCTCTGCACATCGTAGGCAATTGACATTCGATACACAACAATACTGCTAATCAACAACGTGTTGCATTTGGCACAGACACTCATGACCCCACAACATGCCAATATTTGTTGTCACTACTCACCAGTGGCGTGTGGGTCCCGGAATCTGTCAATGTCCCCCTGGGTGATAGGTTGACGTCCATCTGTGAGAGGACAAATGTAAATATGTGTTGTTAGCAAACTTTAACAAACGTGGCATATTCACAATCTAAATTATTACAGTGACTGACAATGCTACATCCCTGTGGTGTTGACTTCATGTTGGCCACATGACTGGGACTACTTTGAATGGCATTCACACACGACCTGTGGAAGCAGAGGCTGCCCAGCCAAAACATCACTGCTGGCAGACCTGCACATGAGTTGTGTTACGCAATCTTAAAGCACCTACTCCACACGGACAGAGAAAAAACAGTAGCACTCATCATCCTTGACCTATCGCTGCGGCGTTCACCACTGTCTCTCAAAGCACACCAATATGCAGACTCCACAACGCAGGGATCCAAGACAAAGCCCTCCACTGGATCTGCTCCTTCCTCAACGGACAAAGGCTGTGGGTTGGACTACCCTCTTTTGTCTTGGAGCCTACAACAACCACCTGTGGAGTCCACCAGGGATCGTCACTAAGCCCTACACTCTTCAACGTCTACATGGCTCCGCACGCCACAATCGTGATTAGCTATGGACTCAACATTGTATCATGTGCATAGGACTGACAACTCCTCCTCGACACATCCAACTAACACAACTATTGAGAAGCCATGGAAGACCTTGCAAAATGGATGTCAAACAGCTGCATACAAGTAAACAACAACAAAACATAAGTACCCATCATGCTCCAAAACCTCCACGCATGGAATTACACAGGGTCCTCCCACGGCATAGGGAACCCACAGCCCACCACGGACAAGGCACGCAACCTGGAATCCATCTTGGACTCTGATGTCCAAAATAATCGCAAGATCTAGCCGGTCTCATCATCCTGCTTCTACACACTCTGCCTCCTATTTCAGACCATCAAATGACTCCCACTCAAACACACATAGACAGTCAGTCATGCCCTGTGCGACAGCTCACCCTACTACGGAACTACAGTCCATGCCGGAATTTACATAAACCATGTCCGCAAGCTGCAGGACATCTCAAATGCAACCGCAGGGCAAAAATCTGATCACAGCACACTACATTTTAGGGATAAATCTGTTTACTGAAAGGAAGAAATATTTGTCAAACACAGCTTGCTGCCTACATCCAGAGGCCGGCCGGGCGAACACTGTGAGCATTTACACAGCGTTTAAGCCACAACCCGGAGGCCGGCCGCATACCTGAAGAGTGAACAAGCCACTAAGAGCGTCTTCCATTTTCCAAAGAATAAACATGTAAAACAGACAAGTGAAACAATCAAGAACAAAGGAGAAAACAAACCCCTCCCCCAATACCCCTCCCACCACCCCACCTTCTGCCCCGGTTACAGCCTCCCTAGATGATAGTAAGCATGCACAATATGCATGGAAGAAAGCCCCCTCGTGACTCCACTAGGGGAACGACGGCGGATGATTGCTCCATCGGTAGAAGGCGTAAGACCTGCAAGTACTTGGGGCATGTAACTTCCCTCATATCTCGGGGCAGTAAACTCACAAATGGGGCCCCACAGAGTTGCGAAATCTCTCACCCTTCCCTCCGCACCCAGAGACAGACGATTCATAGCTAATAGGTTCCTTAAACGTTGTAACCAGGACAGGAGTTCTGGAACTGCCACTGTACCCCACTGTTCTAGGATAACCTGATTGTCCGCCAGCAATGCTCTGGCTATTTGCCTACCCCTGAGGCATGTTAGTGGGAAAGCCTTAGGATGTGAGAGGCCAAGGAGAGTGTACTCCGGGGCGCGGGGCATTGCAATGTCGAACGCTGTATCTATGTTATCTAAGAACTCACCCCAATATCTTTGCAATTTCGGGCAATGTAAGTGCACGAGGGTACCAGTCATTCTACATCCCCGCCAGCAGCGATCTGGCTTGCTTTTATCCCAGCCATGAAGTCGCGCAGGTGTGCAACACCAATGAGAGCGAACCTTAAAGGAGGTTTCAGCCCCTGCTACACTGTGCGCAGTGTGGTTTGCGCAATACAGGATGCGTTCCCATTCCTTGGAGGAGAGCAGCCTCCCCAGCTCTATTTCCCACAAAACCGGCGCTTTTGTGCACTGACCACTCAGACTCCTCAAAAGCATGTTGTACAGCTCTGATGAGGGGACGTTTGTCCTCCTTACGCACTAACCACTTCTCATATGACGTAAACAACCTTGACATTCACGCATAGTTAGTAGGCCCCGTCACTGGCGTAACGAACCTTGAGGGGCCCTGTAGGAGAGTAGGATCTGCACTTATGTTGCCCCCACTTTTCTGATGTATACACTGGTTTCTGACTATAGTCTGGCTGGGTCCCTGCTAATCAGGGCCCCAGTCTCACTGATCTCTAGTATATGGTACCTTAGGTACCTAGGGCATTGGTACTTCACAGGCCTAACAGGGGCTGCAGCATGTATTATGCCACCCCTGGGAAGCATTCACAATCTGACACCACAGGCCTACTGCTGCAGGCTGTGTGAGGTAGTGTTAGCACGCCTCACTGAGATATAGGTTCCTATATCTCACCATACACACACATATAAACCTATCAGTCACCCCTCTAGCAGGCCCTAACAATCCTGAAGGCAGGGTGCTTGGTTTACTATGTGAGGGGGTGCTTCTGCCTGAGCAGGACCCATCTGCATCTAGCAGAGTCTATTCTCTACTGCTGTTTGTGGATGCGGTTAAACCATATACTCTTAAGTGCATTATAACCTCGCGGTAAATGCTAACTTTGGAATGACTGCATCAAAACATGTCGTGTTTGGTGTCAAACAACTTGGAATCATACACCCACACCAGTAACTGGTATGGGAGTATGATCCCACCCTTCTAGAGGAGACGACATGTACCCACTGTACTAAACGGTAGAAATCTTCTAGAGCCCTGGCATCACAAAATGGATGCCACCGGCACAGACACCGGGCTGCCCTCCTGCTGCTGACCGAAACTCGCAGTGGAGGAAGCCCAACAAAGGGTATCCTGTCACAGGGAGGTGTTACCACCTCCCAGACAGGATTTAGTGTATTGGAGCTGGGTGGGTGCACTCTTAGAGTGCCTTTGAAGTCCTGCACTGGGGGAGCAGTAGGCTCCTCTGTGCATATGCCAGCTCAAACCGGTTCAGGGGCTACCTGCCCCTGCTCTGGCACGCAACTGGACAAAGGGAAGTGGGTGTAACCATCCACTACCCTGACCCTCCTAGAGGAGTGGTCATAGAGCTAGTCCATCCCCTATCTTCACTATAAGATACCAAGCATTGCCAATGCAATTCAGATTACACCTGGACGACGCTCTACAAAGAAGAATCCTGGCCCTTCGATGTTCCACTATCTCTGGAAGACTGAAGAATCTCCCTTGGAGTCAAGGAGTGACTCCCCTGCTTGGCAGGCACCAGTAACTTGATCAACGGTTGCAAACTTCACCGCTCACGCCGGAGTCCGAAGTCCCTGCATCCCCTGAAGCGGATTTCCTGACCTCTCGACAGCCATTTTGAGTCCCCAGCAAAGCTGTGGCGTCTGAACCCCACGAGTGACGAGGAGCAGCAATACCAGGGAACCATGCACTGATTTCGAGTGCAAACCCTAAACAACGGTCTACGAGCTTGTGCTTTGGACCATCTGTAGTCCAAGTCCATAGCAGGTCCGGTACCGAAAATCAGTGGCCTACCCCGTCCCGAGTGACCGTGGATTCCTGTGGAACTTTTCCTACAAAGGCGTCTTCGCGGTTGCTTGCCCATTGGCTAGTGACTCACCCGAAGACTTTCTCATCGACTTCAAGGGCTCTTCTGGTTGCTCCGGGCCTGCCCTCACTTACCTTTGTGGGGTAAGTCCATCAGACCTTGCTGGTTTGCCCCATCTTCAATCTTCATTCCACACAAGACTTGCAGTTGCCAAGGCTTGTTGGCTCCAATCTGGTTGCCGACACCGTCATCAGCTGCAGACGTTGTGGGCCCCTCCGAATCCAGCTGCTGGTCATCATCGATCTCTCCTGGACCTCGTGAGCGAAGAGACAAATCACCATCGATGACCTGAAGCGACGCGACATCAGTGGTCATCCATCCTGCTGGCCACCGGTCACTGGCAAGTGACTTTGAACTCTGTCCCCTCAATTTTCAGGTCCTCTTCAACTTCAATCCATCTTCGGATTCCAGCGGACACCTCTCCAGTCGTCGCAAGCAGCAAGTCTTCAGTGATCTCCATTGAAAACAGCATCGCGATCGGACACCAAAAGACACCTATGCACCCGGCTTCCGTGGGTGAGGTAACTCGTGCACTCCGGTGCCCAAGTGTGTGTTGGCCCTCGAAATACTTACCCTGTAAGTGGCTTGCTTGTTGACTTCTCCGAAGTGCCCTAAAACTTTAAATTACAAACCGCGACTTGTGCCATTGAAACCAATAGGAAACCCGCGGCTGTGTTTAGACACTGCACGCGTCTCCCGTGGGCTGATTACTTACCTGCTAACACTGCAGAAGTGAAGCCCGAGCGATTCCCAAGGCCCTAGGCCTTTTCATTTTGCAAGTCGGGTTTGTTAAACCATTTTCTTAGTATATGGTCTGGTACGCCCCTAGGGCTACAGCCATATTTGTGCTTAATTTATTGAGAAGTGTTGACATTTGAATGTGTATCTGGGTTCTAATCTCATAAAGAGATTAGTAGAGTGTATCTAAGAATAAATACATATATATTTGATATATATACCTGTGTGGTGTCCTTTTCATTTGGTAATTCAAGAGATTATAAGGTAAAACAAGCTGCTTTACATTCCTCAGAGACTTAGCCTGAAGGCTGCTCTCCACAGCTACCACTAGGATAGCTTTCTTTAAAAGGTTGTCTTAAACCTATCTACCAAGAGTCGAATTGGACTGGTGCAAGGTGGCCACTATAACTAGTGACCACCATATGCAGCGTGTGGGATTCCAGCTTGCCATTGTTTTACCAGAAAATCTCTATTTGAATTACTAACTGAAAACCACTAAAGGTACTCAAAGTACATATAAAAGTCAAGCTAGCATCAATAAGTTCTACTGAACTTAGAGCTGTTTGTGAAGGGATAAGCACACCCTTGCTACAGCTCAAGCTAGGTCCAGTAGGCCTCAACTAGTGTAGGTAGTACAACACTGCACAACACTAGCATGTCTCACCAAGGTGGAGCCAGTGGGTCCACCCCATCTCAGTACAAAGATATAGCCTACACTGAACTGAAGGCCTTATGCTTTGAAAGACAACTGAGGGTGGGCAGGAGTCCCTCATCACAACACCTGATAGATCTGTTAGTAGCAGATGACCTGAAACAAGCTCTAGGAGCAAGTGGGTCTGCATCAGGGAGTGGGTCAGCCATAGGCTCTGGGTCTGATGGTGAAAATCAAGATGACCTGGAGTCTGTGATTGAAGGGCCAGGCCCAGAAGGGTCTGAAAAGAACAGAGGAATTCTCCCTAAGAGAACTGACAAAGTGGGAGAAAGGCCTAGGGACTCTGACCATTCATACCACTCTGGAAGAGAATCTGTTCACCAGAGGAACTCCACCTATCCCAGGGAGTCCTCCTCTGAAAGAAGGTTCAAGATGCTCCAGTATGAGGAAGCTAGGCTTGCCCTCAGAACCAAGCAATTGGCCTTAGATAGGGAAGCCTTCGAGCTCCTAAGAGCTTCTAAGAAGGAGGGGTTAGATACCCCTGGTGGCAGCAACAGTGTACCTAGAGGCAGAGATTACATTCCAGACCATAGGAACCTGTCCAAGGTTGTTCCTCCTTACCAGAGTGGGGATGATATCCACAAATGGATAACTGCTATGGAGAGGGCCTGTAAATTTCAACAGGTCCCCCAGACACAGTGGGCAGCAATCTTGTGGCTCTCCTTTTCAGATAAAGGTAGAGACAAGCTCCTCACTGTTAGAGAAGAAGATGCTAATGATTATGAAGCCCTGAAGAGTGCTTTGAATAATGGGTTTGGCTTAACCACTGAACAGTACAGGTTGAAGTTCAGAGACACCCAGAAAGCACAGACTCAGGATTGGACTGACTTTGTTGATTGTGCAACCAAGGCTCTAGAAGGTTGGCTGGTTGGTAGTAGAGTAACTGACTTTAAGGGATTGTATAATCTTATAATGTGAGAACAGATCCTTAATAATTGCCAGAACCAGTTGTTGCATCAGTACCTGGTGGACTCTGATCTGACCTCTCCCCAAGAATTGGGAAAGAAGGCAGACAAATGGGTCAGAACCAGGGTGAGGCAGAAAAACCAGAACCAAGGTGGTGACACTAAGAAGCAAGATCCTAAAGGCTCAGAGAAAGGTGGGGATAAATCTAAAGATCAGAAGTCTTCACAAGGGCCCCAAAAATCTGCAACTGGTGGGGAGTCACAATCTGCAAAGGGAAAAGGCCAAAAGAAGCCCTGGTGCAAATTCTGTAAACAGAAAGGGCACTGGACTTCTGACTGTACAAAGTCCAAAGACCAAACCACCACCACTCCAGCCCCTAAGGCAACTGTTCCCCCTAGTGCAGTCATTGGTGGAGGTAATACTCAGAATAAGGGTGTAGTAGGGTTGACCCTGGGTTCTGATGTGGACTCTGGCCTAGTCAGAGTACCAACACAGGCGTTGCTTGTTTGTGAGGGAGACCTTGATATGTCATTCCTAGTGAGCCCCAGTAATCTGGGCAAATACAAACAGCAGCCTATTATAAATGGCAAACAGGCTTTGGCATTTAGGGACACAGGTGCTAGTGTCACCATGGTGGCAGAGGACCTAGTGGACCCTACACAGATCATCCTAGGTGAAATGTACCACGTAACCAATGCAAGAAACACCAGGACCAACCATAGCCTGGCAGTTGTGAATTTCTCCTGGGGAGGGGTAACTGGCCTCACAAAGGTAGTAGTCAGTGCAGACCTCCCTGTCAAATGTTTGTTGGGCAATGATCTGGAGACTTCAGCCTGGTCTGAAGTAGAATTATGGACTCATGCTGAGATGTTGGGCATACCTGCAGAGGTATTTGCTGTGACCAGGTCACAAGCCAAAATGCATAAAGCTGAACCAGCTCTGGATCCTGAAACTATGGACCAGGTGCTACCCAAGAGGAGGAGCAGTAGGGTTAAGGCTGGGCCTTCCCCTCTGTCTCAGTTCTCAGATTCCCCTCCTGAGGGAGGAGAAGCAGAGCCTGAAGAAGGAACTGCCCCAGAGGAACTTGAGCCTGGTCAGGTTGAGTTATTGGGGGCAGGGGGACCTTCCAGGGAATATCTGAGCAAAGAGCAACAGTGCTGCCCGGCTCTTGAACCCCTCAGACAGCTGGCTGCTGCTGAGGCTGCTGGGAGTGCTAGTGGGTCCCATAAGGTTTATTGGGATGAGGGGCTCCTATATTCTGAGGCTAGAGATCCTTCACCTGGAGCCACCAGGAGGTTGGTAATTCCTCAGAAGTTTAGGGGGTTCCTCTTGACCCTAGCACATGATATCCCATTGGCAGGACACTTGGGCCAAAACAAGACCTGGGACAGGCTTGTACCACATTTTCATTGGCCACACATGTCTGAAGACACAAAGGAGTTTTGTCGCTCCTGTGTCACTTGTCAAGCCAGTGGCAAGACAGGTGGCACCACAAAGGCCCCCCTGATACCACTACCTGTGGTGGGGTAGGGATTGACATTTTTGGTCCCCTTGACCCACCAACAGCATCTGGGCACATATTTATACTGGTGGTAGTGGATCATGCCACCAGGTATCCAGAAGCTATACCCCTATACCCCTAAGGACTACCACAGCTCCTGTGGTAGCAAGAGCCCTCATTGGAGTCTTCTCCAGAGTTGGTTTCCCTAAGGAGGTCATCTCTGACAGAGGTTCTAACTTTATGTCAGGATATCTAACTGCAATGTGGAAGGAGTGTGGTGTAAACTACAAATTCACTACTCCCTATCACCCACAATGCAATGGGTTAGTTGAGAGATTCAACAAAACCCTAAAGGGAATGATTAAAGGACTCCCACAGAAGCTTAGGCGAAAATGGGACATTTTACTTCCCTGCCTTCTGTTTGCATACAGGGAGGTTCCTCAGAAGGGGGTTGGCTACAGCCCTTTTGAACTTCTGTTTGGGCACCCTGTTAGAGGACCATTATGTCTGGTGAAGGAGGGATGGGAGTTACCTCTCAAACCTCCCAAACAAGATGTAGTGGACTATGTACTTGGTCTCCGCTCCAGGATGGCAGAGTATATGAAGAAGGCCACTAAAAACCTTGAGGCAAGCCAATAACTCCAAAAAGCTTGGCATGACCAAAAGGCTGTCCTGACTGTTTACCAGTCAGGCCAGAAAGTGTGGGTGTTGGAGCCTGTGGCCCCAGCAGCTCTCCAGGACAAATGGAGTGGCCCCCATACAATTGTTGAAAAGAAGGGAGAGGTCACCTACTTGGTAGATCTTGGCACTCCCAGGAGCCCCCTTAGGGTGCTCCATGTCAACAGACTTAAGGCATATGTGGACAGGGCTGACATGAGCTTGCTCATGGCAACTGATGAGGACCAGGAGGAGGAGAGTGACCCTCTCTCTGACCTGCTCTCACAGAACCCTGATGATGGGTCAGTTGATGGTGTTGCTTTGGCAAGCAGCCTCACTGAGCATCAACAAACTGAATGTAGACAAGTGCTACATCAGTTTAGACATATGTTTAACCTGACCCCAAGTCAGACTTCCTGGTGCACCCATGAGGTGGACACTGGAGACAGTCTGCCTGTAAACAGTAAAATCTACAGGCAACCTGACCATGTCAGGGACTGTATCAGGACTGAAGTTGAGAAAATGTTGGAGCTAGGTGTTATTGAGCCCTCAGATAGCCCTTGGGCTAGCCCAGTAGTCCTTGTCCCAAAACCTCACACCCAGGGTGGTAAGAAAGAGATGAGGTTTTGTGTTGACTACAGGGGCCTCAATGCAGTCACCAGGACTGATGCCTACCCAATACCAAGGGCAGATGAACTAATAGACACTTTGGCCTCAGCCAAGTATCTCAGTACATTTGACCTTACAGCAGGCTATTGGCAAATCAAGTTAGCTGATGATGCCAAGGCTAAAACAGCATTTTCGACCCCTGGTGGGCACTATCACTTTGTGGTAATGCCCTTTGGTTTGAAGAATGCACCTGCCACATTTCAGAGGTTGGTGAATAAAGTTCTGGCTGGTATGGAAACCTATTGCTCAGCTTATCTTGATGATATTGCTGTCTTTAGTTCCACCTGGCAGGATCACCTGGTCCACCTCAGGAATGTACCGGAGGCCCTGCAGAAAGTAGGCCTCACTATCAAGGCCACTAAGTGCCAGATAGGGCAGAGCCAGTTTGTGTACCTGGGCCACCTTGTAGGTGGAGGCCAGGTTCAACTATTGCAGAGCAAGATCCAGACCATAATGGACTGGGTAGCTCCAACCACCCAGACACAGGTGAGAGCCTTCTTGGGCCTGACTGGGTATTACAGGAGGTTTGTTAACGGATATGGATCTATAGTGACCCCCTTAAATGATCTGACCCCCAAGAAAATGCCAAAAAAGGTTCAGTGGACAGCTAGCTGTTAAAAGGCATTTGATGACCTCAAGCAGGCAATGTGCACTGCCCCCATCTTACAGAGTCCAGATTACAAAAAGAAGTTCATTGTCCAAACAGATGCTTCAGAGCTGGGTGTAGGAGCTGTACTGTCTCAACTTAATGATGAAGGTCAAGACCAGCCAGTAGCTTTCATAAGCAGAAGGCTGACCCCTAGAGAGAAACGTTGGTCAGCTATTGAGAGGGAGGCCTTTGCTGTGGTGTGGGCCCTGAAGAAGCTGAGCCCATACTTGTTTGGCACTCACTTCATAGTTCAGACTGACCATAACCCCCTCCTATGTCTCAAACAGATGAAAGGTGAAAATCCTAAACTGCTCAGGTGGTCCATTTCCCTACAGGGGATGGACTATACAGTGTAACATAGACCTGGGACCCAACATGCCAATGCAGATGGACTCTCAAGGTATTTCCACTTAGAACATGAAGACTCAACTGGTCAAGGTTAGTTTAATGTCCCTGCGTTTGGGGGGGGGGGGGTGTTGTGTAGAAGAGTAGGATCTGCACTTATGTTGCCCCCACTTTTTTTCTGATGTATACACTGGTTTCTGACTATAGTCTGGCTGGGTCCCTGCTAATCAGGGTCCCAGTCTCACTGATCTCTCTAAACCAACTTGGTGTGCATATTAGATGCACTAGTGATTGGATACTGTGGTACCTTATGAGCCCCTAGTATATGGTACCTTAGGTACCTAGGGCATTGGTACTTCACAGGCCTACCAGGGGCTGCAGCATGTATTATGCCACCCCTGGGAAGCATTCACAATCTGACACCACAGGCCTGCTGCTGCAGCCTGTGTGAGGTAGTGTTAGCACTCCTCACCGAGGTATAGGATCCTATATCTCACCATACACACACATATAAACCTATCAGTCACCCCTCTAGCAGGCCCTAACAATCCTGAGGGCAGGGTGCTTGGTTTACTATGTGAGGGGGTGCTTCTGCCTGAGCAGGACCCCTCTGCAGCTAGCAGAGTCTATTCTCTACTGCTGTTTGTGGATGCGGTTAAACCATATACTCTTAAGTGCATTATAACCTCGCGGTAAATGCTAACTTTGGAATGACTGCATCAAAACATGTCGTGTTTGGTGTCAAACAACTTGGAATCATACACCCACACCAGTAACCGGTGTGGGAGTATGATCCCACCCTTCTAGAGGGGACGACATGTACCCACTGTACTAAACGGTAGAAATCTTCAAGAGCCCTGGCGTCACAAAATGGATGCCACCAGCACAGACACCGGGCTGCCCTCCTGCTGCTGACCGAAACTTGCAGTGGAGGAAGCCCAACAAAGGGTATCCTGTCACAGGGAGGTGTTACCACCTCCCAGACAGGATTTAGTGTATTGGAGCTGGGTGGGTGCACACTTAGAGTGCCATTGAAGTCCTGCACTGGGGGAGCAGTAGGCTCCTCTGTGCATATGCCAGTTCAAACCGGTTCAGGGGCTACCTGCCCCTGCTCTGGCGTGAAACTGGACAAAGGGAAGTGGGTGTAACCACCCACTACAATGACCCTCCTAGAGGAGTGGTCATAGAGCTAGTCCCACCCCTATCTTCACTATAAGATACCAAGCATTGCCAATGCAATTCAGATTACACCTGGACGACGCTCTACAAAGAAGAATCCTGGCCCTTCGACGTTCCACTATCTCTGGAAGACTGAAGAATCTCCCTTGGAGTCAAGGAGTGACTCCCCTGCTTGGCAGGCACCAGTAACTTGATCAACGGTTGAAAACTTCACCGCTCCCGCCGGAGTCCGAAGTCCCTGTGTCCCCTGAAGTGGATTTCCTGACCTCTCGACGGCCATTTTGAGTCCCCAGCGAAGCTGTGGCGTCTGGACCCCACGAGTGACGAGGAGCAGCAATACCAGGGAACCGTGCACTCATTTCGAGTGCAAACCCTAAACAACGTTCTACGAACTTGTGCTTTGGACCATCTGTAGTCCAAATCCCTAGCAGGTCTGGTACCGAAATTCAGCAGCCTACCCCGTCCCAAGTGACAGTGGGCTCCTGTGGAACTTTTCCTGCAAAGGCGTCTTCACGGTTGCTTGCCCGTTGGCTAGTGACTCACCCGAAGACTTTCTCATCAACTTCAAGGGCTCTCTTGGCTGCTCCGGGCCTGGCCTCAGTTACCCTTGTGGGGTAAGTCCATCAGACCTTGCTGGTCTGCCCCATCTTTAATCTTCATTCCACACTAGACTTGCAGTTGCCAATGCTTGTTGGCTCCAATCCGGTTGCCGACACCGTCATCAGCTGCAGACATTGTGGGACCCTCCGAATCCAGCTGCTGGTCATCATCGATCTCTCCTGGACCTCGTGAGCGAAGAGACAAATCCCCATCGACGACCTGAAGCGACGCGACATCAGTGGTCATCCATCCTGCTGGCCACCGGTCACTGGCAAGTGACTTTGAACTCTGTCCCCTCAATTTTCAGGTCCTCTTCAACTTTAATCCATCTTCGGATTCCAGCGGACACCTCTCCAGTCGTCACAAGCAGCAAGTCTTCAGTGATCTCCATTGAAAACAGCATCGCGACCCGACACCAAAAGACACCTATGCACCCGGCTTCCATGGGTGAGGTAACTCGTGCACTCCAGTGCCCAAGTGTGTGTTGGCCCTCGAAATACTTACCCTGTAAGTGGCTTGCTTGTTGACTTCTCCGAAGTGCCCTAAAACTTTAAATTACAAACCGCGACTTGTGCCATTGAAACCAATAGGAAACCCGCAGCTGTGTTTAGACACTGCACGCGTCTCCTGTGGGCTGATTACTTACCTGCTAACACTGCAGAAGTGAAGCCCCAGCGATTCCCAAGGCCCTAGGCCTTTTCATTTTGCAAGTCGAGTTTGTTAAACCATTTTCTTAGTATATGGTCTGGTACGCCCCTAGGGCTACAGCCATATTTGTGCTTAATTTATTGAGAAGTGTTGACATTTGAATGTGTATCTGGGTTCTAATCTCATAAAGAGATTAGTAGAGTGTATCTAAGAATAAATACATATATATTTGTTATATATACCTGTGTGGTGTCCTTTTCATTTGGTAATTCAAGAGATTATAAGGTAAAACAAGCTGCTTTACATTCCTCAGAGACTTAGCCTGAAGGCTGCTCTCCACAGCTACCACTAGGATAGCTTTCTTTAAAAGGTTGTCTTAAACCTATCTACCAAGAGTCGAATTGGACTGGTGCAAGGAGGCCACTATAACTAGTGACCAGCATATGCCAGGCCAATTTCTCACAGGCCCTCCCTGCAAGGCACCTGGGGGGCCCCCTCCGGGCTCAATCAGGAGCCCTGCAGCCAGAGTGCTGTGCTGAGGGGGGCCCCTGAGAGCTTGGGGCCTCCCCGCACCACGGGGGCTGCGGGGGCCTGTGTTACACCCCTGGGCCCCGTGACCCAGTGTGTTAGTTGGCGGCATGAATATACATCAGCAGCGGGCAAATCATTATCCTGTAGGAGCTGCGGAAATGGCACCAGCCCTTCTAGATCAAAGAGAGACCCTGTGCGCTTGCAGCCCTGTTCTCGCCAGCGATGGAATATCGCTGAGTCCTGACCCAGGGGGAAGTCAGGGTTATCCACGCTGGGGGGTCATCGGCGAGGGAAAAGAGGTCCAGCCCTTCCGTACTGCCACCCTGTCCCAAACCTTGAGTGTGGGCGCAGTAACCGGCGAAGAGTACAAGCCCCAGGCCCAGTGCTTACGGGGTAGCCACAGTTCTCTCCAGATGTTTTTGCCAGCACAGACTGGTACATAAAGTTCCAGTGCTTCTCCAATAGCAGCCTATTCCATTTCACTATATAGCGAGGCATGTGGCTTGGTAGTAGCCACCAATAAGGGGCAATCCCAGGCCACCTAGCATTTTCGGGCGTGTAAGCTGCGCAAGTGAAAGGCGCGGCCGCTTGCCCTCCCCGACAGACTTATAACGAGGGCTTGCAATTGTGTGAGTGCACGGTGCGGGGGCACCGTGGGTATAATTTGAAATACATAGAGAATGCGTGGAAGAATCGACATTTTCACTCCTGCTATGCGTCCAAACCATGCGAGGCGCAGTTTTGACCAGGCATCCAGCGCCTTAGCCATCTCATCCAACAGTGTTGAATAGTTGAGCTTCACTGTACGGACAAGAGTCAGAGCCAGTTGGAGATCCAGGTACTGTATATCCCCCTGCACCCAAGGAAATGAGAATTTTTGTTCCGTAGCCAACACTTCCTCAAGGGGTATACCCAGACTACCTTTTATGTAACATGACTCCTCCGCACCTCAATTGCTGATTTCACTAACATTCATTCAATAAAAGATGTGAATAGTAAGGGCACTACTCACCTGGGGTGGTCTATAGGTGATGAGTATGTGCGCAGATCAATCCGACAATAAGGGTGGCCATGATGTGTCCTACTCACATGTGAGGCTCACAAGTCGCTGGGGGGAATGGGAGTGCAGCTCCGTCTCAGCCAAATTGAAGGCTTGAAGGCCCATAGGAATGAATGGGAAGACATTCTCAATTTGCGATTCCCAGTTAGAGAATCGGAAATTGAGAATGCAATTTCAAGGGTCCCAATGGGACACCCTGTTGCACCCCTGAAATAAGCATGTGTGCACATGTGGCGGGCATACATGCCCGTGCGCTACATGGCACTTTGAAAAATGCTAAAAAGTGCTTTTTCCAAAGAAATCGCAAGTTACCACCAACCTGAAGTTGGTGGTAATTTGCGATTCCTTAAGCCAAAATCGCACAACTTGGGTGCTTCCTACATTGCATTTAAGGAATCGCAATTTGCAATTCCTTATATGCATTTGCAAAATAGGGAATCGCAAATTTTGCAATTCCTTATTTTGCAAGTGAGTTTTTGTGTGCTACATTTCACACTGCCTAAACTGCGATCGCAAACGCTGAAATTCTGTGTATTTCAGCGTTTGCAATCCAATTTGGCTTCATACATATGGCCCCTAGACTTTGACAGCTCGCGAATGAATGTGCCCCCTATAATATTCTATGGCCAGCAGTGAAGGTGCAGTTCCACAGGCCGTTACTAGATGTCCCCGTAGGGCTTTGCAGCGACACCTTGCCACAGCCTGCGGTACTTCATCCATTTGGCTCAACAGAGCATTGCATTTTCTCTGGAGCTTCTTTTAATTCTAAACTTTTATCCCCTGCCTGTTCCTACTTTGCCTCACGTCATCAGACCAGAACTGACTCAATATTTGCGCTCGCGGGCTTCCAAAGGGGTCTCATATCGTACGATACCTAGGGGACCAAACACCTACACACCTGCTGAAGTGCCTGGATTCCCTCTCGGGTGATTAGTGCACTATACAAATGAACATAACATAACCTAAGCCTGTAATGCTCCCCCTACACCGGTTCTGCTACTTCCAGCAAATTAATAAACAAGTTTGTTTTTTAAATGCGCCCTCAGCCTAACACTTTACCGATCTTTAACTAGTACTTGCATATTGGTATAAAATCACCCAAGTTCTCGCGGGTAGGTTTCTTGTAATAGCTTTGACTGTAGCGAGTACCGTACTGGAAAACAAGCTAACAAGCTGGTCAATAACTTTCTGGTTGATCAAGAGTGCACCCTCCGAGGAATGGTGCAGTTCTCAGTGATTTGTTTTCTAACAGCAGCGATTGGTTTAACTTCCGAGTCAGAAGCAGCGGAAGTGTCAACCAAGTTTGTGCACAGGGACTTTCTGTCCTAGAGAAAAAACATGCTGCGTTGTGCCAAAGGGATATAGTAGATGTACCTGTTAGTTTCACCATGTGAATCTAAACACTGCCTTTAGTAAAGCACTACCACTTCTGAAGATACAATACAATAATACTTTATTGGCAAGTTTGATCTTATACACAGAAAAATCCTGGTTATTTACAATTTTTAGTTTGCATATTTGTATACTGGTGAACAATAGAAACTGGCCAACAAATTGGAGCAAAAAGGAGCTCCTCAGAGGCACAGATCGTGTATTTCTTGGCTCTTGCAATCTCCCTTCTTAGTTCAATGTCAATGTACTGTAGGCGCCAGTTGTAATTCACAATTTATTTTATGAGCCTTTTTTTTGGTGACAGAAAATACTGGACTGTTTGTGGTATATAGAGACATCAGGCCTCTGCAGAGTTTTCTGATTTATAGAACAAGTTAGAGTCTATTTTCATTCATGGCAACCTCACCCCTTTTTTCCTTTACTAAATGTAAATTTTAAGTAATACAGCTACCAAATCCAACATTTAGCTTTAAGCACCACCAGTTTTGCCAGGTAACATAGGCAATGGAAAATAAGTGGTTTGCTCAAGGTTCTAATGGTAGAAGGCACAATAAAAATGCTGATAACATATAACCCAATGTATGTTTTGGACAGCATTGATCTAGGAATGAGGCTGTAGACTCCGGCTTTGTAAGTGTGGGACCGTATTCTTCTTACATATTAAACACATTATCAAATAAGCTTACAGTCATAGATTGTGTTTACACTGTCCTTCATCTTGCACCGACGTCACAATATATTACGTGTTGCTGCTTGGGTTCATACTAATAAACAGACAGTGTTCCCAGAGACTTTCTCTTACCGTGCCTAACCAAGGGCATTTCAAATGTCCCATAATATTGCTATACAATGTATCCTTTGAATTGGTAGAGGAAACTGTGAGAATGACTAAAATCCAATGTATTACTACCATGAAGGAATCTTCAAATGTATTCTGTAGTAAAAAGTTTTTTCTTGTTCCTTTTCTATTGGTGCATGTCCCGTGAAACATGCATTCATGCCGAATGTCTTCATTTTAAGTCCTATAAAATGACATGAATACTTCTGTATAAAGGAGTCCCCAATTCTTGACCTTAAGACGGCAAATCTATGCCTAATTTCACTTAGAACAGTACGGAATTCTTTGTGCGTATTATCTGTGTATTTTGCTTGTCTGTTATTCTTCCAAGAATGGTTCAGTCTTTGTCATTGTATTTAATCCAAAGGATATAGGGCCATATGCATGAACACATTTTCCCATAGACACAGAATGAGCAAAACCCTTTGATGCATCTGGCCAATAGTGACAGCTCCAGTCAGAGAGCACCAAAGTCTGTATGGGGACTATTCAGCTCCCGGCCGTAGCTGTTGAGGTGCTCATCAGCTGGAATTAAGGATATGGTTGCACGGCAACAGATCTGGTACCAGAGATGATAGTTTTGACTGGAGCCGACCCATAATTGACAGATTAATTGGCCACAGAACAGAGTACTGCACCTTCATGGTCTAGGCGGTTCTCCCCCAAGTTCTAAATTAATCCAGTCCCAAACTGATCCTGCTTCCGGAGAGACAAGTAGCCAAAGAAGGAGAACAACGAAATGAGTATCAATAGGGATCACATGATGCAAAAATACAGTTGCGAAGCAGTGCATATTGGGAGTTGTAGTAGGCGCATTGTAGCAGAATGCAGTGGATGAATTTCGAGAGTAATTACTAAGTGGCCTTGATTGTTGGATTTGCTGCAGCAATAATATTGTTCTTTTGATGATATTCTTGGACTTTTGATGAAGGGTACCTCCAGTTAGAACGTTGAACTGTTGAACTTGCCTGCTAAGTTAGGTACACTGTGAGGTACTATCAGTTACACCACGATAGAGACATAATTTTCTTGCACAAGTGCACCAATTGAGCTCAGTGGCAGTTCGTACTACAGTGCACGGGGAGTGGACACGCTGAGTATAGTGACTTTCGCAAGTCGAAGGCACACTTGTACGAGAGAAGGTAACATTCATATTGTTATAGAAACCCTTTGTTTAGTCGAAGCAGGCAAATGGTGAAACGTTTGTAAAGCAATTCAGAAGAGGCCCAGTGGTATTGGAGTGTTTCGTCAATCAGGTGCCACACTGGGATTGGCTGGCAGAATGCGTAGCCGTACGGTGATAGGGTGACCTTTGACAGAGACGTGCTAGTATGGGCAGATGGATCAAGAGCTTATTGGTGTGGAGTAACAGAGATTAAACCAGGGAGTGACTGAGAACTTGCTAAAATTAAGAATTCATTGTCAAAGAAGGAGAAGGACATAAATAAGGAGAAGTTTCCTCCTGAGGTACTCCAGCAAGGGAGATGGTGGCAAAGAAAGGGTTACACATGTGTGGTGGCTTAGCCAATGGCCCAAGTACACCTCCAAAGTTGGGGAACTTCGGTTCCCATTGAGTGGGACTTTCCACATCCCTCAAATTGGAGAAGAATGTATGACTTAGAAAAACAAACCTGGCCCACAACATTTGAAACCTCAAATCTTTGGCAACAAACTGGCAAGTGAAAAGAAAAGAAAGGAATTTGAATTGAAAATCTGTAGTAGGGCTCATTCCTGAAGAAGCATGCAGTAAGAGGAGAGGCAGAGAAAATGGAGGACGGAAGTCATTCAGAATGTTGGGGTTTATCCCTGACAGAAGGTGAAGAAAAAAAGGAACTAAAGAGGGTAACAGACCTGGATAGAGAGGAAGATGCCTTCGTAGATGAGCTCCTTAGCACAATATCACCCTCATATAATGAGGCAAGCTGATACACCAAGTGCTACCGCCCCGGTAACAACCGAGACAGGAACAGTTGCAGAATCCTCTACCAGAGCCTGTGCACCCCCAAAGTTATACAGAAACTGCTGTCCCATCCTTTTCTCAGATGCCCGCACCAGTAGTTGTTGGCGCCCTGCCTTTGTCAAGTAATGAAATAATTTCCACAGCCGAGGCACATGTTAGTACCCTCCAGAGTCAACCTATCTCAAGTACGCCTCAGCACTGAGGCTTGGAAGGATGGCAATAACACCCCCACAAGGAGGAAGTGCCGGCTGTGGCGGGATAGGAGGTCAGATTAATAGTACAGACTTGTCAGTTAACTCACTGAGTATAGGGCAAACCCCACCACAAATCAACCTCACCCAGCTGAAAATAGAATTTTAGTAAATTGTTAAGAGATATGTGGGAATAGATTACCTTGGGCATTATGGGGAGAATGAGTTGCTCTACATGAGCAAGGAGGCACGAGAGTGCTAAAGAGGTGCATGCAAGGATAGAAAGGGTGGCGGATGAATGCAGAACGATACAAACCAGAGAAAGAAGTTGCAGAAGAATGATAGGATGGAAATGGGTGAGACGGAGCTAAGAATGTTAAAACTGAGGGATTGAGGACACATGTGAGGGAATTAATCGAAAATATTAGGGACTGGATAGATACTGAAATATTTAGATAGTGGTCACCCAAGAGAGCCAAGATGAAACAACAGTGAGAGGGAACAAAGGTAGGTAAGGAAGGATCCTTTGAATGAGGTGAGGTAAGGGAGTATCCCTTGAAGTAAGTCCAGGGAGGAGCATATGTACACGTCCCATGGTCACTAACAGAGATGTATCCTTTTACTAACACCCTTCCAAAGCTTAGAGAAAATCCCCATAAATGGTATACCCAGATATAAGAAATTGTGACCATCTCTAAAGTCTTGTGGGAGGACTTGGATGTGTTATTTGAAGTGGCTTTCCCACAAGACCAGTGGTCAGAGTGTAGACGATTGGCCAGCACAAAAACTGCCTCCGTGATATGGTTTTAAGAGGCGCAGACAATGTATTTCACGTAGGAGCTTTATTAAAGATAAAAGGTACAAATCCTAGACACGTCCTGTCTCAGCAACTGTCTCCTCCTTTACTGGTCCAGCTGCAGAATCCTCACATGTTGGTTACCAAGGGAACAATGCTTGACAAGTATCTGAGATACATTGCTAGGATACAACACATCTCCTTTAATAATAACAAATACAATAAAAGATGTAAAGATGTGACAGTAATGAATGGGAAATAATATATACATATGACTAACACAATAAGGTTTAGATTAACCTTATGTGTGACACTGAAAGTATTGATAAAGAATAACACTTGGTACACAATGGGTCACATAGTCACTGTGCCATTATGGAACCTTCCTAACACGCTTGTCATCTCTCACACCATCACCGGTTTTCACCATTTGATTGTCACACGTTTTTTTCAAACAAGCATGTTGTTCCACTTTGTTGCACATAGTGACACTTCGAATATTCCACACTTTGCCATCACTTAACCAGACACTGTTACCCACCACTTTAGTTATGCGCTTGGGCACTGACCATTTAGACAGACCTTTTTTTTTTTTAATGCCTACACATTATGTACTCACCCAATCTCCAACTGTAAATACACGTTTGCCCCTTTTTAATCTGTCATTGTGCCTGCACACATACTTCTCCTGGTGCTTCTTGACTCTACATTCTAGACTTGTGTTGCACACAAGTCGTGAATGGCCCTTGAACATCCATCCAGGAGCAACCCTTGTCCCTGGTTGCCTGCCCTTGAGGAGTCTGAATGGGGACTCATTAGTGACTGAATGCGGTGTGGTGCATAAACTCCACAACATTCCCTTCACCTCCTCCTTGCAATCTCTACCACTCCCTTGAGACAGTTGGACACACTCCTTCAATACTCTGTTGAATCTCTCAACTAGACCGTTCTCCCTGGGATTATAGACAGCGGTATTGCGGTGGATAATGCCCATTTTGGTAAAGTATGTTTTGAATTCCTCTGCTATAAATTGGGGTCCATTATCCATGATCAACATGTCCGGACACCCTTCTCTACGGAATATTTGATTGCAAAATTCAATAATATTAGAAACTTTAATGTCTCCAGTGAATGCCACTTCCGGCCATTTGGAATGATAGTCAATTAGTACTAAGGCATACTTATTGACAATTCCCTTGGCCGAAAATGGACCACAAATATCCATGGCCACTTTTGTCCATGGTCTGGTAGGAAAATTAGAGGAGGAAATAAGAGATTCTTCTACCCGATGGGTTTTGTCACTGCACATGCACTTTAAACATCCATGTACATGCTCCTCTATGTTCCTGTCCATTCCTGGCCACCAAAATGTCTCTCTGGCCTTTCTCTTCATTCCGGACATACCATTGTGTCCTTCATGAAGTAACCTTAGTAGTCTAGACTGCAAGCTAGCCGGAACCACCAGTCTTCCACTTCTACGCATCACACCATTTACCACCGAAAGTTCTGTACATACTGTCCAAAATTCTCCAAATTATTTATTGAGGACAAAATTTGGACCAAAAGCATTGGACAATTCACTCACAAGCTCCCTGAGGGTGGGATCCTTAGTTACAACATGTTTCCACTCATCCATCGATAGAGCACCCTCACAAGATCCAGATACACTCCCTACCACACAATCATCATTGTAGTCAATGTCGTCGTCATCGTATTCTAAAGGTAAACGAGAAAGACAATCAGCATTGACATTGCGAATGCTCGGAACATATTGTAATAAGAAAACATACCCTTGGAGCCTGTACAGCCATTTGGCGATCCTGGGTGTAGCTTTTGCAGGTCCCCTGGTGGTGAACAGTTCTATGAGAGGTTTGTGGTCAGATCTGATTTCAAAGTGAATCCCCCAGATGTAAGTTATTAAGTAATTCACTCCCCACCAGCATGCAAGTGCCTCTTTTTCAATGACAGAGTATGTAGCCTCCGCACCCTTGAGGGTGCGAGATGCAAAGGCTACCACACATTCATGTCTCAAATGTTTTTGCATGAGCACTGCACCTAGACCATATGCACTGGCATCCACAACAATTATGCTATGATGTGAAGGGTTGAATGGTTTCAAGGCAATAGCTTTGACAATTTGTTCTTTGATAGAAATGAAGACTTTTTGACATTCATCTGTCCATTCGAACTTGACACCTTTTTTCATTCATGTTCTCAGAATGTGCACTTTATCAGCAATATGCTGAACAAACTTGGAATAAAATTCCGCGAGGCCTAAAAATTAGCGTAATTGCTCCTTGTCGTGAGGTGAAGGTGAATTAGTGACAGCATCCAATAACTTTTTTTTGGGATTTATCCCATCTCTGGATAATGTGTGCCCTAGGTAATCAATTTGCTTAACGCCAAACTCGCATTTCTTGATACCCACGGTTAG
The DNA here is from genome assembly GCF_964204655.1 of Triturus cristatus. Lineage (NCBI taxonomy): Eukaryota > Metazoa > Chordata > Amphibia > Caudata > Salamandridae > Triturus > Triturus cristatus. The sequence continues at coordinate 589,200,945 of NC_140589.1, forward strand.
GCCTGCGTTTTGCAACCTGTCTAATGATTGTGTCAGTATCGAGTCGTGTTCAACACGATTAGTCCCCCACACTAGTACACCATCTTGGAAAACTAACATCTTGGGTAAATCAGCCAATACTTTACAAACTACTCTTTGGAAAACCGCTGAGGTGGAGGCCAGGCGGACGGGCATTCTTATAAACTGGAAGGCTCCTTCAGGTGTAATAAATGATGTGAGATGCCTTGAAGTGGGATGCAGTTTGATCTGATGGTATACATTGGACAGGTCAATTAGTGAAAAATAGGTTGCATCTGTTACAGAGGACACCATTTCATTTATGTGAGGCAAAGGATATCAGTCAACTAGAATGTTGCGATTGAGGTCTCTCAAATCAATGCACATGCGCAGGTTGCCATAAGGTTTGGTACTAAAAAAACTGGACTAAGCCATTCCGATGATTCAATTGGCTCGATAACCTGCACATTGCATAACCTTTGCAAACTCCAATTGTATTTTTTCTCTAAGAGTAAAAGGTACACTTCTCGCCTTATGTACACACGGAATATTGTTGGACTTTAGTACAATGCAGGATTCAAATTTTTCTAAACACCCTAACTTTTCCCAAAATAATTTTGGAAATGTTGTGCTCCATTTATTTTTTTACGTATCTTCAGTGACTAAAACTTGTTGTGGGTGGTTGGGGTCCAATGTGACACCCAACATCTTTTGTTCGCACCACCCCAGCAATGCTCTCCCTTTTTCCACCACATATACCTTGCTAGTGGCTACCTTACCCTTGTGAGACAATGTACATTTGAAAAAAACCTAACAAAGTAAGCTTAATGCCACAGTACCCTACTGGTTCAACATCTGGGGGTTCAACTAATGACGTCCTACCTTCTCCCATGTATTCTTATCAATAATAGTATAAGGAATGGAAGAGTCTTCCCAAACAGTTATTTTGGTCCCATTGATGCCTAAATCACACTTAGGCGGGTTATAGCATTAATTACATTGTCACATATAACCAAAACTTCAACTTCCCCTTCATTGTCAGAATTGTCATCCTCAAGAGTTTTCTCTAATGGCATTCACAGAACGCTTCCATTTCGAGGAGGATAAGGATCGACACTTACACATGCGTGCTAAGTGACCAAGCCTTTTGCATTTAAAACATTTCTCCTTAACTGCAAAACATTTGTCAGAATCCGCGGTGTGTCTTGTACTGCCACACCTGTAACATACTCTGTTGTTTTTGGGAATAGTGGAAGTGGTGATTTTGGATTTACTTTCTTTTTAAATGGAATTTTCTCTACAGCACACACCTTAGCAGTATTGGTCTTCTCCGAGCTTAGGGGCATATCATCAAGGAGGCGATATAAAATTATCGCCGCTTTTGTGTCCGTTTTCGGAAGAAAAGCGGCTATAATTTTATCACCTTATCAGCAAGGTCACACTATCGCGTGAATCCTTGCTTTAGCGCCTGTTTTCTGAACGCCCAGCTTTGCATCTCTAATGAGATGCAAAGTGGGCGTTCCTGCCCTGACATCACTGGAGAAATGCCGCTAAGCGACATTTCTCCAATTATTAATGGGCACGCTAACCTGCAGAGCGACAAGCAAAGTAGCGATAACCTCTGTTATCGCTACTTTCCTTATGCCTGCTTCAAGACTAACTTAGCCATGATTTCCTAGGTAAGGTGGATAGCATGGCTAAGTATGCCTTGCCCTATCATCAAGCTATCGCCAAACTTTGTGAGATTATCGCTGGATTTCTAGCGATCATCCCACATTTGGCAGTTAGCGCTTGGAAATTTATCGCTTTTGAGATAAGCGTTGCTAATAGCACGCTATCTCAGCGATAAAATTCCACGTTACCCGGCGATAATTATCCTAGCGCTAAGTGCGATTAGCGATAATTATCGCCGGTCCTTGATGATATGCCCCCAAGTTTCTTTACATACTTAGTATTTTCGACTCGCCTTGCCACTTCAATAGTTTTCTGCAGGGAAGGATCTTTCATATCTAGTAATCTTTCTTGAATTTTAATATTGTTTGTCCTATTTATGAATTGATCTCTTAAGATCTCTTCATGTAGATCTTTGAATTTGCAAGTAGACGCAAGGGTTCTCAATATAGATATGTATTGCTCAACAGACTCCCCAGGTAGTTGGGATAGCAAAATGTATGTCTTTCTACTACTATGCTAATCTTTTTAACATAGTTTTCTTCTAGTGCGTTAATTACCTCAACATACTCATCAATGTAAACTACCTCCTCATAATATAGACTTACTTCCTCACTTTTTCCTTCATTCTCACCTTCACTTTCTACTTTATTCTCATTTTTGCTAGCTCTCGCTCTTATAATTACCTGTTTTTTTATCAGTACCAATGGGTAAGGTGTTTAATACCTTCCTGCCCTCTATTCCCAAATTGTGTTTAAGTACTGCCACCTTCCGGGAAGCTATAAAATCCTCTCCACCAATAGCCTCTAAATAAGTTTTGAAAGACTCTATCCAGTCTTCCCACGGTAATGTGGGTTCACCAGGGTTTTGTAAAAATTTAGGCAGAGCTATGATGGATGACATGTCCATATTGATGAGTTTTTCTTAGTTATAACCCCTTCGCCGCGAATTTTGCCGCGGCGCGGGGGGGCTAGGGGGTGAGCGCAGCGCTGCGGTGCTCGTGACGGAACCACGCCGTCATGAGTCACGGGCAGCGTGTGCTCATGACGGCGTGGTTCCATCATGACCCCGCCCGCTCATTAATTCACCTGCACAGGTGGGGAATTAATGCCGCGTGGGCGGAGTGGCAGCCGCATGACAGAACCACGCCGTCCTGAGCACACGCCGCTCGTGACTCATGATTGCATGGTTCCGTCATAAGCACGCAAGGGGATAATACAATGTTGTTGTGCCTAGAAAGTATCCCCAGAATGGTATGTACTAAGTATTATGATGAAACAATATTGATAAACACGATACTAACAGTCACTAGCGTAGAACAACAGAAAACATAGGATGGAAAGAAAAAAAAAACTAACAAAATTAATGCCGTCACCGTAGTCCACGTGCTGACACTTTGCCGCAATGTTGAAAAATACAGTCTCCTTGTACTGTAGATGATCTGTGTCTGTTGACAGTTTTAGTCTTTGTTTCCTGTTTCCTCTTTTTTTTTAAATAATCTGGTTCTACTTTTTTCCGATTGTGTTGCTATTACCCTTGAAAATATGCCAGTTCAGTCTATACGATCGCGTTGCAGCCTTGTACTAGGTTGTCATGGCAACCCTTGGCTGATTCCAGGTGAACGTAGATCACGTTGCTCGTCACAACGCAGTGCGATTTCCACAATGCCGAGCACGCTTGTGACGTGTAGAATTCCTGAGATCGGGTTATGCGTCTCTCACAATGATGCACAATAACAAGAGGTCTTCGAACGGAGGCATTTGCAGGCACAAGCAATAACCGGTGAGAGAGTTTAAAGTAAAACAGAATTACAAATGATGCACTTGATCTTCCGATCTCAACGGTATGTCGGTTGAACTCAACGGTGGTCAACAACTTGACATGCAATCCAATTCAATTGCTTCCGCTCCAATCCAATGCCCACTATATTCTCCAGCATCAAAGATACACTGAGCTTGGCCAAGCTGTTTTTTCCTTTTTTTTTTCCCAACACAGTGCATGTTACACACCAACACAGTCAAACCTCACAGGGATCAGCATTTACCCTGCATGTACATTTGAGTCAAGACAGGACTCACAACTCTTACCCTAGTCTTGCGTGGATCGATGCTTACTCGGTAAATATCTTGAGTTTTGGCAAAATTCCTGCACTGATACCAATGTGAGGTCGCTTCTGTATGGCAATGCTTATCAAAAGCAATCAGTCGGACATTGTATGAAGGTCTCCTTGTGCACTATTACTTCCTTGAATATCCGATATAATGTCAACAGCACGTTGAGAGGCTCCTTCTGACAAAGAAAATAATGATCTAGGGGTTTCAACCTGCAGGTTATACGACCAGTCTGCCCTCATGGAATATTATCCCATGCTCGTCGCCACTTTTAAGAGGCGCAGACAATGTATTTCACGTAGGAGCTTTATTGAAGATAAAAGGTACAACCCCTAGACACGTCCTGTCTCAACAACTGTCTCCTTCCTTACTGGTCCAGCTCCAGAATCCTCACATGCTGGTTACCAAGGGAAGAATGCTTGACAGGTATGTAAGATACATTGCTAGGATACAACAAATGGCATTTCACCCATCGTCAAAATTAAATATGACAGTTATAAGGCTTCTAAAGACATGGGTCCCCAAACAGAAATGAATGGGCCCAACATTTTCTGAACTTCCCAAGAGCCAAAAGAGTCCGTGCACGCTTACTTTGAGAGATTGATACAGGTGTATAGGGAGCACAGAGGGATGAACGACCCGCTAGGAGATAACATGGGAGGGTTTCTAGCATCCTTTGTAAATGGGCTAAGGCCATAGATTAGCAATCAGATAATCCAAGGTGTCCTTTGTTGGCAGAGTAAACTGGTTGGACGAGATCTTACAGTATGCGAAATACTGCAGTGATATGCTAGAGGTGAGGCGGAAGGGGCTTAAGGGGAAGTACATGGTGGCCCAAACTCAGCTGGCACAGAATGGAGGGGCTAAGGATCTTAAAGTTCTGCTCCAAGGACCCGAGTTAGCCCTCAGTTTAAGAATGGCAATGCAAGGAGTCTTCCTGAACTACAATGGGAATGTCTCAGGAATGGGGAGGTATTCCAAATCCCCAACCAGGCTACAGGGTACCCAAAAATCTGATGATGTCACAATGAGGTCCATTTCCCATGATGTTCAAGACTTCCATAGATTTCAGTTAGGACCAATGACAGTGCCTCAGGAAGGAGAAGGAGTGCATACTTGGAATGGTCCTAGTAGTGAATCAGAGTGGACCATATATGGACAGAGAGGTTAACAGACATAGCCCATCCAGAGATGTGATTGCCTAACAGTCGCTAAACTATAGTTGCAGGAGTTGATATGGTGATTCGGGATATAAAACACACAAAAGGTGATGGGAGGAAAGCTTGCAATTTGTATACCACAGGCGATCGCTCGGAGTAGCATCCCAATTCATCGTTCTTTTGCTCACCATGTCACCTCAGTTTGGACCCAGCCATATACAAAACAGTTGGGGAGCAGGACCAAGACTTTTTTGCATATGGCTGGGTCCAAACTGGGGTGACGTGGCAAGCAAAATGATGATGGATGAAGCACAAATCTGTGACAAGGGGTGAGTGTTTGAAATGTTTCAACACTCAGTCCATCATTTTATTTTGTGTTGTTGCTATGTGCACCCTGAGTGGCTAAGGGAATGCCCACATCGTGGGTCTCTTGCTCGCTGTGCCACTGGATTCAAGATAGCCTGGCTAGTGAGGGTACCCGAAACCGGTCCCAGGATACTTGTTTCCAGTCCAGAGAGGGCCTGTCTGGCAGGTCGGGCTGAACTGTTCCCAGGGGGAGCAGGGTCAAGGCTGATTTGCATATGGCAGGGTCCAAACTGAGGTAACGTGGAGAGCAAAATGACGATGGATTAAACCCAAATCTGTGACTGGTGGTGAGTGTTATGAAAACTTTCAACACTCCGTCCATCATTTTATTTTGTGATGTTATTACAGCGATTTGGGATGAAAGTTCTTCTTGAATCGGGTCAAGGAACTCACTTCAATAGAAATGTGATGCAGGTATTGAGTACAGCTTTAGGTGTTGGCGAGAAATTCCACTGTAGCTACAGGTCTGAATGGGGCAATCTAAGCTAAATTGGCTAGAGCCTGTGCCTCCACTCCACTCAAATGGCCTGATGATCTTCCTTTGGTGCTAATGAATATCCAAAGTACCACCTGTAAAACAACTGGACTGTCACCTCATGAGGTGCAAATTACTTCTGTCCCAGCTGCTGCTCTTTGTGACATCACAAATGATGTGGCCCTCGAGTACTGCATGGGATTGTCTGATGTGGTACGTTCTGTCTCTTAGAAGGTCGACGCTGCTACCTCAGCTGTCCCAGGATCCCAAGGACATGACCTGAACCCTGGCGATTGGATTCACAAGTCAAAGCACTTCCGCAAGTCTTGCTTGGAGGCGCGCTGGAGAGGACCCTACCAGGTGAACCTGGTTACCAAAACTGCTGTCAAGTGTGCTGCTCTGTCGAATTGGATGCACGCCTCGCATATCAAGAGAGCAAAGCATGAAGAGGAAGAAGCGTAGCCAACAGCCACACATTTCTAGACTCACCCCAGGTTTGAGGTGTCTGAAGCTTCAGAAGAGGGGGAAGACCAGACAGAGGGCCCACAGTCTCCATCAGACAAGCACCATCCAAAGCCAGAGGCTGATGTGACTGCCATTGTTCCAGCAACCACTGTAATACTGACCACTGAATTGAGAATACGCATTCGCAGCACAGTGAAAACCCAAGGAAAGCTGAAAAGTATCTGCTGCAGAAAATCCATCGAGAAGTTGAGGTTGGTGTGGGACAAAGAAATCCAACCACGATGGATGATGAAGCTTCTTCAGATCACAAGATTTCAAGTACCTCTAAGAATCGCGATCCAGCTGAGGAAGGTTAGCCCAAAACTACAACCACCAGAAAAAGATTGTTGGCGGCTAAGAGGAGACCAAAGATTGTTAGGGAAGACTGTCAGTTAGAGGAGCAAGAACAGGTTGACTCAACTGACACTGTGGACGAGAGCCTGGATTTGATCAGTACCAAATGACCCAAAAAAGAAAGAAAGATCAACCGGAAGTATTCAGGTCCAGACTGGACGTATCTTGCAAAAATCTAATTTGACTCTGAAGACAGCTTGACTGACATCAACGACCCTTCCGGAGACAAAGACATAATAAGACAAGAGTCTATTCACACTGACCTGTGACAAACATCAAAAGGTGAGTCAGACATTTAGGGTAATGGTCAGAGGACGATACTTCTTTTAGACCTCCTGTTGATACAAAATCAAAATCCTGGTAGATTTCAAGATAAGGTAGAGACGATAGGATAGTACCTAGAAGACAAACCTCTTTATTAGAGATTTCCTTGATCTCATTCAAGTTAACATGGCACAGCAACGCTGCAGAATTTTGTTTGTAATTCTGGTAGTTGCACTTGCCATTTCTATGTTTGGACAGCTGTTGGATGTTTATTTGTTGGGAGGAGATAATATTCATGTTCTGACAAACTCTTGAACCTGTAGTTAGATCTCCTCTACCCAGGAGAAAAGTCTCAAATGTTCCACAGCATTCAATAGTGTATACTTATATATCGGCATTGCACCACAAAACCCTGAGATACTTTGCGGAGAAACTAGTACTATCAGGTGGCAACAGATCTACTAGGAGTTCTGATAATCTTCTACTTAAACCACAAAGTTTTTCCAAGAAGAAAACATACAATCGTACCTTCTCAGGAATGGCTCCCAGGATTTGGAACGCCTTGCCCCCAGAAACGAGACTTAATCCGTCCGCTGCTTTTTAAAAAAAAGAAGTGAAATCGATTCTCTTGTCCAAATTCACCTGAACCTTCTTATACACCCTTGTAGATATGTGCTAGTCTCTAATAGTTACCAGCACTGTATTCACATAATTCATTGTATTTATATGTATATGTCAATCACCTGTATTTACCCTGTAAAGCACTCCGATACCCGCAAGGGTCTTGTTTGTGCTATACAAAACCGTCAAAATAAAAAAACTAAATAAAACATAATGTGTATTATCAAATGCCTGCTGAGTGTGTTAAGGTTATGGAAGTAGAAGATTGCTTTGTTTGTTCCTATCTTCCAGCTTTTGCAGTCGAGGGAGCAGCATACTTTCACCTATCCCTGTCCTGCTCCTTTTTCTGTTCCATTTTCTTAAATCGTTTCTATCAACAAGATTCGATTGAACTGTATTATTCAGGTTTTGATGACCCTTAGAAAACGTGCCGATTGTCAGTGGAGAAAACCAGTATGTATGCACTAATAAACATATTTCTCCCTATTTCAAAGGGTTTAAATCAAGGGATCAATGAAAGTGTATGATGAAATTCTTTACACCAGTAACTAACATGGCATTACTAATCAGAGCATGCATGATGTAATCTATAAAATTAATGAAGACAAGAGGGTATTTGTAGATTCATTCAATGAGAGGATAGGAATCGATTAAGAAAACAGAAAAGACAGGTGCCAAACATATCATTGGGAAAGGCCGTCCAAGATGGGATCTTTATGTTTAATACAGCAGTCAGAGGGAAATAAGACACTCGAGAAATTGGAATGGAGTGAGTGCAAGAATAGTTGTTTAGTTAAAAGGGAAAAACGTTTTCAAATTTAGAGCAGAGCATAAATAGTGTCTATGTGTGTGGTAGTCAGCTAATTTCCAGCTACCACATAATTGGACAGGTAGTTGTTAGACAGTCTTTGATTTTCCTAGGATTTATCACACAAACAAGCTAGATTTTCCTCTTGATCAGTATACAAGGCAGAGTAAACAAAGCTTTAAACAGATTCTTAGTGATATATTTGGAGCACTTATACCTTCTATAGGAGTGGCATTAAATGATGTAAAGATAAGGAGGTTATCCACCCTAGTTGATCCGCTTTCTACTAACACAGCAGGTGCTTTGATGGTGATAAATAAGGAATTGCTTGCAATGAGAGCCATGATCATGCAAAATTGCCTTGTGTTGGAATTACTCTGCAAAGGAAGGTTGAGTTTTCAGGGTCATTCATGCTCAGGAATGATGTGCTTACATACCACACACACATAGACAAGCAGCTTAATGGGTATATTACTAAAATTACGAACATAAAGTATGAACTAACTGATCTGGAAGATTCAGGTGCCTGGGAAGGGTAAGGATCTATATTCTGATCCATTGGAAAGGGATTAGCTAAGATAGGAGAATGGCTTGGTATAGGTGGGGGAATGCTGAAATTGCTTTTAACCTTTCTCTTGATTATATTAAGTTGCATTGCATGAATGCTTGTTCCCTTTAAGTTTAGCAAAGGAATTTCATCAGGGAAAGGTATGGATTGTGGGCATATGAGACTGTCAGCAAGGACAGAAAGAGGCTTGACATCAAGGTTGGAGAAGTGCAAAGTGAACTCTATGACACCTAGAAGGATTTGGGAAAATCCACACAAAAAAAGAAGTTAAAGAACTATGTTGTATAATAAAGAAATGTTGTGATGATTTAGAAATAATCGGGTGGTAGGAGTCATATTCTTCTATCAGATTAAACACACTGAATAAACTTACGCTAACCTAGATTGTGTTTACACTGTGCTCCATCTAGCACTGTCACGATATATCAAGGCTTGCTACAAGGGTTCACACTAAAAAACAGAGGGGTAAATGTACAAGGTTATTGTGCCACCTTTACCGATATTCCGGTGGCGCAATGCCCTGCTCCATCTTTACAAAGTGGTTTTAAGCCATTTTTTGTGGCTCAATGCCGCTTTGTAAATATGGTACCTTCACGCAGGAATCTGCGTGAAAGGGGCGTGCAATGGGTGTTGCTGTGGGCGCTCCACCGCAACACCCATTGCTTATTGATGCTGCCCCAGATTTACGAGGATTTGTAAATCTGAGGCAGTGCCAAAAACCAACACCGTGCAAAAGCAGGTGTTAGATTGGCACGACAAGGAGTTATAATTTTAGATCTCTTTGTATTTAGCTTTTTCTATGTGTGCTGCATTCTGCAGCACACATAGAAAAAGCAAAATGCCATTAATTATTGTTTTTGTGCATTAAGGTGTTTTTGTGCATGAAGGCGTCCCTTCATACACAAAACAAACATTAAATAATTGTGATTTGCTACTTCTATGTGTGCTGTAGAATGCAGCACACATAGAATAGCACATCACCATTATTGATTGTTTATGTGCAGGAAGCACATAAACAATCATCCATGCAACGCAAGCACCCTTGCACTATGAAGCAAGGGTGCCTGTGTTGGCGCTAGGTAGATATTTATAGTTCTAGCCATTGGGAAAACACAGGGGCGCGCCATATTCTTGTAAATACGGTGCAGCCCTGTGTTTTTGAAATGGTGCGGTGCTGTCAAATTTGCCGCAGTGTCACGCTGCCCCATTTCCTTGTAGATGTGCCAAAGAGACTATTCCCAGATACTTTCTCTCAGCGTACCAAACCAAGGACATTTCAACTGTCCCTAGCTATTGCTATACAATGTAGCAATTGAATTGGTTGAGTAAACTGTTAGAATGACCAAGAATGACTAAAATACAATGTATTGCTACTGTGAGAGAATTTTTTAATGTAGTTTGTTGTAAAATGTTTCTTCTTGCTCATTTTCTATTAATACATATCCTGGGAATCATGTTTTAATGCAGAATGTATGAATGTCTTTGGTTGAAGTTCTATAAAGGACATGAAGACTTCTGTATGAAGGAGGCCCTAATTCCCGACCTTTAGAAGGCGAATCTATGCCAGATTTCACTTAGAACTGAACAGAGTTCTTTATACCTATAATCTGTGTATTTTGCTGCTAACTTTAACTGATGGCATGTTTCATATATTTGCTAATTAATTCTTTATATAAAACTTTGAATAACAACCCTTGTCAGTCATTCTTACAAGAATGGTTCAGCCTTTGCCATTGAATTTATTCCAAAGGATATAGTGACGGACAGTCGGGGAGTAACAATGTCCATATTAGTACTACTCCGCTCCCGATGCTACCCATTGGCGTGTTCATCAGCTGAAATTTAGAATAGGGTAGCGCACCAACATCTGTATCCCTACCAATTCAATCCTCCTGTCCAACCAAATTTCATATTCTCAGACACGACGATCAATTCCAGTCAAGGTGCAGTGAAAATGCACACCGCACATGCAGTCTAACCCAGGCTGTCTGAAAGGTCTGCAAAGAACAACCCTTGCAGCCAATGAAGGGTCATGTTCGTGGGGTCTTGAGCGGTCTCCAGTTTCTACGAGAACTTTGTTAGCTTGTACCAGTGAGTGTTGCTGCAATCATGCCAGGGACTGAGGCTCCTGCAAGAAAGAACCTCCTGTAAGGTAAGCTTTTTCACTGGTAATGTCTTTTTTTATGTGGGCAGTGAGATGCTCTCTAAATAGTTTTTCCAATGGCTTCAGACACCGCCCGCAGCCAGGAAGGGTGCCGTAAACTAAAGGGTCTGTGGCTGCAGGTGCAGATCATATGAGGTTTAAGTTTAACATCAGGCTGTTAAACTGTGGCGATTCCGTGGTGCTCTGAAGTGTATTCTTGTGAGAGGACTTTGAAGTGAGTGCGCATGCAGGAGATTCTTATGGATCAGGCGATACGGCACAGAAAAAACTCAACCCAGAAAAAACTCAATTCAAGTGCAAAACATTGCTTTAATAGAACAGGTTTTAAGTATATACACAGAAAGCCTAAGCATACGCCTTACACACTATCCCAAATGTGCTCAATAATACAATGAACGGTACCTAACGTTACCATTCTTAAGCACCCCCATAACCTACTCTGAACATTCAAATATACACAACTTTAACATCCTAATAATTTAAAATCATGATTGCTAACTGACAGAAACTGGATTATAATTTGGTGTGGGCAACTGCCTTCTTCAATGAATAATCACAGCCTTTGTCATGGTGAACACTCCAAATTGCTAAATTAATCTCAGCTCAACCTTAAGGTAGCTATGTAACAGAGCAGATAGGCTTAATTTAGAGCAATGTGTAAAGTATTTATGCAGTACCAAAACCGTACAAAAGTCAAAAGTACAAACCAAAACAAAATCCCCACCCAAATTAGAAAAATACAGTAAACATTAATAAGCAAAATTACACCAAAAATGAGAAGATTCCAATAAGGGGATTTGGAGATATGAGTTTTCAATGATTTAAGGGTGTGAAGAAGTGGAGCATATTATATGGTGTTGTTGTGTGACCTCACTGTGTAATACACTTACTAACCCCTTAAGATCCAGTATGTTTTGTCTGTAAAACCCTCAGCTCAACCCTGGGTAGCTGTGCCACTGAGCAGCAAGGCTTACACAGAGGAACAAGTGTTAGGCATATAAACAGCACCAAATAAATTTAAAAACCAATTTATAAAAATAGGTCGTATTTTTATAAGAATTTAGACACGAGAATGAGAAAAGATTCACCAGAGGGTTCTGGAGATATAGATTTTACAAGCAATAATAAATCTGTGCAATTTCACTCAAGCGCAAACAGGCCTTGGCAAAATCAACGAATTGGACACTTAAAAATGTTTTCAAAGAAAGCCTAGGGAAGGATCAATGTGATCAGATAGAAGAACTTGGGGCAACCCACTCCGGCAGAGGGACCAGCAAGGTCCTCAAGAAATGATATCTTCACAAGTGAGGCAGTCCTTCAAGAGTTCCAGGCACGTAGCGATGGGTTCATATGGAATGGTCCTGATGCAAGTGATGATGGATGCTGTAGATGCTCCAACGATGCTGTGAATGCAACGCAGTTGACTGGGGTCTTCATGCAGGGATTCTTCGATCCACAAAGAAGGTGAAGGGGTCCTGTTTGCAGGGTAAACGTCTCACAAAGTCCCCTCTAGTCCGGGCAGTGACCATTCACATCTGGACTACCAGTCGTCCGTTGTCGCAGTCACAGGCCAATCCTTCCTGAGTCGATAACTCTCCTTCTGAGGGTTCCAGCAACTCTCCAACAGCACTCTCAGGTTCAGGAAACTTGGGTGCAACTCTGTGCTGCAGCTCTTGGTACTTGGTGCTGCACAGCGGCGGTGGAAGCGGTTTGAAGACTTTGAACTACCAACTTGCCCCAGCAGGCTTCTTCAGCTGTTGTGTCCCTGTGCTGCAAAAAGGAGGAAAGTTTGCTGACCCTTGGAGTCTCTTGGCTTGACATGGCTCTGGAGACAAACTCCTTCTTTGAGCAGGACAAGGCAGGAACATTCCCTCTCTTCGTTAGTCACCAGGTGCAGTCTCTCTCTGTTGGTCCCTAGGTGCAGCAGGGCACTCCTCCTTCAATTATTCTTCCAACTCGTAGAGATCTGAGGTCTTGGTGCCGGGGGTGTCCTCTTTAAGCTTAGAAAGTGCACTCAGAGCAGGATGTGGTTGGTAGTCAATGTGCTACCAGGTCCCCCCCACCCCCCCCCCACCTGGTGACCACTTCTTGCAGAGCGTGATATCTGGCTATCCCCCGATGCACCATTCTGCCCACTACCAAGATAGTGAGACCACTCTCCTGGTGTGCAGACCTCCCTAACCCACCGCCGGGGTGTGACTACCCCAAGGCTACATACCCCTGGGAAAACCGGTTTGGCAAATGGTTTTCCCTCTCTGCGCTAGCCTACCTACCTCAACAATGGGGAAGCCCTTCCCTGGTATCCCACATCTGCACCTCAAAGGCGGTTCACTTTTGAAGCCTGCCTTTTAGGGCTAATAGCTAAGTGGCTTCCTATAGGAGGGAGGTGACACTTCCCTGGCCTGCTCTCTCTCATGGATCTCCTTCCTGAGAGAGGTTGGCACGTCTCTCCAAGATGGAAGAAAGCTGTCTCGTGGGGCAGGCTCCATATGTGCCTGGAAAGGGACAGGAGTTTTAAAGGAAACAAAGTTTCAGCTTTGCTAAAGCTGCACATTGCAACAAGTTACATTGATTTGACTTTAGATACAAGTCAGGCTTAATGTACCGAGTTTTTGATACCTTGGAGTGCCCACTTTGGTCGCACTATTCAGGAGTTGGTATAGCTGAGGGGTCAGCATGTAACCCTACACTTACCATTTGGGCGACCAAGTCTTTCCACAGTAAAAACAGTCGTTTTGCGTGTTTTACTGTCAGGAAATTTAAACTATATGTTCTGCCTGCCTGCCCTAATTCCTCATCAATGAGGCCCTTAGTCTTTTGAATGCCTATCAAACACAGGAATACATTTTTAAAGCCCCCCAGAATCTCAGTGGAGGCACTTAGAGACTCACAGGGTATCAGGCAGAGGTAAACAGCAGGGTCGATGCCAGGTAATGTTGGCACTGGTTAGATGGGTACTTCCAAGAGAAGGCCTCTAACAGTTCGATGTCTCCCTGTGGCAACACAAGAGATCAGCCAACTCTTCCACTTGGAGTTCACTTCTTTGTCCTTGATACAAGAGTGCGCTGATCCAGTCCTTCCCAGGTCCTCTCAGGTCACAGACAGCAGGTCCAGTCCTCTATTGATCTTCCGCAGGTCCAGAAAGGGTTCTGAAATGTGAGCCTAGAAATGCCACATTTACGCCTGACAGGAGCTAGTTGATGGGGCAATTCCTTGCCCATTCCTAACCAATGGGGTAAAATTTCTCATGTGCTGATCTACCTACTTATGCAGTAGTTACCAATTACCATACTGCAAAGAGGCCAACAATGCAGTGTTTCAGGGCAAAACCAAGATGGTGAAAGGCTTTGATAACACTCAACTTGGGCAGTGAGAGGAGTGAGTGTGAGTGAGTGAGTGAGTGAGTGAGTGAGTGAGTGAGTGAGTGAGTGAGTGAGTGAGTGAGTGAGTGAGTGAGTGAGTGAGTGAGTGAGTGAGTGAGTGAGTGTGTGTGTGTTACTATTCTGGTGTCCTCATACACCTAGCATTAAACTCCAGTTTGAAGCAGGCAAGGTACCCACACCAAAACCAGACATCTAGCAGGACAAAAACATGGTGCTTCTGAAATCAGACAGGGTATCCACAAGAATTGTCTTCACATCCTGTTCTCTCCCTTTCAAGAGTGCCCCAGGTGGCTCATCAAACCTGTCAAACAGGATTTGACAATGATATTCTGTGGGGTTCAGAGGAATCATCTCTGCCATTCAGGTTAGCCTACTGTTTGCTCATGAAGCCATTTAAAACCTATTCAAAGTTGAGCACAGGCAAGCTGGCGGAGGCTCATGCTAATTAACTATCAGTTCAGCTGCTGATAAATCCAGCTAAGGAAACTGCCTATCACGGTCAAGAGAATCCAAGCTTGACCCTGTAGGTTAAGACCAATAAAAGACAATTATTCACTCCAAGGTTTGTGATACGTTTTGCACCACTTTGTAGGTAACTACAAGGGTAGAGTTATTTCCCTTCAGTGAGAAAGACTGGAGGTTTGTGTTGACTTGTTTCAGACCCTAGCCTCCTACATGGTGGCAACCGATGCTAAACTGTCAAAATAAAATCAGACATCTAGGCCCAGGAGGAGCTGCAAAGTAACTCCTGAATTCGCACCTACGCCTCTAGCTTCAGCTTTCCTGACATCAAGTCAGGGTCCTTTCAACACATCTGTTAGCCTTCTGGGATGTGAAAGTGGCCATCTAAGGAGGGTACCGTGCTATCTTCATGCAGGGCTTCAGGAGCAAAGCATCAGAAAAGCATGCGGCTTTAACTCTGCCTCAAACCAAGGCAGCATTGCTGATTGTCCCCTAGAATGTAATGTACCAGGAGATATAAAAATCAAAAAGTCATCACTAATTTTTAAAGACACCTTTTAAAACTCAAAATCCTGTACCAAAAGTTGGTACAGCTTTGCGATTGAGTCCAACAATAAGCTAGCTATGGCAATAACATACATCAAGAGGGAGCCTTTGAAACATCAAATTGCAAAACGGATGAATGGTTTTGGATTCACATGTAAGCGACTTGTCAGAGCCACCAAGGACCCAACTTTTTGCAGCTATTGTACTCCTTCACATTCCACATTCGCATCCTTTCACGTGATTCTGTTTTCTTGTATCTTGGATTTTTTTCCAATTCTTCTTATGCCCGGTTTTGTGAATGTTACAACAAACATTGTAAATTTGTTTGTTGTAACGCTTTTCGCCCTAAGTGGGATGGGTATTCCCAGACGTGGGACCCGTGCTCACTACGCCACTGGAGTCAAGCTATCCTGGCTGATGACGGCTGATAGCCAGAAACCGGTCCTAGGATGCTTGATTCCGGTCCAGGGAAGACATGGCTTGGCAGTTCGGGCTGGACTGTTCCCATGCGGCACAGGGTCAAGACTGATTTGCATATGGCCATGTCTGAACTGGGGTGGCGTAGTGGGCAAAAGAACGATGGATTTAACCCAGATCTCTTGACTGGGGGAGAATGTCTGCATTGTCAGCATTCCGTCCATAATTTGTTTGTTGTAACGCTTTTCGCCCTAAGTGGGATGGGTATTCCCAGACGTGGGACCCGTGCTCACTACGCCACTGGAGTCAAGCTATCCTGGCTGATGACGGCTGATAGCCAGAAACCGGTCCTAGGATGCTTGATTCCGGTCCAGGGAAGACATGGCTTGGCAGTTCAGGCTTAACTGTTCCCATGAGGCACAGGATCAAGACTGATTTGCATATGGCCATGTCTGAACTGGGGTGGCGTAGTGGGCAAAAGAACGATGGATTTAACCCAGATCTCTTGACTGGGGGAGAATGTCTGCATTGTCAGCATTCCGTCCATCATTTGTTTGTTGTAACGCTTTTCGCCCTAAGTGGGATGGGTATTCCCAGACGTGGGACCCGTGCTCACTACGCCACTGGAGTCAAGCTATCCTGGCTGATGACGGCTGATAGCCAGAAACCGGTCCTAGGATGCTTGATTCCGGTCCAGGGAAGACATGGCTTGGCAGTTCGGGCTGGACTGTTCCCATGCGGCACAGGGTCAAGACTGATTTGCATATGGCCATGTCTGAACTGGGGTGGCGTAGTGGGCAAAAGAACGATGGATTTAACCCAGATCTCTTGACTGGGGGAGAATGTCTGCATTGTCAGCATTCCGTCCATAATTTGTTTGTTGTAACGCTTTTCGCCCTAAGTGGGATGGGTATTCCCAGACGTGGGACCCGTGCTCACTACGCCACTGGAGTCAAGCTATCCTGGCTGATGACGGCTGATAGCCAGAAACCGGTCCTAGGATGCTTGATTCCGGTCCAGGGAAGACATGGCTTGGCAGTTCAGGCTTAACTGTTCCCATGAGGCACAGGATCAAGACTGATTTGCATATGGCCATGTCTGAACTGGGGTGGCGTAGTGGGCAAAAGAACGATGGATTTAACCCAGATCTCTTGACTGGGGGAGAATGTCTGCATTGTCAGCATTCCGTCCATCATTTGTTTGTTGTAACGCTTTTCGCCCTAAGTGGGATGGGTATTCCCAGACGTGGGACCCGTGCTCACTACGCCACTGGAGTCAAGCTATCCTGGCTGATGACGGCTGATAGCCAGAAACCGGTCCTAGGATGCTTGATTCCGGTCCAGGGAAGACATGGCTTGGCAGTTCGGGCTGGACTGTTCGCAAGAGGCACAGGGTCAAGACTGATTTTCATATGGCCATGTCTGAACTGGGGTGGCGTAGTGGGCAAAAGAACGATGGATTTAACCCAGATCTCTTGACTGGGGGAGAATGTCTGCATTGTCAGCATTCCGTCCATCATTTGTTTGTTGTAACGGTTTTGTGAATGTGGCACATGTATACATTCCAAACTGCTTTTGTCTGTGAAAATTATTTACTAAGGGACAAACATTAATTATGGCACAAAGCAAAGAAGAAACCAATGTTACACCATCACTCAAGCAAAAAAATGCAGTGCAGAGACATATTTATAAAAAATTACATGCTGCTGCTGTCATTCCTTGAACGGGTGCCCAAACAAGCTGCCTAGTGTCATGCATAACCTTTGCATCATGGCGCAAAGCGGTGTGCTTGTTATATCTAGCTTAGGGTTTGTAAGAGAAGCATACGCTTCTAGTTCAAAATTCTATGCATAGACACAAATTAAGGGGCAGATTTATGTTGCATTTGCGCCACTTTTGCGCCGCCGTTGCGTCACTTTTGTGACGCAGCAGAGGCGCAAATCCTGCGCCATGGTGCGGGGTATTTACAACGTGACGCATCTGGGAGATGCGTCACGTTGTAAAGCCCTGCGCCACATGTAGGCGTTCCAGGGCAGGTGGGGGGCGTTCCGGCGCAGGAACGCCTCCTAAAAGTGGCTGAGTGAAATCTATAAGATTTCACTCAGTCACTTTTGAGCCCATGCTGCGTCAAAACCCTGCGCCTGCTTGAAGCAGGCGTAAGGATTGACACACCATTGTGCAGATAGGGCCCCCCAGAGCATTGCTGGAGCTGCGTCGCGCTTGCGACGCAACTCCAGCAATGCGCCACTTTTACGGCACAGATGCTTGACGCATCTGTGCCGTTTTTGCCCCATGGTGCGCCGCATTATAAATGCGGCGCATTCATGATGGCGGAGCTGGGGCGCAAAATAACTGGCGCATCCCTGCTGATATGCAGGGATGCGCCAGTTATTATAAATCTGCCCCTAAATGTCTACTGTACAGTACAGTAACCAGACAGTGATTTTTTAGAGAATAAAAACACTTATCTAAGTTAGCGCCTGCTTCAAGGGGGCAAAGCTCAATATGCGAAATCTTCGTAGATTGGACTTTTTGTCAAAAAGTATAGGTGGTTGCAATGTCTGCCCAAGTTACATCCTTCTAGAGCCCCCAGCAAAGCAGCGAGCACCCTTACATTGCAAAATAACTTTTGCTCTGCAAAGCAGATACTTTGGACCACTTGTGTAACTTTGCAGAGTCTTGGTAATTCTATCCCTGCATGTCTTACTTTCAGTGCACAGATGTTTCTTAGTGTAATTTTGCCTGATGCACCAAAGACCATATCAGCCAAATCCTGCTTTACAATCACCTTTTATTTTAACAAAGGCTATATCTTGCAGGATAATTATTAGAAATAAAACATTAAAGCAGATAGTATTTGACAAATACAAGCCTAGCAACCACAGATGAAATGAAAACAGGAAGAGACGGAAAGATCAAATCTGTACACAATGAAATATCGATAGCTTTAAAAATGAAACCCCCTTCCTTTTTCACGCTGGGAAGCATCACTAATGGGGAGTGTGCGATTTCTCTATTGAAAAAAAGCTTGGGGTTTTCAAAATTGACCTACAGTTTTGAATCCTGCTGGCACAAAAACACGAAAAGACAGGGAAAGTTGCGGAACAGTCAGAGCCTGCACAGACCAGCGCGGAACATTGACAAGAGTACAAACCTAAAACTCGACAAAGAACTGGCGCTTTTCCCTCCCTATTTTAATGTATCAAAGATAACACACAAAAGAAAAATACTGCAAACAATCAGGCTTTGACAGCTCGGGAATGAATCGTGCACTATCGTATTCCATCGTCGGCAGTGAAGGTGCAGTTCCACAGGCCGTCACTAGATGTCCCCGTAGGGCTCCGCAGGGACACCTTGCCACAGCCTGCGGTACTTCACCCATTTGCCTCCACATTACATTTTGTTTTCTCCGAGGCTTCTTTTCAATTCTAAACTGTTGTTGTTTCTACGTTGTCTCCGGTTGTAAGACCGGAACAGAAATATCTCCATGTCCGTGCTCGCAGAGCTTCCAAAGGTGTCTCATGTCGTATGACCTAAGCCTGTAATGCTTCCGCGAATCCAGCTCTGCGGTTTCCTGCGAACGTACAAACTGCTCTGTTAATTGAATGCGACACGGCTTAACACGCTACTTAACCACAACTAGATCTTGCATAGATGTACAATATCACCCCAACTCTCGGGGGCCGGTATCGAACCAACGAGCTGTTCAATAACTTTCTGATTATGTGAAGCGAGCCCTCCCCCTCGTAGCAATTGTGCACTTCCGGGTGGTTTGTTTCCGAAAAGTAGCATCGATTTAACTTCCGAGTTCAGGAGCGGCGGAAATGTGAACCATGTGTGTGGGTGGGGGACTTCCTGTCTTGGGGGGAAAAAACCTGTTCCATTCTGCAAGAGGGATGCAGTACCGCAGGCTGCTAATAGATGTCCCTGTGGGGCTTGCTAGGTCAATATTTTGTTAGTAGTGATGCAATACCGCTGCTGAAGATGTTCTACAATGATGCATTATTGGCAAGAATGATCATACACTGATTCGAATCCTGCTTGTTTAATTTTTTTTGTGTGAACATATATATAATCTAGAACATTAGATACTGGCCAAAAGATGAACTGAAGCAGGCTCAATTAAACAGAACAAATAAAGAGCTCCCTTCTTAGTTTAATGTCCTTGTACTGTAGGTGCCAGCCGTGATTTATAATAAATGTCATTAGCCTTTTTTTTCTTTTACAAAAAATATTTGTGGAACAGACAATAAGCCTCTGCAGTTATTGCTAATCAAAGTTTATAGAACTAGGTAGTATCTTATTTTATCCACAATATGCTCCTCGACTCCCTTTACTAAATGTAAAAGTTAAGGTCTCTAGTTCCTAATACAAATATTTGGCCCAAAGCAGGTACATTATTTACAAGAGGCCTGCGCCGCTGGAGCATCACTTTCTTGATGATCCAGTGGTGCAGGCCACTATATCATATCTACGAGGAGACGCAAAGCCAGCCTGCGCGGCTTTGCATGGGGGCTTTGCATGGCCTCACAGATATGGGGTAAAGCAAGGCAGTGCAAAGCGCTGCATTGCCTTACAATGCGTCAAGGAGGCATTCCATGGGTATTGGTGTGTGTTAACAAGCAACACTCATGGATTTTAACACTGGTCCAGATTTGTAAAATCACATAAACCTAGGGCAATGTCAAAACCGAACGCCTCCCTAGAGCAGGTGTAACAAGGAGAAATGTTTTAATTTCTCCTCATTCTTTCCTCTTTCCACAGATGCTGAATTCTGCAGCACACATAGAACGAGGAAAACACCTCTCCTGGATTGTTTTTGTCCAGGAAGGTGGCCCTTCCTGCACAAAAACAATCCTGCCTGCCACGAAGCACCTTTGCATCATGGTGCAAGTGTGCCTACGTTGGCAATAGGCAGAAAATTGTGTGCCAGCAATGTGGGATAGGACAGGAATGCATAGTTCGAACGTGACCCGGGAAGTAGGTGTGTCCGTCCCAGCCCTTCCTACGCTGACATGATCCGTTTTAAGCAGCTCGCTCCGGTTACTAGTGGCGTTGAGCCGTTTGGGACCACACCGAATAGGACACACCACGGGGCAGGACCTTTGATGGCGTGAGTAACTTTGAACACGATGCTGATTGCAGATACGAGTGTATCCCTCTCCTGGATGGAGGATTTCCATCGCTAATACTTACCTGTTCTTGCTTTTGTCTCTCACCTTTTATTTCCATTACATGTGCAATAACGACAATATGCTGGCCTTTTCTCACAACTATTATTCAATAGTGTTTGACTACAGGGCTACCCTAATGTTACGTGAGGTCCCACCAGTGGTCGAAGTGGGGGGAAAAAAGTAGGGGAACTGTGGGAGGAGAATCAGAGGATGGGAATAACCCAAGGATTGGATCAGTGGGCGGAGCCAGAGGTGTGGCCAGAATGCGCAAACATCCCAATTTTTAGCATTTGTTTGGCATTTCTCTGCCCAGTTTAATCAACCAAGGGATATACATGATTATTTAAGGTTATAATGAGTTATTGACATTAAAACACATTCACAAAGTGGGATATGCTTCTAATCACAATGTCCCAAATACGATAAAATGTGGAAGCACAAGCCATTTGTCGCCGAGCCATGGAGTTTGTCATCAGCACTTCTCCCGTTTTCCACAACAGCAGTTCAAACATGAATGGCAAAATATCATAGTTTGCAAAATGTTTTCTATATAATTATGACTCTGCCATATTTGCCTCCTAATGGAAGATCTGCTGCATGATCTGACCATTTCAACTAATAAACGGTTTATAGCTCAAACGTATCAAAAGTTAATAAAAAATATGACTTGTTTTGCTGCGGAGTGGATGGCTTATTGCACAGGTTGACTGATCACCTTTCTCACTGTTGCATTTGTATGTTACACTGGTACTAATAAGTCAAAATCTTTCCAAAGACGGTTAGCATGTGTACACATGTCAAAATAATAAAATATCAGAAAATATACTGCATTACGATGCAGCCTTTTTTTTAATGCATAATTTAGTCAACACTGCGGCATAATTGTGTCCTCCTTTGCTACACATTTAATTCCAGTGGCCCCACAGCAAGCAGCACATGTTAAAAGTGCTTGTGAATGAAGCAGAGAGACTGTGAAGTTTACAAACTTAGTTTGGTGTGCTGCACATTCTGCATTGCCAATCCCTGGTGAGTTGCAGCTACTACTTCTGAAACAAGGCCAATGGAGCTACCTATAGGTGAGGCAGACTGGCCTCAAGGGCAGGGCCGGCCAGAGCACTGGTGGTGTCTGATGCAAATGAGGATGTCATAAAACACGCTGGAGCTTTCCTTTACTTCAGGTAAGTTTATTCCGGAGGAACAGATGAAGCGTACACCACTCCAGCTGACTGAACACCAACTGCCTAGCTTAGAACACCGCTTGCCACCCGCACGTAATTAGAACCCCACAGATGTTCTACATAAAGAACCCCAGCAAAGCATAGAGAAAAGACTAGAACATGTGATAACTATTTACAACACATCTTCTTCCCTAAACATTGAACAGTTAAACTACCATACAGATATTACACATACAATAAGCATGAGCATAAATAATAAATCAAATACATCAACATAAATAATCATTCAGATAGACAGGAGGTCTGCGGGACCTTACATCTCTAATCACAACAGATTCTTGAGCAGATGGTTGAGAATCATGACTATGAGAAACCCCCACCTGTGAGTTATCAGCCATGGTAGCATCTCCACCACCCTTCTCCCTACAATGAATTACCTCTGAAGAAACCGAAGACTCAGAAGTAGCCAACAAGTACCCACTACTGGGTAGACCATGTTCCACCAACTTACTACAGCCACTAGATGATATTGACCTACAATAAAGTGCTACCCTGCGAAGATTCCACTTTTCACCATTATCCAGTACAACATAATGTGGAAAAACTTCCTTGACAACATATGGCCCTCTAAATTTTGTAAGACCCCTTATTACTCTCCCAGGTTTCACCTTAACCAAATCACCAACAGAGATTGTTTTAGAGATACACCCCTTCAACTCTGAAACCGTGCCTTCAACAATATAATTTTTAATCCAAGAGGGAGTAAGCTTAGTACCTGGACGTCTTCCACGCATGAGCTCAAATGGAGATTTGCCATCCTCCTTATGAACCGTGGTTCGATAGGCCCACACCATATCTTTAACCATTTCATCAGCAAATCCACCTGAGGCACACGCCATTTGAATAATCCCTTTCACAACTCTGTTAGCCCTCTCACACACACCATTTGCCTGTGGATTATAGAGCGAAGTACGATGATGAGTCACTCCACACCCAGATAAAAATACCCGCATTTTCTGCGAGGTAAGCTGAGTTCCATTATCCGTGATCAACACTGAAGGATAACCTTCATTAAGAAATATATTCCTAAGAAATTGTATAGTACAGTCCGTGGTTATATCCTTAACAAATTCCACAGCAAGCCATTTGGAATACACATCAACAATAACTATGGCAAAGCGTTGAGTGCACGGTAATTCATCCATAGGACCAATAAAATCCAAACATACACTATGCCATGGTAAATCCGGCGTGGTGATGTGGCTCACCTCTGAACTGGAGCCAACTCTGAGTCTCTTTTCACAATCCCTACAAGCTGAGCAATTTACTACGCAAGACGCTACCTGAGCATCCATGCCTGGCCACCAGAAATCTGCCTTTAATCTACGCTGTGTAAGTGTTTGCCCTAGATGGCCTTCATGAGCCAATAATAACAGCTTGCATCTTAAACTAAAAGGTGGAATATACTTGTCCCCTCTCATTAAAATACTGTCGCCACAAGTCGACAATTCATCCAATACTTTGAGAAATGGCCGTACAGAAGGCTGAACACAACTTTCTCTTCTGGATCCTAATTTTACTAACTCCATCACTTTGACGAGAACTACATCATTTCTCATTGCAGTAAGCCATTCATCTTTAGTAAAACTACCCCCACTCAACGTTACTACATCATGAATGACAGCTACATCCCCATCCACATGCACATCAGAAAACTCCTTCTCAGAGCCCTCTACTTTGACTGGGAGCCTTGAAAGGCAATCAGCTTGTATGTTACGCCAACCTTGAATATATACAATATCATACTGATACTCTTGTAGTTTTGAGGCCAACCTTGCCAATCTTGGTGAACCCTTCCCGGCACCTCCTGGTGATAAAACTTTTACTAAGGGTTTGTGGTCAGTTTTGAGCTGAAATTTTGTACCCCACAAGTATGTTCTAAAGTACTGTACTCCCCAAGCAGCAGCTAACGCCTCCTTCTCAATTACTGAGTAATTCAGTTCAGAAGCAGACAGCGTACGTGACGCAAAAGCAATGGTTTTCTCCCCTTCATGACATTTCTGTAACAAAACTGCCCCTAAGCCTGTAGCACTCGCATCCACCATCAGTATAGACATGCGCTTGATATCAAAGGGAGTTAACACCCTGGCCTCACTCAATTCCTTTTTTATCAAATCAAAACACTCTTGGTGCTCAACATTCCAACAAAATTTTACTCCTTTTTTTAACAAAGACCTCAACACCAACGTCTTGTCCGAGAAATTCTTCACAAATCTAGCATAAAATTCAATAAGTCCCATGAATGACCTAAGTTGTTCTTTTTCAGTGGGAGGTGGAGCTAGATTAATGGCTTCTAAAAGATTCCTCTTTGGTTTAACACCTTGAGCTGAAATCTCATAGCCCAAATACTCTATGTGTTGAACCAAGAAACAACATTTCTCTTTTCGTAACGTCAAACCAGCATCATCTATTCTTTGTAATACATTTCTGAGCACTGAATTATGTTCTGAAACAGTGTCCCCAAACACCAATATGTCATCTTGAAAAAACACTGCTTTCTTTATGCCAGTAAAAATCTCTGTGACTAACCGTTGAAACACACTGGCAGCTGATATTAACCCAAACGGAAGTCTGGTGAACTGAAATGTGCCCTCAGTGGTTATAAACGCTGTTAATTCTTTAGATTCATCGTGAAGTCTAATCTGATGGTAAGCGCTCTTCAAATCTAGTTTTGTGAAGAACTTTGCCCCCTGTAGAGTAGACACTAACTCCCCTATATTAGGGAGAGGAAACGTGTCTGCTACCACATGCTTATTTAACGATCTTAAGTCCACACAGAACCTAATTTTGCCATCCGCCTTCTGCGTGATAACCACCGGAGACACCCATGCAGATGCCTCCACAGGTTCAATGACACCCCCTTGCAACATTTCTTCAATTACTTTTCTAACTTCGTCTTTGACTGATATCGGTACTCTTCTTGCTTTATGCTGTACTAGAATTGTGCCCTTCTTTATCACAATCTTGTGAACATACCCCTTTAGTTCACCCAACTGCTCTCTAAAAACGTTCTTCGCACCATCAAGTATGTCACTAACAGTGTTATCTTCTATAACCATTACCTGGTTGGGTGCTCTTGGATTCACTATGATATGCAGGTCATATTGATGAATCCATCCAAGAATTGGTGGACCATCTACAGCAACATATACTTTTCCTTTGATAGACCTGTTCTCAAAATGTATGTCTGCATCAAAATACCCCAACAAGTCTATTCTCTCACCCTGGTAGCCCGTTGGAGAAATATCACTTTCCTTCAATTTCGTTTCACCCCACTTGTCTTTGAATATATCCTGGGGAATAATTGTGTGTCTCGAACCAGTGTCGACCATCAAGATTACTGGGCACTCATTAACTGTAAATTCAGCTTTAGGTCTTTTTTCCCTCTTCTCATTGTCAATACTACTAACATCATCACTCACACTCAAAATTTTATCTTTCTCCCGTCTTATTTCGATAGGTTTATCCTCAATGACAGCTACATTAACGCTGCCTTTACTTCTGCACATCCTAGAGAAATGACCCAATCTTCCACACTTGAGACATTCCTTATTATTCGCAAAACAGAATTTTGCTTCTGAGCTGTGACTCATACTACCACATCTTGAGCAACATCTACTATTGGAATATTTTACTAGACTATTCTTTTTTAAAGGATTTTTCCCTTTAAACCTGACTACCCCAATAGCCTCTTCATTTTCTATCTCACACTCACTCTTAAGCTTTTCTGACACCACCGAAATCTGCTGTGAACTATATTTATCTAGTTCCTTCATACATTTCTCCGACTCTTCCACAACTTTCGCCAAATCAATAGCTAATTTCAAGGACGGATTCTTGGCCGCCCACAACCTCTCCTGAATTTTCCTATTGTTGCACTGTACTATGAGCTGATCACGTATCAACTCATCACTCATTGCTCCAAAATTACATTTCACAGAGAGTTCTCTGAGTCGTGCTACAAAGTCATCAATAGATTCCTCTGTACGTTGTTTGTGAGTGTAGAACTTGTATCTGTTCATAACAAGGTTTTCTTCCTTGCCAAACCTCACTTCTAGTCTGGTTATAGCCTCCTTATATTCATTTGGAATGGGTTGTCCACTTGCTTGTAAAGCTTGAGGAAGATATTGAAATTCACGTTGGCCCTCTTTTCCTAAGGCACTTAATAGTAACGCCTTTTTCCTCTTTGCAGAAAACTCTTGTCCATCTAGGGCATCTAGGTAGTTGTCAAACATGCGTATCCAGTCTTCCCAAGAAATTGACGGAGTGCCTGGTTCACTGAGGAATTGAGGAGGTAGTGTGACGGTGACCTGTTGATTCGACTGTTGCGCCATGGTACACCTAATTCACTGGAGCGAGATAAATTCCCTCTGAACCTTAATCCCAATTAAAAAAAAAATAATAAATAGTACACTTCCTTTTCCAACGAAAATGTTCAAAAACCAGATTTTCCTTTTTTTTTTTTTTACTGCTACTCGTTATCCTATTGATGATAGTTTCACCAAAGAAGCGTGCGAAAACTACTCCATTGGCATTAACTCGTAAATGCCGTCATTGCAGACTACTCTCGTTGAATTTTGCTTCAATTCCGTTTCCCCAATCCAAAATGGCGCTTTCTGGCGTGTGACGTCACGCCGTCACGGCTGCGCAGCACGTTGATGTGCGAGCATACGGGAACAGACGCTGAGCCAGGACCGTTGCTTAGCAGCACTCGAACTCAGCGCGCGCTGAGGAGCGAGCGCACTGCTGCCTAGCAACTCCTTCCCCGAAAATGCCGATAAATTTGCTTAACTCACAGTTCGCTGCTCTGAGTCTTTTTATGCTCCGCCAGCCCTTTCGCCGTTTTCTGGATTAGAGACCTTGTGAAGTAGTCATTCGTGCCTCCGCACCGCGTGAATTCTTGTGGAGGGTATCGCTTTGGGGATCTGTTCCGTAGGAAGCTCTCTCACTCGTCCAGTCAGCTACGATCGTCGCCAAAATGATGCAAATGAGGATGTCATAAAACACGCTGGAGCTTTCCTTTACTTCAGGTAAGTTTATTCCGGAGGAACAGATGAAGCGTACACCACTCCAGCTGACTGAACACCAACTGCCTAGCTTAGAACACCGCTTGCCACCCGCACGTAATTAGAACCCCACAGATGTTCTACATAAAGAACCCCAGCAAAGCATAGAGAAAAGACTAGAACATGTGATAACTATTTACAACAGTGTCCTGTGTATTTATGTTTGTTATTGCCCCCCAATGACCACCTCTGCCATGGATTCCCTCGCTACCACCCTTTAACAGTGCCCCCTCAAGTCTCCATATCCACACTCTCTCTCAGATGCATTGAATTTGATTTACAGCGCCACTCATACCAGTGTAGGGTGTCAGAGCACTTTACATCACACACATTACTCAGACAATCAATATGTGTGTAAATCACTGTATAGAAAATGTTACATAAGAGAAAGGACTACAAGGTGTAGGAGTCACATGATAACCATACTAGTAGGCCGTGTAGTTTAATAGTGATTGGTCTGGAGAAACAAACTCAGAATTTAAAACGTAATACCTGGTTGGGGGCTCTCTTTAATAATCAGAATTGATTTCTGACCAAAAGAACACTTTTTGCAACATTAGGATAATCAAAGACTGGGGTAAAAAACATAAAGCTCTAATTTAAACCTTGCAGTTTGTATGCAGCTCTTACATGAAAGTTAATAGCTCACTGTTCTACGTTAGGATTTCAACTTATAAACTGCAAGTAACAAAAGGATCTCTCTGACAAAAGCAGTAGCCCACTGACCTATTTATATTATGTGCACTTTGTGATCTGCATGATACATGTTCTTTGCAGCAGGCACATTAACCCTCTCAGCTACCTTTCCTTGAATCAAAACTGCCACTAGACAAAATGATCTCTCTCTAGGAAGAACATTAAACACCAGAGTCATCATGACATTATTATTGTTGCCGAAAATAGCTGGAGGCCAGGAAGGAGACAGCAAGCGCTTTTAAAACCTTAATATACTTGCAAACATAATGCCTCCACCCAAAGTCAGCACCCGGTGCGGTCACAGCGGTTGCACTACCCTAGAGCTGGCCCTTCTCAAGGTTCCTGTGACCACAGTGACAGAGTCACTGTTGTTCTAGGCTGTGCTGCTTCATAGGCCTGCCAACAAGACTGGAGGTGAACTTCAGTATGGATTGTGGTGGACAAACCTTGAAGGTTAACCCACACTTGCCACTGCTAGGGTCTACCTGCTGGTGCTAAGACACCAGGGCTTCTAAGCTCTTGTGCAGCCTTCTAAGGTCTAGCATGGGATTGTGCTCTCTCAGGAGAGTGGACTGGTGGACTGGTTATTAAGGCTGAACCTGGTTCCCCAGTTGCAAATTCAGCAGCTCTGGCCATTGTGCACATTCTCTCCCCCACTGAACACCATACTGCCCCACTGAGAAAAACTCACACTGGCTTCAACTACAATCCAATTGCTGCCGGCTATAAACACCTGGATGCGGCTCAATTTAAATGCCGCACTAGACAAGAGCAATAGGCGGCCTACAAAAAAATGTAACAACATCCTGGAAAAAGCAAACACTCATAGGGAATGCAAAATGTAGCAAACCATATGAAATGTAAGCAGGAACAACATGGTACCTTAACGCTTTTACACTCACCATTCAGAAATCAGTGAGTGCTTTTGCCTGAAAAGTTAAGGACATGACTACAGGGCACTGAATAGACTCATTTCAATGTCCATTGCTTATATCCTTACAAAACATAAGCAGTATGGTAAAAAGACCACATCCCTGGACGCAGAGCCGCAGTACACATTATGTTTTCCAATCCACACTTTGCAGTACCTCCAGGATTGGTGCACCAGTTGCAAGCCCAGGGAAAACAAAGACAAGAAAACAAAAATAGCGCTTCCCTGGCAAACTCTGTAAAAGTGGCGCTAATGTGTTTGGGTGTGAATAAAATCAGTTTGACCAGTTTGCTACCACTCTGTCTTACTTTATGTCGTTATTTTTTATATTTGTAACCTTTTATTGCAGATGCTGCACTTTGGAATTAAAACACAACATTTCCAGCAAAAAGATTTTTCTTTTTTGGATACATTTCACAGGGGAGCAAATAATCTTGAAGTCACAGATTTCAGTAAGAGAAGAACTGCTAGACAGAAAGAGAGGGAAGAAGGAAAGAGTGGGGGGGGGGCAGCTGAAGCAACAGAGCAGAAGTGGACACTGTATTTTTCTTCTCTGGGCAAGAAGGGAAAGACAGAGTCCTGTTACTTCTCTGCCACCCGTCCTCGAACGCCAGGATTGCCGAGCTTTATTTATAGGTGATGGTGATTTCCTGCGTACTGGGACGCATTTTCAAAATAAAAAAGTAGGCGAATGGAATCCTTGGAATTGAAGAAGTAGGGGCACGCCGTGCCCTGCCGATCCCACCCACTTCGACCACTGGGTCCCACGTGGAATATAACCTCTCCCACACCGGGGTAAGGAATGGAAGTTAATTATTCTGGATGTATGAGTTTAACGGTGAATTATAGCAGTGGTTACAACAATGATTGAGTTACACGGATGTCTCCAAAGTGATTTACACGCACAAGTATGTTGATATTGACAGGATGAGACAAATTGTTGCTATTACACGGCTTTGACCACATAGTAGAGTGTGATAAAGCTAGAGAAATTTGTGTTACACGCACCGCATAGGCCTGTCTGATGTTGCAGTTATCACCTTCTGACCATTGTGACACAGGGGACAGCAGCACAACTCACAACGTGTAACTAAGAATTGCTAAAATAATGCTACACTATGTTTGGCTTTGCTGTTTTTGTCTTTCCACAGATGGAGTGATCATTAATAAAAGTTTCTGATATTATGAAAAGGAGCAGCTACCTGCCCTTATCACAAATAGTATAGGGAAATTCCCATACTTCATTGATCTCAAGGGGTACTACGCCATCGCCCTGAAGAAAGTCCAGCACCCTATGGGGGCATTACCGGACTGAAACATGTTGGCATTAGGGTCTTAGGACCATAATATCCCATATGACCCTATATTCTTTCTTTTAAATATCCCTGGCAGATCCCAAGAATAAGGGGAAACTGGGATCTGTCTGTGGAAATGTAATCTTTATCCACCCTGGCCAACCTCTCTAAGAGCTCCCTGAAATATGGTCTAGCCCACCCTGACTTCTAGGCATCAGGGTGTACCGATGATGAAACATGACACCACTAGGGTGTGTGAGGGAATATAAAACATAAGGATGTGCCTCCTTTCCCGCTTCATAGTGGCGCTTTATCCATAGCTTCACATAGGGACCTCCCACCTCTATTTGATCAGGATCCATCTATAAAATTAATACTGTAATACGGTTAAGACATCAGGGGAGTACTTTTTGTGATTTAGCATTGGTGTGTGTTACCACGCAACACCCATGGATTTTAACACTGGTCCAGATTTGTAACATCACATAAACCTATGGCAGTGTCAAAATCAAACGCCTCCCTAGAGCAGGTGTAACAAGGAGAAATGTTTTAATTTCCCCTCATTCTTTCCTCTTTCCACAGATGCTGCATTCTGCAGCACACATAGAACGAGGAAAACACCTAACCTGGTTTGTTTTTGTGCAGGAAGGTGCCCCTTCCTGCACAAAAACAAATCCTGCCTGCCACAAAGCACCTTTGCATCATGGTGCAAGTGTGCCTACGTTGGCACTAGGCAGCAAATTGTGTGCCAGCTATGGGGGAAATGACAGAAATGCACCATATTTCATAAATACAGTCCATTGCTGCCCTTTCACATTGGGGTAGGGCAGCATAGTGCAGCAAGAAGAATTGCGGTGCTGCCCTGCACCATTTCCTTTATAAATGAGGCCCTTAGGGGCATATTAACAAGGGCCGGCGATAAATATCGCAAAGCTCGCTTAGCGCTTGCATATTTATCGCCAGCTATCTCTGGAATTTATCGCCCGGTTTGCGGGTTATTAACAACGCGCATCGCCGAGGCGATAAAAATTACAGAGATAGTTGGGATATCGCCATTTTCCATGGTGGAAAACGGCGATATCCTAGATGATAGGGCCTGTGGTCTTAGCCACAAAATCCACCCCCCATGTTAAGTATGCCTTAGTCAGGAATTTAACATACGTTAAATTCCTGCGTTAAGGCATACTTAACGCGATTTTAAAAATCGCTACCCTCCCTTGTTAATATCGCGAAGCTGCCTTCGCGATATTTTCCCAAGGGAGTCTTGTCAGGCACGCCTCCTTTGCATCTCATTAGCGATGCGATCGGAGGTGTGCTGCAAACGGGCGCTAAGTCAGCAAGACACGCGATAGCGTGTCTTTGCTGATAAGGCGATCAAATTATCGCCGCTTTTCGCCCGAAAACAGACGCAAAAGCGGCGATAATTTCATATCGCCGCCTTGTTAATATGCCCCTTAGTCTTTTAAATGCGTATCAACCACAAGAGTACACTTCGAAAGCCCCCCAGAATCTCAGGGGAGTCATTTAGAGACTCACAGGGTGTCAGGCACAGGCTAACATCAGGGTCAAGGCCAGGTAAAGTTGGCTCTGGTCAGCTGGGTACTTCCAAGAAAAGGGCTCTTGCAGCTCGATGTCTCCCTTTAGCCACACAGGAGATAAGCCAACTGGGTCCACTTGGAGCTCACATCTTTGTCCTTTATACAAGAGGGAGAAGATCCAGTATGTCCGAGGTCCTCTCAGGTCACAGACAGCAGGTCCAGTCCTCTATTGATCTTCTGCAGATCCAGACAGGGTTCTGAAATGGGTGCCTAGAGATTTCTCATTTATACCTGACATGAACTAGTGGACGGGGTAATTCCTTGCACATTCCTAACCAATGGGGTAAAAGTTACCAGGTGCTGATCGTCCTACTTTTGCAGTAGTTCCTGATTACCTTACTGCAAACAGGCTAACAATGCAGTAGTATAAAGAAAGGTGGTCCCAGCATACAGTTCATTCAAAACAAAACATTAACATTAGTGGGACATAATTAGACGGACAACTCAAAAAGGTTCGAATGTTATTTAATCACATCGAACATGTTAAATTGTTTCAAATGGAATCAAAAAGATTTTTAAGCAACAATTTGAAAAAGTAAAGCACGTGCCCAAAGGGAAGGATGGGGGGGTGAGTGAAATAGTGCAGAATTTGGAAGGAAGTGAACACAGTGGTAAAAGTTACTAAATTACACTCAAATTGGACGGCATATTTGAGTCTCTGCCGTATTTAGAACACAGATTCAATCATAATCACAATATCGACAATTCGGAATAATGCCATATAGAAACAATCACAGTGCATCATGTACTGTTGACGATGTTGGCCAAAGATGTTGAGTCGACGTTTCGACCCCTAGAGTGTTGTAGGTATTGGATGCAACCTTACGAAGTGGGGTCTTCATCAGGACTAGGATAGACACAAAGGGAGGGTGGGCACCTGAAGAAACAAAAGTATAAATGAGTTTGGACTCATCAATCTTTTATTCAGGGGAGCTAAAATATATTGAATACTCAACAAAAGTTACCATGTCTGTCGGAGGACAGGCCTCTAAGACGTCCGGAGGTCGTCAGAGAGAGAGGGAATCAAAACTCCTCGGTGGTAACGGACGGTCGTAGAGAGTGGTGGACACCTAAAATGAAATTAGGTGAGTCAGACTGGTGAACCAGGCTAGTTAGTTCAATAAATGGTCGCTCCCATAGTAAGCGAGAAGTAATTTACCATAGACCACAACTCGTGGGGGTTAAGTCTTAAAATTCATAAAAAGCATTGCCTGGAGAGCAATCCAGGTATTGTGGATGGTCGAACTGCTGGAGACAAATCACTGCTAGTTCACCAAAAGGGAATGAATCTAAACAGAGAAAAAGACAAATCGGTTGGTGTGTGAGGGGGAGGACCTGCAATTAAAAAGGCGCTGGAGAATTCACTATTCTAGGGAGGTATACTATAGGACTTCTCGTTCTTGTAAGTGAGTCCCGTAGGATCACGTAGACAATGGAATGGGTATCAGAGCATGATTGATACTCCAAATTGAATAATATGCAATGGGTTAAAGTGTCGGGAGCCGACACAGCATGTCACATACTACATGCGGACAAATAATACCAAAATAAGCAGGGCAGGGTGTCTCAGACAATGTACAAAGCCCCAGAGCCAGCATAAAAGTTGGAGATAGCTTACCCTACGTCTCAGCGTCTGCTGCATCAATAAATGGGAAGTGCGTGCCCAGGGCGCATCGTTAAATAGGGAGACGCGCGGTGAACGCGTGGTCTCCGTTACCGTGCTGGCGCTAGATGCCGGTTAACAACCGTAATGAAGAAAAGACTATAGTTGGTAGGGTCACGGAGTAGGCAACGTATTAGAATGTTGCAGTCACGGAAAAAATGTAACGCGTGAGTCTAATAAAACAACTAAAAGGCATTGATGACCCAACCCGATACATTGTGATTTGTATAAACAATGTTTAACAAAACGGTTTAACAATTCTCATCGGTATAAAATCAGAGAACAACAAAACATTACATGATGATAATTCTGTTGGGAAGAAAACATATATCTATATGCAAAATGTCCACACAATCAATGGGTTTAGCAGCACTTAAGCACGGCAAACATGTAAGCATTATAGCGTATACTAATGTGTCTACTGAGTGGTGGCCATCAGCTCCTGGCACAACCAGCCCAACTCATAGAGCAAAATATGTTGTCATTTGTAAGCCTGTGGATTGAGAGAGGAATAACAAATGGGCGATGCTCCTCATATTGGTGGTAGACATAATGACTCCTTGCCCTCGGGAGAGGAGAGAAACAGATAAATCGAAAACAGATGTAGCTCACATTGATTAAACACGGAGGACTGCTAATTGGGCGTTACTGCCATCAAGTTCATTAAGCCCATTAACCACCGTGTCCATCATAGACATCCATTTGGATTCTCTCACATTGAGGATGGCTGTTAGATTACCGCCTCTGGGGCCCAGCTTGACCTTCTCGAGAACCAGCCATTTGAGATCATCCGGTTTATGATTTTTCGAGGTACAGTGTTCAACGAGGGGGGCTCCCGCCACGTTGCACCGGATTCTGCTATGGTGCTGCAGAATTCTAGCTTTCACCTTTTGTTGTGTGATTCCACTGACACAACGAAGATCTTTACCTATAGAGGACACACGATAACTCTCAGTTCTTTTACGAATTGTAACTCCTCCAATGTAATTTATGGTATCAGTTGCCCCTGCGATTTACTCTATATTGGACAGACACAACAAAAGGTGAAAGCTAGAATTCTGCAGCGTAAAACCAAGAGACTGAAGTTTAGGATGACAAAAGCAGGGTGCTTTTGCAACCAGACAGGGGACCCACAAGAATTGACTTGGCATCCTGTTCTCTCCCTTTTAAGAATGCCCCAGGTGGTACAGGTGGCTCATCAAACCCGTCGAGCAGGATTTGACACAGATATTCTGTGGAGTTTAGAGAAATGATCTCTACCATTCAGGGCAGCCTATCGTTTGCTCAAGGAAGCCATTTAACACTTAGTCAAACTGAGCACAGGCTGTGAGCTGGCAGAGGATCTTGCTAATTAACTATCAGTTCAGCGCAGGGGGCGTGGCTAGCCGTCTGTCATGGCGGTCGCAGCACAGTAGAGCTCCGGACCCTCCCGGGGGGAACCTGCTTATCCTGCACTGCCCTACGGACTCTTCTGGATGGGAGACGGACGTCTAGGAGGCCCGTAGCCCCCCAGCCTGGTGACGGAAGTTTACCCACCGGAATAGCGGCACTCCGGTGAGAATCCTCCCTCGGGCCTGTCATCTGCTGGATCCGAGCGGAGGCCGGGGCCTGGAGTAGCGAGGACGTCCGGGCGTGAGGCGGGCACCTGGGCGTGTTCCCGCCCGAGCCCCGCGCCTCGCGTGAGACTTGGGGATCCTTTGATTATTCGCGGGTGCCCCTACAATACCGAGCGCGAGGCCTGGGGGACCCCCCTCCCTACTGAATAGTGGCTGTGGGACGGAAGGCCTGGCGGGGGAACGGCCTGGGGCTCCGCATTAAGCCAGGAGTGTCGTCACCCGGGAGAGTGCCCACTACGGGCTGTAGAGGTGCGGGGGGCTGCGGGGGCACCTTCACTGTGCCCGGGCCCCGGATTCGTGGCCTGCTGCGACCCAGGAGCTGGCCAGCCTGCAGAAAAGAGGCGGACGCGGGCCTGCTCAAGGCCGCGCCTAAGGGGAGGCCGAGACCTGCGGCCGGACTTGGCACTGCGACGGGGGCCTGGGGCTGCGGTGGAGGAGCCCGTGGGCCTGGCCCATAGGACAAGTACTTCCCTGGGACAGCTGCGCGGCGGGGGTGTGCTGGAGGCTTGCGGCAGAACGACACTTAGCCCACGGACTGGCCCCCAGAGGAGGTGCGACCGAGGGGGCACGGGGGGACGCCAGAGGACCCTGTTAACGGTCAGTGCGGTGCTGGGTGTGGGGCCACGGTGCCGCGTGGGGCCCCTGCGGCCTGCCATTTGAGCCTTGTGGAAAGCGAAAGTAACCTGGAGTGTACAACCCTGACCCCCTCTCCCCTGCCAGTGGGCTGCCCGGACACAGAAGGTGGCTGGAGAGCCACGGAGCCCCGGGGGGAGACTGCGTGACGGATGCTGAGACGCCTCCTCCCAACGGAACCTGCGACGTGGGGCTGGCTGACCAGGGGCCCTGGGCGCCCCTACCGTCGTCTTTGGTCGGAGTTCGGCTGCGCGAGACGCATCCTCCTACGGGGACTCGAGCATCCTATACACGTACTGGGGAGATACACATAGGGATCAACATACGGAGAGCCCTGGGAGGGCATACTACCCAACAACTTTGGGACACCACTGGCTGCGAACGCGAGATCTAACTGATTTGCCTGGATATACGCGGCGAGATACTGCCTCCCTGGGCCCCCTGGCCCACCGGCGATACTCCCCTAGGGTGCGTTGAAACGTAATCGGGCTGCGCCATAACCCCACGAGGAACACTACCAGAGTCCCTGTGGACCCGATCACAGAGACGGCTCAGTGTGGAGATTGGCGGCAACGTTGCGTCATGGGCAGGCATCGGGCTAGGGCGCTGGAGGGACCACAGGGACCTGACCACTCCTCCACTGAGGCGGGCCACACCAATAGGCTCTCCCCGTCGGGGGCAACATCGACCGGACATACAGAAGAGCCGCCGGATAAACTGGACCGCATTCTCAAGGAGAACCGAGACACTAGAACGGCACTGGAACTACAAATGGGCCCGCTGGCCATGGGGCTCACGCTGCTGAAGGCAGACCATAATAAGCTGGCAGACACGGTAAAAGACCACGGCCAATCAATCACTGACCTTGCCCCTAGAGTAGCGGAACACTCATCCACACTGCAACAACTACAAAAGCAGGTGTCGACGCTCCTGGATCGGGTGGAGGATGCGGAGGGCAGGAACAGGCGCAACAATGTCCGCGTCATTGGCCTGCCGGAACGCTGTGAGGGGAACAGGGCGGCAGACTTCATGGAGACATAGCTCAGGGATTATGTGGCACCTGAAGGACTCTCCCCGTACTTCTGTGTGGAACGAGCTCATTGAATTCCGACGGGACAGCCCAGGCCCGGCGTGCCGCATCGCCCCCTGATCGTGAAAATACTCAATTATCGAGACCGCAATGTCCCCTTACAGAGAGCTAGAGAAAAGGCACTAATCCAGTATGAAAACCACCGCATCTCCCTGTATCCCGACAACACGGTGTTGGTGCAGAGACAAAGATCATCCTACCAGGCTGTAAAGAAAAAACTACAGAAAACACACCTCAAATACGCACTTTTATATCCTGCCCGGCTGAAGGTTATGCATGATAAAAAAAACACTTTTTTGAAAGCCCAGCAGATGTCGAGGAATGGTTGGAAGTAATGTGCATAGGTTCTAGCCAAAGCAGTAACCCGGATATCTCCTCACAGGATTCGGACGCACTCCTGAAAAGGACCCCTCGCCAAACTCAGAACCCCAACGGGAGTAGAGGAGGCGCCGGCCCATCACGGGAACAACAGCGACGAGATCAGGAGGGAGCGCTTGCGGCTGCCGGGGCCTTCCGTGAAGACTCACACAAAATCTCCACTGACTCTGAGGACAATGCTACTCACTCGGACTCTGAGCACAGTGCAAATCTTTTCCCCACGATCACACCGAGGACAGCTGATGATATGATCGACAACTGAATACAGGGGAAGAATCAACGAAGCTTGAGCCGGAGGATGTGGGACTTGGACTTGCCCTTGCCGATGGCGTGAGTCCTGCGCCTGAGAGACTATAGTATCCTTTAACTAATAATGCTTTTTGTGTATGTTGATGAGTTCCGGGTCTTTCTGGGGGTCGGTGGGGCTACAGCCTTCTATCCCATTGATACAACTGCTACACTCTGATGCACCTGGGTTGCGCATTATCTGTGGAGGGGCTCCGTAACACTCCCCATTGTGATGGAGTATGCCAATAATTATGTCCCCATCACATCTACACATACTTCCCTCCCCCCCGGGGGCGGGGTACCATAGAGCCGCTGGGTTGCAGACTCCCTTTTACGACCATGATTAGGTATTGGGGTGGCTACCCCCTTGCTTGCGTACGCACCGTTATTTGTTTTTTATTAGTGGTATTTCAATGCCCAGCGCAGTTTAGGCGCTGTGCCAAGTTTTGTTCCGGTTATGGGGAAGGGGACTCCTGGTCAGGTCTGCTCTACTGGGTACACGGGAACGGGAGATCCACAGTATACTTTGCAATATGGCAGGGAACGCTAACACAACAGGGTCGTATAACTTCATCACATGGAAAGTACGGGGACTAGGTGCAATCCAGAAAAGGCACCGTATTCATGCATTTCTCCTTCGACAAAAGACACAGGTGGCATTCCTCCAGGAATCCCACCTAACAGAATCTGAAACACAAAAGATGCGTAAAAAATTGAGAGGACATATTTATTCCACCAATTACTCCACCTTCGCTAGGGGAGCGACTATTCGGATACGCCACGGGGTACCCTTTCTTGTACTTGAGCGCAGGGTAGATGACCAGGTTCGCTACATCCTGGTGAAGGGCACCCTCGATGGCTCCCCGGTGGTCCATGGCAGCATTTATGCCCCTAACTTTGACCAGGACCATTTCTTGGGTAATGTGGGTGCGGTCTTAGCAGACTGGGACGGGATACCCTGGATACTAGGTGGGGATTGAAATGCGGTGCTGGACACTGAATTGGACAGGTCACACCCCCCCCTGAATGGCACGAACGCTAGCAAACTAGCAGAGCAATTCACGACACGGACCAGCGGGTGGACGCTCTCCGACGTTTGGCGCAGCCTTCACCCAACCCACAAGGAATATTTATTTTACTCCCCGGTACACAGTCTCCATACCAGAATAGACAGGTTCCTCTGTTCGAGATCCATCATTGCGAAGGCCCACCACTCCACATATCTAGCAAAGACCTTCTCAGATCACAGTCCCCACGAGCTCACACTCCGCTGGGGCATGGTGCCTGCCCCAGTTCCCACATGGAGGTTGCATCCACACCTACTTGAAGACGCCCCATTCCGCACGACCCTGTCTAACACTATCACAAATTACTTAGCTGAAAACTGGAACACGGCCTCCTCCAATCTGACCGAGTGGGATGCATTGAAGGTGGTGGTAAGGGGGGCGACAATTGGACGGTTAGTGGGGGCTAGGCAAGAGACACACCAAAGGCTGAAGGACGTTGAAAATAAGTTACATACCCTGGAGAGGGATGTAGTATCAGACCCTGCCAAACAGGGGGCATTGCAATCCGGACACATTGAGCATGCGGAAACGCTGGTGACACTGCGGACAATAGATTACAGGGCGTTTCTCCAACAAAAACATACCGAAGCGGACAGATCGGGTGCGTTACTTGCCCGCATAGTTAGAGACAGACCGGACCCACCCGTTATAACTAGAATTCGAACCCTAGAGGGACATAGTCCACACTCAAGAAGAAATCAACACGGCCTTCCATGATCACCTGGAAGCACTCTATGCACCCCCTGTCCCGATAGAAAGCTCCTAAATCACTGAGTTTTTTCAAGACCTCCCCTTCCCAGTGCTATCTGCCAATGTGCAGAAAGAAATAGATGGCCCCAACACTCAACAAGAGATCCGCGTTGCTATCAAGGGTCTAAACCATAACAAGACGCCTGGGAAGGATGGGCTCCCTGTAGACATTTACCAGACCTACTCTGAATCTTTAGTACCTGCACTGGAGGCTGTGTTTAAGACTGCTTTTGAACTTGGCCGCTTGCCAGATTCCACCATGTAGGCATTGGTCGTGTCCATACGTAAACCAGGGCGGGACGGGCTGGAGCTGTCTAATTACAGACCCCTCTCTATGCTATCTACAGAATATAAAATCCTCAGCAAGGCCCTGGCTAATCGCATACAACCCTATCTTACAACGCTCATCCACCGGGACCAGTGCGGCTTTCTACCAAACCGCAGCACCTCTTTGAACACCAGACGGCTACATTATGTAATGAGGGCCACCCCACAAGCTTATCAATACGCAGGATGTATGGCGTTGGACCTTAGACAGCATTCGACTCCCTTTCCTGGGACTTCATGGTCGTGACTCCGAGACGGTTTGAATTCCCGGACGCATACCTTAAATGGGTCCGATTATTGTACACGTCCCCCACGGCCAGAGCTCGCACGGGTCGATACATCTCAGATCAATATAATATTTACAGCGGCACGAGGCAGGGATGCCCTCTATCCCCCCTGCTGTTTGTCCTTGCATTGGAACCCTTGGCCCTGGCCCTAAGGGTTTTCCTAGGACCGGCTCGGCATTCCTATTGATGGAGTGAGCCACCTGATGTCCATCTATGCAGACGACATACTCCTATACCTACGAGACCTGACCGCTGATAATGCCCCTCTCCCTAATATACTGGCCACCTTTGAGCGACTGTCGGGGCTGGCCATAAACCCTGAGAAATCGACGAGCTATTTCTTCCAAGAGACACCGCATCTAACCCGCCTGCAGTTCGGCACCTATACCCTACCGGTCACTCCTACCACCTTTAAGTACCTCGGTATTCAGGTCTACAGGACACAGGAGGATCAAATTGAGGGCAATATACAGCGAGCAATAACAGGGCTCCGTGCTAGTGTAGGGTTTTGGTCCTCTCTGCCTTTATCGGTAATGGGACGGATCGCTATCTCAAAAATGGTGATGCTGCCTCGCCTATTATATTATTTTGTGAATCTACCCGTGATCCTCCCGCAATCCATTTTTAACACACTAAACACGATACTGGTGAGTCTTATCTGGGGCGCTGGCCGCAGACGAATAAGTCTTCGAAAGCTCCAGCTGGCTGCGCGCAGTGGCGGTCTAGGAGTCCCTGACTTCCGGGGCTACTACTATGCAAGCCAGCTCCAGTGGCTCTCATACTGGACTGCAGTGAGGAACTTGCAGGAGATTGGGTTTACGTTGCAGAGGCTAGATCAAGGGGAATTGCATTCCTTGTTGCTACCGAAGGCTAGGATTCCCCCGGATTGTCTTCCCCTGCTGAAGACCGCCCTATTGTGTTGGAGGAAGGCCCTATCTTATACATCTACAGTGATCCCGTATGCCGCGAACATCCCCTACTCGGTATCCCTACACCGCAGGGTAGACTCACGAAGGCCAGACTGCGAGACTGGACAGACAGTGGGGTGGAGGGAGTGGGGGCATTCTTTAAGACGGCGCCATGCTAGATCACGACTCTTTCCTACAGGCCACGGGGCACCCCCACGCTTATATCTCTTACACGCTACTGTAATGCATTACATCTGAACCGCTTGGGCCCCGCAGAGGACTGAACCCCCACAACACGAACTGGTACACCTACTATACTATATGGGACCCGGGGGCATTTAGTACGTTGGCTATACACTGGAGTCAGGGCACATGCAGCAATTCCACTTACTTCCCTTAGGGAGCGCTGGGTGGAGGACTCAGGAGCTGAGATTACGGATAAAGCATGGATAAGCATGCTGGAACACCCCCAAAAAGTATCGCGTAATGCGAAACTCAAATTTATTTAGACAATGATCCTTCATAGATCATACCTCACCCCGAAAAAGATACATCGCATGTTCTCAGACTCCCCTCACTGCTGCCCCCGTTGTAAGGGAGATGAGGCGGACTTCATTCATATGCTGTGATCGTGCCCCTGCATACGGTGATACTGGGGGAGAGTCCGCAATTCATTGACAAGGGTAACGCAGCTCTCGGTTCCGGACGAGGTCCTAAACTGCCTGGTGGGCCTTCGTCGGCGCTCAGGAGTGCAGAAGGCGAGGTTAAGGTTCTTGGGCCTAGCACTCATTTTAGCGATTAGAGTACTTACTATGAGGTGGAAGTCCCCGAGATGCCCGGCGGTCGCTATTTGGCAAACTGACATGATACAGTGGGGACGGGCGGAGGGTGCAGCTCTTCGCAGAGAAGAGAGAGGGCTAAGGAAACATCCTCTCTCACTGGAGTGGGAGGTTATGATAATGGAACTGGAAGCATTTGATCTATCCCCTACATAAGCTAACTTGACCCAGCAATGCGCAACAACGCCTTCTGGCTTCTCGGAGTCAGGCCCTGTGACCCGAGAAATTATGATCCTGGTCTGAAAATTACATCCCCCCTAGGAGAATAATGTACATAGACCAATTAAGTTAACCGTGCTAGTTAAAGTAAGAACGACCAGGAGTGGAGTAGGGAGGGATGGGAGGGGGGTGAAATGAGTTTGAATAAGTTTTATCAGTTGAATGTTAACATATGCAACATGTAATGACACTCATGAGTGAACATTTTCCACTGCTTGCTTAGTAACATTATCGCCACAGAATGTGACCCTTAGTTTCCTTTTGTTTGTATTGGTTTCTAGGACAATGGAAACAGAATATCTGTGGGGGCATATACATTGTAATTGATGTACTAAGGGCAAAAGGAACCAAAAAAAAAAGACTGTATAGACTGCATATTGCCTATGTTATGTATTTGATGCATTGCGGTCATCAATAAAGTGTTATATTAAAAAAAAACTATCAGTTCAGCTCCTTGAGACCCTCACGGGTGAGTAGCCGTGCTTTACAACCTCCTGATTGATTGATTATAAATCCAGCTAATGAAGCTGCATATCAAGGTCTTGACAATCCAAGCTTAACCCTGTATTTTAAGATCAATAAAAGACAATTAATCATCCCAAGGTTTGGGGTAATTCATACACCACTTTTGCAAGCAACAACAAATGTTGGGTTCTTTCACTTCAGTGAGAAAGATTGGAGGTTTGTGTTGACTTTTTTCAGAGCCTAGCCTCCCACATGGTGGTTACCGATGCTAAACTGTCAAAATTAAATCCAGCAAAGGAAACTGCATATCAAGGGCAAGAAAATCCAAGCTTAACACTTTAGGTTAAGAGCCATAAAAGACAAATATTCACTTCAAAGCCTGGGGTCAACAACAAGGGTAGGGTTCTTTCACTTCAGTGAGAAAGATTGGAGGTTTGTGTTGACTTGTTTTCAGACCCTAGCCTCCTACATGGGAGTCACTGATGCTAAACAGTCAAAATTAAATCAGATATCTGGGCCCAGGAGGATCTGCAAAAAGTGTTCTGAAATCGCTGCTAGTCCTCTAGCGTCAGCTTTCCTGACAGTCAAAATTCTTTGAAAACATATGTTAGCCCTATGGGATGAGATGAGTGGCCATCTAAGGAGAGAGCCATGCTCCCTTCGTGTTGGGCTTCAGGAGCCTAGCATGAGAAAATAAAGCAGCTTTAACTCTGCCTCAAACCAATATAGCACTGCTGATTGTCCCCTAGAATTTAATGTACCTGGAGATAAAAAAAATCCCTAATCCTTAAAGACTCCTTTTAAAACTCAAAAACCTGTAGCCAAAGTTGGTACAGCTTTGTGATTAGTCCAACAATAAGGTAAAGCTTTGCCAATACCGTACAACAAGAGGGAGCCTCTAAAACATCTAATTGCAAAACAGATGAATGACTTTGGATTCACATGTAAGCTACTTGTCAGAGCCACCAAGGGTCCAGCTTTTTGAAGCTATTGTACTCCTTCACATTCCGCATTCGCATCCTTGCACATGATTCTGTTATCTTGTACCTTGGCTTTTTTTCCAATTCTTCTTATGCCCTGTTTTGTGAATGTGGCACATGTATACATTCCAAACTGCTTTTGTCTGTGAAAATTATTTGCTAAGGAACAAACATTAATTATGGCACAAAGTAAATCAGAAACCAATGTTACAGCATCACTAAAGGGGGAAACTGCAGTGCAGAGCCATATTTATTAAAAATTGCATGCTGCTGCTATCATTCCTTGAACCGGTGCCCAAACAAGCTGCCTAGTGTCATGCATAACCTTTGCACCATGGCGCAAAGGGGGGTGCGTGTGATGTCTAGCTTGGGATTTGTACTAGAAACATACGGGGGAGGATGTAGCCTTATGGCTAGAGCAGTCGACCCCGGTCCTGGGGAACAAGGTTCGAGTCTTGGCAACGACGCTCAACATCATGGGATTTTATGGCTAGAGCAGTCGACCCCGGTCCTGGGGAACCAGGTTCGAGTCTTGGCAACGACGCTCAACATCATGGGATTCTGGACAAATTTCTTAATCTCTCCGTGCCTAACAAAAAAAATTTATGTGTTCATCTGTAACGAAACTGGTGCTCATGTAAAGTGCTCTGATACCCGATGTCTTGGGTCTGGTTCACGCTATATAAAACTCTAAAAATAAATAAATACGCTCCCAGTTTAAAATTCTATGCATTGACACAAATGAAATATCTGCTGTACAGTACAGTTCAGTACACA
Source organism: Triturus cristatus (assembly GCF_964204655.1). Taxonomy (NCBI): domain Eukaryota; kingdom Metazoa; phylum Chordata; class Amphibia; order Caudata; family Salamandridae; genus Triturus; species Triturus cristatus. The sequence goes on from NC_140589.1 coordinate 589,245,100, forward strand.
TCCAAAGATTGAATTTTTAGAGAAATAAAAACACTTCTCTAAGTTAGCACCTGCTTCAAGGTGGCAAAGCTCAATATGTGAAATCTTCGTAGATTGGACTTTTGTCAAAAAGTATAGGTGTTTGCAATGTCTGCTCAAGTTACATCCTTATAAAGGTCTCAGCAGAGCAGCGCCATTAGCATGAGAAAAGAGCACCCTTACATTGCAAAATAACCTTTGCTCTGCAAAGCAGATACTTTGCACCACTTGCGTAACTGCACAATCTTAGTAAATCTACTCCTGCATTTTTTACATCAGTGCACCGACCGATGTTTCTTAGTGTAATTTTGCCTTATGCACCAAAGGCCATATCAGCCAAATCCTGCTTTACAATCACCTTTCATTTTAACAAAGGCTATATCTTGCAGGATAATTATTAGAAATAAAACATTAACGCAGATAGTATTTGACAAATACAAGCCTAGCAACCACATATGAAATAAAAACAGGAAGAGACGGAAAGATAAAATCTGTACACAATGAAATATCGATAGCTTTAAAAATGAAACCACCTTTTTTTTTTACGCTGGGAAGCATCACTAATGGGGAGTGTGCAATTTCTCTATTGAAAAAAGCTTGGGGTTTTCAAAATTAAGTGATGACCTACAGTTTTGAATCCTGCTGGCACAAAAACACGAAAAGACAGGGAAAGTTGCGGAACAGTCAGAGCCTGCACAGACCAGCGCGGGACATTGACAAGAGTACAAACCCAAAACTCGACAAAGAACTGACGCTATTCCCTCCCTATTTTAATGTATCAAAGACAACACACAAAAGAAAAATACTGCAAACTATCAGGCTTTGACAGCTCGTGAATGAATCGTGCACTGTCGTATTCCATCGTGGGCAGTGAAAGTGCAGTTCCACAGGCCGTCACTAGATGTCCCCGTAGGGCTCCGCAGGGACACCTTGCCACAGCCTGCGGTACTTCACCAATTTGCCTCCACATTGCATTTTGTTTTCTCCGACGCTTCTTTTCAATTCTAAACTGTTGTAGTTTCTACGTTGCCTCCGGTTGTAAGACCGGAACAGAAATATCTCCATGTCCGTGCTCGCAGAGCTTCGAGAGGTGTTTCATGTCGTATGACCTAAGCCTGTAATGCTTCCACGAATCCAGCTCTGCGGTTTCCTGCGAACGTACAAACTGCTCTGTTAATTGAATGCGCCCACGGCTTAACACGCTACTTGACCTAGATCTTGCATAGATGTACAAAATCACCCCAACTCTCGGGGGCCGGTATCGAACCAACGAGCTGTTCAATAACTTTATTAGGTGAAGCGAGCCCTCCCCCACGTAGCAATTGTGCACTTCCGGGTGGTTTGTTTCCGAAAAGTAGCATCGATTTAACTTCCGAGTTCAGGAGCGCGGAAATGTGAACTTATTGTGGGTGGCGGACTTCCTGTCTTGGGGGGAAAAACCTGTTCCATTCTGCAAGAGGGATGCAGTACCGCAGGCTGCTAATAGATGTCCCTGTGGGGCTTGCTAGGTCAATATATTGTTAGTAGTGATGCACTACCGCTGCTGAAGATGTTCTACAATAATGCATTATTGGCAAGAATGATCATACACTGATTCGAATCCTGCTAGTTTAATTTTTTTTGTGTGAACATATATATAATCTAGAACATTAGATACTGGCCAAAAGATGAACTGAAGCAGGCTCAATTAAACAGAACAAATAAAGAGCTCCTTTTTTAGTTTAATGTCCTTGTACTGTAGGTGCCAGCCGTGATTTATAATAAATGTCAACTGCCTTTTTTTTTCTACAAAAGTTATTATTTGTGGGACAGACAATAAGCAGCTGCAGTTATTGCTAATCAAAGTTTATCGAACTAGGTAGTATCTTATTTTATCCACAATATGCTCCTCGCCTCCCTTTACTAAATGTAAAAGTTAAGGTCTCTAGTTCCTAATACGAATATTTGGCCCAAAGCAGGTACATTATTTACAAGAGGCCTGCGCCGCTGGAGCATCACTTTCTTGATGATCCAGTGGTGCAGGCCACTATATCATATCTACGAGGAGACGCAAAGCCAGCCTGCACGGCTTTGCATGGCCTCACAGATATGGGGTAAAGCAAGGCAGTGCAAAGCGCTGCATTGCCTTACAATGCGTCAAGGAGGTATTCCATGGGTATTGGTGTGTGTTAACAAGCAACACCCATGGATTTTAACACTGGCCCAGATTTGTAAAATCACATAAACCTAGGGCAGTGTCAAAACCGAACGCCTCCCTAGAGCAGGTGTAACAAGGAGAAATGTTTTAATTTCTCCTCATTCTTTCCTCTTTCCACAGATGCTGCATTCTGCAGCACACATAGAACCAGGAAAACACCTCTCTTGGATTGTTTTTGTGCAGGAAGGTGCCCCTTCCTGCACAAAAACAATCCTGCCTGCCACGAAACACCTTTGCATCATGGTGCAAGTGTGCCTACGTTGGCACTAGGCAGAAAATTGTGTGCCAGCAATGTGGGAAAGGACAGGAATGCATAGTTCGAACGTAACCCCGGAAGTAGGTGTGTCCGTCACAGCCCTTCCCCATGATCCGTTTTAAGCAGCTCGCTCCGGTCACTAGTTGCATTGAGCCGTTTGGGACCACACCGAATAGGACACACCACGGGGCAGGACCTTTGATGGCGTGAGTAACTTTGAACACGATGCTGATTGCAGATACGAGTGTATCCCTCTCCTGGATGGAGGATTTCCATCGCTAAAACTTACCTGTGCTTTCTTTTGTCTCTCACCTTTTATTTCCATTACATGTGCAATAACGACAATATGCTGGCCTTTTATCACAACTATTATTCAATAGTGTTTGACTACAGGGCTACCCTAATGTTACGTGAGGTCCCACCAGTGGTCGAAGTGGGGGGAAAAAGTAGGGAACTGTGGGCGGAGAATCAGAGGGTGGGAATAACCCAAGGATTGGATCAGTGGGCGGAGCCAGAGGTGTGGCCAGAATGCACAAACATCCCAATTTTTAGCATTTGTTTGGCATTTCTCTGCCCAGTTTAATCAACCAATGGATACACATGATTATTTAAGGTTATAATGAGTTATTGACATTAAAACACATTCACAAAGTGGGATATGCTTCTAATCACAATGTCCCAAATACGATAAAATGTGGAAGCACAAGCCATTTGTCGCCGAGCCATGGAGTTTGTCATCAGCACTTCTCCCGTTTTCCACAACAGCAGTTCAAACATGAATGGCAAAATATCATAGTTTGCAAAATGTTTTCTATATAATTATGACTCTGCCATATTTGCCTCCTAATGGAAGATCTGCTGCATGATCTGACCATTTCAACTAATAAACGGTTTATAGCTCAAACGTATCAAAAGTTAATCAAAAATGTGACTTGTTTTGCTGCGGAGTGGATGGCTTATTGCACAGGTTGACTGATCACCTTTCTCACTGTTGCATTTGTATGTTACACTGGTACTAATAAGTCAAAATCTTTCCAAAGACTGTTAACATGTGTACACATGTCAAAATAATAAAATATCAGAAAATATACTGCATTACGATGCAGCCTTTTTTTAATGCATAATTTAGTCACACTGCGGCACAATTGTGTCCTCCTTTGCTGCACATTTAATTCCAGTGGCCCACAGCAAGCAGCACATGTTAAAAGTGCTTGTGAATGAAGCAGAGAGACTGTGAAGTTTACAAACTTAGTTTGGTGTGCTGCACATTCTGCATTGCCAATCCCTGGTGAGTTGCAGCTACTACTTCTGAAACAAGGCCAATGGAGCTACCTATAGGTGAGGCAGACTGGCCTCAAGGGCAGGGCCAGCCTGAGCACTGGTGGTGTCCTGTGTATTAATGTTTGTTATTGCCCCCCAATGACCACCTCTGCCATGGATTCCCTCGCTACCACCCTTTAACAGTGCCCGTCAAGTCTCCATATCCACACTCTCTCAGATGCATTGAATTTGATTTACAGCGCCACTTATACTAGTGTAGGGTGTCAGAGCACTTTACATCACACACATTACTCAGACAATCAATATGTGTGTAAATCACTGTATAGAAAATGTTACATAAGAGAAAGGACTACAAGGTGTAGGAGTCACATGATAACCATACTAGTAGGCGGTATAGTTTAATAGTGATTGGTCTGGAGACACAAACTCAGAATTTAAAACGTAATACCATGGTTGGGGGTTCTCTTTAATAATCAGAATTGATTTCTGACCAAAAGAACACTTTTTGCAACATTAGGATAATCAAAGACTGGGGTAAAAAACACAACGCTCTAATTTATACCTTGCAGTTTGTATGCAGCTCTTAGATGAAAGTTAATAGCTCACTGTTCTATGTTAGGATTTCAACTTATAAACTGCAAGTAACTAAAGGATCTCTCTGACAAAAGCAGTAGCCCACTGACCTATTTACATTATGTGCACTTTGTGATCTGCATGGTACATGTTCTTTGCAGCAGGCACATTAACCCTCTGAGCTACCTTTCCTTGAATCAAAACTGCCACTAGACAACATGATCTCTCTCTAGGAAGAACATTAAACACCAGAGTCATCATGACATTATTATTGTTGCCGAAAATAGCTGGAGGCCAGGAAGGAGGCAGCAAGCACTTTTAAAACCTTAATATACTTGCAAACATAATGCCTCCACCCAAAGTCAGCACCCGGTGCGGTCACACCGGTTGCACTACCCTAGAGCTGGCCCTTCTCAAGGTTCCTGTGACCACAGTGACAGAGTCACTGTTGTTCTAGGCTGTGCTGCTTCATAGTCCTGCCCTCAAGACTGGAGGTGAACTTCAGTATGGATTGTGGGGGACAAACCTTGAAGGTTAACCCACACTTGCCACTGCTAGGGTCCACCTGCTGGTGCTAAGACACCAGGGCTTCTAAGCTCTTGTGCAGCCTTCTAAGGTCTAGCATGGGATTGTGCTCTCTCAGGAGAGTGGACTGGTGGACTGGTTATTAAGGCTGAACCTGGTTCCCCAGTTCCAAATTCAGCAGCTCTGGCCATAGTGCCACATTCTCTCCCCCACTGAACACCATACTGCCCCACTGAGAAAAACTCACACTGGCTTCAACTACAACCCAATTGCTGCCGGCTATAAACACCTGGATGCGGCTCAATTTAAATGCCGCACTAGACAACAGCAATAGGCGGCCTACAAAAAAATGTAACAACATCCTGGAAAAAGCAAACACTCATAGGGAATGCAAAATGTAGCAAACCATATGAAATGTAAGCAGGAACAACATGGTACCTTAACGCTTTTACACTCACCATTCAGAAATCAGTGAGTGCTTTTGCCTGAAAAGTTAAGGACATGACTACAGGACACTGAATAGACCCATTTCAATGTCCATTGCTTATATCCTTACAAAACATAAGCAGTATGGTAAAAAGACCACATCCCTGGACGCAGAGCCGCAGTACACATTATGTTTTCCAATCCACACTTTGCAGTACCTCCAGGATTGGTGCACCAGTTGCAAGCCCAGGGAAAACAAAGACAAGAAAACAAAAATAGCGCTTCCCTGGCAAACTCTGTAAAAGTGGCGCTAATGTGTTTGGGTGTGAATAAAATCAGTTTCACCAGTTTGCTACCACTCTGTCTTACTTTATGTCGTTATTTTTCATATTTTTATCCTTTTATTGCAGATGCTGCACTTTGGAATTAAAACACGACATTTCCAGCAAAAAGATTTTTCTTTCTTGGATACATTTCACAGGGGAGCAAATAATCTTGAAGTCACAGTTTTCAGTAAGAGAAGAACTGCTAGACAGAAAGAGAGGGAAGAAGGAAAGAGTGGGGGGGCAGCTGAAGCAACAGAGCAGAAGTGGACACTATTTTTCTTCTCTGGGCAAGAAGGAAAAGACAGAGTCCTGTTACTTCTCTGCCGCCCGTCCTCGAACGCCAGGATTGCCGAGCTTTATTTATAGGTGATGGTGATTTCTTGCGTCCTGGGACGCATTTTCAAAATAAAAAAGTAGGCGAACGGAATCCTTGGAATTGAAGAAGTAGGGGCAGGCCGTGCCCTGCCGATCCCACCCACTTCGACCACTGGGTCCCACGTGGAATATAACCTCTCCCACACCGGGGTAAGGAATGGAAGTTAATTATTCTGGATGTATGAGTTTTACGGTGAATTATAGCAGTGGTTACGACAATGAGTGAGTGACACGGATGTCTCACAAGTGATTTACACGCACAAGTATGTTGATATTGACAGGATGCGACAAATTGTTGCTATTACACGGCTTTGAGCACATAGTAGAGTGTGTTAAAGCTAGAGAAATTTGTGTTGCACGCACCGCATAGGCGTGTTTGATGTTGCAGTTATCACCTTCTGACCATTGTGACACAGGGGGCAGCAGCACAACTTACAACGTGTAACTAAGAATTGCTAAAAGGGGAGGAGCCTAGCGCTTGATCAAGATGGTCGCGTGAGCTTAGAGCTCCCGAGACCCTTGCGCCCTCCGTCGACTATCCTGTCTCTGATCCTGATGGTATGCACGGCATCGTGTTGCTGAGAAGGCAGGGAGACGATTGATGCCACCTGCGATCTGATCGCCCACCGGGAACCGGACTTACACCTGGCGGAAGATTGCGGCCTGTCTCCCGGGGATGCCAGGGGCCAGAGTTGGCAGGAAGCCCGGCTCCTAGTTGATCAACAACGGCCAGGCGAGGCGTGAATGGTCGGGCGGAGGTCTCTGCTCTTTCACTTTCGGTTTCGTTCCCCTTGTCTGCCCGGACACTGGAGAGCTCTGGGTGGCTTTATTGCCCCGAGGCCGCTCGGCGGGCTATCCTGGCTGCATAAGGCAGTACCGCACACTCCTTCCTCCTCTCTTTGAGAGGGATCGGTCTTAATTGTACTGGACTGCCCGGAGCCCACTATGTCGGGCAAGGCGGAAGGGGACCGGCTGAAGACCAAGTCGACCAGGCGGGGAACGTATACCCAGGCCAACATCATGGACCGCTATGCTCTCCAGAAAGCGTCACCGGGTGGATCGAGCCAGGCACCGGAGGCCCAGAAGGAGGACTCGCCTGTGGCACCGGAGCTCTCCCTTCAGGATGTCATGAGTGCGCTTGACGGGATGCAGACCTCGATGGGGAGACAGTTCGAGGCCCTGGCACAAAAGGTGGACGCCATCCTGGTTGATGTCAACCTGATCCGCTCGGACCTGGGCAAGACCAACGAGCGTGTTAAGAGCCTGGACCTCAAGACCACGGGCCTCACTGACGATGTCGCGGAGCTTCAGACCGAGGTCCGTAAGCTCAGGACCGAGAGCGACCTCGTCGCCCGCCGGCTGGAGGACTTCGAGAGCCGGGCCAGGCGCAACAACGTGCGCGTCATCGGGGTCCCGGAGTCCTCGGATGAGGCATCGGTGGACCTACTCGTGGAGGATCTGGTCCTTAACCACCTAAAACCGAGGGGCCTTGGAAAGTCTTTTGCCGTTGAGAGGGCCCATAGGGTGCCGGGTGGGCGACCCAAGGCGGGTGCCCCGCCAAGGCCGATTGTCGCCCGGCTCTTCCACTTCCGAGACCGGGATGCCATCCTGCAAGCATCGAGGGTGGCGGGCCCAGTTCCCTTCCAGAATGCATCGGTTAACTTTTACCCGGACTTCACCCAGCAGGTGCAGCGACAGAGACAGAGTTTCCTGGGGGTGAAGCGGAGGCTTCGGGAACTGGATCTGAAGTATGCCATGCTTTTCCCTGCCAAACTACGTGTGGTGCACGACGACCGGACATTTTTCTTTGACTCTCCTGTTATGGCGGATGAATGGCTGGACGCTCTGCCCCGCCGTGGGACGGGTGCCGACACGGTCGAGCATGGAGATGGTGGCCGGGATGGACAGGGCTGACACCCTCATGTTGAACTGACTTGCGTTGGCTACACTTGGGAACTGGAATTGCGTGCAGTAACTGTGGGGGGTTGCGGGAGGACGAGGGGGGGCTCTTTTCCTCCCCTGGGGTACTTTTTGTAGATTTTGGTTTGTGGGGCGACAGGCACACTGCGAGTTGGGGGGGCTTTGTAAGCTGCTGCAGGGGTGCAGGGTGGGGGGAGTTGCCGGGGTTTGGAGTTTGTTGTTGTTGGGGGGATTGTTTTTGCAAGGCATGATGACTATTCTCAGGATTGTTCCATGGTGGCTCTTCGGGGGCGGGGTGGGCCTCTTTCCGTTTGAGGATGGGGGGTAGAGGCCTACAAGTGATAAGCTGGAATGTTAATGGGTTGGGGGATCGTATCAAGAGGGGGATAGTTCTGCAATTCTTGAAACGCTCGATGCCTGATGTTGTCCTACTCCAAGAGACGCACCTCATAGGCAATACGTGTTATGCCTTGAATAGGAAGGGGTATAAATTTGTTGCACACTCGGGATTCTCTTCTGGGTCCAGGGGTGTGGGTGTCCTTGTCAGGGCCTCGTTGCCTTTTGAGGTGGACTCCACCATTGCTGACGATAGGGGGAGGTTTGTGGCGGTAGCGGGGCGGTGGGAAGGAAGAATTTTGGTTTTGGTTTCGGTCTATGTCCCGCCTGCCCTGCAGGCCTCCACATTTGCTGACCTGGGCAGGGCTTTGCTGACTCTCCCGGGGGGTACATTGGTAGTGGGAGGGGACTTCAACGCAGTAGGCTCTGGACTGTTAGATAGATACCCACCCAGGGACACAGGGGGGGCTCAGAAATGGCTTCCGGACTTCCTGGACACGTTTGGTCTTATAGATTGCTGGAGGCTCCGGCACCCCACACAGAGCCAATACACATTTCACTCCGGAGCGCATGGTAGCCTCTCCAGGATTGACTACCTGCTCACTCTAGCCGCTCACGCCCCGTTGGTGTCCGAGGCGAGGCACATGGCACGCGGTATCTCCGACCACTCACCAGTGTGGATCCGGCTGGATCTAGGTCGGGAGGGAGGAGGGAGGGTGGCCCCCATTAACCCATGGTACTTCCGAGACCCCAAGATGCGCAGCGCCCTGGTTAAAAAGGTAGATAGTTACTTCAAAGAAAATCTGGGTACTGTGGACTCGGCGGTGTCGCTGTGGGAAGCTTTTAAGACCGTGCTTCGGGGGGAAGCCCTCTCCCTGGTGGTGGCTGCCAAGAGTCGGAAGGATGGAGAGGTACGGCAGGTAGAGGAGGAGATCGCGGCCCTTGAGGGGGCTATGGAGGAGGGGGTTACGGAGTCATCGCTGCATGAGCTTTGCCTGAAACAGACGGAATATAGGGACCTGGTGACTGACGCCGCTAAGACCCTCAGTAGGGAACAGCAGGGCCGCCTGTATGACGTCGGTGATAAGGCAGGGAAACTCCTAGCGTGGCTGGACAGGAAAGAACGGGTCAATAGAGTGGTGCCGGAGTTGATAGGTGTGAACGGGGAGGTGATTGTGGAACCGGAGGGGATTGTGCAGTGTTTTGCAGAGTACTTTCGAGGGGTTTATTCCTCTGTGTCGGACAGGCCGCCCGGGGACTCGGTTGCCCTCCTCCGTGATATCGAGCTGCCCTGCCTCTCTGACATAGATAGGGACGATCTGGATGGCGATATAACGGTCGACGAGGTGGCGGGGGCTATCCGTGCGTTGCACTCGGGTAAGGCCTCCGGACCGAACGGACTGCCGATAGATCTATATAAGCTGTTCCCGGATAGAGTTGCCCCCCACCTGCGCACCATGTTTTTGGAGGCGCGGGAGGATGGGTTCCTTCCGTTGGACCAGCGGCTGGCGTCGATCGTTGTTATACATAAGGAGGGTAAGCCCCGGGATAGGTGCGCCTCCTACCGGCCCATCTCACTCCTCAACGCTGAGCCGAAAATTCTGGCCAAACTCCTGGCGACCCGTTTGATTAGAGTACTCGGCGACCTGGTCCATCCTGATCAATCCGGCTTTATCCCGCACCGCAACACGGCACTAAACCTCAGACGTCTCCATGGCGTTATCGCCAGGGCGGACACGTTGCAGGAACCGGCGGTTGTGGCGTCCCTCGACGCCACGATGGCCTTTGACACGGTGGAGTGGGCATACTTATGGGCCGTGCTGGCAAAGTTTGGTTTTGGACCCGGTTTTGTGAGTTGGGTTAGGTTGCTGTACGAGGGGCCGCTTGCGAACGTGGTGGTGAATGGCCGGGCATCTAATTCGTTTCAGCTCGGAAGGGGAACTCGGCAGGGCTGCCCCCTGTCGCCGTTGTTGTTTGCCCTCGCCCTTGAACCGTTGGCGGCATGGATACGTTGGCACCCTGAAATACGGGGCCTCAGGTGGTCGCCCGATCACGAGGACCGTATCTCGCTCTACGCAGACGATATCCTGTTATATCTTGCCTCACCTAAGAAGTCGCTTATTGTGGTTTGTGATGTGCTTGCATCATTCGGAAGGAACTCGGGGCTCGTCATTAACTGGGGCAAGTCGTACTTGTATGTTCTTAGTGGCGAGGTCCCCCCGATCCCTAGAACGTGCGCGATACAGATCGCCCGGCAGGGTTTTGTGTACTTGGGGATCTTCATATCCATGGACCCTGCAGTGCGCTATGAGAGGAATCTGCTCCCCCCCCTGGCACGCTTGAGGCGCGATGTGGAGGGTTGGCGGCGGCTGCCGCTCTCCCTCGTTGGGCGTGCGGCCCTGTTCAAAATGATGTCGCTCCCCCGCTTCCTATACGCCCTCCAGAACACCTTGGACTGGGTGCCGGCCAAATATTTTCGGGAGGTCGAAGGCCTCCAAAGGACGTTGCTGTGGGATGGGCGGCCGCGAATAGCCATTGCAAAACTGACGCTCCCATGGTATGATGGGGGCATTGCGCTCCCAGACATCCGACGGTACTACTGGGCCACGCAGCTGAGCGCGATCAACCATGGGTTTTATGGCCCTGCCCTCAGCCCTGGATACGCCATGGACAGGTGGTTGCTACGTGGTGGCAACTACTACAGGGCGTTATATTCGCGGTCCCTGGACTCGTCCCTCACGGGGCCCACGGGCGTGGCGGTGCGGGTGTGGAAGATGGCGACTGCTTCGTTGGGCTGGAAGGACAGGCTCACCCTCGCTACCCCATTGTTTGAGTCGGAGAGGTTGGGGAAGCTCAGGCACACGAAGGGATTCGACAAGTGGGACCTGATAGGTATATCCAAAGTGGGGGACGTGCTACATAAGGGGAGGGTGAAGTCCTTTGAGGAGTTGCAGAGTGAGTACGAGCTGGGGCCCTCCGAATATTTTAGGTACAGTCAGCTGCGCCACGCTCTCAGAGCAGTCCTCGTGGAGGGCGAGAAGGTGCCAGAGTCCTCTCCCCTTGAGGACCGGGTCCTCGATGGTCACATGCCCGAGAGTACTATCTCTCTTATATATAAGAAATTGATCAATGTCCGAGCGGACCTGCTTTCGGGGCTGAGAGAACAGTGGACTAGGGATGGCCTCGAGTTGGATAATGAGGACTGGCAGTCGGCGGTTTCTTCCCCTAAGGAGGTTGCGATCCCGTCGCGCCTGAGGCTGGTGCAGCTTGAGATACTGCATCGGGTCTATGTGACGGGGCCGCGGCTGGTCCACATGGGTTTCTCGGAGGACGGCCTGTGCAGGAGGGGATGTGGTTTGGTGGGTACCTTCCTCCATATTATTTGGGAGTGTGGTGTCATTGCGGAGTTCTGGAAGAGAGTCCATGCAGTTATGGGGGAGGTGACGGGCATTGCGGTGCAGCCGGAGGCGCGGTGTTGCCTCCTGAATGTCTGGGGACCCACTGACCTTGATGAGGCGCAGACCCACTGGGTGACCCTGGGTAACATGATTGCCAAACGGGACATTGCGCGTTTATGGGGCTCCTCGGGACCCCCTACACTGACCGCGTGGAAAGAGAACATGGACTGGAGCATGTTCAGGGAAAAGACGGTCTATTGCTCCAGAGGTCGCCCCCGGAAATGGCACGCTATCTGGGGGCGGTGGAACCATTACAGGGGGGATATATGTCTTGCCCCTGATCTGGACCTGCCAGAGGAACAGCTTTCCCCCTGACCCTCTTTCCAGCATAGCTCGATCTTAGACACCGTTTTGAGCTTCTGCTGTCCCCCTTCTTCCTCCACACATTGTCTTGGAATTAGTAGAAGAGTGGGGTTCCACCTCCGCTGGGGCTTTCACCATGGGTTTCTTCACTGTTTCTTGCCTTGCTGGGGTTTGTTGATATTGTTTCTGTGTTTACTTAAAATTGGACCTTTTGCACTTATCCTTGTACTGTACTGCGGACTCATCACTGTGCCTGATTTTCCATGCTGCCGAACCCCCGGGCTGTCGGCTGAATAGCTGTGTCCTGATCCTTGAAATAAAGGTTTTCCAAAAAAAAAAAAAAAAAAAAAAAAAAGAATTGCTAAAAGAATGCTACACTATGTTTGGCTTTGCTGTTTTTGTCTTTCCACAGATGGAGTGATCATTAATAAAAGTTTCTGATATTACAAAAAGGAGCAGCTACCTGCCCTTATCACAAATAGTATAGGGAAATTCCCATACTTCATTGATCTCTAGGGGTACTACGCCATCGCCCTGAAGAAAGTCCAGCACCCTATGGGGACATTACCGGACTGAAACATGTTGGCATTAGGGTCTTAGGACCATAATATCCCATATGACCCTATATTCTTTCTTTTAAATATCCCTGGCAGATCCCAAGAATAAGGGGAAACTGGGATCTGTCTGTGGAAATGTAATCTTTATCTATCCTGGCCAAATACCTCTCTAAGAGCTCCCTGAAATACGGTCTAGCCCACCCTGACTTCTAGGCATCAGGGTGTACCGATAATGAAACATGACACCACTAGGGTGTGTGAGGGAATATAAAACATAAGGATGTGCCTCCTTTCCCGCTTCATAGTTGCGCTTTATCCATAGCTTCACATAGGGACCTCCCACCTCTATTTGATCAGGATCCATCTATAAAATTAATCCTGTAATATGGTTAAGACATCAGGGGAGTACTTTTTGTGATTTAGCATTGGTGTGTGTTATCACGCAACACCCATGGATTTTAACACTGGTCCAGATTCGTAACATCACATAAACCTAGGGCAGTGTCAAAATCAAACGCCTCCCTAGAGCAGGTGTAACAAGGAGAAATGTTTTAATTTCCCCTCATTCTTTCCTCTTTCCACAGATGCTGCATTCTGCAGCACACATAGAACGAGAAAAACACCTAACCTGGTTTGTTTTTGTGCAGGAAGGTGCCCCTACCTGCACAAAAACAATCCTGCCTGCCACAAAGCACCTTTGCATCATGGTGCAAGTGTGCCTACGTTGGCACTAGGCAGCAAATTGTGTGCCAGCTATGGGGGAAATGACAGAAATGCACCATATTTCATAAATACAGTCCATTGCTGCCCTTTCACAATGGGGTAGGGCAGCATAGTGCAGCAAGAAGAATTGCGGTGCTGCCCTGCACCATTTCTTTTATAAATGAGGCCCTTAGGGGCATATTAACAAGGGCCGGCGGTAAATATCGCAAAGCTCGCTTAGCGTTTGCATATTTATCGCCAGCTATCTCTGGAATTTATCGCCAGGTTTGCGCGTTATTAACAACGCGCATCGCCGAGGCGATAAAAATTCCAGAGATAGTTGGGATATCGCCGTTTTCCATGGTGGAAAACGGCGATATCCTAGATGATAGCGCCTGTGGTCTTAGCCACAAAATCCACCCCCCATGTTAAGTATGCCTTAGTCAGGAATTTAACAGACGTTAAATTCCTGCGTTAAGGCATACTTAACGCGATTTTAAAAATCGCTACCCTCCCTTGTTAATATCGCGAAGCTGCCTTCGCGATATTTTCCCAGGGGAGTCTTGTCAGGCACACCTCCTTTGCATCTCATTAGTGATGCGATCGGAGGTGTGCTGCAAACGGGCGCTAAGTCAGCAAGACACGCGATAGCGTGTCTTTGCTGATAAGGCGATCAAATTATCGCCGCTTTTCGCCCGAAAACGGACGCAAAAGCAGCGATAATTTCATATCGCCGCCTTGTTAATATGCCCCTTAGTCTTTTAAATGCGTATCTACCACAAGAGTACACATCTAAAGCCCCCCAGAATCTCAGGGGAGTCATTTAGAGACTCACAGGGTGTCAGGCACAGGCCAACATCAGGGTCAAGGCCAGGTAAAGTTGGCTCTGGTCAGCTGGGTACTTTCAAGAAAAGGGCTCTTGCAGCTCGATGTCTCCCTTTAGCCACACAGGAGGTAAGCCAACTGGGTCCACTTGGAGCTCACATCTTTGTCCTTTATACAAGAGGGAGAAGATCCAGTATGTCCGAGGTCCTCTCAGGTCACAGACAGCAGGTCCAGTCCTCTATTGATCTTCTGCAGATCCAGACAGGGTTCTGAAATGGGTGCCTAGAGATTTCACATTTATACCTGACATGAACTAGTGGACGGGGTAATTCCTTGCCCATTCCTAACCAATGGGGTAAAAGTTACCAGGTGCTGATCGTCCTACTTTTGCAGTAGTTCCTGATTACCTTACTGCAAACAGGCTAACAATGCAGTGGGTCAGGGCAAAACCAATATGGTAAAAGTCTTTGATAACACTCAACTTGGGCACTGTGAGCTGGGAGTGTGTGTGGGGAGTATAATATGATAATTCTGGTGTCTTCACACATCGAACACTAAAATCCAGTTTGAAGCAGGCACTGTACCCACGTAAAACCAAGAGACTGAAGTTTAGGATGACAAAAGCAGGGTGCTTTTGCAACCAGACAGGGGACCCACAAGAATTGACTTGGCATCCTGTTCTCTCCCTTTTAAGAATGCCCCAGGTGGTACAGGTGGCTCATCAAACCCGTCGAGCAGGATTTGACACAGATATTCTGTGGAGTTTAGAGAAATTATCTCTACCATTCAGGGCAGCCTATCGTTTGCTCAAGGAAGCCATTTAACACTTAGTCAAACTGAGCACAGGCTGTGAGCTGGCAGAGGTTCTTGCTAATTAACTATCAGTTCAGCGCGGGGGTGTGGCTAGCCGTCTGTCATGGCGGTCGCAGCACAGTAGAGCTCCGGACCCTCCCGGGGGGAACCTGCTTATCCTGCACTGTCCTACGGACTCTTCTGGATGGGAGACGGACGTCTAGGAGGCCCGTAGCCCCCCAGCCTGGTGACGGAAGTTTGCCCACCGGAATAGCAGCGCTCCGGTGAGAATCCTCCCTCGGGGCCTGTCATCTGCTGGATCTGAGCAGAGGCCGGGGCCTGGAGTAGCGAGGGCGTCCGGGCGCGAGGCGGGCACCTGGGTGTGTTCCCGCCCGAGCCTCGCGTGAGACTTGGGGATCCTTTGATTATTTGCGGGTGCCCCTACAATACCGAGCGCGAGGCCTGGGGGCCCCCCCTCCCTACTGGATAGTGGCTGTGGGACGGAAGGCCTGGCGGGGGAACGGCCTGGGGCTCCGCATTAAGCCAGGAGTGTCGTCACCCGGGAGAGTGCCCGCTGCGGGCTGTAGAGGTGCGGGGGACTGCGGGGGCACCTTCGCTGTGCCCGGGCCCCGGATCTGTGGCCTGCTGCGACCCAGGAGCTGGCCAGCCTGCAGAAAAGAGGCGGACGCGGGCCTGCTCAAGGCCGCGCCTGAGGGGAGGCCGAGACCTGCGGCCGGACATTGGCACTGCGACGGGGGCCTGGGGCTGCGGTGGAGGAGCCCGGTGGCCTGGCCCATACAACAAGTACTTCCCTGGGACAGCTGCGCGGCGGGGGTGTGCTGGAGGCTTGCGGCAGAACGACACTTAGCCCACGGACTGGCCCCCAGAGGAGGTGCGACCGAGGGGGCACGGGGGGACGCCAGAGGACCCTGTTAACAGTCAGTGCGGTGCCGGGTGTGGGGCCACGGTGCCGCGTGGGGCCACGGTGCCACGTGGGGCCCCTGCGGCCTGCCATTTGAGCCTCGTGGAAAGCGAAAGTAACCCGGAGTGTACAACCCTGACCCCCTCTCCCCTGCCAGTGGGCTGCCCGGACACAGAAGGTGGCTGGAGAGCCACGGAGCCCCGGGGGGGAAGACTGCGTGACAGATGCTGAGACGCCTCCTCCCAACGGAACCTGCGACGTGGGGCTAACTGACCGGGGGCCCTGGGCGCCCCTACCGTCGTCTTTGGTCGGAGTTCGGCTGCGCGAGACGCATCCTCCTACGGTGACTCTAACATCCTATACACGTACTGGGGAGATACACATAGGGAACAACATACGGAGAGCCCTGGGAGGGCATACTACCTAACAACTTTGGGACACCACTGCCTGCGAACGTGAGATCTAACTGATTTGCCTGGATATACGCGGCGAGATACTGCCTCCCTGGGCCCCCTGGCCCACCGGCGATACTCCCCTAGGGTGCGTTGAAACGTACTCGGGCTGCGCCATAACCTCACGAGGAACACTACCAGAGTCCCTGTGGACCCGATCACAGAGACGGCTCAGTGCGGAGATTGGCGGCAACGTTGCGTCATGGACAGGCATCGGGCTAGGGCGCTGGAGGGACCACAGGGCCCTGACCACTCCTCCACTGAGGCGGACCACACCAATAGGCTCTCCCCGTCGGGGGCAACATCGACCGGACATACAGAAGAGCCGCCGGATAAACTGGACCGCATTCTCAAGGAGATCCGAGACACTAGAACGGCACTGGAACTACAAATGGGCCCGCTGGCCACGGGGCTCACGCTGCTGAAGGCAGACCTTAATAAGCTGGCAGACACGGTAAAAGACCACGGCCAATTGATCACTGACCTTGCCCCTAGAGTAGCGGAACACTCATCCACACTGCAACAACTACAAAAGCAGGTGTCGACACTCCTGGATCGGGTGGAGGATGCGGAGGGCAGGAACAGGCACAACAATGTCTGCGTCATTGGCCTGCCGGAACGCTGTGAGGGGAACAGGGCGGCAGACTTCATGGAGACATGGCTCAGGGATCATGTGGCACCTGAAGGACTCTCCCCATACTTCTGTGTGGAACGAGCTCATCGAATTCCGACGGGACAGCCCAGGCCCGGCGTAATGCCCCGCCCCCTGATCGTGAAAGTACTCAATTATCGAGACCGTGATGTCCTCTTACAGAAAGCTAGAGAAAAGGCACTAATCCAGTATGAAAACCACCGCATCTCCCTGTATCCCGACTACACGGTGTTGGTGCAGAGACAAAGATCATCCTACCAGGCTGTAAAGAAAAAACTACAGAAAGCACACCTCAAATACGCACTTTTATATCCTGCCCGGCTGAAGGTTATGCATGATAAAAAAACACTTTTTTGAAAGCCCAGCAGATGTCGAGGAATGGTTGGAAGTAATGTGTATCGGTTCTAGCCAAAGCAGTAACCCGGATATCTCCTCACAGGATTCGGACGCACTCCTGAAAAGGACCCCTCGCCGAACTCAGAACCCCAACGGGAGTAGAGGAGGTGCCGGCCCATCACGGGAACAACAGCGACGAGATCAGGAGGGAGCGCTTGCGGCTGCCGGGGCCTTCCGTGAAGACTCACACAAAATCTCCACTGACTCTGAGGACAATGCTACTCACTCGGACTCTGAGCACAGTGCAATTCTTTTCCCCACGATCACACCGAGGACAGCTGATGATATGATCGACAACTGAATACAGGGGAAGAATCAACGAAGCTTGAGCCGGAGGATGTGGGACTTGGACTTGCCCTTGCCGATGGTGTGAGCCCTGCGCCTGAGAGACTATAGTATCCTTTAACTAATAATGCTTTTTGTGTATGTTGATGAGTTCCGGGTCTCTCTGGGGGTCGGTGGGGCTACAGCCTTCTATCCCATTGATACAACTGCTACACTCTGATGCACCTGGGTCGTGCATTATCTGTGGAGGGGCTCCGTAACACTCCCCATTGTGATGGAGTATGCCAATAATTATGTCCCCATCACATCTACACATACTTCCCTCCCCCCGGGGGCGGGGTACCGTAGAGCCGCTGGGTTGCAGACTCCCTTTTACGACCATGATTAGGTATTGGGGTGGCTACCCCCTTGCTTGCGTACGCACCGTTATTTGTTTTATATTAGTGGTATTTCAATGCCCAGCGCAGTTTAGGCGCTGTGCCAAGTTTTGTTCCGGTTATGGGGAAGGGGACTCCTGGTCAGGTCTGCTCTACTGGGTACACAGGAACGAGAGATCCACAGTATACTTTGCAACATGGCAGGGAACGCTAACACAACAGGGTCGTATAACTTCATCACATGGAATGTACGGGGACTAGGTGCAATCCAGAAAAGGCACCGTATTCATGCATTTCTCCTTCGACACAAGACACAGGTGGCGTTCCTCCAGGAATCCCACCTAACCGAATCTGAAACACAAAAGATGCGGAAAAAATGGAGGGGACATATTTATTCCACCAATTACTCCACCTTTGCTAGGGGAGCGACTATTTGGATACGTCACGGGTACCCTTTCTTGAACTGGAGCGCAGGGTAGACGACCAGGTTCGCTACATCCTGGTGAAGGGCACCCTCGATGGCTCCCCGGTGGTCCATGGCAGCATTTATGCCCCTAACTTTGACCAGGACCATTTCTTGGGTAAGGTGGGTGCGGTCTTAGCAGACTGGGACGGGATACCCTGGATACTAGGTGGGGATTGGAATGCGGTGCTGGACACTGAATTGGACAGGTCACACACCCCCTGAATGACACGAACACTAGCAAACTAGCAGAGCAATTCACGACATGGACCAGCGGGTGGACGCTCTCTGACGTGTGGCGCAGCCTTCACCCAACCCACAAGGAATATTCCTTTTACTCCCCGGTACACAGTCTCCATACTAGAATAGATAGGTTCCTCTGTTCGAGATCCATCATTGCGAAGGCCCACCACTCCAGATATCTAGCAAAGAGCTTCTCAGATCACAGCCCCCACGAGCTCACACTCCGCTGGGGCATGGTGCCTGCCCCAGTTTGTGGAAATTTAGTTCGTATCTGAACATTATCTGCGCCATCTTGTCTCTCCCCAAGCGCCACAGGCGCTTGGGGAGAGACAAGGCGCTGCAAACATCCCCCGCGCGCCGGCCACCCCCCCCCCGCTCTCTCATACATGGGCCATAAACCCTCTCCTTCTGCGCGACCCTGCATCCCGCGCCTGACCAACACCTCCTTTCATCCCATACATGGTCATACATCCTTTTGATAACCCCCTTCCTCTGCGTCCGATTGTCCGAACCGATCCCAGGCCATCACCTAGCCCTGCGGATGCAGTTTATTGCCCCTACTGTAAGGGAAACACCTCACATCAAAGGGATTACAGTAGATCAAGGCCCCCACCCCCTGAGACCCGACCAGTCGCACACACCCCCGGGAATTGGCGGAATGTCCAGCTGTGTGATAGCCATCTCCTACTGTGGGTGGGGTGGGGACTTCCACTGTAGTTATGTGTGGGAGAGGATCCGAGCCGGGGATTCCGAGGATGTTCTTTCATGTATCAATGCAATCTCAAGAATGTGCCATGTACAATAAACCGGTAATAAAGTCTAAAATGTGTGTATAAGAGACCAGGTCTCAGAGATGCAGAGAGAGCACCTCGAGACGATACCTTGCTGTCCGATCTGATGTGTTCTGCTCCGACGGAATAAAACTTTGTTTCCTGCCTTCCAGTCTCCGGCGCCTGCCTCTTTTGTTGGTTAATCATCGAATGGTATAAGAGGCGATTACCGTCGGGCAATACTGGAAAGGTTATCGACTGAAACTGCCGCTACCATTTAACAAGTTCCCACATGAAGGTTGCATCCACACCTACTTGAAGACGCCCCATTCCGCACGACCCTGTCTAACACTATCACAAATTACCTGGCTGAAAACTGGAACACGGCCTCCTCCAATCTGACCGAGTGGGATGCATTAAAGGTGGTGGTAAGGGGGGCGACAATTGGACGGTTAGTGGGGGCTAGGCAAGAGACACACCAAAGGCTGAAGGACGTTGAACATAAGTTGCATACCCTGGAGAGGGAGGTAGTATCAGACCCTGCCAAACAGGGGGCATTGCAATCCGCACACATTGAGCATGCGGAAACGCTGGAGACACTGCGGACAATAGATTACAGGGCGTTTCTCCAACAAAAACATACCGAAGCGGACAGATCGGGAGCGTTACTTGCCCGCATAGTTAGAGACAGACCGGACCCACCCGTTATAACTAGAATCCGAACCCTAGAGGGACATATAGTCCACACTCAAGAAGAAATCAACGTGGCCTTCCATGATCACCTGGAAGCACTCTATGCACCCCCTGTCCCATTAGAAAGCTCCTCAATCACTGAGTTTTTTCAAGACCTCCCCTTCCCAGTGCTATCTGCCGATGTGCAGAAAGAAATAGATGGCCTCAACACTCAACAAGAGATCCACGTTGCTATCAAGGGTCTAAACCGTAACAAGACGCCTGGGATGGATGGGCTTCCTGTAGAATTTCACCAGACCTACTCTGAATCTTTAGTACTTGCACTGGAGGCTGTGTTTAAGACTGCTTTTGAACTTGGCCGCTTGCCAGATTCCACCATGCAGGCATTGGTCGTGTCCATACGTAAACCAGGGTGGGACGGGCTGGAGCTGTCTAATTACAGACCCCTCTCTATGCTATCTACAGAATATAAAATCCTCAGCAAGGCCCTGGCTAATCGCATACAACCCTATCTTACAACGCTCATCCACCGGGACCAGTGCGGCTTTCTACCAAACCGCAGCACCTCTTTGAACACCAGACGGCTACATTATGTAATGAGGGCCAACCCACAAGCTTATCAATACGCAGGATGTATGGCGTTGGACCTTAGACAGGCATTCGACTCCCTTTCCTGGGATTTCATGGTCGTGACTCTGAGACGGTTTGAATTCCCGGACGCATACCTTAAATGGGTCCGATTATTGTACAAGTCCCCCACGGCCAGAGCTCGCACGGGTCGATACATCTCAGATCAATATGATATCTACAGCGGCACGAGGCAGGGATGCCCTCTATCCCCCCTGCTGTTTGTCCTTGCATTGGAACCCTTGGCCCTGGCCCTAAGGGTTCCCGAGGACCGGCTTGGCATTCCTATTGATGGAGTGAGCCACCTGATGTCCATCTATGCAGACGACATACTCCTATACCTACGAGACCTGACCGCTGATAATGCCCCTCTCCCTAATATACTGGCCACCTTTGAGCGACTGTCGGGACTGGCCATAAACCCTCAGAAATGGACGAGCTATTTCTTCCAAGAGATACTGCATCTAACCTGCCTGCAGTTCGGCACCTATACCCTACCGGTCACTCCTACCACCTTTAAGTACCTCGGTATTCAGGTCTACAGGACACAGGAGGATCAAATTGAGGGCAATATACAGCGAGCAATAACAGGGCTCCGTGCTAGTGTAGGGTTTTGGTCCTCTCTGCCTTTATCGGTAATGGGACGGATCGCTATCTCAAAAATGGTGATGCTGCCTCGCCTATTATATTATTTTGTGAATCTACCCGTGATCCTCCCGCAATCCATTTTTAACACACTAAACACGATACTGGTGAGTCTTATCTGGGGCGCTGGCTGCAGATGAATAAGTCTTCGAAAGCTCCAGCTGGCTGCGCGCAGCGGCGGTCTAGGAGTCCCTGACTTCCGGGGCTACTACTATGCAAGCCAGCTCCAGTGGCTCTCATACTGGACTGCAGGGAGGAACTTGCAGGAGATTGGGTTTACGTTGCAGAGGCTAGATCGAGGGGAATTGCATTCCTTGTTGCTACCGAAGGCTAGGATTCCCCCGGATTGTCCTCCCCTGCTGAAGACCACCCTATTGTGTTGGAGGAAGGCCCTATCTTATACATCTACAGTGATCCCGTATGCCGCGAACATCCCCATCCTCGGTATCCCTACACCGCAGAGTAGACTCACGAAGGCCAGACTGCGAGACTGGACAGAGAGTGGGGTGGAGGGAGTGGGGGCATTTTTTGGGGACGGCGCCATGCTAGATCACGACTCTTTCCTACAGGCCATGGGGGCACCCCCACGCTTATATCTCTTACACGCTACTGTAACGCATTACATCAGAACCGCTTGGGCCCCGCAGAGGACTGAACCCCCACAACACGAACTGGTACACCTACTATACTATATGGGACCCGGGGGGCATTTAGTATGTTGGCTATACACTGGAGTCAGGGCACATGCAGCAATTCCACTTACTTCCCTTAGGGAGCGCTGGGTGGAGGACTCAGGAGCTGAGATTACGGATAAAGCATGGAAAAGCATGCTGGAACACCCCCAAAAAGTATCGCGTAATGCGAAACTCAAATTTATTCAGACAATGATCCTTCATAGGTCATACCTCACCCCGAAAAAGATACATCGCATGTTCCCAGACTCCCCTCACTGCTGCCCCCGTTGTAAGGGAGACGAGGCGGACTATATTCATATGCTGTGGTCGTGCCCCTGCATACGGGGATACTGGGGGAGAGTCCGCAATTCATTGACAAGGGTAACGCAGCTCTCGGTTCCGGACGAGGTCCTAAACTGCCTGGTGGGCCTTCATCGACGCTCAGGAGTGCAGAAGGCGAGGTTAAGGTTCTTGGACCTAGCACTCATTTTAGCGATTGGGGTACTTACTATGAGGTGGAAGTCCCCGAGATGCCCGGTGGTCGCTATTTGGCAAACTGACATGATACAGTGGGGACGGGCGGAGGGTGCAGCTCTTCGCAGAGAAGAGAGAGGGCTAAGGAAACATCCTATCTCACTGGAGTGGGAGGTTATGATAATGGAACTGGAAGCATTTGATCTATCCCCTACCTAAGCTAACTTGACCCAGCAATGCGCAACAACGCCTTCTGGCTTCTCGGAGTCAGGCCCTGAGACCCGAGAAATTATGATCCTGCTCTGAAAATTACATCCCCCCTAGGAGAATAATGTACATAGACCAATTAAGTTAACCGTGCTAGTTAAAGTAAGAACGACCAGGAGTGGGGTAGGGAGGGATGGGAGGGGGGGGGGGGAAATGAGTTTGAATAAGTTTTATCACTTGAATGTTAACATGTGCAACTTGTAATGATACTCACGAGTGAACATTTTCCACTGCTTGCTTGGTAACATTATCGCCACAGAATGTGACCCTTAGTTTCCTTTTGTTTGTATTGGTTTCTAGGACAATGGAAACAGAATATCTGTGGGGGCATATACATTGTAATTGATGTACTAAGGGCAAAAGGAACCAAAAAAAAAACAGACTGTATAGACTGCATATTGCCTATGTTATGTATTTGATGCATTGCGGTCATCAATAAAGTGTTATAAAAAAATAAACTATCAGTTCAGTGCCTTGAGACCCTCACGGGTGAGTAGCCGTGCTTTACAACCTCCTGATTGATTGATTATAAATCCAGCTAATGAAACTGCATATCAAGGTCTTGACAATCCAAGCTTAACCCTGTATTTTAAGATCAATAAAAGACAATTAATCATCCCAAGGTTTGGGGTAATTCATACACCACTTTTGCAAGCAACAACAAATGTTGGGTTCTTTCACTTCAGTGAGAAAGATTGGAGGTTTGTGTTGACTTTTTTCAGAGCCTAGCCTCCCACATGGTGGTTACCGATGCTAAACTGTCAAAATTAAATCCAGCAAAGGAAACTGCATATCAAGGGCAAGAAAATCCAAGCTTAACACTTTAGGTTAAGAGCCATAAAAGACAAATATTCACTTCAAAGCCTGGGGTCAACAACAAGGGTAGGGTTCTTTCACTTCAGTGAGAAAGATTGGAGGTTTGTGTTGACTTGTTTTCAGACCCTAGCCTCCTACATGGGAGTCACTGATGCTAAACAGTCAAAATTAAATCAGATATCTGGGCCCAGGAGGATCTGCAAAAAGTGTTCTGAAATCGCTGCTAGTCCTCTAGCGTCAGCTTTCCTGACAGTCAAAATTCTTTGAAAACATATGTTAGCCCTATGGGATGAGATGAGTGGCCATCTAAGGAGAGAGCCATGCTCCCTTCGTGTTGGGCTTCAGGAGCCTAGCATGAGAAAATAAAGCAGCTTTAACTCTGCCTCAAACCAATATAGCACTGCTGATTGTCCCCTAGAATTTAATGTACCTGGAGATAAAAAAAATCCCTAATCCTTAAAGACTCCTTTTAAAACTCAAAAACCTGTAGCCAAAGTTGGTACAGCTTTGTGATTAGTCCAACAATAAGGTAAAGCTTTGCCAATACCGTACAACAAGAGGGAGCCTCTAAAACATCTAATTGCAAAACAGATGAATGACTTTGGATTCACATGTAAGCTACTTGTCAGAGCCACCAAGGGTCCAGCTTTTTGAAGCTATTGTACTCCTTCACATTCCGCATTCGCATCCTTGCACATGATTCTGTTATCTTGTACCTTGGCTTTTTTTCCAATTCTTCTTATGCCCTGTTTTGTGAATGTGGCACATGTATACATTCCAAACTGCTTTTGTCTGTGAAAATTATTTGCTAAGGAACAAACATTAATTATGGCACAAAGTAAATCAGAAACCAATGTTACAGCATCACTAAAGGGGGAAACTGCAGTGCAGAGCCATATTTATTAAAAATTGCATGCTGCTGCTATCATTCCTTGAACCGGTGCCCAAACAAGCTGCCTAGTGTCATGCATAACCTTTGCACCATGGCGCAAAGGGGGGTGCGTGTGATGTCTAGCTTGGGATTTGTACTAGAAACATACGGGGGAGGATGTAGCCTTACGGCTAGAGCAGTTGACCCCGGTCCTGGGGAACCACGCTCAACATCCTGGGATTCTGGACACATTTCTTAATCTCTCCGTGCCTAACCAAAAAAAAATGTATCTGTTCATCTGTAACGAAACTGGTGCTCATGTAAAGCGCTCCGATACCCGATGTTTTGGGTCTGGTTCACGCTATATAAAACTCTAAAAATAAATAAATACGCTCCCAGTTTAAAATTCTATGCATTGACACAAATGAAATGTCTGCTGTACAGTTCAGTACACATCCAAAGATTGAATTTTTAGAGAAATAAAAACATTTCTCTAAGTTAGCGCCTGCTTCAAGGTGGCAAAGCTCAATATGTGAAATCTTCGTAGATTGGACTTTTGTCAAAAAGTATAGGTGTTTGCAATGTCTGCCCAAGTTACATCCTTATAAAGCCCTCAGCAAAGCCGCGAGCAGAGCTATTTGCATGAGAAAAGGGCACCCTTACATTGCAAAATAACTTTTCCTCAGATACCACTTGCGTAGCTGCACAATCTTAGTAAATCTACTCCTGCATTAATTACATCAGTGCACAGATGTTTCTTAGTGTAATTTTGCCTGATGCACCAAAGGCCATATCAGCCAGAGCCTGCTTTACAATCACCTTTCATTTAAAAAGAGGCTATATACCTCGCAGGATAATTATTTGAAATAAAACATTTAAGCAGACAGTATTTGACTAATACAAGCTTAGCAGCCACAGCTGAAACAAAAACAGACACAGAAGGATAACATGTATACACAATGAAATATCGATAGCTTTAAAAATGAAACTCCCTTCTCCAGGCCGGGAAGCATCAACAATGGGGAAGAGTGTGATTTCTTTATACAAATCTTTTCAAAACTAAGCGGTGAGCTGCAGTTTTGAATCCCGCTAGCAGAAAAGCATGAAAAGACAGGGAAAGTTGAGGAAAGTAAGGGCCTGCACTGACCAGCGCAGTGTATATTGAGAGTACAGACCTGAAACTCGACAAAGAACTGGCGCCTTTCCCTCCCTATTTTAATGTATCAAAGACAACACACAAAAGAAAAACACTGCAAACTATCAGGCTTTGACAGCTCGGGAATGAATCGTGCACCATTGTATACCATAGTCGGCAGTGAAGGTGCAGTTCCACAGGCCGTCACTAGATGTCCCCGTAGGGCTCCGCAGGGACACCCTCCACAGCCTGCGGTACTTCACCCATTTGCCTCCACATTGCATTTTGTTTTCAATTCTAAACTTTTGTTGTTTCCACTTTGCCTCATGTCGTAAGGCGGAACAGACATGACCCAGTGTCCGTGCTCGCAGAGCGTCCAGAGAGGCCCCATGTCGTATGATCTAAGCCTGTAATCCTTCAACGAAACCGCTTCTTCTGCTTCTTGCGAATGTACAAACTGGTCTGTTTATTGAATGCGCCCTCAGATTAACACTCTACTTGACCCTAACCTTAACTGGACCTTGCATAGAGGTATAAAATCACCCAAAATCTCAAGGGCAGGTATTGGACTGACAAGGTGGCCAATAACTTTCTGGTTATATAAAGCCTGCCCGCCCCCCCATAGCAGTTTCACCGCCATTCCGCAGTCCACCGTCACTGCTGATCTATATACAGGATGCTAGAGCCATGCCCCTGATAGAGATCAGGGTACCTAAAATATGCCCACTACCACGGATAGAGTAATCTCACAGTTACACGCACATACATTCATCATACGCTAGGGCCCATTTCACTAACATACGCTCCAATACTCTACCAGCAATAAACCTGTGGGAAGATAACTCCTAGACCACCCTGCATCTCCATCGAGGACGATAGGACCTGATTATAGTGATTGTCCTTAATCATACTCTATATAATCTATACAATAAAGATCAAATGGTACACAACAATTGACAAGAAAGAATATACAACACCATGTTTAAAAGTTATATTGCTTTATCTAAAAATTAGTCAAAGTAAATCAATCAGAATAAATCATTTCTCATAGTTACCTATTCTAACTAAGTGTCAGAACGGGTCAGGACAAGTCTCTCGGTAAGTTTTTCAAGACGAAGTCCCTCAGCATCGATCCTCAGCAACGCAAGTTCACGCGGCAAAGGTAAAATGGCAAGTGGGGAGAGCCCTCCCTAAGCTAACATTCTTATAATGGAAAATACAATGGAAACACACATTACAGTTTGTAGCATCGTCAAATCGCTAAGCAAAGCGAGAAGGAAGGAATGTATCATTGCTACATCTGAAAATCTTCGCTCAGGAAAGTCACAAAATGTAAAACTACGGAACAGGAACCAAAGACTACAATGTATTTATTCAGTTCCGTCTCTCCTCGGTAATCGAGCCACAGTTCACAAACTTTCTCCAAGGCTCCTTTGTTTTACTGTGATCACCAAGGACGTTCCATTACTTTTGGAGATCCTCCAAACTGCTGATGTCCTCATGGAAATTTTCATTCAAGGACTATGGTCAGTTGTCTTCAACCGATTTCCAGCAGGGGTCTCCCTTGTCACATCACAGAATATGCCACAGCCAGGCTTCACAATTCTACAGCCATTTCATAAAGGCCTCCATAGGCCGCAATAGACCATCTTAATTTAAAGAGACAAAATAAACGTTACTACAGCATAGTGATTAAACAGTGTTAACCCCACTAATACCCTTATGTGTATGTATTTATCTAGCTTTTGCAACATAAAAAAGCATTAATTCAAACAGCGTTTTGTGCTCAAAATAAACAGCACACAGCAACGTTTAAACATGAAAACTTGCACGTTATTATTAAAACATAAACAGCACACACATGCTAACCCTCGTGTAACTCTTCTCTTATATTAGAACGAACGGGTTGATTAATAAAAACATACTTACACAAAGACAAATAATTAATTGTTATTTATTAGTAATTAATAAAACGCATAGACATGCTAGAGCTTCAAAAGCCCTGAATTTTCTAATGAAAACTCTGCTCCAGCAATCCCCCCTTTGGTGATTTTATCACCAAATAAACCCAAAAAAAATTTAATCCCATTTTAGGAGAAATCAGAAATGTCTTTTCCCCTTACACAACATTACACACCAGTCACTCTTTCATCATCTCTCTTTGTCTCTAAATAAACACTCTCCCTCAATTCTTCTAATTCAATCTCTTGTAGTTCTCTTTTCAAATTCTTGTTTTTCTTCTCCTTTTTCAATTTCTCTTTCCCTCTCCTGTTTTTACAACACACACACACTAATCTTAGTATCAGTAAAGCAACAATTATACAAGACAACGGAAACAATATCCTACCTATAATAGTACTACCTATTTTTGCAATAAAATCCTTAACAGCTATCATCTTATTAGCTATTTTAGTCCACAAACTCCCAGCTTCAAGTGGTACTAAATCTTCATGCAAATTAGTAATATTTTTGATATAGACCTTCAAGTCTTTACTTTCATCAGGAATGTAAGTACAACACTGTTGAACTTTCAATATTCCACAAACTCCACCCTCCTTGGCCAATAGAATATCAAGGGCAAGTCGATTTTGCATAGACATGGCACGTACGGCACTCAATTCCGTATTCACCAAAAGAAACCCTCCTGCGGTATTTGTCGATAAGCGATCAACCACTGTGGACAGTTTCCGAATTCCATAAGCATTCAAAGAAATTCCCACTGCTGGAATCAAAACCCCAAAAATATCACCCACAATTTCAGACCAAGTTTCTCTCTTAAAACGTGTTAATAAGTTAATATCTTCTACATCTTTTATTTTATCTGTATGAAAAATCTTAGGAAAAACCAGGCCCACATAACACATGCCATACCAATGGTCAGGCAACTTGTAATAAGCCTTGTTCCCACAAACATAGTACACTCCTGGAAAAATTGTATCCTCTCCACCTCTGAAACCCCAACCTGTCGCAACAAAGTATGTATCATGGCACTCACTAGTCCCCACGAAATACGTATCATATTGGGATTTCCTTCTGGTAATGCAAAGTTTACCCTTCTGCGGTGCATCTAGAGCTAAAGTTGGACTAGCCCCATTTTTCAACTCTTTTCCCATCTCAATGTCCCAAATTGTCTCACTCACTTCATATTTTCCCGCTTTCTCATGCATGTTCACTCTCCTTTCCTCTACCATATCCAGGAAAGCTTTCTCCTCTTCTTTCAAACTGCAAGTTAAATTATTCTTAAAAATGTAATCTAATGTTAATCCTTTTTCTTCAATAAAAATCTCACCAAAAGTGTTAGCTTCTTTAGCTGGATTCAGCTCTTTGTTCATTGGCAAATGCCCAAAAATACTATCTCTGTTAGACATCTTATAATCTACTTTCCCTAACAAATAAAAAACACTACTTAAAATACTACAAGAAATACCATATGTAGCTGGTAAATGGTGATAAGTAACACCCTCTGAAACAGATGCAGGTAATTGCATACAGACGTAGCAATCCCTTACTTCCATTGTCTTCACATATTCATATAACAGTTTAGAGAAAACATTACTAGAAAAATTATTAATTGACCTATCTTTGTGTATGTAACTACTACTTCTAATTGGAACTACTTTTTGTGAATTCTTCTCTATATTTGTCACATTTTCTGTATTCATCCCAAATTCAACTTTAAAAGTCACTAATAAAACTAAAATACCCCATAGAAGCATTAATAATCCAGTACAGCAGCAGCACATCTTACACCACCTTTTAAAGAAGGCACATCTATTTTGATTATTCTCTATGTTAGCCATATTTATTTTACTGTAATCTTTACTACTCCACTACTGAAATTAAAATTTTCAAATCTTCAACGTTTGTTCCAAACTCCTCAGTTTCTCAAAAGATCTTTCCGTTCACTCAGTCCAAGTGAATCTTTCCTTTATTCAGTTTGGATACTCATCATTTTTCACTCCAATCTCTTCAACATCAAATTGTGTTAGATCTCCAACATTCAAATCCTCAGTATCTGACTCTTCTCCAATGTCAGTCAAGAGTACTTTCAGGATTTCACCAGTATTTTCCTTAACCACTTCTCGTACGGTCTCCTCTGGATTTCCTTGACTTTCCACCTCTTCACCTTCAGGCAGTGTCACGTACATCCATTCCGGCGACCTATACTTTTGGTTAGGTTTTCTCACTCTTCTGATTTCTGCTTGTTCTTTTGATTCTTTTGATTCAACCTTTGAACTTTGACTCGAAACTTCATTCACTTGTTCAGCTTTCGATGAATTTGCTCTTATCATCCTGTATCTCACCCTTTTAACTCTGTTGTTAGGCCAACGATCTCCTTTCACAACCTTTTTCGGCCTTAATTCTTTATTACTCCTTTCTCCAATCAAAGTTCTCTTTCTCAGAACTCGACCCTCTGTTTGTTCATTTTCATCATCCGATTCTGTTTCAATTGCCTTCTGTTTTCGTTTCTTGGCAGTTTTCTTTTCTTCCACAGAGTCTTTCACCACTATTTGAGACTTCCCTACTTCTGTCCCTCCTCGGGTCTCCGACACGCAATCTTCTTGCTGTCTACTTGTCCCTTCACCTAGCTCCTCATCAATGTTCCCTACACCTCCTCGGGGGTCTTCCGCAATCTGTCCCTCTCTATCTTCTTCTGACCCTGTTTCTTCAAGTATAATCTCAAGTGGTTCTTCAGTCTCCTCCTCTTATGATTCAGGAGTAGTCTTTATGTGGTTTCTCTTTTCTTTTCTTTTTCCTCCACTGCTACTTGAAACTTCTGGCTCTTTTACAGAATCTGATCTTCTCTCTGATACTCGCAGTGATTCTCTCGAAGCTCTCTCGGCTTCTCTTCTCACTGATTCCGTATCTTCAGTATCTTCACCATCACTGGAATCTGACTCTTCAAAATACTCTTCACCAGTTCCTTCTTTTGGATTTGGAACTTTCAGAGTATGACTTGCATGTACCCAGTGTCTCACTCCAGCACACTTTACTGCAGTCGTCGTAGTCAGAATAACTTGTCTCGGCCTTCCCCACCTTGGAATCAAGCAATTTCTTCTTCTGTGCACCTTAATCCTCACCCAGTCTCCTGGACTCAGATCATGGGCTTGCTTCTTCTCAAGTGTGGTAGCTTCTTCTCCAACCTGGTAAAACACAGAATGAACTGCGTCAGCCAGGCCTTTACAGTAATCCAAAATCATGTCATCAGTTATTGTCACCAATTTATTGACAGGCACGAATGCATGGCGCATTGCACGTCCCATAATTATTTCATGCGGGCTCAAACCTGTAGTTCTATCTGGAGTAGATCTCATAGTCATCAGCACTAAAGGTAAAACATCTGGCCATTTCATGCCAGTGGCTAAACACATCTTTCCAATTCTATTCTTGATTGTGCCATTAATCTGTTCAACCACACCAGAAGCCTCTGGTCGGTATGCACAATGTAGCTTCTGCTGTATTTTCAATGCTTCACAAATCAAACCTATGAGTTCATTTTGGAAGTGTCTGCCTCTGTCAGACTCAACTGTGACTGGAAACCCGAACCTAGGAATCAACTCCCTCAACAGTAATTTTGCCACTGTTAATCCATCATTTCTTCTAGTCGGGTAAGCTTCCACCCACCTTGAAAACAAACAGACTACCAATAGAACATATCTCAGTCTGTTCACTTGGGGCATTTCAATGAAATCAATTTGCATTCTTGTAAAAGGACCTCCTTCTCTGCCAATAGTCCCTAGACTCACCACTGTCTTTTTCCCAGCGTTAAATTGCTGACAAATTAAACACCTTTGACAGATGCTCTCTGCAATTGTCCTGAACTTTGCATTGTACCAGGTTTGTTTAAAGGACCGTACCATCGCGTCCCTCCCCAGATGTCCCTGGCCATGATACATCCTTGCCATTGACGACAAGATTGAGTTTGGCATCACTGGTCTGCCATCTCTGTAGACCCAAACATGGTCTGTTTCTCTTGGAGCACATCCTGCCTTAATCCAATCTTGTTTCTCTTCTTCTCCTGTCTCATCTTGTAACTGCTTCACTTCATCCCAAGTTTCTAGGACATTAGTAAACATCACAGAAAGAAAAGACATTTCCTCCATTCTATCCCGATTAATTGACTGATTTGTTTTAGCACAATACTGCGCCACATCGTTGGCGTAACGGTTCCCAACCGTGATAAAATCATCCCCTGGACAATGGGCAGCACATTTTACAACTGCTAACTCTCTAGGCAGCTGTATCGCCTCAAGCAATTTTCCAATCAGTTCAGCATTCTTTATTGGAGTTCCACCTGACGTCAAGAAACCTCTTTGTAGCCAAAGTTGGCCAAAGTCATGCACCACTCCAAATCCGTACTGACTATCAGTCATCACAGTTGTTCTCAAATCTTTCCCAATCTCACAAGCTTTTGTCAATGCCACCAATTCAGCAACTTGCGCAGATTTTACTCCTTTCAATGGTGATGCTTCCATAACCTCTGAAACTTTGCACACCGCATATGCTGCACATAACACACCATTATCATTTCTCAGGCATGATCCATCTACAAACAACACATGGTCATTCTCAGGTAAGGGAATATCCCTTATGTCTGGTCTCGGTTTCGTACAATACTCAAGCACATCCAAACAATCATGATCATCTTCCATCTTTATACCCACATTTTCAATATCCGGCAAGAGTGTCGCTGGATTCACATTCACACATCTCTCAAGAGTCACATTTGATGCTCCCAGAATCACTTTTTCATACTTAGTCAAACAACTATGTGACATGTGCTGAGTTCTGCTTCTTGTCAAGAGAATTGCTACATTGTGAGGTACGAATACCCTTACTGGATATCCCATTATGATTCCCTCACTCTGTTCCAGGCTTCTGCATGTTGCAGCCACAGATTTTAGACAACCTGGTAAACCCACAGCTACAGGGTCAAGTGTCGATGAGAAGTATGCAATAGGCCTTCTCAATTGTCCATGTTTCTGGATTAACACTGAAAGTGCACATCCATTTCTCTCACTGCAGTACAGTTCGAATTCTTTCTCATAGTCAGGCATACCCAAAGCTGGAGCCTCACACATCTTACTTTTGAGCTCTTCAAATGC
Organism: Triturus cristatus; assembly: GCF_964204655.1. NCBI lineage: Eukaryota > Metazoa > Chordata > Amphibia > Caudata > Salamandridae > Triturus > Triturus cristatus. Next base: position 589,277,838 of record NC_140589.1, read on the forward strand.
TGCCAATTGTTCTGCATCCAGATCCAATGGATCTGTCATTTCACTTTTTGTCAATTTAATCAGTGGCTTTGCTATCAGCGAAAAATTAATTATCCACTGACGACAATATCCCACCATACCCAGGAACATTCTCACTTCTCTCTGGGTTTTTGGAGCTTTCATTTCTCTGATGATTCTGATCCTGTCAGTAGTCACTTTTCTCAGACCCTTTTCAATATTGTGTCCAAGATAATGCACCTCTTTCTTGCAAAATTGCAATTTGGCTGGAGATACCTTTAACCCTCCATCTGCCAGATGATTCAGTAAAGCTATGGTATCCACTTCACAAGCTTCACGTGTCTTTGATGCCACAAGTAGGTCATCAATATACTGCACTAGCACTGAACTCTCAGGCATGATCAGACTTTCCAACGATCTTTTCAATAACTGATTGAATATCGAAGGACTCTCCGTATACCCCTGTGGGATACGACACCATGCTAAAATACGCTGGCCAAACCTAAATGCAAAAATCGGCTGGCTGTCATGATGCAATGGAATTGAAAAGAACGCATGACACAAATCAATCACTGTATACCACTCAGCATCATGTGGAATTTGATACAGAATCACTGATGGATTTGGCACAATAGGACAACATGCCACCACAATTTGATTAACTTTTCTCAAATCTTGCACTATTCTAAATTTGCCATTGGGCTTTTTCAGTCCCATTATCGGTGAATTACACGGACTACTCAGTAGTTCTCTCAGGACTCCTTGCTGAATCATTTTCTCAATTATAGGAGTTATCCCTTCAATTATTTCTGGTGTCATTTTGTACTGAGGAATGTTAGGATATGTGATTCCCTCTTTCACTGCAATTTTTACTGGATCTACATTATTCATCAATCCCACATCCTCTCCTGTAAAATCCCAAACTGCTCTTTTCACTGTGTCTCTCAGTTCTTGAGGCAAATCCTCCGGATTAAACACAGCATATGCACCAATTAATTCACTTTCTCTATTTTCTAGAGTCATTCGGTACAAAACATCATCATCTGGTGTTTCAAAAGCTATTCCATCCGGTGTACAAAAAATTGTACAGTTCATTTTACACAGCAAGTCCCTACCTAACAGGTTCACTGGACTCGTGTCACAGACAATAAATCTGTGCATATCTGAAAATTTCCCTATCTGCACTCTTACTGGTTCAGTAAGACGTGTTCTGATTTGTGTATTGGCTACACCAACTACTTGGATTGCTTCATCCGAGAGAGGAAGATTTCTAACATCTGTTGACCTGACAGTTGATCTTGTCGCACCTGTGTCTACTAAAAAAGTAACACTCTCCTCATTTATTTTCCCATCCACAAATGGTCCTGCCTGGTCTATTTCTAGAGTTGCACCAAGTATGCACTCTTCCTCCTCTCTTCGGCACCATCAATAATCACCCTCAGGGGGAGGAGCCTAGCCTGCAACAGAGATGGCCGCCTGAGCCCTCGGCTCCGCCGACTCGTCCGCTTCCCTCCCGTACCGCTTCTTCTCCTGATTGCGGAATCGTGCCTGTTGTGCGGTAACGAGTCTGGGAGGCGACGCTGCATCCGATGGTAGGCTCCCCGTCGTTCCTCCTGCACCGGGACTGAAGAAATGCCCTGAACTCCTGCGGACGGCTGCTGAGTGGGTCCGGTCCTTTGTTCTCGGCAGCGTCCGGCTGGAAGGCAACAACAGCGGCCATTACGGGAGAATCTGAAACCGCCGGCGAGACGCGACAAACCACCGAGATCCTCAGAAGTGGCGCAACAGTTTCTTTTGGAGTCTCGCCGCTACGCTGCTTTACTACCGCCGATGCAACAAATGTATCCCCCCTTTTGGAAGTTTCTCCTTGATTTCTCGCTACGTAGTGTAATGGAAGGGGCCATTTGTATTGAGTGATCGGCGCTTATACACGGCGCCTGGTTGGACCGTCACTGTGCTGTCCCTGTGCGTGGCGCTGGACTGGAGGTTGCTGCCCTGTCCCTGTGGTTTGGCCCTGCCTTTCTGGGAGCTGACCTACTAAACAACGCCTGGACATGTATGCTAAAGACTGGGCTCGAGGGTCGCCACACGCTTGCGGATTCCGGGGACAGGGAGCTGGCATCGCTTCCTCTCACGCTATGCCCGTGAGCATCGGCGACGTCCTGGAAGCTTTGGCTGCCCTGCGAGCTGCTTTTTGTTCCAACGCCCGTGACCTGGAGCGCCGGCTGGACGACGCTGTGCCCGTTCTCTCCTTGGCTGACCGGACGGGCGGCTGTGTGCGGAGCGGATCGCCGAGCCCAGGACTCGGCAGTCGTGTGCAGCCTCTCCGGGGAGACGTAGAGGAACTGACTGTGAGTGAACTTAACATCGCCGCCGCTCGGACTGTCGCAACTATGGAGGACACAGTGCATTCTATACTTGGACGGAAACTAGAAGTTCGCCGTCGGATGCCAGGACTACCACCGCCAGCGGGTGCTGCTGACAAGATTGCTCTGCTTACTTTGAACATGTTGCCCGGGAGTGAGTTGCCTAATTTCGGTGGACTATCACTGTACGCCTACCCGTACCGCACTCTTGGGGATAACACTGTCCTGCTTTGGATGGCGATTGCTGGCTGTTGCCATTTCTCTAGGTGGCCACATCGGATGCTCTTCCTACTCTACGGGGCTACGCCGCAGCTGCACTTTGCTGGCGCACTGGAACGTAGGGGTCAGGGTTGAGTTTGTCTTTTTCTTGCCCTGATACCGGTAACTACATTCCTGGGACTGTGCTGGACTGATGAGGAAGCTGGACTTTGGGTATGGTTTGCATGGGGGTCCGGGAAGTGATGGCCGGATACGCTTCTGTCGACTATTTTTGTTATCTTGGGTTGGCCCTCCTCCGTTGATAAATGTTTTGCACCGTTCTTGCGGGTGGGGCAGCCGGGAACCTAGTTTTCTCTGAGTGACCGGGACATGTATCGGTGGTGCTAGAAGACTATTGCGGGGGCTTACGCTTATCAATCATGGCTTGAAGATTCCTAGTTGATATTTTGGATGTTTCGGTTGGGTGTTGCTGCCTTACTTACCCTGCGCGCTGCTGCTGTGACCCCAGTTTTCTCGTCATATTGGGCATGTTATTATTATTGGGTGTCAGACTACGGTTGCTATTATTGGTGCGAGATGGCGGAGCTGGGGGACGAATAGTGGGCTCCTCCCCACCTTTCTTAATTTTCTGAGAGTTTTAGGATTCTCTCCTTTTCTTACTCTCTATATTTCGGGACTCCTTTTCTTGGGCGACAGGCACACTGCTAGGGGGGGACAGGCCGTAGCCAGCTGCAGGGGTGCAGGGTGGGGGGTACTTGGGGGGTGGGGTTGCTTCCTTTTTTGTTTTTCTTTTTTGTTCTATGGGCCTTCTATTCTTTGTCCTTTTTCCTTCCCTGGGGTTTAGACGTTCCTTTCTGGGTGCCACGCAGTGACTCTGGTGTTTTCTTCTGCTATAAGATTATCTATCCTGATTGTCCAACACCAGTATTGACTTGTTGTGTTACGATATCCTGCTTATGTCTATCCTACAAGGAAAACTTTTAAAACTAGACCTCAGTCCTTCTGTAATGTATCCTCTGTGCCTTCAGTAAGTTGTAATGTACCGTATGTGTGAGCCCCCCGGGCTCCTTGTTGACTTGTATTTGCCTTTTTCTATCAATAAAGGTCTTCAAAAAAAAAAAAAAAAAAAAAAAAAATAATCACCCTCAGACTCACTCCCTTCACTCTTTAACAAGTACTGTTGTACCTTGTTAGAACGTCTTGGTTTGTTTACCTGTTCATCATTGAAGAATCCCGAATCCTGACTGTATTTTTGTACCCCTCTATTCTGCGGCAAGGGCGGTTTTGGCTCTTGATTCTGCTGTCTCACAACTTTCTGCTGTTGTTGCTGCTGATCATTTCCTTCATTCTGCACCTGTTGATTTAAGGATTTACCCTCATTATTCACTAATGGTGGATTAGGACATTCGGATCTCCAATGTCCCAGTTGGCCACAATTGTGACACGGGAACTTTTTCTTTGCTTCCTCAAGACTTCCCTTCCCTTTTCCTGCAAATCTAGGTCTATTTCCCACATTATTTCCTGGATTATTTGCCTGTTCCACCAACTGTGCTTCCTGTCTTTCTGCAACTTTCACTTGTGCCCACATCGCTTTCTCTTTCAGCTTTCTTTGTTTTGCTTCAATTTCATCACTGAAGTATTTTGCATGTCTCAGAATCTCATCTACTTTCTTACTCTGCCAATCCACTGTATGTTCACGAATTCTCTCACCAATTTCAGGTCTTAGACCATATACAAATCGGTATACAAAATGACTCAAATCCTTGTCACCCAGGTGTTCATCTCCACTAAATTGTTTAAAAGCCAGTATCAGCCTCTCGTAAAAAGCATGAACTGATTCTTTTGCTTCCTGCTGTGTTCGATCTATTTTAACCCAATCTGTCTCTTTTGGAGGAACTTTACTCTTCAGGTATACCATCACCTGATCATACTTCCTCATTACTTCTGGATCTGGTGCCCCTGTTCTTGGATCTCTTGGATATTCCTCAGTAGGCCAACTCACAACTATTTTACACTTAGTCCACAAGTCTGCTGGAACAATTATATCAAACAGACTATTCAGGTCAACCCACAGCACTTTTGACAATTTCACAAACCTGTCTACCTGCCTATACCACTCGACGGGCTTTTCTCTCAATCGAGGGAAATCATTCGTAAATGATAAAATATCCTGTCTGGTCCATGGAACATGTACATATCCTCCTCCAGGTATTTCTCTCATGGGATAATGCTCCACTGGTTTCTCCTTTTCTCTTACTGGAAATGCTGAATAAGTCGTTCTATCTTCAGATTCCTCTCTTTTCTTATACCACCTATCCTTCCACTTTTCTACATCACCCCATCTTCGCAATAATGCTACCATTTCTTTAATCTGTCCTGTTCTACCAGAAGCATTCAAAGTTTCTATGTCCTTCTCAGTAAAATCCATCCTGTAGGTTTTCTGCAAAGCTTTCACTTTATCAATGTCAACTCCTAACTCATTTGCTATTGTTCTCAACCTGTCATGTGTATGTCTTGCTCTCCATGTTATGCTTTTGCACATAAACATCAACTCACCATCATGATGACTCTTCAGGATTTCTGTTGGAACTGTTCCTTTCACAAGCTCTTCTAATTCTACACGTAACTTAGCCACATCAATAACTTGTGAATCTTTATCCTTTTTCTGCAGAACCTTCATCCAATCACTCAAATCATCAACTGTTATTTCAGCAGTTTTCTTCACTGGAACCACTCTTTTCTGCGGTTCTAAAATTGGCATCCCTGAACAACTAGGTTCACTAGCATCCAATAGTTCATTACATGTGTCATGTCTTGTTTGTCTCAGGTCACTTTTCCCTGTTCTTTTCCCTGAATCTCCTGATGGATCAACTGAATTTGTCAAATCATTCCAAACATATGGAATCACCAGTCCATTTTCACCTGTCTTCTGTTTGTCAAACACAGGCATAACCGGACCTATAGTTACAGGCACCGTAACAGCTTCCAGATTCTTCGTTAACTCCCTAATTTTCTCAGTCAGTTCTGTTGTAGTTCTGGCTAATTGTCTGGCATTTTCATTACTACCTCGATTACTACTTCTAGCTTCAGGTGTCACCTTTTCTGTCTCAATAGTACAAACCGTATCTCTTATCGGAGAAACAACTGGTGTACTCTCATCTGGTTCTGGTCTGTATGGAGGTGGTCTTTTGTAAATCATGTCATTCAAAACCTCATCGTCATACTCATTAACTCCAACTGCTCCTTCTTCAACTGTTCTCATTGGATATAATCCCTCTGTCATACTAGCATCTCGCCATCTTTTCATTCGATCATGATGAGTCTCACGATCATATCTCCTCCCAAACATATGTCTGTACTGACCTCCAGACCTTTGTCTTTCTCGATTATGTACTTCCTCTTCCCATTCCACTAAAGCCTCGAACTGTGTAGGTCTTGGCTTCGGGTCTAAGCATAACATCTTTTCTCGTAAATTTCTCAACACGGCCAAATTAAATGAACCATGTTCTGGAAATGCTAGAACACCATCTTCTTTAGTATACCTAACCCAATTCTGTAACCATATACAGGTATGTAATCCATATTTCGCAGCCATGAAGGATGCAGGTGTTTTCGCTGGAGGTAGCAACTCACCCTCTCTCGTTTTAACCTCTTTATCCTTGCTAAACCACTTTTTAACTTTTCCAAAGAACGTCTTTTTCTTTTTCTCTTCTTGGTAATACATTTTAGCGCTTACCAAACTCTCTACTCTTTCCGTATTATAAATATACAATACGAGTTTTTTATCCAATAGCAGCGCGACTCACACTAACGCACCAATCCTGGAGCGTCTACGTCACTAAACAGCTCTTCCAATCCCTGCGCGGCTCACACTAACGCACCAATCCTAGCGCGAGCACTATTCTGATCCACTATCCAATCAGAGCGCGGTCTCTATGACGTCAGCAGCCGCTGCAGTCTCTGTCTCCTGTCTCCTGTCACTCGTCTACCCCTCCTTTACAAAATCTCTTCAGTAGACTTCGTGTCAAAATTTACTACAAAATCTATTAGTTACAACATAAAAACATCTCCATTGTCTGCTTCGCTAACCACAGAATCGTAAAAGAAGAATCTATTTCTCAAGAAATCAACAAACTTTCATACATCTCATAACTGTTTCCTCTAGGACTTATCCAAAGAGTCTTACGGTCAATAAATGTATATGCATCCACGCACATTCATACGAGAAAAAATATAGTACATACACACAGAATCCTGCTTCCCGAGAACAGCGCACGATCTGTCCCACTACAGAATTATAACATACATTAACTAAGCAACCTTTGCCCAGTTCCTCAAACAAGCTCAGAGAATACCTATTACTCCTCCCGCGATAAGCTTTAACGGCAATCCTTACGGATCCCTGGGACTTAAGACCAGAGTTTCACAGATAACTTTCACTATGATACACACTCCGTATATACCAGAAATATTTTCTAATAGTAACATACAATAATGTCACTGATTCCGAACCCAGACAATGTGAACGCGCAACTTCTATTGTCACATGTAATTCCTTACAATCCCGTCTTTCCCGAGAGCAGCATTTACCTTCCTCTGCCCTACTACGGAACTGCTTCCAGCTTCCAAATTCCAGAAGCACTACATGTAACTCAACATGACGACTTCAACATTAAGTATTAGTACATATACCAACATCATCGAAATAAAATCAATAATCAATAAGCTAATATACAAGCAATCTTATCAGATCAAGACAACCATCTATAACCATCCTCTGCTACCAGAGAAATTGATAGAGATCAGGGTACCTAAAATATGCCCACTACCACGGATAGAGTAATCTCACAGTTACACGCACATACATTCATCATACGCTAGGGCCCATTTCACTAACATACGCTCCAATACTCTACCAGCAATAAACCTGTGGGAAGATAACTCCTAGACCACCCTGCATCTCCATCGAGGACGATAGGACCTGATTATAGTGATTGTCCTTAATCATACTCTATATAATCTATACAATAAAGATCAAATGGTACACAACAATTGACAAGAAAGAATATACAACACCATGTTTAAAAGTTATATTGCTTTATCTAAAAATTAGTCAAAGTAAATCAATCAGAATAAATCATTTCTCATAGTTACCTATTCTAACTAAGTGTCAGAACGGGTCAGGACAAGTCTCTCGGTAAGTTTTTCAAGACGAAGTCCCTCAGCATCGATCCTCAGCAACGCAAGTTCACGCGGCAAAGGTAAAATGGCAAGTGGGGAGAGCCCTCCCTAAGCTAACATTCTTATAATGGAAAATACAATGGAAATACACATTACAGTTTGTAGCATTGTCAAATCGCTAAGCAAAGCGAGAAGGAAGGAATGTATCATTGCTACATCTGAAAATCTTCGCTCAGGAAAGTCACAAAATGTAAAACTACGGAACAGGAACCAAAGACTACAATGTATTTATTCAGTTCCGTCTCTCCTCGGTAATCGAGCCACAGTTCACAAACTTTCTCCAAGGCTCCTTTGTTTTACTGTGATCACCAAGGACGTTCCATTACTTTTGGAGATCCTCCAAACTGCTGATGTCCTCATGGAAATTTTCATTCAAGGACTATGGTCAGTTGTCTTCAACCGATTTCCAGCAGGGGTCTCCCTTGTCACATCACAGAATATGCCACAGCCAGGCTTCACAATTCTACAGCCATTTCATAAAGGCCTCCATAGGCCGCAATAGACCATCTTAATTTAAAGAGACAAAATAAACGTTACTACAGCATAGTGATTAAACAGTGTTAACCCCACTAATACCCTTATGTGTATGTATTTATCTAGCTTTTGCAACATAAAAAAGCATTAATTCAAACAGCGTTTTGTGCTCAAAATAAACAGCACACAGCAACGTTTAAACATGAAAACTTGCACGTTATTATTAAAACATAAACAGCACACACATGCTAACCCTCGTGTAACTCTTCTCTTATATTAGAACGAACGGGTTGATTAATAAAAACATACTTACACAAAGACAAATAATTAATTGTTATTTATTAGTAATTAATAAAACGCATAGACATGCTAGAGCTTCAAAAGCCCTGAATTTTCTAATGAAAACTCTGCTCCAGCTCCCCTAAAACATCCGGGCGCGCTCGTGCATACTGCGGCACCATCTACTGCTATTCCGCTTACCGCTGCGACCCCCGCCGATTTTAATATTTATTTATTTCACTTTTTTATTTTAATATGCCGGTAACTAGTGAATCCTTGAGCACCGCAAAGGCCAGCGCACCACCAAAGCGGCTCTGCCTGCACACCGCAGCAAGATACAAATCGAGGGAAGGCAGTAAGGGCCACGCCCCCACCGACCTGCAGACGAGCCCCTGCATACTGCGGCAGCCTCACAGCTGTTCTGCTCACCGCCGCACAGCAACCCGCACCCCGAGGCCCGCACCCCGGCGAAGACGACGCTCCACACTGGAGCCAGGCCCCCACCCCGCCATAAAGCGGCTGTTCCCACTAAGCTTTCTGACGCTGCCCCGGCCACGCATTGCCCCTTCCCATATAGCGCTAACACAAACCTGAAAAACAATAGTTCATGACATATAAAATATATAAAGAAACATTATCATACCTAATACGAATATTTTAAATAAAAGCGAACTGTATGAAGAATCGAACCCACAAACTTAACTCTGGGTCCTACCGGATTAGTTAGCTGAGCTAACAGCTTACTGCAGAAAAAAAAAAAGCCAAGCCAGGCCTCCCTGAACCCACCTGTGCCACACGCCTCCCTCAGTCCGGACGCTCCTGCGGCTTCCCAGGGATCCAAGGAGACAAGGAGGACGAGATCCTTGGGACAACGCCTTAAATAACTTCATGTTCAGTTTCCGTTTCCATAGGAGACACCTCCAATGATTTTCTTCTTTCTTCCAGGCCCCGGAAGAGGAGGCTCGGCTCCCTGGCTGGACTAAGGGCGCCCCTCCCCTAGGAGGGGTGGGGGGGGAGTTCAATTGTCCAATCTTTTTTGTGTGACTATTCATATAATCTAGATCATTAGAAACTGGCCAACAGATGAACTGAAGCAGGCTCAATTAAAAAGAGCAAATAAAGAGCTCCTCATAGGCCATGATCATACATTTCGTAGCTCCTGCAATCTCCCTTCTTAGTTTAATGTCCGTGTACTGTAGGTGCCAGCCGTGAGTCACAATAAATGTCATGAGAATATTTTTTTCCAGAAATTATTAATTGTGAACAGACAATAGTCCTCTCCAGTTATTGCTAATCAAAGTTTTCTCAGTTATAGAACTAGGTAGTCTTATTTTCATCCACATTATCCTCCTCGTATCCCTTTACTAAATTTTCTAAGTTAAGTCCTGTAGTTCCCAATACCAATAATTAGCCCAATGCACTCTAGTTTTGCCAAGTACATTATTTACAAGAGGCCTGCGCCAGAGTGTCACTTTCTTGATACTCCGGGGGCACAGGCCTCTCAATCATATCCATGAGGCGACGCAAAGCCAGCCTGCGCGGCTTTGCTTGGCCTCACAAATATGGGGTAAAGCAAGGCAGTGCAAAGCGCCACATTGCCTTACTCTGCGTTAAGGAGGGATTCCATGGGCATTGTAGTGGGTGTTCCCACACAGGACCCATGGATTTTGATGCTTGCCAGCTTTACAAAATCACATAAACCAAGGACAGCGCCAAAACCGAACGCCTCCCCAGAGGCGGTGTAACGAGGAGAAATGTTTAATTTCTTATAATTTTTCCTCTTTCCACGTGTGCTGCATTCTGCAGAGCACATAGAACGAGGAAAACAGCTCTCCGGATTGTTTTTGTGCAGAAAAATGCCCCTTCCTGCACAAAAACAATCCTGCCTGCAATGAAGCACCTTTGCATCATGGTGCAAGGGTACCTACATTGGCACTCAGTAGAAAAATGTGTGCCAGAGCAGGGGGAAAGGACAGGAATGCATCGTATTTCATAAATATGGTGCATTCCTGCCCTTTCACATTGGGGTAGGGCAGCATAGCGAAAGCAAGAAGAATTGAAGCGCTGCACTGCACCACTTTCTTTATGAATTAGGTCTTTAGTCTTCTAAATGCATATCAATCACAGGAGTACACTTGTACAGCCTCTCCAGAATCTCAGGGGAGTCATTTAGAGACTCACAGAGTGTTAGGCAGAGGCCAACAGCAGGGTCAAGGCCACATAAAGTTGGCCCTGTCTGCTAGGTACTTCCAAGAAAAGGGCTCTTGCATGAGAAGTGAGCACCTTTCCAGTGCAAAATAACTTTTTGCACCACTTATGTAACTCTGCACAGTCTTGGTAATTCTACCCCTCCATGTTTTACTTCAGTGCACAGATGTTTTTTAGTGTAATCTTGCCTGTTGCACCAAAGGCCATATCAGCCAAAGTCTGCTTTACAATAACCTTTCATTTTGAAGGAGGCTATACCTTGCAGGATAATTATTTGAAATAAAACATTAACGCAGACAGTATTTCACAAGTACAAGGCTAGCAACCACAGATGAAATAAAAACAGGAAGAGACGGAAAGATAACATCTGTACACAATGAAATAGCAATATTTAAAAAAAAAAAGAAACTCACTTCCTTCTCCACCCTTGGAAGCAACAACAACCGGGATAGTGTGCTTTCGCTATAAAAATCTTGGGCTTTTTAAAACTAGGGGGTATATTTAAAAGAAATGGCGCTCTGCTGTGTTGCAGCAGTGGAGCGTCAAACATTTTACTGCTGCTGCACGACACTTCCAAATGCCATGTAAGCGTTGTATATACAATACAGCAATGGCGTTAGGACAGATTAGCAGCTGAAAAAAATGACGCTAACATGAGAGTCAAGTCGATAAAAAGAATCACGCTACGGTAAAAAAATTGACATTCGGGCAATTAGTGGTGAGAAAATACGCACTAACCGGCATTACTGCACTTTTCTGCGCCCATCGCAAAAACCCCCACAAAACGCCACTAAGAAGAAAAAAAAAAGTTACATTTACCAGAAAGCAGAATGGAGCATTCAGGAATGGTCACAGCACAGGACAACAACACCCGTAACCCCATTACCAGCCAGGATGGTCAGCCAGAGTCCTAGAGGAAGAGGTAATGCAAGTTCAGTCAGGAGGACAGAGATCTTGATCACGGAGGTGACAGAGCACCAACACTAGCTATTTGTCAGCTCCAAAGTGTCATTGGGGAAGAAAAAGATCATATGGCACTCCATAGTGGACAAGGTGAACAGCGTAGCCGAGGTCAAGAAGACAGTGAAGAACTGCTGATCAGTGCTAAGGTGCATATGCTCTCCCTATGGTAAAATGTATACATGGATTGGTTTCCATGTTTGGCTTATTTGGTTTACTATCAGCCCCTAGTAAAGTGCACCAGGTGTGTCAGGGCTTGTAAATGCAAATGCTGCTGGTGGGCTGCAGCACTGGTTGTGCCACCCACAGAAGCGGCCTAGTAAAATGTGTCTAGGGTCTGCCATTGCAGAACCTGCGTGCAGTCTGGCACTATCGCGCTGACTGTGCAAGTGCACCCACTTGCCAGTCCCTAAACCTTCCCTTAACCACATATTAGTCACCCCTCTGGTAGGCCCAAGGGCAGGGTGCATTGTAGGAATAAGGTAGGACATGCCCTGATGTGTGTGGCATGTCTTAATACTGAATTACATCCATTTTTGTTTTTCACTATTGAAGGCTACCTGCTCTCCATAGGCCAGAATGGGCTGCTGGAATTATTACACCCTATAATCCCAGCGGACTCAGAGAGCATGGTAGAAAGTCAAGTTTAGTATGCCTGAACTCAGAATAATAAAATACTTCTTTTAGTAAAGTTTATTTTAATATCCTGTGTTTGTAAATACTACTTTTAGAAAGTTAGTATTTACTTGTCTGGCCATTTCAGTCTGCCTCTGCGCTGTGTGTGTGTTCTGCCTAGTAACAGTGAGGAGCAGGGCTGGGGAATTCCAGGAGACAGGCTGGCTGCCAGGTGGTGGGTAGAGAGATTACACCAGGATGGGTGGGAGGAGTACACCTTTGACTCTGAATAGACCTGTGCTCTGCCACCACAAGGCCGGCTCCGCCCCCTGTGGAGCGGCTGATGTCTCTGCCCTGCTGCTGAAAGGAAAGAGCAGAGTCACCACAACAAAGTGCTCCAAAACTGGACTGAGCCAGGCCCAGGCCCCCTGGCGACAAAGAACAAAAGAATTGCTGTATAAAAGAAGGAGCCCTGCTCCTAAGAAATCAGATCCTGTTTGCGCCAAGACGAACCTCTGCCTGAAGGAGAAGGACCTGGAGAAGCTGAAGGAGGAATACTGTCTCTCTGCCTGAGATACTGGCCTGCAGTGGGTGCCTGTCTGCTGGAAGGAGAGGAAAAGACTAAAGGAAAAGATTTTGCATCAACTTGTGCTTTCAAACAATCTCCAAGGGCTTGCTTGTGAACTTGCCCCCTGATCTGCGCCCCAGGAACAGTGGGCGCTACCTTTCCCCAAGAAGAGGAGAAGCTGCTGGAAGCGATCCTGTGACGCTGACCCCCAGAGAACCTGTGTGCACCCCTTTCACTTTCCAAGCACCGCGACATCTGCCACCTGGGGCTATCACGAGCACCGCAAGGACCTGTCCACCTGGTCCCAGCACCGCAAGTGACTGCCCCTCCGAGCCGTAGCTCGCAACGCGAAGAAAAGAACCTGAAGGTCCAACCACCAAGCCTCTGCGACCCTGCGCCGCCGAGATCACCGCGAGGACCTTTAACACACTGGTGATCCCCGGGAAAGCTGACAGCGCGACGAGCTGAAGAGATTGCCCCCGAGCTGCCTCCCCTGCTCCTGCCCGTGATCGTGTGGCCAAAGACTGTCCTGGAGCACCCCACGAAGCACCGCCGCCCACTGCCAAGAGGGGACGACAACGCGACGTGAGATGCTCCTGCCAGGACCCCTGATGCTGCTGTGATCACCCCCTGTGCGAAGAATAAGGTACTGGGTGCGAGCGCGCTGCTGTACGACCCGCCCGCTGCTTGGTTCGGGCAGTACTAGCGCTGTAGAACTGATACGCGACGAACGCGTGTGTTGGGAGCCGTTGTACGATCCAAAATCAGCTGTTCGCACCGTCCCGCTGGAAATACATTGACGGCGCTCACGCGGGAAGCGTGAGCTTTGGCTAGGAGCGTCCCGAACGTGTACGACGCGTACCCACGTGGGTATGGTCCGTACGGTTCGAGTCCAGAGTACGCGTGCTCACGCGAGAAGCGTGAGCTTTGGCAAGCGACGTCCAAAATCTCGTACGAAGCGTACGCAAGGCGCTGCGAAGCGCACAGACACCCTAAAAAAGTTATTTTAAGTACAATTGTGCCATTTTGAGAACTGTGGGCTGCCTGAAAGCATTTGCAAGTAACTGGAACATTATTTGAACAAGAGAACTGTATTTTTGCAACCTGCCTAAAGAAATCTTTTATATAAAGAACTTTATTTTGATACAAATACAGCCTTGTGTCTTTGTGTGGTGGGGTGGTGATTATTGTGTGGGACAACTTGAACGCTTAACCTAATGCCCTCTGGAAATCTAGCCTGACTGCTCGCGCCACGTTACCTAGAGGGTGAGCAGGGGTTAATTTTAAAGAGGTAATCCTACGCCCTGACTTAGATGAAAAGGGTCCCTGCTTGTCGCAAGTGCATACCTACGCCAACCAGAGACCCCGGATTCTAACAGGTAGCTAGAGCATCGGTACACCAGGGTCTCCCATGGGCTGCAGCATGTATTGTGCCACTCATGGGAGTCCACTTAAACTGTGACTACTGACCTGGCATTGCAGCCTGTGTGAGTTGGTGCTTGCACCTCTGAAGTAAAATGTCCAGACGAAGATAAGTGTGTTGAAGTAGTAGGTTTATTCAACAACAACTCCACCCAGCACACGGAGCATCCCCTTCAATAGAGACTCGAACGGCAACTCAGGAGTAACGCCCGAGTCTCCAACAACGGACGTCCCGTGCGTGAGCCACATATTTCGAACATAAACACAAGTACCAACAAAGCATCAATCAGATGCGCGAGTACAATATAATGTGAGTGACTCACCTAGAATGCAAATACATCAGTACATTTACCACTACATCACCTTCCCCCTTATAAGAATAAACAGAAGAAAAAAATACAAATAAAACATTCAATACCTAACATACATATCAAATCTTCCCGGAGCTCTGATTGTGCGTCCCCGAGAAGAACGAGGATAAACCCTTAGAGAGTTTTGACTGATAGTAGGAGGGGAAGAAGATGTAGAAGGTTGAGTGGAAACACCGGCCTTACTAGAAGGTTCTAACCAGTGGCTCCAATCGAGGTCACCTTCACTACTCTTGCGCCTGTCCTGCATTATCTCAACTTGGCGGGGAGTTACCTTTACCAGATGTCTTTTATTCCACCAACCTTTTCTATCAGTAAAAGCAGCTCTCTTGCTGACCTTCAGGACTTGGACTGGATCATAGAAAATTGATTCACCCTTCTTGACTCTATTCGGTGTTTTAATTAAAACCCAGTCACCAACGAGAACATCCTCGTTGGGAACCTTTTTTTTAAATCAAAACTGGCCTTCATTTGGGTCTGTTTCACATTTACCCTCTTATAAATTTCCTCCAGGTTAATCTTTTTCTCCCCGGCAATATTTTGGAGCCATGTTGGTAATAAAGTGGAATGTGCCTCCCTGCCTCTTAACAAATTGAAAGGTGAGACCCCTGTGGTGCAATGAGGAGAAGAGTTATAGCTCCAAACTTTTTGTTTGATAAAATCCTCCACATTAAGACTAGATGATAAAGCAGTCTGTATCCCTTCTTTGATTACTTTATTACAACTCTCTACCAATCCATTCAAAGAAGGGGAATACAATGCTACCTTCAATTGTTTGATGTCGAAGTCCTTCAAAAATGTACACATTTCTTCTGAAACAAAATGGGTACCGTTATCAGTAACTATGATCTTCGGGGAACCTTCTACCAAAAAAATCTTATTTAAAAATGCAATTGTTGTGTCAGTGTCAGGAGAATTAACAAAATCATAGTACATCCACTTTGAATAATAGTCGATCAGTAAAATGATATATATTTTTTCTTGGTTCAAGATGGTATATGGACCAGAAAAATCAAGGCCTACTTTTTCCCAAGAAGAACGAGGAAAATCAGTAGGATGTCGGGGTACCTTAAGCGTTTGCCAGTGCTTGTCTGACAAAAAGCATTCAGGGCAATCGTTGATTGTCTTTCTCACCTGATTATCTAGAGAAGGCCACCAGTAGTGTTGTTTAATTCTCATAATGGTCTTGGTGAATCCTAGATGTCCCTGGTGAGCTTTGTTTATAATTTAGGGGCGCAAATTCGTTGGAGGAACAAATTTGTCCCCCCTCTGAACAATACTATTCTCAACCGAAAGTTCTTCGGCTACTTGAGCAAATACCCGTAGGTCACCATCAAGACACCTTGGCTAAGGCCAAGTTTGAGTGGAATACTCCATCACTTTCTGGAGTACTCCATCCTTCTCGCAGGCTGAATTCCAATCATTCTCTGACAAAACCGAACTAGGTTTGGATACTGCGTCTACGACTGTAACACATTCTATGTCTTCAGGTATAATATCATCGTCATTGTCTTTGCTCATAGGCAATCTAGAACGGCAGTCTGCCCGAAAATTCTTTCCTCCTTGTATATGTTTAACAACAAAATGGAATTCTTGCAATCTGGAGACTAACCACATTAATCTGGTGGACATAGAAGAGGAGTTTACTTTATCAAAGATATAAATAAGTGGTTTGTGGTACGTTACTAGTTCGAATTTCCAGCCCCAAATGTACATTTTAAATTTCTGAACTGCCCACACGCATGCCAAGGCCTCTCTTTCGATTGTACTGTATTGTTGTTCAAACGATTTGAGAGACCGGGACGCGAAGGCTACCGTTTGCTCATGACCGCTAACTCTTTGGGTGAGTACAGCACCCAGACCAGAGATGCTAGCGTCAACAGTTATAATTGAAATACAATCGTCTCTAAAAACGTGTAAGGCCTGTGCTGAAACGATCATCTTTTTTACCTCGTTGAATACTTTTTCTAGGTCCGCCGACCACTTAAAACTAACCCCTTTCCTTAGAAGTAAACGTAAAGGTTCAACCAACTGGGAATATACCGGGACAAACCTGGCATAATACTCAGCTAACCCCAAAAACAACCGTAAAGAGTCTTTATCGGATGGATGCTTTGCGTCTTCAATAGCCCTGATAACAGAAAATTTTGGTTTGATCCCGTTTTTGGAAATTGTGAGACCCAAATATTCCAGTTCTTGGACAGCTAACTTGCATTTATCCGAAAGCACCGTCATGTTCTTAGACAAAAGAATCAATAAAACTCTTTTTAAAATCATGTTGTGTTCCTCAAATGATTTTGCAAAAATCAAAATATCATCTAAGTACGCCTGTACCCCACTGATCCCATTAAACAGCATGTCCATAAGCTTTTGGAAAACGCTTCCGGCCGATGCTAGACCGAAAGGAAGGTGCAAAAATTTGTAAGCCCCGAACGGGGTAACAAAAGTAGTCAACTCTTGGGATTCCTTAGCTAGCGGAACCTGGTGGTAGGCGGATCTTAAATCAATAAGAGAAAACCATTTAGCACCCCCTAGATTTGCTAGCAGCTCATGGATTTTAGGGAGAGGGTGGCAGTCAATGATAATGTTTTTGTTTAAAGCGCGCCAGTCCGCACAGAGCCTAATCTCGCCGGATCTTTTCCGTGCGACCACGATGGGTGCGACCCATTGTGAAGAATCAGTCGGTTTTATAATACCTTGGTCACACAGGTTCTTTAAAGAGTCTTTCAATTCTTTCCTAACGCTTAAGGTAACGGAGCGTACTTTATGGGTTACAGGTTGTGCCCCAGGGATTAATCTGATCTGGTGTTCGAAACCTTTTACCACCCCCACTGAGTTACTAAATACAGATTTGAACTCAGAGACAATCTCCTTCATGAGGTTAGACTCAGCATTAAGGTTGTCGCACTCAATATTACACACTGGTAATTCTCCCACTTTAATCGGATCCACATCGCCTGGGACTAAATACAAGCCCATACAAGCAAGATCCTTCCAACCGATAATGGGGCATATCAACAACAACCGGCGATAATTATCGCTAAACGCACTTAGCGCTAGGATAATTATCGCCGGCTAGCGTGGATTTTTATCGCTGATATAGCGTGCTATTAGCAACGCTTATCTCAATAGCGATAAAAATCCTCACGCTAAGGGGCTAACGTGAGATTATCGCTGGAAACCCAGCGATAATCTCACGTTAGATTGTTGATAGGGACAGACAAACTTAGCCATGATATCCTCCTTCCATAGGATATCATGGCTAAATCAGAAAAATACCAGACGTAAAAAAGCAGCGTTAACCGAGGTTAGCGCTGCTTTTTTTGTCTCTAACAGGGTTAGCGATATTCTTGATAATAGGAGAAATGTCGCTTAGCGACATTTCTCCTATTATTTTACTCTGGAATGCCTCCTTTGCATCTCATTAGAGATGCAAGGGGAAGCGTAGAGTAAAAGGGTGCTAACATGCCAATTTGCATGTTAGCACCCTGTTGTTGATAGGGTGCTAGTTTTATTTCTGCTTTTTTGGCTTTTAAAGGCAAAAAAGCAGAGATAAACCCTTGTTGATATGCCCCAATATTCTTGCCCTTCTCAGCAACATAGATCTTCATCATAGGCTCCCTACCCAGGCATTGTACTAGACCTGGAAAGCACCCAAGCATGTTAATATATTTCTCCCCAAATGCTTTTGGATTTACATCAGATGTAAGGTTAGTCTTTTTTTTCCACAAATCATAAAAGGTTGAATCCCTCAGGATTGTGATCGGAAATCCTGAGTCTGCCATTACCTGTAAAGGAACATTATCGATTATGGCTGAACACCCTGGACCCTTTATGTGATTCTTTTCAACACCACAATCTAAAGCTATCACAACGTTATTCAAAGAACTACCACAAGCATCAACGTCAGGTTCAACATAGTTTACATTAAATGATTTCCTAAAATTTCTACAAACCCCCTGGAAATGTCCAATTTTTTTGCAAATAACGCATCGCTTGTTGATAGCTGGGCAATTTGGAGAATTGCCAATGTGGTTCTTTGATCCGCATCTGTAACAAAATATTGATTGTTTCCTTTGAAATTGTTTCTTAGGCTTATTCTTAATGTTTAATGAACATAACGCGCTGTCTTTGTCTGACTCTGGTGGTGAAACGATGTTGACTCCGCTCTTAGAACCGTCTATTACCTTGCTGGAGATGGTGGAACGCTCGATGCTCAAGGCTATGGCGATTACTTCAGACAGAGTTGGGTTTTTACATCCTAGGATTCTGTCTTTAATTTTCTGTGAAGCGCAATTGAAAACAAATTGATCCCTGATGTAATTGTCAGACAGTGGACCAAAATCACATGTGGTTGACAGAACTCTAAGAGCAGATATGTATTCCTCTACTTTTTCTTCTTCTTTTTGTTTCCTGCTATAGAAATTGTGCCGCTCTAGCATTATATTAGGCTCATCTGAGAATTGTTTTTTTAAACGAGCTACCGCTTCCAAGTACACATTCCACTGACCATCCCCTTCGTGGGATGCAGGTGGTGGAATGGGGACAATACTGTCAAAGATTCTTTGTGCAGCCTGGCCTAAGCAGCCAAACAGTAGGGCAAACTTGCGAGCAGGGGAATAACCACTGTTGTAGCATGAGTTGCACCGTCAAAATATCCATGTAATGAGTTGAGGTATAAGTATGTTTCTCTTTTTTTAAATTTTTAAATTTTAAATACATTCCAAATTTGAAATCAGGGGTGTTAAACGTGTGCGTCGCTGAATACACACGCTGGAATGGCCAAATAATGTCAAAGCGTGCGCATCGCTGAAGGTTGGAGTGACGCGCTACTCAGGTAGGTATACGCGAATCGATTCGCTAATTAATGATAGAACATCAAAGCGTGCGCGTCGCTGAGAAGCAGATCGACGTGCTGGCAAAGCACGATGAGAAATGAAACGTTAAAGCGTGCGCGTCGCTGAAAGATCAATCGAAGCGCTGGCAAAGCGGTGAGATAATGGATACCATGTATCCGCATGTAGACAGGGTGAAATGCCGTGATTGGTTAGCAGTTATGAGGAATTAACCAGTCGCCGCTTGAATAAATCGTGGCGACATTGACCAATCCCAAAGTGTCCCTCGGTACGCTTGTGAAGGAAAGCGTGCGGGCCAATGGGGGCTCCGTGAAGTGAAATTTTAGGACGTACCTCTTCCGGGTCAAACCCTATTGTACGGCGATTTCGGGATCTGATGTTGTCTTCGCAGGAGTCGAAGAAATCAGATGGCGTTGGATCGTCACGTCCTTGACGAAATTCAATTCTTTGGTGTGCGTAGGTGTGGGTGGAGTTTCCCCGATCGTCGCCAAATGAAGTATGATGTCCAGACGAAGATAAGTGTGTTAAAGTAGTAGGTTTATTCAACAACAACTCCACCCAGCACACGGAGCATCCCCTTCAATAGAGACTTGAACGGCTACTCAGGAGTAACGCCCGAGTCTCCAACAACAGACGCCCCGTACGTGAGCCACATAATTCGAACATAAACACAAGTACCAACAAAGCATCAATCAGATGCGCAAGTACAATATAATGTGAGTGATACATCGCGCGCTGCCCGCGCGACGTATGACTCACCTAGAATGCAAATACATCAGTACATTTACCACTACAACCTCTCACAACAGATATACGTTTTCTTATATCTGACATCACGATGCTTAAAACCTATACGTCACCCCTATGGCAGGCTCTTCAGTCCTGAGGGCAGGGTGCTTGGTTATAATTGTGATGTGAGGGTGCCACTGCATGAGCAGGACACCCCTACAAACCAAAGTCGATTCTCCTGGCTTTGTAAGTGTGGTTAGCCATTTTAAGACATTTAGTGGACATCAGTCATTCTGAGATGTCTACCTATATAATGACTGCACCGAACCTGGCATCAAACATGTTGGAATCATACCCCAACACCGATTCCAGTGTTAGGAGTATGATCCCATGTACTTGGGGGATTCCTAGGCCTTTCCGGGTCTGTCAGTAAGCTGGTATTGCTACAGCTCACAGGCTTGAGTCTGCCCTCCTGCTGCTGAGCCGGGCTCGAGCAGGGGAAGGTAGAGCAATAGGTTTCCTGTCACAGGGAGGTGTGACCACCTCCCAGACAGAACTTAGTGTATTGGGCTGGTGTGGGGATGCTTGCCAGCACCACCAGACTTCTCTGAAGGGGACAGATGGTGCCCTCCTTGCATACTCCAGTTTGAGCTAGGTTAGGAACCCTTGGTTTCCGCTCTGGCGCAAAACTGGACAAAGGACAGGAGAGAATCCTCCCTTCTGTCCAGACCCTCCTCTGGGAGGGAACCCAGAGTCGTTCCAACCCTTACCTTAGGGTATTTAAGGGATCCTCTGTGGGTGGGTCCTCAGATTCTTCATGGGACAAGACTCAGCCTTGAAACTACATCGCTCTTCAAACTTCTGGACTTCGTTGGACTTCGACTGGAACCAAGACAGCAACCTGGTAGACGCCTGCTGCTTCTGGTCTCGCTGGTCTTTAAGTCTTCTTCATCGCCTGTGTATGTGCTTCATCCAGGTTCTTCAACAGACCTGTGGGCATGAAGAACACCCGAAGAAATCTCCCTTGGAGTGAAGGAGTCACTTCCCTTGTTCGGCAGGCACTGCAATGAAGGTGACCGGTCTGCTGCTCCTAACGTCCTACGTACTTCCCGAGGCACAGCAACACAGGTGGTGGTTCTACAGCTCTCTAGAGGCCTGACCTGTCTTCTCAGTAATTTTGAAGACCGTATCTCTCGTCGGGCTGCTGAGACAAACCCCTGTGCAAAGCGTCGACTTGCTGTTGCCAAGGCTTGTGGGCTCCGCACTCCAAAGATCTTCGAGCTACAAGAATCTCCAGCCTCCAGCACTCACCTCCTGAAGATCAGCGTCCTCCCTACAGTCTTTCATCGTGGGCCTCCATCTTTGGTGAGCTGCCTGAGGTGCTCTTGCGACTCCTGTACCTTCAGCCTGTGGGTCCTCCTGAGGGTCTTCTCTTGCTTCAGTGGGCTTCCTTGCTTGCTCGGAGCCAGCTCTGACTCTTGCTTGTGATGAGTCCCTTGGACCTTGCTGGTCCTAATAGTTGCTCCATTTCGTCTTCCATGGCAGTTGCGGCTATGAAAACTTGTTGGTGCTCTCGCCGGACAAAACCATCTAGACACCAACATCCAATGTGGGACAGCTCGTGCACAGCTCCTGGTCTTTCTCAGCGTCACGTATTCTCCACAGCTGCAGCAACAAGGTCACCGTCCTATCTTCAGAACCTTCAGACTTTGGTGGGCATTGTGCTTCCGTGCCTCCTGGTCACATCTGAGGGGCATAGTCTCTGTCCCCTCTGCGTGCAGGTTCTTGAATTCCAGAATCCACCCTTGGATTCCACCGGGGTCATCCATTGTTGTCAACAGCAGGTTCCGATGTCACTTCGCCCTTATGCACCAGCTTCCCTCTTGTAGGTAACCTGGTTCCTAGGGCACCCACGGGTGGGATAACTCTGCAATCGTCTGTCTTCCAAAGGGTCTCCTCAGGGATCTCTGGGAGGGGTATTTCTTCTTCAAAACTGCAATCATGACTTCTCCATTGACTTCCTTGGGGCACACAGCTGTGTTTCCACTTTGCCCACAACCTGCGCAGGGTTCCTGGGGACTTACCTTGGGTGGTTCCTTGTGTTCCCAGCTCCTCTGGGTCTTGTGGTTCAAGTCCCAGTCTCCCATGCAGTTCACAATCCACTTTCTTAATATATGGTTTGGTCTCCCTTGGAGCCCACTGTATTTATTTACCTCATTGCTTTTGAATTATTCTTGTGTATTGTGCTGATATCTCCGAATAGAAGATATACCAATGTGATTAGTGATTGTGTTGTAAAAAATAGTCTTATTTTTGCTTAACACTGAGTGGTTTCTTTTCATCTAAATTACAATAAAGGTCACACTAGTAAAACAAGCTATTTAACACTACTTCGGGATAAGCCGGAAGGCTGCTCTCCACAGCTACCACTTTGAGAGCTTTCTATGGTTATCAAAGACCACTAATATCACCATAAGGAGTGCCTGAATTAGTGCAAAGGGGCATCACTTGAATTACTTGTGGGATGGGGCTGTCCTTTCCCAAGTGCAAGAGGGTATTGAGAGAACTGTGGCGCTTGCTTCCCGCTCTTTGTCTGATTGTGAGAGTAACTACTCGGTTATCGAGTGCGAAGATTTGGCAGCTGCCTGGTCAGTCGAGCATTTCAGGACCTTCTTATGGGGTCTTGTCTTTTGTATTCGCACTGACCAGAAACCCTTAGTCAAGGTGCTGAGTCCAGGTGGTGCTGGTAAAGGCTTAGCAAGACTGGCCAGACTTGCTTCTTGGCTCCAAGTATACCGGTACCGGGTGTCTTACATTCCGGGGTGGAAAAATGCACAATCCGAATTGTTTGTCTCGCTTGTCTTTGCTTTGCTTGGGTGAGATGAATTTGGGTTCCTTTTGGGTACAAGATGATGCTGTGGCCTCTTTGGGTGATGTGGGAGAGTGTGTTGGTGGTGCTTTTTTGGCAGACAAGTGGCGCATGTTCATGGATCAAGACGTTGTCCTCAAGAGTGTAGAACGCATTTTGGTCTTGGGCGAACGAAGGGAGAGCACTTTGGCTCCCTTGGTAAGACCGTTTGTGAAGGTCTTAGATGGGTCGAGTGTAAGTGAATCTAACGTCCTCATGAGGAATGATAAGTTTGTACCTCCTGATGGCTTGAAGCCCAAGATTATCAAGCTCACCCATTAAGGTCACCTCGGTCAAACCAAGAAACGGGTGCAAGAGAATTTCTGGTGGCCTTGCATGGATGAACAGATCACATCTTGTATTGCGAATTGTGAGGTGTGCAGGGAGAGTGAAAAGAGACTCAAGACTGGGTGTCATAGGGGCGTGGCCAGCAGCATGGCGGACTAGACGTGTCTGTCCGGAGCTCCGAGGGCCAAGAAATGATCCTGCGTAATCCTGGGCTTAACGGATACATCCTGTACATCAGAACACATGGTCCGAGTGCCTAAAGACACTGTATACACACTGACAGGACCAAACGGGACGGAGTCGACTTGTAGCTGCCTGGAATGGACAAAGGTGCAGCCTCGGCCGCAAACAAGATGGCGGCGGTCTGAGCTCCGGGAAGGGGGAAGAGAGTGTACCTGGAGATCCTGAGCAGCGACGAAGACCTGCCCCTACAGAGAGCGGCACAGCGGCATACCGGCAGCGGGGGCGTGAGATCCGTGGTGGCTGCTGTGCCCGGTTGCAGTCTCGGCGACGACGTCTGCAGGTACGCGCTGGGGACTGGCTGCAGTAACGGAGTGGTTTAACCTGGGAACACCCAGGTGTTGCAGACGAGCTTAACGCCCACGCTCCAGAACCAGCACAGGACTTAAATGCCGCTTGCTGCCCTGGAGGTGCGTCGAGACGAAGGGCCAAGTGACATGCGCAGCGCTCTACAGCGGAGCAGAAGGTGGAGCCGGAGAGGATCGGCCCAGCGCGTCAGCGGTGAGGAAGATTGGGAGGTGAGGACGGAGACCAGCAGCGAGTAGCACGCACAGTCTAGAGTGAAGGGGGCCCGGCTGGGATTAGCGGCAGGACGCCCTCTGGCCGCATGGTGTGGAGGCGGGCAGATTTGGAACCCACAAGACGCAGAGTGACTCACGGGACCCCACGAGCCCCTGAGAGAGGCAAGATACATGGAAGAGCCAGCAGGTGGGAATGTGACTGAGAAGACTGGGGTCTGATGCCAGAACTGACACCACTGCAGGAGACTCCGGCACTGGGGTGTGGGAGCAGACTGTACTGAAGTGCCATTGAAGCATGCACATGGGTAGACGCGTGTAGGAGACACTCATTGGAGGAAACACTGTGAGCTGCCCGGTGGTGTGGGAGACGAAGGAGTGCACACGACTGGTTCATGGGCAAAGCATAAGACGCCTGTGTGCGCCCCTGGGGCTGCTCACTGGTCATTGCGCAGCGCTAGTGTCTCATCGCAGGAACAGCATTGTGTGCAGTGAGTTGGCAGTATGCAATATAGCTGGCAATAACAGGAGAGTAATACGCCTCAGAACCAAGAGCGCAGAAGTGTACGGCGACCTGCTTGGGGGTGACGTTCGTTGAGGGTATCGTGGGAAGCGACCAGAGTGCTGAGGTGGACATCCTGAGGCCCACCAGCTGTTGAGTCCTGACTGCCCCTCAGAGTGACAGCCGCAGATGGCTCGGGACAAGGACTCCAAGACGCAGAAACAAGGGAAGATGGACAAGTTTGCTAAACCGCCGCAGGCGCCGGACCTCTCCGCGGCGGGCCCGGCGGGTCCCTCGGATAACATGGTTATACTGCAGGCTATCCAGTCCTCCAGAGAGGTGCTTGAAGGGAAGATTGACGAGATCAAACTAGATGTCAACCTGCTACGTCAAGATCTGAGGAAGGTCTCAGAGAAAGTTACTCAAGCGGAGCACCGTATCTCGGAAGTCGAAGATACCACCCATACACTGCGAGGCGAGGTCACAGTCCTGACAGCTGCCATGAAGGATGTCCTCTGGAGAGTCGATGATGCAGAAAACAGAGCCCGTCGAAACAACCTCCGCTTTCTTGGTTTTCCGGAGGCCATTGAAGGGACAGATGCTGGTGTCTACCTGCGTAGGTGGCTGTTGGATACCTTCCCGGAAGTCCATTTCTCACCATGTTTCATAATAGAGAGAGCGCACAGAAAACCTGGGACCCAACCCCCTACGGGAGCACCCCCGCCAACATTGATTGCACAGTTCCTTAACTAACAAGACAGGAACCTAATTCTTAGGGCATTTCAGCAAAAAGGAGAAGTACGACTGAACAACACGAGAATAATGGTGTTCCCGGACTACTCACAGGAGGTACAGAAGCAACGCAAAACATTTGACTCGGTGAAGGACAAACTGCAGCAAATGCAAATCACGTACATGCTCCTCTTTCCTGCCAAACTCAAGGTGATCTATCAAGCCAGGTCTCTCTTCTTCGACACTCCAGAAGAGGCCTGGCGCTGGCTGGAGGAGTGCCACATGCCGAGAGTCACCGGAGATGTGCTGCCGCGTTCTGGGAAAGCCCTGCCGCTTCGCAATGACAGACCTAGATTTCAGGGGAGTGCCAGGAGAAATACAGAGACAGTCCCAAGCGCAACACTTAGATCGACACCATACAGGAACAGGAGACTGACGGCGACCACTCCACATGCACTGCCCCCAGGGACTGTGCAGAACCTGGATAGCTCTAAAGACACCGGGAAACCGACAGAAACGGTCATGAGACACTCGGCGGACTGCACTGATCAAGATATTACGTCTGAATCGGAGGAAGACCATCCGTTGCTGCAAAACATTAATCTATTGGAAGGTACAGGAGAGACTGATACAGGGAATGGGAAAGACACTCGCTATCAACCTGTGGATGATGAAGTTGATGAGCACTAAACGGGCCAAAGAGCTTCGGGTGGAACGGACCACAGAAGGATATCGCGCACTACGCCACGTGCCCTATCCCCTGTCACATCTGACTTTCTACGCCCCATTGTTCCTTTCTCCCCCCCTGTTTTCCACCCTCCCGCCCTTTTCACCCCTACCTCTCTCCTCTGTTTTTTTTTTCTCCCCCTTTTTCTTTCTGTTTCAGGTTTGGACGGAGTAAGTCATTGTAACTTACAGTTGGGACACCTGTCTTATTGGTCGGGTTCTACAGTTTACAGACTAAGAGCCAACCCTCATTTAGCCCGGTTGGGGCCAGCGATTCCATAAGGGGGAGGGGGGGCTGGAGGGACAGGACAAGGTTTATGTTATAGGGCTTTGGGGGGGGTGGGCGATAGACCTCGCCTATCTGATCATGACACAGTTGGTCCCGTTGACCCTGGGGAAAGTCGGATGGATATTGGGGGGGTATGGGAGGGTGGGTGGAGGGGCCTGGGGTTGGGATTTTGTTACAGTTATGTGGCAAAGTAGCAATGCGTTAGGCATCACAAACTTGCAGAGACAATGGCAGTGCGGAGGGGGAGGAGGGTTCGCTGAGGGGCTGAACGTTTTACACCACCAAGATGGCTATACCTAATCCGGGAATGTATTCCATCCTCTCCTGGAATGTGAACGGGATGGGGAATAAGGTGGAGAGGGGGCTGGTGGCAGCATACTTTAAAAGATTGAAACCAGATGTTATTCTCCTACAGGAGACTCACTTGAAAGGCACCCGATGTGGGTTTCTAGGTCGAGGGGCATACATAACACTGGCCCATGCTGGATTCTCTACTGGGGCGAGGGGGGTGGCAATAATCATCAGAAAAAACTCACCCTTCAAACGCACC
This sequence comes from Triturus cristatus, assembly GCF_964204655.1. Taxonomy (NCBI): domain Eukaryota; kingdom Metazoa; phylum Chordata; class Amphibia; order Caudata; family Salamandridae; genus Triturus; species Triturus cristatus. The sequence goes on from NC_140589.1 coordinate 589,304,893, forward strand.
TGGGCTGACCCCTACATAGCGGTCAAAGGAGTGTGGAACAGACGACATCACTTTTATTAGTGTATACGCACCACCCAAGCTCCATAGGCAAACAATGGAGAAAATTGCAGCGATTTTACTGGAGGCGGGCTCTGACACACGTTATAGGGGGCGACTTTAATGACGTGATGGACCCTACAAGTGACCGCACGACTGTCCCAAAGGGAGACCTCAAAACGGTTTGTAGATACCTTAACACTTACGGATGTATGGCTTATGCAACACCCTCAGAGGAAAGCCTATTCTTTCTACTCAGGAGCCCACAAAGCTTTTTCAAGGATAGATTACATATTTGCACCAGTGGGAGAACTACGAGAGACACATAAGGTAGAATACTTGGCAAGGGTTCTCTCGGACCACTCCCCTTTATGGCTCACGGTGGGTGCCCGCGTAAAACGGCTGAACGGGGAATGGAAACTGAAACCCTGGGAACTCAAAGACACTCAGGTTGCTAGGGAACTCAGGGTAGACACTGAGCTGTATTTTAAAGAGAACGTGGGGTCGATGGATTCGGCCATAACATTGTGGGAGGCATACAAACCCGTACTACGTGATAGGGCACAAAACATTAAAGCCCATAAAAGGCGGAAGGAGGAGGAGGAGATCTCCGGGTTGGAATCTCGACCACTGCAGCTTGAAGCACAGGCAAGTAAGGGCAATGATCCATCACTGCTCCGCAGTCTGCAACTCCTTAGGCAGGAATATTTTGCACTGGCCAAAAAATACGCGCAACACGCGATACAGGCCATGCACCAGCGTCTGTACGATGTGGGAGACAAAACAGGTAGGCTGCTAGCATGGCTTAGCAAAAAAGAGCTTGAAAGCAGGTGGGTTTAGCAGATCCAGACGGAAGATGGACTAACTCATCTGACCCAGGATGCAATAGCCAACGCTTTTGCAGACTGCTACGAGGCCTTCTACAGGCAAAGCAAGCTAGCAGAGCCATCACAGACCCCAGAATATCTCCAGGCACTACGGCTCCCCAAATTAACAGATAGCGATGCAGAAACATTAGACGATAAGATTACGATAGAGGAAATAACGGCAGCCATTGGCCAGTTGAAGACCGGGAAAGCCCCAGGGCCTAATGGGCTACCCCCAGAATTCTTTAAGCAACATGCAACACATTCAGACCGCACCTCCTCCAACTATACTTGGAGGCGTACAAGATAGGAAGCCTCCCCAGAGACTTGAGGACAGCCAAGATCGCGGTAATCCCTAAAACGGACAGACCACCGCAGGTGTGCAGCTCTTATCACCCTATCTCCCTCATAAACATAGAGACCAAGATATTAGCCAGAATACTAGCAAACAGGCTCACGGCGGTGATAGCTGGGCTCATTCAGAGACCAATCTGGCTTTATGCCTAAAAGGTCGACGAGGCTCAACTTGAGGAGGTTACATAATTGGTTGGAGGTAGTGAACACAAGAGAAGAGCCACATCTCATCCTGTCATTGGATGCTGAAAAAGCATTCAACACTGGGCCTTTCTTATGCTTGCGCTAGAGGAGTTCGGATTTGGTCCGGTGTTTAGGCGCTGGATTGCAGTACTTTATGAAAAACCCATGGCTAGGGTCAGAGTCAATGGGGTGGTGTCACGGGATTTCTGTATAGGTAGGGGCACTCGACAGGGATGTCCACTATCCCCACTACGTTTCGCTGTGGTGCTGGAACCACTCGCTTGTGTGATCAGAAGACACCCGGACATCATGATGGGACCGATGAACGCATATCCCTGTATGCGGATGACATATTGCTGTATGTCACGAACCCCGAACTCCCACTCCCTGTAATCATGGATAGTTGTGAAATATATGGCACACATGCGGGGTATAAAATCAATTGGGGAAAATCGTACTTATATCCAGTAGATAAGAACGGTGGTTATGCAGCTGGCCCTAGCCAGCTACAGCTGGCGCGGGAGGGCATAAAATACCTGGGGATTTATGTTACAACAAATAAGCCTATGGCAGTGGACCATAACCTCTATAGGGTGCTGAGGGAATTTCGCATAGACGTGGAGAGATGGAGGACCTTACCGCTGACACTGCTAGGCAGGGCAGCATTATATAAAATGATAGTGCTCCCTACATTCCTCTATGTATTGCAAAACACTTATCAGATAATACCAGTTGAAGTGTTTACGAAAATTGATGACACGTTACGGACATTTCTCTGGGATGGAAGACCACCGAGGATTGCGCTGGCGACGCTACAGCGCAACCAATACAATGGGAGTATCTCCCTGCCAGATCTTCAGGCATATTATTGGGCGGCCCATTTAGTGGTGATAAATGAATGGCAGTACATGGATAGAGATCATCCCACATACGTACTTGAACACACACAATTCAGCAAGCGCCCATATACGCATTACATATACGGGGGGAAGGGCACTCCACAGCTTCTGACCGCGACAAGGATTGTTGTCACAGCATGGAAACAGGCTGAACCACAAATGAAATGGGATGGCCGGGTCACCAGAGAAACCCCGCTTTGGGTGGGGAAGAGGCTTCGGGAATTCACAAAGTTGAGTGGTTTCCGAAAATGGGACCTGCTAGGCATATCACAACTTAAGGACATATTACACAGAAAAGAGCTGGTCACCTTCACACACCTTCAGGCAGAATATGATATGAGTACAACCCAACACTACAAATACCTACAACTGGCCCATGCATGGCAGGCACAGCATATTGACACCCCGACATCCCTGAATACGCACCTTTAGAAGGACGACTTTTGATGGGGGAGTTGGAGGAAAAGGCGGTCTCATGGACATACAGAACGATAATTAATAATAAGCCAGACACACTGCAGAAGCTGCGGGCAAAATGGGAGTTGGGAGAAATGGAGGATTTAGACTGGGAAATGGCATTGATGCATCCTCGAGAGGTGGCCATTAAATCACGGCTTAGACTGATTCAAATCAAATTCCTGCATAGAGTATACTATGACATAGCACGACTGCATCGTGTGGGGAGGGCGGAGACGCCTGATTGTCTGCGCTGTAGAGCATCGGAGGGTACATTCTTCCATACAGTATGGGACTGTTCAAAGATCCAGCTGTACTGGGCTATCTGTTAGAGGAGTTTGGGAATATTCTTGGAGACACGATTCCGCTTCATCCCCAGTTTGTCCTGCTAGGAATATCTACCGAAATTGACCTCCCCAAACCGCAGTTAATTCTACTCCAACTGGGATTGGTAGTTGTGAAACGTAATTTGGCTAAGGCATGGGGGGTGGGGACAAGTCCATCCCTGGTTGAATGGAAAAAGAATATGGATATGTATATGTTGGGAGAAAGGACAACTTATAAAGCACAGGGCTGCCCCAAAAAGTTTTGGAAAATATGGAAACCATGGTTGGCATACTACGGACTCTCACTCTCTGATTCATAATAATCTTGTGGGGTGGGTATGCAGGTGGAGGGAATGGAAGGGCCTCCCGGAAATGCACTGGAATATACTACAGTCATTTGAATATCCGCTACTGCTATTCGAAAATGATACGGATGTCGAATTGCATTTGTCAATTTGTCTTGTTCTTGGAGAATGTTTTCGTATTGAAAATGTTAATAAACATATTTTCAACAAAAAAAAAAAAGACTGGGTGTCATACTGCACTGGGTCACATCAAGGATCCTTGTATACCCTATGGGACCGTTTGTTTGGACTTTATTGGGCCTATGCATGGTGTGGACGAAAAATTGAGGAATGCATTGGTGATGGTTGATGTTCATTCTAAGTGGCTTGTTGTTCGTTTTATGTCTGATGTTACGACTAAGGGGACCATTGAGCAGTTGAAGATTATTCTTCAAGAGGGTCTTCTACGCATTCTTGTCACGGACAACGGTACTCAACTTGTTTTGCGTGAAATGAGGGACTTTCTTTGTAAGTGTGGTATTTCATATCACCACATGGCTCTTTACGTAACCCGCAAGCCAATGGCATGGTGGAACGGGCCAATCGTCTTGTTAAGGGTACCATTTCCATGGCTGTACAGAGTGGAAAAAATGTCAGGGAGTTGGTTGACGAAATTGTCTGGGCTCATCGAACAACCGCCCATAGTACGACGGGTATTTCCCCCTTTGAAAAAATGCGCAGAAAGAAGCCAGGCACCAAACTTTTACCTACTTGGCTTGTTTCTGCCTAGTCTGTTTTCGTCAAGCCGGATGGTGTCAAGTTTGATGCATGTGGTGTGTGTGTTGGTGACTGGGTCAAAATTAAACATGGCAGGCCAGGCAAATGTTAGTCCAAGCTCTGGGGTCCCTTCAGAGTGAGGCAAGTTTTTGACAACTGTGTTCTTCTTGACAATGGAAACAAGTGGAACAAACGCAAGGTTGCATTGTATCGCAAAGGGGAGAGTGTGGGTGACAAAGCGACTAGTCGTTCGTTCGATAACTTTATTTCGGCCACCAAGGACCATAAAAGTTCATAAAAAACATGTAATACAAAATTTAAGTTAATGAATAAAAATAGCATTTAAAACACATTACATATACAACTTTACATATACATAAAATACTATACGTCGATTAAAACAAGGATTAAACTTGAAATTCATTATCGAATGTTATATTAGTTTAGAGCAATAAACTCGTGCACAGCACTGGGTTCAGTAATCAATTTCCTCCGTATGTGCCATATTGCATTCAAAAAGCGGGAGACAGCAAAAATTATGGGGGGGTGGGTTTCCTTTTTTAACACCCTAAGTGCGTGTGCACACTGGCGAAACCCTAAATTTCTACAGATTGAAATTAGCCAGTGCTTGCGTGGATCCTGATATGCTGGGCAAAAAAAGAAAACATGAATTTCATTTTCCAAATAAAAACCACAGGCAGGGCACTCCTTGCTCGAAGTTTTATCCCACTTACTAGAAAACACTCTAAGCGGGAGAGTACCTAGCCTAAGTTGCATATACAATTTTCGTGCTAGTGCAGGGAATATTAGGTCTAGGAATTCCTCTCTTTTATACTCTACTTTAAACTGGAGGAACTCAGTAGTCAATCTGCCCCCATCAGAACTCGCATGCAGGGATGCTAAATTATTAATTCTTATAGCAGTGACTCAGGTCAGTTTTCGATATCTCCGGGCAGGCAACTTCCGGAGATGGCCAAAGCTCAAATAGGCCTAGCCTGCAACTAATTAACTTAATGTGGGCCAGCCACCTGATGTTCTTGTTTCTCAATGCATCCCAAATTTCCCTAAATTCGTTTCTATAGCAAGCGAGCTCAGGTACGGACCACAATCTTTTCCAATATAATAGCGGGCGTAAAGGTATAACCTACGCAATGGTACCAATGGGGTACTTATAGGAAGACCCAATATATTCCTCACAAATGCATGTTCCACCTTGGCTAGGTTTTGCGAATTTTGGTGCCCCCAAAGTTCGGTCCCGTAGAGAGCTGCCGATCTGGCCTGGATATTATACATTTCAATTTCTGGAGCCGCAGGCTTACATTCGGACTCTCTATGTAGCTTCTGGATTCCCCACCACCACCTTTGTTAGCTTAAGTGCAGCCTTAGCCAACTGCGAATCCCATTCCAAGTGTTCTCCCAAGGTGATACCCAGATATTCAAAGGTCTTCACTCTCTCCAGCGGGGTTCCACCTAGGACGGGATTCGGGCGTGTCTGCGTCGGCGGGTTGAAGATCATGAACTTGGTTTTATCTAGATTTATCTCTAGTCCCCTAGAAACACAAAAATCAGCAAAACCATCAAGAATGCGTTGGATGCCCATTGATGTCTTGGACAACAACAAAGTGTCATCCGCGAACATCAGAGCGGGCACCCAACCGGTGGCTAGCCTCGGGGCATCTACATTCATTGCTCCCAGAAGGTGATCAACCAGTCCATTTATATAAAGGCTGAAAAGGGTGGGAGCCAGGACACAGCCCTGGCGCACCCTTGGTTGACCGGGAAGCGGCCTGATAATTCCCCATTCTTCCCACACCATACCTGGGCGTAAGTGCCACTATGGGGTCTCATTAAAACATTAAGGAGATAGCGTGGTAAACCCAATTCTTGTAGTACCCTCCACAGTTTGTTTCTAGGCATCAAGTCAAATGCTGACCGCAGGTCAACAAAGATCATGTAGAGGCTGCCACCCTCTACCTTTACAGCTTTCCAATAGAGGACCTGCAGTCTAAATAACTGATCCACCATGGATATGCCCTGTCTAAAACCGGCCTGGAACGGAGATAAAATCTCGCCATCCTCCATCCAACTCTTTATTCTACTTAGAATGATTCTGCCGATCAATTTTTGCGTCACGTCTATGAGGCTAATTGGCCTATAGTTAGATGGTTTAAGGGGGCAACCTTTTTTAAAGATAGGAACTATTTCAGCTCCCCGCCATGTTTCCGGGGGATCCATACCATTCAATACAGCATTAAAAAGAACACGCAAATAAGGAGTCCATATTTTCGGTTCAGAACGGTATAGATCTCCCGGTATCTTATCTAGTCCAGGGGCCTTTTTTGGAGCTAATTTCATAATGGCATCCTCTACCTCTACCAATGTAATCTCCCAGGCCCCCTCCAGTCGATACTCATGGTGGCAGCCAGTCCGGCAACAGTTTGGACGGCTTCTTGTTGATGAGTAATGTGGATCTGAGGGCCAACGGCTCAGGAGAAAGTTGCAAGAGTGGCTCTGGAGGTGCTTCCATTTCCCTTTCCCGTGGTCCTTCTCCTCCTATGGGTGCAGAGTTTACCCGTCCTTCCAGGTCTCGCAGACTGCCTCGTTATTTTGATGATTATGTTCTAACTTGATGGTCCTCCTCCTCTCTTCAGCACAGGTACTTTGCATTGTTTTTGCCATCTCATGTTCTTGTTTCTGTTTCCTTTGTTTTTTTGTTTGGGTGTTTTTGGGTGGAAGGGGGTGTGTTGTAATGTGGGCTTTGCATTGTGTTGTGCTTTGATGTTCCTTGCTCCAGAGTTCTTTTCCTCTGGAATGTCAGGGTCACATAATTCCACCAGCGGCAGTTCGTCTGTGGCTGGCGGTGGTGGGATCACGCTTCGTGCTACTGTCGTCTGTTTAAGAATAAAGCCTTACAGTTTGCCTCCTGTTGTCCGGTGTCATCACTACAAATTTCTATAGCACAGCAGCTAAAAATATACAAATGGAAGTGAAGTACCAAAAAACACTAGAAAATCTGGGGCGCATGGACACCTCTCTCTTTTGTAAACCACGATCTAGAATGATACATTTTATGCTTGAAATACACTGTTTTATATGTGGATAAGCTGGGGTTAATGCCGTGGCGACTCTTCTTCAAAGATTGTTGGCAAGTACATGTTTGTAACCTGCCATTGTTATTGCATGTTCAGATGTTGTGCGCCATGCATTTTATCCAGTCATCCAGAGTGGGTATTGTGGGCGTTGACCAGGTCCAAAGAAGGCAAATCTTCTCCACTAATCTATTTTTGTCTTTCTCAACCATATCTTACCCTGCCCAGCTCTTCTTGCACATCATCCCTCTGTAAATCTACAATTCCTTCCCTGCCTAATAATTGAGAGGTCAGAAAGCCCCCCCCCCCCGAAAAGCCAAACATACAAGATGAGAACAAAGCCAATCACTACTCCCAAAAATATAAAGCCGGTAGTGATGCTAAGATCTTAGTCAGCATAACTCCTGTGACCGGCCATCCTTAATCAACAGAGGGCCCTCTCTAGCTCAGCCCGCCAAAATCTTATGTCTTAATTACCCCACAGATGGTTGGTAGACAAAATAATACTTACTGTAAACAGTAATCCATTTCAATTTACCAGTGATTGTAACTGCTGATAACCTTTTGTCAATATGTCCCATTATAAAATGCACAACATCACCCCTGCTATACAAAATTATCTTCGGTCAGCCCTGTCGTGATCATCCCACTATCAAGAAACCCCACAACGCTTGCATGTAGGTCGTCCTGATGGACTAAGACACCACCTTCTTGACAAGCTCCTAGACCCATAGTCCCCCATCTCTCACAGTTCCCATGGCATACTGGTTTTCATCTTCTCCACTCCCTTTTCCAGGCAACAGAACCTCTACCATTGTGACTCTGAGGAAATGGGGAGTATTATATGGTGTGGTTGTGCGACCTCACAGTGTAATACAAATACCAACCCCTTTAGGTTTCGTCTGTCAAACCCTTAGCTCAACCCTCAGTAGCTGTAGTACTAAGCAGGAAGGCTTACAGAGAGGAAAAAGTGTAACTTATTTAAACAGCACCAAAACTATTGGAGAAGAAATTGACATGATGCATGATACTCAATAAATCCAACAGCAGTTTATAAAAATAAACTGGATTTTTAGAAGAATTTAAACACTAGAACAAAAAAGATCCACCGGAGGGTTCTGGAGATATAGGCTTTACATAAATAATAAATCAAAGCCGTGGCTAAGGTAATGAATTGGACACTTTGAATTTTTTTTAAAGAAAACTTAGGTAAGTGTTAATGGGGTCAGTTAGAAGTACTTGGGGGTGACCAACTTCAGCAGGGAGAGAGTCAAGGGGATCAGCAAGGTCCTCAGAAACAGTTACCTCCACAGAAAAAGCAGTCCTCCAGCAGTTCCAGGCACCTTATTCACATTGCAATGGATTCCTATGGAGTGGTTCTGATGCAAGGGATGAAGAATGCTCAAAATGACCTCAGGATGCTATGGATGTGATGTGGTCGACGGGGGCCTTCCAGCAGGCTATTCCTTGATCCACGAGGCCTGCCAGAGGGGTGACTTACACAGATGTACCGGGAAAGTGGCAGCCTTGCCATTGCTTCCAGTGGCAAAATCGGGCTAGCAGTGCATGACTGCTCTACCAGTCTGCGCTGGCGGACTGGGGGACTCATTTTACTAGGGATACCTCCAGGGTAGCACAACCAGTGGTGCAAGTCTCCCTCTAACCTACACACCCTGTGTGAGGAAATGGGGTGTATTATATGGTGTGGTTGTGCGACATAGCCATGTAATACACTTACCAACCCCTTTAGGTCTAGTAGGTTTCATCTGTAAAACCTCAGCTTAACCCCAGGTAGCCGTGGCACTGAGCAGCAAGGCGTACATAGAGAAACAAGTGTTAAGCATTTGAACAGCATCAAAGCAATTGGAGAAGAAATTGACATGACACTCAAAAAATCTAACAGCAATTTATAAAAATAGATTGCATTTTTATATGAATTTGAACACTAGAACGTGAAAAATCCACTGGAGGATTTCGGAGCTATAGATTTTACAAGCAATAATAAATCAAAGCTATTTCAATCAACCATGAACAAGCCTTGGCAAAGTCAACAAACTGGCACTCAGAAACCTTCTCAAGGAAAACTTAGATAAGTGTCCATGCGGTCCATCGAGGGGAGGATCCTGGAGGGGATACTGGTGACCTGACCCCACAAACAGGGTAGGCTAAGTGAGGTCCCAGGGCTGACTCAGAGGGCAGTGGAGACATACAGTAGAATGTGACAGAGGCAGGGATTGCAATATCAAATACAGGGATTACCCTCCCCTGGAAGGGCGGGGACTCGAGCTGGATGAGCCAGATTTTTCCTTTTGGAATGTTTCCCCCCAATTAACCGTTAGATGGCTCACCCGGGCTTACTTAGGGATATTCTCCGTGCCCGCCCACCCGTCTCAGAATATGAAATGACCCCCATGTTGTATGAAGACATCTATAAGCCACTAAACAGAAGATTGACGACTGGCCCCTCAGGACTGCTTCGTTATTATTCTTTACTTTACGTAATTTCTTTTGGTGTTTTAGCCACTACAACTCCCATTGGAGTTCTTATATATAGTGCAGCCCCTGTATGCCAACTGAAATGCTAGGGTTCACACGATATAACTAAAATAGTGTTATTCAGCAAAAACTGTAAGAAGGTTATTTAGATACAGTATTTGGCACCCATATACTCATCAGTGGTATTGCTCTCTGTATTTTGACTCTTGCTGTGACAAGAGAACCACCACAGACATGCCTAATATATAGTGCCTTTCAGACAAAATTTAACCAAACTATGTTGAGTTGAACCACTTTTGTTTTTAGTAAACTGCTGCTCTCGTGCATAATGCTGTAATTATAATAAAGGGCAATAAAAATGTTTTTTTTTAACTGTCTATGCGGTCAGTTAAAAGTTCTAAGGGCGGCCAACTCCAGCAGGGAGCAGGTCAAGGGGACTAGCAAGGTCCTCAAGAACAGTTACCTCCCCAGAAAAAGCAGTTCCAGGCACTTCGTTCTGCATTCCAATGGATTCCTATGGAGTGGTCCTGATGTAAGGAATGAAGACTACTGAAGATGCTTTAAGGGTGCTGTGGATGCAATGCGGTCGATGGGGGTCTTCTTGCAGGGATTCCTAAGTCCACAAAGATGGTGAGGGGATCCTGGTTGCAGGGGCAACGTACCACAAAGTCCTCTCCGGTCTGGCCGAAGTCCTGCCACCATTAGACTACCAGTCACCTGTAGTCCCAGGCACAGGCTAATCCTTCATGGGTCAATTCAATTCAATAACTTTATTCAGGTAAATGAATACCCATAAAAGTACAGCATATTAATAAAAGATATAAACAAAGAATTGACAATACACAATACACAAATATTTATAAAAATATCACTAAAACAATTCATAGCAAGTTAAAAGGAACTTCATTGGTAATTTGTTATAAATAAAACACTATGCCAGATGACAATAATACAAGGTCATCCAACCGGTAGGGACTCAGAGGTCGGGCATGGTATTACGTGCTCTAATTGCAGATCTTAAAATAGTGCTAGTGCGAGAAATCAGTTCCTCATCTGCCAAAGAGACTAAACAAATATAGGCATTATCCAAACTAATTTGCCTTCTTTTTAAAAAAAATGGGTTTTATAACCACTTTGTGTAATTAATATAATATTTACAAAAAAATAAAAAGTGTAGGATTGATTGACCACTCACCCCATCACAAGGGCATGGTACAAGGTCAAGATTATGTTGATAGCCAAGAGGGAAGCATAGTGCATATTTGATAGTTCCTGCTCTTAGGCGAAATAGTAGGCTCCTTTCCCAATGGCTCATGTGTGGGGGGGGGGGATATAGGGGTAAGGAATAAGAGTCCTGTGCGATGGACATATATCTAAGAACAGAAGGTTTCTTAGATTCCAGGCCAATCCTTTCTTCGTTGTATAAAGAATACAACGCATCTCTGAGCACCTTTTTTGGCACAGTGTCAGCTATAGTTGGTTTTAGAAAAATGTTTCCTTTATTGACACTGCATAGGCTTTGGTATACTCCACTTAACCAGGGAATTTCCATCCCTTTATCACACAAGAGACAGTCATTAATGATCTCTCTTGAGAGGGAGGCAGCCTGATTCTTCCATATCGACAGCCAAAAGAGGGCAGGGCGGGCACGAATGAAATCCGAAATAAAATTAAGATTCAGTTCTCTATGGCAGATGTATTGTGGTGTAGAGATTGGGGTACCCAATAATTTCCTGCAAAACCTGTTTTCTTCCTGTTGGATACCTGGACAGTTTGCAGTACCCCAGATCTCAGCCCCATAGGTCGCAACTGGAACACACTGTAATTTAAAAAAATCTATTATGGCAGATAAAGCGCCATGTGTCCTTGGGCGAGGGAGGCTAAGAATTGAATTGGTGGCCTTTGAGAACTTGCTCCTGGAGTGAGCAAAATGCTCAGTCCAGGAGCCGTTTGCAGCAAAGACCAAACCAAGATATGGAAAGGTACATGTACTTGTCAATTTCTGATTGCCCACTGCAATGGAGCTTAGCTGGCACTTCCCAGGGCCACAAGACATTAGAAATGATTTATTAAAGTTAACACGTAAATCCAGACTATCCATATACTCGACAAAGGAGCGTACTAGTCTCCGTTGAGAATTCGGAGTGCGGGCTAAAAGAACCGCATCATCTGCGTATAATAGCACAGGGAGGCTTTTGCCATTGATCAGGGGGACATCGTGGGTCGAGGTTTTGAGCGAGTTGTTCAGCCCATTAATATAGATAATGAAAAGGAGGGGGGCCAAGACACAACCCTGCCTGACCCCTCTTTCAACCTTAATCAGCCCCGAGACCGCACCATTCGTACCAATCCGCACCTGCGCCTGGAGATCTTTATGCAGGTGGGCTAATAAGTGTACCAGGGGTTCATCTAAGCCATAGGCCAATAATATTGCCCAGAGTTTGGACCTGTTGACAAGGTAGAATGCTGAGGACAGGTCCATAAAGGCCATATAAACTGGGGATTTCCGTGCAATGGTGTATTTCCCGATGACCAGGTTGAGATTGAGACATTGCTCAATGGTGCCCACCTTGCTACGGAAACCCAACTGACAATGCTCAAAAATATTGTTTTCCTCTGCCCATAGTGAGATTTTATTGTACAGCACTCTTCCTAGTATTTTTAGGGTATTATCAATTAATGAGATCGGCCTGTAATTACAGGGTTGAGACCGATCTCCCTTTTTGAAGATTGGGACAATGATACTCTTGGCCCATGTGTCCGGTATATTAGCGTGTGTTATACTGTTAAAAACATTTAGGAGTAATGGGGCCCAAAAGTCTGGTATCCATTTTATTAAATCAATTGGTAGCCCGTCAGGGCCAGGTGCTTTACTCCCGATGCTCTGTTGAATAGCCTCTTCTATGTCCGGGATAGTCAACTTAATGGCAGTGAAGGGGCCATAGTCCTGTTGATCGGGCACTGTTTCTGGGGCTGCGTAGATTTGTGAGAAATGATTTACCCAAGTCTCACTTGATATATTGCAACTGATAGGAGTTAGTAGCTGGTCCATTGATCGGAGCTCCATCACTGCAGACCAAAAAATAGTGCCCTTTTTTAAACTTGCGGCCTGGGATAGGGTTTCCCAACGTTCATTCAGAAGGGTTCCCTTCTTTTCACGGGTTGCAATATTATATACCCTCCTAGCCAGTTGCACGTCTGCGGCACACCTTGGGTTAGAGGACAGTGCCCTACGGAGACTTCTATTGGCCTTGCGCACTCATGATCAAACCATTTGGGGTTAGTTATTACCAATGGGGTGGGTTTCAACAAGAGTGTTTTTGTAGCTAGGCACAATTTTGAGAAATCTTGGACTATCTCAGAGTGTGCAGCATGCGGTGATAGGCAGGAGGTAAAAGGGAGGAATGTTACTTCTGACTAACATTTTGAAAAGTTCCCCGCTATCAACACCCTTCTAGACTAATCTCAGATTATCAGTCGAGGGTGTGAGATTTTTTGCTCCGCATTCGACAGAAAACACGGGCCGAGATGCAAAACTCAACATTATTCTGATGGGGTTATGGTCCCCGTAATCCGTTTCAATTACTTCGGCGGCCATTAATTGATCTTCAAGGCAAGGGGAGATAAATATAAAATCAATGGTTGACGAACGGCCCCTTCGTCTAAATGTTGGCAATTTTCTGTTAGTTGTGTTCACGCTACTCACCAGGTCCATTACATTGGTCAGGTTATTTGATGTTAGCAGCAAAGCCAACTCCGCTCCCCTGCGGTGCGAGGGCCCGTGATTACTTGTGCCTTTAGCATACGCTGCACCATTGATTGCAGCGTTAAAATCGCCTCCCAAGAGAATCCCGGTAGATCTCCCCATATTTTGTTGAGTATCTAAATTGGTGATAAAATCGAAAAGTCCAATGAAGTTCCTATTAGGGATTGAATAAAAATCGTTATTATAAAAATTTACCAGATATATGCTAATTTTCCTTTTGAAAAGGATAGCTTGAACATTTCTACTGTTGGTTGAGAGGACCTTGAAACTGCCACCTGCAGCCACATTGATCCCAATAAATAGGCCCCCAGATGGTCTTCCTAGTTTGGGCTACAATACTGAAACAGTGAAACCCTTCAATGTGGATGTCTTCGGTGGCCCATGTCTCCTGAAACATGACTATGTCTAGGTCCCTTACTAGACATAACCAGTTTTGTTCCCCGAGCCTAGATTGAAGCCCCGCCACATTCCACCTAAGAATGCTTAAATTAGCTCCCATGTTTGCCATAGATAATACCAAATCAGCATTAAAAGATGGGCGTATGATGTCTAGATGATCCCCCTCATGGGCCTGCAGATTAGTTGGCAACAGTTGTTGTCAGTCCTGGGCATCCAAGTTGGAAAGTGCATGGAACCTATTAACTGCCAGGGGTATTACATTAGTGTCTCTTAGCGGAAAGGCTGATGGTTTATAAAAGTAGCCTAAAGGAAGTGCGCAGATATCGGTATGGGATAAAAAGGATTGCTCATGTATTCTAAGTAGGTGGCGAACCATATATGGTTTGCGGAAATTAAGAACATTACAATCTCCACTGATATTCTTCACCGAGGGACCAACCCATCCTACTCTCCTTGCCATGATGATTTCATCCATTGAGGAGGGGTGGACATTTTTATGTTTGCATAGCCAGTCTACAGATTTGTTACGGAGATCTGACCAAGATTCCATCTGTCCCTTGGCAAGATTGGGAACACCAGCCAGTACTAACACATAGGGGCTGGAGGCTGGTGGCAGGCTCAACACATCTGTATTAGGGCTCAGATGTGGGTCTCTAGGGTGAACCATAGCCACAATATTTTGATCGGTCCCACTAGGTCCTTGCTGGGGCAAATTACAATGCAAACTGCCTAATGTTGTGTTGACGTCATTAATGTTAGGCATATGAGGTATGCCCAAACCTCCCCTCTGGGTGATGCATGCATTTGGCCCAAGTGGATTGTTTTGATTGCAAGAGGGAACATTAGGGTTTGTAACGGGAGGTTTAGCTATGGGGACAGGAGTAACATCCATACATTGCATGGCAAACCCATGTTTGTTAACCGCTGAAGGGACATCATTTCCTCGTCCTATTTCGTCATAGTCTTTATTCAGCCTCCCGCCTCTTAGCCTGTCCACAGTGCAATCTAACTGGTCAAGTTTCCCCCACAACAGTTCAAAGTTTTTATCAAACACGTCCTTTAGAGATGCCAGCGCGGACTCTATGGCTGCCATATCAGTCCCTGTTTGTGTGGCTCCCCCCACAACACTTATATTAGTCCCATGATACATGGGTTCAAAGCTGTCGACTGTCTGAGTTGCAACTGAGTTCATAATGGTATCCCCCGCAAGACGTGTGTTCCTAGTTGTTTGAGAGCTTTCGACATTTTTAAGATTGGGCTTTGGAAAAGCAGAATGTTTTTTCTTATGAGGCTGAACTTTTGATTTAGTGGTCCTTTGTGCCTTAGCTGCGTTGCCTCTGGTGTTAATGCGAGGCACGTCTAGAACAGGCGTTACGGGCATGTTAGGAGAGTCTTCAGATAATAAAGATGTGTTAGGGGGGGCAAGGACCGGTATTGCCATAGATGTATTAGGTAAGGTATTTAATGTTTGCGAACATGTTGAGTGGACATCAGCAGGGCCGGCCAAGGACAATCGTGATTGTAGCGTGGCAGGGTCCAAAGACAGCCTTCTTTCAGTCAGATGAATTTCATGCGACAA
This sequence comes from Triturus cristatus, assembly GCF_964204655.1. Classification (NCBI taxonomy): domain Eukaryota; kingdom Metazoa; phylum Chordata; class Amphibia; order Caudata; family Salamandridae; genus Triturus; species Triturus cristatus. The sequence continues at coordinate 589,320,403 of NC_140589.1, forward strand.
AAGTGACTCGGCTCTTATAATGAAAGCATCCAGGGTGCCAGCTACGCCTTTCAATTTACTCATTGTGCAACACAAGTTATGGGTACCCAATTGCGCGGGTATGTAACCACCAGTGGACAACTAAATGCGATGAACAGCAAAAGTCCTCACATTACCTTAGCAGCAGGTAGCCGTTGATACTCGAACTCGGCCGATGCACGAATAGCGACCACCGGGACCAAATAACAAGGCCCAGCCTCCTACGGCCACAGACGGTCCGGCCCTTGTCCCGGGCTTTGCCCGGGCGCCACCCGCGCGCGTCCCGCGCTGCGGGCCACCAGAGGCGGCTTTATGCTCCCCCGGCGCTGCCTGCTGACGTCGAAGGCACGCGCCTGGGGTGAGCGTTTGGGCTGCTGGGGGATGTGGTCCACGCTGGCCGTTCCCCTCACGGCGGGCTGCGGAAGATGATAAGATGGCGAGTGGACCTCCCTTGCTGGCCGTTCCCCTCACGGCAATTGTATGGTAGGTAGGCTTTGCACACAAACTCAATTATCGGCGCGTCCCTCATGGGTCAATAACTTCCCTTTTGAGGGTCCGAGTAACCTTCTGACAGCACTCCCAGGCTCAGCTACCTGATTTCCCCCCTACCCCTCCCATGGGGCAAATAGGTTTTTCCAATAGGGTAAGACTTCTATATTTGTTTCACATGAATGTCAGAGTGAACACAGATGCCTGACACTCATATAAATTTTTCACCTTTTTCACTTTAGGAGAGAGCAGTAAGTATGGAGCGTGACAGTGACACATCAAGGTCTACCGAATGACAACCATTTTGAGTATTTTATGCAGAAACATGTTGACCCCCTATTAACAATCACTGATTCACAGCGGCGACGGGATGATAAGGTCCCCACTCACCGCACTTATATATTTTAATGCCACATAGTAACCCCATAGAATAAAAATAGTTCAGGTATACTATGATGGTTTTTAAATTCACTCACTCCTTTTTTTGTTTGGGCCCCCACTTAGTTTAGAAGTGCATCCCTGTCTTCAGGTGTATGCCCGCCATCTATCAAACGCGGTTTTTAGAGGGCGAGGACTGGCAGATGATGAAGCATGACACCTGGTGGTGTGTGATGCCAGTCCGTCAATTTTTGTGATTTGCCCCCACTAAATTTGGCATCCCTTAAGACACAACTAGGGACGGTCCTTTCTGTGGTTCATAGCTTTGGTTGGAGGCTGACCGTTCTCTAGTGCCCTAACGCCTCTAGTTCCCTCCCCGGGCCAGACCCTGGGTGTAACTGTGGTTCTTTGTTTTGTACAGCCTCTTGGCTGTGGGAACATTAACTAGGGCCGACTCCACAACTGGGAGTCTTACGAGGACTGTATTGGATAAAAGTCAAACGTCCCATATACTATAATTACATTGGAAGCCCGTGGTGTAGCCACAATCCACCTCCTTAATAATGGAGACGGAAGTCATGTTTGACGAAGACACCTTTACAGAAATACTGAGAACCCCCTCACTACTGGCAGAAACAGTAGTAGCATGCACCGTAAAAAACTCTGACGAATGGGAGGCTCTAACAACCAAGAAGAAAGAACAGATAAGAACAGCTCTTCATGGAGCTTTTATGACAGAATACCTGAGGAAGAACACCGCTCCCAGGGGCCTGATAGTCACCAACAAACCCAGACTCTTTCTGAACAATAAAGAATTCAGGATCAACTGGTCCGGTATAGCCTGGAAATGTACCAAGGACTGGCTGGCGCTCATTATTAACACGGCAAGACAATTGGCGGATGCCCTTCTTGTTGAGATCCAGCAGAGCGAGAGTCGACTTAAAACGACTATTGATATCAAAATCTTTAAGAAAAAATTAGACAATATCAATAACGACCATCAAGAATACCGGAAATTCCTCACCCAGTCAAAGATTACCAAACTTCAAAAGGATGTCTTGAAATTCAATAGGGATACAGTCTACCCCTATACGACTGATGAGTACTATGACAAGGCTCAAGAACCCCAACCTACAAGGAGACGACAGCAGCAACAACGCCCCCGTCCAACTCCCCTGAACTGGACTTTCAGTTCAGGAGATGAGCGCAGTACATCATAAAGCGGCGAAGAAGACAATGGAGGTACTACCAACCAAGGTCAACAACAAAGACCGCACCATAACCAACAGATGTACGCCCCTCCAATGAATCCGTATGGATTTTGGCAGCAACCACCGTTCTATCCGCCGAACTTTGGCTATTATCCCGGCCCACAACCTTTTCTATCCAGGGGCAGGGGACGAGGCAGAGGAAAACAGAAACAATGGAGAGGACCAAGAGTACACTGGGAGGAAACCGCGGTAGACCACCTAGGCGCAGTAACAAGGAACAGGGGCAAAGGCACAACAGCCTCAACGAGCAAACAGACACGAACATAGTGAACCTGAGTAATTACCAACTGTCAGGACCTGAACAATCAGTACTACAGAAAGGTTTAGGCTTTGTACCCACTCCCCAAAATGATCCATTTACCCTACATACCGAAATGGCACATTTTTTTCGGAAAATCAGACTCAGGGCCTTCTTTGGAGACTCTGAAATAAACAAACCGAAGGACGATGGACATACTGATCTAAGAAATAAATCTACCTTTTGCCTACCTATACAATCCATTCCATGCCAGGTTCTGGCTTTTGAACAGGCAGTATTGGCAGAAATTGAAAAGATCGATTTTCACAATCTAAAAGGCTTCCAAAACCTAACCCGGGAAGAAAAATCCGCGATGTCAAATCTCAAAACCAACAGAGACATCACGATTAAACCAGCGGATAAAGGTGGGGCCACAGTGATCCTGGACACAAACGCATACGATCAAGAGTGCCTGAGACTATTAGCCGATGCAACCAGCTATGAGGTTTATCAGACGGACCCTACTGGACGCCTAATGACCAAAATAAAGTCCATCGTGGTAGAAGCCACCGCCAACAACTGGATTACACAACATGAAGCAGACTTCCTCATTAATGAGAACCCTAGGATGCCCAAGTTCTATACCCTGCCGAAGATACATAAAAACAGGGTCCCACCACCAGGAAGACCCATAGTCTCAGGGATCGGTTCCATATTAGAACCCCTATCCCAGTTCTGTGACTGGTTCCTGAGACCTATTGTCCAAAATTCAAGAACCTACCTACGGGACACCAAGGATGTTCTCTGCCTCCTACGTGACATGCCTATCAATCATATGGAAGACACCTCGGTCACCATGGATATTGAAGCGCTATATACCAGTATACCACAGAAGCGCACTTTACAAGTGGTAGAGCAAATAATTCTAAACCAAGATTGGAACTATGTCACACCACAACACTTCATAATGGAATGCGCAGAACTGGCACTATGTGAGAACTTTTTTGAATTCAAGGACGTGATATACCACCAGATCAAAGGTACTTCAATGGGGAGCACATTCGCTCCCAGTCTGGCATGCCTCTACGTACACCAATTTGAGGAGGACCATATCTTTAAGGAAACCAACCCCTACCTTGATCAAATCAAAATGTGGAAGAGGTACATCGACGACGTTCTGATCGTCTGGAGAGGTACCAATTAAGAAGCACAATCATTCCTGGAATGGGTAAATAGTATTGATCCACATTTGAGATTCACACATACCATCAACAAAGAAAGAGCAATATTCCTGGACCTTGAAATCAACCTATCTTCAGAAGGCCTACGCACAAGAGTTCACAACAAAGCAACCGACAAAAACAGCCTTCTGCTTTTTGAAAGCTTCCATCCCAAAGCCCTAAGACAAAACCTCCTGGTAGGGCAATTTCTGCGCATCCGCAGAAATTGTTCAGAAAGTTTAGACTTTCATGAACAAGCAGACACCCTGGAAAAAAAACTCAGAGCAAGAAATTACCCCAGAAAATTGGTCAAGAACGCCAAAAAAAGAGCTCGAAACAACAACCGGGCAGCTCTTTTAGAAAATACGCCAAAGGAGCCGGCCAACCGGATGGTGTGTGTCACCACCTTTACCCCAGCGTCCAACAAAATTCAGAACATTATTCAAAAGAAATGGCGCATATTAAACACCAGCGACAAAGTCTGGACCCAACCCCTATTTGCGTACAAACGCAGTAGGAACATCAAGGATGAACTAGTCCATACAAAACCACCAGCCGCTACAGATGACAACCAACTGACACTATGGGGCCACCAACGACCAACTGGACATTACCCCTGTGGCGATTGCGTATCATGCCAATTCACGGCCACCACAAAAGAAGTGGACATAGGTACTGAGCGGCCATGGACTCAGAAGAGCTTCTCTAACTGCAACACAGAAAATGTAGTGTACCTACTCAAATGCCCTTGCCAACTCATGTATGTTGGCATGACTACTAGGCGTGTAAAGATCAGAATTAGTGAGCACCGGAGCACTATCAGAAGGAAGAAAGATAACACCAAATTAACAAAACACTTCCTTGAGAAAGAACACTCTGATAAAGATCTAAGATGGACGGTACTGGAAGTAGTACAGAAGCGCAATGGCTGCCTCTCACATGTCTTACATGTTAGAGAACAGCGTTGGGTGTTTCGCCTTGGGACATGGAAAAACGGATTGAACGATGATATCCCGTGGCTACAAATGAAGTAACTTCCCTTAGCGCTCACTAAAACATACACTTTAACAGTACCCATTATAAAGACAAAAACACAAACAATAGACACAGTAATACATGTGAATAGAGCTACACGCAGTTTCCCTTACTCCCTAAAACTAGAATCATCTTGATCAGCAATCATGCGGTAGCTGTAAAATCAACTTGTCCACTAATTGTAGGTTTAACCACACCGTCACCCTGACTGTAAACAATCTGGGTTTGTTTTCTCTTCCTTTCTTCTGTGTAAATACTCGTAACTGCTCCCGTCATGAAATAATACTCATGAGCAGGGCACATGTTCCCCATATTTCTATATAACGTGTCTACACACGTTAAATTACTCCCTTGTATCTCCAGAAACTAGGGCAGGCACTTTCATTGGACCACAGCTGGTCCCGCCCCACCCCAGGCAATCATCTGAGGTAATGACGGGACACAGGAAGCGGCGTGTCATAGAGCAGCACCAAGTGCTGACACACCCCAACGAGGGTCAGGCAACAAACAGGCAACGTGCAGTCCTTTCTGCATGCTTCGCTCAGGACACAGGAAATGCAGCATCATCACTGTGCGCCACGCTCACCTGAAACCCATATCGCATGCCACGACCCCACCCAACAGTATAAAAGCTTGCTGCGCACTACACTTATTGTCACCGGGGAGGAGGCTGGACGCATGCAGCACTAGGTTTTCTAGCGGGGAGTACGCCTTGAACTGTAAGTCGTTGTTCTGTCTTCTTCTTCCAACAGGTTGAAACTATAGTAGACCAAGCACGCCCTGACGGTTTTTTCTGCTAACTAATTCAGTATCTCTGATATACCTTCCCAACCAGTCTGGTTTTTAACCCTTTTGTCTTCATCCTTTATCGTCTCCCACCAGAATGTGGCCACAAGGATTTCCCCCCTACCCCTCCCATGGGGCAAATAGGTTTTTCCAATAGGGTAAGACTTCTATATTTGTTTCACATGAATGTCAGAGTGAACACAGATGCCTGACACTCATATACATTTTTCACCTTTTTCACTTTAGGAGAGAGCAGTAAGTATGGAGCGTGACTGTGACACATCAAGGTCTACCGAATGACAACCATTTTTGAGTATTTTATGTTTGTCTCACCCCCTCTCTCTTACAGGTTTCTCTAAACAGGTGGCAGCTGGCTATAGGCCTACGCCCCCAGTGGTAAGATTGGAGCCCAATATTTAAGGTCCTGACGAATGCCACGTACCCAAGTGGAAAATACAGGCAGAAACATGTTGACCCCCTATTAACAATCACTGATTCACAGCGGCGACGGGATGATAAGGTCCCCACTCACCGCACTTATATATTTTAATGCCACATAGTAACCCCATAGAATAAAAATTGCTCAGGTATACTATGATGGTTTTTAAATTCACTCACTCCTTTTTTTGTTTGGGCCCCCACTTAGTTTAGAAGTGCATCCCTGTCTTCAGGTGTATGCCCGCCCTCTATCAAACGCGGTTTTTAGAGGGCGAGGACTGGCAGATGATGAAGCATGACACCTGGTGGTGTGTGATGCCAGTCCGTCAATTTTTGTGATTTGCCCCCACTAAATTGGGCATCTCTTAAGACACAACTAGGGACGGTCCTTTCTGTGGTTCATAGCTTTGGTTGGAGGCTGACCGTTCTCTAGTGCCCTAACGCCTCTAGTTCCCTCCCCGGGCCAGACCCTGGGTGTAACTGTGGTTCTTTCAGCTACCTGTGCGTCAGGTCTCGGTCCTCGGTCCTGCACGGCGGTGTTGGTCGCGGCTTGAAAACTTTGTGCTACCAACTTGCCCCAGCAGGCTCCTTCAGCTGTTGTGTCCCTGTGCTGTGAAAAAGGGGGCAGTCAGCTGGCCCGTGCAGTTCACTTAAATGGACTGGGTTCTGGAAACCGCTTCTCCTCGAGCAGGACAAGACATGCACAGTCCCTCTCTTCACTAACCACCAGAAGCAGCAGGTGGAGTCCTTGTCGGTGCAACCTGTTTTTGCAGGCCCCTCAGTGCAGCATGGCAGTCCTTCGGTCCTTTTCCAAGTCGGTCAAGATCTGAGGTTTGGGTGCCAAGGGTGTGCTTTTTAGGCGCGGAAAGTGCCCTCAGGTCTGATGCGGTTGGTAGCTAATGGGTTACCATTTTCCCACGTGGCGACCACTTCCTATGGAGCGTGGCATCTGGCTATCTCATTAGGCACCATTCTGCCCACTCTCAAGATGGCGAGACCCCTCTCTCGGAGTTCAGACCTCCCTAGCCCACCTCCGGGACATGGCTACCTCAGGACTACACACTCCTGGGTAAACCGGTCTAGCAATTGGTTTCCTCTCAGCTTCTTGTGACAGCCTGTTGACCTGAACAATGGGGCAGCCCTCTCCATGTTTTTACACATGTGCCTTTGAAAGGTGGCTTTACCTCTGAAGCCTGCCTTTTGGCACTCACATCCCAAGTGGCTTCCTGCAGGCTCCATGTGTGCCTGGGAAGGAACAGGAGTTTTAACCCCTTGCGTGTGGGTTTATTTCTCCCACTGTGCGGGAGAAATAAACGGCGTTCACGAACACAACGTCTACCGGCCGTTGTGTGCACACGCCCACCGTAATGCACGACGGCCGGGAGACGTCGTGCGCACACAAGGGGTTAAAGGCAACAAAGTGGCACTTTGCTAAAGCTGCACACTGCAATAAGTTAAATTAATTTTGGCTTGAAATACAAGTCAGGATTAATGTAACCAGTTGTGTGATACCATGGAGTGCCTACTTTGGTCGCACCGTTCTGGAGGTAGCACAGCTGAGGGTCAGTGTGTAACCCTGTACTCGCTAATTAGGCGACCAAGTCTTTCCTTAGTAAAAAACAGTAGTTTTGCATGTGTTTTTTATTTGCAGTTTTATATAGCTTAAATGATAGATTATATTAGTTGATGCTCTAATAATGCCATGTAGAAGTTAGCATTCGCTACGCCATTTTCTCTTTCTAGATGCCATTTTGTATACTGTTCGATACTAATTCCGTCTTTTTCCGAGAAATGCCCTTTTCTAAGTATCGTTTCTGTAATGAACAACTGTTTGTGCCAGTACATACATTTCTCGTTAGAGAGCCTCTCCCACCTGGTGGTGTGATTGCAACCCAGGGTAGAACAGCCTTGAAGATGTTCTTTGCTATGCAAGATACGAGAGTGGGAGCCATTTTTCTCTCTCTACGTTGTTCACTCACATCTGTTTAGAAAATTCCACTGTGGGCGTGTTCTTAGCTAACCATTCAATGAACATAATGTATCTCTATGCTTACAGTTACTCAATTCCCTCTGTAGCACTCTCTCGAGACTGGGCCCTGCTCTGAGCGCTGATAATAATTGATTATTGGTGTATATTCTCCACTGTCTCTCTGACTCTTCATTTAGTATGGAAGACTGAGAGGTGGTCCGAGGTGACCCAGGTGGCCCTAATCGGGTCACTTCCTTAACAAACTTGCCCCAAAGTAATTGGAGCACTTTACATTAGCACCAGTTACATTACACATGGACACAGTCTTTTTTTTTTGGTAGGCATGGGGAGATTAGAATCACAGAATGTTGTGTAAACTACATGTCCTGCCTGTGTCATATGTTGCACCCTGCATTAGGACTTGATAGGCCTGCCAGAGGGGTGACTTACATAGATGTATGTGGTGGCTTTGCCATTGCTTCCTTTTTTTGGCAAAGTCGGGCTAGCTGTGCATGCCTGCTCTACCAGTCTGCAGTGGCAGACTGGGAGCCTTGTTTAACCTCAAAGGTGGCACAAACAGTGCTGCAAGCCCTGAGGTGCCCCGGTATCTTACATACCCTGGGTACAAGGGTAACATATACTAGAGACTTACATAAAGTTGGTCATCTCCAATTTGGTACCGCCAATTCGAGAAACACTTTAGGGTCAGAGTCGAAAAACCAGCAGCATCTGTCGAAAAACTTGGGGTTGACCTTACAAAAAGGCATTCCCTTACAGTTATGCAACCACAATATGATATCCTGTTCCTGGGAATGCCTAACGCTAAACACACTGTTGTACTTTAAACAACCTAGCAAGAAAACACATAATAGCTTTAAGACTTTTTCATTTCTCACTTTTTAATTTTTTGATTGTTTATATTAAAGTCACTCTCCTGCTACACAGCTCTTTTCCCCCCAAGCATAAGTGCTACAAACAGTGGAAAAAAAATTAAGGAAAGCAATGGTCAACATTTTTCCCAACCAATTCTCTGGCCAAGCCTCCTAACACTACCTCCCATCCCCAAACAGACCAAAACGTTTTGGAACTGTAGTGTCACAAAATATTTTTACTTTCCACACTTACGCAAACTGCAGCAACCACATAGTCCGCAAGCAACCCATCATTCAGATAAACTCTGATGGGTTAGCATGGCACCAAAACCTGAACCAGAAACCGAAAACCCAAGACTCCTGCAAAATGCACTTCCTGAATTGACTACTCTACAAAAAAACATTCAAATGCACTAGTAACTTTTGAAATATTCATAATTCGAACTTCTTGGCTCCAGCTGCATCTTCTTAAAGTTCCCAAAACTTTATGACTTTATCCTGTGGTACTAATAACGCAAAAAAAAGATCCAACATCAGGGATCAGAGAACCTAGCTAGATGGGAAGGGAGGGGTCCACTTAGTGAGTAAGACGCACCTCAAATAGAGAAAAGAAAATACTTTTCTTGAGTCCCCTCACTCACCAAAGGTTTCCCCTAGGTGACATGCTTCATCATTGGGGCCATCCCAAGCATCTACTGCTTGGGGCGTGCTGCGACTTGCGACAGTTACGTAGGAGCACTATTTAGTGAAGACTATGTGTAGTGCAGTGAGAGGGGAGTGGTGTGGGTTTAAATTAAAAATTACCTAGCTAGTGAGCGTAAATGAGTTTATTCGTGCTCCTAGTTGGTAAAGGATAAAAAGGGGGGTTAATAAAAGGGAGGAATTAGGTAATAATGTGCTAATAGTCCATAATATTGAAAGCCAACATGTTTCGAGGTTATCCCCTAAACCTCTTCTTCAGGACCACATGGGGACCAGCCCCATGTGTACCACTCCGTGCAAAGACCTATAATAAGGTGATAAAGTAAAAAGGAAAAATAAACGTGCACATTAGTGTCAGCGTAAATTACATATGGTTAGATTGAACGCGTAGTATCTGGAGAAATACAAAAAACATACATGTTCATACGCTGCCTGCCCAACGATGTCGTGGGCAGGTGATTCCTCTAAGATCAATTTCAACCTTAGGTGATGGTGCTCATGCCTGTAACTTAGAATAGGTGTAGACATCTAATGTAGTCTGGTAAACACATATGAAAAGACATTACACTCGTGATGGGACATCCAACATAACAGACACAACATAAAACATATATAGTGGCGTTTGGACCTACTTGGGAGTTAATCAAAATTTGCCTCATGGTCTGCCGGGGTGGAGGAGCCTAAATAACCCTAGGAGAGAGTGGGGGTTATAAAGCTTAGAGTTGGTATGGCGTTACAGCCATGCAGAATGGACAAAAGTTCAAGTTAGTGAAAAAAAGGAAAAAGGGGCTCAAGGTTGCAAGTCAGCCCCAGGCGCAGGAGAGAGAAAACTTACTTGCCTCCGTCAAATTGACCGTCAAATTGACCTATTGGATCCCATTGGCGGACCGCATCTTAGCATGTCCTGGGTTCCAGTGGTTTAAATACTCTCTGCGATTGTTAGAAAATGCTTAGTCACTGGCTCTTGGAAGAGAAGAGCTGGGCCGTGTGTAGCGCTTCGTTTGTAGCGGCCATCTTGGGTGTAGTAGGCAATGCGTTTTAGGTCAATGAAAGTTGGATAAGGATTGTAAAATAATTGTAAAGGGTGCGGCGCACACTAGCATTGAAGGGAAAGAGTTAGAGAATTATTAGGAAAAAATTATTGAAAGCGGACAATGGCGAGTCTCGAACCTGGGAGGTCGAGAGGGAGTTGTCTTAGTAGTAGGAGGAAACACAATAATGTGGCGGTCATTTTAGCCTAGTCGGCTAAGGAAGGAAAAGATAGGGAAAGACATAGTCCCAGGTACAATTGAGAAGGGTGGGCACTGGCTTATAGCTAAAAATGGGGAAAAAATGACTAATGAGGAAAAATTTAAGGTAACAAAAGAAAAAGAAAAATTAAAAATTAATGGAAAGGAATATTAAAAGAATTAAGGCCAAAATTAGAATGATGCAAGACATTGGCAACAGAGGTGTAAAAATGATGCACATGGTTTTCTTAAAGTAAAGATTATTAAGCAAAACAATAATTAAAAACAGGTAATAAAAATTAGGAAAAAGGACTAGGGGTTAGGCAAAAATCAGAAGTTAAAAAAGGAAAAATGAAAAAAGCAAAATATGTCCGTGAGGTTATACCTGTTTATCTGACAAATTGGCCCCACGGGATATTGTCATTTAATCCTTTGGTATCGGTGTGCAGTTTGAAGACCCAGCGTTGTTCTTTTTCAAGCAGTCTATGCTTGAGGTTGTCACAAGGCTTGATATGCTCCAGGACCACCCACCTCATGTCGTTAGGTGTGTGTTGCATGTCGTTAAAATGTGCTGTCATTTTGGTACTTGCTCTGTGGCATCGGATGTTGCTGCGGTGTTCACAAATCCTTGTGCTCACCTTCCTAGTTGTCATGCCCACATAGTGGAGATTGCAGGAGCATGTGATCAGGTAGACTACACCCACTGTGTTGCATGTCGTGAAATTTCTGAGTTCCCATGTCGTGCCTGTGTTGAATTGGACCGTTTTTGTGGTCGAGGTCAGGTGGCACACACTGCAGTTATGACAGGGGTGATGGCCTGTAGGTAAGGTGCTTATGGTCTTTTGCATGTTCCTCTGGTTCGCTTTGGGCGTGTGTGTACCAAGAGGTCGCGTAGATTCTTTCCCCTCCTATGTGAAAACATGGGTGTTGGGATATCAAGGTTGCCGCTGTTAAGGATCCTCCAGTGTTTTTTTACCATCTTGGTGATTTTGTCCGACGCTGTGCTAAAAGTGGTGATGCAGATGGGTCTCCTGTCTTTTTCGGTTTCCTGTTTAACGTAAGGTTCTAGGAGGGCATCTCTTTTGTTATTTTTTGCTCTCTTCTTTGCTTTATTGATGACATGAGAGGGATACTTTCTGTCTTTCAGTTTTTTTGCCAGGTCTCTGGCCTGTTCCTCATAGTTGCACGTTTCTATGCAATTTCTCCTTAATCTGAGGAATTGGCCAAATGGTAGGTTCTCTTTTAGGTGTCTTGGATGGAAACTGTTGTAGAGCAAGAGACAGTTCTTCGCAGTGGGTTTAAAATGAGTAGTGGTATTTAGGTGTCCTTCTGCGGCGTAGATGTTGAGGTCTAGAAAGGTAAGCTCAGATCTGCTCATTGTGTGTGTAAATTTGAGAAAAGGGTCTTGTAAATTCAACCATTCTAAAACAGATTAGCCTCTCTTTCATCGCCATTCCATATTACTAGGATATCATCTATGTATCTCTTCCATTCGGTGAACAGGGGCTGAAAGGTGTTGTTGTCCGAAAGGATCTTATGTTGTAGACATGCAAACCCGCTACACTAGGAGCGAAGGTGCTGCCCATACTGGTCCCGTGTTGTTGTTGGAAGATTGTATCTTCGAAACGGAAGAAATTTTCAGTGAGGGCCCATTTGCAACATTTCAAAACCATATGCCGCGGTGTATAGTAAGGCCAGGACACTCCATAGAGAATGTCTTCTAGGATGTCCAGGGTTGCCTTATGAGGTAGGCTTGTGTAGAGGCTTTCCACATCAAGACCTATGAGAATGTTGTTACTGGGGTCGAAGGGTAAGTCCTTGAGGAGGGAGAGGACTGCTTTTGTGTCTTTGAGGTAAGTATTGGTATTCTGAATGAGCGGCCGTAGAAAAGCATCTGCAAATTTTGATAGTGGTTCAAGGATGGAACCGATACCTGAGACTATAGGACGTCCCGGGGGGTTCTCCGACTGTTTATGGATCTTTGGTAGTGTGTAGAAGTATGGCATTGTGGGGTGATTGTTGATCAAGAAATCACCCTCTTTTTTAGTTACCCAATCGTGTGCCAGGGCTTCTTCCACCATGCTGGTTATTCCAATTCGTTTACGTTCGGTAGGGTCTTCTGCGATGCGTTTGTAGTTCCTCTCGTCAGATAGGAGTCTGAGGCATTCTGAACGGTATGCCTCTGTGCTTTGTATAACGATGCCACCCCCTTTGTCGGCTGGCTTGATGGTGATATCTCCATTGTCCGCCAGAGATTTAAGTGCCTCTTGCTCCGTTTTGGTCGTGTTATGGAAGACTTTGAGTGTTCTTGGATCCAAGTCTCCTGCTTCTCTTAGAACTGCTTTCTCAAAAGCCAGTAGTTCTACTGGTAGGGCGGTGGATGGTGGTGTGAATGTTGACTTTGGGCGTAGGTTGGTGTCACCTCTTGGAGCGTCCGTTAGTGGTTTATTATCAAAATAAACTCTCAATTTGAGTTTCCTTATGAACTCGCTCAGTTCACAACTGAGTAAGAACCAAGTCTAACTTTATTCAAAGAAAAGTCAACATCATGGCTTGACTTTTAGCCTGCTCCAGCACCAGAATCACACCCAATGACTGAATCAAAGCTAGTAGGGCATCATTACAACTTGTAGAACCTGCTTGCCCGACAAACTAAAAGTCAGTGAGTCACTTGAATAAAACCTGTTCTTTGTGAAAACACCCACTGCAAAAATTGTTACACATCTCAAATCGCAAGCAAGATACCTGAAAAACCCATCAGTGCCATCCTATTAACAAAATGTTACCTTCAAACTGTAACAGCGAAAAATCATCTGGGTGCACAGGTAAAAGCCTAAGAGTGAGTTTGATGTTCTGTTTAGTTAACTCAACACCTGCCTCGCATCTTGTAATCAGCTCCACAGCATCATTGACAGGCACATACTTCGTGGCTGTATCCTCAGCTGTTATGAAATCTTTGGCATATTCACCTTCAGGCCAAGACAAGTGGTTTATAATACAGAGTTCACATTCCTGCTTTTTTGACACAACTGCTAACAGCAAAATGGCTAAATTAGAAGCAGCCATGAAGGGTATCCTCAGTTATATTTTGCATCCCAGTCACTGCTTCCTTATCCTTGCCCTCTACCACATCACCCACACCTGCCCTGCTGACACAATTTTAGGCTGCTCACTGTCATCCAAACAGGAGAACCTCTCTGAAGATCCTGATATTAGGGAGGCCATTCCAGATCCCTCTCTTGCTTGGGTCTGGGGACCACAAGTCACCCCAGACTTGGAGGATGACTGAATGCCTTACCGGTCTCCACTGTGGGGAACCATAGGTGACTTTCCCTCTAAGTCGCCCAGCCTGGTAGTCTCATCATATCGTGAGGCCCCACAAGCCGCCCTGGGATGGCCTATCTGGCCCTCATGCTCCCTCTTACCATCCTCAACCCAAACTCACACCCCTTTCCTGTGAAACTCCTCATGTCATCCACCCTGCTTTTACTTCCCATACCATTTTTTGTTTGGATGTGCCATATTTGAATTTATTGGCAAACTCTTAACTGGCCCTCTGTTGGCATTACTGTTTTCAGAAGTGTTTTGTGTATTTTTTATAATATACTTGGCACTGCCGTTATGCCTCCAGGTTCTATCTCATCTTGTTGTGATTCTGTTCCAACGTAATATAATCGGCCCGTTGAGTATCACCAATGGCCTTTCTTCAATAGAGTGCACTATACGCTCAACTGTTTGCAGCATCTGCACCCCTTGCCAGCTGTGCCTCGTCACTACACTCTTGAAAGGTAGCTGTTCCCCTCTTTGCCAGCTCTACCTGTGACACCACCCTTGCACCCCCCTTCTCCCACCTCATCAATAGACTGCACTAAAGGTTGGGACATTTTGCCACAACGCAAGCCAAAACTGGCTCCCCTGACATATTTGGCGTGTCCAGGTAAGCCTCTTGCCACTCTACCAACTCTACCTGCCTGCCCCCCTCACACCTACCACTGAGTTCCTGACAACACCTACTACCCTACTCCTTCCCTGGTCATACCTCTAATCCTACACTTCTGTCACAGTACACTGCTGGAGCCACACCGTTAGCTGACCCCCACCTTCTGGTCTTCATACCAATTCATGCCTTCTCTAGAACCCCTTGCTAAAGTAGATCCTTCCTACCCTCCTCATGCAACACTACCCTACCTGTTTCCTGCATAATGCTAACACCAATCCAATTACTAAGATAACACAACAACTACCAATCTAAATAACAAACCTACTAGGCCCAAAACTAAGACCTAAAACTGCTGGCAAAGCTTCCAACTGTCCCAGATCTGACGAACCACTGAAGAGGTCATTAAAACCCTTGACCCACACCCGGTACCACCAAAAGCCCAATCTCTGCCAATACTTAATTAATGAGGACCACCCAAGGGATGAGTGGGCTGCACCTTGTCCTCAGCTTTGAGCAGGAAAGAGCCTTGTGTGACTTCCTGCGATGTTCATCGACGTACAGCTTGGCTTCAGTCACAACTTGCCTTCGGATTCATCAGGGAACACTACCCACACAGCTTGGAGTTGTACCCCGAACCCCGACACGAAAAGCACACTTTGTCCTAGAAGCACAATTTACAGACATGTGCTTGCAATGCTTGCAACAGTCCCTGAAAGGTTTAAACCCTGTACTTTTAGGAGGTAACATGTTCCCGTGCACATTGGGAAAATCTGGGAAAAAAGGCCAATCAACAGATGAGAAAAAACGTAGGAGCTAGCTCTGGGCTATTCTGAAATATCTTCTGCATCCAGTCTGGATACTTTGCATATTCTAAAGGTGAGATATCTGCGGTTAAAAGTAACAATCATAAAACTCCTCAGTAGGCAAGGTTTTTCTGGGTGACAAGTTATTGGTTTTTAATATAGGTTGCAGTTAACGCTTGGTCTTGGTACAGAACGAACAAATCAGATTGAGTGAGGCAAACGGGTGGGGGCTGGGAGAGTTAAGAGATCATCATGGTGAGTTAGACAGGATGTTTGGCTAAAGAATGTTGCCCCATAGGGGGTTCAAGTTAGTTGAAGCTGTTTCTTAAATAGGAGAGAGATGTTTGGGGATTTTGGTCACTGAAAGGTATACTGAAGGATTAAGGGTGGGGTAGGGCATTACTTAAGCATGTCTCAGAACCCCATTCAGAGGGCCACAGGGCAAGCAGGAGCTACTATGCCCAACCATGGGTGTTGGAGCCGTTTACTCCTGATTTCCTGGGGCCCAACAAACTATGGATCCTAAGCAACTGGGATAAGCACTCTTTCAGCTCTCAAGTCTCCGTATTAGTGTGGTCAGAGCAGTCTAAAGCTATTTCGAGGGGTGGGGGGATGAATACAGGTGGGTGATCACAGAATCACAACTCAACATGCCTGCAGTAGCAGCAATAAATGATTGTCCAGCCAACTACTTAATTTTGTGATAAAAGAAGTCTTATTTTACCACTAACACAAAGGAAAATGTGACACTCACAACTACACAGTCCCCCTGAGGTCAGGGCTCTAGTGTGTCTTCAGGCATTTCCCCTGGGTTCCACTCCTTTCCTCGCTTTTAGCGATAGTGGGTATTCCCCATTCACTAATGACAACATCCAGGGCATGCCCCACTAGTATTCAAAGTCTCAAGAGTCTATTCTCACTCTGTTCTGAAAGTCAAAAGTGTTCCAGTGCTGGCACGTTATCTAACCAGCAAGTTCCCTCAGGGCCGTCTGGCCCAAATTCAGAATTACTAGCACCTGCAGGTACAGAGGTTCTGGAGTTCCTGAGCGTGCCCCATGTACGGGTGTCACCACAGCAGCAGCTGAACTCGGGAGTTCACTGCACGTGGCCCAGACAGGCTGCACTTGCTGATCACCAAACTCCTCAGACATGGTCACGCTCCTTGAGCAACTGGAGGTTTCTAGCGGCTCCTAGGTGCAGGTAAGTCTGTTGGACTCTCACTCGATAGGGAGAAGTTCCAGGGGCTAATATCTCATCCGTGGGTAGATGGGTTGGTGGGTTCCCACAGTGGTCTCACTCCTCAGACAATGCTCTTGGTCAGTGCATACTTCTGGCTAGTTGCGGTGACCCCCTCTGGCATACCGGGTAAAAGTGTACCTACCGTGCAGGGGCACCGACCTGCCTGGCACAACAGGTGTCCGCTCTGCAGCCCTGCCTGGATTGTGGGGTTGCTGATCCTTAACTGCACACAGCCTCGGCCCGATCAGCACAGCATTCAGCAAAGTGCACATGCAGTGTCCTCTCCTGGCATACGGGGTTGCCAATTCTTAGCTGCATAAGGACTCTGGCCAGATCAGTACAGCGTTCATAAAGTTCCATACTGGTATATGGGGTTGCGGATCCTTAGCTGCACACAGGCTTTGATCCAATTGGCACAGCGTTCACCACGGCTCGCTTTAACAGCCCTGCCTTGGCATACAGGGATTGCTAACTTTGTTCTATACACAAACAACAACCCGATAGGTGCAGTTGCCGCTTCCTCACACCTAGGGACAGGAATCCCCTTAACAGGATTCCCCACTGGACCTCACTCCCTGCAATGCTCTCGTCTTCTTCACAGGTTACACTGCTCTTGGCAAGCAGGCACACAATGGTGCTCAAGGTTCATGTATGGGGTGGTCTTCAATTCCCTGGTTGATGTCCACTGAACCAGCAGGGAGACTAGCAGGCCTTGACCCCCCAGCCCTGGTCACAGGCAGAAGTCTTGCAGGGCTTCCCCACCTCACACAGTCCTTCTGGCTGCTTGGCAGATGACAATTTCTGGGGTCTCAAGCTCACCTTTTTATAGTCCATTTGCAAACACTAAATGGGATTTAGAGTCCGAGTCTTTGAAGGTCATGTTGGGGGTCTGCTTCTTTTGAAGTGACCACTCCTCTTCCCTCTTGAAAGCAGTCTGTCACAGCAGGAGAGAGCTGATACTCACAATACAGGCCATGGGAGTGACTAGGGTTCACACCTGGATGTCAGCCATGGAAATATGTGTATCAATGAAAAGGTTAGCCCAGGGCCCCAGCCCTACTCTTTATGATGCTCTGCCCCCCTCTCCTTCCTGAAATGTACCCAGGCCCATTCCTTGTGACCTCTCTCTCAATCAAAGAGTACACATTAAAGTGATGGGGTAGTGGGTGCCCACCCAGCTTACAGGAATGAAGCAAAAGACAAATCTGTCTTGGGGGGGGGGGGGATCCCTCTATTATTTCTCTGCCCTCTGCTCAGCCTTCACCATGCAAGCCTTGGTTTCCCACAATGGAACCCATAGTCTGCCATGTAGTGTACCATTCACAGCACACACATAGCCAGCACATGCATTTAAAATACCCACACTGTACACCACTGTATACTTCATGTACGGTACCACTCACAAGTACTCATATACTCCGCAGATGCATTTACCATGAATGTACTGCACAGCACTATATCCTCCCTGTACTGTACCACTCAGGAACACATACACTCAGCACATGCATTCAACATGCTTGCACTGCAAAGTATTGTACTATCCCTGTATTGTACCTTTCTCATGTGAGTTAAGCACACAGCAGCAGAACTTTAAAATGAGTGAGCTTATAGGCATCACTTCAGTGACACTGGATAAAAAGCGCCTGTTCACTCCTGATCACTACACGGCATGCTATCACGCCTGCACTCGTGCTGCTTAACTCCTGGTAAAGGCGGCAGTCTTTCACCACTATGAGGGTAGCGCTTTGAGCGCCTCTCCCCACGCAACAAGACCGCAATCCGTGAAACAGGCCTATGTCACGGTTCACGCGTATGATCCTTGTTTGCCTATGACCACAACATAAAATCTGCATTAGGGAGCCAGATGTCAGTACAGTTGGACACTCAGGGCAGGGGTGCAAGTCCATTACCATGCAGAGGGTTTTCCGTCCTAACAGCATGTTAATGTACATTGAGGTTTCAGGTAGTATGTAAAGCAGTTGACAGGATTGCAGTTTTGTGATATGCAGGGTCTCTTTAAAGTAGCCTTTTTCACATTCGAAGAAAGGTATGATTCCTGTGTCCGCTCCGTCTCACCCAAACACATTTTTCTTCCACTAAATATATTTGATTAACTGCCACTTTATTACAACTGATTTGCACACCCTTCTGCACCAACCCTTCCTTTCGTAGGTTTCCTGTCTGTCCCTAGATGACTTACTCCATGCCCATGGATAAGAAAATCCGAAAAGTAAGCCAAGCGGGACGTGCCTCTGCACTACTATGTAGCAGAACATATAAACTTGTGTTGTATTTAAGTACAAACCATTGGTACTTACTAGCCTTTGAGAATATTAGTTATGTGCTCAGGGGAATTTCCATGGTGCACACATTATTGGGACATCACCACCACTATGTTGTATGCATGTTTTCTGTTGCACGTAGTGGAAGCAGTACAGAAAGAACAGTCATCAAAATAGAAAAGGACAAGTAAAGAAATATGGGCCTGTAAAGTCCATCAATACCTATTTGTGCAGGCTGTGGTCTCCAGAAAAATATAATAGTTTAGTTTAATTTGAAACCGATTCAATGTAGTGAGACTGCAATTAATGTCTTTTAAAAATATTTATATTATGTAAACTTTTATTTCAACAGCAACACAACTAATTGTACAATATATATTTAACAATTTGCCAAAAATAGTTTTGCAAAGCAAGTCCACAGCTTAAAGTGCCTAGCTGCCCCCCCCCGATATCCTCTCTGTGTTGATGTCCAAATCAAAGTGACCAAAACTGTAAGTGTTCCTCCCACTTTATGACAAGCATCTTAGGTGTAGTGAAACACCCCTTCAGTCAATGATAGTGCAACCTATCACTCCTGGCATCATTTTAGCTTTCAGCAACCGCACAAGGGCTTGGTTCCCCCCTCCCCCCCCCCGTAATGGGAAGAACAATGCGGGACTTCTTTGTACGCCTGTGCTGTGCAGTGACCCTAAATGGGATGGACCTGTAATATACGTTATCACTGAAGAAGCCTGACAAACACACCAATGGCTGAGGGAGCTATAGTTAGCCACTCTGTACATATATGTTGGCGCGCAAACTTATTTCCTAATCGGACTCTTAAGGACACCAACAGCTAGGACCGAAGAAGTGTAGTCTCAATACGGACTTTGGTGCTCCCCGATTGTAGCGGTCACAATTTCTTTTGGATTAAATTGGATGGCAGAGGCTGGAACATTCTTGTAAGTATCACAGGCAAAATGATGTTGTTTCAAGGGTTTATATAATGACTCAACTGGCAGGTTACACAGTAAATGCCATAAGTAGAATTTAGTAGCAAAGCATTCAAAATATAAGTTAAAGAACTCATTCTAAGTGAAATCCAGCATGGGTTTGCCTTCTAAAGGTAGGGAAAAGGGATCTCCTGAATACAGATCATCACATATCCTTTTATAGGACTTTGGACAAAGACATTTACATTCTACACAAGTATATGGTTCTCAAGATATGCACCATTAGAAAGTGAGCAAGGAGAAACATTTTAGTACATAATACATTCAAAGATTCTCTCATATTAGTAATACATTGGGTCTTAGTCATGCTCACAGCTTATCCGAGCATTTAAATTGATACATTGTATAGCAATAGCCTGGGATAGTTGAAATGTCCTTGGTGAGTTCGTTTCCTGTAGTTCCTAATAATACATAGGATCTGCACGTTTAGCCAACATAAACTAAGGGATTGGTGTCCAGACTGATTCCAGACACCCACAAAGGCTATGTTAGCCTTTAGACCTGCTAGCTCACAGTGCCACTATAAGAGCCTAACCTTACCAAGGAGCGAACAGTTTCTGGCAACTATCGAACATGACAACCCTTGATCCTTCGAGGATCATTGAAACAGTACAGTACTTTTTGCTCAGTCACTCGTGCTCACTTCTCCTCAGAGAAATAGACAGAATAAACGATGGGGACGTTTTCAATAAGCATTTATTGAACCAGCGTCATTCTTGTATAAAATACGTGTACTGCGACAATCATTAGACAGAAACAGATATATATAAGATTACATGCACCCAACGGTCTCGGCGTGGAAGGACAACATGGATTGGTGTATGTTTCGGGAAAAGGTAGTGTATGTTGCGAGAGGTAAGCCTGGGAAATGGGTGAAAGTGTGGGGCCCCTGGAACTCCTACCGTGGCGGAATTTGTACCCCGCCGCTGACGCCTGATCTGGCACTGGCCCCGTCTCCCTAGTCTGCTTGTCGCCTTGGTTCTGGGTATTGAGTCCACTTTGTTTCCGCCCCGGCCTATCCCCCCCCCCGCTATTCCTGTGGATCGGTAGGGTCCTCCCCAGGGGAGCTCATACTGCTGCTTTGACTTTTGCTGCCTTGTGGATTTGTTTGTCGTTTCTTATATAAAAATGGAACCGCCATTTGGGGGGTCCGGACGGTGTGGCCGCCAACGCTTCTTTCAACTCCTGTGACCTCTCTCACGCTGCAGCGTGTGTTTACTAACTGTATTTTATGCTCTTACTGTTTGCTAGCGGCCGGCCCGAAGGTTGTAGGCCCATCTTTGTATATCTTTTGCATTCTGTAATAAAGGTTTCAAAAAAAAAAAAAAAAAAAAAAAGATTACATGCACCGACAGAGTAATAAAAGGTAGAATTCTAACATGGTGCTAAAACAGTAAATATATGCAGGCATATCGATACATGTCAGTAATCAGGCAAACTCTTGCGATGCAATCCCTAGCTAAGTGTAACTAACTGTACCTAGCATGTATGTAGGTGTGAAGCCAAGAATCCCCTAGGAAAGAGCCAACCTCATTACCTGATGGGAAAGAACGAAGGACCCAGTCTTGGTCTCGAGTTGGACACCCAACAAGACCACTGCTGGAGATTCTGCATGTAGGGACTTCAACATCTCGTGTCAGCATGAGAGCTTCTCCTCTGGTTTGCCCAGCGAAGATGTGGTGCTTATATACCCAATGTTACCCCTAGGGGGTCTACCTAGATGTGTAATGGTACTGTGTGCCTTTCGTCCAAGGATGACGATAACGGTGAATGTTGTACAGAGTTATTATGCAGAAGATGGTAATCCTGCTGTGTGATACTAAGAATCCTCATGAATAATAAATGAGGCTACTTTTCAAAGAAAACCACACGACATTTATTTGGCACAGAACTAGGCAAAAGATCAGCGCCAGAGCTGGTATGTAGAGCAAGGTAGGAAAAATGTAGGTAAACGGTCGTGCAGCTACTTAGGCCTATATTGGGGTACATTTGGGCTCATAACAGTACAGTGAGAGAAAATCCCAGGAAACACTCTGTTTATTAGTGTGGATCCTAGCACTGCTTTATTTAGAACAGAAGGACAGTGATAGTCATCATGTGGTATATTGGGACATAGGTGCAAAATGAAGGACAGTGTAAACACAATCTAGGTTAACTTAAACTCAATTTATAATGCATTTAATAAAAGAAGAAAAACGACTCCGACCACCGTCCCCTGATGATTTCTAAATGATCACTTAATTTCTTTTTAATACAAAACATTCATTAACTTTGGGTTTTTCTTCTTGGTTTCTTCTAGGTCCTTCAAGGTGTTGTAAAGTTTACTTTGCATTTCTTTGACCTTTACATCAAGCTTCTTTCTTTTTCTTCAGCTCGTTGTGGACAGCTTCTTATACCCGCAATCCAAAAAACTCCCAGATGAAATTCTTTTGCAGAACTTCAAGGTAATAAGCACACATGCAATGCCAATTAATATAATCAAGGTAGGGGTTAGAAGCTATTTCAGAATGCCTCCTCCTACACTATTGAGCCATTGACCTAGCTTAGCAAATCCCTTTCCAATGGATCTAAATACAGATCCTAATCCTTCATAGGCACCCGACTCATCTAGCTCATTTAGCTCATGCTTAATGTTTGTAATGTTAGTAATATAGTCATTAAGGTACTTATCTACGCACGGTACATGGGCACAATATTTGAGAGCAGGAATGACTTTGCAAACTCCGACTTCCTTCGTGAGAAGTAAATCCGACACAAGACTATGTTACATAATCATAGCTCTCATTGCAAGCAATTACTTATTTATTAGAGTCAAAGCACATGCACTGTTAGTAGCAAGTGGATCAACTAATGTTGACAATTTTCAAATCTTCACATTGTTCAGTGCCACTCCTATAGATGGTATTAGTGCTCCAAAAATATCGCTAAGAATTTGTTTAAGGCTATATTTATTTCACCCTATATATTGTTCAAGAGGAAAAACTAACTCATTAGTGTGCTAGATCCTGGGAAAAACTAGAGCTGCATAGCAACTACCTGTACAGCTGTGTGGTAGCTGGAAACAAACGGACTTACCAGATGACTTTAATGCTCACCTCTAAATTTGAAAACGAGTTTTTGTCTAAATAATTATACTCACACTCTTCCTTCTGGCTGCTGTATTATACATAGAGATCAGTTCTTGGTTACATCAATACTTAACCTTGGGGGTAGAACCCTTAAAGTCTCTGCCTTTCCCAATGATGTGTTCTGCGCTAGTCTTCTTTTCTCCCCTTTTTCAGCTATTCTTATACTTTTGTTCAGCTCATCAACAAATACCATTTCATCCTGGTTAATTTTTCAGGTTGCATTATGCCCGCTCTGATCAGTAATGCTCATGTGAGTCACAGGAGTAAACAATTTCATCATATACTCACGCTGACCCCTTGAATTAGACCCTTTGAATTCAAATACAGACCCTAATCCTTCCCAGGCACCTGACTCATCTAGCTCATTTAGCTCATGCGTTATGATTGTAATGTTAGTAATGTAGTCATTATGCCACTTATCTACGCACGGTAGGTAGGCACAGTATGACTTTGCAGACTCCGCCTTCCTTCATGAGAAGTAAATCCAACACAAGACGATTTTTACATAATCATAACTCTCATTGCAACCAATTCCTTAGTTATTACAGTCAAAGCACCTGTACAGTTAGTAGCAAGCCGATCAACTAATGTTGACAATTTTCGAATCTTTGCATTGTTCAATGCCACTCCTATAGATGGTATTAGTGCTCCAAAGATATCGCTAAGAATTTACTTAAAGCTTACTTCACACTATATATTGTTTAAGAGGAAAATCTAACTCATTAGTGTGATAGATCTTGGGAAAAACCTAGAGAACCATAGCAACTACCTGTCCATTTGTATGGTAGCTGGAAACAAACAGACTTACTTTAATACTCATGTATAAATTTGAAAAAGTGTTTCTCTTGTCCCTTCTTGCTTACATCAATACTTAACCTTGGGGTGGGGCCCTTAAAGTCTCTTTACCTTTCCCAATGATGTGTTCTGTGCTAGTCTTCGTTTCTCCCCTCTTTCATCTATTATTTCGTTCAGCTCATCAACAAATGCCAGTTCAAAGAATTTCATCATATACTCACGCCGATCCCTTGAATTAGACCCTTTGGAAAAGTGAGAAATATGTTTAGTAGCGCACTGACAATTGGCACATTCTCTGAAGGATCCTTAAAATCGGAATAAAACAATTTAATGGTATCTTGTTGATAGATTTAAGAAAACGGAGCAGGAGAAGGAGTAGGACAGGGGTAGGTGAAAATAGGCTGCTCCCTTAGCCTCAAAAGCAGGGAGATAACAACAAACTTCAAAAATTCAAGTAGAGAACTTGGTGGATACTCTTCATAGGCTACCCTCACCCAATTTGGTGGAAGGTAATATTGATCTAGAAAGTGAATCTCTTATTAACACCCTACAAGCCGCTATGGATCAGATAGCTCCCGAACGCAATGAAAGAACTAGACATAAAGCTAAGGGGGCTCCCTGGTATAACGAACAACTGAGGGAAAGGAAGCAAAGCCTTCGGCAAGCGGAGAGAAGGTGGCGGAAAGCTTATGATTCCACCAAGTTAGCAACCTATAAATCTCTACTCATACTTTACAAAAAGGCCATCACATCTAGGAAAGCTGAGTACTACGCAGCGCGAATTAGGGAAGCGTCAAATATTCAAAAGGAGACTTTCATGATCTTAAAAGAACTTTGCAAAAAGTTGGATGCCAACCTTGCAGATGCCCCCACCGACTGCAATGACCTGCAGGTTTTCTTCTTTCAGAAAGTAGCAGACATTCTTTTAGAGATCGAAAACACACATATGATCTTAAGTGCCTCGGAACTGTCCACTCCCCTACCCCCTACGGGGAATTTTCTCACCAGTTTCCCTCAGCTGGACTCAGGGGCTCTTACACTACTGGCCAATGGCACTAAGTCAGGCTCCCCTGGCGATCCATGTCCGCCACAGATCTTTAGAATGGCTCAGCCTACTCTGGAAAGTCAGATTCTCACTCTTCTGAATAACTCCTTGGCGACCGGCCAGGTCCCCGCTAATCTGAAGGAGGCCAGAGTTACTCCTCTTCTGAAAAAATCAGGGGCAGACATGACCGCATTAAAAAACTACAGACCGATCTCCCAGCTTCCCTTCTTGGCGAAGATCATGGAGAAACACGTTTTGAGGACCATCTCAGCATTTCTGGAAAAACACAAGCTTCTCCATGCCCGCCAGGCAGGCTTCAGAGCCAATCATAGTACGGAGCTGGTCATGCTTTCAGTCCTGAACGACCTCAGGCTGAAGGCTGACAAGAAGGAATCGAGCGCCATGTTGTCGAATTGGTTTTAATAAAAAGATTTACAAAAAAAAAAAAAAAGAAGGAATCGAGCGCCCTGATACTGTTAGACCTGTCAGCGGCGTTCGATACGGTCTGTCACCAAAAATTACTCACTCGGCTAGCAGACCTGGGCATTCAAGGGCAGGTCCATAAATGGTTAGAGTTCTTCCTCTCAGGAAGAACGCAGAGGATCCAATTAGCGGAGCAGGTATCAGAACAGGGTAACATTCTATGCGGGGTCCCTCAGGGCTCCGCACTCTCCCCCCTTCTCTTTAATATATACCTACAGCCTTTGGTGACTGCGCAGGCCAAAATGGACTGCCGGGTATTCAATTATGCAGATGATACCCAACTCATCCTAAGGATTGATAATTCGGCTCACGCCCAACAGTCAGCTCGGAGCATTTACAGTCAACTGGATGAATGCGAACTCTTTAAAAATCAATCCAGATAAGACGGAAGTCCTAGCCATTTCCACCAAAAACAACCCCTGGAGCGATCAGTTCTGGCCCCAGGAGCTAGGATCCACCCCATACCAGCATCTGTGGTGAAAAGTCTGGGCATCAAGATCGACTCTGAGCTTTCGATGACTAATCAAGTCAACTCGGTGGTTGGAACTTGTATAGGGCTTTTGAGACAGCTGAGGAAACTGGTCCCTCTACTCAACTATGAAAACGATAGTGGCAGCAACCATTGTCTCAAGACTTGATTATGGCAACGTGTTGTATGTGGGGCTTCCCCAGAATATTACCAATAAACTGCAGGTAGTACTGAATGATGCAGCCAGGCTCATTCTCAGACTGCCCAGAAGAACTCCTGCTACTCCCCTGCTGAGCGAATTGCACTGGCTGCCCATTAAGCAGAGAGTGAAGTTTAAGGGGTTGTGTATCATCCATAAAGCTCTTTACGGACACGCCCCACGGTACATAAAAGAACACCTTCTCAAATACGTGCCAGGGCGCGTGCTGCGCTCAGCAGAAGCAAGTCAGCTGACCTGCCCACGTTTCAACACCACAGCCAAAGGCGGAGAGCTTTCTCGGTCCTTTTGCCACAACTCTGGAATCAGTTGCCCAGAGATCTTCGGAAATAATCCAGACTCCGAAAAAAACTAAAAAACCCTTCTCTTCATAGAAGCTTTTGATACAGCCCTGAGGCCCTCTACTACCTAAAGATCTGGCACGTTTCCCTATTTATGTTTCTCTCTCTTCCAGCGCGCTAAGAGACCTGGCGGTGTATATGCGCTATATTAAGAGTAAATTAACATAACATAACAAACGAAACAGTCCTCTACCTCCATGATCTTTACATACTCAGACAACATCTAATAATACACATTATATAATTATACACACACTCCCCTGACATGGAACATGTGAAACTTTGTCCTCAGATAGGGGAAATGTGTCTACAGGTGGTTTAAGGGTGAAATTTGTTGGAACATGAGATACATCCCCTTCCAGCAAATAGACATCCAAACATGGAAACAAAAATGCCAAATACTAAATTTTGCAGCGCTGCTGCGCCATGTTAACTGACATCAGATCAAGGAAATCTCAGATGAAGTGTTTGGCCTCTAGGTCTCTGTTGTATTTATCCTATCTCAAAATCTACTGGGATTCTTATTATGCATCGACTGGAGGCCTAAAGGAGCCATCGTCCTCTGACCATTACCCTAACTTTTGGAGAGTCCTTTTTCATTGTTTGTCAGTGGTCAATATGAATAGGTTGTTGCAGGGAGGCGCGTTGATGTCGGTCAAGTCGTCGCCAGAATCAAACTTGATTTTTGCAAGATATGTCCTGTCAGGGTCTGAAATTTTCTGGTTGATCTTTCTCTCCCTTTTGAGTATTTTGGTACTGATCAAGTCCAAGCCCTAATCTATAACGTTGATCTGGTCAATCTATTCTTGTTCTTTAACTCACTGTCTTCCCTACTAGTCTCTGGTCTTTTCTTGGCTGGCAGTCTTTTGTGTAGTGGTACATTTTGGCCAACTTTCCTCAGTTGGACCTTGGTCGTGCTCAAGATCTCGGGTTCTGATAAGGCGGATTCGCTCTCCGAAGTGGAGCTTCTTTATCCCACCCCAACCTCTGCTTCTAGAGGTATTTGCAGTGGCAATTTAGTTACAGCCTTCTATGAATTTTCACTGTCCCTGTGAACGCGTATTCTCAATCCAGTGGTTGGTATTACAGTGGTTGCTGGAATAACAGCATCTCGCCAGTCTCTTGCTCTGTATGATGCTCGGCTGATGGAGACTCTGGACACTCAGCCGGGTATTCCTCTTCTTCTGAATGAAGCTGCCGATACTACAAACCTGGGGTGACTCGAATTACTAGTGAATGCTGGCTCTGCTTCTTCCTCTTCAGGCCTTGCCCTCTTGGTGTGGGAGGCAAGTATACAGTTTGGTAGACCAGCACCCTTGAACGCAGTGTTGGTGACCAGGATCACCTGGTAGGGTCCTCTCCAGCTCTCCTCCAAGGAAGACTTGAAGACGTGTTTCTTGATGTGAATCCAGTCACCAGGGTTTTGGTCATTCCCTGAGGATCCTCCGACAGCTGGAGCAGCAGCGTCGAACTGATGAGAGATAGAAGGCACCACATCATACAATTCCTGCAGTATTCGAGGATCAGGTCATCTGTGATATTCACAATGTATGGCTCTCCCAATCAACACCTCATGCGGAGACAATCCAGTTCTTTACAAGGGGTACTTCAAATGCTCATGAGCACCAAAAGAAGAGTGTCAGGCACAGTGGCAGCTTTTCCACCATTACAGCCTGTGTGGAGAACATGCCCAGGCTCCCTGTTCCTGGCTGAGTGTCAAACCATGACTCTCAGACCAATCACAATGCTGCATTGCAGGGTTGTGATTGGTCAGGGGAGCCTGGGTGCTTCCTGGGTCCCTAGTCCTGACGGAGGAGAGACGCAGCAGGTACAAGGTGTTTTTTTTCCCTTTTATTTATATATTTTTTTGCATTACCCCCCTGCCCCGCCATCCCAGATCCGGCCGCCACTTGTCAGGCCATTTGAGTCACGTTGAGTCACAAGCTTTATACAGTTTTGCTTTGATTGTCCCATTTAGTCTCTCTACGACACCCGGTACCTCAGGTCCGTAGCTACAGTGGAATCTCTGGTCAATCACTAAGGCTGTACACAGTAACTGCATTATCTCACTTTTGAAGTGGGTTCCTTGATCCGATACAAGATGAATTGGCATCCTGACTCACAGTCTCAACTCCCGCAGCAATACCTTGATGACTGTTAGCCTGTCACATCTTTGTGGGGTATGCCTCAACCCATCATGAGAATAAACACACAATGATAAGGATATACCTCAGTTGATTGCATCGTGGCATCGTCACAGATTCAATTTGGAGACAGCAGAAGGGACCATCAGACTTTCCAATGTGGCTCATGGTCACCGCAAATCTGTAAACATTATGTTTTTGGCAGGTGACACATTGTTGGCATACATTTCCTGCCATAGTTCTAAAATGAGGATTATACCAATATAATCAGAAGGTAGACAACATTACATCTCTTCCCACATGGGCTGGGTCATGCATGTGTTCCACCTTCGTGGGCAAGAGGGAATCAGGAAAAACAAGCTTTCCCTCACTGGATACCCAAATGTCACTGGCATCAGTCACACATTCCATCCCATCTCATCCTTTCCCATTTGACTTTCTCTAACTCTGGGGCAGTATGTTGCAGTTCTCTCAATTCATTGAAGGTATGTACAGTATTTAATAGCATGTTGGACACAGGTTCTCCTTCTGCATTACATGATTTATCTAAATGGAATGTGCTAGACTCAAGAATGCAGTAACGGGCAATTTCGCCCTCATAACGGTTGCCTCTGGTGACAAAGTCACTACCACTCTTGTCTACTGCACACTTCTCCACCGCAATTTGATTTGGCCTCTGAAGAGCATCTAACAAGTTTGAAACGTAAAGCCTGTTCCGGATGGGGGTACCAGCGGATGTCAAACGTTCACTGCGACCATAGCTGGCCAAAATCATGCACAAATCCAAACCTATACTGGCTGTCAATATAAATAGTGACTCGTGTGTCTTCTGAGGTACTGTACGGCTCTGGCAAGGGCAATCAGTTCAGCTACTTGTGCAGGCATTACATAACACAAGTAAGACGCTTCTACCACTCCGCTCAGTGTGCATACAGCATAAGTGACTCTTAAGGTACCCCGTCGGTCTCTCAAGCAAGACCCATTAACAAAAAGGGTATGGTCAGATCCAGGAAGACGCTAACACAGTTGTGATCAAAATCACCCTCATCTCCCTCTGGAGTTGGCAACAGAGAAGTACAATTTAGTATGGTACACCTCCGTATGGAAAAAATTTCAGCTGCCAAAATGATTCTCTCATAGCGGTTTAGGCAGCTATTTGTCAGATGCAGAGTTCTGGTACGGGTCATGAGGGCTTTAATAGAGTGGGAAAACCATTACAATTAAGGGGTAGCCCATCACAATCCCTTCTGTTTGCTGAATGCTAGGACTCACCACTGCAACCGCTTTGTGATAACCAAGTAATGCTGCTGCAACCGGATCAAGAGTAGCTGAGAAATAACCAATGAGGTTCTAAGTCTTCCCATGGACTTGTTAGTATGGATAGAGCATACCCATCTCTTTCACGACAAACAAGCCCAAATTCATTCGTATAGTCTGCCATTCCAAGAGCGGGTGTGCTGCAAAGTAAATTTTTGAGGTCCTGGAAGGCTTCCATGCTCTCATCATCCTTTGGTACCAGTCAATTACATCAGTGTGCGTCAGCCATATCAAGGGCTTCGCCACAAAGGAAAAGTTAAGGATTCATTGTCAGCAGTAGTCAAACATGCCCAAAACATCCTCACTTCTCTCTGGGTAGTTGGGAACTTCATCTAAAGGACTGCCTCTATGTGTTCATGGGAAACTCGCCTCACTCTCTACTCTATCTGATGTCCCAGGTACATGACTTCCCTCTGACTGTATAGTATTTTCTCAGGTAGACCTTATAACCGTTCTCAACCAAATGGTTGAGCAAAGCAATACAGTCTAGTTTAGAGGCTTCCATAGACATTGAGGGGATCAAAAGATAGTCAATGTATTGGATTAACGTTGAGCTACATGATAACTACAGGGACTCTAGGTTCTTTATATGTATCTGATTGAAGTAGGGTGGGCTCTGTGGATAGCCTTGTGGAGCACGACACCACGCAAGGGTCTTCTCCTGGAACCAAAGCACGAAGAGAAACTGTCTCTCCATTGTGTAACAGAACGGATAAAAAGGCTTGATAAAGGTCAATGACCGTAACCCACTCAGCCTCTGGGAAAATTTGGGACAGAATCACAGAAGGGTTCGTACCATAGGATGGCATGGAACGAAAATTTGGTTAATCTTTCAGAGATCTTGTACGATCCTCCACTTTTTGTTTGCTTTCTGTAGGGCTATGATTCGGGAGTGACACAGACTTCTAATAACTTCCTTCAAGATGTCTTGTTCTATCATGCTCTCAATGACTGGGGTGATCCCTACAATAGATTCTGGTGTCATTTTATAAGGGTCAGTCTGTGGAAAAACGGCATTGGGCTGGAGGGTGGTCTTTAAGGGCTTAGAACCTTCATTTAACCCAATCTCTCTTCCTGAGAAACCCCAGACCACCTCCTCTCTCTCTCCAATCCACTGGCAAATCCTCTGTAGTGATAACTGGGTATAACCTGACAACTGGTTCTGAGGACTGCAATTTACACTCGGCGTTGGCTGCTTGAGTTTTGATTCAGACCCCATCCTGCGTGCTGTAGGTAATGCAGCTGAGCTTGCAGAGGAGATTCCGACCAAACAGGCTTATGGGGCTAGAATCACAAACTGATGTTGCTCTCTGATATCTCCTATTTTGTCAGGTACAGAGGCAGTAATTTGATTGGTAAACTCTTGATTTCTAATGCCTACAGTTTGGACTTCTTTTCTGCAAGAGGGATAGGTTAGGGACTGACCACTAAACAGGTGTCTCTTGTGTCTATTAGGAAAGATAACAAATGTCTGTTAACCTCTCCGTCCTCATGTGGTCCACTCTCATCCACTTCCAGGACTGTGCCAAGCCTTTAATCCTCCTCCCCTCGTCAGGCACCATAACTGGCCCTGACTGAAATCTATGGAAACGTCAAACATGATGGCGACTGGGCCTTTTTGTGACATCATCGAATTTTGGGGTACCCTTTGGTTTGGTTGGGGGTGGAGATTGTTAAATCAATGAGGACATTGTTCCGCGTTGGAGGTGAGAAAATATATTAATAAACACCTGCTCAACGGAGAAAAAGAAGAATCAGGGAGTAGAAAGGGAGACAAGGAGAGAGCAAGAGAGAGCGAGAGGTGAAGGTGAAGGAGGCAGAGAGGTATATCCCCGGTATCTAGGATTCAATCCCGAAGGGGAGGGGTCAAATTTGCCTCTTAATTGCCCTCACACACCCCGAAGGATGTCATGCTTCATCATCGGGCTTTTTTGCTCCTCGTCGGGCCGGCGGAGCAATGCCCGACGGTCCCCCGAAGGGTCTCTTTCGCGGAGATCTTTTAAAGGGAAAAGCCAATAGGTGAGTGCGAGTGTGTGGGATAAAAAAGGGGGGGAAAGTATCCAAAAAATTGATGGTTTACGTGCGTGCAAGGATTGTGAGTAAAATTACCTAGGGGTGTCCAAATAAGGTTTTTTAATGTTGTGGGACCCCTGGTAGAATAAAAAGACCCGGAGGTCGGTGAGTCGCTAGTGGGCGAAATGTGCCCTTGTGACTCAAAATAAGGTCGACATGTTTCACGCCTACTTAGCCTATAAAGATCAATGGCGTTTCTTCAGGACCTAGCTGTGTGGAAAGTTGTGCACGGTGATGATGGGGGTTCCGGGATTAGGTAAGGTAACCCGCGTGAGTGAAGGGGTGTGCTTGGATGCAGACCGCGAGGTTCAATAACCTAATGAGCAGTGTCTGTCTAGGTATTGTACCTTAGAGCGATCCAAGACTTGTGATACCCTCGTGTACATGGGCGAGGGTTTCATAGGCTTGACCGCTGGCTGCCCGCACCCTATTTGGGTTACGTCGGGTGCCGGCTCGTTCAGCACCTACCCTCTGTCAGCGGCTGGGGGTGGAGATTACCTTCCTGTATCAGGTTGAAAGAATTTGGCACTACTCCATATTTAGGAACCTTTCGGGCAACCATAGGGGGTCTAGGTTTTAGAGGATGTTCTCCCTGGTCTGCTGAACTTAAGCCCAGGGAATCCATCAAAATCTGGTCTGAATTGCAACACTGCCACTTCCAATGCCCCACCTTGTTACAAATGTGGCACTGTGTAACCTTCTTTAGGGCACTTATACTTGTTCCTGTCATAGTACCTCAACCTCTCTCTGTTCCAGGGGTATTCCCGCCGTAGTTGAGGGAGACTCCTTGCATTACCATTCCAAAACTGGGGTGTGTAGGAAAATCCCCACTTTTGAAAAGGTCACCCCCACATTTTGCCTGGTGATTAATGCAACTTTGACTGAACTGCACTGGGTTCCAGCTAACCAGGTCCCCAGTGCCAGATATATTTCCCTAAAACGGTACAATTGTTCCCCAATTGGCTATACCTTTAACACCCTTAGATTGTACCCATGGTACCTAGGGCATGGGTAATAAAGAGGGTCTCTAAGGGCTGCAGCATGTATTGTCCCACCCTATGGGACCCCTCACCACACTCATGCAAACTGCCATTGCGGGCTGAGTTACATGGTGCACACAAAAGGGGAAGCTGGACATGGCAGACACTGCAGGCAATATATGTAAGTCACCCCTACAGCAGGCCTGAAACCGCTAAGGCACGGTGCATTATTTAACCTGAATGGACATATCTGTATGAACAGATATGCCCCTGTGAAGTCTCATTCATAAACATTGCAAGTGGACAGGGAAGCAGCCTTACGTTTATGCACAGGACACTGGTGAATTGGAGTTTCCCAGCTATATGATGGCTTCACTGAAACCAAGGATGTTTGGTATCAAACATCTTGTATTAATACAGCCACCCTGATTCTAGTGATGGATTTATTAATACAGGCACCCAGAGGGTACCTTAGATGTACACTTCTGAAACCTACTAGTCCAATAGTGTGCTGGCTGACTGGTGAAGATCCACCTGCCACCATAGACACGCTTCTGACCCCCTAAGAGGTGAGAGCCGTGCTTTCAGAGGTCAGCAACAATGCCTGCTCTGGTAGGAGGGCTTTACACCTACTCCAAACAGGATTGCTAGCAAACAGCATACCAAGGCCAGAGGCTTCAAATGCCTCTGCTGCTTTTGCTATGCAACCCCAGCATCCCTCACACCTGAAAGATGCCACCCCCTGCCCTGAAGCCAATTTGGCACCAGGGCAGGTGGGAAATTAGTAGGCGAGTAGGAGTGGAGCACACCCAGGTCAGACACACCCCTAAGGTGATAGCAGGCTGGCTCAGGCCAGTCAGTGACCACACTAAGGATGGGTAGGTTCAGCGGACTCCTCTCGCTACTTTGACTGTAGAGTACTGGGTCCCTGTTAACCAGGCTCCCAGTACCAGTTTTTATTCCCTAATTCTATACCACACTTGGCACCACTTCAGTTACCCCTGTAAGTCCCTTGTAAGTGATACCCCCTTGTACCTAGGGGATGGGTACCAAAGAGGGTCTTCTAGGGCTGCAGCACTGGTTGTGCCACCCCAGGGACCCCTCAAGACTATACTCTCCGCCATTTCAGGCTGCATGTCTTGGTGCAGAGAACACTGAAGAGTCGACATGGCACACATCCCAGTGTGCCATGCCCATAGACACTGCATGATATAAAGACACCCCTATAGCAGGCCTTGGCCCTAAGGCAGGGTGCACAATATCTCCTGAGAGGGCATATCTGCCTGAGCAGATATGCCCCTACAAGATACTTGTTGATTCCTGGATTTTGTAAGTGACCAGGGAAGCCATAGTAAGAACATGGGCTGGACACTTGTCATTACACGTCCCCCAACTCCATGATGGCTTCACTGAAATATGGGAAGTTTGGCACCATACATCTCAGCATAATAAACCGGCACTGATTCCAGTATCAGTTTTATTAAAAGGAGGACACAGAGGACCCCTCAGAGGGGTCCCCAGAAACCTACTATTCCCTATAACCCTATAACAAATATACCCTAAAAGACGAACACACTACAGCACACAGGACTATACACAACAATATACAACAATACAGCACAAAAAGAATTTGAGGGACAGCAGGCACGGCGAACCAGCTCAAAACACACCAAAACCACTCTCCAGCACAACTAAAACAAAACCACTCCCAGGCTCAGACACTAAAACTGTGACTTAAAGTGAAAATGAAAGTAACTTCACAGTTCCTGGTTTGCAGCATACAGAATCCATGACATCACTTCCCTTTATCCATTACTTGACTTCCTGGGCGGATGCATCACGTTTTCAGCCAATGCATCTATTTTTTTCATGCTACCAATCAATGTGTCGATTTCTCGCAAGGACTGTAAAGGCACAATGTGTTTTTTTGTACGAGTCGGCTGGGAAGCGTCATTTACAGGTAACGTGGTGGCTGCAAAAATCAGGCTTAATGGTTCTGCATCATTTAACGCAATCAGGCAAAAGTGTTCTTTAAGGTGTATTGGGATGTGCAATGCATGTAATAATGTACAGGGATTGCAGTGTTAGGTATGAATAGTGGAGCTAACCTGTTTACAGTCTTTGGATGAGTTTACTATGTGTGTTGACACATTGTAAAATTGCAATCTCTACTCTGTAGGAGAGTAGGGACTGCTTACTATGTCCACCCCCACTTTTTGCTTTTGCTTCACTGGTTTTCGACTTAGATGTGGCTGTGGGCCTGCTAATCAGACCCACAGCCCAGCTGTTCTCTCTCTAAACTAAAACTATGTACTTTAGGTGCATAACCCAATTGGATAGGATCACCTTATTGGCCCCTGTACAGTGTACCTTAGGTACCTAGGGCATAGGTGTACCCTAGGCCTACCAGGGGCTGCAGCATGTATTATGCCACCCGTGGCCTGGCCTTCCATTATGACACAACTGGCTGATCACTCAGCTGGGGCAAGGTTGTGTAATCACCCCTTGCTTAGGTGTAGTATTCCTATACCTACCTTATATATAGACACATGTGTACCTATCAGCCACTCCTATGGCAGGCCTTAACAATCCTGGAGGCAGAGTGCTTGGTAACATGTGAGATGGTGCTCTAGCATGAGCTGAGCCTGTCTGCAGCTTTCGGAACCATGTCCTTATAGCTGTTCTATGATATGGCCTACCATATACTCTTAAAGTACCTTATAATCTTAAACGGTTATGGTAACTATGGTTTGGCTTTATCGAAACATGTCGTGTAAGGTGTCTAACACTTTGGAACAATACCCCCATACCATTTCTGGCAATGAGGATATTATTCCCCCCTTCTAGAGGGAGAAGACATGTTAAAACCTACTTACCCGGTTAAAGTTAACCAGAGCCCCAGCATCACAAAATGGATGCTGCTGCCACAGACACAATTCTGACCTCCGGCTGCTGGGAGTCCTTCCAGCGAGGGAGGGTTGGACAATAGGTTTCCTGCCTCGGGAAGTGCGAGCACCACCCTAGACAGGATTTAGTGTATTGGGGCAGGGAGGGTTGAATGAAACGAGACACTGCCTGGGGCACACAAGGTGTCCCATGCATAGTCCAGTTCAAACCGGTGCTGGGGCACTCCAGCTCCAGCTCTGGCGCGAAACTGGACAAAGGAAAGGGGGTGTAGCCACCCCCCTTCCTGGTCCCACCCATAGGAGGGACCTTGCAGGTAGGCCAGCCCACTAGCCCAGTATATTAGTAGCTAGTTGGGCCCTGCTGAAATTAGATTAACCTGAATCTGCAACTTGAACAGAAACTCTGGACCTTCGACATTCGACCTCAGGAAGAAGACTGAAGAAATCTCCCTTGTGGCCAAGGAGTGACCACCCTGGGCAGCCAGGCACCATCCAGCGACCGCTGCTTGCTTTGCGACTGAATCCTACGAGGGACGACTGCAGAGACTGACCAGCGCCGAGACTTCCAGACACCTCTGACCCAGATCCACATCTCCAGCGAAGCTGAGACCCGTGGAGGCGACGAGGGACGTGGGACCGGCGACTTGAGAAAAGTGGCTAGCGACTGCCGAGGCTCCCTCGAGGCTGTGCTTGGGGAATTGAGAAGCCCCACTCCCGAGCACCATCTGCAAAGAAGACCAGCTTCCCACACTTCACGTGTTCTGCGTGGGGCCCTTCTGCACCTGTGTTGCTCGACGTGTTGTCCGGTTGCTGGCCCGTTGGCTAGTAACTACTGCGACGACGAACCTTTAATTTCACCTTGCTGGTCCGGCTCCTCCAGACTGGCACCCGCTCCTCTGTGAAAGAGAAGTACCCCAGACCTTCCTGGTCTGCACCAGAAGCAAGTCCTCCATCCTGCGTGGGTTCCGCTTGCCAAGGCTTGTTGGGTCCTGACTCGACTTCGACGCCGCTGACTGCAAGAGCCTTCGTGGGACAGCTCACCTCCTGGTCCTGGTAGTCCTCGACGTCTCCTGGTACCCGTGGCTGCTGTGACAAGCTTCACCTCTTCACCTGCATCTTCACGACATCGCCTGGTTCCTTCCTGGTTCCTTCCCGGCTCCTGGCTGGTGACCTAGACTCTGTCCCTTCTGCTTGCAGGTTCCTTCCTTCTTGATCCCCACCTTGGGATCCACCGGACACTCTTCACTGACTGCCTGTCAGCAACTTTCCTTCAGGCATCCATAGAAGTCCACGACGAAACCCGACGCAAGTTCACACCTATGCACCCGCAGCCCGTGGGCTAGGTAACTTGAGTACTCCGGTGCTCACAAGGGTAGTGACTATCCTAGGGTCTAGTTTCCGAGTCTCGACTTTCTAGCTATACCAGAAGTGTCCTAAAACTGTTAAATTCTAACTACTAGTAATTCTATCGACTTTTACGCATTACGCGAGAGTGTTTCCACTCTGCACCTGAATCCCGTGGGCCTCCCACTTCCTAACCTTGGGTAGTGTAGTGTAGCCCCAGCGATTCCCTAGGCCTAGGCCTATCCTGTGTTCGTGACAGTGGTTCTTATACCACTTATTTAGTATATGGTTTGTGTGGCCCCTAGGGCCTAACTGTATTACTTACCAGTGTGATTTAATGTATGCATAATTAAGACTGTGTTGTACTTACCTCGAATCTCATAAAGAGTGCTGAGGGTTTGACTAGAATAAATACATTCTATTTTTATATATATCTGTTGTGGTTTCCTTTCATTTGGTATACAAGGGATTACAAATGGTATAACAGCTGGCTTCACATGCCATACAGAGTTTAGCCTAAGACTGCTCTTGTCCATGCTACCACTAGGATAGCTGGTCTATAAGGTTGACTTTACAACCAATCACCATAAGGGTTGTTTGGACTGATACAAGGTGTACACTAGAACTAGTGACATCATATATCAGGCCAACTTCTCACATACTCCATATATTTTCTTCATCATTTGCACAATCATAACTGCTGGAGGAAAAAAATGTGTAATGGAAAGCCACCAGCAGGCGCCTTTGTCCATTAGCATGTTACTTACCTTTTCAAATTAGAACAGTCACATTTTTAAATCTTTCCTGTCCTTCCCTCATATTGTGTCAAGGAAATAATTATTTTCTCTACCACTTTTGCAAAGAAACAAGAGTCAATATTTGCTTACGTTTGTGTCTATTGTTATGAATAGAAATTATGTGAACCTCCCTGTTGATCACTGCAATATTAATTGAGTTCCCCACTATAAGATCATTGACCTGGGGTCATAGGGCTTACAAGCTTAGGCTTAGAACAAGACAGTACTGCAGCTGACGCAGGAGGTCAATCGTTACATCAATGGGGCTGCCCTCCCTAATGCACTGCCCACTGATAGGAAGAATGCAAGTGAGAATACAATTAAAAAGGCCTAGGCCCAATGAGACACCCATGCAGGAGACATTGGGCCACTTTGGACTTTGTTGCAGGGAAATGTCATTAAGCATTGTAACATGTAAACTGCATGTATAATAATAAATGATACAGTTAGATAACTTCAAAGCAGTATTGATAATGAGGAACAGGAGAAGAAAGGGGAGGTGAAAAAAAAGAAGCAGAGGGAGAACATGGGAGTAGACATTGTCATGTAAGTTACACATATATCTCTGAACTCCATCACCTGTACCACCCAAATCTACACTGGGTAACTAGAGCAAAGGGAATGGGGGGGGGGGCGGCGGGGGAGTGGGAAGAAATGTACAAGAAAGAGGTGTGGATTGAAGTTATAGGATGGTAGGCAAAGTAATGCAAAATCGTGTAAAGTGGTTGTGTAGCACTTACCACTGCCCTAGGTCCTCTTCAAAGCACTACAGTCCATGGGGAACTAAAAGAGAAGTTCAGGGAGAGTGACATGGAGGGAAGGGAGAGTGAAGTAGGAACCAGGTTCGAGGGAAGATGAGAAATGGATCGAAGGTATAGGAAAGTCAGTGGTATAAGAGACACATTTGTACTTCAGCCTTGATGAATCCAGACCCACCTCTCTACCCCAACTTCATCGGTTCATAAACGGCAGATACCGAGTAGAGTAAGTAATAACTGTCCATGTATGTCTGTCTGACCTAAATTATAATCATTTTGTTTTTAGACAAGATAATAGCGCCTTGAAGCTCATCGCCATCTAATTTTATTTTTTCCAAAGATGCCTCAGACCCATTCAATTCCTTGCCTACCATGTCTGGCTCTTAGACCCAGGATCTGTCCAACCTCATTGTGGGATGGAGAAAGTCCTGAAGCATAACTCTAGTATCTGTCTGAGCCCCAGATGTTCTTCCTCCAACTAATTATTTATCCCAAAGCTTTCAAAACACTATGGTTTGTTAACAGAAAGGTTTCATAGCCCACATAAAGATATTAGACTACGAGTTAGGATGTGCAGTTGTGGAGGGATTAGAGGGGGATTTTTCATTATTGCTAGTTGGGCTTATACATTCCTGTGAACCACAGAAAGGACCGTCCCTCGTTGTGTCTTAAGAGATGCCCAATTTAGTGGGGGCAAATCACAAAAATTGACGGACTGGCATCACACACCACCAGGTGTCATGCTTCATCATCTGCCAGTCCTCGCCCTCTAAAAACCGCGTTTGATAGAGGGCGGGCATACACCAGAAGACAGGGATGCACTTCTAGACTAAGTGGGGGCCCAAACAAAAAAAGGAGTGAGTGAATTTAAAAACCATCATAGTATACCTGAACAATTTTTATTCTATGGGGTTACTATGTGGGATTAAAATATATAAGTGCGGTGAGTGGGGACCTTATCATCCCGTCGCCGCTGTGAATCAGTGATTGTTAATAGGGGGTCAACATGTTTCTGCCTGTATTGTCCACTTGGGTACGTGGCATTCGTCAGGACCTTAAATATTGGGCTCCAATCTTACCACTGGGGGCGTAGGCCTATAGCCAGCTGCCACCTGTTTAGAGAAACCTGTAAGAGAGAGGGGGTGAGACAAACATAAAATACTCAAAATGGTTGTCATTCGGTAGACCTTGATGTGTCACAGTCACGCTCCATACTTACTACTCTCTCCTAAAGTGAAAAGGTGAAAAATGTATATGAGTGTCAGGCATCTGTGTTCACTCTGACATTCATGTGAAACAAATATAGAAGTCTTACCCTATTGGAAAAACCTATTTGCCCCATGGGAGGGGTAGGGGGGAAATGCTTGTGGCCACATTCTGGTGGGAGATGATAAAGGATGAAGACAAAAGGGTTAAAAACCAGACTGGTTGGGAAGGTATATCAAAGATACTGAATTAGTTAGCAGAAAAAAACGTCAGGGCGTGCTTGGTCTGCTATAGTTTCAACCTGTTGGAAGAAGAAATCAGAACAATGACTTACAGTTCAAGGCGTACTCCCCGCTAGAAAACCTAGTGCTGCATGCGTCCAGCCTCCTCCCCGGTGACATTAAGTGTAGTGCGCAGCAAGCTTTTATACTGTTGGGTGGGGTCGTGGCATGCGATATGGGTTTCAGGTGAGCGTGGCGCACAGTGATGATGCTGCATTTCCTGTGTCCTGAGCGAAGCATGCAGAAAGGACTGCACGTTGCCTGTTTGTTGCCTGACCCTCGTTGGGGTGTGTCAGCACATGGCGCTGCTCTATGACACGCCGCTTCCTGTGTCCCGTCATTACCTCAGATGATTGCCTGGGGTGGGGCGGGACCAGCTGTGGTCCAATGAGAGCGCCTGCCATAGTTTCTGGAGATATTTACCGTGTGTAGACAAGTTATATAGAAATATGGGGAACATGTGCCCTGCTCATGAGTATTATTTCATGACAGGAGCAGTTACGAGTATTTACACAGAAGAAAGGAAGAGAAAACAAACCCAGATTGTTTACAGTCAGGGTGGCGGTGTGGTTAAACCTACAATTAGTGCACAAGTTGATTTTACAGCTACCGCATGATTGCTGATCAAGATGATTCTAGTTTTAGGGAGTAAGGGAAACTGCGTGTAGCTCTATTCACATGTATTACTGTGTCTATTGTTTGTGTTTTTGTCTTTATAATGGGTACTGTTAAAGTGTATGTTTTAGTGAGCGCTAAGGGAAGTTACTTCATTTGTAGCCATGGGATATCATCGTTCAATCCGTTTTTCCATGTCCCAAGGCGAAACACCCAACGCTGTTCTCTAACATGTAAGACATGTGAGAGGCAGCCATTGCGCTTCTGTACTACTTCCAGTACCGTCCATCTTAGATCTTTATCAGAGTGTTCTTTCTCAAGGAAGTGTTTTGTTAATTTGGTGTTATCTTTCTTCCTTCTGATAGTGCTCCGGTGCTCACTAATTCTGATCTTTACACGCCTAGTAGTCATGCCAACATACATGAGTTGGCAAGGGCATTTGAGTAGGTACACTACATTTTCTGTGTTGCAGTTAGAGAAGTTCTTCTGAGTCCATGGCCGCTCAGTACCTATGTCCACTTCTTTTGTGGTGGCCGTGAATTGGCATGATACGCAATCGCCACAGGGGTAATGTTCAGTTGGTCGTTGGTGGCCCCATAGTGTCAGTTGGTTGTCATCTGTAGCGGCTGGTGGTTTTGTATGGACTAGTTCATCCTTGATGTTCCTACTGCGTTTGTACGCAAATAGGGGTTGGGTCCAGACTTTGTCGCTGGTGTTTAATATGCGCCATTTCTTTTGAATAATGTTCTGAATTTTGTTGGACGCTGGGGTAAAGGTGGTGACACACACCATCCAGTTCGCCGGCTCCTTTGGCGTATTTTCTAAAAGAGCTGCCCGGTTGTTGTTTCAAGCTCTTTTTTTGGCATTCTTGACCAATTTTGGGGGGTAATTTCTTGCTCTGAGTTTCATTTCCAGGGTGTCTGCTTGTTCATGAAAGTCTAAAATTTCTGAACAGTTTCTGCGAATGCGCAGAAATTGCCCTACCGGGAGGTTTTGTCTTAGGGCTTTGGGATGGAAGCTTTCAAAAAGCAGAAGGCTGTTTTTGTCTGTTGCTTTGTTGTGAACTCTTGTGCGTAGGCCTTCTGAAGATAGGTTGATTTCAAGGTCCAGGAATATTGCTCTTTCTTTGTCGATGGTATGTGTGAATCTCAAATGTGGATCAATGCTGTTTACCCATTCCACGAATGATTGTGCTTCTTCATTGGTACCCCTCCAGACGATCAGAACGTCGTCGATGTACCTCTTCCACATTTTGATTTGATCAAGGTAGGGGTTGGTTTCCTTAAAGATATGGTCCTCCTCAAATTGGTGTACATAGAGGCATGCCAGACTGGGAGCGAATGTGCTCCCCATTGAAGTACCTTTGATCTGGTGGTATATCACGTCCTTGAATTCAAAAAAGTTCTCACATAGTGCCAGTTCTGCGCATTCCATTATGAAGTGTTGTGGTGTGACATAGTTCCAATCTTGGTTTAGAATTATTTGCTCTACCACTTGTAAAGTGCGCTCCTGTGGTATACTGGTATATAGCGCTTCAATATCCATGGTGACCAGGGTGTCTTCCATATGATTGATAGGCATGTCACGTAGGAGACAGAGAACATCCTTGGTGTCCCGTAGGTAGGTTCTTGAATTTTGGACAATAGGTCTCAAGAACCAGTCACAGAACTGGGATAGGGGTTCTAATATGATCTTGGACACAAACGCATATGATCAAGAGTGCCTGGATTACACAACATGAAGCAGACTTCCTCATTAATGAGAACCCTAGGATGCCCAGGTTCTATACCCTGCCGAAGATACATAAAAACAGGGTCCCACCACCAGGAAGACCCATAGTCTCAGGGATCGGTTCCATATTAGAACCCCTATCCCAGTTCTGTGACTGGTTCCTGAGACCTATTGTCCAAAATTCAAGAACCAACCTACGGGACACCAAGGATGTTCTCTGTCTCCTACGTGACATGCCTATCAATCATATGGAAGACACCCTGGTCACCATGGATATTGAAGCGCTATATACCAGTATACCACAGGAGCGCACTTTACAAGTGGTAGAGCAAATAATTCTAAACCAAGATTGGAACTGTGTCACACCACAACACTTCATAATGGAATGCGCAGAACTGGCACTATGTGAGACCTTTTTTGAATTCAAGGACGTGATATACCACCAGATCAAAGGTACTTCAATGGGGAGCACATTCGCTCCCAGTCTGGCATGCCTCTATGTACCTCCCAGACTGCTCGAGGTCCAGTTTGAGGTCTCGACGGATAGAGCGGTGCCTCCGATACCGAGCAATCTGCCGGGTGAGGTGAGGCTTTCCTCCCACAGAACGCTGGGAGAGAAGAAGAGGTGACTACACAAATTCTAAGCGCAATTATGCTAGTCTGGTAGGGTGGCTTCGGCCACACCACATCTTTTTTTATAAGTTTTTTTAATTTGATTCACATCACTGTTCACCAAATTTATCCTGCAGTAGCTTCCTTTAAATCAACTAACTGGTCCTGAAGAAAGCCGGGTGAAACAACCAGATCGGCTGAAACATGTCGACCTAGACAGACCAAGACAGGGAATAGTCATATATAGATTTTTTGACTTATTTGGGTTTTAGACATGACACCTGGTCAATTCATATTAAACTGATTTTTTTGACCACGTAGTCATTTTTAGTACACTATCACATTATTGCACTGCACCCTTTTTATTTCTTTTTTGAACTATTTGGATGCACACCAGTGGCATGAGATTTCTTCTGTCAGGGATCACCGTGACGGGCACCCAGTAGGGCCGGGTGGCTCACGAGTGTAGGGGCCCGGCCTCTGATCCCTTAGGGTCATACATGACGAAGCTCCGCCATTAAGGGTGGCCCGATAGACCCTTTAATCTTTCTGCCTGGTGATGCAATAATGTTCTAAGTTTAAATGTAAGGGATTGCACATACAGCATCATGCGGCGTTGTGTTTATGCTTTGACTTAGGACCTTCGCGTTGTGTTTATATGCCTCTATGTACACCAATTTGAGGAGGACCATATCTTTAAGGAAACCAACCCCTACCTTGATAAAATCAAAATGTGGAAGAGGTACATCGACGACGTTCTGATCGTCTGGAGGGGTACCAATGAAGAAGCACAATCATTCGTGGAATGGGTAAACAGCATTGATCCACATTTGAGATTCACACA
The DNA here is from genome assembly GCF_964204655.1 of Triturus cristatus. Lineage (NCBI taxonomy): Eukaryota > Metazoa > Chordata > Amphibia > Caudata > Salamandridae > Triturus > Triturus cristatus. The sequence goes on from NC_140589.1 coordinate 589,364,390, forward strand.
TACCATCGACAAAGAAAGAGCAATATTCCTGGACCTTGAAATCAACCTATCTTCAGAAGGCCTACGCACAAGAGTTCACAACAAAGCAACCGACAAAAACAGCCTTCTGCTTTTTGAAAGCTTCCATCCCAAAGCCCTAAGACAAAACCTCCCGGTAGGGCAATTTCTGCGCATCCGCAGAAACTGTTCAGAAATTTTAGACTTTCATGAACAAGCAGACACCCTGGAAATGAAACTCAGAGCAAGAAATTACCCCCCAAAATTGGTCAAGAATGCCAAAAAAAGAGCTCGAAACAACAACCGGGCAGCTCTTTTAGAAAATACGCCAAAGGAGCCGGCGAACCGGATGGTGTGTGTCATCACCTTTACCCCACCGTCCAACAAAATTCAGAACATTATTCAAAAGAAATGGCGCATATTAAACACCAGCGACAAAGTCTGGACCCAACCCCTATTTGCGTACAAACGCAGTAGGAACATCAAGGATGAACTAGTCCATACAAAACCACTAGCCGCTACAGATGACAACCAACTGACACTATGGGGCCACCAACGACCAACTGGACATTACCCCTGTGGCGATTGCGTATCATGCCAATTCACGGCCACCACAAAAGAAGTGGACATAGGTACTGAGCGGCCATGGACTCAGAAGAACTTCTCTAACTGCAACACAGAAAATGTAGTGTACCTACTCAAATGTCCTTGCCAACTCATGTATGTTGGCATGACTACTAGGCGTGTAAAGATCAGAATTAGTGAGCACCGGAGCACTATCTGAAGGAAGAAAGATAACACCAAATTAACAAAACACTTCCTTGAGAAAGAACACTCTGATAAAGATCTAAGATGGACGGTACTGGAAGTAGTACAGAAGCGCAATGGCTGCCTCTCACATGTCTTACATGTTAGAGAACAGCGTTGGGTGTTTCGCCTTGGGACATGGAAAAACGGATTGAACGATGATATCCCATGGCTACAAATGAAGTAACTTCCCTTAGCGCTCACTAAAACATACACTTTAACAGTACCCATTATAAAGACAAAAACACAAACAATAGACACAGTAATACATGTGAATAGAGCTACACGCAGTTTCCCTTACTCCCTAAAACTAGAATCATCTTGATCAGCAATCATGCGGTAGCTGTAAAATCAACTTGTGCACTAATTGTAGGTTTAACCACACCGCCACCCTGACTGTAAACAATCTGGGTTTGTTTTCTCTTCCTTTCTTCTGTGTAAATACTCGTAACTGCTCCCGTCATGAAATAATACTCATGAGCAGGGCACATGTTCCCCATATTTCTATATAACTTGTCTACACACGGTAAATATCTCCAGAAACTATGGCAGGCGCTCTCATTGGACCACAGCTGGTCCCGCCCCACCCCAGGCAATCATCTGAGGTAATGACGGGACACAGGAAGCGGCGTGTCATAGAGCAGCGCCATGTGCTGACACACCCCAACGAGGGTCAGGCAACAAACAGGCAACGTGCAGTCCTTTCTGCATGCTTCGCTCAGGACACAGGAAATGCAGCATCATCACTGTGCGCCACGCTCACCTGAAACCCATATCGCATGCCACGACCCCACCCAACAGTATAAAAGCTTGCTGCGCACTACACTTAATGTCACCGGGGAGGAGGCTGGACGCATGCAGCACTAGGTTTTCTAGCGGGGAGTACGCCTTGAACTGTAAGTCATTGTTCTGATTTCTTCTTCCAACAGGTTGAAACTATAGCAGACCAAGCACGCCCTGACGTTTTTTTCTGCAAACGAATTCAGTATCTTTGATATACCTTCCCAACCAGTCTGGTTTTTAACCCTTTTGTCTTCATCCTTTATCATCTCCCACCAGAATGTGGCCACAAGGATTTCCCCCCTACCCCTCCCATGGGGCAAATAGGTTTTTCCAATAGGGTAAGACTTCTATATTTGTTTCACATGAATGTCAGAGTGAACACAGATGCCTGACACTCATATACATTTTTCACCTTTTCACTTTAGGAGAGAGCAGTAAGTATGGAGCGTGACTGTGACACATCAAGGTCTACCGAATGACAACCATTTTGAGTATTTTATGTTTGTCTCACCCCCTCTCTCTTACAGGTTTCTCTAAACAGGTGGCAGCTGGCTATAGGCCTACGCCCCCAGTGGTAAGATTGGAGCCCAATATTTAAGGTCCTGACGAATGCCACGTACCCAAGTGGACAATACAGGCAGAAACATGTTGACCCCCTATTAACAATCACTGATTCACAGCGGCGACGGGATGATAAGGTCCCCACTCACCGCACTTATATATTTTAATCCCACATAGTAACCCCATAGAATAAAAATTGTTCAGGTATACTATGATGGTTTTTAAATTCACTCACTCCTTTTTTTGTTTGGGCCCCCACTTAGTCTAGAAGTGCATCCCTGTCTTCAGGTGTATGCCCGCCCTCTATCAAACGCGGTTTTTAGAGGGCGAGGACTGGCAGATGATGAAGCATGACACCTGGTGGTGTGTGATGCCAGTCCGTCAATTTTTGTGATTTGCCCCCACTAAATTGGGCATCTCTTAAGACACAACGAGGGACGGTCCTTTCTGTGGTTCACAGCTTTGGTTGGAGGCTGACCGTTCTCTAGTGCCCTAACGCCTCTAGTTCCCTCCCCGGGCCAGACCCTGGGTGTAACTGTGGTTCTTTGCCTTATACATTCCTGCCCACCACCCAAATGAGACCGTGAAAGGACTGGTATATTTCACGAGGTCTTCAGTGAGACCTTTCAGAGTTTATAGGTGCTAGGAAATGTAAGCAAAAACGAGGCTGTAAAATGCACTATGGCCCAATTTTTCAAAATGTTCACAGGGAAAACTCACTGAACCACCGTTGAGGAAATCGGTCTCACTCACTCACTCACTGAAATCCAGTTCTGGCATTTGTCAATAGTCATCAGACAGTGCAAGCAGTGAAAGGGTGGCACCAGTGGGGGAAGGCAGTGGTGCCAGTGGGGGAAGGGTGCAGTGCCGTAAGACAATTGTTGCTATTAATAGTGCTGCAGGTGCAGTGGCACTGGTGTCCAGGGTGCTCTACGGCCCTTTGGTCCTCAACTATGAATGTTTTTCACAACCCAAAAGGGGTGCCACCTATTTTCGATGCTTGTGTTAGGACCCTTGCGACCCACACTACTGCCTGAAAGAGCAAATAATTAAATGTTCAGACAGTCCAGTGTCGCCTTGTTCACTTTTGGGCTGTAGATTTACGGTTATAATCCTTCCTCTGTAAATGTTAAATAAAAAAGCATCTCCGATACCGCAAACGTTAACCATCTTCTACTTATGAAGAATGTAATCTAGAGATGGAGTTACATAGGGTTACCTGCTTCATGTCAAAGTGGGAGATACAGCCTTCTCAGAGTGGGAGAAAATATTCCCCACCTTCTGAAGCTACCGAGCCATGCCACAAGAAGGCTCCTGCATGTGCCAGCAGACTCTTGAAGCTCCCCGTTTCATAACTCCACGCATGTGTAGCTGATGCACTCTGACCCTTTTATTTGCTTTCTGTACATATAGTCGCATTTCTCATGTTATGAGTACAGGATTACACCATACCAGAATCCAAAGAAAGATTCTGCACTGGATCATGTTCTCATACATGAAATTGGGAGGGATGAGAGGTCTGGTCTTATTTTAGACAGGTAGTGCACTCACTGCCTCTCTCACTCCTAAGTGTTCCATCTCCACAGGGCCTGGGTCACACTGTGGGAATAAAGGAACCTTTAGATTTCCTACCTGAGTGTGATGTACGACTGAAACATTTGGCCAGCGCTTCCCATTTAGACAAAATCACTTTGCTTTCTTGTTAGTTGGAATATTCCCATTATTTGAAGCGCTTAAAAGTCCCAGAATGCGAAAGAAAATATATAAAATGGTGGACTGGCTATGGATGCCACATTACATTACATAAAGGCAAGGGCCACATCCTACCAATTCTACAGCACATATGGCACTGCCCAATTTCATCTGGAAACTGCATCAGCAGGGGTGTGCCATTCATATGCCAAATTTCTATTATTGTGCAGTAAAAAAGCTGTAGAATAATGTTTTCAATGAGTAGCATTACATTATTCTTCTTGCAATAATAAATTATCAAACGCATGGCGTTAGCATGTCACACATATGCATACTCAAAACATGGAAATATCACCCATGAGAAAACTAAAAACGTATGACCTCCCCCAGGGACAATTCCTGAGACACAGGCAGCTGCTGGAAAGTAGTGGCCGCTTCTGGAACCCACGCGATGGGGAACCCCCGACGCATCCGGTGTTGCATACAGTGCTGCGCATGGGAGCGGGCAGTCACCTGGTCACCTGGCATTATAAAGCGATTAGGGAGTTGGCGGACGTTTCCCTGGACAAACTCCGGGAAACGTGGGAGGACGACGCAGGCCGCGAATTCAATGACGCGGAGTGGCGCAAAGCCCTGGAGTCCCCCAAAAAGGTGTCCAGGAACGCGCGATTTAAAAATATCCAATTCAACATTCTCCACCGGGCGTTATCTTACTCCAGACAAACTCCACCGGTTTTACCCTGAAACGCGATTTGACTGTCCCAGATGTCACCTGACAGACGCCGATTTCAAGCATATGTTCTGGGCCTGCCCCTCCATACACCGTTTTTGGGAGGAGGTGTACCACACCGTCTGCGCTACAACTGAAATCCAGGCCGCCGCCACCTGGGAGGAGTGTGCACTGGGGTTGTCCCCGAAGAAGAAAACCGCGAAGGTACAGTGGAAGTTTATGTCCCTAGCCGTGCTCCTCGCGAAGAGGAACATCGCGATGCATTGGAGGGCCCCAGAAGGACCGTCCATACCGGCGTGGGCAGGCGCAGTGCTCAAATGGGGAGCAGCCGAGGAGGAACTGTTAAGGGAGGAGGAGGCGAAGGGCGCCCGTAAACACCCGATATCTATGGAATGGGCGCTCCTCCTCATCCTTTTTAAGCAAAACTACGAGCCGAGGGACGCCCCGGACGTGCCACAGCTCACCCCTCACGCCTCTCCGACATCCCCTGGCCGCCCCAACCTGGCGGAGGGCGCATACGACTCCGCAGGTAGACAGAACACCTAGGTGCGAGAGCGAGCGCGGACCCGGCCCCCTGTGTCGCGACAAGCGATGACCGACAGACTCGACCCCCCCCCCTCTCCTAAGTAGATCTCAGGATGGATCGCTCGCACTAGCTATCAGTCCTCCCACAATCTGGCACGTGAACCTCGCCCCCGCCAGTCCCGCACTCCCACCCCCCCTTCCATTTTTCACCTCCTACTCCCTTCCTTCCCCACCCCTTCTTTTTCCAAGTTTATGGATCCCCCCCCCCCTCCCTAGGGCCCGTTCCAAACCGCCCCGTGGGCGGTAGTTGCCCCGGTTGACGGCTTACACGCCGTGGTCCTAGATACATGACCTGACAGTGAACCTGGGAAAGAAGGGAACGCTGCATACACTACATTGGGGAGGTAGCGCTGACCCCGATAGAGACGGACGCTGGCGACATTACTGTGCAGACATACACGGGGACGGAGCAGAGCGCACTAGGGGGCGACCAGCCTTACCGCTTATAATAGATACCTTCGGCAACTAACGAACTACAGCACCCACTCACTATAGCTCACGCAATGGTTGATGATGATGTAATGTAATGATTGGAACATATATAAGCGAAAGTTTACTGTAATGAAATGCATGCAAAACCCTAATAAAAAAATTGAAAGAAAAAATGAGAAAACTAAAAACTTGTCAGCTGTGATTGGAAAACTATATTTTGAATGGAAGATGGTGACTTCAATTGGGCAAACGTGTTGCTTGGCTTTTAGTAATCTTAGTTGGTATGTTGGTGTATTTATATTTCCTTGCTGCATATATTTCAATCCTTAATAATACTAATGCATCAATATCAAATAATAACACTGATACTAATTTGCTAAGTTGGATATTATAGATAGTCATAGTGCTTAGAGGAAATTCTTATATAAACTTACTGAAATTGTATTGAGGTTAATTTATCTGATTGTTATATATGTACTTGCTACCCACTTCGGTTTATGATGGTGTGATTTATACTCATATGCCGCTTAGCTTTGGGTTGTCCTGTAGTAGGCATGGAAGAAGAAAAGTTTGATAAGAGGGAAAAGACAGTGAATGAGAATTGAGAGGTAAATCCTAGTCTTAAAGTTTGGAAACAAAAAGTTAGAAGTATATGTGTTCAGCGAATTAAACTTAGTGTGTATGAAAGTCCAGTTGGGATAGTACGTATGCTTTTAGTTATAGTAAATATAGGTTCTATATTTTAGGAACAATTAACATTATGTTTAAAGGTATATATTATATTTGCAATAAAACTGCTTGTTGTATACTTGCAGGAGGATGGGTAGGCTCTTGTTATCCAGCTTTAGTTTTCCCCAAACAGTATCACTTGAATAGTCTGAATGAGGTAAGAGTAATGAGTATGAGTGGAAAGAGAGAATGTGGTATCCGTGAAAATAAAGAAAGCATTAACAAATATATTGATAACATAACTAATATTGTGAATTGTTTCATACTACGGGAGAACCTAGTGTGTGGGAAAAGATTTGTGCATGGTTTGGTAAATTTAGAATAGGATTAGTAATGAAAATAAAAATAATGATATTAGTTATGATGGGTATCGTCTTAATATTCAAGCTTTTGAAATCCATTTGTTTTAGAGGTTTAAGTTGTAATTGCAGAAAGAAAAGGTCTACAATACAAAGACAGAAGGAGGAACTTGTGCTAAATGAGATGAACGCGAGAGCCGATGATAATCTAAAGGCCTTGCAGAAGTAGACTCAATCAAGAATGATGGAAGAAATGTTACAATAGTGTAGTGTGATAATTGTTGAGACAAAAGTATCAGGGGGGAACGGTAGGCAAGTGATTACATGTTAGAAGATGCATAATTTAAACAGGTTTAATTTAGCATGACTAGGCTGCAGTCTGCTTGCACTGACAGCTATTCATATTTTCAGAATAACAGTGCATGCTTATTTTATAAAAGTGAGCCTTTCTCTCTTTATGTGTGCTTGTGTATGTTTTCCACTTCAGGAAAATCATCTAAACTGAAGCCTCAACTGGGGTGTCCGTACAAGGATAACATGTAATATTTGTGTTCTCTCAAGGAAGTAATGCTCAAGATGTTCCTTTCTACTGTAACCTTCCAAGGTTGCCTGCTAATGTGCTGTGTATGTCATTCATTAGCCGAATAATCCACTGCACTGAAGTCACATAAAAATGTCAGTTTGTTTCCTTAATTAGTTATGCATAACCTAACCAATGAAATGCATTAGTACATAGCTATCTTTAGGAGTATCTTGGTTACTAAAATATTGATTGGTTTACATGTTGGCAACATGGCTAGTCCAACTGTACATCCTGAAATATTATAAAAGTGGGGTTATTTTGAGGTTGAGACAACTCTTTCGGCCTATTTCTTTGAAGGCAGACTCTTTTTGCCTCTCTAACTGAGCAGACTCTGCACTAGTCTGTTTATTAATTTATATTTAGAGCTTTTAGCGCTTGATTAGAGAGCAGGCTATGTCAGTCTGTTGACTGATTTGTACTTAGTCTTTCCTTGGGGTTTTCTTCTTCAATCAATCAATCAATCAATCAGTAATTTGTAAAGCGCACTACATACCCGCAAGGGTTTCAAGGTGCTGAGGATGGGGAGAGGGGGGTGCTCTTGCTACTGGTCAACAGCCAGGTCTTCAGTTGTCTCCTGAAGGTTAGAAGGTCTTCGGTTTGTCGTAGGATGAGGGGGAGGGTGTTCCAGGTCTTGGCGGCGCGGTGGGAGAAGGATTTGCCTACGGCTGTGGTTCTACAGATGCGTGGGACGGTAGCCAGGGAGAGGTCCACGGAGCGGAGTTTCCTGTTGGGTACGTAGAAGGATAGTCGACTGTTGAGATAGGCCGGGCCGGTCTTGTGGAGTGCCTTGTGTGCGTGGATCAGGAGCTTGAAGGAGATTCTTTTGTCGACAGGGAGCCAGTGCAGGTTCCTCAGGTGGGGGTGATGTGGTAGCGGCGCGGGACATCGAGGATAAAGCGTGCAGAAGCATTCTGGATTCTTTGCAGTCTGTTGATGAGCTTGGTCGGGGCTACAGCGTAGAGGGCGTTCCCGTAGTCGAGTCTGCTGCTGACTAGGGCCTGGGTGACTGTTTTCATTGTGTCTGTCGGGATCCATCTGTAGAACTTGCAGAGCATATGGAGGGTGTTGAAGCAGATGGAGGAGACAGCGTTGACTTGTTTGGTCATGGTGAGTTTCGAGTCGAGGCTGACTCCCAGGCTGCGTGCGTGGTTGGTGGGCGCGGGAGTTGTTCCCAGTGACGCGGGCCACCAGGAGTCGTCCCATGCTGAGGCGTTGGGCCCGAGGATGAGGATCTCCGTCTTGTCTGTGTTCAGCTTAAGGCGGCTATCCTCCATCCAGTCGGCGACGGCCTTCATTCCCTGGTGAGGCGGTCCTTGGTGAGGGAGAGGATCAGTTGCGTGTCGTCGGCATAGGAGATTATGTTGCGGTCGTGATGTCTGGCTATGCATGCGAGGGGCGCCATGTAGACGTTGAATAGCATCGGGCTGAGGGAGGATCCCTGCGGGACTCCGCAGATGATCTCGGAGGCTTCGGATCGGAACGGGGGAGGCGGACTCTTTGGGTTCTGCCGGAGAGGAAGGAGGAGGTCAAGTCCAGGGCCTTGTCTCGGATCCCTGCGTCGTGGAGTCGTGTGCGTAGTGTGCGGTGGCAGGCGGTGTCGAAGGCGGCGGAGAGGTCCAGAAGGATGAGGGCCGCCGTCTCGCCTTTGTCCAGTAGGATCCTGATGTCGTCTATGGCGGCGATGAGGGCGGTCTCGGTGCTGTGTTTGCTGCAGAATCCTGACTGGGAGGGGTCCAGGATGCTGTGGTCTTCGAAGTAGCGGGTGAGCTGGATGTTGACTATCTTCTCGATGACCTTAGCTGGGAACGGGAGCAGGGAGATGGGCCGGAAGTTTTTGAGTTCGCTCGGGTCCGCCTTGGGTTTCTTTACTAGGGCGTTGATCTCGGCGTGTTTCCAGCTTTCAGGGAAGGTCGCGGTCTCGAAGGAGAGGTTGATGATGCTGCGTAGGTGGGGTGGGATGGAGCTGCCGGCTTTGTTGAAGATGTGGTGTGGAAAAGGGTCAGATGGTGAGCCGGAGTGGATTGTGCCCATGGTCTTCATTGTGTCTTCGATGCTCACGTTGGCCCAGGTTGTCAGGGGTTCGTGGTCGGTGGGGTGTGTGGGTTCTGGCGTGTTGGGGCCTGTTCGGGTCGTCCGGGGGTTGAAGCTATCGTGGATGTCGGCGATCTTGCGGTGGAAGAAGGTGACAAGGGAGTCGCATAGGGGTCGCGACGGCGGGATGTCGTTGGCGTTGGAGCTGGGGTTGGAGAGTTCCTTCACGATGTTGAAGAGCTCCTTTCTGTTGTGTGCATTGTTATCGATGCGATCTTTGAAGGAAGTCCTCTTGGCGGTCCTGATGAGGTGGTGGTGGTTGCGGATGGTGTCTTTGTGGGCTGCGCGACTGTCCGGCGATTTCTCGCTGTGCCATATGTTCTCCAATTTCCGGCAGGTGCGCTTTGATGCTAGGAGTTCCGGGGTGAACCAGTTGGCTCTCTTGCTGGGTCTTTGAGGGTTTGTTTTTTCAGCGGGGCTAAGGTGTTTGCGCAGTCGTCCAACCATCGTCTGAGGGTGCGTGCACCAGCTTCGGGGTTGGTCGGTGGGTTGAGTGCGAGGTTTGCCTGTAGTTGTACTTCGGTGATTTTGCCCCAGCAGCGGCAGGGCATCTGTAGTGTGCGGTGATGTGCGACGGGATTCCGGAAGGTGAAGTGGATGCAGTGGTGGTCGGTCCAGGTGGGTGCGGAGACGTGGCTGAAGGAGACGTGGGGACTTGAGGAGAAGATGGCGTTGAGCGTGTTACCGGCGATGTGGGTCAGCGTCGTGACGAGCTGTTCCAGTCCGAGGTTGGCGAGGTGGTCTATCAGGGTGGACAAGTTGCTCTTGTTGTTCTCCAGATAGAAGTGCAGGTCTCCAAGGAGGATGTAGTCGGTGGAGGTCGGTGCGTGCGTGCTGATGAAGTCGGCGATGGCGTCGCAGAAATGTGGCCGGAGTCCGGATGGTCTGTAGATGAGGGTGCCTCTTAGGGTGGTCTTGGGGTCCACGTGGATCTGGAAGCGCATGTGTTCAGCGGAGCTGAGAGTGTTGTCGGTGTTTGTTGAGACCTTGATGGTTTTCTTGTGGACGATGGCGATTCCTCCTCCGACTCCGTTGGGGCGGTCTCTGCGGGCGATCTTGTATCCGTCGGGGATGGCAATGGCGATGTCTGGAGAGGAGGCTTCATTCATCCAGGTCTCGGTCAGGAAGGTGATGTCTGGTGATGCGGTGTCGAGTAGGTCCCAGAGCTCTACGGCGTGTTTGCGTGCGGAGCGGGTGTTGATCAGGATGCATCGGAGCTGGTTGTGTTCTGTCGTGGCGTGTGTCTCTGAGTCTTTGATGCAGGAGAAGCTGCAGTTCTGGCAGGCGAAGGGACCGTGAGTGCGCTTCGGGGTGGCCCTGTAGCAGGTGGGGGTCCGTCCTGGGTTGAGAGCGATGAGAGTGCTGGCGTCGCATTGGAGTCGGGCACAACAGGGGTTACACTAGGCAGCGGGGCACGGGGGCACACAAGAAGGGACACACAAAAGAAAACTGGGCAGCGGGTTACGGGGGCACACAGGAAGGGACACAGAAAAGCAAACTGGGCAGCGGGGCACGGGGGCACACAAGAAGGGACACGAGAAGCAAACTGGGCAGCAGGGCACGGGGGCACACAGGAGAGGGGACACAGAAGGCAACTGGGCAGCAGGGCACAAAGAAGCGAAGGGCACGAGGTACTTGGCGAGCGCAGGTGGAGCTGCAGCGGCGGGGGGGAAGCGACCTACCTAGCAACTTGTGGGTTTGGTACTTGTTGGTGCTCTCCTTCTTGTTTGATCCAAGTATTAAACTTGATTTTGCTTTTCTGATTAAACTGCTTGTCTCACTGTCTCTTCATCAGTAGCATACACTCTCCTTGATTGGGATGCATGTATCCAATACGGCATTCGTCCACACTTCACAGCTGTGTTCCGCACCAGGATCACCTGGTAGAGGCCCTTCCAACGCTATTCCAGACAACTTTTCCTTTTTCCTTACATGCTTTTTTACTAGGACAAACTCTTCTGGTTGCAAGTCATGACACAATTCTGTTGATGCAGGTGCAGCAAGTTTTAACTGATGAGAGTTAAAGACAAATTGGCACCACTGACTCGGAGGAAAAGAATCATGGAAACATCCAACCTCTTGTTTACATGTGCTCTATACCTCAAAAGAAATTATCTAAAAAAAAAAACTGAAATGAAATTGGAGAAATAGTTAACTGAAATCTTTCTGAGAACTAAAAAAAAGCAATAAAAACTAGAAAGTAGATGTTCTGTCAGTCAAAGAAATGAACTTAAAGCAGAAGATACAGAAGTCAGTAAACAAACTTACAGAAAAATCACAGAACCGTAAACTATCAATCCTACAAATGCATTTCCAAAGAAAAATGCAGTAAAAAAAACGTTAATTCTTTACCTTTACAATATCTTTCGAAACACATCACCCCAGATGTTTAATTGGGCTTCAAAACTGTCCTTCATAGCTCCAGAAAAACAAGTGGTCACAGTTCAGGACCATAACAGTAGAACAATTGACACATACCATAAACTGTCTAAAACCCACTTTCTACTTCCACAAACCATTTTCCAGCCTCTATTAAAACAAAAACAAATATCAAAGATTTCAATAAAACCTGGTGTCATATAGTAAATACTTCTCCACTATAGATAAAGTTCCTGAAATCATTAAAAGTGGGAAAAATTAAACCATTATTAAAAAGCAAACAACATCCTTCAGAAAAACTAAAGACCACGAACCAATCTTCTTTAGCAAAGGAAAGTCATTTAAAAAATGTGCTACAATTTAAAGATCTTACTTTATAGAACAAGGAAATGTGCTGGCAACACACCAATCCGACTTCCAAGGAACAGAAACAGTCACAATTATCAAAGATATGTCCAACCTGATGGTCAATGGAGAAGCCTTCCTTCAAGTATTAATTGACACATCAGTGCCCTACAATACATTAGAACATATAAGGTCCAGAGATTCTGAGGCTAAAGCTCTGAGGGCCAGCTGTATGACCCTCAGTGTTTGCGACTCACACTTTGCATCTTTTTGCAGCTCGTAAATTGTGAATCGGAAACACTGATGTACAACTGTATCGGAGACACTCTTTGTAATTCCAAAATGCGTAGCAAAGGACCTGCCTCATTAATATTCACGAGGCAGATCGCACTTTACAACCCTTTGGAAATGGCTGGCACTCACCGGGATGGTGGCCAGCTGAGGTCAGCAGACCACCATGTCTGACTGCTTTTTCAATAAAGCAGCTTTTTGTGTTTTAAAATGCAGCCCGTTTTCCTTAAAGGAAAACCAGATGAATTTAAAAAATAAAAAAGTAACAGATCAGTTAAATTTTTAAGAGCGGGCAGTGCTCCGCTGCCAATCACAAATGGCAAGGCGACCCCTTCCTGTTTGGGACTAGCTTACCACCAATTTGAAGGTAAATGCAATTGTTTTGCCACCGCATTTGCGGTTGCAAAACAATCTTACATCCCCCTGTGACTCGCTATTAGGAAGGGACCCCCTTGGCACGACCCCTCCTAAAAGCGACTCGAAATATCAATTTTGCGAGTCGTTAACGACTCACAAAATAGGTTTGGTACATGCTACAACCCTTTTTTAGCAGTCGCAAACGGGCCGATTGCCTGTCTGCAACCGCTAAAAACGGTCATACACTTGGCCCCTGAGTTAGTTTATCTATTACCTTTCTAACCCTCCTGGTGCTTGGATCCTACAATGCTCTAAGATCAGGCCTCTCTGGGTCAGGATCCCTAGGATTTCTACCAATGGCCCAATAATAGCCAGCATCCTAACTAGTACATTTTACAAGAAACGCCTGAACTCTTTCAAAAGAAAAAACTGGATTTAATTGACATGTTTTTATTAGGGTTTTGCATACATTTCATCACAAGAAACATTCACAAATATAAGCGTGAATCATTGTACCATCATATCATGGACCTTTACGTAAGCTATAGTGCATGGATACTGTAGTCCATTAGCTGCTGAGACCTCCTGTGATGGCACGAAAGACTTGCCTCCCATAGGTCGGCTCTATCTGGCCCCCATGCATATCATCCTGGTAGTGCCTACAACTTCCGTCTCGACCGGAGTCAACTTTACCTCCCCAACTTGGTCTATGCATCGTTCCCTTCTTTCCCAGATTCCCTATCATGTCATGTACCTAGGACAACGGTGTGTAAACCGCCAACTGGGGCTATTGCCGCCTACGGGGCGGCTTGGGATTCAAAAGAAAAAACTGGATGTCGAGCTGGCAGCGCTGAAATTCCAAGATGTCTGCCAGCTCACCCACTTCTGCAGCGTACTAGTTGTTTTCATTCAAATCACGACTGGATTGTGAAGCGCGCGCTGACTCACAAACGCGCACTTCAGCTGAGAAAAATTTTGAGGAGGGAGCTTATCCCATGTTCTCTGTCGCGTCAGCATAGAAGAGGGTAAAGGCGTCGAGCGTCGTTAGTTCTTTCGGTTATTCTTATCAGGAAGGAATTCCTGTCAATGGTTAGTCATTCTGCGCATGCTTAGGGCATGGAGGAAAAGCATCTCGCTCTCCGAGCAAGTCGGAAAACTCCCAGTTTACGAGTCAGCATATGCCTGTAGTGTCTCCTCAAGCCTTGAACTCACAATCAAAGAAGGCTAAAAATTAACATTTCCAGCATACGCGTAGTCGTGCGCGGGTTGGTTTTTGAGAGTATAAGGTCAGTTTAAAAGAAAAAGACTTTCTATGCCAAGTAGCCCATGAATAATTTTCGCTAATGCAGGTTTAAACGTAAGGCATTAAAGAGAGAATCCTCCTAATAGTAAAGTTATCATTAACATCTGTACCCTGGGGGCGCTAGGTGGCACTAACCAAGATGGCCGCACCGATGTGAGGCTCCTGATGCTTGACCCCTCGCATCTGACCTAAATCCGTGTACCGCCGTCCTAGAAGCGATCCAGAGGTCGCCATCTGTAGAGGAGCTGCTGCACCACACTTGGTGCTGTTTCCGGGCGATTTCCTGCAACCAGGGCCGAGATCGGAGGCCCATTAGTCAAGCCGGTGTAAGGGACGCATCCGGCTGGTTCCGAGGCAGGCACTGTGAGCAACGTGAGTCCCGTGGCGCCCTGGGAGGAGAGAAGGCCGTGTAGCCGGCGGCAGCCTGCCGCCCATCGCGAGAGCCCGAGGGGGTGAGCCCCTGCCCTCCGCGGACCACATGTGAACTGGAGGGGGTGACGGCTGGTGGGGCCCCCCCCGGAGCCGGCACGGGGCGGAGGCCCAGGATCTGCTGTGGCCCTGCAACACGGGCGGACCGGTCCGAGTGGCGCAGTCCTGTGCGGGTGGTCGGATCTGGCCTTGCTGGGACTGGCGCCCAATCTCCATCTGCACCGCCAGCTGGGAGTTCACACCGGCGAGGGAAGACGACTCCCCCTGGTCTCCCCCACCCTGTCTTGTGTGTCGGGCGGTGGAGCCTCTGTCCGGGCGATCGGCCGGGCGGCGACATCCTGCCAGGCCCCGAGGGTAGACGCAACACAAGAGGTGAAGGCGCTTCGTGGGCACAGGCAGCGGCGACCGCCGTGGGAGGCTGAGTCTGGCCTTGCTGACGGTGGAGCCCACCCTCATCCTGTACCACCGGCTGGGAGTTGCTGCCGGCGAGAGGGGGGCGCCCCTCCCCCCCTGGACTTCACCCATCCTGACCGGAAGGGGGGCCTCCGTCCCTGCTGCCAACCGGGCGGAGGCGTCCCGGTCCTGCCCCTGAGGAGGTCCTGCTGTCGGTCCGGGACCGGGGGCAGGTGCGGAGTGGTCCCACTGAACGTGACGAGCCTGCAGGCCCAACGCAGGCAACAGTGGTGCGGCGGACCTGGGGCTGCGCCTCAACTGGCGACGACTGCGAGTGTGGGCCGCGGCGAGGCGGCCGCTGCGAGGTGAGGGAGGCCCGGAACGGATCATAGCGGGGAAGTGGCGTACCCGACGGACTCCTGGCCTCCCCTAACTGGGAGAAAGACGTGTTTCTATCCTTCCTCTCTCCCCAACTCTTCGGTCCTTGGTCCTGGACCGGAAGGCTAATTGACTGGTGGGCGTGGGCCGACTGGTGGTCCGCCGTACCAAGCCTACAGACCGGCATACATACCCCGGACGCCACCATGGGCATGGACAGGGGCCCCAAGCCGACGGCAACGTCCCACCAAACAAAAATCGACCAATTTGCGAGCCCGGACCCGCCGGGTGCGGGCGGAGAGGCGGCACCGGCTCCAAACAAAGACCTAGCCGTCATCCTGCAGGCCATCAGCGCCTCCCGCACGTCCTTGGAGGGGATGGTCGGGGAGGTGAAGATGGACGTTACACTCCTGCGGCAGGACCTCCGCAACGCCACGGCCCGCATGACGGAGACGGAATCACGGATCTCGACGGCGGAGGATGACATCCGCCAGCTACAAGACCAAGTCCGGGAGCTTGCGACCCACTACAAGGAGCTGCATCGGCGGGCAAAGGACGCCGAAAACCGAGCCCGCGCGCAACAACCTTCGCCTGGTGGGCTTTCCGGAGGGGGTCGAGTCTGGCCGAGACGATGACTTCCTAGCCGCTTGGTTTAAATCTTGGATGCCGGCGGCCAGCTTGTCAACCTGGTTCGTGGTGGAGAGAGCGGACCAGTTATTGGCAGCCAAACCTCCGGTGGGGGCCCCCCCGCACCCCTTCCTTCTGAGGATTCTCAACTTCAGAGACAGAGACGCTATTCTGCGGGAGGCGCAGGTGAAAGGTCCCTTGTCCTTTAACAATCACACCATCATGATCTTCCCGGATTACACCCGGGAGGTCCAAGAACAAAGCCGATCCTACACGGAGGTGAAGCAAAAGATGCGCTCCATGGGCCTCCACTACCAACTTCAGTTCCCAGCCCGCCTCCGCGTTGTTTTCCAGGGCAAGACTCTATTTTTTGACACTCCCAGGGCAGCATGGACCTGGCTCACCGAAGAAAGACCTTTGCGCTAGCCCGGACGGGTGTCGGCCGTCAATATGCTTCAGGACCAAGATGCAGCCAGGCCTCCGCGACCACGACGCAGGAGGCGCACGCAATCCCGGCGCCGCCGAGGCGCGGCGGAAGCTGGGACACGATCCGTGAGCGTGTCAGGGAGGGGAACGAGAGACTCCTCCGCCTCGTCCGGGACATCCTCTCATGCAGCTGGGGGATCTCGGCACCGCCCATCGCCCCTGCCGGATAAGTCTCCGACCCCCCTCAACACGCATATAGACCTTTCGGACCTCTCCCGCAGCCCTGCCATGTGACTTTTCTTCACGTTCTGCATTGACAGGGGGGGGGCGTCTACCTTGTCCCGCTGCGGGGGCAACGAACTCTGCGGTCTCCCGCTCTTACGTAGCAACCTAGGACAGGACACTTAAATCCGTACTTCAGGAGGGGTCCACCACGCTCTTTACACCGGAGCGCTCATGCTTGGGGCCTTGTAGTTGTCAGTTAAAGTTAGGGCGACAGATGCTTCCTTTCTCGAAGTGTAGGGTGGGGGGTGGGGGGTCGGGGTGGGTGTTAGCTGGTTGTTCCTCCTTGGGAGGGTGTTTTTTCTAGTTTGGGTTAGCTTCTCACTGGGCCTCTCACACAGCAGCACACTGCGAGTTCCACCACGTGGCTCCATACAGACAATGACACGCGCTCCGCTGTCGCTCGTTCTCCGCCATCATTCACTGGCTTCCCCCAGCACGGGATTCGTCATCCCTCTGGGGATCACATGCTCCCCGTCCCCATCCTGCGCGCCCGCGTCATTTAGTATCTTCCCGGCGCCCCCCTGGTCATTCCGCCCCCAGCGCGACTCGCTCCCACCGATACCATGGATGACCTAGCCCCCAAGGCACAGCTGCGCATCCTGTCCTGGAACGTGAATGGCCTGTTGGATAGGCTTAAGCGCACCGCAGTCCTTAAATAAGCCCAGCGCGCAGGGGTAGACGTGCTCATGCTTCAAGAAACCCACCTCCTCGGTGAGAGATGTCCCTTTCTGGCACGCTATGGGTATGATCGGGTGTGGCACTCCGGGTTCTCACGTGGCTCCCGTGGGGTCGCCATCCTGCTGCGCCGCTCCCACCCCTTTGTCCTTACACAGGCAACCCATGACCCTCACGGAATGGGGATTGCCGTCCGCGGCACACTCAAGGGTAGGCCGATCAGCTTCCTGTCGCTCTATGCGCCACCCTCCGGGCTGTCGCAGGCTTTATCTCACGCTGCGTCCCTTCTGGCAACCTTCCCTCTGGGTACTGCTGTTCTTGGAGGAGACTTCAATGCCGTCTCGGCCCCTCAGCTGGACTCGTCAGGACCGGTTTCAGACTCCCGCGCCGCGCGGGCAAGGCAGCTGGCGGGTTGGGCAGAGGTTCAGGGCTTATGCAACGCATGGAGGACCTGGCATCCACACACACGTCAATACACCCACACTTCGGCCGCCCATCACTCCCATGCACGTATTGACGCGATCTTCGTCCCCCCCCACCGATTGCGTGGGCATCCAAAATGTCTGTATCCTCCCCAGAGGGATCTCAGATCACTCTCCGGTCCTCCTGAGTCTGGGCCCTCCACCCCGTACGGCCCGTCAGATGTGGCGCTTTAATGCTTGGTTCCTCCAGGATAAGACACTTCGTAAGGTGGTGGGAACCGAGCTGACCCAATACTACTGTAACAACGAGGGTTCTGTCTCCTCGGCGGGCACCCTTTGGGAGGCCTGCAAGGCAACCATTAGAGGCGCTGCCAAGGCGCATGTGGTACGGCAAAGCCGGATGCAACTGCAACAGCTCACCACCTGTGAGGCCCGGGCGCTGCGACTGGAGCAATCTCTCTCTGAGCTCGGGGACCCAGGCGGGACTCGGCAGCTGCGGCTCCTTCGCGATGAGATTCGTCAACGATCACTTGACGC
Organism: Triturus cristatus; assembly: GCF_964204655.1. Classification (NCBI taxonomy): domain Eukaryota; kingdom Metazoa; phylum Chordata; class Amphibia; order Caudata; family Salamandridae; genus Triturus; species Triturus cristatus. The sequence continues at coordinate 589,382,526 of NC_140589.1, forward strand.
GGCCAAGCTTCTCTGGCTGTCTTCGCTAGCGAGAGTGTACGGATGGGGCGATAAGAATGGTGCATTGCTGCATCGCCTGGCCACCTATCCCAGGACATCGCGCATCATTCCGGCGATTGCCGACTCCGACGGCGTGCTCCAGTCCTCTGACGTGGCGATAGCGGAAGCATTCGCCCAGTTTTACTCTCAGCTTTACCGGGCCCGAGCACCGGACCTTTCCCTGGCCACTCTGCTCGCGGCCAGTAACGTACGACTCAACCGGCTTAGGCCGGGAGACTGGGAGAGCCTGGAGGCACCCATTTCCCTTGAAGAAATTGGGGAAGCGATAGGGCGTACGTCCGCTGAGAAGACCCCGGGACCAGACGGCTTCCCTCAGGAGTTCTATGCCACCTATAAAGATAGCCTGGTCCCGAGGTTGCGAGATATCTTTGTAGAGGCGATTAAGAACGGCTCATTCCCCCCGGAAGCCGACATAGCCACGATTGTGGTTCTGCCCAAGTCTACGCCGCCACCAACTGACAGAGCAGCTTACCGGCCGATCTCTCTTATTAACACCGACATCAAGCTTTACGCGGCTGTCCTGGCCCAACGGCTCCGGCCCTTTTTATCGAGCCTGGTCCACCCGGACCAATGTGGTTTTATGCCCGATCGGGGCACTCGCCACTGCCTACGCCGCCTCCACGTGGCCCTGGCTCACCGCCACCGTTTAACCCCATATCTCGCTCTCCTGCTCGCCGATTTCGAAAAAGCTTTCGACTCGGTTGGGTGGGCCTACTTGTTTGACGTCCTGACCCACATGGGTTTCGGCCCTAAGTTCTTGGGAATGGTACGGGTCCTCTACGCACGTCCCCGCGCCAGGGTATTGGTCAACAGGGCGCTGTCGGGGCCAATTCGGATCGGCCGGGGGACACGGCAGGGGTGCCCACTGTCGCCCCTTCTCTTCGCGCTCGCGATGGAACCCCTTGTTGCCCTGATCAGAACTGACCCTTTCCTTCAGGGATGGGAGTGGCCGGGCCTGGAGGCTGACAAAATCGCCCTCTACACGGACGACGTCCTGTTGTACCTTGGAAATCCGGTGCGCTCCGGACCTCGCGCACTGTACATCTTGGGCCGCTTTGGCCGAGCATCTGGCCTGTATTTAAACTCGCGGAAATCGGTCCTGGTGCCTTTGCACCCCTCCCGGGAATGTTTTGAATGGCAGGATACTATTCCCCTCCGCCGGCTGTCCTTTAAATATCTGGGCATCTGGGTCTCCCTTCTCCCGGAACTGTGCTGGGCGCTTAACGTGACCTCCCTGGTTAAGAAGGCCAAGGCGGACCTGGCGAGATGGCAATCGCTCCCCCTCAATCCGTTGGGGAGGGTGGCCCTCTACAAAATGATGATTCTTCCCCGGTTCCTGTATGTGCTGCAGAACACTCCCTTATCCTTTCCAAGACCTTGGTTTCGTGAGCTTGACGGGATGGCGACAAGATTTCTTTGGGGTGGTGGGAGGCCGCGGTTGGCTCTATCGTTATGCCGCCTGCCCACCTTTGATGGGGGTTTGGGCATGTCCAATCTCTACCTCTACTACCTGGCCACCCGCCTCCTGGTCATCCACGACTGGTTTGGGGGGGGATGGTCCGACCCGGCCTACAGGGTGGAATTAGGGGACCTAGGTTTCTCATGTATTCAAGACCGCCTGTACGGCACCCCCATCCCCGCCTCCTGCCCGGATATTACTAAAGCAATATTCCTGGCCTGGCGAGCGGCGCTCCGCCACACCCAATGGACCGGGAAGCTGACCCTCGCCACCCCCCTATGGCATGGGACATGGTTGCGGGAGGTTACGGAACTAGAGGGCTTTAAATCGTGAGATCTACTCGGCATTTCCCAGCTGGGAGATGTCTGGCGGGGGGGACGTATGTGCTCATATCCAGAGCTGCAGGCACGCTTCTCCCTCCACTCATCCCAATTTTATAAATACCTTCAATTACGCCATGCCATACGCACTTACATCCCACTGGACATTAGGCTGCCGGATCACAGCCCCCCGGAGGCTCACGTCATGATGGGTAACCTGGGGAGGGGAGGCATTTCCAGGATCTACCGTTCCCTCATCAACAGCACCCCCACATCCCTGGAGGGCCTTAAGGAGCGATGGGAGGGGTGGGTGGGTCCCCTGGATGAGGGCGACTGGCGGGATGCCCTTATGGCCCACAGACTGGTGACGGCTTCCGCCAAGCTGCGGCTTATCCAAATTTACTACCTGCACAACGCTTATCTCACACCGGCTCGACTACACCGTGCGGGCCTCTCCGCTGACGCAGCCTGTCCCCGTTGTGGCTCTGAGCCGGCCGACTTCATTCACATGGTGTGGTCTTGCCCGGAACTGGGGGGGTACTGGAGGGGCATAGAAACCGAACTCAAGGAGGTCCTAGGGTGGGAGGTGCCACATGACCCTAGACACACCCTACTAGGCATCACTGACGGCCTGGATGGCACACGCCCAGAGAAGTTATTCCTCATGACAGCCTTAATGGTAGCGAAGCGTGACATTGCAGCGGCATGGAAGCAGCCGCAGCCGCCTAGCTTGGCCAAGTGGAGCACCGGGGTGGACTGGTGTGCGACACAGGAACGAATTCTTTATCAGGCAAGGGGCTGCCCCAAGAAATACCGAAGGGTCTGGGGGAAATAGCTGGGCAACACACCATAAAAGTGCTGTTTAGAAGAAGGGGAGGGACGGGGGGGGTTTCGGGGGGAGGGCGGGACTATGGTGCGTTTTCATGCTGTGTTGCTGTATGGTGGTGGTTCGAAGGGCTCAAAAGTTTTTCATGTTGTACAATCCAAAAACAATAAAAACTTGTTTATCAAAAAAAAAACATCTGTACCCTACATTACTTCCAGGGAGTTAGCTATAGTACTAAGATTTTTTTTTTAAAAAAGAATAAAAGAATAGTTTAAAAGACTTACCTCTGAGCAGACTCATCTTGAAGATACAGCGGATCCAGTCATCTGTTAGTTCCAGTCACGCAATTACTTCTTTTGGAAGAAAAGGTATATGAATTAATGCATCGAAAAGAAAAAGTAATATAACAGTATTATTAGAAGACAGAGCACATACAGTCTACAAGAACAATAGAAGAGGGGCATTAGCCAAGAATTGTTGGGGTAAGATTTAGTCAATAGAAAGTTGAGTAACCATACACCAGTATAAACATCATTAGAGGGAGGAATGTTATAAGTAAAACTCTGTTATATCACTGTTCCTAGCATGCCATAAGAAGGGTCCGAACATAAATTTTAAAAACTGAAGATAGCAGAAGAAAGAACCTGAAGTGGAACTACTATTGATTGTCTGTCTCTTCAGAGGTGTTCCATGAGGGGCATTGGGAATTAGCGTCGTTCTGCTTCTGTGAAATTTTCTCAAATAATTATAGAGATTCTGACACTGGGCGAGCGGATTTCTAGCTATTGGCTTGATAATGCGGGGTCGGCATCCTTGCCGAGGGTGGAACAGAAGGCAATGAAGGTGGTGGTTCCGGGATTCTGCATCTCTAGCAACACAGGGGTATGAACTCAGCTGCACTCCGTCATACAGCGACAGGAGGCAGCTCTTGATGGTTTACCCCAGGACTTAAAAGGGATTCCATAGGGTAAGGAGTGCGTCCTACAGCAACAAGAGAAACTACTTGTTTTTGTAGACCAATTGCAGCACTTTGATTATAAAGCCTACACAACTAGGGCTCATGCCAAGAGGAACAAGTCAGACAAAATGCTTGCCTAGCTTTTGTAGAGCAAGGTGGGAGGTCATACCATACTCCAGGTGAGGGATGCCTCGGAAAGTGATGTCTTCAGGCAGGATGGGATTAATACCGTTATCTCCATTATTACAGGGACTTGTACCCCGCTAGAACTCGGGTGAGTGAGGTTGATATGCTTAACTACATCGCTGACTCGTCGCCATTGACCTTAGTCCCGGGGTGGCTGCGCAATTCGACGTAGACATCACAGAGCAGGAAATCCAGGGTATGATTAAAGTGATGGCAAGGAGTCGCTGGACTAGATGCCTCCCCACAGAACTTTACGAGATGTATGCTTCAGACCTTGTTCCTTGATTGGCGACCTTGTTTAACTACTCCTGGGCACGGGCGTGCTCCCTCCCTCGTTGCATGAGGCCACAATTGAATCCTTGCCTAAGAAAGACAAAAACCCACATATCTTGCACTCTTATTGCCCCTTTTCGATGCTTAAGACAGACTATAAGATACTCAGTAAGATACTTGCAAACCGGTCACTACTACATATGTGCTCTTTGGTCCATCCTGACCAAACTAGTTTTATCTGTACTTGTAGCAACATGTCTAACATCCGTCAGCTGCTATTAGCCCTAGATAAGTGGGAGCGTATCCCACCGGACTCCCTAGTCATGTACATAGATATCAGGAAAGCATTTGACTCGCTCAGGTGGGAGTCCTTATATGCCACCTTACTTGGCATGGGCCGTGGACGGCCTTACATTAAGTGAGCGAGACTCCTATACATGGGCCCGCTGGCTTTGGTTTGTACCATCTCAGTGATCTCATAGGTGTGTGCAGTGGAGCGGGGTACCAGACAAGGTTGACTGCTAACGGCATTATTATTTGCCCTGGCCCTGGAACCGTTCGCTTGGGTGATACGGCTGGGCATCAACTATCAGGGCTTATCTCTTTCTTTCGATTACCTCCATCTTTCATCGTACACAGATGACATCCTTTATACATGAGAGGCAAGGATTCGGATCTCGGAGGAGCAGTGACTGCATTGACAGATTTCAGTCGCCTTTCAGGGTTAGAGGTGAAAAGGAGTAAATCCTGTGTTTACCCTCTCCGAGAAGGTCACAAAGTGAGCAGACCTATACCGACCGTATGGTCGGAGCAGGTGATCATTCAATATTCGTGCCATATATCGTACCATGGATTTGCCCTATGAGGGTAATTTGAACTGTGCAATAGCCGCCTTAAGACGCTCTAGCGTATTCTGGACCTCACTTCCCCTATCAGTGGGCGGCAGAGTAGCTATCTAAGAAGGTGGTATGGCCCGCCTTCGCTACCTCTTTGTAGATCTCCCAATAAAGATCCCACGGAAGTTCTTCAGAGAATTGGATGGTATCATGCTGACATTGTATTGGGGAAATTTAATGAGCCATGTGCACTGAAGACACTTCACATGCCGGTGGAGGAAGGTGGGCTGGTTGCGCTGAATTTTGAACTTTACTACTTAGTGGCACAACTGCAGTGACTTACCCGCTGGGGAGGTCTGCCCTGTGGGACGGAATGGGATGTCGCGAGCGTGGCCTCCCTTACAAGGATCTCTTAGCAAGTATCTTGCTGAAACCAAGACCAATATCTCAGGTCCACAATATGAACATACTGATGAGAACAGCACGTTCTGCTTAGGCTATGGTGCTGCAATGAACACATACTAAATTGCCCTACTCATCCTAACTGCCATTGCTGGTTACACGGCGCTTGGTCGGGACTTCACAGCTGGCTGGTACTGGAGATTCGAAAAAAGGGGGGGCGGGGTAGAGGTATACGCTAGGTCCACCCTCCTTGTACAATAGTAGACCTACAGAACCCGAGATGTCGGGTAAAGAACCTAGCAAAAAAGGAAATGATTGTCGCTCAATCTGAGTCGGAAAATCAGCAGGAAAGAAAGAAATGTCCGAGTCCCCTCACTCACCAGGGTTTCCCCTTGGTGACATGCTTCATCATAGGGGCCATCTCAGTCCGGCGCGAACTGAGGCGTGCTGCGACTTGAGAAATTAAGTAGGTGCACTTTTGTGAGGATTATGTGTAGTGCAGTGGTGTTGTGGAGTGGGAGATGCGAGTTAAAAATACCTAACTAGTGGGCGAACTAACTTTATTCTAGCTCCTAGTCGGTATGTCTAAAAACGGGGTAAGATAGTGGGAAAAAATAGCTGTGATGGGTTAGGGGTCCCTAGTATACGTCAACATGTTTCGAGCATTCCCCGGAGCTCTTTGTCAGGACTACACAGGGTCCCGCCCTGTGTGTGGCACTCCAAAATAACCTAAATTGAGGTAAATAGTGAAAAATAATCAAGATAAAACTCTGTAACTAATAAGCATGCGTTAATACATATGATAAACCATTGTCACGTAGTATTCATATGTAGGCAAAATTGTGCCCCATGGTCTTGAGGGGATGAGGGCTCCTGTATTCTCCTCACGGTGTGTTACCTAGTAGTTCCCGTCTAGACCGCATGTGGTCTCGAGGGGAACTAGGCGATTCCTCATCCCCTCAAGACCATGGGGCACAATTTTGCCTACATATGAATACTACATGACAATGGTTTATCGTATGTATTAACGCATGCTTATTAGTTGCAGCGTTTTATCTTAATTATTTTTCACTATTTACCTCAATTTAGGTTATTTTGGAGTGCCACACACAGGGCGGGATCCTGTGTAGTCCTGACGAAGAGCTCTTAGGTTCAAACTGTGCATGTCTTTTTGCCCGGCGGTCTTCGCACGGCCAGCCATACATGAGTAGTTTAAACTTCTCTAACCCAGCTGTCCTAAGACAGCGAAGTTAGGGACCGCATAGGGCTCTATTGCCTTCAGGAGCGGCGAGAGAGGCCGCTCCCTCTAATCCTGGTGCTGCTTTCATGCTGCATGAAGGCAGCGCCAGTATTGGTTACTGCAGCTTCCTGGTTCCGCCGCGTTGGAGCCTACTTGCCTGCCTGGACCTGACCGACGAGGACGTCACGCCAGGATCGAAGGAAGGCAATTTAAAAAAAATATATTATTTCTTAAATTATTTTGTTTCCCCTCCCGCTGCTCTACCCTCTTTACATGTCAGCCGCCAATGGTGGATACCAGCACTAAAATGTGATAATCTAACCCCAATACGTGGTACTTTGCTGGGCTGCCAAAAAGTTGAGCTAGCAAGAATTATCATGTTTTCAGGCTGTTCTATGTGTTGCTGTGCTTCAAATTTTTAGACATGTGATGCATACTACAGTAAACACAGCACATTTTCCCCTGTTAAATTACAGCAAGTTTTACCTGTCAAAATTTAACACCAGTTGAGATGTTTAAGGCACCCTGAAATTACCGGATGCAGTACATTCCACCCAACTCTGAATTACGATCCCTGCGGGAGCAGGTATATTCAGGAATTGGAACATTTCGACCAACTTGTCATCTGGGCCTAAAAGTCGTAGATGGACAGTGTCAAAGGTGCTTTGACCCCCTTCCCCCCCCCCCCCCAACACCTCACCCCACCAAAGGCATGGGTGATGTTTTGTATGGGTATCGCTCTGATTTCCTGCACCTCATCATATATATTTCAATGTACTCTTTTCTGTGCTTACCATTTATTTTCCACACTTCTCTGTTTATTTTAATTGCAACCCATTTCATTTCCTGCGCACTCTACTGTTTTACGTGCACCAGGCATAAGACTCTCACATGGGGTCTGATTCAGAAACTATATATTTTAGTACGTCCTGTAATACTACAAAAAAGTAGTACAATATGCTTTTCAAAAACTACGCACATAGACTTACATCTCTGCCTGTCCTATTTTTTGGGGGGCAGAGTTCTCTGTCCCGACTACAAAGTCTATGCACACGTAAGTATAGATTCTAGAAGACACCGGTAAAACAGGGGAAAAATGGGCAAACTTACTATTAAGTGTGAGAGGAATGGAGAAGAGGAAGTCATTGTTCATGGTTGGGCTTGGAGGGGTTTAGAGAGGTGCATCATATGCCCAGAAAAGAGAAACAGCATTGAAATGTACACACTACACTTAGTTACTACTAGGCAAAATAACTAACTGTAGTAAGGTCCTTACATGGTAGTACACTGGTACCCCAACAAACTCACAATACATACAGAATAATGGAAGCATATTTTTTTCCTTGTTAAGCTTAACATCCAAATAATAGTCTTAAAATTGATTAGAATCAATCAATCAATCATAGCATTTATAGAACGCACTACATACCCATGAGGGTCTCATGACACTCACCATTATGTATATTGTTTATATTTCATTTCAATAGGTGTTCATAGATACAATGCAATAAATTACCTGGTAATGTTTTCTTTTCTTCAGTTTTGTAAGAAATATTATAATTTTTTATTTTCTGACAAATATTCAAATCGCTGTCCAAAATTAATATTGAATAACAACCTTTTTTAGTATTTTGGCTCTTCGCAATGTGTTCAAATATGTACCTTCGCTGTAAATAAAGAGTAAATTCTGAAATCATATCTAACATTGTCTGAAACAATTTCCCAAACCTCGGAATTAAATTACTGATTTGTTTAAGCGTTCCACCCATGTCCACCAGAATCTAGTTACATCAACAGGCAATCACAGCCAGGCTGAGAACATTTAAAAAAAACATCAAAAACTATTTCCCTCCTCATGATTAAAGGTCCCACGGATTGGTCCAGGTACCAGGAAGTATGGCTCGCCTTGGCGGCGGGAGTGGCAAAGCGGAATATTGCCAGTAGCTGGGGGGCGCAGGCGCCTCCTAGGTGGGACCAATGGTGCAGGGACCTGGATTGGTGCCAGAGGGCTGAGGAAGTCATCTATAAATCCCGGGGCTGTGTGCGCAAGTGGAAAAAAGTGTGGGGGCCGTGGTGGAGATATCGGGCATCTAGCAATGGGGGGTGGGGGGGTCAAGCGTAATGTGTTATTGCCACATCATGCTGATCGATGTATATCCTGTACGAGGGGTTCCCCCCTTTTATCTTGTGATTTTACAGACGTACTGTGCAAGACCATGAGCAAAGTTAATAAAAAGATTTCCAAAAACTAAAAAAACAACAAAAAAAAACTATTTCCCTGCTTTAACTATGTCGCTGAATATGTATTGAAACAAACATAAAAAACTATTTCCCTGCTTTAAATTCAGAAATCATATTTAACATTGGCTGAAACATTTCCCACAAACCTCGGAATTAAATTACAGATTTGTTAAAGCGTTTCACCCATGTCCACCAGAATCTAGTTACACCAACAGCTAATCACAGCCAGGCTAAGTACATAAAAAAGAAACAAACATAAAAAACTAAAACCCTGCTTTAACTATGTCGCTGAATATGTTTGTGGGTGTGCTTATTCTTTTGCTGAGGAATGATTTGAGAAGGAGAAGGAGGAGAGAGAGAGAGGGTTTTATAGACAAAGGATCAACATCTTTGGGATGTCCAGCCAAGATCGGATGTCCAGATTCCGCTTCCCACCTGATGTAATCATGGACATGGTTTCAGAGCAGGAGCTTGATTCAGATACATGCCAACATTGTAGTCATGTCAAAGGTAAACCAGTCCCGATGCTTGCATCAGTTCCCGCGATGCATCAACCTGAGTGCATCTCTACATAGTTATGCTACAATCACTGGCAGAAAGGCAAAGGGTTGATAGGTATTGGTATACCCTTTCCCACTTCTCTGATGTGCTAGGTGGCTATTGCTTGCACCAATGAAGCTCTTCAGCCACCTCACCAAACCACACACCTTTTCCACATCAGTCACCGCTGGCCATCAATCAATCTCTGGCTGTCTGTGATGCCACAGGCTAGATCACCAATGTGTTTGCAGTGTTTTCTGGCAGGAAACAACAGCTTCATTTTCTGGGAGGAATCACCTCTTGCATGTCATTTGACTGCTGGTGAATTTGGTGACATGCGGCTTCTTGGTAAGTGCTCAATTCCCATACAGGTCTAGTCTTAATAGTTGTGGGTGCTTTTTCCACAATAATACATAATTATAATACAATATTACTACAAATCAAGCAACATACATGACCCTGACACACATAGGTAGGCATACATAATGTACTCCAAATACAACAGAGTCCCATTTACTTTTTTTTCCTTTCAGGTGATGCTACTTCTACTCTCCCCATCTACTCACACCTTTTAGACATACAACCAAAGTATGTCAGCAGAGGTACAATAGAGAACACATTTGTAAAAAAGCCATTATAGAACACAGTTTTGGTCTCCTTAAGTCGCAATTCAGATGTGTTGATCGTACAGCTCGTGAACTAATTTGAAGTTGTGTGTAACATAATTGTAGCCTGCTGTGTATTACACAATACGATGGGCCTTACAAGTGCCTCTGAACTCTCAGCAACGTCCAAATCTGGACCTTGTTGTTGTCCCTAACAAACATCACGGTATGCAGGTGCCTGATCAACTGGTCAACTTTTCTTCGCTTGAGCTGCTAATTGGGTAATGACCTTTATTTGGCTTAGTAGCCTGTTGTCAATGATGACTGGTGGACAATTAACACAATGTCCATATATTTCATTCAGAGACACCTGTTAATGTTGCATAAAGTTAGTGTAAATCCTGTGGTCATTAGTTAAAATATTGCCTCTTTCTTAAACACAATCATTTTTTTTTATACCCAACCACCTTATTTCTTTTTCTTACACTTCATCCTAGCTTACTTCACCACCCATGTATTATGTGCGTAAAACCTTCCAACTTAGCTTTTTTTTTTTACAGATGCTCACATTTCTACCTGTGTATATACATGTATGGTATCTCCTTTTCGCATTAGGTGCTCTGCCCCATGTGTGGGACTTCGTAGTCGGGATAGAGAAGTCTGCCTATCGCAATTAAACAGGAAATGATATACAGGAAAAGTAAGTTGGATGTTTTAAGTACATTCTGAGCCATCCTAAACTCAAAGAAGCATCCTCCTCCATCCTATTGCTCCTTGCACCAATCTTGCGCCCAACATGGTTAAGGGACTTGAGGAGAAGGACCTCCCTATCACCAAGACTAAATTTACCATCATTGGTGAAGGGGTTGTTGGCAATTATCCTCTGCTGTATGGGATACCAGACACCCAACTGAGTAATGCAGGGCAGGCCCAAATATGGAGGGACATCGTCACATGTTGCAGTAGAGGGGGTGTGTACAACTGGTGGTGAAAGCTCTAAAGTAGGCGCTGGGAGGCATTGCGTTGCTAGACCCGTATTAAGGCCCAGGACATTATGAGTGTGTCCTCCCACCCACTTAGACAGAACCTCGTACATGACCTCACTGTACCAGAGGGTCATCAGAGAGATGGTAAGTACATGCATTTTATTATTTGCCACATAGCTTGATGTGAGTTCTAAGAGAGATGTCCTATCAAGTGTTGTATGTGACCTTTAACATAACCTGTGTCAAAGCTGCCAAGTTACCCAGGTCCCTGCATGACTATTATGTTCAGTTCTGTTTTTTCTAAGAATTTTGGGACTTGTAGTCCTCACTCATTAATGGGTATAACAGGAGAATACAAGTGCAAGTTTTCTACAAGAATACTGAGAGTGGCATAACTACCCACACAAGGGCTTTTTAAACTTTGAAGCTTTGCTGACTTTTTCTCTTTACCATATTTATTGTTAACATGCATGTTATTATTTATTTTTTGTATCATGACTCAGTTCATTTAAACCATACATGAAATAGTACAGATTATTAACATCGCATGACTATCTTCCAAAAACACACCTGTTAAAATTCCACATGAAATAAATAAATCCACAGTTAAAAAACAACAGTCAATAGAGATGCAAATGATACTTGGCAAAAGTGAAAAGTGGCAGTTTCAAACAGTTTAACGACAACATGATATCATCTAGGTGGAAATAAAAATCCTTAAAATACGGGAAAAAGAGAGACCTACTTTTACAAATGCATACAAACTATAATGTTAGCAGCCTGAGTTAATTAATAAGATACAACTGTCAGGATTATACAACGCATACTAAGAGCATGTAATAAGACCCAAACTTGTTTTTATGATCATACTTCGTATGCAGTGGAAGCCTTCATCATTTTGGTTTTCACAATACCCATGAACTTTACAAACCGTACAGCCAGTAATTCGTTCTAACAGAGCCCCTTACAATTCCCCCTTCCCTTACACGACCAGCAAGTCCACCGGCACAAAGAGGCTGTGGAGGAGGAGATTAATGCATGGGAGATACCTGTATCTCCCTAAGGATGATCTCTCCATCAGATGATTAAAAGTAGGCCTGCGATGCACCTTCATAAAGGAGTGTGTAGGAGAATTTACACATCGGCCTGAGATGTGATTCAGGCTGTGTGGAGGGGATGGTTGCATAGGCCTTGGGGCCCTCTGTGGCTTATTATGTAAATTCTTTCAACTGGCAACCCTTCAAAGTGAAACAGGAGAACACTGCTGCCCGGACGTTAAGTGGCCTTGAGTCTTTTCGGCATTGGAGCAACAATGCCCTCCTCTTCATCCATGTCCTCCTCCTCGATCAGCTCATGTTCGTGCAACTCATCCATCGTTGTCTTCTCGAGCAGTGATGGCTGCAGATATTGCTGCCGGGAGGAGGAGCGGATTCTCGCCTCAGATTTCTTGCAATCCTCCACGTGTAGATAGTTCAGCATTGCTGGGCCCGTATTAATGCCCAGGACATTATAGGAATATGTGAAAGAAGCAGACGGCAACAGATGAAGTACATCACATTGAAGTTGAAATGCTGATACACAACTCAATAATTTAAAACATCTTTTACATGTGTATTAAATTTTATTTAATATGGGACTAGTACAACACAGCATTTGTTAGGAGGCATGAGATAAATAAACATCTCAAATGCAAAATCAACTCACCAAATCTAGCCACAGATCTGTGTGTCATTCTGAGAAGCCAATGAGGCCAGCTGCTAAACCTGGGTCCTTGAGGTTGGACTTGAGCAGCTTGAAAATCAAGTTGTAGGTTTTTAATTGTATGATTTGTAAGTCAACGTGAAAACAAAAGCAGATACATTACACAAGCAAATAGAGGATAATACATGCCAGGATGGTAGAGGGCCTAATTGCTGCTGTCAGTATGTCTCTTCATGGCCTAGATTTTGACATGTGGCCACCAGGGACTTGCTCCTGACAGAAGCTGAAATGAAAGAGACATACTTTTTTGAGCAAGTAAGTAAGTGGTAATGAAAGGCGCTAGGAAAAGGTTTAAGAAAGTCATATTTGAAAAACGCTATTAAATTATTTGTAGAGCCTGCAGCCGAGATGGCCGCCTAGCTCTTCGGCTCCGCCGACCCTTGCGCCCCTCGTCGATATCCTGGCAAGAATCCTGCGCCTCCGAGCCCTACGCTTACCTGCGCCACGTTCCTGACCACGTTCCTGTGACTCCGGTCGAGAACGGAGCTGCCCCGGCGGAGTTGAGCCCCGGTTTCCATTCCGGCCTTCCAAGCGGTCGCAGCCGGGCCATTGTTTAGTGGGGACGGCCGGCGGCGACAACGATAGCAGCGGCCGCTGTGGAGAGGGAGGAGCCGGTGCACCGGACCTGGAGCGCGGCGCTGGGATTCTCACAGCAGCCTTTTCCATGCTCGGCTGCCCAGCGCGCCCCGCTCGCAACATTGTATCCGGCTCCCGTATACTGTATCCCGGCCCAGCTGGGAGAGGGCCGGGATCGCTTCTTTGTTGCAGCCTACAGCAGCGGACGCCATTTTCCGCATCGGAAACCCTGGTCTTGCCGGTGGGTTTCCCTGCACCACAGATTCCCCTGTCCTTGAAGCCTTTCCACGACCGGCTGCCTCCACGTTTCCTGCACCACCAGGGCCCCGCAGAGAGCTCATCACTTTCCAGATACCGATGGCTGGTGAAGGGGGCTTGCTTCCCGGGGCGCTCGATGGTTGCTTGCCTAAGATGGCGGACGCAACAGCACCCTCCATCCTTGATCCACCGCTGGGGCTTCGCGACATCCTGGCAGCACTGGAGGACCTGCGGTTGGCCTTCCACGACTCTGCCACTGATTTGGAGGACCGGTTTGATTGTATTTTTTCAGCTGGCCATGATGATTCTCCAGTGCGGCATGTTAAGCCACATCTTCAGTCGACTGTCGGTGGATCACCCGAGTTGAGGTGTGTGGCAGTGACGGGGGGACGTGTCCCAGTGCCCGCTGCGGTACTCTTCGGCTCTGCCCTAGAGGAGTCTGACAATACTGCTCCCTTGGTATGGCCGGAGCTTGTGTCTCAGACGCCGTTTTGCCCATCTCTTTTGTCCTTTGGTGCCACGTTTCTGTGCGTCCTCCTGGACTTGCTTCCTGTACATCGGCCGGCCGCTACTCTGGAACTTATGCATCGTCCTGCTCCCTGTTGTACTAGCCACGGCATAGCAGTGGCGCATTCTGTGGTCCTTTACTATCGAGCTTCACTCCAGTTTGACTTGTCTCTTACACCTCGACTTCTGCAACGGACTCCATGGTGGCCCATCCCGTCCAGGTTGGCTGTACTGCAATTGGATTCTGTTGGACTGCAGATTCGAAGGGGCCAAGGCTGAGGAAGGGGGTTTTTCTTGTTGCACATTGATACGTATATGGCTGGGACTGGGACTTGTGATTGTTGGAGGTACATGTAGCATGGGTGTTAGGCCGGGGCCTGGGGTTGGGTGACCGCGGGTAACGATTTTGCTTGCATTGAATAGATCCTTGGCCCTCCTCCTGTCAACCGTGACATTCTTTTTCTTTTTCTTCTCTTTCTCTTCTCCTACATTTCGGGTACTCCTTTGGGGCGACAGACACACTGCTAGGGGGGGGTAGGCCGTAGCCTCTGCATGCGTGTAGGGTGGGGGGTATATTTCCTTGTTGGTTTTTTTCTATGGGCCTCCTTTTTCTTTCTTTCTTTTCTCTTTTTCTCTTCTCCCTTTCTACTCTTTACCTTTCTCGCTTGCTCTTTCCTTGCTTATTTCTTGGGTCGATGGGAGGATTGGGAACTTGTGGGTAGTGCTTGGGGATCGTCATGTGATATGCTTCTTTCCTATCCTGATTTCATTGAGTGCGTTTGATTACCTTACGGATAATGCTTGCTGACCCTTCTGATGATCGTTGCCCATTATAGTCCTAACTGCATTGCTCTGATTCGGATCCTTCCAGACCTGTTGCTATGGACTTATTTCAAAACTTTATAAAAATTAAACCTCATCATCCTGGAGCTCGGCGGCACAATTGTGTTTAACGTAACCTGGGCTATTCGTGCTTGTACTGATATGCTGCTGAGTTGTATAATTGCTTGCTGATGTGCTCTTTATTGTCGAGGCCGGCCTGAGGGTTGTAGGCCCGTATTTGTCTGCACATACTGTTAAATAAAGGTTTTCCAAAAAAAAAAAAAAAAAAAAAAAAAAAATTATTTGTAAAACAGAACAACATTTGTAAATGAAAAGGTAAGTCATTCACTCACATTGGAGAACATCCGATAAAATGGCAAAAAGAACTTCTAATCTTTAAAACATTAACTCACATATTGAGATTGGTGACAACAGAGATGTGTGCAAAAAACACATACTGCCAACATGTCAGTCATTAAATCTGGAGTTTAAATATTTGAGTTGCAAAAAATTAGGCAGCTTACCAGTGCCTACCATCTGCCAGCTGTGTGGTGCCGGTCCATGTGTAATCTCATTACGAGGAGCAGAAGCCACTGTTGGGGCCAACATCAAAGGGCCCATAAAAATATGAATCCAATTCTTCTTCAAAACAAATGTTATAGTTAAAAAGCCTATTTACAGATAACTAATGTTAAAAAACAAGTAATGGGCATTACAAAATATATATTATGACCGATTATTATTTTTATACTACACAATAAACACCGCGTCAGCATACAGAAATACCAGTTGTTGCTTGTTGGTGGTGGTGAACTTGCCCTTTGATGTTTACTTGTTGCAGGTATAGGGACTTCTCCCCCAGCTGAAGGATTCACTTTGACTGTAGGAGGGGATTTAGATTAACAATTGTTTTTAAAAAGGGGTACATTTTAGTTTAGGAATAAACATATATATGGTGTAGAAGAAACAATGCAGGTATGATGGAAACACAAACAAGGATAAATGCATGCAGCTTTAATTCTTGATAGATCAACTCACAGCTACCACATTTACAATTTCTACATATGATCAGAGAGGCGCTTTTTTATTGTTTACAAAGAATACTGGGACTTGTAGTGTGATAAAGACAAAAAATTAAAAGAATATACCAGTATTCACAATAAGCTAAAGATCCAACATAGCGTGGCTTGCAGAGTCACACGTGACACAAAGAAATATAGTGGTCACAAAGAATGAATGTTCTTGTTTAATGTTTTACCTGGCACCACATCGGTGTCGCCTGTAACCAGCAGCCCATGTTGCAGGTGGGGGTGCATAGTGAAGAGAACAGTCTTCTCAAGAGAGGTGAGATGGAAACGAGATCCTGTTGCTCCCCTAAGAAGCGCTCTGGCAACCTCTATCATGGTGAGTTTCTCCATCACCCGCCTCCTCTCATCCTACCACTTTTCTTGATACTCCCCACAGTCAGGACCTTCTGCCCCAATTCACTCACCCCATCAGTCAACTGCTGCCAGAATGCTGCTTTCTGTGTTGCACTAAGGTAGTATGAAGGCAGCCAATGTAACTTCTTGTAGTTACGTACAATAAAGCAGACTATCAGTGCTGTCTCCTCATCAGAAACATTACGCTTTCTACTCAGCGCTAGTAGCTTAGTTTCTAACAGGAGCGCAAGGGAACAGCCAGCCACCACAGCTGAAAAGATAAAGAGTGAAGAAATAGAGTCTTAGTTGTGGCCAGTTTTTATGTAGTTAGAAATAAATGAATGCTGGGTGTAATTCATTGTTTTTAGGTGTATATAATTAATATTTAGTTTGTCGTGTATAGGTATCTGCTATGTGGAGTCCTCCGACCAATAGCGGAGGCTCAGCTCTGATGATAGAGATTCCACCACGAGTGAGGAGTCTCTGCAGTTGTAAAATTACTAGTAGTAAAATCACACTCAGAGAGCCTGATTCACTAAGGTAAACTTACCTTTACCTTACTTTATTAGTAACTTTACAACTGCAGAGACTCCACAGTCAGGCGGAGAACTCCGCACATACAGACCTATCTTTTTATGTGCAAACTCCTCTGCCCAACTGAAGAGTCTCCGCAGTGGTAAAGTTAGTATTAAATCGCAGTTTTGTAAACACCGAAATAGAGCAAACGTACACAAACGTGGAATCAGAGAATACCAATGTGTAGTAAACTCACTACAAAGTTTACGTTTACCTTAGTGAATCAGACCATTTGTTCTGTTGTCCATGTACCTGGTATTATGGCTTTAGGTATGTGGAATTCCTATAGCCTGACAGCCAGGACATATTGTTTGTGGTCAAGGGCAACAAGTGTTCATGTGTTTTTGTCTCTGGGACAACCTAGCCCAACCCCCACTGCACAAACCCTCTGACTGCCAGTTTACAGTAACACTTTATGGATCAGGGAAGGGCATTGTATGCAGTTAAGGTAATGTCTATGTCCATGTGTTAATGCTGTTCAAACTTGTATTTATTGTTCACTAATGCAGCCTTTATTATTAGGGTGAGCACTCTAAGTAAAATGTTGTAAGCTCGGACTGCACTACTGACAGTGGTTCCAGTATAAAAATGTGTACACACGTTTTCAAAGTTTAGCAATATGAGGCAATGTATAATATTCCCAGGATGCTCTCTGATTAGATGCAAATATGTGCAGAAGCTTGAAAGCAAGACTGGTGAGTCTTTGCTTTCAAAATAAAATGTTCACAAAAAAATGCAAGGTAGAAATAAATTTTTTTAGCTAAACTACTGCAAAATGTTAGGTATCATTACTTTGCAGCATGATTTAGTAAAATGTGTTGATGTATGATAGTATTTCCCAAAGATATTCATAATGGAAAAAATCAGTGCAATTAGTTCCAATAAGATTATGGAAAACATAAAAATAAATACACATTGGCAAAGCCAGCAGGTCTGAAATTGGTGGTCAGCCTTTTGTTTTTGTCAATGTGTGATTTGAGCTGGCATGGTTTTTGTAAAAAAAACTTTATTGGCGTGGTAACTGCAGAGCCCTCACCATTAAAAGAAACATTGGCAAAAGCACACAAAAAAATTGGGGGTCTCAAAAAAGCACACATTGCCACAGTAGTTACTGGCACTCGCACTGAACAAAACTACTTTGCTAGAATGCTGTCACTCACAGTGAAGCCAGCCAACAGAGAGACAGAGAGACATCATTTTAAAAAAACACAAAAGGTAATGAGTAATACCAGACCTAATTAGGGGCCAAATTACTAAAGAAAGTCTCAAAAGTGCACCCATGGTATATGTCCTTGCATTAAGTGCAGATATACAACTTTCACAAATTCATAAGAATTTACAGATGTAGGCCAAGAAATAGTACTCCAATAGTACTCCAAGAAAATATTTGCAAACTGCATTTTAGCATGAGCAAATTTGCATGTGATTTGCTCCTGAGAAAATCTGAGTGTTTACAAGTTTACTTTCCCTTCAACCACTTGTTTCCCAACCTTGGAAGAACATCTACATATGCCATTGTCAGAGCCAAAGTTCCAACCTTTCTCAGTATGGGCAAATATTAGAGAAGAGTTGGTGAAAACCCTTAAAACATGCAAATTAGTAGGTTTGCACGAACTCAAAAGAGCTTTCCAACCCTGGAACTATTGCTTACCACTACCTTCATCCCCAGTATGCAGATCTGCTGAAATGTGGCAACATAAGGGACTGGCTAATATTCAAACTGTACAATGGTATAAGCCGTGGCATAATCAGAGAGGCTATATAAGAGTTCTTACATAATGAGATTGCTGCCATAATTTGTCACCGCATTACATGGTACAAAAGGGACTAGTGGATCTTTTTACAGGACAAGTAGATTTATGAAGCAACCTGCCCTGACAAGCAGATATTTTATTAAACTCCACACCCCTGGGTTTGAGTCAGGACCTTGTCTTTCTGTGAGGCTTCTGTTTTTGTACACCTCAGTTTGTTTTTCTGTATTATGCATCTTTCCCTTCCCTTCGGTTTCCTGTACAAGCCTCTTCTGTACATTATATTGATACTCTTTCTGTGCATCTTGTACAGTTATTCACACATCATTATGTACACTACTTTTCTTTAAGATGCACTTCATTTTCCTTTCTATGTAATTAATTTTTTTCTTTACAGATATCACTCTATATTTTCTGTAACACTTAAGCCATACCTTCACTCACTGTTCTCTTCCTTAAGAGCAATTACAGCATACATGGATGTTGGTTATGCCCATGTGTTCTTTGCTTCATATCTTTCTTTAGCCACATGATGCAGGCTGAGTAGGGAATGTAGAGGTCAGTGTGAAAGGGAGGCTGAAAACAGTGAATACCAGTAGATGCTTGACCTCATGTGTCTAATACATACAGGTTGTGACAAGCTCTGACATCACACTCCAGCATTTATGACAGCTGTAAAAGGGGCATTTTAAGGTAGCATTGGATTAAAAATGTTTGTCAGTGTAACAAAAGGTAGTCATATAGGAATTAAAACAAGGTGCTTAAAGGAATCAACTGTTTCATAAACATTACTTAATGTGTGACAAGCATGACATGTCCAACATAGAAGCAAAATTAATTGCTCAACACACGTCTTGGAATGCTAAAAAAATTTCTTTTATCTGCATTGCGTTTCCACCTAATCAAAAACATCAAAATAAAACATTAAAGCAGCACAGACTGTTATGTCCCCAGAAAAGGAAGAGATTTGGAATGTAACTTCATATGCCAGGGCAAGCACGGAGAAGGCAGATATTTGAGGGCGGAAGCAGCAGACCTGTCAACTTTTGCAAAAGGAGAGTCCAGGGCTTCCGAGGAGGCGTTACCATACGCAGAGCCCAGCCCAGAGAACTTCAAATTCAAAGAGTTCAACCTTCAGCAACAAAAACAAACAAAAAAACAAAGGTTCTGAGGCTGCTGCAGATGTCTGTCCTGAGGAAGTTTCACATCACACCCCGTAATGGCCATCAGCTGCAAAGAACATTGAAATAATTAGCTGGAAAACTGCTCTTTGCAAGAACTTCCAGGTAATTATGTGCACACTGTGATATGCGCTTCTCACCGGGTGACCATGTGAAGTGAGCTGATATTGTGTGGCAAACATTGGCATCATGAGAGTTGGAAGGTCTAAAGAAGCACAAGAGGGAGATAGCAAAAAAACACATGCCCTCCCGTGGAATGCTGAAAGAGAAAAAAATCATTGTTTCCAGAATACGATTAGTGGAAAGATACAAGTCAATCAAAAGGAAGGTGAAGAAGCTCTAGGCTCAAAAGAAAGGACAAACAAGAAAAGGAAGTAGAGTTTACGAGTAAGAAGCAAACAAAAGAGACTGACTTTTGCAAACAAGGACTAAAAAGGACAAGGAATTCAAGCGATCTTTTAAAGGTCAAGCCGGTTTTGAAGTCATCAGTGCTTGAATTGCTGATGCAAGCAACATCCTCTGTTTTGACCCATTGCTACACACAGAGACTAAGGTGATGCAAGTCAACTCGGGAAGGCGCAAATTAGATCATGATGCGGAGGCTCCTGATAAGATCAAAGCTTATGCCAGCTGTGGCCCATGCAAAACCTCAATTACCCTCCTTTGAAGCTGGTTAGAACTTGGCAGTGGTTTTGGGCTGGTAAGTATCACATTATCATAGTGCAAGAAATTCACAGTTGGCACAGTCAGGCTCTCGTCGCCATATTCGGAAACTCCTAGTCTACAATGCTGCCACAGATCGAAAGATGGGGTTAACACCTGCAAAATTCTGTACGAGTATGAGCTGTAACTGACAAAGCAGGACCAACCTGACAAGCCTAAATGACATTTTCCAAGCCACCTGAAATGACTCCATGCTCGTAGCAGTCAGTGAACATATAGAATACCAATGTTCAAGAGATCTTGCTAGATCACTCTCAAGTAGCTCTGCAAGAGGGAATTTAAAATAGTACATAAAGGTCTCTGTGGAATTGTCACCACAAAAAGGATGCTGCACCGGAAACATGGCTTCCTTTCTGGGATTCATTTGTTGAACATATGTTGGGTGACTGTCACATAAGCCAAATTCTAAAGCAAAAAAGATCTCTAGAGCCTCTCCTCACATCGACTTTACCAGAAGGAGTATGGGCCAATTCTGCCATTGACGTTTATGATCACACCTAATAAGCATCTCTTAGTAGTAATAAATAGTTTACGTTTTCCTAAGCTGTGTCATCCTGAATAACACGTCGGACACCCTCCAACGACTCAGGGAGACCTTGGAAAGAGATCTAGGACCCATGGAGATAGTAGACTGAGAGGCAGCCCTAATGCACCCTAGAGAGGTAGCCACCAGGTCTAAGTTGCGGCTCATCTAGCTGAAACTCCTCCACAGAACCTATTATCACAGGAGCCAGTTGTTTTGTATAGGGAGGTCCCTGCACCCTCAATTCCTGCGCGCAGAGTGGGTGAGGGTACATTCATGAACACTCCCTGAGATTGCACACCCTCTCCCATCAATAGATACCTGGGCACCATTGCTATGTAAATGGAATCCATCCTAGAAGTTGTCATCCCTGTTAAGCCGCAATTTATCCTTCTGGGAATTTCCTGCGATGTAGAGCTTCTGTACGGCCAATTCCTGTTCTGTCACCTGGGATTTATGCTTGCGAAAAGAGACATTGCCTGTTTTTGGCGAGGGGCAAAGGTACCGACCAAGCAACTGTGAATACGGGCATGGACATATGTATGGAGGTGGAGAGAGTGGTTTATGCGAGTAGGGGGCACCTCAAAACATTTAACAGAGTGTGGGGCAAATGCAGTGTTGGAAATGGCCCTTTCTGCAGGGTCACCCCCAAACTTTTGGCCTTCCTCCTCAATTTTTTCTGATCTCGTTTTTGTTGGCTTTAGGATTTTGAGCACTTTACCACTGCTAACCAGTGCTAAAGTGCATGTGCTCTCTCCCTAGACATGGTGTGATTGACTTATCCACAACTGGAATATTTAATTTAATTAACTTATAAATCCCTTGTAGGGGGCGTGGCTAACCGCCGAACATGGCTGATGCCGTTTAGATGAGCTCCGAGCCTGGGCTGCATAATCCTATTGAACCGCCATCCACAAGAGCCCAACAGAGCCTGTCCGAGGAAGCAGCACGATGGTGTGATGCGACTGACCAGGAGAGCTGACTACACAGTTGCTGTCGCCGGCACAGGGAGAGATTCATGGTGTGAGGCCTACTCGACTGCTGTGCCGGGTGAGACGGAGATGGGCGGAAACTCTGGGGGGCAGACAGATCCGAAACGAGCCTGACGAATCTCCACTAGGAGCACTGGGGGGAATGCGTAGCCCACGCTAAAGGGTGCGCTCGGCGCCACACACTCGATCTGCAGCACGGACTGGGCGAACCGCCGGCGACTGCCGATGAATGAGCATCTGCCCATGTCCAGTGAAAGCTGAGGGTGCAGGGGCGCAGAGACACCCAGGAGGCGACACACTGACCGGCTCCCCGTGGCTCTTACCGGAGACCGGCCCTAGATCCTGCCGAGCTGAGATGCGCGATCGGTGCCGTAGACTTCAGCTGAGGCGTATACGGAGGGAAGACGCACGGACAGAGCGGCGCACCAGCTGCTACCGATGAGCGCGAGTCGCTCATAATAACTAAGACGCGGAGCCTGGGGGGCCGGCCTGCTGGGGCCCGATACCCTGACCGGGACTCGGACGCTTGACATCCCAAAGAACACCTCCTGATACCACAGGTGATGGCGTCCCAAGGGGGGGTCCTTCAATCCCTTATTATTGGCGCTCATCGCTGACCCCCCCCCCCCCCCACCCCTCCTGAGTGCAACACAGCCCAAAGTCTGGGATGTAATCTATGAGGTCGCTGGTTGAAATAAATGCAACTACCCCCTGCGCACTGATACTGAACTGACAGAACCTCCGGGAACCCGAACCTTTTGAGGATTAATCGCACCAGACTGCCAGTGCTACTAACAGGGAGAAACAACTCTGAATTAGGCAGAGAGAACGGGAAGCCCATTAGCCACTGCCTGCCTTAAAGAGCTGAAAACACCCTGGGAAACACTCTGCCAGCAAGTAATATTAAAGACAGCGGACCTCACTTTCTTGGGATCCAAAGGGGAAAAGGCGCCACAATTGACAATTTGCTGGAAATCGGCAGGGACCTGCCAACTCCCCCCCCCACCTCGGGGGTAGGTATGGGATACATAGGATCGGTACCAAAAGATCTCTTATGAAGGGAGCATAAGCAGGCATCGGAGTCCTGCACCACAAATATTAGAAACGGAATGAATGGAGTAATCTTGCTCAATCACACTTGAGTGCACCCATCGTTTGAAACTTTCAAGAGGACACGCAAGAGAGTATGGTGCACAAACTGCTGCGTGCGGACACGGTGCTTGCACTGGAACAGCAGCCCTACCCACTTGACACCAGGGTCTCGTAACACCTATGGCAGCCCTCTTGCTCCTCTTTAGGCGAAGGCCCCGGTAAAGGTACACATCGAAACATCATGGGGCGCCCCAAGGGGAAGATACAGGAGGCGACCACTAATACCACACAACATGCGGAGGACTCAGAACACATGACAACCCCGATGTCGCTCACCTGTGTACCACCTACTAACGAGGAGACCTCATTGGACAAACTTGACTTGATATTACAGGAGGTCAGGGAATCCAGAAAAGCCATTGAACAACAAGTTGGCGCTCTCACAACCGGATTCACACTACTCAAAGCTGACCAAACAAAATTAGCAGACAAGGGAAAAGCTCATAGCCCAACGCTGGATGAGGCCATTCCACAACACAAGGAGCACGCTTTGCAAATTCAACAATTGCAGAAACGGGGGCGCTAGAGGGGGCACAGCGAGATGGCTGCGTCGTAATGCAGCTCCGCCGGACGGAGCACATCATGTTTAATATCCTGCTCTTTCCGTACCAGAAAGTACACAAAAATAACGGAACTGTGCAGTGGAAGACCCCTGGCGTACGAGGGGAAGCGAGAACCCCATGTAGCCACCGGATTTCATCGTTTTTCTGGGAGCCGAAACACACGGACCGGCGCTCGCAAAATGGCGGCGCCGATCGGCTAGAGCCTTACACCGCGGCTTATATGCCGCGTCTGTCTCCAACGTTGTAACCTGCGTGCCCCCGGCGATGACACCGGTTGCCTGCCAGTCTTTAAGCCGGTGCAGTGAATAGCTGCCGGATCCATTCGGCCCGAGGGTGAGAGCCTGCAGCTGGAGGGGCCCGCGACTGCTATCGTGCCAATATCTACTGCGAGGGAGGCCTCCCCGGTGGGGGTACCTATCAAGACACATATGCCCTTGCAACTAAAGTAAGGAGTACAGGGGTAGATCTGGCAGCGGACTGGCGCACTGGCTGTGAGGCCTATGACCACGCTTGAATCGCGACGTGACGTGCACAGTCTTTAAGCACATGCCCTGTGAAGTCTAATTAATTTGAGCATTGGCATGTAGCCCGGGGCTGGGGTTGCACCTTGAACCAGTGCTGAATGGGACTGCAGCAGGGACTATACGAACCTGCCTGCCC
Organism: Triturus cristatus; assembly: GCF_964204655.1. Classification (NCBI taxonomy): domain Eukaryota; kingdom Metazoa; phylum Chordata; class Amphibia; order Caudata; family Salamandridae; genus Triturus; species Triturus cristatus. Next base: position 589,406,924 of record NC_140589.1, read on the forward strand.
TGTTGAGCACTACACTGCTGCATGATTCTGCCCATAATGACTGCGTGACTTGGTGGGGCCCACTCGACGTGCGGATTTTAACCGAGGAGATCACCCTAATACAATACCTCGACGTATACAGCGGAAGCCTAGCCAGTGATACCAAAGCCTCTGCACAGGGTATAACACTGAGACAGCACTGCTGCTGACTGGAAGAGTAAATCACTGCGAAGGTGTGAGAGCTGCCTACGCACCTTGTCCCACGAGTAGAAGTGGCCAACCGGTGCTCCCGCCATGGGGTGGACAGAGCGCAACCAGTCCCAATTAACATTCGAGCCTCACAAGTCCAGCAAATCCAGGCAACAGGCGGCCTCAGATTTGGAGGTCTATGCTCCCTCGGTCAGCCTCACTGCCATCGAGAAAACACTTCTAGGGGAGGAGCCAAGATGGCGACCGGAGCAGACGCTTGAGCGCCCGGCTCCGTCGGCCCTTGGCCTCGGACTATTATCCTGATGCCTATCCTCGCCGATTCTCGAGGTGCAACGTGTGCGAAGACGCGCTGACCGCACCGCTGCTTTCCCGGAGTCTCAGCCCGCCCGGATGCCGGAGTTCTGGGTGCTTTTGTTCTCTGCACCGGACCCCTGCTCCATTGTGGCCTTTGCCGGCCCCCTGGAAGCTCCGCAGTCACCGGACCCGCTAGCGCAAACCCGAGCCCCGCGGTCCCGATCTCACCTCGCACCACGGACTGTCGCCAGATGAGCCGGGGGAGGGACGGCCGGACACCTTCTGCCCCCTGCGCCTGACGGGCTGGAGCTGTGGGGTGGGCCCCGGTGCGGCGGGTCTCCTGCCCCGCTCTGTGGACCGCGCTGTGGGAGGCTGCTGACCCCCTTCTTCTATTGCCTAGCCGGCGGCAAAGAGAACCCGCGGGAAGAGAAGCGACTGTTGGCTTTCCCTGTTGCGGCGCAGACCTGAGGGGAATTGACTCCTTGCCACGACCCCCCCCCCTGGCCATTGCACCGTACAGCGGTAAAACATGGCGTTGATTGCCTGCTTGCGGCTGGGGGGTGATCCTCCGGTCTCGCCCGCTGCCCACTTCGCCCTCCCTCTTCCGGAGACCAGCTCCACAGTGCCGTCCCGGATTGCTGCCGATGTGGGGGCCCAGCTTCCGCTGACATGCGGCTCCGTTCTGGCTGTCCTGCGGGACTTTCGACTACAAATGTGTGCTGGCCTGCAGGCGCTGAGTGAGCGGTTTGACTCCATACTGTCGGCTGCGGGTCGTGAGCGCTTTGCTTGTCATCAGCAAGGCGTGGGTTTGCCAGTGCTTTTGTCCTCTTGCGGGGACGCAACGGCTGTGTATGATCGTGCTGCACTGGTGCCTGCATCTGGCGTTCCCGGCACCCAGGATCAACCGCTCTCCAGCTCCACTGCGGATACTTTGCTTCCCTGTTCATTGCTGCCTGCTTCATTGTTGCCTGCCTCACCGCGTCCGCAAGAGTATCCTGCTGAGCGATACCTAACATCCTCGAGGAATCGTTCACGGTGGCCTACTGCTTCTTTTCTGTGGAACTCCTGTACTTTACTTGCCAGGTCTGGATTTTATGTGGTGCAAAGAGGGACCTCGATAGATGGTCGGCGGCCATTTCGTGATTCTACTTCACCATCTTCTCCCAAGCGGCCATATTGTTTTTGTCTGCACGGGATGCGGGGCCTTCATGTAGGGGCTGGTTTAATCCCAAGCCCGCGATCGGGCCAGGGCTAGACTGATTTATATCGCCATGGTTTCACGGATGGGCTGGACTGGGACTGGAACTGTATGTATATGTTGTGCGCACTCGTCGCGATTTGTCTTCCTTCGCCTAAATTGTTGTGACACGTTATTTTCGCACGCAGTTTTTGACGTAGTGGGTTCTCTGTGTGTGGAGGCCATAGCTGGCTGATGGTTTGGGGCGCTCTGGTGTTCCGTGGGCTCCTCCCCACCTTCTTCTCTGTTTTCTTATTTTTCTTTACTCTATTCCTACTCTCTCTCTTGTCTATATTTCGGGTTCATTGGGCGACAGGCACTATGCTGGGGGGGGGGGCAGGCCGTAGCCTCCGCATTGGTGTAGGGTGGAGGGGTAATTCTCTGTTCTTAATTAGTTCTATGGGCCTTTTTCTTTTATGTCTCTGCGCTATACTTGCTTCGATTCGGGGTCCGGGTGTGGGGTGGATTGGGTGGGGGCGGCTCTGGAGGGGTGCGTAATTGCTCATGTGACTATCCTGTTATATAACTGCACTGCCTCACTGCCTGAGATTTTACTTCCATTGTCGTTTTAATGATGCTGCTGCTCTCCCGTGTGGTGAAGCTATCTTGCGGACTCGAATCTCCTTTGTTCTTATTCTTCACTGACTTTTTTCCCTGATAAAATTATCTTGAAAACTTAAAATTAACCTTCACTTCTCCTTCCCCTGGTGTCAAGGATCTCTCCAGTATATAACTCATAACTCGTTGCTAATCTTGACCGTTGAAGCACAGGGGATGTAATGTTTGTATCAGTGCTTAACCGTACCGTGGCCGGCCTGACGGTTGTAGGCCCGTATTTGTTCTTTTAATATGCACGAATAAAGGTTTTAAAAAAAAAAAAAAAACAATTGCAGAAACAGGTCACCGGCCTCCAGGACCAAATAGAAGATGCGGAAGGAAGGGCCAGACACAACAACGTACAGGTCATTGGACTGCCAGAGCGCAGGGAGGACCTTGGCGCCGCTCGATAAATGTAGCAATGGTTCAAAGAACGTGTGGCTCCTGATGGGCTATCAGACTATTTTTGCGTGGAAAGAGCCCACAGGATACCCACTGGGAGGCCCAAGGCGGGTGCCCCACCTCGCCCACTAATAGCCTGGATCCTAAACTACAGGGAGCGCGACGCCCTGCTCCAGAAGGCGCGAGCGCGATCCAAAATACGATTTGAAAATTGCCGAACATCGCTATATCCGGATTATATCCTCATAGTCCAGCAACAAAGGTCCTCCTTCATGGCTGTCAAAAATAAACTAAAAGACATGCTATTGAAATACACTCTTTTTCCCTGTTTGACTGAAAATCATACACAACCATAAGACATACTTCTTTGAGAGCTCCGAGAACGTGGAGGAATGGATCGAGGTAATGGACCCGGCCTCATTATCAGGAACCGCCTCCCAGAGCCTACCAAACAGCCCAAGACGTACAAATGACAGGCAACCACGCCGCATGGTGAAATCAGTCCACAAGTCGCAATCATGCAGTCCAAGGCAGCAACAAGTACAACAGAACAAGGAACAGGCACTTGAGACAGCGTCCACGTTCAGAGACTGTGGATTCCTTGTGGCCTCTGCCTCCTCAGAGGACAACACGGTCAGATCGGATTCCGAGAGTAGCCTGACCTTATTCCCTAGTGTGACGCCCCAGATGGAAGATGGCCTACTGGACTAAAAGGACTGAAATAATATCCTGCTCACTTGGACCCACGTTAGGCTTACTAGTTGTGATGCTAGAGCTGGTGTCACAGCACGTATCCTTTTCTCTATGACTTAAAATGGCATTGATTTAGAATGTACATTAGTGCCGGGGCTCCGGCCCCCCCCCCCAAGCTCGGCTACAAGTAGATACAATACCATGAGAGGCGTTAGCGATGACCCCCTATTTGCGAACGCACCTTGTACATACAGTGCAGTTACACATGTTGTGTTTTATTGTTAGTTCCGGTGTAGTTTCCTAATCGTGCCTGGTATTAGAAGTTTAGGGGGGGGGTAGAAACTCTGGCATGCATTGTTCATCTGAAAGGGACTGTGGCCTCACTGTCATATCTGCAATGTCACCTTTCACCTCCACACTGCGATACACATACGAAACACCTACAACTTAATCACATTGAACGTTTGGGGTCTAGGATCCATACAGAAATGCAATAGGGTATATGCACAACTACTCAGGCGCAAAGCGCAGATAGTATTCATACAGGAATCTCATCTCACAGAATCGGAAGCAGCGAAAATGCGCAAGACAAATCTTTTCCACCAACTATTCTGTTTTCACCAGGGGTGCAACGATACGGATCAGACACGGGGTGCCATTTATAGAATTAGAGCAGCGCACTGACATACAAGGAAGATACATATTACGTGGGACACTTGATGGTACGCAGATTGTATTGGGTAATATTTACGCCCCAAACTTTAACCAATATACATTTTTTGCTGGACTCAGCCAGGTACTAACGGGATGGGAAATGTACCCATGGATTATAAGAGGGGATTGCAATGCGGTCATGGATGTTGTGCTAGATCGCTCACATCCTCCCTTACATGGAGCGGGATCAGCCATGCAGGCAAGGGCTCTATGTGGGTGGTGTAATGGATGAGCATTGAGCGATGTGTGGAGATTAAGACACCTGACACACAAAGAATACTCATTTTACTCCCCAGTTTATCTACTTCACACAAGACTTGGTAGGATTTTCTGCTCAAGAACGATAGCGGCACAAGTAACACACCACATATCTAGCTAAGACTTTCTCAGACCATAATCCTTTAGAAATCACCTTTGCTGGGGCAGGATCCCAACCCCAGTACCCACCTGGAAATTATGGCCCCAATTACTGGAAGATGCGGTGTTCCGCACCACCCTGGCTAATACTATAACATATTTTATGGCAAACAATAACACTGTGTCCTCCATCTCTGTCGAATGGGATGTATTTGAGGCAATTATCCGGGGTAATGCCATCAGTGCTACAGTGGGCGCCAGACAGGAAATACACAAAAATTCAATGGCAACAGAGAATAGGATGAACACACTGGAACAAGAGGCTGCAAGTGACGCTGCAAGGCAGGCCCCCCACAGGAGGCACGTATCCAACATGCAGAACTACTAGAGTAACTTAGGGTCATAGACTACATACCGTATACCCAACTAAAGCACAAAGACGCAGACAAATCAGGGATGTTACTAGCCAGATTGTTGAGGGACGATCCCCCGACTCTCATAATAAACGTCACTACACCTAGGGGTGATACTGTCACTACTCAACAAGATATCAAGGAGGCCTTTCGCCTGTATTATGCTACACTATACAACAAACCAGATACAGTAGACGATGCCCACATAGGCGCATTCTTAGATAACTTACCCTACCCACAGCTCACAGCAGAAGCCCGGAAAGCATGGATGGGTCCTATTACCAAGACTGAAATAAAAGTGGCTTTGAAAGGACTCCCGCAAAACAAAGTGACGGGACTGGATGGAATTTTTCTACCCTTATGCAGAGGCCCTGGTGCCCCAACTGGAGATCCGGTATATTATGTAACTAGAACTGGGTTGCCTACTACCTTCCACAGTGCAGGCATTGGTGGTCTTGCTTCCAAAACCAGGAAGGGACAAATAAGATATGTCTGGATACTGCCCGTTGTCCTTATTAGGGACAGAACATAAAATACTAAGCAAAATACTAGCGAATAGGCTCCTTTTATATTTACATAAACGTATTCAAACAGATCAATGCAGATTCCCACCAGCCCTTAGCACAACCTTAAACATCAGGAGATTGCACCACATTATAGCAACAATCCCGGAACATTACCAAAATGCAGGCTGCATTGCGCTAGACCTACGACAAGCGTTTGACACGCTAACTTGGGATTATATGTTGAAGGCGATAGGGAAATTTGGCCTACCCCCCCCCTCCGAGTATCTCAAATGGCTACATTTACTGTACGAGGCCCCCACTGCCAGAGTCCGCACAGGTGGACATATCTTGAGTGAATGCTCTATATTCAGGGGCACACGAAAGGGGTGCCCACTGTCGCCAATGTTATTCATACTAGCGCTGGAGCCCCTAGCACTTAGGCTGCATCTAGAGGCCTATCACTAGAGGGCGAACTTGCCAGAGCAATCAGGTCAATACGCTCAAGTGTCGCCTTTTGGCCTACGTTACCACTTTCTACAACGGGCAGAGCGGCCAGATCAACAAGCATTGGCATAGCCAATAGGTCTCGCTTTTGGGACCTTATAAGTATTTAGTTATGCAGCACAATATCCTTAGTGGAACAACATCTACTGTTGCATGGCTAAACACTTATAAGGACCCAAAGGCGAGACCTATTGGCTATGCCATTGTTTGTTAAAAAATGTTTTTACTTTAAAATGCCTAATTGCACAAGCGCACACAGAACCCTCCTTGCTTAGAGAAGTGCATGAGTCGGAGGGTAGGTAGGAGTGGTGGGGGTGTAAGGTATGGTACAAGAGAGAAGAAACCTTAATGGGGTGAGTAATGGGAAGAAGGAAACGAAGGGAAAAGCAGAGGGGGGTGGGGGAAATCTGTGGACAGGGGCATTTAGGTAATCAGTATAATACGTAACAGAACCTACCCTTTACAATCACGTTTGTTAAAAGAAAAAGTTGTTCAATAATAAACGCTGTGATTGAAAACGATAACCTGCACAGCTAAATGCGTAACATTGTTTGCATTGCCCCCAGACACAATAACCAGTCCCATCTCTGCTAGGCCTCGAACACAACTGCATGAAAATGCAGCTGGCGATTAATCGGAGGCCGGTGAGATGAGAGGACGCGATAAGAAACACTGCCAAAGTCAAGACCTGATCTCCTGCTAAGTGGGCTAGGGCGCGGGATGGAGGACACATACAAAGAATATGTCCCACTTTGCATATTAGCATATCACATACTGTGCTTCAATATGGCACCATGGAGACCCCGACAACAATGGGCTTAGACAATGTCCAACCCAGAACTAACCCGTGGCAATCATTGAATTTCTTCCGGCTGCTTACAAACTTTAAAGGCATTAATCTAAACGGTTTATGCCGGACTGCCTTTGATCTTAAAAGTTACATTGTGCAATAGTGTCAGCATATCTCGTCACTTAAACGAAAACCAAAATGACATATCTATTCATTATGAGGTAATACACGCTTTGGTTGAAAGCAGAGCAGGTCGTAAATGTGTCTAAGTAAATAATAGTCCAATACACGGAGTCCATGTTTTGTTTTATATTTATAGTGATGCAAAAGCAGCGTTCTCAAACACATAAAAAGCTTTTCGAACTTACCAAGGCGATCCTGTTCCTAGCTACTATTTACTCACCGACGCCAGATGGTCTCCAGGTTTAATTAGCGCTTACGAGCTTTGGGGCTGGTGCAAGCAATGACGTGGGGGAGGTTGCTCTGGCTGCAAGGAACTACGTAGAAGGGGTGCATTGGAGAGGGAGATCGTCCGAAACCACATCCAATCTTATGGTGTGCTCAAACCTTAATAATAATAAAAAACAAGGCCTGCACGCTATTTCCAGTACACAACAAGCGGTCTTTAACACGGACAGGGCAGAGCAAGTGGGCGCGCGGCTGCAAAAGTGAAAGCAGCTGCAGCGTCCACACCCTTTCTGTGTGCCTGCTAGCGATGCACTGAGCGCATGAGGAGAGAGGCGGTCTAGACACGGACAGGGAGGAGCGAGTGGGCGCAAGGCTGCAAAAGTGAAAGCAGCTGCAGCGTCCACACTCTTAATGACCCGTGAAAGACAGATGGCGGCTGCGCGCGTGAACGCAAGCGCAAGGCCAGCCAAAGTGTGGGGTAGCACTTTGAAAACCCACCTACTAAATGTCTCGCAGCGCATGCGCTGGCTCAGCAAGACCTAAAAATGGTGGTTCTCCCACAACGCTTGTACTACTTCACTAACTTACCGACAGCAGTACCATCAGCCACCTTCAAAACCCTAGACACTAAATTCTCCGACCTTATATGGGGAACCGGAAGGCACAGAGTAAGTCTCAGGAAGCTACAATTGTGGACCAATAAGTAGGATTGGGTGTACCTGACCACAGAGCATATTATTATGCGAGCCAATTGCAGTGGCTGTCCTACTGGACGGCTGGACGCAATCTGCAAGAGATAGGATACACGATGCGTACATTGACCAGAGTACCTTACATATATTGCTACTACCACAAAGCAAAATTCCCCCGAATCTACCACCCCTTTTGCGTACAGCACTCCAGTGCTGGAAAGCGGTGTTACATTACACATCCCGTTGCCACCCCTACTCTGGGAGCATCCCACTAGTGGGGATCCCACTAACTAGCAGCGGGCTCACAAAGAGCAGGATGGGAGCCTGGTTGGATGAAGGGGTTAGCACAGTGGGTGACTTATTCAACAATGGGATACTGATGGACCACAAGAACTTTGTGCGAGAAACCAGGGTGCCAGATCATTTATACTTGATGCATGCCGCACTACTGCAATACATCAAAAAACATTGGGCCCCTCAGAGACAAGAACCCCCAACCCACAAATTGGTTAAGTCCCTATATTACATGGAAAGGGGGAGACACCTTATAAAATGGGTATACGTGGGAGTACGGGCGCACGCCGCGATAGAGCTCACAGAACTACGAGCTACTTGGGTGGAGGATATAGGGCGGGAGCTCTCAGACACGGAATGGGTTGGAATTTTAGAATAACCCAAAAAAGTGTCCAGAAATGCAAAGTTTACATTTATACAAACTATGCTACTCCATAGAGCTTACCATACACTGCGAAGGCTACAAAGGATGTTCCCACAAGCACAACACTACTGCCCTCGATGTCATCTAGGTGAGGCGGGCTTAGTTCAAATGCTATGGGCATGCCCCCACTTACGAAGATTTTGGGAGTCCGTCAGACTTCACATATCGACAGTTACACAGATAGATGTGGGAAACACAGTTGAGGAAAGTATTCCGGGCCTATATGAGCGCTTGACCAAACAAAAAGGTACAGCTCAGATTCATGGACCTCGCCCTAATAATAACACAAGCATTGACATAGCCAATAGGTCTCGCTTTTGTTTTGGGACATTATAAGTGTTTAGCCATGCAACAGTTGCATAACTAAATACTTATAAGGTTCCAAAAGCGAGACCTATTGGCTATGCCAATGCTTGTTTGTTTATTAATGCTCTGTAGTAACGGCGGCACCCGTGCTTTAGCTTAAACATCTTAAGCTAAAGTCGGGTGCCGAGATTGCTTCAAAAGTAAAGAATTGTCCATTTCTTTACTTTTGAAGCACTCTCAGCACCCGACTTTAGCCTAAGATGTTGAAGCTAAAGCACGGGTGCCACCATCACTACATAGAAGTAATAAACAGGAAAAAAAAAACTGGCTCACAGAGAACATCAAAGCGGCCATGCGGCCGCGAAAGGGAAAGTGATCGCTATCGCGATCAAACATCAAAGCGGCCGCGAAAATGAGGCGCGCGCGCCCGCACACATGCACTGTAGCTCTAGGCTACAGTGGTAGCACTTTTTTGAGCCCTCACAAAAAGTCTCGCCAGGCCAGCACATGCGCTGGGTCAGGTGAGACCTAAAAAAGGGCTAACACTATGCGATGGAAGTCAATGAAACCCCCTACCGTGCACATTTGGCATAGTGAAATGCTCCGCTGGGGTGGAGCTGAGAGTGCCGCGATAAGGTGGGAGGAAACCAAGGGTCTGCGTAAAAATCCGATATCCATGGAATGGGATGCCATGCTGGAAGCCCTTAAAGGAGCAGACTTAGAACCTAGAGATAGTGCCCCGAACTTGTAACAACCCACAGCATAGTTACAACAAGTGTGAAATACAGTGAAGGACAGATTTGGTTAATTGATGCACACTATAAGGTTATAGAGCACACAACAATAGAGTATGCCACAAGAATATGCTCATAAATTATGGTAATGCCGGACAAGCGTGGGGGAAAGATGGGGATGGGTGGGATATGTTAGCTAATAACCATGTCCATCATTTTGGTTTTTCTACTATAAGGTTAATTAAGAAACGTACAGATCTCGGCTGATGCATGACAAAGATATTAGTACTGATAACGATATTACAATGCAATGTGAAATGTATTCCACTGCTGAACATCATGCTATGTAACACTGCCTTATGTGTTTTATTTTTATTACATGGCTAGCCATTTTGACTGTTTAATGGAAAATCAATGAAAAGTTGGTTTTAAAAAAACGTATAAGTCCCTTGTAAAGTGCAATACATGTGCCCACAGCCTGTAATTTAAATGCTACTAGTGGGCCTGCAGCACTGATTGCGTCACCCCTCATCAGACAGGCTAGCTTGAATCCAATGGCACAGCGAGCAAGGGACCCACGTCTGGGAATACCCATCCCACTTAGGGTGAAAAGTGCAGTGGCAACAAATGATGGATGGAATGCTGAGTAAATCAAACAGTCACCCCCAGTCAAGAGATCTAGGTTAAATCAATTGTTCTTTTGCTCACTACGCCACACCAGTATGGACCCAGTCATACAGAAATCAGTCTTGACCCTGCTCCTCAAGGGAACAGTCCAGCCTGAACTGCCAAGCCTGGTTCTCACTGGACCGGAAACAAGCATCCTGAGACAGGTTTAGGGGGTTCCCCAATCAGCCAGGCTTGCATGAATCCAGTAGCACAGCGAGCAAGGGACCTACGTCTGGAAATACCCATCCCATTTAGGGAAAAAGTGCTGCAACACATGATGGACGGAATGCCTAATAAATCAAACATTCACCCCCAGTCAAGAGATCTGGGTTTATCGTTCTTTTGCTCACTACGTCACCCCAGTTTGGACGCAGCCATATGCAAATCAGTCTTGACCCTGCTCCTCATGGGAATAGTCCAGCCCGAACTGTCAAGCCGGGTCCTCACTGGACTGGAGGTAAGTGGTTGAAAAGTTTCAACACTCCGTCCATGTAGGAAAGTAGGATCTGTATTCATGGTTACCTCCACTTTTTGCTGGTGCTTCTCTGTTCTATGACTAGTCTGACTGGGATCCTGCTAAGCAGGACCCCAGTCACCATGCATTCTCCCTAAATTGGACAGTGGTAAGTACTTTGGTACCTTCCCAATTGGCTACTGGGCATAGGTACACCAGGGGTTTCCCATGGGCTGCAGCATGTATTGTGCCAATCATGAGAGACCACTAAAACTGACTACAGGCCTGCCTTGGCAGCCTGTGTAAGCTGGTGCAAGCACCACTTACGACAGATATAAGTGTTCTTACATCTAAGGTCACTGCACTTGAAACCTACAGGTCACCCCTAAGGTAGGCCTTTCAATCCTGAAGCCAGGGCGCGAGGTTGTAAGTGTGAGTGCGCCCTGCACGAGCAGGACAACCATTACAAACCCCAGAGTCGATTCTCCAGGCTTTGTAAGTGCGGTCAGCAATTTTGATACATATAGTCGGCATGCGTTATTACACAATGGCTAACTATATATTGGCTGTGCCAAACCTGGGCATGTTTGGTATCAAACATGTTGGAATCATACCCAAGGGGGCTCCTCCGAGAAGCCCCCAGTGCTACCGGTAACAGCCTGTGCCAGACTACTTTGAAGGGCACGTTTCGTGCCCTCCTTGCATACTCAAGTTTGAGCCAGTTCAGGGAGCCCTTGGCTTACGCTCTGGTGCGAAACTGAACATAGGAGTATCTTCCCGTCTGTATAGCTCCTCCTCTGGGAAGGTCCCTTGAAATTGTCTCAACCCTTTCCCTAGGGTACTTAAAGGCTTATCTGTGGGTGGCTCTACAGATTCGTCATGGGACAAGATTCAAACCCGAAACCACTTCAAATTTAACCGCCTTGGCACTTTGGACTTTGCCTGGAACCAAGACTGCACCAAGGAAGACTTCTGCTGCTCCTGGTCTCGCTGTTCTGCAAGTCTTCTTAATCATCTGTGCCTGTGCTTCATCTAGGGTCCTCTCTGGGCCTGTGGGCATCAAAGAAACCTGAAGGAATCTTCCTTAGAGTGAAGGAGTCACTCCCCTGCATCTCCAGGCACAGCAACGAAGCTGACCGGTCTGCTGCTTCTGCCGTCCTACAGACTCCAAAAGTCTCAGCAACACAGGTGGTGGTTCTGCAAATCCCTCGAGGCCCGACCAGTCCATTCAGCAAGTTTGAGGCCAGTATCGCTCATCTGAAATGCTGGAGCAGAACCCCTGTGCAGCGCGTTGACTTGGGGTTGCAAAGGCTTGTTGACTCTGTACTCCAGATAACTTTGGGTTACGAGAAGCTCCAGCATCTCTTTCTGGCAAGATCTTTGTCCTCACTGCATCCTCCGCACTGTGGGCCTGCATCTTTGGTGAGCTGCTCGAGGTCCTCTTGCGACTCCCCTGCCTTGGGCCTGTGGGTCCTCTTGAGGGTCTTCTTTGGCTTTAGTGGGCTCCCCTGCTTGCTCAGGGCCTGCTCTGGTTCTCTTGCAATAGGCGAGTACCTTGGACCTTGCTGGTCCCAACGTTACACCTTTTTTCGTTTACCACATCTGTTACTGCTGCCAAGGCTTGTAGTGCTCCCGCAGGACACCAACCCCTTGGTTCTTGACTCCCAATGTGGGACAGCTCATGAATGGCTCCGTGTCTTCCACAGCATCGCCTGGTCCCCATAGCTGCAGTAACAAGTTCACCCTCAACACTCCTGCATCTTCTGCCATCGGTGGCCATTCTTCTTCCATGCCTCCTGGTCACCTGGGTGGCATAGACTCTGTACCCTCTGCTTGCAGGCTCTTCTCATCAAGAATCCATCCTTGGATTCCACCGGACTCTTCCACATTTTTCGCCAGCCAGCGGCATCTTTTCTGAAGTCTTCCATTGTGGTCGACGGCGGTTTCTGACATCAATTCACACCTATGCACCCGGCTTCCCTGGTGTAGGTATTCTGGTTCTGGGGTATCCACAGGTGGGGTGACTCGCGACCTTCTGTCTTCCACAGGGTTTCTTCAGGGTCCACTGGGAACGGTCCTCTTTTAAAACTGCAACCGTGACTTTCCCATTGACTTGCATTGAGTACACAGCTGTGTTTCCACTCTGCACACAGCCTCCGTGGGGTTCCTGAGTACTTACCTCAGGTGGTTCCTTGGGTCCCCACCTCTTCCAAGTCTTCTGGTCCAAGTCCTGACTTTGGTTGCAGGTCGCAGTCCACTTATTTAGTATATGGTTTGGTCTCACCCTAGAGACCACTATGTATTTGTGCTACTTACCTGTTTATATGTGTGTATTTGTGTTTATATATCCAGGTAGGAGACATACCAATGTGTTAGTGAATGTGTATAATAAATAGACTTATTTTTATAACTACACTGTGTGGTTCTTTTTAATTTAACCTACACTATATGATTAGTTCTGGTAAAACAAGCTGCTTAACGCTCCTTCTGTACTAAGCCTGAAGGCTGATCTCCACAGCAATCACTTAGAGAGCTTTCTATGGTTGTTTAAGACCACTAAAATCACTACAAGGGTTGTCTGGATTAGTGCAAGGTGCTTCACTTAAATAAGTGTGCACCATATACTAAGCCAGCCTACTACAGTCCATCATCTTGTTGTTCGCTATGTTCTCCCTAAGTGGCCACGGGTATGCCAGACGTAGGTCGCTTGCTCGCTGTGCCACTGGATTCAAGTTAGCCTGGCTGATGAGTAAAAGACACAAGAAATTATCATACACTATTCATATTACTTTCGAGCAGTTACATTGTACGGTCACCTCCGTCGTTCAAACATGTCTGAATTGTTTTTCAGTTTCTGGAAACCCTGACACCGGTCCCAGGATGCTTGTTTCTGGTTCAGAGAGGACCAGGCCTGGTAGTTCGGGCTGGACTGTTCCCATGAGAAGCAGGGTCAAGACTGATTTGGATATGGCTGGGTCCAAACCGAGGTGACATAGTGAGCAAAAGAACAATGTTTTAAACCCAGAATTCTTGACTAGGGGGTGAGTGGTTGAAAGGTTTCAACACTCCGTCCACCATCTTGTTGTGCCTGCTACTTTTAGAAAGATGGCATTTTTCTGCTCTTAGCCCTATGTGCCTGCAGCTTATCTTCAATACACGTCTGGGGAGGGTGACAGCTGTACTTTGTGCATTCCCTCTAGAGAGCAACACACAAACGGAGCTTAGGCGTGACTTGACCAGCCATACATATCCTGATGGGCCATCCTGGGCAGGGCAGGAGGGAGGAGCTGGGCACAGCCTCACACTTACACCTGAATAGGCTGCGTCCTATCCCCACACAGAGTACTACTTAAACCCCCGTAGTGAGTATGGAGCCAGGGCAGGAAGGGAGGACTTCTGTGCACTTCAAAGCCCTTCTTTGAAGTCTTCCCCACTTCAAAGGCACCCCTAGGTATAAGAATAGGACCTCTTGCCCTACCACTTCAGTACACTTCTGGACCTGTGGAGACTCTGCCAGGCAGAAGGACTGCTGTGCTGCTGAAGGACTGCCCCTTTGCTGGAATGCTGCTCTGGAAGAACTCCATTCTTGCTGTGCTGACCTGCTGCCTGCTTCTCTCTGACCTGACTGAGAAGGACTGGACCTACATCTCTTGAACCAAGAGTGACTCCAAGGGTTTGCTGAATTGCCTCCTGATTGAAGTATCAGAGACATAAAAGACTTCCAACTTACCTGCAATGGCACCTTGACTCTGCCATCTCAGTCCTGGACCCTTGGAAGCGAGGCCTAAGGTGCTTCTTCAGCCCACCCAAGCTCTGCATCGGAACCGGCGAATCTTTGCCTTTGCGCGGCGCAGACCCAGTGGATCACCTTCAGAACCATCACATTACCTTTGTAATCAATGCATCCTTTGCTGCAGGAGCAGAACCGATGCATTGCAAAAGGATCCAGCGCATCGCTCTCGGAAGCGATGCATCGCTGACTTTCGGTGGAGAAAAATGACGCATCTCCCCCTGTTGTGGGACTAGAACCGATGCATTGACTCTGACGCAACCCACATCTTCGTCAACGCAATCAGGATCAAGGTACTAGTGTTCAGCGGGTCCAAGTGGGTCCCTGTATTCTGCCTGCGCTCCATCGCAGTCGGCCTGAACGTTTGAGTTTGTCCTGGTCCAGCGCGACTGGATTTCCCAACTAGGCGCTTATTGTTTTTAAGCACTAGGTTACTGTTTAAAAAAATCATATCTCAAGTTCTACTTATTGGATTTTTGTTGTTTTGGTCTTGTTTTATTTATTAAATTACGAGCCATTTTTTTCTAACTTTACGAGTCATTTTTTCTAACTTGGTGTGGAATCTTTTTGTGTGGTATTTTCACTGTTTTAAGTTTGAAGAATTGCACAAATACTTTACACGTTGCCTCTTAAATAAAGCCTGACTACTCTGTGCCAAGCTACCAGAGGATGAGGACAGGTTAATTTAGGGTGTGTTTGTGACTTACCCTGTCTAGGATTGTGGTTCCTGCTAGAACAGGGTGCATACCTCTGCCAACAAAAAACCCAGTTTCTAACATGGAGGGAATACTACGGACTTGGGTAGAGGAATGGGCCACCAACACCCTGTTGGTCCATCAAGAATGTCACCTTCAGATACTGTATATTGTTGAAATAAAGATTACACTTCTGGTCTGCTGTTTTTTTTCTGTGCTGATATTGACTAGGCGCAGATAAAAACAAGCATTGGCAAAGCTGTCTCGCCTTTGGGACCTTATAAGTGTTTAGCCATGCAACAGTTGATGTTGTTGAACCAAGGATATTGTGCTGCATAACTAAACACTTATAAGGTCCCAAAGGCGAGACCTATTGGCTATACCAATCCAGCCCGAACTGCCAAGCCAGGACCTTCCCTGGACCGGAAACAAGCATCCTGGGATTTGTTTCGGGGTAACACCCCTCATCAGCCAGGCTAGCTTGAATCCATGACGCAGGGAACAAGGTACTTTAGAGCAGCCCAATATCAATGGAGTATAAGCCCATTCCAAGTACCCTCCTAATTGCGACACAGACATATGCCTGCTTGGAAATGGTCATAATGGTGAAAGCAAAACAAAAAGAAATCAGAAGAAATGGGGGACTAATTCCATGGTTACTACATATTCTAGATAATGTTCAGGGTTTGTGCAAAGCACATGTTGATTATTCTTTGTTATGTAAATCTTAATACCAAAAGTTCTAAGCACAGTAAATAACAGATTTCACTATTACCCAAATAGTATCGCAATGAATCAACCTCAGGAGGGTGACAGACTGGTGTGGTCCCCGCTGGGGCTTGAACTCGTGGACTGCAGATCACACCAGACGCCAGCAGCGAGTTCTGCCCAGCTATAGAAATATAGGGGCATATCAACTAGAGGCAGCGATAATTATCGCTGGCTGCCCTTAGCGTGAGGAATTTTATCGCAGATAATCATCGCCATGCTAGCGCTGTATTAACAACGCATAGCGCGATGGCGATAATTATTCCTGTGATAGCGATGTTTTCCATGGAACATTGCTGGTTTTCCAGCGATGTTCCATGGAAAACGGCGATATACTTGTTGATAGGGCTGGGTGGTCTCAGCCTTATAATCCACCACCAATTGGCTAACATTGTTTAGTCAAAGGAAAAGCAGGCGTAAGGAAAGTAGCGATAGCCAAGGTTAGCGCTACATTTCTTATCGCTATGCTTGTTAGCGTACCCATTGATAATTGGAGAAATGCCAGTTAGCGACATTTCTCCAGTTATTTTTGGAAGGAATGCCCACTTTGCATCTCATTAGAGATGCAAAGGTGGGCGTTAGGGAAAGGGGCGCTAAGGCAAGGATTCACACGATAGCGTGACCTTGCAGATAAAGCGATAAAATTATCGCCGCTTTTCGTCCTAAAACGGACGCAAAAGCGGCGATAATTTGATTGCACCGCCTTGTTGATATGCCCCTAAGTGTGTGCAGAGGGCAATGAACTGCCATTAAAGGTGGCGTGTACAGTACTTTGATTCTGCTGTGCTATTTCGGGCTCATGACACTTCCAGCTTTGCAGGTTTTGAAAGTGAAAAGGAGGGCACTGAAGTGCAGCCTGTCAGTGGGGGCTGGGAAAGGGACATTAAAGATCAGCAGGAAGGGTACAAGTGAACAGTGTTTAGGGACGCTGCAGATTACTTTTTTTGTGTTAGAGACAGAATAAACCAAACATTAAGGAGGCAGGATAAAGGCAGCGAACAGGAATTATATGGCCAGATTATGTGGCATGGCTAATCAAATTACGCAGCTGGAAAACCATATTATGGAGCAGAAAGTACCATATTCTGTGATATTTTGATACATTGTCATTTTAACACATATTAATAAAGTGTCGCAAAAATTGTACCTCATTAAGAAATCAGAAGGTAACGGCTTGGCAGTCAATGCGTGCAACTAGCCAGCCATTGTGCAACACCTTTTCTAGCACTTTTAAAAAATACCTCATGCCATATTAAGTAGATGTTGAAAGCTTCATCTTATGAGACCGGCTGTGGATATGCGGCAAGTGTGTTAAATACATAGGGGCAGATTTATGACAACTGGCGCATCCCTGCATATCAGCAGGGATACGCCAGTTATTATGCGCCACAGCTGCGCCACCATGGATGCGCCGCATTTATAATGCGGCGCACCATGGGGCAAAAACGGCACAGATGCGTGACGCATCTGTGCCGAAAAGTGGCGCATTGCTGGAGTTGCGTCGCAAGCGCGACGCAGCTCCAGCAATGATCTGGGGGGCCCTATCTATACAATGCTGCGTCAATCCTTACGCCTGCTTCAAGCAGGCGCAGGGTTTTGACGCAGCATGGGCTCAAAAGTGACTGAGTGAAATCTTGTAGATTTCACTCAGCCACTTTTAGGAGGCGTTCCTGCGCCGGAACGCCCCCACCTGCCCTGGAACGCCTACATGTGGCGCAGGGCTTTACAACGTGACGCATCTCCCAGATGCGTCACGTTTGTAAATACCCCGCACCATGGCGCAGGATTTGCGCCGCTGCTGCGTCCCAAAAGTGACGCAACGGCGGCGCAAAAGTGGCGCAAGTGCAACATAAATCTGCCCCATAGGGGCAGATTTATGAGCCCCCTGCACCACTTTTGCGTCACTTTTAACATGGGAAAAGTGACGCAAAAGTGGCGCAAAGGGCTCATAAATCTGGCCCATAATTATATGGAAAACGGCGCAGCATTGCTTACTTCCACTGGCCCTGGTTAAAGGCTCCAGACACTTGAGAAACAAACAGAAGTAGGACTCACGCACCTTTGGAATCAAATGCAGCAGTTTGTCGGGGAGGATTTAGCGGGGTGTCCATGTTCTCCTTGCAGAGTAGAAGAAGCAAGATTGCAACTAGCTCACAGAGTCACCATATTGCAAACTGCTTTTTCAAGGATTCTGATGCACAATGGCCTGGCTGAGATGGGTTAGCAAATTGGCAGAAGGCGGCGAGGAAGGGTAAAAAGGCCGATGTGCTACAAAGAAGAAAGATAAACCGCAACAGCTATGAAATAAAGGTTCCCATACATTCACGACTGCACACACCATGACAAAAGGTAGAGCATAACAGGTCGCTTACAGGACTGAAACTGAGAGATCTCACATTTGCCGTAGGGAAGATGCTGAAATAAGTGAAAGGGAATTATAGAGAACACGGGAAGATGCAGAAACAAATACGCATTCAAGCAGAGAATCGCTGAACTTGTACCAAATGAAATAAACCGAATGTTGTGTTAGTCAACAACACAACCCCCATCGGGGGAGAGAGTTAAAACTAATAGTTGTTCTCGTGCCACATTTTGAGTTGTACAATGTGAACATTATTTGCTGAACAGGCGAAAGGGAAGAAGATTTTAGGTTCCTCAAGTTGAAGTGGGGCATTTACATTTAAAATAATGACAATACGGGGGTGGGGAGGGAATGGGGAGGTTAGCGCTGCTAACATTTCACTTTTGAACACTAAAGCGCCTATTCCGTTTGGGAGACAGTAAAGGTCTACAATACATTTAAAAACAAATACGATTTAAATCCGGTTTTAGCCATTTGATCTAGCGCACATCTGCTTCCGAGGAACAACTGTTAACGTTAACAGTAACGTCTGATTTGTAGCATCTAGAAACGGCAGGGGTGCAGGATCAAGTGCTAAGTAGAGGGAAGTCACTTTACGTGTTGCAGCGGTTTTACACATGCACTGGTGGGATCACATGTGATCAAAGTCCTCTTGTCTGATGTGACTTTATACACCTGATGTGTTCATGTTAACAATGTGTGCACACATGTGATGTGCCCTTCCAGACGAAGCGCCCAATACATGATGACCCTGTGCACATGACGTGCCCTTGCATCGGCTCTGCCCGAAAACATGATGTACACATACAAATAATGTGCCTACAGCACAGTGCGCCAATTACATGGTATAACCATGCACAGAACATGCCTATGCCAGAGATGGGCACATACACAAGACGTGCTCCCACTTACAATGTACCTGTGCATTCGATGGGCCCGTTTTGTATATGATGAAACATGGATCATGTATCCGAAGAGCGTTATGACCATGAACAATGTGCAAAAACCAAAGGAAATGATGGACGGAGTGTTGAACATTGCAAGCACTCACCCCCAGTGCAGACGGCTGAAATGCCAGAAACCGGTCCTAGGAAGCTTGTTTCCGGTCCAGGGAAGACATGGCTTGGCAGTTGGGCTGGACTGTTCCCATGAGGCACAGGGTCAGACTGATTTGCATATGGCCAGGTCTGAACAGGGGTGGCAGAGTGGGCTAAAGAACGGTGATGGATTAAACCCAGATCAGTTGACTGGGGGTGAGTGCTTGCAATGTTCAACACTCCGTCCATCATTTCCTTTGGTTTTTGCTTTGTTCGCCATAAGTTGGCAGGGTATGCTCAGACGTGAGTCCCTTGCTCACTTTGCCACTGGATTCAAGCAAGCCTGGTTGAAGACGGCTGAAATGCCAGAAACTGGTCCTAGGTAGCTTGTTTCCGGTCCAGGGAAGACATAGCTTGGCAGTTCGGGCTGGACTGTTCCCATAAGGCACAGGGTCAGACTGATTTGCATATGGCCATGTTTAAACAGGGGTGGCAGAGTGGGCTAAAGAACGGTGATGGCAGGGTAAGCAGTTCGGGCTGGACTGTTCCCATGAGGCACAGGGTCAGACTGATTTGCATATGGCCATGTCTGAACAGGGGTGGCAGAGTGGGCTAAAGAACGGTGATGGAAAACCCAGTTGTTCGCCATAGACGTACGGCTGAAATGCCAGAAACCGGTCCTAGGAAGCATGTTTCCGGTTCAGGGAAGACATGGCTTGGCAGTTCGGGCTGGACTGTTCCCATGAGGCACAGGGTCAGACTGATTTGCATATGGCCATGTCTGAACAGGGGTGGCAGAGTGGGCTAAAGAACGGTGATGGATTAAACCCAGATCAGTTGACTGGGGGTGAGTGCTTGCAATGTTCAACACTCCGTCCATCATTTCCTTTGGTTTTTGCTTTGTTCGCCATAAGTTGGCAGGGTATGCTCAGACGTGAGTCCCTTGCTCCCTTTGCCACTGGATTCAAGCAAGCCTGGCTGAAATGCCAGAAACCGGTCCTAGGAAGCTTGTTTCCGGTCCAGGGAAGACATGGCTTGGCAGTTCGGGCTGGACTGTTCCCATGAGGCACAGGGTCAGACTGATTTGCATATGGCCATGTCTGAACAGGGGTGGCAGAGTGGGCTAAAGAACGGTGATGGATTAAACCCAGATCAGTTGACTGGGGGTGAGTGCTTGCAATGTTCAACACTCCGTCCATCATTTCCTTTGGTTTTTGCTTTGTTCGCCATAAGTTGGCAGGGTATGCTCAGACGTGAGTCCCTTGCTCACTTTGCCACTGGATTCAAGCAAGCCTGGCTGAAGACGGCTGAAATGCCAGAAACCGGTCCTAGGAAGCTTGTTTCCGGTCCAGGGAAGACATGGCTTGGCAGTTCGGGCTGGACTGTTCCCATGAGGCACAGGGTCAGACTGATTTGCATATGGCCAGGTCTGAACAGGGGTGGCAGAGTGGGCTAAAGAACGGTGATGGATTAAACCCAGATCAGTTGACTGGGGGTGAGTGCTTGCACGTCCATCATTTCCTTTGGTTTTTGCTTTGTTCGCCATAAGTTGGCAGGGTATGCTCAGACGTGAGTCCCTTGCTCACTTTGCCACTGGATTCAAGCAAGCCTGGCTGAAGACGGCTGAAATGCCAGAAACCGGTCCTAGGAAGCTTGTTTCTGGTCCAGGGAAGACATGGCTTGGCAGTTCGGGCTGGACTGTTCCCATGAGGCACAGGGTCAGACTGATTTGCATATGGCCATGTCTGAACAGGGGTGGCAGAGTGGGCTAAAGAACGGTGATGGATTAAACCCAGATCAGTTGACTGGGGGTGAGTGCTTGCAATGTTCAACACTCCGTCCATCATTTCCTTTGGTTTTTGCCATGAACAATGTGCGTCAATGCTTGTATCGTGGATACATACAATACACAAGCTGCTATACACATGATCTTCCCTTCCAAAAATACATATATACAGGTAATCTACATGTGCCCCCAATGTGAGAATACACACATACATATATTTGTGTTTTTATACACATTAAGTTCCTACACAGAATAGGTATGTGTACATTGTCTGTACGAGCATGCAGTATGACAGCACACGACATATGCGTGTACACAATGTGAACTAAAATGTGATGCGCAAAATCTCAAAAAGTGTCAATATACACAATCACTTGAAGAAACAGAACTGTTAACAAATGAAACCTCTGCAACACTGCAGCGATAAGACGTCATCTGCAGCTAAAAAAGGTCCTGAAATATTAAAATCCACACATAATTTTTACAAGCAAAGAATGGCCAAGATTAGGAGCAGATGGTTTCCGAAAATACCACAAATTCGACAATTAAACCACGTTACATAACGATGAGAAAAGACGGGAATGGGAAGAAATCCAATACACAAATCAACAAAGTCTCATAGCGCCGAGTGCGCGCTCACCCACATCAGCCGCCCGATTCCTTTCAGCAGGGGGTTATTACTGAGGACAAATAAGGACTGAGTGTAATCACAAAGACAAGGGTACAGCAGCTGCATGAGGATTTCTCATGCAGTCAAGGCAGCATCGTGAAACACATCGACTGGACGAGTAGGCACATTAGCCTCGAGAGCTACGAAGCAGGGTGTTGGTACACCGAAGTCCCGTCAAACTCGGCAATTGGTCGAAAGTAAAAGTGATCGCGATGCACTTAATGAGGCCAGCAGAGTGACTAGATCTGTGGTGGGGGAGAGAATTGAAGCACGGAGAGAGGCACGCAAAGCGCGCGCCCGCGCACATACACTCAAGCTCTAGGCCGGCCATGGCAGCATCTGGTAGCACTTTTTTTTACCCCTTTACTAAAAGTCGAGGAAGCAGCGCATGCGCTGCTCTAGGCTCGACCTAAAAACTGCTTATGGCAGCTATATATATATATATATATATATATATATATATATATATATATATATATATATATATATATGCCAACAATTTTTCCCTCAGTTTGAAAGAAAAAACAGGGTCGCACTCCAGCGAGTTGTGATAATCCTTGATATTTTATTCACAAATCATCCACAGGTTCCGAGATGCACAAGAGAAACCAACGCGTTTCGTCAGCGTCCGCTGACTTGCTCACGGTTAATTCGCTCATTCAAATCAAGTGTTTTAAACAAAATACAGACAGGAAATTGTCATACCCTCCTTTCCTGTCATGTGCGGGGTGGTTAAGAATCCCCGGATTTCTGGGAAATGTAGTCCCATTAATTAACCAATGTTTACTTATGAAATCATCTGGATTTTAAACGAGAGGCTAGATATCAACATAATAATGATATAATTGCAATGCCGAATGTTACGCAACATTATTTTGGTTCAAAAATAAAATAATTTTCATGGCTCGTTAGAGTCCCGTGTTTCAATGACACAATCACATTGTAAATAAATGCCCTCTAGTGGGTCGACATTGCTGTGTGCCCTCTGGTGGGCCTACATCTTGAGAACAGGACTACAGATTTAGAACATAATATACATTATGAATTTCAGAAAATATTTGCACAAAATAACCATGTGTACAGGTGTATAACAGTGTTATTAGAAAAAGTCAATATGTTTATGTTACTGTCTAAAGATGTATGTATAATTCTTCCGACTGGTTCAGACCAAATGGTGTCATGCTTCTAAAGTTGATGATGTGTCGTGACTCCTTTTGTCTTAATAATCTCTCCCGATTTCCTCCTCGTGTGTTAATTGGTACTGTTTCGATTCCGAAAAACTTTAAAGACTTCCAATTGCTGTTGTGGTGTGTCTCCATATGCCTCGCTACCGCGTTGTTTTTGTCAATTCTTTATGTATGACGGCAAGAGGTTATCCCATTTGTGATCCACCAATGAGGTGGTACCATTCCAAGGTAACCGTAGGTTGAAATGGGAAAAAGTTCAATCCCAGGTTGACAACTTAGCAAGGATTAGGGCGTTCGTAGTAAATCTGACTACAGAATTGGTGGCCTTCGACCAGGGTCCAGGGAGTGCCCAGGGTAAGTCCTTCGAACAGGCATATAAAAATGTAGTAGAGGAGGTAGGGAAATTTTTCTCAATCCAGAACAAAAAGGGTAGCGGGGACAATAAAAAAACTAATATGACAAAACTAAGTAATCCCTGGTACTCGGCCCAGTGCAAGGCAAAAAGAAACGAGATTAGAACTGCCCTGCGTAAAAAGAGTCAACCTCTAGTTAGTGTAGCTAGGAAAGAATATGCAAAGGCTTTGGAGCAGGCCAAACGAGAGTGGGAGGAACAATACTGGCAGGATCTCAAAGCAGCTTCCAACAGGAAGAACCCACGGCTGTTTTGGGATCTGATTAATAAAGCCAGGTCGTGTAACTCTCCTCCACTAGTCAATCACATAACCAGCCAGCAATGGCTTACCCATTTCTCAGTATTGTATGGTGGGTCAGAAGTGGCCCACTTCCCCCCTGATCATGCTTCTAGGGTTCCCCCCCTACTGCCGGTTGAGGATCCCTTTTTGTCTGCTGAGGTGGTGCTGGCCATCAGACACCTGACCCCAAAGAAAGCTGCTGGCCCAGACGGGATACCAGGAGACCTCCTATTGGAAGATCCGGAAATATGGGCTAAACTTATTGCCCAAATAATGAATCTGATCTCCAAGGGATTCCCCGTCCCAGACTCATGGAAGGGAGCGGAGGTGATCACTGTGTTCAAGAAGGGTGCCAGAGAAGATCCTGCTAACTACAGACCGATCAGTTTGATCGATGTGATTCAGAAGGTGGTTGGCAGGGTCATTATACTGAGGGTAGGCATCTGGATGGAAGAGAAGCATGTTTTGTCTCACCTCCAAGCTTGGTTCCGCCAAAGGGTGGGCACGATGGACCAGGTCTTCCGCTTCTTCGCGATCTATTGGAAGACAGTCACCATCAACAAAGATAGCTTATACCTGGCTTTCATAGATCTCAGGATGGCGTTCGACCTGGTCCCTCGTGATAGGCTGTGGGAAGTTTTAGAAAAGATGGGCTTTCCAAGCTCTCTTCTAGGCTTTATTGTGCAACTCTACGAGGGGAATTATGCGAGGATCAGATGGGGTACACAAGGTCAACTGACCGAGAGGATTCCCGTGAGGAGGGGTGTACGTCAGGGATGTGTTATGGCTCCAACGCTGTTTTCTCTCTTTGTGAATGGAGTGGTGGACCACCTGAGAGAGGTTCCGGCTGATGCTCCATCCCTGGCAGGCGAAAAAATCCCTACACTCCTCTTCGCGGACGACACCATTTTGATCTCCAAGACCCCGACAGGCCTCCAAAGGCTTCTGATCCGTTTTAGCACCTTTTGTACTGAGAGAGGTCTTACCATCAATACCTCTAAAATAAAGCTCATGGCCCTAGCACCCTCTACCAGATTCAGAAATAACTTCTTGCTCAATGGTGAGCCTTTGGAGCTGGTAGACTCTTTTGATTATTTGGGCATTAGGGTTAATAACCGGATGAGCTGGAAAGATCACTTGGCCAAAATGTTGCTAAATTTCAAAAGAGTCTCAGGGGCGGTCTTGAGAGAACATCGGGAGTCCAAGAGCAAGCCTGTGGCACCGCTCCTTGCTATTTATGAGGGCCAAGTCTTACCATCTGCCCTTTACGGCTCTGAACTATGGGGGTTCGAAAATATCCCAGAGATAGTAAAGTCTGAAAACAAGTTCTTGAGAGATCTGGTTGCCCTTCCTGTTTCTACTCCGCTAATCCCCTTATGGGCAGACATGGGCAGGCGCCCTCTTGAAGGTCTAGTGCGCTTGCGTCCTTTACTTTTTTGGGTTCGCTTGCGTAGGACTAGGGAGCTTCAAAAGTACGCCGCTGCCCTAGATGAATTAATTTTGCTCAACACTAACAACAGGATCAGGTGGCTGAGCAACTTGAGGCAGATGGTTGTTCAATTGGGTCTGAGTGATATCTGGAAAAGTCAAACACCACCACTGACACGTCTTATATTGCCATGGTATGCGCAGTAGCCAAATTCTTGGGAAGCGCTTGGCAGTTACGCATGAGGCGTATCAAGGCCCTCCCCCATCCCATCTAATTGCGGAAAGGCCCTGGGCTGGTTACCCCCACCCTGTTTGATAATTTTCCCCTTGTACTTCTTATTTTAATGGTGAAACAGGAGTTGTTGGATGTATTTTAGGCTTGGTGTTTCTTGCATTATATTTTTATTGTATTGTAAACTGTTCTTCTTTTATGATGAATTTTTTATCGAATAAAGAAAGAAATGTAAAAAATGAGTGAAAGGCCGACAGGCACATTTATTTTGTATTCAACTTCACTTGGCCATGTCAATCTTCTTTGAGGTCGCAGTGTGAGCGTCTGAGGGTGACTTTGAATCACAGCTAGGCATCAGCAAACTCCGGATAGTTTTGTCATTCAGGTAAGCTATCAGTTTTGCAGGTGTCCCAATTCAATATGCAGGATAATATAGAATAATTTTAGCTACTTCCAGGATGATGTTTCTGTACTTTTTCATGTAGCAAATTACTCTTGTACAGTACATACTGTGAACTGATTGGCACCACTTGTTTGCACGATTGAAAGCTCTGGAGCTGTGGTTGAAGGCGCTGTGAGTTTCTTACAGTGGGCCAAAAAAGTAAACGGAATACATGGCCATCCAATCATCGGCTTGTCTGCACGACGCACAGGGCAGTGGTCACATATTTGAGTTGTTATTGTGATTTTGTGTGAATGGGTGTGATGGGGCCCCCTCATGGGAGTACACAGTTTTCAAAATTATGACAAGGTGTAAGTAAACGAAAATCCAGTGGTTGCTCGCTGCTTAAACTCATCCCTAATTTTCATTCCTCACCACTTTCAAATGTCACCAGCCACCACTGACGAAAAGCAAGATGGTGAAACCCTTCTTTGGCTGTCCACTTCAGGTAGCCCACTTTAGGGGTGTGACTAGACTGTAAGTAAAACACGCCTCCTGGATATCCAATTTCCCGCCTGCTCTGGTGCCAAGCGGGCCTCAGGGCAGGGGGTGGTGTTTCCCAGGTTAGGGGAGAGTCTGGGGTTTCAATTCAAAGGCGGTAGAGGCTTTGAAGCCTCTGGCCTTGAGGTGCTAATCTTCTAGCCATCCTGCTAAAGGAGGTGTGATCACCTTCTACCGGGCAGGCGTTGTTCCTTACCTCTGAGAGCACAAGCTCTCACCTGTAGGGGGTTAGAAACTCATCTGTGGTGTCAGGCTTGACAACACCAGTCAGCCAACAGAATAAGTGAGTAGTAGGGATACAGGGGATATCTCTAAGGGGGTATCTCTAAGGTTCCCCCCGGTTGCACGTCTTCGTTTGTCACATTGATCTTCAACCTGGGCTTTAACTTCCTTGAAGTAGGATTTATGCATCCAAAGAAAATGAAAATCTTAGAGAATATTTGAATGAATTTTTAGAAATTGGATTCATCCATTCATCACGGCCTTATCTCCTTTAATGTATGTTCCTTGGAAGGGGAGAGAGCTCAGAACTTGCATTGACTTCAGGGCACTTAACCAGGTCACAGTGAAGAACAGATATCCTTTGCCATTGATTCCATCCTTATTAGATCAAAGGAAGAAGGCAAAGATTTACAGTAAATTACACTTAAGGGGCGTATCATCATGTGTGCATCGAGGAGGGTGACGAGTGGAAGACCGCATTTAGAACTAAGTTTGGTCTTTACAAATACCTTGTCATGCCTTTCAAGTCGTGCAATGCCCCAGTTGCCTTACAATACTTTATAAATGAAGTATTGTATTAATTTATTGATATTTGTGTAGTGATCTTTATTATTATTATTTTTTCACAACACATTTTATTCGTTTTTAAAGGCACAAAATGGGCGAGGCCAGACACGTACATTACATATAATGCAAAAGACATAGTGTACCTGATTTTATCACTCCATAACAACTTGGCCTGTAGAACACCAGGCCAGATAATTAACAAACTACACTGAACCCTGCTGATTATTCGCAATTGCGTATTTATTTTTAAACACATGTCTTTTAGCTATCAATTTTATCTGTCTATGGTGCGCTAATATGACTCATGTGTTGCCTAGGGGGATTATGAAAGGTCTGAATGTGGCAAGGAGGGGGTAGGTCAATGCCTCAATATGGTAATCTATATTAATGACATATTGATCTACTCAAATCCTGTCACTAAAATACATAAGCCATGAGAAGTACATATTACAAAAACTGTGGTACAATCACCTGTTTGCCAAATCGGAGAAATGTATGTGTCACATTACTAGTGTGAAGTTTTTGTACTGTACTGGATTGTATTGCAGAATATATATAGCACTTACTACCCCTAGGTTGGGCACTGAAGCACTTGCCTACTTTAGTAGCATGCTGCGCCGTGTGTAGTGACTGGTTGGAAGGATGTTGTTTTTGTTTTGATACTGGTGCATGATGACCATTGAGGTGCGGTTATCATGTTATGGGAGAGGGCACGTAGCAGTGTGTTTGATAATGTGTGAGAGACAGATGCAGAGCTGCATGGTTTTCAGTATGCTGATAACTTTGAATAATTCTGCAGGTCCCTTTATAGTACTTTATATTATATAGGCTGCTTAGCTGGCTATTTTACTTGGTTGGCCAGTCTAAGATTGTGTGCATAGTTGTGGTGCTGAGCTCACATGGTTGGGGGGAGAGAGAAGTGGAGAGGTCTATTAGGATGATCATTTTTATTATCATCCCATATCTGAGTGTTTGTGAGTTGTAAAGAAGTGGTCATATTATATAGATATTTGGGGCCTGCAGTGGTGGACTATATTAAAGTCCTCCTAATTGTCCAGCAATGTGTGGCAGATCTCTTTAGTTATTCCATTCCTGTTCATTTGGTGATTTTAGTTTTGGCTGTACAGGGCTGATGATGGACCACCCTTTGGAAAGTAGGTTCTGCTTTCATGGTTACCCCCACTTTTGCTGGTGTCAGTATGGTTTTTTAACTAGTCTGACTGGGATCCTGCTAATCAGGACCCTAGTCACTGTGCTTCCTCCCTAAATTGGACTTGGTAAGTACTTTTGTAGCTCCACAATTGTCTACTGGTGTACCCCTGTAAGTCTCTAGCATATGGTACTAAGGTACCCCGGGTTTAGGTACACCAGGGGACTTCCATGGGCTGCAGCATGTATTGTGCCACCCATTAGAGATCACTCACACTGTAACTACTGGCCTGCTATTGTAGCCTGTGTAACTTTGTTTTCTTATATCTAAGGTCACTACACTCAAAACCTATAAGTCACCCCTAAGGCAGGCTTTTCAATCCTGATGGCAGGGTTCTGGGTCATAAGTGTGAGGGTGCCCCTGCATGAGCAGGACACCCCCTATAAACCCCGAAGTTGATTATTAAGGTTTGGAAGTGCAGTCAGCCATTTTGATACATATAATGACAATGCGTCACTACAAGATGGTTAACTATATTGTTATTTTAATTTTAATTTTATAAGGCGCACAGCTACCCTAGGGTTTCCCGGCGCCACCTGAAAGTGCACAAAGAAAAGGAGAGAACTGCATATTAAATAGCCAAGTTTTTATACCTCTCTGGAAGATCTCATAAGAAGATTCACTACGGAGACCTGCCGGAAGGGAGTTCCATAAAGAAGGACCCAAATGGGAAAAGGAGCGATCGCCCAAACACACTAGTCTCATCCTAGGAATGACAAACTTCGCCTGAGTGGCTGATCGAAGTGTGCGGGAAGGAACATAAGGGTGAACAAGAGTCATCAAGTAGGGAGGAGCCTTACCAGATTTTATCTTAAACATAAGACTCAAAGCCTTAAACTTAATGCGGCATTCGATCCTGAGCCAATGAAGTTCTCGAATTGAGCCTGAAATAGACACAGTTTTGGGGATCTTACAAAGCTGCCGTGCTGCAGCGTTCTGTACTAACTGCAGCTTACGTAACACTTCCTTAGAGGCACCCAGGTACAAGATGTTACGATAGTCCAGCCTTGAGGTGATAAGCGCCTGGACCACTGTATGTTGGGCAGAAGAAGGTAACATCCATGATTTATTTTCTTAGCCATCTAAGGACAGTGAAGCAGGTAGAGGCTACTCTCCCTGCTTGCTGCTTCATAGACAATTGATCGTCGATTAGGACACTCAGATTGTGAACTTGATGTTTGGATTGAGAGACTGGACCTATTTCTGCGGGCCAATGTTGTGGACCCCACAAAGCTTTGTTATTGCCCACAATCAACAGTTCTGTTTTCTCTCCATTGAGTTTTAGCAAGTTTTTGTGCATCCATTCCGCAATATTCCTCAAGCCAACCTGAAGTAAAGACGGTTTAAATGCCCCATCAGTAGAGAGGGAGAAGACAATCTGGGTGTCGTCAGCGTATGAGAATAGAGACAACCCAGCTTCCTCTGCGATCAACGCCATAGGCCTCACATAAATGTTGAATAATAGAGGGCTAAGAATAGAGCCTTGAGGTACACCATACAATGACTTGGGAATCTCGGAGCACGCTACTGGCGAAAACACCTGGAACGTGCGATTCGTAAAAAAATCAGCAAGCCATTTGAGTGCTCTATCAGTCACCCCCAATTATTGTAAGGCCTGTAGTAGCACGGTGTGTGAGACAGTGTCAATAGCGGCACTTAGGTCTAAAAGTATAAGAGCCACAGTGCCGCCTGCGTCTACTTGTTGGCGTATCATGTCCGTAACCCCAAGCAGAGCGGTTTCGGTTGAGAAACCCGCTCTGAAACCAGATTGAGAGCAGTGAAGAAAATTCCGGGAATTCACAGTTGGAAGTTGACATGCTTTTCCAGAATTTTGGAGAACACAGGAAGAAGAGAGATGGGCCTAAAATTGGATAGCTGAGTAGAGTCAGCCGAGACCTTTTTTAATAGCGGGAGGACCATTGCATGCTTCCAAATCGATGGAACAATGGCCTCTTTAAGAGATGCATTGAGCAACTCCATAATCAGTGTCAAGGAAGATAGTTCAAACTTCTGCAAAACAGTGACCAGAATGGGGTCTCTAGGGGAGCCCGATTTAAGGCTTCCCAGAATCCGCCTAAAATAATTACTTTCTAGGGGTGGCCAGAAATCAAGTTTGTCAGCGTACTCAACAGACAAATCAGCCTGAATGAGCCCGACATTTGAAGAGAGATGGAGATTCCCAGTTAACTGAGACATATTATTCAGTATTGATTCCTGGAATGAGCTATAAATTTTTTCAGTTTTACTCAAAAAAAATATAGCAAGCCCCTCACATTGTGAGGTACTTAAATCAGGGGAAGCAGGGAGACTATCGGCACCAGACACATTTTTAACAAGTTTAAAAAGTTGCTTGGGATTATGCTGTGTTCTAGACACTATAGTGGCTGTGCCGAACCTGGGCATGTTTGGTAGCAAAAATGTTGGAATCATACGCCAACAACATTACTAGTGTTGGAGGTATGATTCCATGCAATGAGGGGCTCCTCCAGGAAGCCCCCAGTACTCCTGGTAACAGCCTTCCAAGCTAGTGTTGCTTCTGACTCCAGACACGATTCTCCCCACCTGCTGCTGAGTTGAGCTTGAGCAGGGAACGGTAGAACAATAGGTTCCCTGTCACAGGGAGGTGTGACCACCTCCAACACAGTACTTAGTGTATTGGGTTGGGGTGGGGGCGCTTGCCAGCGCCACCAGACTGCTTTGAAAGGCACATTTGGTGTCCTCCTTCCACACTCCAGTTGAAACCATTCTGGGAGCCCTTGGTCCCGTTTTGGCACAAAACTGGACAAAGGACAAGGGAGTATTCTCCCGCTGTCCAGCCCCTTCCCCGGGAGGGACCCCTGAGGCGTCCTAACCCCTTTCTTAGGGTATAAAGGGGCTTACCTGTGGGTGGGTCCTCAGATTCATTGTGGGACAAGACTCAAGCCTGAAACCACGTCAATCTTTGACCGTCTGGACACTTGGACTTCGCTGGAATTTGTCTGGAACCTAGACTGTGTCAAGGAAGACTCCTGAGGCTCCTGGTCTCACTGTTCTGCAAGTTTTCTTAATTGTCTGTATCTGTGCTTCTTGCAGGATCTTCAACAGACCTGTGGGCATCAAGGACACCTAAAGTAATCTCCCTTGGAGTGAAGGATTCACTCTGTGCATCTAGAGGCACTGCAATGAAGCTGACCGGTCTGCTGCTCCTGACGTCCCACGGACTTCGAAACACTTAGCAATGCAGGTGGTGATTCTGCAACTCCCTTGAAGCCTGACCTGTCTTCTCTGCAATTTGAAGGCCAGTATCCCTTGTCGGAACCGCTGGAACCAAACCCCTGTGCACTGCATAGACTTGCTGTTTCCAAGGCTTGTTGGCTCTGCATTCCAGAGATCTTTGGGCTGCAAGGAGCTCCAGCCTCAAGCATTTCTTCCTGCCAAGATCATTGTCCTCACCACATCCTCTGCACTGAAGGCTTTCATCTTTGGTGAGCTGCTTGAGGACCCCTTGCAACTCATGTGCCTTCGGTCTGTGGGTCATCTTGAGGGTCTCGTCCTGCTTCGTTGGGCTCCCCTGCTTACTTGGGATTTGCTCTGACTCTCCTGCCTTTGGTCAGTCCCTTGGACTTTGTTGGTTCAAACGTTGCTCCTTAATCGTTTTCCATGCCTGTTGCTGCTGCCAAGGCTTGTTGGTGCTCCCGCCAGACACCGACCCCCTGGTTCTTGACTTCGTGGGACAGTTTTTGAACGTCTTCCTCAGCATCGCCTGGTCCTCACAGCTGCAGATACAAGGTTACCGTCATCACTCCTGCATCTTCTGTCATCGGTGGCCATTGCTCTTCCCTGTCTCCTGGTCACCTACGAGTGGCATAGTATCTGTCCCCTCTGCCTGGAGGTTCTTCTTTTCAAGAAGCCATCATTGGATTCCACTGGACTCTTGCACAATCTTCGCCAGCGGCATCTTTACGGAAATCTTCCATTGTGGTCTACAGTAGTTTCCGAGGTCACTTCGCACCTGTGCACCCGGCTTCCCTGGTGTAGGTATCCTGGTTCCTGGGGTATCCATGGGTGGAGTGACTATCCAACATTACGTCTTCCACTAGTTTTTTTCAGGGTCCACTGGGAAGGGCCTAAACAAGGAAGGCTGCCAGGGAATTCAAAGAAGCACCGCCTAATGTAGTCACAACAATAAATAGAAACCGGACATTGCCCACCTCAATGGTCAGCTGCACATTCCACTGGGAAGGGTTCTTCTTCTTCAAAACTGCAGCCACAACTTTCCTGTTGACTTCTATTGAGTACACAACTGTGTTTCCACTCTGCACACTACCTCCCTGCGGTTCCTGGGTACTTACCTTGGGTGGTCACTTGTATCCCCAGCTCTTCTTTGTCTCCTGGTCCAAGTTCTGACTTCAGTCACAGTTCACATTCCACTTTCTTAGAATATGGTTTGGTCTCCCCCTGGAGACTACTGTGTATTGTGCTTACTTACTTCTTGCAATTTAAGTATTCTTGTGTACTTGTGTTGATATCTCAGGGTAGGAGATATACCAATGTGTTAGTGAGTGTTGTGTAATCAATAGACATTTTTATAACGACAATGTGCGTTTATGTTTCATTTAAACTACACTACATGATTAGATCTGGTAAAACAAGCTGCTTAACACTCCTTCTGGACTAAGCCTGATAGCTGCTCTCCACAGCCACCACTTAGAGAGCTTTCTAAGTTTTTTTAAGACTACTAAAACCACCATAAGGGTTGTCTAGATTAGTGCAAGGTGCTTCACTTAAATAAATGTGCACCATATACAAGGCCAGCCTCCTACACACCCTGATAGCTGATCTCTTATTTGAATTTAAGAGATGAGTTACAACTTTTTGCTAGCCTCTGTATATTATAGTTTTAGTATTATTGTGGGCCATAACTGTTACATATGGAAGTACATAACTATAATGCCACAATGAACCATAGATTAGCCCTTCTTAGCTTGCCTGTATATCGAAAACAGTTTGTTGGTTGAGTTGTTTCCACTTTGTGAGCTGTAAGCTGAGGATTGTGCTTGAGGGTTCAACTGTTATCTGGGCTGTCTTGCCTGGATGGGGGTTGTACAAGTATCTAGCAAATAGCCATGTTTTCAACCGTCTTCGAATTGTATATGATCCCGGTGCTTCTAATGCGCCCTGGTAGTGAGTTCCAGAACTTATCAGTTTGTACTGAGAATGCAGTGTCTCTTATGGATTTCTTATGGTAACGTGGTGTGAAGATAAGTGGTGCAAGCCTGGAGTGCAGTGTTCGGTTTGATTTGTATTGCCTGAATGTAACTTGGAGGTATAGCAGTCCTTTTCCTTGGGAGGCTCTATGGACAATAAAGATTGCTTTTAACATTGCCTATCTAGCTATAAATATTCAGTGGTGCGACTTCAGGACTGAAGTCATTAGTTCTCTTTGGTGAAGACGGAGAAGAAGCCTTTTGGCAGCATCTTGGGGGAGTTTTATTCTGTGTATAATGAGTCTGAGTGCACCAAAGTATTGGTTCTTGGCATAGTCAGGCTTGGAGATTGAGAGCATGAGGTTAGTTTGCAAATATGGAAAATTGCGACATAGTGGTTTTATTGCGTAGAAGGTACTCAGCAAGACGTTAGCATGCGGTGTCAGTGATAGGTCTGAATCCATTGTAACTCTTAGGTTTTTAACTTCTCCTGATCTTGTTAGAGGAGTTTCAAGTTCCTGATGCCATATGGCGGGAGGGTGATAGATTTGCCATTGTCCTCAGGTCTTAATCTCTGTCTTTAAGGTATTAAGCTTTGAATAGTTATTTATCAACCATGTGTTTGTAGCACAAATGCAGTCACTGAGTTGTGAATTTGTACGTATGTGTTCATGAGAGCAGGGCACATCATATATACCCTGGGTGTTGGCTTGAGGCCAAATGGAAGTGACTTGAACTGGTACTGCTGACCGTCTACCATGAAGAAATATTTGATGCTTTCAAGGGATCAGCAGATGCAAATATCCATTTTCTAGAACATGGTTCTCCAACATTTCCTATAATAAAAGCTACTCCTGATCAACGAAAATGGTCCAGAGCTACTAATGCAGTAGTAATCCAATCAGACAGAACCACACTAGGGACCACGCCTTGCAGAATTATATTTTGAAATATATTGAGATAAATAGATGTGGTGTTAAGAATTTAAATAAAATTATACTTAACTATCTATTCTATACTTACCTTAACGACGTTGTGGTTGCCAATATACTGAGTATAATAGTTTGACACAAGGATATTTAAATGTTAAAATCGTGATAGAACACTGACCACCCCAATGCTTAAGATGGGGCTGCCAATATCAATATTGCGAAACGCTTTATTAATCTAAAATGCCTTCACATCAGTAATGGAATAACAGCTCCGCAACCAGTGTCCACTGGCTCAAAGGAAATACTACCAACTATAAAACTCTAAACACCTTGAATTATCACTCAGAAAACAGCTTAGAATTTGTTTTGAATTTGTAATCACATTTTTTCTAAACATCAGCAGACACTTTCTGGGATACACATTTTTCTTTCTTTCAAGTATGCCCTTTTCACTTTGAGTAATAACTCTTCAAGAACATCTTGGGGCTTATTTACAAGCCCATTGCGCCGCTGGCGCATCACTTTTTTTGAAGCACTGTTTGGTGGTGGTAACTCCACATCCCCTGAGTTACTGACAACGTGGGGCCATATTATCAAGGAACGGCGATAATGTTATCGTCGCTTTAGACGGCAGAAAACTGCTGCTAAAGCGGCGATAATGGGCTTGATAATATGCCCTTGTGAATTCCCATAGAAGCCCAGGTTCTGGTGTGAACCTGGGCTTCTATGGGAATTCTCAGGGGCATATTATCAAGCCCATTATCGCCGCTTTAGCGGCAGTTTCCTGCCGCTAAAGCGGCGATAATGTTATCGCCGTTCCTTGATAATATGGCACGTGGTGAGTAACCCTGCGAGTGCGGTGGTACTGAGGGTTACAGGTGATACCTGCCCAGTTTCCCAGGTCCATCCGTGATGTGCTGCTCCAATCCAGATTTTTTTTCCTTTGAATTCTTGGACTTGTGGGGGCATATCATCAACAACCGGCGATAATTATCGCTAAGTGCACTTAGCGCTAGGATAATTATCGCCGGCTATCGCTTGTTTTTATCGCAGAGATAGCACGCTTTCAGCTACGCTTATCTCCAGAGCGATAAAAATACAGAGTTAGCTGCCAAATGTGCAATTATCGCTGGGATTCCAGCGATAATCGCACAACGTTTGGCGCTACGTTGTTGATAGGGCAGGGCATACTTAACCATGATATCCATCTTCCATTGGATATCATGGCTATGTCAGTTTAAAAGCAGGCGTAAGGAAAGTAGCGATAACCGCGGTTAGCGCTACTTTTCTTATCGCTATGCTTATTAGCGTGCCAATTGATAATTGGAGAAATGTCGGTTTGCGACATTTCTCCAGTTATTTTCAGAAGGAACGCCCACTTTGCATCTCATTAGAGATGCAAAGGGAGGCGTAGGGTAAAAGGGTACTAACATGCGATTTTGCATGTTAGCACCCACTTGTTGATAGGGCGATAGTTTTATCTCCGCTTTTTTGGCTTTTAAAGCCAAAAAAGCGGAGATAAAGCCCTTGCTGATATGCCCCGTAGTTCTGTTTTATAATGGAATAAACAAGGCTACAAGTTCCAGGATTGAAACAAAAAACCTGGACTGGAGTACCACATCGCTTATGGGTTAGGGGCACTTGGAAGGGCCGCAGGCGGAAATCAGAAATTCCACCAATGATTCTTGCATAATTTCTTTTAACCCCAGAGTTACAACCAGAGATTCCTTACATAACAAAATGTTGAAATCTTATGTAGACTAGTACGTTTATCAGCATAGTGGCGAGAGAGTAAATTTGAAATTGAATTAATTATGAAAACATTTAAATTAAACTGGAAAAATATGTTACTTTTTATCATGATTTAAAATAAATTCTGTGTGCTTGCAGAGCGTGCATGCAGAATGTTCTTAAAGCTGCAGCGAGGCCTCTTCATTATTTGCAACATTGTGAATTTAAACAATGCACTCGGTGCAGAGCCGTGCCCGAGCGAGCTAAGGGTTAACATTAGCTGTTTGTGAACGCCGAGAGAAATGGAATGGAGCCACAGTGTCTGCTTCTCCTGTCCTTTACAACCGCCCTTCCCCCACCCCTCCCCCAACAGTCCCGGGAAGCTGAGTGTAAACACCTGCGAGGAAGCCGACATGGAGAGGGCGAGCAGTTGCAACATTTGAAGACGAAGGTACAAACGCAACTTGTGCGCCGGACTGACATCAATGACTCATAGGTAGGTCTGCTGCTAATCAAGACTGCTGCTGATCAATTAAAGACGGGGTGTATCAGAGAGATATGAGAGGGAAGTGTAATGGATATATTGTCCTGAAGTTCCTTCATAGCGACTTGAGCGCAGCATGTCTGGACATTTCCACCCTGCTCTCATAAAAGTTACACAAGCCTATGCAGCACCATTTTCCATACACAAACACGCACTTGTATATACATCTTATAAAAACACTTTTTTACATGCAGCTTGTTACGACAGCATTGCAGTTCAGTAACCACAGCTGATGATGACTGTTACTAACATAGATGCCTTTTTCCCATGTCCATGAGTGACAACCTGTCCCAGAACAGGTTTTTAAATTTGCATTCTGGGATTTGTAGTCCTATTTTAGAATGGCCTAAACAAATCTAACAAGTCTTAGAATAGAAAGAAAACCCCTGGTCTGGAGCAGCTAACCAGGGAAACTTAACAGAACTGTACTATTGCCTTCCTTTTGGAACTCATTGACCACAGACGAATAGTGAGGTGATTTGCCCACAACATTATGCAGTAGGAACGTTACTCCACCGAGCTATCTTAAGGTATTCGCTCGTTAAGTGTATCTGTTAGCCACCGAGCGCGGTGGGTTCGATTTTGTTGCGATTTCCATGTATTCTGCAAATTATTGTACAGTGCTGGAATGGTCAGTGCAGTTCATGTAGGGCACAAAGTGTATACTGCTGATTTTGTGTTTAAATCCTGGTAAGATACCTCACTTTGTTATGCACGTATTGCAATGTTCTTCCTGTAACGTACAGCATATATGTTTGAATTCCTGCAGGGTTAACTTTACTTAAGCTTTCATTTTTCTGAGGATAATAAAACAAGTGCCATCCAATTCAGTACTATTTAACATCTGATATTAAGCACCAAGAAATATATTTTATTTGTTCTGTGCTACATGAGTACCCATTAGTTTTAATTGTCAACCTAAACCCATGTAAGCAAGATGTGCATGAATGCCTACTGGGTAGATAGGTATTCAGCAAATCTATTGTCATTCCCACAGAGAGACATAACTTTAATAAAAATGTATGTATTCCTTGTTAAACCGTAATTTCAGGCAGGCTGGCACTGCTGGATGGGTTAGCAGTGGATGGGGTATTTTCTGGTCCTGTCATGGCCAACTGAACTAAACAATCATTGGCAAAGCCAATAGGTTGTGCCCATGGGCGAGCTTTTGACTTTGGCAATCTGGGGGGGGGCTGGGTGGGCAGAGACAAGGGGGTAGAAGAAACCGGAAGGGCAGGGGGGAGGAGAAACCGGGACGTTAGGGCAGGTGGCAGGGAAGAGGAACAACGATCATACACAGATATCCAATATCACAGAAAGCACACAAGTGCATTTTTCTCTTATTATTATACATTTGAAATAAACTATTACTCTGAACTCAACCCCAAATCGTGGATTGTTATGCCTTTAAAGTGCTCCTAAACGGCATGTTGACAGCACCAACATTATACAAAGCGAATGTAGTCTAGAACTTGGGCCGAACTGAGATGAATGAGGACTACAGTTCCCGTTATGCACGGGGCTCGTGAATAAAGGTCTATCCTGGAGAGGAACTTAGGGGCATATTATCAAGGGCCGGCGATAAATATCGCGAAACGTGATTAGCGCTTACATATTTATCGACGGCTATCTCTGGAATTCATCGCCCGGTTAGCGCGTTATCAACAACGTGCATCACCGAGGCGATTAAAATTCCAGAGATAGTGGGGATATCGCCGTTTTCCATGGTGGAAAACGGCAATATCCTAGCTGATAGGGCCTGTGGTTTTAGCCACACAATCCACCCCCCATGTTAGGTATGCCTTAGTCAGGAATTTAACAGACGTTAAATTCCTGCGTTAAGGCATACTTAAGGTGATTTGAAATATCGCTAACTCTCCTTGTCAATATGACGAAGCTGCATTAGTGATATTTTCCCAAGGGAGTCTTGTCAGGCACGCCTCCTTTGCATCTCAGTAGCGATGCGATGGGAGGCGTGCTGACAAGGGGCGCTATTGCCAGTAAACTGTTGCTAACAGCTGCTGTTAGCGACAACTTGCTGATCGGGCGATAAAAATATTGAGGCTTTAGCGGCAAAAAGTGCCGCTAAAGCGGCGATATTGCCCTTGATGATATGCCCCTTAGTGTCCCCCATGACAATTGTCTATGCCATAGACTATGCAGCATATGTCCAGATGTAATATTGTTACACATGGGCTGTTATTTATCGGAATAGGTTTGTCTAGACAGCTCAGCAAGGCGAATATGTTTAAAAAATATAAGTCGTCTGCAGGAGCGTCGCATGGCTCCTGCGGCGCTCAGGCTGGCACTGACCAGGCTGCCTCTGCCTCTGTAAACTGACCCCGCATGCATTAGTCATTAAGCAGCTTTTATTGGAGATCCGCTCCTCTGGTGAGCTTGCTCATGTTACTGGCAGAAAACGATAAACAGGAAATGAGCGACCAAAAACAGAAATGCTTGTGTTACAGCCAGAAACCAGCAAAAACAATTGTGTGCCGAAAGTAAGATAAATGGACAGGAGTGAAATTAAACATGTCACAGGGCCAGTGTCCATGGGAGGGAGCAAAACACCAAAAGGATGGACAAATGGCAAATTCACCACTGAAAAGCAAGGAATTACGAAAGGCACATGAAGAGACAGCGCATGCGTTACCTAGGCTCGACCTAAAAAATGCATATATAGGGAAGTATCAGGATCATTATTTTGCATGATGATGCAAAAAAAATCATGATCAAACCAATGCAAGAGAATATACAGGGTAAATAATGCAAACATGTAATGACCATGCTGAAATTAAACTCTGCAAATAAACCATGTCTTCTGATATTTACTCTTAAAATGTGCCCTACAGATGCTTTGCCTAAGTACCAAAGTAAAGCATTTGGATGTCTTCGTTTAGCATTGCACAGTATTGAGGTGATTATAGCTTCCCAGGCAATATAAGTGTATTGCCTGCTGTTATGAAGCTGAGGGGGTGGGAGGGGAGAGCCAGAGACACAAGCAAGTAGAGAGGGACCAAGCTACTTTAAAAATTCCAATTACAACTCTCGTTTTTTAAAGCTTTATCAAGAGTTACGTATAGCGTAACAGTCACAACTCATGGCTGTGTTTAAAAAAAAAAAAAACGTTGCAGCTGTGCCAACCTGCCCAAGTGTCCGAACATTGCGACCATGAGCCCTGGTGAGGCCATGCTGGTAAATTAGCAAGAGAATCAAGTTTGTCCATACAAGAGGATCTCTTCAAGCTCAATCACTGTCTCCCTGGACCACCCCTCAAGGAGGACTTCCATTTTGCAATTCCCCATATGCTAGCTATAGGTAGGCCCCCTGACTGCCCCAGTCCCACTCTCCTAGTACCACATCCTTCCATAGCGGTACCCCCATCAGCTCTATTCACGATTCACCAATTTGAGCTGCCCTCTCCTCTCACCAGCGGCTGTGTCCCCCCCCTTCCGGTGACACCACATTCAATGTCCCACTCTGTGCCACCCATCCGATAACTTTCGTTTCACAAGGAGTTTCATATTAGTCTACCTGAGCACTGCCATTTGGTGTATGGCAGGGAGAAGGGTTGTGGCTGCAGTTTGTTTTTCAAGGAGAGGATGTTTCGGCATCAGGTCTGTCATTTGTCTGTCCCTGTTTGCTGATTCAGGAAGGATGACTTGAGCCGAGTGCTGAGATCTCACACTGTTTTCTGCCAATGTTGGGGGTCCTCCAGCTTGAAGAGAGCCCCAGAGCTAATGGAGGACTGGGATGTGTCTCGAGTAATTGCAGTGAGTGGCTGAGATAAATTCAGTCATTCCATCCATCACTTTTTGTGTGCTTTAGTGTTATTCTATGCACCAGTTATCAGAGTTCTGTGATGATTTCACATGCATTCTTTAGTGCCTATCACCAAGGTCAAGCAGGAAGGAGCACTTTGCTGAGTTTTTTTTCCCTTGGGGACAGAAAACTTTTTATGAGACTAGCTGTCAGTTACTTAACTTTAAACCCCAGGAGTGATGGGCCACACAAGGCTGAAATATGGTATAGGAGTCAGGTGAGGCGATGATGTGGGTGACGGTGAGTAAGAGACGAAGCGTGTGTGTGTGTGTGTGTGAGAGAGAGAGAGAGAAGGGTGTGCGTGCTTAAAATATTGTGGGCACTTAGTGTGCACCATCTTCCTCTGACAAGCCTTACTAGTTGGATAAATCTTTGTTTCAGTCAAACACCTATCCTGCTGTGGCCTATAGGAAGTTATGGACTAGGGAAGAATTACATGTATCATTTCTGGTCCGGCTTCCTTAAAAGGTGGCCCCCCAACATAGGTATGAACTATTGTGCATCTATATAGCCTGTGTTCACAAGTACTTGTCCCCTGCCCTTAAAGTTTTCCATTCAGGCCTCCTCCCCCCCAATGTTGCCTCTATTTTTTTTATAGCATTATAAAGGGCTATGGACCTTTTTACATCAGCACTAGTTACATTACACACAGTAGGATTAATTTTTTTAGTCACTGGGATATTAAGTGATTTGCCCAGAAACAGAGGATGTTTACCTGATGCTGAGACTCAAACCTGGTTCCCCAGTTCCAAATGAAGAAGCTCTAGCCAAAACACTACATACTTTCCCTGTGTGTTGTAGTTTATAGTCTTTTTTTTTTTTGTTTAACTTTGTTTTCATTATTATTGGTACGATAATCACTGTATTATTTTTTTTTGTTGTTGAAACGTTTTTTATTGTTTTCCAAATCAACAACTCAACAAACATCCCCCTGCCTCCACCCGTCCAGGAAGTACCACACATTTATCATCAAGACCAATTATCCAGGAGAAGGAACAACCTTCCCACCCAGTCCCCTACCCCCCCCCTCCCCCACCCCATGTCAGTGTGCCCCCGTACCCTACCCCTCTTCCGATGTGCCCCTCCTCCCTAATAAATAAGATACAGGAGCCCAACCTCTCCCTAAGCAAACAGAGCCTTCCCTCATGCCGAGCCAAGGTGCGGGCGGCCAGGGCCCACCGCCACTCCCCTTCTACTCCCCGCTCCCTCCTGCCTGTCAGATGTGCTCTCCCCTTCCCCAGCATCAGACATCAACCCCTGAAGTTCCACCACCAACGCTTCCCATGCCCGGGCCGTCGCTAGCGCCTTCTCATCGTCCCTCCGAAGGGCCAATTGCACCCGGAGCGTACCCTCAGCCCCCGCCCATCGCGCCAACGCCGCCCTCCATCGCAGGAAGCTAGGCCCCCCCCGGGATTTCCAGTGCATAGTCAGTTCCCTCTTGGCCATTATCAACCCCAGATCATAAAACTTACTAGTAACCTTCGTACGGCGA
This sequence comes from Triturus cristatus, assembly GCF_964204655.1. Classification (NCBI taxonomy): domain Eukaryota; kingdom Metazoa; phylum Chordata; class Amphibia; order Caudata; family Salamandridae; genus Triturus; species Triturus cristatus. The sequence continues at coordinate 589,448,897 of NC_140589.1, forward strand.
GTGTGGGGAAACCAAAGCAACAAACAAGCCCCCATGTCCGGGGCAATGGAGCGGTCCGTCACCTGGTTCAAACAATCCACAACATCACCCCAGTAGTCACCCAACTGCGTGCAGGACCAAAACATGTGCTGAAAGTCCGCACCCTCTCCCCCACACTGCGGACACCGAGAGTGTGCCCCCCCGAAATATCGCAAGATCTTGGCCGGCGTCAGATACGCCCCGTGTAACGTAAAAAACTGGACTAACTGAAACCGGGCATTCCTCGTACCCTTCCAGGCCCTCCGCACCAGCGTGGACCACGTGGACTCGGGGATTGCCTTCTCAAGGTCCGTTTCCCACTTCTCCCTCAGGGCGCCCAGAGGGTGCAATCCCTCCATCGACAGCCGGCGATAGAGGCAAGTAATGGCCTTAGTCGTCCCCGCCGCCATCACTACATATTGGCAACCCGCGGCGGTCTGCGGCTCCGAAAGCCCCATATTCCAATGCTTCTGGAGGCTCACCACAAGGGCCGCATGAAGCAGGAAGTCCCCCCGCGGGAGCCCATATGAGTCCTGCAAGTCCTGGAAAGGCAACAGCACTCCCTCTCTAAATAAGTCCCCCACCATCTGCACGCCCAGCTCCTCCCAAACCGCTAGCCCAGACCAATCTCCCCCATGCGGGAACGCCGTACACATCCCCAGGGGGATCTCCGGGGCATAGGGGTGGACTATGGCAGCCCTCCTCTGACACCTGTTCCAGCACAACCGGAGGGTACGTTCCTCCAAGGTAAGCTGGGTCGGGTCTAACCGCTGGTGGAGGACTATAAAGGCCAGCACATGTCGCGGAATCAGCCTACCCTGTGGGCCCTCCGGGCCTCTATACTCCCTGGCCACCGCCTGCGTAAGCCATTGGAGCTGGGCCGCCAAGTAGTACCACTCAAAATCCGGGGCTGCCAGGCCCCCCTCTGCTCTCGGCCGCCGCAACGTGGTCAGCGCCACTCGCCGCCTTCCTGAGCCCCAAATGAAGCCCGTAGACAGTGCCCGCAGCCGCGCGAAAAACGACGCCGGGATCCATATAGGAAGGGTGCAAAAAAAGTAAAGAAGGCGTGGCAGCGCCACCATTTTCAACAGCGCCACCCTCCCGGCACACGAGAGTGGGAGCGTGCTCCAAAACCCCATGCTACCCCGCAAGCCGCGAAGGGCCCTGCCAACATTCCCCTCCAACAAATCAGTCTGGGTATGATAAATGTTAACCCCCAGATATCGTAGGCAGCTGCCTTCCCACCGGATCTGTCCCAACGCCCGCGGGGTCCGACCTCCCTGCGACAACGGGAACAAGCATGTCTTGCCCCAGTTGACCTTAAGCCCGGACAGACGACCAAACTCCTCCAAGAGGGCAATCGCTCCGTCCAACGCGCTCTCCGCATCCGCCAAAAACATCAGCAGATCATCTGCATATAGGGAGATATAGTGGGTATCCTCCCGCAGGGAAACTCCAACATAGGCACACCCTCGTCGGGCATGAGCCGCCAGCGGTTCAATGGCCAGAGCGAACAGGGGGGAGAGGGAGCAGCCCTGCCTCGTCCCCCTCCACACGCGGTAGGGGACCGATATGGTGGCCCCCGTCTTCACTCGGGCCGTGGCATCGCTATAGAGCAAGGTGGTCCAGCGTACGAAGTCCTCCCCCAATCCAAACTCCCGCAGCACTCGGTATAAGTAGGGCCATTCCACACTATCAAAGGCCTTTTCTATGCCGACCGACAGTGTGCAGGCCTCCGGGAATACGTCCCGGTCCATCTCCATCACCCGCAACAACCGTCGAACGGAAGTGGCCGTGCTGCGCCGAGGGATAAAGCCCGCCTGGTCCGGGTGGATTAAGGCGGTCATATGGGTCAAGAGGCGCGACGCCAGTATTTTACTCAAAATTTTATAGTCCACCGTCAGCATAGAGAGCGGACGGTACGCCGTGCGCGCGCCGGCCTCTCCTCCGGGCTTCAGTAAGGGTACCACAATCGCATCTCGAGCAGTGGCGGGCAAGCGCCCAAGCCGCCAGGCCTCGCTGTACAGGACCTGCAGCTGCGGTGCCAACAAATCCGGGAAAGCCGTAAAGAACTCGACGGGCAACCCATCCGCCCCCGGGGTCTTCCGACGGGCCATTTGCCTAATCGCCGCACGGATCTCGCCTAGCGATATAGCGCCCCCGAGGTCTCTCCCAGTCTCCGGGTCCAGTCGAGGCAGTCGGGCCTCCAATAAGAAGCCCGCAAGGCCCTCAGGTTCCCCCTCCATAGTGCTATCATACAGCCCAGCATAATAACTGGCAAACCGCTTATTTATCCCCATCTGGGAATAAACCGGGGTTCCCCCTACTTCAACCAGGGAAAGTATCGGTTCACCCCGGGCCGTCGGGTTCGCCAACCACGCCAGAAGGGATCCCACCTTATCTCTTTCCGCGTGCGCTCGCATAAGATAGCTTTTATGGTCAAAACAGCGGAGCCTCTCCACTCGCACCGCCACGCCCTCACGCGTCTCGACAACTGCCGCCAACTCACCGTCTCCCGCCTGATGCGCACGTTCAGCCGTCCGCAGCCGGGCCTCCGCCCCCTCAACCTCCTTCAATAAAGTCTTCCGCACTCCGGCCGTGGACGATATACAAACCCCCCGAACAACCGCCTTAAACGCATCCCATTCCGTCGCCCGGCTTGCCGCCGTACCCGAGTTATGCCCAAAATATTGTACTATGCAGCCGCTAACCTCAGCCCGGAAGACTGAGTCCTCCAGCAGCAAGGGGTTAAGGCGCCACGTAGGAATTGCTTGCCGCTGCCTGGACCATTGCAGCATCCCCACGCAGGGGTTATGGTCCGAGATAGTTTTAGCTAGATATTCACTATGCCGCATCAAAGTTTGAACATCCGGGGAACACAGTATACCATCCAATCGGACATACAACTCATGAGGGGCCGAGTAGAAGGAGTAATCCCTGTCTATTGGATGATGAGTACGCCAAGTGTCCACCAGACCCCAAGTATCCTGCCAGGCCCGTCTACTATTGGCCACCCGACGGACCACCGACTGCGCAAGGGGCGGGTGGGACCTGTCCAGCTCAACATCAGTCACTGAATTAAAATACCCTCCCAACACCACCGGCCCCGTCAGATACGCCGCCAACTGACCCGACAGCCTGGAGAAGAACGCGGCCTGGTCCACATTAGGGGCATACACACTGCACAAGGCCATGTCCCTCCCGTCCAACCGCCCCTGCACTGCTACGAACCTGCCCTCCGGGTCCACTAACGTCGTCAAAGGCTGGAAAGGGACTCCCGCTCTCACCCAGATCAGAGCCCCCCGGGCAAACTTCGAGAAGGTAGTATAGAACAGTTGACCCCGCCAGCGCCTCTGCAATGCCTTCCCCTCCTCTCTATCTAAGTGGGTTTCTTGAAGGAAGGCTACCTGGACCCCTCTCCGCGCTAAGTAGGCATGGACTTTGTATCTCTTCACCATAGAGGTGAGCCCTCTCACGTTCCAAGTCAAAAATCTCAATTCAGGTGGGGTCCCCATCCCATCGCCGAGCTAACCACCCTTTCCTACCCCTCCGAGGCACACTGACAATCCCCTGAAACCCCAGAACTCCCCAACTCCCCAGTCTCCCTCCCTTCCCCAGAACAGGTGCTAAACCACAGTTACCCATCCAAATACCACCCCAAACAGAAACCAAACACTCTGGTAGCCACCAGAGTCTCACTATGTCCGTGAGGTTGAGGTGATGGCTCTACGCCTGACGGGCTTGACAACAGTCCTCTTCAGAGCATCCACGCCCAGACTCCACCAATCCTCCCCCAGCGCTCCACTCCATGTAGACCCCCCCGCTCTCTCCTCCAGGACCCCTCAATAGTCCCCATCCGCAAGGCCCCATCAGGTACCGGTCCCTCCCCGAGCCCCGCAAAGCCCGGCCTGGCCTCCCTCTCCCCACGCTCCCTTTCCGCCCTGCCCATGTCCCTCGGTCCTTGGCCAGAGAACTCCCCAAACCTTCAGGCGTCCAGCAACTCGTCCGCCGTCCCAGGGGTAACATCAGGCAGCACCTCCGCCTCCTCGACAGCACCATCAGAGTGGGAGTCCTCAGTGCCCTTCCGGGAGCCCGAATCCTCGCTGGGCTGGGAGGCCGTGGCCCCCGAAATCTCAGAGACCGCTCGCAGTGCAGCTCGCCGTTCCAGTACCGTCTGGGATGCACCCGGCGATCGGGTCCCCGCTGTCCGTACCTTATTGCGTCTGCTGCGACGGGCCTTCGCTAGAGTTCCCTGCGGTCCCTCTCCATCAGCATGCGCCGCCGCGCGAGTCCGGACCGATTCCAGCCAACTCCAGGCTGCTGCGGGGTCAGTGAAGAAAGATGTCGTCCCGTCCAGCACAACTCGGAGGCGGGCCGGGAACAACAAAGAGTACTGCAGCCTCTCATCCCGTAGCGCCTTCTTCACCGCCTGGAATGAGGAGCGTCTGCGTTGGACTTCCATGGGGTAGTCCGGGTAAATAGAAACCGGAACGTTCTCCACCTGGTAGGGACCCGAAGTTCTGGCCCTCTGAAGGATGATATCGCGGTCCCTGTAGTGTAGCAGGCGGGCCACCACCGGCCGGGGTGGGCGGCCCGGATCCGGGGGACGGGCCGGGACCCTATGTGCCCTCTCCAAGGTGTAAAACCGCGTGAGCCCCTCGGGCGCCACCACCTCTTGTAGCCAGGTCTTTAGGAAGGTTAGCATATCTCCCCCTTCAATCTTTTCGGGCAGTCCCACTACGCGAATGTTATTGCGGCGGTTGCGCCCTTCGGCATCCTCGGCCCTCTTTTCCAGAATCAACACCCTCCGTAGGAGATCCGCCGTTTGACCCTCCGATACTTTCTGCGCTGGCGCTACCAAGTCCAACCTGTCCTCCGTTTGCTTGACCCTATCCACCAGCTTCCTGTGGTCCGCCCGGAGCAGCCCCAGATCTGAAGACACCTGTGCGATATCAGTCTGCAGCGCAGTTCTCGTGTCCGCTATGGCCTGCAGGATTTGGTCCAGCTGCCGCTGCTGTAGGCCCGCCGCAGAGTCGGCACTCGTTCCGCCAACCCGGCCACCGGCAGAGTCTCCCACTGAATCCGCTGGGTTCCCCCCCAGCTTGGGTCGCGGTTTGCCCATTCTCCTGGCCAGGAAGCACTGCAGGGAGTCCCTCCGCAATCGGCCTCCAGGCCTGCTCTCCGAAGCAGCGGCCGACACACGGGCCCGATTCACCTCTCGCCGGCCGCAGGAACCTGCTCCCCCCTGCCTCTGAACAATGAGGGCGCTGGCGTGCTCCTGCCTCTCGCTGTGCACCCTGGTGTGAAAGGCCCCCACCGCACACCAAAGGCCGTCCTCTCCGCCGTGGCAGGGATCAATGGCCGACCCCCACCGCTGTCCTCCGGGTCACTCGGGGGCTGCTTCACCAGGGCGGGCACCGTCCAGCAGCCGGTCCTTCAAGCCCGCTTCCCAGGGCCGGCCAAACCGCCACCGCTGAGGCGCCCGCGTCCACCTCTCGGCCTCCGCCCGCTCACCAGCTGCGCCGGGCCCACTGCTTCCACTCCGACTCCGGGGCCGCCACTCCCGCCACAGGCCCAGCGCCGTCCTCCGGGTCACCGCCTCTCCGCAGTGCGGCCACAGCCGCTTGTTCAGGCTGCGGAGGGGCTCCCAATATCGAGCCTCTCGCGAAAGGCGGACTCTGTCCCGCTCCGCTGTCCACCAGGACGAGACCGCCACTTCCGGTGCCTTCAGCCGGGCTCGCCTCACTTCCGGTCGGCACCCCGGTCACTGTGGGCCGCGGCTGCCCGTCCCCGTACAGGCCGCCCAATATGGCCAGCGGCCTCCCGCCTCCGCCGCGATTTTAGCGCAGCACCAGCCCTCTGCGCCGCGCTCCACTCCGCCAGTCCGCTCCAGGGGCCCAGAGCAGGCAGGGGAAGCCCTCCGGGAGCTACTGAGCGCCGGGCGACACTCGTTTCAGGATTTTGGCTGGGCTGGATGCGGAGCTCGTCGGTCACGCGGCCATGCCCGTCGGCTGCCAAGCCACGCCCCACGATAATCACTGTATACAGTACATTTACACCAGGGTGTGTCACCATACAGATTGAATCTATGTGTGCACAACTAATACAGTTGTGATGTTCCGCATTGCCACATGTTCAGCAACAACAACAGGCTCCAATTGTAGGTCCTTAGCATGTTATCTTTGCATACAGATTTAAACCATGAGTAAGTAAATAAAAACAAATATACAACTCTAAACAATGTACCCCACCGCCCGGAACACTTACAATGAATCCCTGCGCCGTTGTGTGCCGTACGTGTATGACCCACCGTCCGCGCCATAGCAGCCTGCCTAACTATGACTGCTAGTCACAGCGCGCACTCTAGCGTCCCGTGCCTACCAGTATACCGTGACCACCGCGCAGGTGGTGTGTGTTGGTGTTAGGGGGCTGAATATGTATCTGGGCAAAGAGTGTAGGCCGCGTGCCAGGGAGAAGGGGGGAAGGAGGGGAAGGAAGGGGGGGGCTGTGGGGGAATGGAAAGGGGGAGGGGAGGAGAAAACAGCGTGGCCAAACTCCTCATGCATAAGCTATCAAACTGAACAGTCACGTGCCCCACCGTCTGCCTGCAGGTTATAAGTTAGCAACTATTGCTCAGTCAGAATCCGCAGCAAGTTCGTCCTCCTGCGTCTCCAAGCCGTCACGCCAGGCCACGCGGAAATCAGACAGTATTGTGTCCCACGCCTCTGCTATTGGCTGCTTACGCAATCCCGTGGCGTCTTCATGGCGGAGCGCCACACTTTCCACTTGTGCCCAACATAGTAAGGAGTGATACCAAGCTATTGCCGCTGGGGGGACAGGAGACTTCCAGCGACGCATGAGTAGACGCTTGGCGACTATAAGGCCCGAGTCTATGAACCTAGAAGTCACTTTGTGTCCTTTGGATCTTGGGAATAATCCCAGAATACATACCTCCCATGACCAGTCCAGAGTGTGTTCTGTGCACTGGGCTAGACAGTCGGTAATGGTTCCCCAATACGGTTGAATAGTAGGGCATTACCAGAGCATGTGTAGTAAATTCGCATCAGCCTCCTCACAACGTGCACGCACGGTGTCAGTGCTGCCAAAATATCTATTTATACGGTCTGGCGTCAGATAGGCTCTAGGGACAACATAATACTGAATGAGACGAAATCTGACATTGCGTGGAATTTGCGTGGGACTCTCGAGTATCCTCTCCCACTCCCTGTCAGTAGTGGGTCATCCGAGATCTGCATCCCAGCGGTCTTGAAAGGGCAGCAGATGCGGTGACGTGTGGATCCTGGTGCCCAGCTCATGCAGGTATTGAATAGTTAGGTGGGTAGGATGCTCCTGCATCACATCGCCCCATAACACGGTGTGTTCATGCGTCACTGCAGCGTGCAATAGGAACTGATCCTGCGGTAAGTCCGAGCTCTCGGTAAGGTCTGCAAACGGGACGAGCTGACCATCATTGTACAGATCTCCTAATGTGTGTATACCAGCCTCCTCCCAGCATACCAACTCCGCACTCGTTACACCCTTAGCTTCCTGGGTGTGCCTAATAGAGGGTGCGACGGTGCATATGGCACTACATGGCACATAATGCGTAAGCCGTGCCAATAACAATGATATGCCACTTTAACCAGTAGCTGCGTATGTGCGCCTCCCGTTCGACCCGGATGAAACAGTGCGACAATTTGGGGATGGATGAACCCAGGCACCTGCTCTGCGGTGTCCTCAAGGTGGTGCGTGCTGAGCCAGCACGCCACCCATTGGAGCTGCGCGGGTAGGTAATATTGCTCCATGTTGGGTAGAGAAAGTCCACCCTGCGCAGTCAGCGGATTGTAGTTTATAGTCTTTGTGCCACACGCACTAAGAATAAGCTTCCTTTTGCTCTACTGATTTGAAAAGATCAGGAAATCTTTCACTTAATTTGCGCTTCATCAGAGACCCTAAGTGTGTGCGCCTGCGTGCAGGCGCTCAACCTGCAGGGAACATAGATTCCAGTATACTTTTTTGTCCAAAAATCGCTGTATTCAAACAATACCTGTTTGAATTATAGATACTTTTGTAGTAAATTCCAACAAATTAAGCAGCATTTACCAGGACTGTGTGAAGGAATCACACACGATCTATGGCTACTTGCTAACTATGTACATTACAAGTTTTGTTGTGACTACAATTATTTCTGAGGATTTGAAAGACCTCATTGAATACTTCCCACAAGAACACTTATTAATACAAACACATTCAATGGTTTGCAGATTTACTTGTTTAAAAGTGGCTCCATCCAAAGTGCCGGATCCTAAACACAGCACTGCACAGATTGGTCTTCATCTGAATTTACTGATCTCTGTACAACAATCTTTATACCAATATTGAGAAACAAAAAAAGCTATTCCAAAAATAGCTGGAGCCATCTTAAAGGAATTGGAAGGGAAACAATTGCTTCAATGTAGCTTTTACTCACTCTTGGGTGTCGATGGTTTTAAGGAAATGGGATGTATTATATGGTATGGTGGTGAGACCTCTCCCTACAATACACTTACCAAGTCCTATAGGTTCCGTAGATTTCGTCTGTGAAACCCTCAGCTCAGCCCTGGGTAGGTGTGGCACAAAGCAGCAACGTTTACACAGAGGAACAAGCAAAGAGCATTTAAACAGAACCAAAACAATTGAAGAAGAAACTGACATAACACTTAAGAAATCTGACCCCAATTTATAAAAAAAGACTGCGTTTTATAAGAATATAGACAGTAGAATGAAAAAGATCTACTGAAGGGTTCCCGAGATATAGATTTTAGAAGCAATGATAAATAAAATAAATTTTACTCAACCGTGAACAAGTCTTGAAACTTTTTCAAGGAGAAAATAGGTGTCAATGTGGTCAGTTGGAAGTACTTGGGCGACCAACTCCGATAGGGAGCAAGTCAGGGGAACCAGAACCAGTGGTGGCTGGTGACATTTGAAAGTGGTGGGGCGTAAAAAAAGGGTCTAAATGTGTTTTGTGTCATAGCGAGCCTGATTGACTAAAGGGGAACTGCAGGACCCTCACGCCAAGGAAATTTTGAAGAACAAAAAAAAAAGGCCCAAAGGATGCAGGTTAAACCACATTTCAGAAAGCAAGAATATTTATAAAAGTAGGTAGGATATGTAGACTTGAAATAATTAAACACATTTAAAACTGTCCCATATCGTGCTTCATTCCTGCTTGCACCCGTGCCATCCATTTAGCCTGACTGCATTATTTTAAAAGAATAGGGAACATTGGCGTTAGCCGCCTGACCTTATTGCCAAAGAAAGATGAACTATATGTCACCTCAGGTCTCCATTAGGGCCAAAGATTGGGTGGCGAAAACAGTGACCAAGTCTCCATAACCACACTCTCTCAGATGCATTGAATTAGTTATATAGCGCCACTCATACCAGTGCAGGGTGTCTGAGCACTTTGCATCACACGCATATTACACACAGACATTCAATCATACATGTGTAAATCACTGTGTAGGAAATGTTACGTAAGCCAAAGGACTAAAAGTGTAGGAGTCACATGTCATCCATACTGGTAGGCAGCATAGTTTAAGAGTGCTTGGTGTGGAGAAGCACAAACTCAGAGTCGAAAAAGAAACAGCATAGTTGGGAGTTTTCTTTAATAATAAGAATCGATTTCTAGCCAAATTAACCCTTTTTGCAACATTGATCAATGTTCTGTACTTTGCAGCGTGTATGCAGTTCTAGGATGAAAGTTAATACCTCACTATTCTATATTAGGACTAAGGACTTTAAATTATACATTGCAAGTAACCTGCTGATCTGTTTACATCTGTAATCTACATGGTACACGTTCTCTGCAGCAGGCATATTAACCCTCTGCACTAACTTCACCTAAGTCAAAACCACAACTATACAAAATGCTGATCTCTCTCTCCAGGAAGATAATTAATCACACGAGTTATCTTGACATTTATGTGAGGCCTGGTAATTGCGGGGTGAAAGAAACGCTGCAGCAGGTACTTTAAAGGCATAATAAACTTTCAAACACGGCGCCCCCAGGATTCCAGCACCCGGTGCGGTGGCACCGATCGCAACGCCCTAAAGCCAGCCCTGACTGGCATTGATACGGCACCGGAGGGTCTAAAATAGTAATGAATGTACATAACTATTTTAGGCCTAAGGAGGGCCTAAAATAGTTTTGTACATTCATAACTTCACAGTAACGGCCGGCATGATGGGGGTCGTCACGGGGGGTGGAGGCGGGTGGGTAAATGAAAGAAGATTATAAAACTTACCATCCTCGTCCTGCAACATCTTCTGGATGCGTTCCAACTCCCGCTCCGTCCTGCAACACCGCAGCTTCTGGATGCGTCCAAACTGCCGCTCCCGCCGTCCTGAAGCTCTCGTCGTCATGTCGTCATGAATGAAAGGCAGCCTCCCTCCCTCCGCTCTGCCAATCACAACGCTGAGGCGCAGTAGAGAGCGCCCCAGCCGGGACCATTTTCGCTATGTAGAGTGGGCGCCGTGGGCGGTGCTGCTCGAGGGCATGGGGGGAGTGGCTTGCCCAGTGTTGTGCATACGGACTGTTTGATCGGCCCCAGGGCCGGCCAAACAGTCCCTATGCACAACACTGGGCAAGCCACTCCCCCCTGCCCTCAAGCAGGACCGCCCACCCCCGATCAGGCACTTCTGCTTTCTCGCAGTGCGAGAAGGCAGAAACATAAATGGTAGTTATTACCATTTATGTTTCTGCCTTCTCGCACTGCGAGAAAGCAGGGGGGCGGCGCCCAAACGCCCGTATGGAGGAGCCGCCACTGACCAGAACGGTTCTCAACAACAGTTACCTTCACAGAAGAAGCGGTCCTTCAGCAGTTCCAGGTACTTTATCCGTGTTGCAATGGATTCCTATGGAGTGGTACTGATGCAAGAGATAAAGGATGCTGTGGATGCGACATGGTCGCCGTGGGTCTTCCTGTAGGTATTCCTCAGTCCACGAAGATAGTGAGGGGGTCCTGTATGCAGGATCCACTTCCCACTAAGTCCTCTCTGGTCTGGCCAAATTTGAGTCCCCAGTTGTTGCAGTAATAGGCTATTCCTTCCTGGGTCGATAAGTCGCCTTCAGAGGGTCCCAGCAACTATTCAACAGCACTACTGGATTCCGCCAACATGGGTACAACTCTGTACGTTGGGACCTGGATCTAGGTGCTGCACGCGGCGGTGGTAGCGACTTGAAGACTTTGGGCTATCAACTTCCCCAGCAGGCTTCTCCAGCTGTTGTGTCCTTCTGTTGCAAAAAGGCCGCCAGTCAGCTGGCCCTTGGAGTTCTCTTGGCTTGACTGGGCTCTGGAGACAGCCTCTCCTTGAGCAAGACATGGTAGGCAAAGTTCCTCTCTTTGCCAGCCACCTGCACCAAGTGCACTCCTTGTCAGGGCATCCTCTCTTTGCTTGTGCCTTCTTCGGTCATTCTTCCAAGTTGGTCGGGATTTGAGTTCTGGGTGCCAAGGGTGCCCTATTAATCTTCAGAAAATACCCTCCGGGTAGGATGCTGCTGTTGGTAGCCAATGGGCTATCAGGTTCCCTCCCTCCTGGTGACCTCTTCCTAGGAAGAGTGACATCTGTCCATCCCAGAATGCACCATTCTGCCCACACCCAACATGGCAAGACCCCTCTCTCTATACCTAGCCACTTTCTTCTCCCAGAAGATCCAGGCCATTTATTCCTCATTCACCAGTGGTAGTGGTGACATGGAGTCTACCACCACAACAGATTCTGACCTCCCTGTCTCCTGCTCGCTGGACAAATTCCCCCTCCTAGATTCCATCACATTAGACAGAATGATCCCTAAAGTCACCTCAGGATCTCCCAATGACCCAGCACCTCCGCAGACTCTTACTAAGGTCATTGATGCCATTCGCCCGGTCATCCTGGATGTCCTTAACGCCTCCATCACCTCTAACTCCGTCCCAGCTCCATGGAAGTGTGCGATGGTTAAAGCCCTCCTGAAAAAGTCCACCTTAGACCAGAACAACTTGGCCAACTTTCGCCCTATTTCCGTACTTCCCTGGATGAGCAAACTGCTTGAGAGGCCTGTCGGTATACATGCGCTATATAAATTTCCCTACAAATACAAATAACATCCTAGTAGATTATTTTGAATCTAATGATCTGCTATGTGCCTCTCAGACGGTGTTCCGCCCTCAGCACGGAACCAAAACTGCCCTCTTAGCAGTGACGGAAGAAACTAGAGCTGTGCTGGACCGGGGAGAAAAAGCAGCCATCATACTACTCGACCTCAGTGCCGCGTTCGACACGGTTAACCATGCCACACTATTACATCGTCTGAAAGGCATGGGCATGGCGGGCGCGGCCCTGGAATGGCTGACCTCCTTCCTGTATGAGCGATTCTTCCAGGTGTTCGAGGGCGAGGTAGCCTCCCCCAAGCAACCACTTAGCTGTGGGGTTCCCCAGGGCTCCTCCCTAAGCCCCACACTTTTTAATGCCTACATGCGACCTCTAGCAGAGACAGTCCAGCCCTTCGGTGTGCGTATTGTCACCTACACGGACGACACCCAACTGGTGGTCTCCCTGGACCACACTGAGGGGTCGTCCAACACCTTGGGCCCCTGTCTAGAGGCTGTCGCTAAGTGGATGCAATCCTCCTGTCTCAAACTCAACGGGGACAAGAGGGAGATTATGCTACTGGGCAACTCTCCACCGACCACTCTGGCCTCCATCTGGCCCACATGTCTCGGCGCTCCTCCCCCCCCAAACCTCAGATAAAGAGCCTTGGAATTTGGCTTGATAAAGCGCTAGACTTTTCGGTCCAGGCCACCAAAACGGCCTCCACGTGTGTCGGGCTAATGAAAGTGCTCCCTCTGCTTCCTTTCCAGGCGAGGAGAATCATGGTTCAGGCCCTGATACTCTCCCGCCTGGATTATGGAAATGCTTTATACCTAGGAGCCCCGGCAGCAGTGACCAACAGGCTCCAAGTCACGCAAAACTGTGCCGCCCGATTACTGTTCAACATCCCCCGTTGGAAGTCAGCCAAGAAAGCCCTAAAAGAACTACATTGGCTCCCAGTGGCTGCTAGAGCACAGTTTAAGGCCATGTGCATTGTGCACAAATCCTTCCACCGAACAGGCCCTTCCATCCTGTTCCCCTTAGTCGTGCCCTACGCCCCATCCAGAGCCCTCCGCTCCGGTTCACTGCATCTAGCAACCACAACTAAAATCAACAAAGCCCGATGGGGCGGCCGTTCTTTCTCCCACACCGCCGCGAGGCTTTGGAATTCCCTCCCCCTAGCTCTTAGAGAGAATAATAACCGGATGGCATGCAGAAAAGCTTTGAAAACTCATCTGTTCGCAAAAGCGTGTTAACCCACCCTGTAGCCCGCCACAGTAATCAGTCAAAGCGCTGCGAGGCCTCGGGGTAGTTACGCGCTATACAAATATAATTTTTCATTTCATTTCATACACTCAGAACTCCTTATTCCACTCCCAGAGGTGTGGCTACCAAGGGGCTACACACCAGTGGAAAAAATAGTTTGACAACTGGCTTCTCCTTTCCTGTCCCCGGTGCCAGCCTGTCTGCCTTAACAATAGAGCACCCCTCTTCTAATTGTTACCCATTTGCCCATCAAAGGCAACTTCTCCTTTGAAGCTCAGCTTTTGGGCTAACACTGGTGTGGCTTTTTACAGGAAGGAGGTATCACCTTTCTCCCATGCAGGCCCCTATTGTGTCTTTTCCTAGTAGTCAGTAGCACATATCCCCAGGAGGGCAGAAAGCTGTCTGCAGGACAAGCCCCATGTACATCAGTAAACGGGAAATGGAAACCTTTGCCAGTTAAACTGGCAGCTTCAAAAGTTGCACTTTGCCCACCAATAACATTACATTTGATTTAACCACTAAAGCTGATTTAACACACTGGTTCTCTTGATACCAAACATTACCAACTCTAGTAACCTCATTCAGAAGTTAGCAGGGCTGGGGTGCCAGCCTGTAACTCTGTACTTGCTAATGGGGGTTCTTAGCCTTTCCACTGTAGATATGACAATATAGGATTTTTACTGTTGGAACATGTAAAACAACAGGTTTCACTTTTTAACACAAATCACCCTTCCTTAGGGTTAGTTAGGCCTTCCTTAGGGGTGGCTTACATATATAGGGAGGTTTGGACTTTGCCATTACTTTCAATAGCAAAGTCAAGTTAGCAGTTTTAAACTGCCCTTCCTGTCTGCAATGGCAGCCTGGGTGCCATGTTTTACCTTGTCGTACTCGTGAGGGCACAATTAGAGACGCAATCCACAACAGACACCTCAACCTACAGGCCCTAGGTACCCCTGATACCATATATGTCCGGGTCAGCTATTTGGGGACAAGCCAATTAAACATACACCAATTTAAGGGTTAGAGCACATTCACTGAGGCATGTTAAGCAGGGCTCAGGGCTTTTCAAAGCCATTGCGCCAGTCTCTAGTTGTCGAAACAGGGGGAAAAAAGTAGGGGGTAAACCTGCAAAAAGCCTGTTTCTTGTTTTCTATTGCTTGTTCTGCTATGCTAGCCAATTTGGGACTGATTCAGGTGAGAGGTACATCATCATTGCTCACTCTAACCACCTCGGGTACTACTCAGAGCTACCGACAAACAGGAACAGCCCTGGACTGGATCCAATTGTTCCTTACCGGAAGAAGCCAAAGGATCAGACTACCACCCTTCCTCTCCGCCCCCACGGATATCAACTGCGGAGTCCCACAGGGGTCATCTCTGAGCCCGACCCTCTTCAACATCTACATGGCCCCCTTGCAGCCATCATCCGATAACACGGCCTCAACATCATATCCTACGCCGACGACACTTGGCTCATCCTCTCCGTCACCAGAGACCCCACCACCGCAAAACTCAACTTCCAAAAAGGAATGCAAGACTTAGCAGTCTGGATGACCAACAGCTGCCTAAAACTCAACACAGAGAAGACAGAAGTCCTCGTCCTTGGAACCACCCCCTCAGCATGGGACAACACCTGGTGGCCCACTGCCCTTGGAAGCCCACCTACCCCCTCGGACCACGCCAAAAACCTCAGCATCGTACTCAACTCTACTCTCATGAACAGACAGGTCAACTCTGTCACCCCCAGCTGCTTCAACATCCTCTTCACCCTTCGCAATACCTACAAATGGATCCTTCCCGAATCAAGAAAGACAGTCACCCACGCACTTATCACCAGCAGACTGGACTACGGAAACGCTCTCTACGTAGGCATAAACAAGTCCCTACTCTGCAAACTCCAAACAATATAGAACACGCGGCCAGACTCGTCCTAGGCATCCTCCGGCACGAACACATCAGCCAACACCTGCGGAGACTCCACTGGCTCCCCGTGGAGAAGAGTCACCTTCAAAATCCTCACCCACGCCTACAAATGCTTACACAACAGCGGACCCAAATACCATAACGAAATACATTTCCACACACCCAAAAGAAACCTCCGATCTTCCAACCTCGCACTGGCTGAAACCCCGTGCATCCACAGAGCCAGAGCAGGCGGAAGAGCGTTCTCCCACATTGCAGCCAAGACCTGTAACGAGCTACCGGTGGACATCAGACGCGCCCCCTCCCTGAACACCTTGAGGAAGACTCTCAAGACCTGGCTCTTCGGTCAAACGCATCTCCTACCCCCCCCAGTGCCTTGAGACACTCACGGGTGAGTAGTGCGTTTACAATACCCTGACTGATTGATCTTTGCTTCCCTGCCCACGAACAACTGACTCAGAAAGGCCTGCTTAGCCTAGAGACAAAATGTCACTGCACTGACACATAGGCATTGGGTGACGTGACCCCGACGCTCCAATCTTAGGTCACATTGCTATTAGCAGTACCTCCCACTTAAAGACGGCACACATAATTTGTTCAACTAGTGGTATGGCTGTTCAGCTTCCTGGAAGTGCTTTAATTACAGACAAATGGCATCCTTTAAGTGAGCAACAAGGAATGACGAACGTTATGCTGAATTCAGTGATTGTAGTGTAAATAGCTGACAAGTAGTCACCTTATTCCTTGCTCCCTCTAATTCTACTCCCAATTCCTTCCCTTTCTCCTTGCACTCTCCCTGCTTTGCCTGGTTATTATTTTCAGTAGCTGGTCTGCACACCCATTTAAGCCCTCTGATTCTCCTTTCCATCCCCTTCTATATCTCCAATTTTTAGCCCTCCTGACCCCTGAGAGTCGTTCTCACAAAGATGGTAATACTCCCACGTCTTCTTTACTTTTTCACTAATCTGCAGCTGAACCTCCCCCCATCCTTTTTCCACCCATTAGAACGCATGATTAGAGATCTCATATGGAATAAACCTCGCTGCAGGGTGGCGCTTTCAAAATTGTATCTGCAGTTGACGCAAGAAGGATTAGCAGCACCTAAGCTAGAACAATATAACCTGGCGTCTCAGATGCAATGTATTGCCCGTTGGATGGCGGGACTGTCTCTCCTACAGTTGTTTCATCCTTGCTCAAAGGCATCTCAGCCTCAACCTCTTCTACTACAGGTGACCTACCGCTGCTTCAGCCATGGCCTACATCTTACCAAATCTATTATACCCAACGCCCCGCAACTCCACTATTAGGTATGCCTTGGGGCAACAGGATAACATCACTGACTGAGCTCTTGCTGTGGAAAACAGTGGGCCTACAAACACTGGGGGACTTGCATTAGGACGGTGCACTCGTACCATATGAAACACTGGTGCAGGAGGGGCTACCCCCGGGCCATTTCATTAGTAATGCCTCCTGGATTGGCACATTGCAGAGGCACTGGTGGGATATCACACAGGAACCAGCAACACACCTCACACTTCAATATTTACATGTCATGGGAGAGGGGAGGCACCTCACCCAGTGGCTGGCGAATGAACTCCGGACACAAACTGCCACAACATTGTCCTCACTGAAGCATTGATGAGAGACGGCCATGTCCCGTCCATGCACTGATGAGGAATGGGGCATGGTTTGAGCAGGCTCCACATATATACCTCACAATGCCCAGTTTAGGCTGATACAACTTTATATTATACACAAGGATTATCTTACCCCCGAGAAGATCAATCATTATTTTCTTAGACTTTATGCAGCCGGTCCCCGTTGCAGCCACACTGACACAGATATATTACACATGTTATGGTCATGTACCTTGTTGTGGTGGTACTGGGAGGAGGTCACATGACAGCTTTCGGCATGTACCAACCGACAGTTCGAGTGCACATGGGAGGTCTGTATACTGGGCATCCTCCTGAGAAATAAGAAACATAGGGCCACCAAACGCTTCCTGGTCCTTGGTTTCATGGTGGCCAAGTGCCTCATTACAAAATGATGGAAGTCCAGTGAAGTGCAGCCAATAACAACCGGTTTGCATTCCATCCTTACATGGGCAAGGGCGGAAGGGGTCTCTCTTCGCAGCGAGGACACTCTGGGACTACGCAAATATCCTATCCTCGCCAATAGGGATGCAATACTGACTGCCCTCCAGGATGCATTAAGTCCTGAGGAGGACACTGGTGCCACTATTGTAATTTAAATTGCACCTGAACAAATACATCCACGTAGGCTATGATAACATTGTCAATGATGCTCCACTGTATGTATATAATGATATGGCTATCAATAGACATGGGACTTTTGCTGAGAAGATGACAGTTCATCCAAGACAAACTCGGAACTACATCGAGAGACAGCGAACCTGTTCTGTTTTTCCCCCACCCCTGATCCCGTTATCCACTCTCATTACCCATGATGTACCTCTTTGTTTTATAGCTTTAATATGTTTGATGAAATTCTCATGAAAAGTAGTGGGCAATATGACTTCACACTGATTACTTATCTTGGAGGGTGCTCTCTGGGCTTCTGCAGTGCTGAATACATCAGTATCTTTCAGCCTTTCACAGCAAGCACTGACTCAGCACCTCTTCTCTTGCCCGCTGGAGGATGCTGCATGAATTTGCATCATTGGTACCTGCCAGTGAAGTCTTTCTCCGGACCGACTTGGTTGAGGTAATAGATTTCTTCACACGTTTGCCGTGCTGCAACGCATCTGCCAAGTACTATACATTATATAAATCCAGGAGCGATTATAAGAAACTTGAACGTGCGTGGAGAGCAAGATATGATGACCAAACCAAGCTCTCTTACAAAAAGGCCTTAAAAGCTTTCCATAAGGACATCAAACTTGCCAGGAGAGACTACTTCACTAACCGGATCTTAAATGCTGACCACTCAGGCAGCGAGGTGTTTAAAGTTGTTAAGTCTTTTCTCAATCCTGCAGCAATAGAGTCTAAGCTGTCTCCCTCTCCCACCCTCTGTAATACTATCGCTCACCACTTCGATAGTAAAATTCTAAAGGTCTATGACTCTTTTGTCCCGCATACATCAACTGTAAAATCAGAAACCCCCATCTCTAAGCTTATGACTCAAACCTTTAGTCATTTTTCGCCTATAACCGACAAGGAAGCCTTAACAACGATTCAGAACTGCCATTCTGGAGCCCCAGATGACCCATGCCCTCCCAAATTGTGGAAAAGTCTCTCTGCCCCCCTAACGGTCACGCTTCGCCAGCTATGGAATTCCTCGCTGGCCACAGGCATCTTCCCCGACCTTTGGAAACATGCCACACTTCTTCCCCTAAAAAAGAAACCTAATGGGGACCCGGACGATCTTGGCAATCTAAGACCCATTTCCCTTCTCCCTGCTCCGGGTAAAATGCTTGAGAAATTAGTCCAGCGACAAATGACCTCCTTTATTGAGCAAAGTGGAGCTCTTCACGACACACAATCAGGCTTCAGGGCAGGCTTCAGCACTGAGACTGCCCTCCTTGAAGTAGCTGAGTCAATAAGATGGTCACTGGACTCAGGAGCCTCCTCTCTACTTGTGCTCCAGGATTTGTCAGCGGCTTTCGATACGGTGGACCACTCTATTATGGTCAAGAGATTACAGGGTGCTGGTTTTGAGGGAAAGGCGCTGGCCTAGGTCTCGTCTTTCCTGAAAGGTCGTGTGCAGAAGGTCTCTCTCCGGCCTTTTGAGTCGTCACCTCTTCCGTTGTGGTGTGGAGTCCCTCAAGGCTCTGCCCTGAGTCCATTACTTTTTAATCTCTACTTGGCTCCGCTCTTCTCATTAATCAACAACTGGGGTGTGAAAGCGATCTCCTACGCAGACGACACCCAGCTGTTCTTCTCCTTTAAGGAGCAATCTGTCGAGGCTTTCAAAAACTTCAATGGCTGCCTGCGTGATATAGCCATCTGGATGAACTCCAACAAATTAAAGCTTAACGCAGGAAAGACCGAAGTTATGTTCTTCGGTACGGGTTCTATCCCCGATGCGGACTTATGGTGGCCGGAGGAGATGGGTCCGCCTCCCTCCCCCGCCAACTGTATTCGCAATTTGGGTGTAAGATGGGAGCCAGATCTCTCCCTTCTGGCTCAAATTAAGCAGGTTTCCGCTACCTGCTTTAGATATTTAAAAAACTTACGGAAAATTATACACCTCCTCCCGGAAGATTGTAGGAAAATAGTTGTCCACGCTACTGTCACATCCAGATTGGACTATGCAAATGGCCTTTACTTGGGCCTCCCCAAATATGCCATCCAACGCCTGCAGTTGGTTCAGAATGCGGCTGCGAGACTAATCCGACGGATTCCTTTCCAACATCATGTCTCCCCGCACCTCCGACTGCTTCATTGGCTACCGGTGGAAAAAATAATTATCTTTAAGGCCCTGACTTTGGCCTACAGGGCATTGCATGGAAATTGTCCACGTTATCTGAAGGACAGATTATATCCCTACAAGCAGGAGCGGTCGTTATGCTCCAACTCACTCAACCTACTTCATTCTTCCCGGTTTAGAAAATCACGTCGGGGGGGAAGATCCTTCACGGTCAATACGACCTCACTTTGGAACCACCTGCCCAGCCATCTTCGTCTGGCAATTTCAGAATCCTGTTTTCGGCAGGCCCTGAAAACTTGGCTCTTTGGTTCAACCTAACTGGGTTCCATGGAAGTCTGCCTTTTTTACCTTTTTATGCTATCTAGCTCCCTCTACTGTTAGCGCCGGGACACCCCTGTTTGGGGTAGCTGTCGCGCTCTACAAGCTCCATCATTATTATTATTATTATTATATGCAAAGGGATGTGCGGACATAGCAAATGTAAATGTCATCAGACATATGAGTTTTAGATATAGTTGCGTTCCTGCCTCAGAACTGAAAGATATTAGCTCGAAATTAGCTTGTGCTCAAGGTCCTTCCAAAGATTCAAAGTGCCCCCCTGGCAGAGACTTAAAAAATATTCTGAAAGGGAAGAGAATCTTCTCTCGAGCTTTTTTCCCAGCCATTCCCACTACCAAACCTCCCATACACCAAAACATGTAAGAAGCTACCTTTTCCCTCAGTCAACTGAATAGCTCCGCCCCTTGGCACAAAAATCATATCATTTCCTGGTCATAACAGTGACCTAAACGCAATACTGGTGCGTTATGGACCATACTTAACATCTTCAACCTTAAGAACGCATGGTAGAATCGGATAACCTAAACTAACATTAGACACACCAATATGGCATACTATGACATAACATAAAATAGGGCAGATTAGGTACAATAACAGCATAAAAAAGCATAACATAAGATGCAATTAGATAGCATACATTTTTTTTCATCACCAAAAAGGCAAAGCTATTCACATAGTTCCACGCCAATCAATTCACCTCCATACATCTCCAATCCACACCACATAATTTGACACCAAACCACATAATTCAAGTCAACAACACTTACACACCAATACATACAATACACACCACAACATTCCACACCATGCCACATAATTAAACTTCATTGCATACCACTCCACAACACAAAATACCATTCTACATAATTGGGCTCCATAACACACAATCACACGCCATATAATTCCAGCACTCTCAATACCACATACCTACTATCCACATATTTCCACTGCCCGCCATGCCACAGAATTCTACTACACAAATCCACTCCACACCACACAAATCCACATTTCCACAAATAACAATTCCAACCCAACCTACATAATTCCACTACACACCACATACATACACTCCACAACACATGGGTAAAATACTCTAATTTACAACACCAGTAACTCTTCTAACTCAAGCAAATGCAAGACCTATTGCATTTCCAATGCTTGTTTTTCATTGCAGCCCTGTAGTATTTAGGTCTCGCCATCGCAGCACGCATGAGCTAAATAGGAGGGGACCTTTAGGAATCAATTCAGTTTTTCGGCCAAAAACGTGCACGCTTTGCATTGCTTTCAATGGCAACGCGTGCACGTTTGGCGATTCCCTTGTGGGAGCCAGCTTTGAAACCATCTGTTTGTAATTAACTTTCAAACAGATGGTGCCCCTGCTCGTTCCCGCAAGGGAAACGCTGTGTGTGCTCTCAACTGCACTCCCCCCACCCCTCCCACGTGTTAACCCGCAGGCTACGCTGAGAGTTTTTTTCCCCTCGTCTTCATTGTTTGATTTTGCTGGTGAGAAAGCGTCACTCTTAGTCGTTGAAATGTCACTCCTAATTACACTGATATCATGAAAATGTCACACGTAGAAATCTGAAACCTTAGCAGCTGTGTACCTCCCCGTAGTCACAAAAGTAACCGGGCTGCATTACCCTTTACAAAAGCACACACTGTCAAACGGCTTATTTATGTGCCCAAAATTACAGCCCTGACACTACGGAGATGCAACTACTGTTATTCAGATTTCTCGCAAACGCTTTGTCGGTGGTATCAGATGCAACTCAACTTATTTATGTGCCCAAAATTAAAGCCCTGACATAATGGAGATGCAACTACTGTTATTCAGATTTCTCGCAAACGCTTCGTCGGTGGTATCAGATACAACTCAACTTTCGGTTTCGTTTCCCACGACTACGACTAGTGGGCCATACCAGGCAGGCAACTAGAGCCAAATTTCGGGGGGGGTTGAAAAATATTTCGGGGGGGGCTAAGTCTTCCAGCCATAGGCAGAATGGCTGTAAGAAGGGGTGAAAACACAACAAAAGCCTCATTAACGAGTAAATGGTCTTTTAAAGACCCGTGAAGTACTCTGGTGCGGCTGCAATTAGACGGACGCCAGCCCGCGAGGCTGTCTCAGCCGGGCTGACACACACAACGGGGGGGGCTGAAGCCCGGTGAGCCCAATGGGTGTTGCACGCCTGGCCCATACCAATACAAGCATACAGCGGGGGGAACAGCCCAACGGCAGGTCGCGAAACATTGGGTATGTTCATTTTTGTCATTCATATGCAACGGCAATGCTATATTATAAACACACAAGACACAGATGGGAAGTAACAAATTTTATGTGCGCTTTGCATGGAGCTCCGTTCTGGCTTCGCTACATAATTCCCAACCCAGCAGCGGCTTGACTCAGTATAATTTGCCGCCAAGCTTTGACTTGCTTGAAACTGTGCCTCTGTACGCGCGCCGAAGCAGCCAGTGCTGAGCTTGGATATTGGGATGCTGTCCAAGAAGAAGCATCAGTCGGACACTCAGCGTGACCAGTGGGTGCTTATTGGTCAAGGTAAAGCGCCTAAATTCGTGCTCCATGTATACTCAGTGACCCTACTGTCAATGATTTTGACCCCTCTTTGTTACCGTACATTGCTTTTTCCTAAATGTATAGGCTAGCTTTCAAGTGTAACATTCGGTCTCTCCTGTACTTTTGCCGCATAAACGCTCTCCAGTTGAAACCACAATTGGGAATTGGCAGCCCTGTTAGGAGAGTCATCGGTGAGATCATGGACTGAACTCAACTTAGATACATAAAAGTCAATAAGCACATTAGGGGTATGCCATGGCAGGATTATAAAGGTTTATATAGTGCAAGGAGTGCCGAAAATTTGCACAGAGGTAATCAGTGCTTAATTTGTAAAAACGTAGGTCCCGAGGTCCGCGTCGCGAGGCCGCTGCAGCTTGCACTACCCATTGGCTGTGTCAGCGCTGCATAATATCACACCACAAATTTAAAACTACACTCAATACAATATACATACACTCCACATAACAACACTCTGTACCACATAATTACACACCACATAATTACACTATACTCAATGCAACATCAATACACTACACATAATACCACTAAGTACCACATATAACACTTTTTATTACAACTTTTCTACATAAAACACATCAGCCACAATACTCTACAACATAGCCAACACTTCTAAATAAACACATAAGGTCCCAAAAGCGAGACCTATTGGCTATACCAATGCTTGTTTTAAAGTGAGCAAGAATGAGGTGTTTCCTATGCCTTGGAAGCTTCAATGGGGGATGCAGGGAGGGGCTGAGATGGGGCACGTGAACTTATTTCTCGTGCTCGTGTTGATCTCCGCCAGCATTGCTTCTCTTACTCCATCAACAAAAGGCTGCAAGCCCCCTCAGGGAGTGAATTGCTAATTTGGTCACCTCCCCCACAGTTTATGGCAAATCTTCCACTTTGAGACGGCTGTTTGCTCTTCGGCCGTTGTCGGATTTCGTTCTGAGTGAGGGTGTGAGGCCGGGTCTCTTTTATTATGTAGAGCTCCAAGTTTGTTTGTTTACAATGTCGTTGAGTTCCGGAAGTGCGTGGGAGAAGGACGAGAGGCGCTGCGAATCGAAGCCAATGATCACAGCCTGGAGATACG
Source organism: Triturus cristatus (assembly GCF_964204655.1). Lineage (NCBI taxonomy): Eukaryota > Metazoa > Chordata > Amphibia > Caudata > Salamandridae > Triturus > Triturus cristatus. The sequence continues at coordinate 589,472,614 of NC_140589.1, forward strand.
GGTACGGTGAACAGCGCGCTACGGGTTGATAAAACCAGGTGAATGTTTCACTTTTCTATCGTTTTTATATGCCCTAAATGTTGCAAGTTCTTAGTGTAACGTTATTTTTGTATTTCTTCAGTCTCAACGTGTCTCTTTTTGCAAAGTTGCGATAGTGACCAGTTTACGAAGACTCCATTCCGTTTGTTTTTAAAAGACCCGTTGCGAATGTATGTTTATATACGGAGAGGGAAAAGAAGGGACAGTGCACAGTAATAGATTTTAGACGAAATGTGTAATTATTAGTTAAGCCTAAACACGGTGGATGCAAACATGACAGTCATTTAAATCCACAGACGTCACATGGTGTTGTAATTAACATACACGTAGCTCCTCATACTCACTGGCATTCTCTGACCATAAATAGATTTTTTTTTTTTAGGTTTTAGAACCGCATACTGATGAGAACGCCGGACGCAATCTTATTTTATGACCTCAGGCGTAACAATGACATCACAGGGAATTACATGGCAGGATTTTTTTAGAGGCAATCTAGGGACGGAGTGGAAAGGACAGGGACATTTAGAACAAAAAATCAAATAAGAAATGCAAACAAAAATGAAAATATTCTCCAAGAATACATGTAATGTGTGTCAGTTTTTAATACAATTGGGCACTAGGGTATTACAAAACACAAACAACTGGTATATTACGTCTAACAGAGCGTCTACAACTCTATGACACCATAACAAGCAGAGTGAGTCAGTGATTTACCTACTTGGGGGCATATTAGCAAGCCGCAGCGATAATGATCGTTGAACGCGCTTAGCGCGTTTTTGTACTATTGTAGGAAATTATCGCTAGGCTAGCGCTGTATCAACAACGCTTATCGCTTTGGCAATAATATTACCAGCGATAGCCGGTGATATGGGGCTACATTGCTGGAGAACCAGCGATAATCCAGCTAAAATGGAGATAAGCTTGTTGATAGGGTCCTGTGGCCTAAACCCTAGAATCCACCTCCCATAGTAAACATAGGGGCATATCAGCAACAACCGGTGACAATTATCGCTAAGCGCACTTAGCGCTAGGATAATTATCGCCGGCTAGCGTGGATTTTTATCGCCGAGATAGCGTGCTATTAGCAACGCTTATTATCTCAAAAGCGATAAAAATCCTAGCGCTAACTGCCAAACGTGAGATTATCGCTGGAAACCCAGCGATAATCTCACAAAGTTTGGCGTTAGCTTGATGATAGGGCCTCACATACTTAGCCATGATATACACCTTCCATAGGATATCATGGCTAAGTCAGTCCTAAAGCAGGCGTAAGGAAAGTAGCGATAACAGGGGTTATCGCTACTTTTCCTGCCGCTATGCTTCATAGTGTGGGGCTTGATGATAGGAGAAATGTCATGTCATGTCAGGAATGCCCACTTTGCATCTCATTAGAGATGCAAAGCTGGGCGTTAAGAATTCGTGCGCTAATGCAAGGTTTCACACGATAGCGGGACCTTGCTGATTAGGTGATAAAATTATCGTCGCTTTTCGGACGAAAACGGCCGCAAAAGCGGCGATAATTTTCTATCGCCACCTTGTAGATATACCCCATAGTGTAGTCCAGAAAATACCAGACGTTAGAATCCAGCGTTAAGGGATGCCTAGCGCAAAATTTGCATATCGCTTGGCGGGTCCGGGCATGTTGTATATTTCGCGTAGCTGGCTTAGCGAAGTTTACCGTGCAGTTTAGTCAGGCACGCCTACTTTGCATCTCATTAGCGATGCGAAGTTAGGCATGCCCTTGTTGATAAAGCGATGAAATTATCGCCGCTTTTCGCCCAAAAACGGACGCTAAAGCGGGCAAAATTTGATCGCTAGCCCTTGCTAATGTGCCCCTTAGTGTTGACATGCATATAACCTCCTGGTCCTGTCTACATCTGAGGTTGATAATTTCAGTAAATGTAGCACCTATTTTTTACAGTTTATAGAAGTGCGGTATAGAGCGCTTCTTTAAAAGAAGCAGGCAACTATAAACTGGAAAGATGTCTCAACGGGTTTGGAACCTGATGCAGAGATGGGGCGGGGGGTGGGGCGTGCATGCAAGTACACACATGCCAATAAACCCGATTCAGGCAGGAGACCCACGATGTTTTAGCCAAAATTGCTTTATTGAATCTGTCTTCCGCCTTTAATTGACTCTTAATCAATGTACATCCAATGGGGAACATACATTCTCCAAAATATTTTTTCACAGGCTCCCGCTTTCCACTTGTAAAATGTGCATGCATGTGCGTGTAAGGAGGAACACATAGGTCTGAGTTTTGTTGGAGTGAGCGAGTCTTTTAACTACAGAGGTCAAACCAACAAATTAACGTTAGGAGTCGATCCAGAACTGGGCCAATGGCCTGGCTTGGCTGTAAGAGCCTGTGCACGAGCCGAGCCATGTAAATATTTTGCATGTAAATCATGCATTAAACATCATGTAAAAATATGATAAAATGCTTAAAATAAATTTTTAAAAGCTTATTCCTTTACAATGGGGAAGCGATTCAGTTTAGTACATTAGATTACACCACTGCACTGAGAGGTCTTTATTTAAAATGATAGTTTTTGAAACATAAGCTTAAAACATCCTCCCTTCCATCACAATGCCATTCGTGAACTAAGAGAGGCAAGTCATTAGTCATGTGTACCCAATATGTGGCCTACATTCTCATAGAGCAACATTAAAAGCCTTTTAAATCAAGCTGAAGTACATCCTGAACTCGGGTATTTTAAGGTAATTTCGTAATAAAAAAAAAATAAAGGAGGGTAGGTGAAATAAAATATTTGCCTAGGATCACACAGTGTGGACAAGTAGGGAAGCTACGATTGATCCCTGGTTTTCTGGTTTCACATTATGCTGTTTAGCCATTACATGGGTGACTCTTTCTGTCTCCTTTTTGTATCAAAATTCAGTGCTTTGCCTTTAATTATTGGTGTATGAGGGAAAAGCACGGGTGGCAGATGCCATTGCTTTGTTCATCATGGACTCAAGGGTACAAAAGTACCTTGAGCTGATCCAGAACCAGACATGCCCTATCTTGAGCTTTCATTGGCTCACCTACTTTTTCTTTCAACCTTCTACTCTGTGGCTACAGACATTGAATTGGGAAATTTTAGCGCCCACAGGCATATCTTCGGGGGGGGGGGAGGGGTCAGAGTTTGGGGTGGGACACCCCACCCAATATATTTGCCAATTGGGTCTCAACCCAACTAACTGGTCGGGTTTTCTTGGCATCAATACCTGGCTGTAGTGGACTGTGCTGTGCAGAATCATGACAGGGTGGTCGAGGACAGAGTGCTGTGTGCAAATGTTTGATTTAAAATTGCATGCAAGGAGGCGGGCTCTAATTATTCTGAGCCATAGCATACGTGATCAGCAAAAGACTTACACATATTGGTGTTTCAGTGAGACTCCAAGTCGGGTGTCCTAATCAGTCCTTGCAGCTCCAGCAGCTCGTGACGTTTACACTGACAATAAATCATGTGTCTTTCACTCTCTACAGAACTGGGTGTTGGCTATTGTCACCAGGATCATTCACTCAGGTGATTATCCATGGGTGTGCATGGTGTGCAACAGGCTTGAATGGTAGGCTGATTAGATATGTCTGGCTGTTGGTCCACCATGACCCAAAATAGAACATTGGTATCCACAGAGTCACACCCAGTGCAATGGGGCTTGGTGCTCGGTAGAGGCTCCAAGTCAAATTTCCCTGTCAATACATTACTGGTATTCATCACTGGCCTGTGTGGTACCGTGGTGGTCAGCCCCTCGCAATGTTTGAAACCTGCCATAATATCCAGAAAGAGGTTTTCGTAGTCCTCCTATAATAGCTAGTTTTTAGTTAGTAGCATGTCGCACATTATTATGACACATTGTAAATAACAGATATGTTGATTCATTTACCAACATCATGATTAAAGCTCAGATAGGGTTGAAACTCGCCAAGCAGAACTCGCTCGACTGGTCAGTGGCAAACATTTATCTCACTAAAGTCATTTTATCCGTCTATTGTGTCACCCACTTAAATAGCCTCTTAACCATGTCCCAGGCCTGCCCATTGCAGGCTGTAGTACAGTTGAAACTGTCAATTTGTTGTGACAAAATAATCCCTTTGCCTAGCATCAATTCCCTTTTAGTTATATAAATGTTACCCCTAAAGTAGACCCTTGACAGCCCACAGGGCAGGGTGCATTGTAATTAAAAGATTGCACATGTAGGTTTACGTTTTACATGTTCTGATAGTAAAAAACTCACAAATTTGTTTTTGACTATTGTGAGGCCTGCCTTTCCTGTAGAATAACATGGGATTATATTATTACTTTTAATGAGAGATGACGTTTGTTTAGAAGCAGGTAGACTGTAATGTTTGGTGTCAAAGGAATAGTAATTTAAATAACCTCTTTAATGGTAAAGTCAGGATTTAAGTCCCAGTTTTGAAAATGCCACTTTTAGATAGTTGGCATTTTCTTGCTTTCTTGTCCTTGCCATTTGGTGTCTTCAGCCTGTTTCCTGGGTCACATGAGTAGGTGTAGTTGGCAGTTTTCCTTTGTGTTTTCCTCCCATACAGCCAGACAATAGAGGGACTGGGTGTTGGCAGAATAGGCCACCCAAGTCATATGGGGGGCAGAGCTGTGCACAGCCCTGCTTGCACTTTAAAGACAATGCCTCAGCTCACATACAAAGAACTACACACTAGCCTATTGTGACTGCAGATGGTCTGGGACCAGAGCAGGGAGACTTGATATTCCACAAAACATCTGAGTGGGGTAAACTCTAGAGGTGTCTTCCACTTCAAAGTGGGCACCAGGCATAAAAATAAGGCTCTCAGACCTACTCTTCTGTTCACTTCTGGGCCTGCTGAGGGTCTCTCAGAGGACTGCCCTGCTGCCTGTAGCCTGCTGTGTACTTCAGAAGACTGCCCTGTGGCTCCAATAAGACTGTTTTGCTGCCTGAAGCCTGCACTGTGTCCTCAGAGGCCTGCCCTGCTGCTTGTGACCTGCACTTGTGCTTGAACCCAAGGCTTCCAGATTGAATCGTAGGGCTAGTTGCCTGACCTCCAACCATCTGGAACACGCACCTTGACCCAGCCTGAGTGAGTCCTGACCCTCTAAGAGGTGCCCCTCCAGTCTTGGACTCTTGAAAGTGGTGATAAAGGTGCCCAGATAGCCCAAATCCAAAACTTGAGACTTTTCTGTCAAAAAGTGCTCTGAGAACCGAAATGAGACACCTACCTGCTCGCTGCTCTGCCCAAAGAGAATTGCAGGTCAGCTTGACTTTGCAGCTGCTTCTGCTACGGTCTTCTGTGAGCAGCAAATCCTGTTCAGCATCTTCTCTTAAGAGGGGTACCTGGTCTTGGCGGGGTAGCCCTTGCCGGCTACAGTCCATAAAGGAGACCAAGGTTGAAAGTAGAAATCTTTATTGCGACTACATCCAGCTGCTCACAGACAACAACGCTTCCTCTCCGGACACTGCCGGCTGCCTTGCCCAGCTGAACTTTACCTTCTAAGACATTTTTCTTAAAGTTCTTCTAAGTCCGAAGATAAGTGGAGACCAAGCCCAATCCACTTAACTTATCCAAACCGGTCTTGTGCCACTAGATGTCCGTGGTTGCGATTTGATTTTCTATGTGCTATTTTAAATGTTAAACTTTAGAAAATCTGGATCTACTGAAAAGAGTTTTGTTGTTTTGGTGTCACAATTTTATTAATATTTCCTCTATATTTCTAAATTGCTGTGGGATTTTCATTTTGTTTTGTTGTAACTTTATTTCTGTTTGTTTGCTGCATAAATACTTTACACATTGCCTCTAAGTTAAGCCTAACAGCTTTTGTTCCAAGCTACCAGAGGGTTAAGCTCAGGTTAATTTTAGTGACTTTTTGTGATTCACATTGACCAGGTATTGTGGCTGTTTGAGTAGGTTTTCACCCCCTCGACCTGCAACCCAATTTTCACACTATTTATGCAGAGTATCTTGTTGATGAGCTGTCTTTTGTGTAATTTCTTCAAGATTAACAACTACCAGAACTTTTTCATCCTCACTACTATTGCACTGAATCAATTGCCCACCATTACTAATCTTTGAGAAGCCTTGGGTTATTCTTTGACAATATCTTTACACATACTGGAGAAATTTCCTATTTTCTTTAAGTTATAAAACTTGACATTTATAGGTGGACAGTTGGAAGAATATGCAAGATATTTGAAACTACCACATTTTACATGTCGGAACTTGCTCTTGTTATAAATATTAATTCCCTTACTGTTATTTTGGATAACGTTCTTCTTAATCACTACATTCTCCTCTAAACTCTCACCCTTTGAAAATTTTACTCGCAATTAAGACTCTGGTCGTTTTGGATTTAATATTTTCATGGAGGTGGATATCCTTTCTATTCTCTTGGCCCTAGTAATTGCTGCCAACCCAAAGTGGTGTCAACCCAGTCAGCAAACAGACCAGCAAGGAAGAATGCCTGGGGCATATCACAACAGCTAATATCAAAAGATACATTCCTAAATACCTTTTCCCAAGCTTAACACAGCAGGGACATACCTACTGTACGGAAATGCCTCTTTTTGCATGATAGGTCCCAAAGATTTGGACTGATGCTGCTGGTTTTTCAACTTTGAGACTACATTGAGGTCTGCTAAAAAGACATCGGTGTCAGTGCTTCGACTCTAATCTAATGTTAAATAGGCTATACCTAATTGGATTCCCTTAACTTACTTATAAGTCCCTACTATATAATACTAAAGGTACCTAAGGCCTGTAAGTTAAAGTGTCCCTCGGGGCCTGCACCACTTTCTGTGCCACCCTGAGTATGACAACCGAAAACATGTCTCCCAGCCGGCAACTGCAGAGTGGTAAAGCAATTTAAAACGCTAACTCGACTTTGCTATTTAAAGCAATGTCAAAGCTCCAACCTCTGTTTTTAATATGTCACCCCTGCAGCAGGCTCTAAGGCAGGGTGCAGCATATTAAATAGGAACTATCATTATTTAAAAGCACAACATGTGTTTTACATGTTCTAACAGTAAAAACTCACAATTCTAGATTTCACTGTGAGAGAGACTAGTGGCCTCGCAGGCGAGCACAGGGGTACACACTGACAACGCAGCTGTGCTAACTTCTAAATGGGACTGCTAAAGTTGGTTCTTCAAGATATCTAACAACTTGCTAAATCAAACCCGACTTTATGATCAAGTCGTAGTTGGCGTTTTTGCTGCCTGCTACTTTTAGAAAGTTGCCACTCTGTTGCCCACGTTTCCCATTGACCATTTGCAGATGCTGGCCTCTGTCTGCCAGAGGTGACGGGTAAACAACTCTTAGGGCAGGTACCAGTAGAAGCCAGCCACTGGAGGAGGTTTTGCCTCCTCCTGGCAGGAAGTCACATGGGGTAGCAGTGGATTTGAACACCCGGGCTTAAACAAACAAACAAGTTTAAAGCATTGAAACAGCACCAAAACAATTGAAGTAAAAGGAAACGCGTCTCTCAAGATATCTGACACCAATGAATGAAAATAGATTGTTTTTAGGAATTTATGGACCTTAAAACGAAAGAGATCCACCACAGGGTTCTGCAGATATTAATGTTATAAGGAACAATAATCAAGATTTTCCACTCAACCATAACAAGCATTGGCAAATTCAACACATTTGGCAGAAACTTTATCAAGAAACTCTATGTCAGAGTGGAATGTGTTTACTTAAAGAAACCTTGGGAACCGACTCTGGTAGGTAGCCAGTCAAGGGGACCATCAAGGTCCGAACAAACAGATGCCTCAACAAGAATAGCAGTCTTTAGTCCAGTTCCAGTGTCAGTCGTCCCTTGCCATTGACTTCTGTGGAGGGGTCCTCATGCAAGGGATACAGGATGCTCAAAGATGCTCGTCAGAGGTCTTCCTGGAGCCACACTACAGTCCACGGTCCTGGTGAGGTGACTTTGGCCACAGCATTTGTTGTACTCACAGAGGCAATAAATGAGACACACACTCGAAGAATAAATCAGAAACCAAATTTGAAAATAAAACTGTTATATATTTTGTAAATCCAAGCACTTCAGTCAAAAGTGAGTACTGTTTTTGTTATCAATTTTTACCGGTAAGTAATCTTTTCAAAAGTGGTGCTTTTACACACAATGTAATACTATGGAAGGAAAAGACGTGCGCATAACCGCACATGCAGTTTGTTTTAGGGGTTCACCTTCTGGGTTGTAGGGACCCGGGTCCAAAGTACTACCAGCAGTTCTTCAAGATCTGCCCGGATTCAGCCATGAGCAGAATGCTGGTGCAGGGGCTCCACTACTCCAAGGGAGATTGTAGGTAATTTTCAAAGTGCTGGCATGCCACCCCAGGCTGTGATGGAGCTCCAGATTGCAGGACAAGTCACTCGGTCGCAATTGTTGGAAGAGTTGCAAGCAGGCAGGGTTTTGGCCCATAAGTTCACAGTTCTTCTGCAGTTCTCGCCAGGTAGTGACTTTTCTTCATCCTTCTTCTCTTGATCCGTTGTATCTGAGTTCTGGGGTGTAGGCGTGTCATATAAATGCTCAATTTAGGGGCGTTAAGGGAAGTTACAGGCAGTAGCCAATGGGCCACCTACCTTGAGGGTGTCTACACCCTCTATATGACGACTTCTTTTGGGAGGTGGGCAAAACCCAGACCCTAGAATGCTAATTCCATCCAAAACAAGATGGAGGAATTTGAAAAGGTGGTTTCCACATAAGTGAGTCCACCTTAGGGGTGGTGCTAGCTTGGTGTTGGACACACCTCTTAATCTCGCTAGTTTTTCCGCTTGTCTTGCCACCAAAGTGGGGCCTGGACAAGGGGTGGGCATCTCCACTATCTGGAGAAGCCGAGGTCGCATAACAAAAGCGGGAAAGCCTTTCAAACTTCCCGCCCTAGAATGCACATCCTGTGTGGAGGAGGTGTAAACACCTTTGCCCAGAGCAGGCTTTGTTCCCGACCTCCGAGAGCGATGGCTCGAACCTCAGGAGGTCCGCAGCTTGTCTGTGGTGGCTGGCTGGTTGAGACCAGTCAATTGACACACTAGTAGTCAGTAGGTTTTCAGTTGGCACCTCTAAGGTGCCCTCTGGGTGCATTTATTAATAAATCCATCACTGGCATTATTGTGGGTTTATTAATAATTGTGATAGCTAATAATTAATTTAGATATCAGAGGACATAGCCACTCACGCAGATATGCCCACACCTGGGGTATATTGCACTCTGCCTTAGGGCTGCAAGGCCTACTGTAGGTAGGGGTGACACACCTATATGATAGGTAGTGTTTTACAGGCATGGTACACAATGATGTTTGCCATGTCCACTTCACTCTTCTCTGCACCAAGACAGCAGGCTGCAATGACAGTTTGCATGAGCTTGGCGGAGGGTCCCTTAGGAACCCCCTTTAGTCCCAATGGCCTAGGTACCAGGGGTACCATTTACTAGTATTTCCATGGAGTCCAAAGTGGTGCCAATTGTCTAACAGTAGTACAGTTTAGAAAAAGAATACTGGTATTGGGGACCTGTTTAGAATGGACTCTGTACATTTTCAGTCTAAGTTGCATCAGATACCAGGCAAAAAGTGGGGGGATTAGTGCAACAAGAACCCCGTTTCCTATACAAACCCCCCTCAGTCAACAGGCCAAAGACTGAGCCACTACCTGAGAAAGTCTTGCTAGTCTGTTGGGCGAGGAAGAGTAAGGAAACTGGCTGGATTGTTGCAGGCCTGCTCTGCCTTACATCCTCCTGTCCAGGGCACTCCCGCTAGGGGGCTGACCTACCTCGACAGTGTCAGTACCCCATTTAGATTGCACTTTGTCTGCTCCTTTAGTTTCCTCATACATTCTCTTTGTTTGGGGGGATAGAGGTGTCCACTTCTGCCAACTCTATCTTAGTCTGGGCAACCCCCAGCTCACCCAAAGAGATTGCCCACAAGTTGAGTAACCCCCAACATGACCAACCGGGTTAAGGGGCAGAGTTTGCTATTTGACCACCATGCCAAGGACAGTGCAGCCATAAAGGCTAACACCCAGCAGAGGCCACTGACAGCTGTCATTGTCCAGAACCACACCTTTAGCTCCTCATGGGCAGGTGAAGGGGCTGACTTACAGTCTTCTCTATGTTCAGGCGGCCTATCTGCTGTTCTACAGTGGGGGCGGGGCTACTACATCCTGCAGCAAACACCCTACTTCCACTCTCTTCGCTGAGAAGCCACCATCTAAGGCTGAACAGTTGCCTGACTAGTCTGCACTTCTTGTGGGTTAGGCAGGGCTTTACCAGTATCAACTTTGGAGTTCTCCCCTACTGGCGTAGACTCTCATTGGCTCCCTGGAAGTTTGGTTAAAAGTTGCCCACCTTTCCTAAACTTTTTCCTTTTTCTTTTCTTCTGGGAGCTACTTGCACTGACTACAGGTTCAGCACCTCCTGACTCCTTGAAAGAGGACTGGTACTGGACCATTAGGCTCAGACTATCCTCTTGGGGGTCATTTCCAAGGGGACAATCAAGTGGGAGGTCTGTACTGACTTCCACCCTTCTCCAACTAAGGGATCCAGCTATTTCTAGGGGTACTAAAGCCACAGGTCTAACATTAACCTCCCCTGAGATAACCCTTACTCTTCTAGTCTCACCTCGGATATACTGGGTTGAGAGTACCAACCTGTCATGCACTATGGTGTGACTTGCACAGCTATCTTTCAGGGAAGTGGCTGGGATTCTATTCACCAGTAGGTGGTGGAAGTTTCTGCTTCCCTCTGAAATCTTCAACATATTATTTGGTCCCACTTTCCAGTTGAGAGCTACAAGGGCTTCCTCGTCTGAGGAATCCTCTTTAAAGACTACACTGGAAGCCCCTGGTGGTACACTAGTGTGTTTGTTTTTAGGACAGAAAGGGTCCCTTGTCTGGTGCCCTGTCTGCTCACAGTCAAAGCATCAAGCCTTTTTGGGAGCCCAGTTCTTACTCTGGTACCCGCTTTTGTTTTGTGAGGTGTCTTGGGGCCTACCTTCATGGACAGGTTTTTGGGGTCTACAAAGGACTCCATACTTTTGCCTGAAGGATGTTCACCCTCTTTCCCTTGGGGAGGTTTAGTAAACCCTTTACTTTGGTCACCCCCACTCACAAGCAGTATTCTTGGTCACCCTAGTCTTGACCCAGTGGTCTGCCGCCTTCATTCCCAATTCTTGGGGAAACATTGAACCTAGGGCCACCAAGTAGTCATGCAACGTTTCAGAAACAGGTACTCGGCAGATGTTCTTTCATAATCAAATCATACAGCCCATCATAGTCTTGCACCTGGCTTCCTTTTAACCAACCACTTAATGTCTTTACTGAAAAATGTACTAAATCAACCGAGGACTGACTCGAGATTTTTTGAGTCCCCCTGAACTTAATTCTATCCTCTTTACTGGTAAGTCCAAAGTCCTCAATCAGGGTACCATTCTTGTGGTCATAGAACTCAGCCTCTACCTCGTTAAGCGTCAGGAGTCTACCCCTGCACTTTCAAGAGAACAGTTCCCAGTGTACAGAGCCCCAATATTTCTGGATGAGTCTCCTCATTTTACAAGCTCTCTCGAAAGGTGTAAACCATTTGGTGATATCATCACCATTAACATATTTGAGGACAATCCCTTTGGGGTTTTTAGTGTCAAAAGTTTCCTCTCTGTTCCTGTGTATTATGTTGCTGCCATCATTCATGCATACTAAACCCATATCAGCCATTTACCCTTCTATGGCCAGTATCCCTTCCTCCATGTCTATTCTGAGGGCCAATCTTTCCAGAAGAATCTCCTCCTCAGTGAGATTTTTACTGTACCTTGAGAGACCTCCGCCATCTTCGCTAGAAGCAAGTGCCCTTGGCACATTGAGTCGGGTTTTGGGTACAGGTACCACAACCTGTCTCTCCAATGAAGGAGGTCCTAAGTTATCCTCATTATCACTCACTCCAGCCTGGTCTTTAGGGTTGGGGGCCTCATCCATAGGATTGGCTAGCTTATACTCTTCCAACAGCTTCTGAAGCATTGCAGCGGTAGGATGTGAGTCAGTTTTCATTTTGTACCCTTTGCAGCGGGTCCTTAACTGACACTATTTAAGCTGCAGGCAGGGGGTTAGGTCGAGCTCCCTAGCCACGTCCGCTGTGGTACTCATTATGTTGCTCAAGTTGGGACCTTTTTGGAAAAATAGAAAAATATTTAACGGAACTTTTTAGTCCTAACTACAGTAAGTTTTTAAATTCTTAAACAGTTAAAACTCAGGGACTTAACCAGGGCCTTAACAGTTAATTTTAGAAACTTAGAAAAATCGACTAATTGACAAAAATGCATTTTAATTCAGGGCAATTTTTGGATTTACTTTTGTAGTGACTTATTAACCAAGGGGTATCAGCAAACCAAATTTGTAGACCCCACCGCTGGTCCACCGATGGAGGAAGCTGGCTCTCTATATAGAGCAATAACAAGAAGTACACTGCGTAGAGAGTCCAGTGGGCACCCAATTCGTTTACAGATTCTAAAATAGTTAAAATCTATGCTTTATTTTGTGGTAGTGTCGGGGAGAAGTTAGGCTTATCAAAGGGTAGTGCTAGGCATTTGTTGTACCCACAGAGGCTATAAATGAGAAACACACAAAGAATTAATCTGAGACCAAATTGGAAAAGTAACACTTCTTTTTATGTTTGTAAAACCAAGAAGTTAGTTAAAAAGTAAATACTGTTTTTATTATAAATTTTTACAAGTAAGTAAACGTTTCAAACTACAGAATAGCACAGGGAGCTCAGGCACACAATTGGGTGCACGGCGAGGACATGATCCCATATCTAAAACTAGAGAGATTATTTGCTGCGCCTCTCCCGCTGCCTGCGGTCATGTTTGAGCCTGCAGACCGTAGAACGGGTTTCTTAGATTCATTAAACTCCACTCTGCATGCATGGAATTGGATACTGCAGCATACTGCGGGGGCGCTGTTATATTCTCCGGCCATGCCCCTTGACTGGGCGGTCTGGTTGACCCCTTGCAGGGAGCGCGGGGTGGTGCGGTCCCTGCATGGGTTAGGTATACACCTGGTGGGGGTTCTGTTCAAGGACGGTATCGCTAAAACGTGGGATGAGGTGGCGTCGACATTGGAGACCTATACGCAGCTGCAGCGGTTTCAATTCCACAGGGTTAGAGGCGCATGGCGGCAACACTTAGGAGATGATATGGTTGAACCCCCTGAGGTTCCGGAATTGTCGTATCTTATCAAACACAAGAGCCCTCGTAGGATGACGTACAAGTTATATGGTATAGCGATGTCACAGAGATCCCAGAAATATACTAAGGCTCGATTGGCCTGGCAGAGAGACCTGGATACAGTGATAAACGACGCCATGTGGTCATATTGCTGTGCTGGTACCCGTCGAATATCATTGTATGGCAAGCATAGACTTATACATTTCAAGTTTGTAAACAGAGTCTATTATACGCCGGAAAGGCTACACTGGTATGGCTTGCGTCAGGGGTCGGCCTGTGAGAGGTGTGCACACCCCGCTGCAGATTTCATTCATTTAGCATGGTACTGCCCTGGCGTGGGTAAATTCTGGGAGGCTGTATTTCAGCAGATAGGAGAGATAGCTGAATTAGAATTGATCCCGGACCCTGCGGTGGCATTGCTTGGACACTCGAGGGGGCTCCCAAAGGCAGCGCGTAGGCTAGTGGACATGGGTATGCTAATAGCTAAGCGCAGGGAAGCTATGTTGGATGCGTGGCCCCTTACCTACAATAGCACAGTGGAAACGAGACGTGCTCTATTGCTGTACGCAGTCAGAGACGTTTAGCGAACTGCTACCCCCGAGAAGTAGACCAAAGAACTTTTGGGGATTGTATGCTGACTACCTCAGGAGCGGTGGGGCAGATACGAGGCCCACTACTGGGGAGGAGGGAGTGATTGCCCCGGAGACGGTTGGCACTGGTGCAAGCTGAAGAGTGGTATATGACAAATGGTAGAGCTCTGAATATTGTTGTACAGAGGGGTGCTTGCATTCCAGGGTATAGATTGAGAACGGAAGGGCACAAATGGCCATTTGATACTGTTCAACTGTGTGCATACAAGTTGGGTATGGTAGGCCCTTGAGAGGAGATGCCATGGTTAGACATTGAGCATGAGGAAGTACATTTGTGTGCAGCTGACAGGATATCTCAACAGTTGTGGGTGGGGGGTGGGGGAGGGTGTTGATATTACGTTTGGTGATGTTTCAAGAAGAAAACTTTGTGCTCCCTAATTGGGAAAAGACTCTAAGAAGTGACATGCAGGGCTGCATACATTGATCGATATGTCAAATTACTGCCTTGGAGGACAGTGATGCCCGACCTCCGGGATGTGGGATAAGCTGAGAAGTGTAGCGAGTATCAGTGACAAAGCAGCCGGTCTCAGGGTTGTAGGCGAGCAGCTGTGTATGCCAACATCATTGTTCACTCAAAAAAAAATAAAAAAATAAATAAAAAAGTAAACATTTCAAAGGTGTGCGTCTTTACACACAATGCAGTCCTATGGAAGGAAAAGACTTGTATGCCTAACGGCTTACAGTCGGTTTCAGGGGGTTCACCTTTTGGGATGTAGGAGGCCAAGGTCCAAAGTACTACCAGCAGTTCTTCGAGATCTGCCCAGATTGAGCCAGTAGCTGGGTGCTGGTGAGGTTTGTAGCTATGCGCTACGAGAAAGGGGGGCTACATAGAAACCGGTTGTAAAGGGGAACATGCTGACAAATCCGAGAGCTCCCAAACGGGTTTGGGTCTCAAGGGTCCTTGAAGCCTAAGGTTCAAAGAAGGGGCTCCTTTCCGTTGATTTACTTTACTTCTTTCCTGAAGCTATTCCTATGGACATGGACCACTATCCACTAGTAGATGGCACATTCAGGTTTGCATTGTGATGAACTAGGATGGTCTAGGTGTTGTAGATGCTACATAGACAAGGGCTAGGGGACCTCTAAGCCTTCAGATAATATCTGGTATAATCGGTGTCACCTTTGTTCCCCTTAGTGTACTTGTAGTTGATGTCTCTAAAGTGAAGTTCAATCCGGATAATGATATCAAGGTAAGTAGTATTCTGTTCCAAGCTGCAGAAAAGGGGTTAGGTCGAGTTCCTTAGCCACACTGTTGGACAGTGCCCCTTTTTGCATGATTACCGCCCACTTTATCCCTGACATCTGATGCAACCTGACTTGTGCCCTGGGTCCCTGCCAATCAGTATCCCAGGGCCTGGTTTCTTTCCCAAGACTGTACCTTTGTACCCACAATTGGCACATCACTGGCCACAGGTAAGCCCCTTGTCAAAGGCACTGTGACCAGGAAAGGCCTCCAAGGCTTGCAGCACCGATTGTTCCCACCTTTATAGGCACTGTACACCCACACACTGGCATTGCAGGCTGCTTGTTTTGGTGCAGAGAAAAGTGAGAATAGACATGGTACACATCTCGGTGTAAAATGTCTGCAACCCACTGCCTGAAGCCTAGGTAAGCCACCCCACTAGCAGGGTGCACTATCCCTAAGGTGAGGGTGAAGTGGCATGAGCCCTGTACCCCTACAGTGTCTAAGCCCATTCTTAGATATTGTAAGTGTAGAAAAGCCATAAAGAGTATACGGTCTGATAGTTGGTCATTACGAACTCCACTGCTCCTTAATGACTTTACTAAAAACTGGGACGTTTGGTAGCAAACTTCTCAGCACATTAAACCCACACTGATGCCAGTGTTGCATTTCTGTAAAATGCACTCACCCCTGAAAATTAACCAGCCCCAGTGAGGTTCCTGGATAGCTGCCTGCCATTTTCCACCACCACACAGGTTTCTGGACCCTTGGGTAGAGAGCCTCCGCTCTCTGGATCCAGAAATAAAGCCCATCCTGGGTAGAGGTGTCATGCCTCCTCCGCCAGGATGATCTGGGTCGGCGAAAGGGGAAGCTTCAAAGACCTGCCGCCTTTGTTAGCTATCCCTGCCTTTTACTGCCCTCAGCAACTGGCTCTCACTGGTTCTGGCCCCCACTTTGGGTGGGAGAATCAGCGGGAAAACCCAGCTAGGAAGAAAGGTGTGCCCACCTTTGCCAGCCCCACCCCTCAGGTCGGGGAGCCGAGGTGAAGCACACATCTCAGTTCGATCCATCTTGAGGATGGGGGGACTCGGCCAATTAGGGAGAGGCTCATGCCCCCTCCCACTGGAGGATGGCATAATAGGGGGTGTACCCACCCCAAGGAAGGGACCCATTGGCCCTAACCTGCACACCCCTTTAACGCTCCTAAAATTAGTATTATAGGGCAAACCTGAACCTTACCTCCTCAGATTCGAGGAAGACAGAAGGACCGAAGAGCCGTGCTGACACAGGAAGAAGAAGAGAATACCAGCTGCTTTTGCCCTGCCCTACCGGCCTATCCCGACTAAGACCTGCCTACAGCAAGAACCCCTGCTAGTCCAGCAGCCAGCAACCCCCAGGACCTGGAGAACCTGCCCTGAATCCAGCTTACAGACTCTGTCTCCTGTGAGCACTGTATTTTCTCAACCCAAAACTCACCCACAGAATCCGGACTCCCCAATTCTGAACCACTCTGTACCCAATGCCCACGGCCGAGTTAGAGTGGCTCAGCGATCCTGGCCTGCGATCTGGTGATCCCTGACCTCCCTCAAGCTTCGAGACGACGCCTGCAGCCTCAAACCGAAGGGTCCCCCCGACTACGACCGGAGCTGGTAAGAAATCCGATGCCAGAAGACACCCCTGCCCATGACACCCCGCTGCCGTGGGTGGCCCAACCAACAGTGTCCAGGCATTCCCCAAGAACCTAACTTACCTCTCCAGCCAGTGGTCGCCTTCAGGAAGTCTCCCTGCCCCAGCCTGCAGCAACTTCGCAGAACCGAAGGTCTCCATTAAAAAGCACAGGGTCCCAACGTGCATTTTTGCACACTGCATCCGGCCGCTCCATGCCGCTGGTGGTGCAGCTCCTGTGCTGGTCATTGGCCCCCGCAGTGCTGACCTTAACCGTAGGAGCTTTGCTCCTACATCCGAGTGTCCTGCTCGTCAGCAGTCCCTAACCGAAGGCCCCCTTAGCCTCATTGTCTCACATTGGGCACCGGAACTCTGCGCCCAGCCACCCCAGTGCCGCTGGTGGTGCAACTCGAGAGCCCATCTAGACCTTGGGGAACCTAGTCCTAACCCCCAAAGCTCCCACTCGTAAGTCGTATACTTACCTGAGAAACCGCTATCTCATTTTCTCCCATTTGAACCCATATTAATAGATTTTGGGGCCTAAAATGTTTTGTGTTGAACTGATGTTTGTAGAAAGAAAAGAGATCTAAACTGCAAAGTATAAAAAGTCTTATTTACCGTGTATTGTGAAATCCTGAGGTGTGGTATCTAGGCATACCACTCCCAGGACTCAAAGTAATTCAAAAGTAACTAAAAAGCAATCTGAAAGTAATTACTGTGTAATTTAAACTGCATTTTAAAATGATACAAACATGTAACCACTGCAAATCCATCATCATTTGCATTTCTGTGTAAAGGTCTACAATTGGAATTGTATTTTACCTACATGTACCATGTCCTGCTTGGTTCTAGAAATAAAATACAAGTATACCTTTTAATACTTACCCAGTTGGTCTGGATTTTGTCTCGGAGTATGTGCATCAGTCTTGATTGAGTGAATACAATAAATGCTTAACAAACCCTCTAGATAAGACTAACTGCTCGCCCACACTACCACAAAGAGAGCTGTTAGTACTTACCTAATTTAGCCTCTGCTATACCTCTGGGGATTCCCTGGAAGACTCGGTATACCCTATACCTTACTTTGGTATAATATATACAGAGCCAACTTCCTACACACACCCTCTGAGGTACTCATTATTTTGCTAAAGTTGGGACCCTTTTGGAGAAAGAATGGAAAAAGTTTCGAACATAAGATTTAGTGCTAACTACAGTATTTTTTAAAATTCTAAAACAATCTAAACTCGGGCATTTAACCAAGGCCCTAACAGTGAATTTCGGAATTTAGAAAAATTGAGCAATTAAAACAATGCAATTTAACTAAAGGCAGTTTTTGGATTTACTTATGTAGTCACTTATTGACCGAATGCAAAGTCGTAGACTCCACCGCTGATCCACCAATGTGGGAAGCTGGCTCTCTATATAGTGCACTAAAAAGAAGTATACTGTGTAGAGAGCCCAGTGGGTCCCAAATAGTTTTACAGAGGCTAAAGTAGATAATACTAACGCAGTTTTGTGGTAGTGTGGGCGAGCAGCTAGGCTTATCAGAGGGCAGTGCTAAGCATTTGTTGTACTCACTGCAGCAATAAATGAGACGCTCAAAGAATAAATCTGAGACAAAAATAGACCGTTTTTTAAATATATTTTGTAAAACCAAGAACTTTGTTCATAATTAGGTACTGTCTTTTTTAGCAATTTTTTACAGGTAAGTAAATCTTTTAAACTTGTTCGCCTTTATGTACAGTGTAGTCCTATGGAAGGAAAAGTCATATATGCATAACGGTAAGTACAGTCTGTTTCAGGGGTTCACCTTCTGGGTTTCGGGTTGTAGTGGGCCAGGGTCCAAAGTACTACCAGCAGTTCTTCCAGAACTGCGTGGGTTTAGCCAGGAGCAGGGTGCTGGTTAAGTTGGTAGCTGTGCTCCCAACAGAGAAGGGGGCCATCTGCAAATAGGCAGCACAGGGTGACTTGGGGACAAGTCAGAGACCTCCCAAATGTGGGCCTGGGTGGCAAGGGGCCTTGGAGCAAGGGGGCACAGCTGGTTCTTCGGTGGCCGGGAAGCTTGGATGCAGAGTGGGTAGGTTGTCTGGGCTAGATGCACAAAGATGCTCCTCAAGGTTAGAGACAAGTAGCTGGCAGGGGCAACAACTGGATCACTCACGAAGTGGGTCTCAGTGATGCTGATGTCACTTGATGCCTGCTTGGTTGTGGTACAATGAGAATACGGATTGGACTCTCGCTGTGGGTAATTGGTCTGATACCCTGGGGGTTGGTGATTCAGGCTCTGGCTGGTCCTGGTGTCTTCACACTCGGTGGGAAGACAGATCTGACCTTCCAGAACCAGAGTATCTTCTCCTGGTTGTCTGCGGCATTGGTCAGGCCGGGCAGCTGCAAGGTGGAAGGACTGGACTTTGATTGTGGGTGCCTGCGGGCTGCAGGTGAGCAGCTCCTCTACTCCAACGGAGACTGGAGGTGATTTTCGAAGTGCTGGAAGGCTACCCAAGGCAGTGGTAGATCTCCAGCTTGCAGGATGAAGTCACTCTGTTGCAATTATTGAGAGAGTTGCGAGGAGGCAGCGTTTTGCTCCCGAAGTTTTCAACTCTTCTATAGTTCGTGCCAGGCATTGACTCTTTTTCGTCCTTCTTCTCTTGATCTGTCGAATCAGAGTTCTTGTTTTCAGGGGCGCCACCTAAATACAAAATTTAGGGGCATCAAGGAGAGTGACGGGTAGTAGCCAACGGGCTACCTACCTTTAGGGTGTCTGCACCCTCTATATGACCGCTTCCTGTGGGAAGTGGACATAACCCTGACCCTAGAAGTCTAATTCCATGCAAAACAAGATAGAGGAATTTGAAAAGGTAGTATCCACATTAGGGGTGGGGCTGGCTTGGTGTGGGCACACCTCCTAATCTTACAAATGTTCCTGCCTGTCTTGCCACCAAAAAGTGGGGTCAGGACAGGGGGGGCATCTCCACTTTATGGAGAGGCTGGGGTCGCATAACAAAGGCGGCTGGGCCTATGAAGCTTCCCGCCCTGAATTCAGTTCATGCATGGAGAAGGTGTAAACACCCCAGCTCAGAGCAGGCTTTGCTCCTGACGTCTGACAGCAATGGCTATCACCAAGGTTAGAAACTTGTTTAGGGTGGTTGGCTGGTCGAGACCAGTCAGACTATACACTATTTGTCGGTAGGCTTTCAGGGGGCACCTTTAAGGTGCTCTGGGTTAATTTCAGTATAAATCCAACACTGGCATCAGTGTGGGTTTATGAAGATGAGAGGTCTGATAGCAAACATCTAGGGGTGCAGTGAAGGCATCATGTAGCTGGGGGACGCATTAATCATGAGTTTTTAGCCCATGTACTCATTATGGTTTATCTGTGCACTTGTAATCTCTAAGAATAGACGTAGATATCATAGGGACACATCCAGTCACACAGATGTGCCCGCACATGGGGTATAGTTCACCCTGCCTTAGGCTGAAAGGCCTACTGTAGGGTTACTTAGCTATACCATATGTTGTGGTTTGCAGGAGTGGAACACATGTGTGCCATGTCGACTCTTCACTTTTCTCTGCACCAAGACACGCAGGCTGCAATGGCAGTTTGCATGAGTTTGGTGAGGGGTCCCTTAGGGTGGCACATTTCATGCTTCAGCCCTTAGGGACCCTCATTAGTCCCAATGCTCTAGGTGCCATGGATACCATTTAATAGGGACTTACACAGAGGCTAAATTGGTACCAATTGTGGAACAATGGCACAGTTTAGGAAAAAAACACTGGTGCTGGGACGTTGTTAGTAGGGACTCAGTACACTTTGAGTCAAAGTTGCAACACATACCAGGCACAATAAGGGGGGGTGCTAATGCAGACACCTGACTTGGAAGGCTTGGTACCCACCCTCTCCTCCCAGATCCAGGATATGAGTTTGAGCTGTGAAGAGGGTGGTTTTGTGGATGCGTCACAGGAATCGTAAAAATAGTTTACACTCTGATATACCTTACCATGGCTGTGACGATTGCCTCTTGCAATGTGAGAGGCATGTGGACTGATCTAATCAGGACAATCGTTTTTGATTTTTGTGCCAATTTACCCTCTGATATTATTTGTTTACAGGAGTGTCATCTTGTTTTTCGGCCTAACTACTCTTCTTTTCAATAGTATTGGATAGGTGGACCATCAGTCTGGTGGCAATAATAAAAATGATGTGGTAGTCATTTTATTCAAGAACAAACATTGGCAGCTTCTGGATGAGAAAGTACTTTGCCCAGGGTGGGCGGTCCTACTTTCACTCCTTATGGATGGCATACCTCTTAGGGCATTTACTGTGTATGGCCCCATCAAGAAACCGGAGTGAGAACAACTGTTTCATATAATTAAACCTTTCCTTTCAGTTGCCACTCCGCTGCTTCTGGTGGGAGATTTTGATTGCATCAAACATTGTAAGGATCGCCAGGAGACCCACGCCGGGTACACTCTGGACGTGACATCTAAACTCCTCAAAGCTATGATGTATGATTTGGATTTATACTAGACGTACAGAAAAAACATTCCACATTACCTTGGAGAGTCATTCAATGGGAAAGAATTTCTTTCTGCCTTGGGTCCGGTACTCAGGAGCTCCAGTCCAGGGTTAGATGGCTTGCCCTAGGAATCAAACCATAAATTCTTTAGCCTCTTTTGTGCTAACTTTTTATGGTGAAAAATAGTTTTGAGCATAACGCATTCACTGAAGATTTTTCAGCAGGGTTTAGTTAATATTGCTCGTCAAGAAGGAGATGAAACTTCTCTTCTCAACGTTGACTACAAGTTGGTGTCCAAGGTACTGAACCGCCGGTCCAGTGCAGCGTTACATACTAGCATTCAACAGAATCAGACATGCATCATTAAAGGGCGCTCTATTGTGGACAGCCTTACCACCATCAGAGATGTAATTTGGTACAACACAGAGTGCAATATCCTTTGCATGTCCTCAGTTTGGATTTTCTAAAAATGTTTAATTGTGTCTCTTATGCCTTTCTCTTTACAGTGTTGCAGTGCCTGCAGATACCGCCTAATGTGATCCACATGCTGTGCATCATGTATAAACTTGCATGCAGTGTTGTTATCATAAGTGTTTTCTACACACAGGGATTTCACATCCTAGCCGGAGTACGACAGGTATGCTCACTGTCTCCGGCTCTGCGCTTTGGAGCTCTTTTGGGGCCTTGGGACAGCTTGCAAATTTGCACATCCCTGTCGCCACTGCCCCCACCAAAATCCTGGAAGTTTTCTTTGCAGCAAAAGACCATACCTCAAAAAATTGGGAAGTGGTACATGGTAATATGGTGAAGAAGATTTCCTTATGGTCCACCCGGAAGCTGACCTTGGAGGGCAAGGTTCTAGTCATTAAAGCAGTTCTAATGCCCTTGATGCTGTACCTCGCAATGGTATTTCCACCAACAAAACCTGTGTTACAAAAATGTGCTCAACTGCTTTTTTCATTCCTTTAGGGTTCCAAGATGGAACAACTCGGCAGTATAAAGGTATGCAAGCATTGGAAAAACCGGGGGAGAAGAATTTGCCTCTTTTCTGTTCTCCAAACTCCTTTGTCACACAGTCTCTAGAACCACTGACTCTTACTCATCTGTTGCCAGTTTCTTCACACTCTATTTTGTTGGTGCCATTTTAAGAGGTTTCGCTTTGTATGTACCAAATATTCTTATGCCTTTGGCCCAATCTGTTACTCCTTATTAAAAAGGTTTGCAGTCCTTTTTGATAACTTTGGACTTTAACACACTGTTAACAGACTTGTGTCAGGACGTTAAACGCCTGAAGAGGGCTGTGATGGCAAGTGTACAACCTACACTGCTGGGCCCATACTCGGCACAACAGTCGGTTTCTGTGTGGCAGATAATGAACCATCGAGAACTTTCCCATAGCCAGAGTAACTTAGCTTGGATGAAAGATCATGCCTGTTTACTGGTAAAAACCTTCCAGCATCAAAGAGGCTTAGCCCCGTCTGCACCCTGCCCGAGGGATAGATATGCACAAACTTTTTTGTCCTTGATAAAACCTTTACTTTTCCACAGAGCAAAACTTTTGTATCCTTTGAGAGGATTTTGTGTGGTTGGATCCTCCCTACTGCTAGTCCCATACCTGCTTATCGTCTATTGAATTGTGGGAAAGAAACCCTGTGGAAAGCACAGATCCTTCTACTGTTTTTCCACAAAGACTTGAACCCCCTGCTAACAGAAATTTTTGGACAAACTGACCATGTGGACAAAGTGGCACAGGGTGATCAGCTGGCCCAAGACCTTTGGAAAAGGGACAGTGGAAGAGTTGGGTCACTTAAGTCCTCCCACCCCCATTGGATCTCTCCCCTTTTCAAACCCTGCCACTGGGTTACATGGATTGGCATTTGTATAGGCCATAAATAGAATCTTTGTAGATGTGATTCTATGCCATGCTGTGGGGGATAGGTGTTCTCTTTACACACACAGTTTTTTTTCCTTTTGTTTTTACTTACTGGTTGGGCATGTAATGTACTTTACCTTGTATATGTGCTTTTATCTTTTTTTTTTTTATTGGCATTTTCAAAAAACCAACATTGCATACAATTGCAAAAACAGCCAGTCAGTTGCCTATATAATACAGGGTTACATTTCCATACCAAAGTCATGTGTATTCTTATCATATTGATATACATAATAGCGGCGATATATAGTCCCAATAACACGGTAAGTATCGCCATTATATAGGATGCAACAGTGCTTTTATCTTTAATAAAGGTTTTAAAAACAAAAGATTTTTTGCCCTTGCAAGATGGGGTGCTAGTTAGAAGCACCACTCCTGTCTCACCGCTACAGCTTTTGTTACAGTGGGCCAATATTGCAAAACCAGCTCTCAGGGTTCCAAAACTGGCCCCCACCTTGGTGCCCGAACTGACCAGACCTGCCCTGACTGTTGCTACCTAAAGAATTTCCTTTGATTATCCACATGTACAATCCTTTCATTGAAACTCACCTCGTTGATACATTTTTGCTCCGGTTCTGTAGCAAAATTTGTGGAGGGACCAAATAAAAAAAATAAAATGTGGCATTTAGAATGGGACACCATGTTATATGGTCACTCTTAAATCAGACCCAAATGGGATTGGAGGGTTAGCACACCGCCCCAGTCACATTTAACATTGGTCCTCATAGAGGGTTTATTGTTTATCAAGGGCAGCCCGCCTTTTGTCGTAAAGGACAACTGTTCTGATATTGTCTGTCGGAACTGTGGTGCTACTACCCACTGGTCGCAAGCTTGCCCGGAACCCAAAGAATACAAATTATGTGGGGAAATTGGCCACTTGTTATGCTCCTGCCCTAAGAATGAAATGAAAGGAAAATACGTTTTATAAAGTGCTCAAATGCCCGAGGGCATCTTGGCACTGGTAGCACAACAGAAGGATCATTATGACACCTAGTTATGGAGCTATGAGTTAAAAAGCCAGGTCTTAAGATTCTTTCTAAAAACTAATAGGGAAGAACTGGTCTTTACGTCGAGGGGTAAGACGTTCCAAAGTTTGGTTGTACCATACACAAAGCTTCTCCCCTCCAACACATTCTTCTAATCTTGGGTACTTTAAGGTTGGCTGCTGAGGAGGATCGAAGTGGCTTAGCGTAAATGTATCAGATCAATATATTTTTCAAATCGTCTGGGCCTCTCCATGTAAGGCCTTAAAGGCGATGCAAAGCTCCTTAAAGTCTATCTTATCAACTGTCTGACAATGAAGCTCTCCTAGAGCCTTAGCCACTGAGCTTTGTCTAGCTATTCCCAGCAATAGATGAGCTGCCGAGTTCTGCAGAATTTGTAGTTTGCTAGGGAGCCGTTCCTGTGAATTGATATAGAGACCATTACAGTAATCTATTTTGGATAGGGTGAGGGCAGTCGCCACTAGTTTCTTCAGCTCCATAGGAATAAAAGGTTAAATCTTTCTCCGAATTTTTAACGTAAAAAAGGCGCTTGAAGTAATAACATTCACTTGTTTGTCAAACGACAGATGTTTATCAAAAATCACCCCCAGATTTTTCACCTTAGTGACCTGGGTTGGAATGGAGCCAAGCTCCTCCAGCCTCCAGTCCGGTGACCAGATCGAGGTATTAATTCCCAGCAATAACACCTGTTTTTTTTTATTTCAACTTCAGACAATTGTACGTCATCCAGTTGTTAACTTGTTGCATACAATTGCTGAAGGTGGCCGCTGACTCTTTGTGGTTGCCAGCAACTAAGACAACAATTTGAGTGTCGTCAGCATAACAGACAACCGAAAAACACAGATTTCTGATCAATGTGGCTTGCGGGGCCACGTAAAGATTAAACAGGGTCGGGCTCCGAGATGATCCCTGCGGAATCCCACAAGGGAGAAAATAAGAATCTGAGTGGTAGCCAACCAAAGACACTGAGTGCACTCTGTGTGAGAAAGGAGGTTAATAGTGATAGAGCTAAGCCACTAATACACAGGGATTTAACACAGTCAATAAGAATCTTACGTTTGATCGCATTGAATGCCGCTGAAAGGTCAAGAAGGATGAGCACTGCAGAGTATCCCCCCCCCCCACCAAGCGATGCCCTTAGTTCCTCTGTGGCAGTAATTCGAGCCAGTTCCGAACTGTGTTGGCAGCGAAACCCGAAGTGTGAATGATCCAATAGATCATTTGATTCCAGGAATAGGGTAAGTTCTTTATTAATTACCTTTTCTGCAATTTTGGCAGTAAAGGAGAGCCTATGCGGTAGTTATTAGCAGCGGAAGTGTCCAACTGGGGTTTCTTTAACAGTGGGAGAACTGAAGCAACTTTCATATTTGATGTTAAGGAACCCTGCCTAAATATTTCATTAATAATTGGCATTAAAACGCCCGCTATAGTTCCGGAAACTGAATGTACGGTATCTGGGGGACAGGGATCCGATGGAGAACCCCAGTTTTTGGAAAACCAGAAATCTGTCTTTTGAGGGGAAGATACTGGTAATCCAGTCTGTTTTTCTACCTATTTTATTGTTCTTAGCTATGGTTTACACCCCTACGCCTTGATGATACATTGTCAAAAGATTGTGTTTACCTTTTTTTGGGGACCTAAAATGGAGAAGTTAGTATGTCACAAAGTTTTTGTATCGTTACGAAATGGAGGACAGGACATGCCTACCATGTCCATCTTCTTTGCTTCTAAACTGTTATGTCATACACTGAAGAGCATGGAAAATGGGCCTCATATAGGAGCTTGTTTCACACGCTATTATGTATCCTATTTCTTCCATTGCTATCATATAATAGCTTCATTTTTTGTCTCTTCCCCTCTATTATGCTTCTCTACTACCCTTTTTAAAACTTCCTCTGATAAAAGGCAATTTGGCAACTGAACAGGAACTTATGTATCCTATCTTTTTTTTTTTAATAAATCTTTCTATTAAACAGACTCGACAACATGGCATAGCATCCGACAGTCAAAACAGAGGGCATCGCAAGGTTCCATACACATAGTAATACAGTAATCATACATTATGGAAATCACGGGGATAGGGAGACATCATCTTCGTGTGTGTGAGGAGGGGTGCAGATGTTTCCACGATATATGTTCCAAGGGGACCATATCTTA
This sequence comes from Triturus cristatus, assembly GCF_964204655.1. NCBI lineage: Eukaryota > Metazoa > Chordata > Amphibia > Caudata > Salamandridae > Triturus > Triturus cristatus. The sequence continues at coordinate 589,498,967 of NC_140589.1, forward strand.
GACCATTTACGGGGACAGCCTCGAGCCATGTACACAAACGTTTCTCTTTGCATGCACCAATCAAGGTCCTTTTTCCAGTTCGTAATGGTAGGTGTGCGTGAGGCCCCATATGTATCCTATCTTGAAAAGAGAACTCAAAGCACGAGAAAAATGTGTAGTGTTGGGTCGTTTCTCTCACCAACAGTCCCACCAGGTATGGACCAAAGTGTGGCACAAGGAACTCTTCAACACCCAGAAAGACTTGGCATGGATGGTTGTCCACGAATGTGTTCTGGTAAAACATTTCGAATACCACCATCCATTTGGCATCCTCCCCTAGTTGTCCTCGTATTGGCTGTTCCTGTGAAGAAACTATTCCTCACCTTTTTTGGAACTGTTAATTTGCTCTGCAGTTTTGGACTTCCCTGCTAAAACCATTAAAAGGGATCACAGCTATCTCTGCACTCACCGATGAAATGGTGCTTTATGTTTTTTGCCTCAAATGCCTGTGCCTCAGAATCATACATTCTGGAAACTTTTGAACTGTGATTGCGCGTATCCGACTTCTGTTCTCACACAAAGAACTTACAAGATTGTAGAATTTTGTGCTTAGATAAACTATGTACATATTATTTCATTGACTCTTTACACATAGGGAAAGATCAGGTGTTTGAACTAAGGAAATTAGCAAAAGGTTGTAATTGGATAACCTAAATAATTGAATTTTATATCTTCCACTGAGCCGAACTGCCCTGACTTTTTTGCATATTGTGCCCTTTCTGAAAATATGTAAATAGCTATATTATTGTACTGTTGGTTGTGGAACATTAAATAAAAGAATTCTGTGCTTATCAGTTAAATATCTGATGCGTCCTTTATCTGGGGACCATATATTAATAGATTTTTTGGATACGGAGATGGAGTAGGAGCTTGCCCTGCCCACTCCAAGCATCAACTTGGTATTGCAGTAGCTCCAGGAATGGTGTGTATTGCTTCTTTTTCTCTTTGTAGGAGGCTAGCCTAGTATATGGTGCACATTTATTTAAATTTAAGTGCTGCACCTCTCACTAATCCAGCTGACCCTTATGGTGATTTTATTGGCCTTTGATAACCATAGAAAGCTCTCAAAGTTATAGCTGTGGAGAGTAGCCTTCAGGCTTATCTTGAAGTAAGTGTTAAGCAGCTAGTTTACCAGTTTAATCTGTAGTGTGAGGTAAATGAAAAAGAACCACTCAGTGTTTATATATAAATACTTCTGTGTATTACACAACACTCACTAACACATTAGTATATCTCCTGCCTGGAGATATCAACTCAATACACAAGAATACTTCAAATGCCAACAGGTAAGTAGCACAAAATACAGTGGTTTACAGGAGGAGACCAAACCATATACTAAAAAAGTGGAATGCAAACTGCAAAGGAAACAGGACTTGGACCAGAAGACCTAGAGGAGCCAGAGACGCAAGGACCCGCCCAAGGTAAGTATCCAGGAACCCCACTGAGGCTTTGTGCAGAGTGGGAACACAGCCGCATGCCCAATGGAAGTCGATGAAGAAGTCGCAGTTTTAAAGAAGGACCCTTTCCAGAGGACCGCGAAGAATTCCCTTGGAGGATGGAGGACGGAAGGTTGGAGAGCCACCACACCCATCAATGCCCTAGGAACCAGGTTACCCACACCAGGGAAGCCAGGTGCATATGGGTGAAGAGACTTCAGAAACCTCTGTAGACGACAATTGAAGTCTTAGAAGAAGGTGCCTCTGGAGAAGTTCAGGAAGGAGTTCGGTGGAACCCAAGGGTGGATTCTGGAGGTGAAGAACCTGCAAGCAGAGGGAACAGAGTCTATGTCACTCGCAAGTGACCAGGAGGCACGAAGACACAATGCCCACTGATGTCGGAAGGTTCAGAAGAGTCAACGATGACCTTGTTGCTGCAGCTGGGAGGACCAGCTGGGAGGACCAGGCGATGCTGAGTAAGACTAGGAGCCGTACACAAACTGTCCCCCGTTGGATGTCAGTGACTAGGTGGTCGGCGTGTGGATGGAGAACCAACAAGCCTTGTTAGCCGCAACTGGCATGGAAGACTAAGAAGGAACAACTTTGGTACTAGCAAGCTCCAAGGGACTCATCAACAGCAGGAGAGTCATAGCAGGCCCTGGCAAGCAGGGGAGACCACTGAAGCAGTAGTAGACGCTCTGGAGGACCCACAGGCCAAAGGCACAGGGGTCGCAAGAGGACATCAAGCAGCTCACCAAGGATGATGGCCCACAGTGCGGAGGATGTGGGGAGGATGCTGATCTTGGAGGCAAAAGATGCTGGAGACCGAAGATCTCTGGATTGTAGAGCCAACAAGCCTTGGCAATGGCAAGTCAATTTGGTGCACAGGGTTTGGTCCCAGCGGTTCTGATGAAGGACACTGGCCTCGAAATTGCATAGAGGACAGGTCCGGCCTCGAGGAAGTTGCAGAACCACCACCTGTATTGCTGAGCCTCTGGAAGTCCATAGTACAACAGAAGCAGGAGACAGGTCAGCTTCTTTGCAGTGCCTGCAAATGTATGGGGTGATTCCTTCACTCCAAGGGATATTTCTTTGGGTGTTTTTGGGTGTCCTTAATGCCCACAGGTCTGTTGAAGAACCTGGCAGAAGCACAGACGAGCGAGACAAGGAGCAGCAGGAGTCTTCCTTGGTGCAGTCTCGATTCCAGTTGAAATCTCACAAAGACCAGGTGTCAAGACAGTCGAAGAGCGACGTAGTTTCAGGCTCGAGTCTTGTCCCATGACAAATCTAAGGACCAACCCAGAGGTGAGCCCTTAAGTACCCTGAGGAAAGGGTTGGAACAACTCGCAGGTCCCTTCCAGATGTGAGGCTGGACAGAAGGGAGGATACTCCCCTGTTCTTTGTCGAATTTCACACCAGAGCGGGAGCTGAGGGCTCCCTTAACTGGCTCAAACTGGAGCATGCAAGGAGGTCACCAAATGTGCTCTTCAAATCAGTCTGGTGGTGCTGGCCAGCACCCCCACTGCAGCCCAGTAGACTAAGTCCTGTATGTGACAGGGAACCTATTGTTCTACCTTTCCCTGTTTGAGCTTGGCTCAGCAGCAGGAGGGCAGAATCGTGTTACCAGGAGTACAGGGGGGTATCCCTAAGAAACCCCCCTGTACGGAACAGTACAACATGGGATCATACTTCCAACACTGGAATCAGTGTTTGTGTATGATCCCAACATGTTTGATACCAAACATGACTGGGTTCGGTGCAGCCACTATATGGTTAGACATCTCGTAATGACGGATGTCCACTATATGTATTAAAATGGCTGGTCGCACTTACAAAGCCTGGAGACTCGACTCTGGAGTTTGTAGGGGTGTTCTGCACACTTATAACCAAGCACCCTGCCCTCATGACTGAAGAGCGAGCCGTAGGGGTGACTTATAGGTTTTAAGTGCAGTGACCTCAGATATAAAAAAACATATATTTGGAATGAGAGGTGCAAGCACCAACTCACACAGGCTGCAATGGCAGGCCTGTAGTGACAGTTTAAGTGGACTCCCATGTGTGGGACAATACATGCTGCAGCCCATGGGAGATCCCTGGTGTACCTATGCCCTGGGTACTTTAGTACCATATACTAGGGACTAGCAAGGGTGCACCTGTAGCCAATTGTGGAGGTACAAAAGTACTTACTACGTCGATTTAGGGAAGGAAGCACAGCGACTGGGGTCCTGAGTAGCAAGATCCCAGTCAGTCTAGGTCAAAAACACACTGACATCAAGCAATAAGGGAGGGTAACCGTGAAAACGGATCCTACTTTCCTGAACTGTTTAACCCAGGAACCCAATGGCGACGGGGAGAGGAGGATGAGGATGAACATAGGTGTAGTAAACGTTAAGTTATTTACTGTAATGTATTTGACTAATGTGACCTTTTTCCTTAACAGGTAAAATGTCAATGGAATAGCTTGTTCACTTGTCAAGGTTGCTACCAATGAGTTTCTAATATTAGGGCTTTGTGGAAGATGACGATTGACGTATCTGAACCCAAAATGAGGCCCTGACAAGTTTAAAAAAAGAGAAAAATCTGTTCTTATCAGTTGAAACCACTGTTAAATGGATGTAAATTTGATAATTTCTTGATCTACGACTTTGACTTTTTGAGACAAGTATATTTGCATTGTATATGCAAATGTATGTAAGTTTCGGGAAAAGGCCCACCTGACTTTTAAGGAAGCAGGAGGAAGGACTCCAGCGTGCTGGGGTCAGTTTGTTCACTCAGGGCTCAAAATAGGAAACCAAAGGACCTGTGGTCAGCTCTTAGGGCTTGATAACATTGTGCTAGCTAGTCACTCTCTTTCCTGGCATTTGGATGGACTAATTCTGGAGGCCTATCAACACCCAAACCTCTGGCACGGGGATTTGTGCTTAGGTGAAAACACAAATAGCCCTTACCTTAGCTATTGGGAGTGATTGGACAGTGTTTCTTGCACTGCAGACAGTTGTCTGCTGGGAGACACCCCAGGTATCCAGACGTAGACCCTAGACAACACCGGTAACCAGATTGTAATCTCCGTTAGCACTTGTAAGCTAAAGGTTCACCAATGGAGGATGAAATGGTCACTAAAGCCCAAGTGACTTCCCCAGATGACATCCCCATAATGCACGTCCAGAACCCCAACCCAAAAGGGGAGGGCAGCAACAACGCTAGTAAAGGTATACCCCCAAAAAGAACAGCAGTGCTGGGAAGACTGGTGACACGAAGGCCCCAGGGGCTAAGGAAGGGGGACCAGAAAGCGCTGGTGCAGCGAAACCTGAGCGAGAGGGGAAGATCTAGGCTGGGACTAGACAAGAAACGGCTCCCCAAACCCTTCAATGAGTACATCCTTTCCCATAGGCACGCCCATGTCATGTTGTGGGAGGTAAAGGACAAAGAAGGGCCCAGGCTAGATAGGGACCTGTTCCTGAACAAAGTCCTCAAACCAGCTGGGATCCAAGAGGCAGAGGTCCTTAGCTGCCAAGCGTCCGCATCAGGGATGATATTCCTCCTCAGTTTCATCACCCAGGCACTTTTTAGGAAGTATTGGGCAGTTTTCCTAGAGAAGAAGGAGGAACGACCCTTCAACACCTTCCACATTATGGCATGATGGGGACCAGCATCAACATAGAAGAGGGTCTTGGTGGAGATGACAAATCTGCACATCCCGGACAAAGACATTGCATTGCTCCTCCAGAGATATGGCACAATCACATACGGGCCCACCAAAGTGAGGGACAGGAGAGGAATCTGTAACACTACCTGGCAAGCAACCATCATACTCCACGATGACCCTGCAGGGAGGAATGGACTGAGGCACCCACCAGCAAGTTTCTACCTTGGAGCGGACGAGGGGAAGATCAGGTACCCAGGACAACCCTTTATTTATTTATTTATTTATTTAGTGTTTTCTATAGCACGAACAAGACCAAGCAATGGGTATCAGAGCGCTTCACATATAGATAGCATTGTAGCTTTAAACAGTACCAGAACGAATCATATTTAGCATTGTCGTTTTAGCGCAATAGAAACCTATAAACATGTGAGGCGTGGAGAAAAGAGAAAAACATTTGTACAAACAATCATACAATTCGAAATGGCCTAGGTTACAGCTTATAATACATTTAGGATTGTTCTGGGTATTCTCTGGGGTGACAGTAGGGGTAGCAGTCTTCATGCACAAGTCTCCGTGTGAGTAAGAACCAGCGGGATGCGAGGAGTTCCATCTAGAGTCTGGTAACGGATGAGTTACAGAGAGAGCTACTCCGCAGGCTAGGGTGGGTAGAGTGATTGTCTGAATGGGGCTTCTAGAACATATAATGAACGGGCTACTGCGGATTAAGGGAGGAATTTGGTAATTAGGAAGGACTTCGCTTTTTTTGTGAATGTGGAAGTAGATGAGATTTTCCTGATGCCTGGTAGGAGCGAGTTCCATATTCTTGGAGCAGCTCTGGAGAAAGCGCTGTCATATGTTTTTTTTCTTACTGAAGAGTGGAGGTTTTAGAAGAAGAGTACAGGCGCACCGCGAGAGTCTGCTTCTTCCAGAAATCAAAATTTTCTGTGCTAGATATAGTGGTGTTTTGTGATAGCTTGCCTTATGAGTTATGCAGGTCATCTCTAGTTGGATTCTTGCTTCATGAGGCAGCCAGTTGAGAACTTTTAGATGTGGGGTGATGTGGTCAAATGTTTTTGATCAAGTTAGTAGTCTTGCTGCTGCATTAAGACCGGCTTTAAGCGGGGCTGTTGAGACTTTGATAAAGTAGTGCATCCATATTCCAGCCTCGAGATGACTAACGACTGTACTGCTGTATTGAGGTCTAGTGGTTCGATGTAATGTTTCATTATTCTTAGGTAGCTGAGGTGAAACGTGCATTTTCAGCCATCAGGTTGATGTGTGATTGCATATTAAGCTTCTTGTCTAGAGTGATTCCTAGCGACTTGGTGGAGTCCAACAGTGTCGGAGTGTAGTTTAGTGTAGTGATTAGCATAGTCCAATCCTTCCTAACTCTGGAGTTTTTTTGGGGGGGGGGGAGATTAGAAGGAATTTGTTTTTTTGAGAGTTTAGCTTAAGGTGATTGTTAGCCATTGGATGGTCTTTTTTAATGCTTGGTTCGTCGTCTTTATTTCTTCCAGGGAAGTGATCTTAATATATAGCTGAGTGTCGTCCGCATACATGTGGAAGGAGATGTTAGCCTGCTGTAGTATTACGGTTAAGGGTTCAATATAGAGATTAAATAGTGATGAGAATGGAGTTGAGCCTGGTGGTACTCACAGGTTAGGGGATGGTGTGGATAGATTTGGATTCACCAGGAATCTTTGCGTTCTGTTGTCTAAGAAGGATTTAAACCATTTTAGGACTGTTCCAGATAAACCCATCCTGTTCTCAAGTCTCTCGAGAATTTTGCCATGGTTAACAGTGATTAGAGCAGATGAGAGGTCTAATGCCAGTAGGGCGTCATCTACAATATGTAGAATTGCTATTTTGGTGCTGTGCCCGGGTCTGAAGCCTGATTGGCAGGTGTCGAGAAGCTTGAATTCTATAAAGTGTTGGTTAAGCTGTTGTTGAACACATTTTTCTATTACTTTGGCTAACATGGGAATGTTGGCTATCGGTCGGAAATTGTTTGGATCCGAAGGGTTCTCTGTTGTTTTTTTTAGGATGGGGATGACTTGGCCGGTGTTTAGGCAATCCGGGATGGATCCTTGCGAGAGCGACGCATTGATTATCTTGGTCCACATGGGGATGATAGACTGATTGATAGATGACAGGCAACTCGAAGGGAGGGGTTCGTTAAAGTGGTTGTTCGGTTTTATAGACGATAAGATTTTGGTGATGTCTCTTTGTTCATAAAGTTTGAAGGAGGACCAATGGGCTTTATTTTTGGATCCTGCCAGAGTAGGTTGGATTGGATGATTGGTTGGAGAATTGTTAGGGGAGGTGGGGTTGACAGCGGCAGTCTTGAGTTCCTTCTCTAGGGTAGTGGCTTTAATAGTAAAGAAGGAAGAGAATTCTTTGCAACTTAAATGTGATTTAGATGTCAAGAGTGCAGATTTGGCCATTTTGTTTGATTGCTGTTTTAGTATTTCGAATAGTTTCCTCGGTCTGTTTTTGGCGTTGTCAAGTTCTGACCTAAAGAAGTTTATTTTAGATTTTAGGATACTTTTGTTGTAGGAGTTTCTGGACTTTCTTAGCAGTCTTAAGTGAGGGGATGAAGGATGTTGTCTCCATTGCCGTTCAGTTAGTTAGTTTCAGTTTGCGTTTTTCTACATTGAGAAGACCATTGAACCAAGGGTTTTTGTCTTTGTACGGTATCTTTTTAAATTTTGGTGGGGCTAGGACGTCAATATTTTTGTCATTGTGCAGTTGTAGTGTTCCGTAAGCTCTTCACCTGCAGGAAATGCCTGGCCATGGGGCACAAGGGAAATGACTGTCTAGAGAAGTTCTGCAGGATCTGCAAGAGAACCAGACACAAAGCGAGTGGATGCACCTGCGAGAAGATGTGCAACTTCTGTGGAAGAGAGAGACACACCTACTGCCGGTGCCCCAAGTCAAACAGACCAAAGACCTAAGCAGCGGCAGCAGGAGAAACCACAGCCCGAAGCCCTACAGACCAACAATGGACCCAGCTGTCAACGCTAAGGTGAACGCCCTCGAGAAGGCTGCACAGGAAGCAACTCCCAAGAAGCCGAAGCCAACCAGGAAGGACCTCCAGAATGGACCCACCCCAGAGGTTTTAAACCCCCCCAGGACCACCAAAGACAGCAACCACAGAGGACCCCACAGCTGAGCCGGCCACAGTGGAGGAACCATATCCCGACTGAGACGACACAAGCAGCGGAAGTCCCACACTCTGAGGGAGGAACACCAAAATCTGCACAACCAATGGCAACCCAGAGGGAACATAACCCAGCACCAGAAGTTGGAGCCAAGGAAGGAGAAGAGAGACAGGCTCCAGCCATGGCAAAGGAAAAGAAGAAAATGAAGAAAGGGAAGCAACCTCAAACAGACGACAGCAGCGGGGACGACGAGGAGATAGAGGAGTCATGGACACAAGTGAGATCCCAGAGGCTGCGTGAGAAGTGCAGGAAAGAGAAAGAGGAGAAGGAGGATTAGTGACAGGCTTGAGCTGGGACAAAACAGGCACCTCCACAAGAAGCTCTCCCACCTGACTGGGGAGTAACAGGCGGACACAGGCTGTCAAAAGAGACACCTGAGATGGCAGATGCCCAGCAGAGAGCATTTCTACAACAGCAAGAAGCTCAACACCGCTCAGGATGAGCAAGAAGATAAAGTCAACCTCGTCGACTCAGCCATCAAGAATGAGAATGACATGTGGGGACCACCTCAAGTGACCCAAACTGGGACATACAGTCATTGCTCCAAGTGCTGCACCAGCAGCTGGCCCTGATAGAGGACAATGGATTCCCGACAGAAAAGATCCCGTGGCCGAGCTCCCAGGCGCAGTATCTGAGATCCTCATAGGGGGCACTGAAGAAAGTGGGAAAGCAGGCCCAGCAGTCAGCCCCACTCACGCAGTAGAGCAGCCTAGAGCCCTCATTCCCAATAGTGGTTTTAAACAATACACTGACAGCTAGCGCTGAGACAATGACTATCATTGTTGACCCTAAACGTCAGGAGTGTGAAGGATCAGGTCAGATGGGTTGGTGCACTGTGCTTCCTGGCTGCCCAGAACTGAGATGACTGTTTTCTGTAAGAATGCAGGATTCCGTATGCCCAGTTCTACAGCCAGCGCGAACTGCAGTGGACGCATGGGCCATCGTTTTGGCCAGGAAGAAATTATTGCAAATCATCTGGGGTTGCCATTCTGATCAAGGGGAGGCATTTCACTACCGACATGGTTAGAGAGCAGGTCAACAGCAGATGCTGGTCGTGGACGAGCCCTTTGGGATCATCAACGTCTGTGCTCCCCCGGAAAAGAATGAGTGACTAAAGATGTGAAAGTGCACAGGGTGCAACTCGTCGCCACCAGGACCATCCTGATGGGTGGTGATTTTAAATTCACAGTAGAGATGGATTGACGCACTGGGTCAGACTCTATGGTAATGGATATGACTTCCAGGTTGTTGGTGGACATAACAGGTGAGGCGTCCCTGTGGGATGTCATCAGAAGCATGAGGCCAAATACCAGGAATTTTTCCTGGAGTAGGCTGGATGGATCTGTACATTCATGGATCAATTGCCTATTCACCTCCCCAACGGTAAAGCCTGGGTGAAGCTCTATGGTCGCTATCAGCTTCGAGGGGGAACTTACAGGAAAGTTTCCTGCTGGCCCTGGATCATGGAAGCTGAACTGCTCTTTGCTGGAAAACGAGGAGTTATTGGCAAACCTTAGCTTCGCGTATGTAGAGTGGAGGGACATGGGAGACTTTCACTCCGCCAGCGAGTGGTGGGAATGGGTGATGGGCAGGTTCCGGAGCTTCTTGAAGGATGCAAGCAGAGCTGCTGCACAGGAAAAGGACACATTCAGCAGGCTGCAATGCAAGCTGCAGCAACTTAACAAACTGGAGCTCTGAAGATGTGACATGCATGACGATTTGGAGGAAACCCAAATAGGGCTCACAGAGAAGAAGCCAAGAAAATCATCTTCCGGGCCAGAACCGAGAAATGCGACTCGTTCTTCTTCAAGAAACTTAACTCAGCCCACACACCCCTCGTAGAGGTTTGGGACTTGGGGGGGCAACCTCCAAAGTGAGAGAGCACGTCATGTGTGTCGTAACTGTCTTTTATGGCGAGCTTTACTCGCTAAAGTCGTCGGACAGATCCCAGGTGAACAGTTTCCTGGTATGCATCTCGAAGACACTGAGTCAGGAAGAGAGAGAGTACCTGAACGCGCTCTTCACCCTGGCAGAGCTGCACTTGGCCGTTACGACCTCCAAGATGGGCAAGATGCCTGGACGGTCTCCCAGTGGAACTTTATGTCGAGTTGTGGCACCTGATCGGCTGGACTTGCTGGACCGATTTATTTTTTTTTTTTTTTGAAAACTTTTATTAACCATAGTTGCATCAATTGGCAATGTACAATTCTGCGCCAGAGCATCAGGTCGGCAATGTTCGAACACATACAGTCAAATGCTTAAACACAGCCGTTTAGCCGACAACCCGGAGGTCCGGCGGCGGAGTTCAGTGTAACCTAGATAGAGGATTCAGGTGTGTACATTGCGTGTAAGCGAATCGGTGGTGCTTTTCTGATATGTGTCGCGCCGTTTCTCAGCTAAAGCGCATTGTCCGCGTGTGAGGGGGGCGCTGTGTGTCAGCCCGCTGCGCAGCATTGTCAGCTAGCTCCTAGGCTCACAGGAGGATGTGTGCTGGGTGCTGGGTTGTCCGTCAAGTGCCCTGATTTGTGGGCATCGGAGTCCCGGTGGTCCGCGTGTAGCGTGGGTTGGAGCGCGACAAGGAGATTGTAGCATAGCTCGCAAGGATGCGCGTGGCGACCGTTGCTGTGTTGGAACACATGCTCTGCTAGGGAGTGGAGCCAGTCGCCGAGCTGTTCCCCGGGTGTGCAACGTAAACTTAGGGATCGAGGCCAGGGTCGAGAACTCGGGAAGGGGCTAGAAGAAGAGGGGTGAGGGGGGGGGGGAAAGTGGAGATCCGCTTGCAGCAATGTGTGAGGAGATAGGGGCTGTCCAGCAGGACGTAGCCGGACCGCCCGGGGAGCGCGTCGAGTGGCCGGTCGCGAGGGGGGGAGTGGGGGGGGGGGGGGGGGTCATCAGTGTGCGCGCCCTCTCGGGTAGCAGCGGCGGTAAGTCCCGCGCGTGCGCCATAACACAGCGCAAGAAATATCCGACAGTAGTAGCCTGCCGCGCAGTATATGAGATGTGTCAGGGGAATAAACAGACCGAGGGGGCCGGGAGCTATTGTTTAGGTTATCCCACGTGTTCGGCAGGCCGTCTGAAAGGTGGCAAGGAGGCCATCCCAAAGGTGAGCGATGGGGTACTGCCTGAGTCCCGCAGTTTCCTCACGGAGGAGTACTGCACTTTCCGCCTGCGCCCAGTTGGCGAAGGATGCCCTCCAGTGCCTGATGTGCGGAGGGGCCGTCGCCTTCCAGTGCTTGGTGAGCAAGCGTTTGGCCGTAACAAGCCCCATGTCCCAGAAGCGCGCCTGTACTCTATTCGCTTTTGTGCGCTTGTACAGGCCCAAGATACACGCTTCCCACGTGCGTGGCAGCCGTCCATCCGCACCTGGACTTGCTGGACCGATACAAGGAAATGGTGGGTAAGGGCAATATGCCGCAATCCCTGCTTGAAGGCATGATACTTGTTTTGAACAAGCAGAAGGGAGAGAGAGAAGACCTCCTTAATGTGGACTACAGAATCCTCATGTCGGTGATGGCCAACCGCCTAAAGAAAGTGATGGCGAAGATAGTTCTACCTGGTCGGCAAATCATGGACAGGATGGCCCTGGTCCGGGTCACGATAGAGTACGTCAAAAGCCGCAAGGTTCTGATGGCCTTGGTCAGCCTGGATCAGGAAAAGATGTTCAACAGTGTTTCCCATGAGTTAATGGACTGGACACTCTGAGGTCTTCTGCACGGACGGACAGTCTATGAAAGAGCAGGAGAGGACTTGTATCGAGTTTGGAAAGGCATCAGGAGCGCAGATCAACAGTGCCAAGTCAGAAACCCTACTCTTCGGCCACTGGACCCTCACCTGAGACCCACTGCCATTCCCCATCAAGCAGGACCTCCTGAAGATCCTTGCAGTCAGGTTTGTTGGAGAAGGTGCTGAAGAGAAGACATGGGAAGAGAGACTGGCAAAGACAAAGCAGAAGCTAAGACTCTGGAGCCTCCGGAAGCTGACGAAAGAAGGGAAGTCTTTGGTCCTGCGGAACGAGACCCTGCCAGTGCTCTACTACGTCACTCAAGTGTGGCCATTGCAGACCTGTACAGCCAAGGCCATCACAAGAATGATCTACTTCATCTGGAGCTCGAAGATGGACAGAGTGAAGAGGGAGGTGATGTTCAAGACCCATGACAAGGGAGTGCCGAACATTGCCCCCATCCTGAGGGGAATCTTCAAGTGGCATTGCGTGAGGAGCACCCTGAGGACCCAAGATGAGAGCCACGCCAGCTTTCTGATGGCATGTTTCTTCCTGTTGTTAACATGGAGGCGCCTCGGATGGGCAGAATGAGTGAGCGCCGTCCCCTACAACTGGGACACCCCGTGGTTCTACCAGAAAGTGGGAAAGTTCATCAAGGAGTTTGGTCTGGAGGCTGGCGTCTCAGCCACGTGGTGTCCAAACATCGTCCAATGCCTAATATGTGTGAAGGACGTCAGTGAACCGATCAGCAACCTTGCCCTCTGCCACAGCAGACCAAATGTGGGAGAATGTTGCCTCCTAGCCCTGGACCAACAAGCTCAAAGACATCACCTGGATGGCCATCCAAGGAGGTCTGCCAGTGATACCTGTCATGAACGCAAGAGGGCTCAACCGATACAAGTCCTGCCGAGAGGGTGCACTGCGGACGAAACAACCTACCATCTCTTTTCGGGGTGTGCATACTCACAGGACGTGCTGAAGGCCCTAGGCACAGAGCCTAGGGCCTGGATACCAACATCATGCGTCACCGCTGACTCTGTGATGTACTGTCTGTTCCTAGGGACACACAAACTCGGGACCTCCAGTACTGCTGGAGGTTCCTGTGCTGCTTTAAAGATATGGTTCTGTTTTTCAGAAAACGTCTGGTAGTTGGGAAGAAGGAGACATCGACACTGTCGTGCCGAAAGATGATCCACAGTGTACTGCGTGACTGCGCTGCACTGTACGGATAAGATGAAGACAGAGTTGACAAAACATGAGGACCCAAAGGGGTCCACTTGTACACTTACACGGGGGGGCAAAAATGATCAGGCAACGAAGTAGACAATTACAACTGTGGACCCAAAGGAATCCCCCTGAACTTACCTGGGGGGGGGGTAAAGAGGGGTAACTAACCTCTTTGTCCTTTTTCAATATAACCCAGAAACCGGATGGCGACAGGGGAGAGGAGAATGCAGATGAAGACAATTGGAGTAAATGTAATTATTTGCTGTATATATTTGACGAACATGACCTTTTTCATTCAGTGGTAAAAGGTCAATGGGATAGCTTGTGCACTTGTTCTCAAGTTTCCATGGAACTTTTTTTTATTTTTATTTCCTTCTCCATCCAGACGCTGCACTTTGGAAGAGAAAAATGTCAGAAGGAGACTGCTTTTCCAGCCTCAGAGTTTCCTTCGTTTTTGGATCCATTTCACTGGGGAACGAAATGAGGAAGTTTTCCAGCAAGTCAGTAGGATCGAGGTAGAGACGGAAAGAGACGAGGAAAGGGAGGGAGGGAGGGAGGGAGGGAGGGAGGGAGGGAGAGAGGGAGGGAGGGAGAGAGAGATGGAGGGACGGAGGCAGAGAAGTGGACACTGCCCTTGGCTTCTCTGAGCAATGAAGGAAAATACAGAGTCCTTTTCCTTCTTTGCCCGCCCCGCCCGTCCCCGAACGGCCACGAACGGCCAAGCCTTATCTATAGGCCTTTGGCTACAGGGGAGCAGTGTCCCGGGTAGGCGAGGGCGAGGCGCCGGCCACTTCCTGTCGGGGAGCTGTCCAGGGCATCCTGGCCTGATTCCCAGCATCCCCCGGCTGCCAGGCTTTCCGGCCAGCCGGCTGGAAGCAGAGGACAGGAAGGGGCGGGGCATGCAAATGCTAGAAAGAGGACAACGTGGGTATGCTAAGTGACGCCTAACGAGGCGAGAGCCGTGGAGGACTCTGGGAGCCGGGAGAAGGCCCGAGGCCAGGGCCTCCTTTCTATGGGCACATGCTGAGCTCCCACTAGGAGTCAGAAAAAGAGGCGAAAGGGCCTCAAGCGACGGTGCGAGGGAAGACCCCGGTCCGGGTCAGCCAGGGAGATTGCTCCGGGAGGTGCGAATTCTGGCACCATTCTGGTTATCGCTTCTCGGCCTTTTGGCTAAGATCAAGTGTAGTATCTGTTCTTATCAGTTTAATATCTGATACGTCCTCTATCTGGGGACCATATATTAAATTGATTTTTGGAACAGGGAGATGGAATAGGAGCTTGCTCTGTCCACTCCACGCATCAACCTGGTATTGCAGTACCTCCAGGAATGGTGCACTTCCCCACCCGGGGAAAACAATGCTGTTGAAAGATAGATGAGAAAACGAAAGTAGCGCTTCACTACCAAACCCTGTAAAGTGGCGCTACTGTGTTTGCGCGAGAATAAAGCCACCCTGGTCACCGCGTCTTGCTTTATTTATTTATTTATGTCATTGATCTGCCGCAAACGCGCTTTATTTATTTATTTATATATTTTTCACGTTTTCTGGAACTTTTTTTTAATTTTTATTCCCTTCTCCATCCAGACGCTGCACTTTGGAAGAGAAAAATGTCAGAAGGAGACTGCTTTTCCAGCCTCAGAGTTTCCTTCGTTTTTGGATCCATTTCACTGGGGAACGAAATGAGGAAGTTTTCCAGCAAGTCAGTAGGATCGAGGTAGAGACGGAAAGAGACGAGGAAAGGGAGGGAGGGAGGGAGGGAGGGAGGGAGGGAGAGAGGGAGGGAGGGAGAGAGAGATGGAGGGACGGAGGCAGAGAAGTGGACACTGCCCTTGGCTTCTCTGAGCAATGAAGGAAAATACAGAGTCCTTTTCCTTCTTTGCCCGCCCCGCCCGTCCCCGAACGGCCACGAACGGCCAAGCCTTATCTATAGGCCTTTGGCTACAGGGGAGCAGTGTCCCGGGTAGGCGAGGGCGAGGCGCCGGCCACTTCCTGTCGGGGAGCTGTCCAGGGCATCCTGGCCTGATTCCCAGCATCCCCCGGCTGCCAGGCTTTCCGGCCAGCCGGCTGGAAGCAGAGGACAGGAAGGGGCGGGGCATGCAAATGCTAGAAAGAGGACAACGTGGGTATGCTAAGTGACGCCTAACGAGGCGAGAGCCGTGGAGGACTCTGGGAGCCGGGAGAAGGCCCGAGGCCAGGGCCTCCTTTCTATGGGCACATGCTGAGCTCCCACTAGGAGTCAGAAAAAGAGGCGAAAGGGCCTCAAGCGACGGTGCGAGGGAAGACCCCGGTCCGGGTCAGCCAGGGAGATTGCTCCGGGAGGTGCGAATTCTGGCACCATTCTGGTTATCGCTTCTCGGCCTTTTGGCTAAGATCAAGTGTAGTATCTGTTCTTATCAGTTTAATATCTGATACGTCCTCTATCTGGGGACCATATATTAAATTGATTTTTGGAACAGGGAGATGGAATAGGAGCTTGCTCTGTCCACTCCACGCATCAACCTGGTATTGCAGTACCTCCAGGAATGGTGCACTTCCCCACCCGGGGAAAACAATGCTGTTGAAAGATAGATGAGAAAACGAAAGTAGCGCTTCACTACCAAACCCTGTAAAGTGGCGCTACTGTGTTTGCGCGAGAATAAAGCCACCCTGGTCACCGCGTCTTGCTTTATTTATTTATTTATGTCATTGATCTGCCGCAAACGCGCTTTATTTATTTATTTATATATTTTTCACGTTTTCTGGAACTTTTTTTTTATTTTTATTCCCTTCTCCATCCAGACGCTGCACTTTGGAAGAGAAAAATGTCAGAAGGAGACTGCTTTTCCAGCCTCAGAGTTTCCTTCGTTTTTGGATCCATTTCACTGGGGAACGAAATGAGGAAGTTTTCCAGCAAGTCAGTAGGATCGAGGTAGAGACGGAAAGAGACGAGGAAAGGGAGGGAGGGAGGGAGGGAGGGAGGGAGGGAGAGAGGGAGGGAGGGAGAGAGAGATGGAGGGACGGAGGCAGAGAAGTGGACACTGCCCTTGGCTTCTCTGAGCAATGAAGGAAAATACAGAGTCCTTTTCCTTCTTTGCCCGCCCCGCCCGTCCCCGAACGGCCACGAACGGCCAAGCCTTATCTATAGGCCTTTGGCTACAGGGGAGCAGTGTCCCGGGTAGGCGAGGGCGAGGCGCCGGCCACTTCCTGTCGGGGAGCTGTCCAGGGCATCCTGGCCTGATTCCCAGCATCCCCCGGCTGCCAGGCTTTCCGGCCAGCCGGCTGGAAGCAGAGGACAGGAAGGGGCGGGGCATGCAAATGCTAGAAAGAGGACAACGTGGGTATGCTAAGTGACGCCTAACGAGGCGAGAGCCGTGGAGGACTCTGGGAGCCGGGAGAAGGCCCGAGGCCAGGGCCTCCTTTCTATGGGCACATGCTGAGCTCCCACTAGGAGTCAGAAAAAGAGGCGAAAGGGCCTCAAGCGACGGTGCGAGGGAAGACCCCGGTCCGGGTCAGCCAGGGAGATTGCTCCGGGAGGTGCGAATTCTGGCACCATTCTGGTTATCGCTTCTCGGCCTTTTGGCTAAGATCAAGTGTAGTATCTGTTCTTATCAGTTTAATATCTGATACGTCCTCTATCTGGGGACCATATATTAAATTGATTTTTGGAACAGGGAGATGGAATAGGAGCTTGCTCTGTCCACTCCACGCATCAACCTGGTATTGCAGTACCTCCAGGAATGGTGCACTTCCCCACCCGGGGAAAACAATGCTGTTGAAAGATAGATGAGAAAACGAAAGTAGCGCTTCACTACCAAACCCTGTAAAGTGGCGCTACTGTGTTTGCGCGAGAATAAAGCCACCCTGGTCACCGCGTCTTGCTTTATTTATTTATTTATGTCATTGATCTGCCGCAAACGCGCTTTATTTATTTATTTATATATTTTTCACGTTTTCTGGAACTTTTTTTTTATTTTTATTCCCTTCTCCATCCAGACGCTGCACTTTGGAAGAGAAAAATGTCAGAAGGAGACTGCTTTTCCAGCCTCAGAGTTTCCTTCGTTTTTGGATCCATTTCACTGGGGAACGAAATGAGGAAGTTTTCCAGCAAGTCAGTAGGATAGAGGTAGAGACGGAAAGAGACGAGGAAAGGGAGGGAGGGAGGGAGGGAGGGAGGGAGAGAGGGAGGGAGGGAGGGAGAGAGGGAGGGAGGGAGAGAGAGATGGAGGGACGGAGGCAGAGAAGTGGACACTGCCCTTGGCTTCTCTGAGCAATGAAGGAAAATACAGAGTCCTTTTCCTTCTTTGCCCGCCCCGCCCGTCCCCGAACGGCCACGAACGGCCAAGCCTTATCTATAGGCCTTTGGCTACAGGGGAGCAGTGTCCCGGGTAGGCGAGGGCGAGGCGCCGGCCACTTCCTGTCGGGGAGCTGTCCAGGGCATCCTGGCCTGATTCCCAGCATCCCCCGGCTGCCAGGCTTTCCGGCCAGCCGGCTGGAAGCAGAGGACAGGAAGGGGCGGGGCATGCAAATGCTAGAAAGAGGACAACGTGGGTATGCTAAGTGACGCCTAACGAGGCGAGAGCCGTGGAGGACTCTGGGAGCCGGGAGAAGGCCCGAGGCCAGGGCCTCCTTTCTATGGGCACATGCTGAGCTCCCACTAGGAGTCAGAAAAAGAGGCGAAAGGGCCTCAAGCGACGGTGCGAGGGAAGACCCCGGTCCGGGTCAGCCAGGGAGATTGCTCCGGGAGGTGCGAATTCTGGCACCATTCTGGTTATCGCTTCTCGGCCTTTTGGCTAAGATCAAGTGTAGTATCTGTTCTTATCAGTTTAATATCTGATACGTCCTCTATCTGGGGACCATATATTAAATTGATTTTTGGAACAGGGAGATGGAATAGGAGCTTGCTCTGTCCACTCCACGCATCAACCTGGTATTGCAGTACCTCCAGGAATGGTGCACTTCCCCACCCGGGGAAAACAATGCTGTTGAAAGATAGATGAGAAAACGAAAGTAGCGCTTCACTACCAAACCCTGTAAAGTGGCGCTACTGTGTTTGCGCGAGAATAAAGCCACCCTGGTCACCGCGTCTTGCTTTATTTATTTATTTATGTCATTGATCTGCCGCAAACGCGCTTTATTTATTTATTTATATATTTTTCACGTTTTCTGGAACTTTTTTTTTATTTTTATTCCCTTCTCCATCCAGACGCTGCACTTTGGAAGAGAAAAATGTCAGAAGGAGACTGCTTTTCCAGCCTCAGAGTTTCCTTCGTTTTTGGATCCATTTCACTGGGGAACGAAATGAGGAAGTTTTCCAGCAAGTCAGTAGGATCGAGGTAGAGACGGAAAGAGACGAGGAAAGGGAGGGAGGGAGGGAGGGAGGGAGGGAGGGAGGGAGGGAGGGAGAGAGGGAGGGAGGGAGAGAGAGATGGAGGGACGGAGGCAGAGAAGTGGACACTGCCCTTGGCTTCTCTGAGCAATGAAGGAAAATACAGAGTCCTTTTCCTTCTTTGCCCGCCCCGCCCGTCCCCGAACGGCCACGAACGGCCAAGCCTTATCTATAGGCCTTTGGCTACAGGGGAGCAGTGTCCCGGGTAGGCGAGGGCGAGGCGCCGGCCACTTCCTGTCGGGGAGCTGTCCAGGGCATCCTGGCCTGATTCCCAGCATCCCCCGGCTGCCAGGCTTTCCGGCCAGCCGGCTGGAAGCAGAGGACAGGAAGGGGCGGGGCATGCAAATGCTAGAAAGAGGACAACGTGGGTATGCTAAGTGACGCCTAACGAGGCGAGAGCCGTGGAGGACTCTGGGAGCCGGGAGAAGGCCCGAGGCCAGGGCCTCCTTTCTATGGGCACATGCTGAGCTCCCACTAGGAGTCAGAAAAAGAGGCGAAAGGGCCTCAAGCGACGGTGCGAGGGAAGACCCCGGTCCGGGTCAGCCAGGGAGATTGCTCCGGGAGGTGCGAATTCTGGCACCATTCTGGTTATCGCTTCTCGGCCTTTTGGCTAAGATCAAGTGTAGTATCTGTTCTTATCAGTTTAATATCTGATACGTCCTCTATCTGGGGACCATATATTAAATTGATTTTTGGAACAGGGAGATGGAATAGGAGCTTGCTCTGTCCACTCCACGCATCAACCTGGTATTGCAGTACCTCCAGGAATGGTGCACTTCCCCACCCGGGGAAAACAATGCTGTTGAAAGATAGATGAGAAAACGAAAGTAGCGCTTCACTACCAAACCCTGTAAAGTGGCGCTACTGTGTTTGCGCGAGAATAAAGCCACCCTGGTCACCGCGTCTTGCTTTATTTATTTATTTATGTCATTGATCTGCCGCAAACGCGCTTTATTTATTTATTTATATATTTTTCACGTTTTCTGGAACTTTTTTTTTATTTTTATTCCCTTCTCCATCCAGACGCTGCACTTTGGAAGAGAAAAATGTCAGAAGGAGACTGCTTTTCCAGCCTCAGAGTTTCCTTCGTTTTTGGATCCATTTCACTGGGGAACGAAATGAGGAAGTTTTCCAGCAAGTCAGTAGGATCGAGGTAGAGACGGAAAGAGACGAGGAAAGGGAGGGAGGGAGGGAGGGAGGGAGGGAGGGAGGGAGGGAGGGAGGGAGAGAGGAGGGAGGGAGAGAGAGATGGAGGGACGGAGGCAGAGAAGTGGACACTGCCCTTGGCTTCTCTGAGCAATGAAGGAAAATACAGAGTCCTTTTCCTTCTTTGCCCGCCCCGCCCGTCCCCGAACGGCCACGAACGGCCAAGCCTTATCTATAGGCCTTTGGCTACAGGGGAGCAGTGTCCCGGGTAGGCGAGGGCGAGGCGCCGGCCACTTCCTGTCGGGGAGCTGTCCAGGGCATCCTGGCCTGATTCCCAGCATCCCCCGGCTGCCAGGCTTTCCGGCCAGCCGGCTGGAAGCAGAGGACAGGAAGGGGCGGGGCATGCAAATGCTAGAAAGAGGACAACGTGGGTATGCTAAGTGACGCCTAACGAGGCGAGAGCCGTGGAGGACTCTGGGAGCCGGGAGAAGGCCCGAGGCCAGGGCCTCCTTTCTATGGGCACATGCTGAGCTCCCACTAGGAGTCAGAAAAAGAGGCGAAAGGGCCTCAAGCGACGGTGCGAGGGAAGACCCCGGTCCGGGTCAGCCAGGGAGATTGCTCCGGGAGGTGCGAATTCTGGCACCATTCTGGTTATCGCTTCTCGGCCTTTTGGCTAAGATCAAGTGTAGTATCTGTTCTTATCAGTTTAATATCTGATACGTCCTCTATCTGGGGACCATATATTAAATTGATTTTTGGAACAGGGAGATGGAATAGGAGCTTGCTCTGTCCACTCCACGCATCAACCTGGTATTGCAGTACCTCCAGGAATGGTGCACTTCCCCACCCGGGGAAAACAATGCTGTTGAAAGATAGATGAGAAAACGAAAGTAGCGCTTCACTACCAAACCCTGTAAAGTGGCGCTACTGTGTTTGCGCGAGAATAAAGCCACCCTGGTCACCGCGTCTTGCTTTATTTATTTATTTATGTCATTGATCTGCCGCAAACGCGCTTTATTTATTTATTTATATATTTTTCACGTTTTCTGGAACTTTTTTTTTATTTTTATTCCCTTCTCCATCCAGACGCTGCACTTTGGAAGAGAAAAATGTCAGAAGGAGACTGCTTTTCCAGCCTCAGAGTTTCCTTCGTTTTTGGATCCATTTCACTGGGGAACGAAATGAGGAAGTTTTCCAGCAAGTCAGTAGGATCGAGGTAGAGACGGAAAGAGACGAGGAAAGGGAGGGAGGGAGGGAGGGAGGGAGGGAGGGAGGGAGAGAGAGGAGGGAGGGAGAGAGAGATGGAGGGACGGAGGCAGAGAAGTGGACACTGCCCTTGGCTTCTCTGAGCAATGAAGGAAAATACAGAGTCCTTTTCCTTCTTTGCCCGCCCCGCCCGTCCCCGAACGGCCACGAACGGCCAAGCCTTATCTATAGGCCTTTGGCTACAGGGGAGCAGTGTCCCGGGTAGGCGAGGGCGAGGCGCCGGCCACTTCCTGTCGGGGAGCTGTCCAGGGCATCCTGGCCTGATTCCCAGCATCCCCCGGCTGCCAGGCTTTCCGGCCAGCCGGCTGGAAGCAGAGGACAGGAAGGGGCGGGGCATGCAAATGCTAGAAAGAGGACAACGTGGGTATGCTAAGTGACGCCTAACGAGGCGAGAGCCGTGGAGGACTCTGGGAGCCGGGAGAAGGCCCGAGGCCAGGGCCTCCTTTCTATGGGCACATGCTGAGCTCCCACTAGGAGTCAGAAAAAGAGGCGAAAGGGCCTCAAGCGACGGTGCGAGGGAAGACCCCGGTCCGGGTCAGCCAGGGAGATTGCTCCGGGAGGTGCGAATTCTGGCACCATTCTGGTTATCGCTTCTCGGCCTTTTGGCTAAGATCAAGTGTAGTATCTGTTCTTATCAGTTTAATATCTGATACGTCCTCTATCTGGGGACCATATATTAAATTGATTTTTGGAACAGGGAGATGGAATAGGAGCTTGCTCTGTCCACTCCACGCATCAACCTGGTATTGCAGTACCTCCAGGAATGGTGCACTTCCCCACCCGGGGAAAACAATGCTGTTGAAAGATAGATGAGAAAACGAAAGTAGCGCTTCACTACCAAACCCTGTAAAGTGGCGCTACTGTGTTTGCGCGAGAATAAAGCCACCCTGGTCACCGCGTCTTGCTTTATTTATTTATTTATGTCATTGATCTGCCGCAAACGCGCTTTATTTATTTATTTATATATTTTTCACGTTTTCTGGAACTTTTTTTTTATTTTTATTCCCTTCTCCATCCAGACGCTGCACTTTGGAAGAGAAAAATGTCAGAAGGAGACTGCTTTTCCAGCCTCAGAGTTTCCTTCGTTTTTGGATCCAT
The DNA here is from genome assembly GCF_964204655.1 of Triturus cristatus. Classification (NCBI taxonomy): domain Eukaryota; kingdom Metazoa; phylum Chordata; class Amphibia; order Caudata; family Salamandridae; genus Triturus; species Triturus cristatus. The sequence continues at coordinate 589,521,131 of NC_140589.1, forward strand.
TTCACTGGGGAACGAAATGAGGAAGTTTTCCAGCAAGTCAGTAGGATAGAGGTAGAGACGGAAAGAGACGAGGAAAGGGAGGGAGGGAGGGAGGGAGGGAGGGAGAGAGGGAGGGAGGGAGGGAGAGAGGGAGGGAGGGAGAGAGAGATGGAGGGACGGAGGCAGAGAAGTGGACACTGCCCTTGGCTTCTCTGAGCAATGAAGGAAAATACAGAGTCCTTTTCCTTCTTTGCCCGCCCCGCCCGTCCCCGAACGGCCACGAACGGCCAAGCCTTATCTATAGGCCTTTGGCTACAGGGGAGCAGTGTCCCGGGTAGGCGAGGGCGAGGCGCCGGCCACTTCCTGTCGGGGAGCTGTCCAGGGCATCCTGGCCTGATTCCCAGCATCCCCCGGCTGCCAGGCTTTCCGGCCAGCCGGCTGGAAGCAGAGGACAGGAAGGGGCGGGGCATGCAAATGCTAGAAAGAGGACAACGTGGGTATGCTAAGTGACGCCTAACGAGGCGAGAGCCGTGGAGGACTCTGGGAGCCGGGAGAAGGCCCGAGGCCAGGGCCTCCTTTCTATGGGCACATGCTGAGCTCCCACTAGGAGTCAGAAAAAGAGGCGAAAGGGCCTCAAGCGACGGTGCGAGGGAAGACCCCGGTCCGGGTCAGCCAGGGAGATTGCTCCGGGAGGTGCGAATTCTGGCACCATTCTGGTTATCGCTTCTCGGCCTTTTGGCTAAGATCAAGTGTAGTATCTGTTCTTATCAGTTTAATATCTGATACGTCCTCTATCTGGGGACCATATATTAAATTGATTTTTGGAACAGGGAGATGGAATAGGAGCTTGCTCTGTCCACTCCACGCATCAACCTGGTATTGCAGTACCTCCAGGAATGGTGCACTTCCCCACCCGGGGAAAACAATGCTGTTGAAAGATAGATGAGAAAACGAAAGTAGCGCTTCACTACCAAACCCTGTAAAGTGGCGCTACTGTGTTTGCGCGAGAATAAAGCCACCCTGGTCACCGCGTCTTGCTTTATTTATTTATTTATGTCATTGATCTGCCGCAAACGCGCTTTATTTATTTATTTATATATTTTTCACGTTTTCTGGAACTTTTTTTTTATTTTTATTCCCTTCTCCATCCAGACGCTGCACTTTGGAAGAGAAAAATGTCAGAAGGAGACTGCTTTTCCAGCCTCAGAGTTTCCTTCGTTTTTGGATCCATTTCACTGGGGAACGAAATGAGGAAGTTTTCCAGCAAGTCAGTAGGATCGAGGTAGAGACGGAAAGAGACGAGGAAAGGGAGGGAGGGAGGGAGGGAGGGAGGGAGGGAGGGAGGGAGGGAGAGAGGGAGGGAGGGAGAGAGAGATGGAGGGACGGAGGCAGAGAAGTGGACACTGCCCTTGGCTTCTCTGAGCAATGAAGGAAAATACAGAGTCCTTTTCCTTCTTTGCCCGCCCCGCCCGTCCCCGAACGGCCACGAACGGCCAAGCCTTATCTATAGGCCTTTGGCTACAGGGGAGCAGTGTCCCGGGTAGGCGAGGGCGAGGCGCCGGCCACTTCCTGTCGGGGAGCTGTCCAGGGCATCCTGGCCTGATTCCCAGCATCCCCCGGCTGCCAGGCTTTCCGGCCAGCCGGCTGGAAGCAGAGGACAGGAAGGGGCGGGGCATGCAAATGCTAGAAAGAGGACAACGTGGGTATGCTAAGTGACGCCTAACGAGGCGAGAGCCGTGGAGGACTCTGGGAGCCGGGAGAAGGCCCGAGGCCAGGGCCTCCTTTCTATGGGCACATGCTGAGCTCCCACTAGGAGTCAGAAAAAGAGGCGAAAGGGCCTCAAGCGACGGTGCGAGGGAAGACCCCGGTCCGGGTCAGCCAGGGAGATTGCTCCGGGAGGTGCGAATTCTGGCACCATTCTGGTTATCGCTTCTCGGCCTTTTGGCTAAGATCAAGTGTAGTATCTGTTCTTATCAGTTTAATATCTGATACGTCCTCTATCTGGGGACCATATATTAAATTGATTTTTGGAACAGGGAGATGGAATAGGAGCTTGCTCTGTCCACTCCACGCATCAACCTGGTATTGCAGTACCTCCAGGAATGGTGCACTTCCCCACCCGGGGAAAACAATGCTGTTGAAAGATAGATGAGAAAACGAAAGTAGCGCTTCACTACCAAACCCTGTAAAGTGGCGCTACTGTGTTTGCGCGAGAATAAAGCCACCCTGGTCACCGCGTCTTGCTTTATTTATTTATTTATGTCATTGATCTGCCGCAAACGCGCTTTATTTATTTATTTATATATTTTTCACGTTTTCTGGAACTTTTTTTTTATTTTTATTCCCTTCTCCATCCAGACGCTGCACTTTGGAAGAGAAAAATGTCAGAAGGAGACTGCTTTTCCAGCCTCAGAGTTTCCTTCGTTTTTGGATCCATTTCACTGGGGAACGAAATGAGGAAGTTTTCCAGCAAGTCAGTAGGATCGAGGTAGAGACGGAAAGAGACGAGGAAAGGGAGGGAGGGAGGGAGGGAGGGAGGGAGGGAGGGAGGGAGGGAGGGAGAGAGGGAGGGAGGGAGAGAGAGATGGAGGGACGGAGGCAGAGAAGTGGACACTGCCCTTGGCTTCTCTGAGCAATGAAGGAAAATACAGAGTCCTTTTCCTTCTTTGCCCGCCCCGCCCGTCCCCGAACGGCCACGAACGGCCAAGCCTTATCTATAGGCCTTTGGCTACAGGGGAGCAGTGTCCCGGGTAGGCGAGGGCGAGGCGCCGGCCACTTCCTGTCGGGGAGCTGTCCAGGGCATCCTGGCCTGATTCCCAGCATCCCCCGGCTGCCAGGCTTTCCGGCCAGCCGGCTGGAAGCAGAGGACAGGAAGGGGCGGGGCATGCAAATGCTAGAAAGAGGACAACGTGGGTATGCTAAGTGACGCCTAACGAGGCGAGAGCCGTGGAGGACTCTGGGAGCCGGGAGAAGGCCCGAGGCCAGGGCCTCCTTTCTATGGGCACATGCTGAGCTCCCACTAGGAGTCAGAAAAAGAGGCGAAAGGGCCTCAAGCGACGGTGCGAGGGAAGACCCCGGTCCGGGTCAGCCAGGGAGATTGCTCCGGGAGGTGCGAATTCTGGCACCATTCTGGTTATCGCTTCTCGGCCTTTTGGCTAAGATCAAGTGTAGTATCTGTTCTTATCAGTTTAATATCTGATACGTCCTCTATCTGGGGACCATATATTAAATTGATTTTTGGAACAGGGAGATGGAATAGGAGCTTGCTCTGTCCACTCCACGCATCAACCTGGTATTGCAGTACCTCCAGGAATGGTGCACTTCCCCACCCGGGGAAAACAATGCTGTTGAAAGATAGATGAGAAAACGAAAGTAGCGCTTCACTACCAAACCCTGTAAAGTGGCGCTACTGTGTTTGCGCGAGAATAAAGCCACCCTGGTCACCGCGTCTTGCTTTATTTATTTATTTATGTCATTGATCTGCCGCAAACGCGCTTTATTTATTTATTTATATATTTTTCACGTTTTCTGGAACTTTTTTTTTATTTTTATTCCCTTCTCCATCCAGACGCTGCACTTTGGAAGAGAAAAATGTCAGAAGGAGACTGCTTTTCCAGCCTCAGAGTTTCCTTCGTTTTTGGATCCATTTCACTGGGGAACGAAATGAGGAAGTTTTCCAGCAAGTCAGTAGGATCGAGGTAGAGACGGAAAGAGACGAGGAAAGGGAGGGAGGGAGGGAGGGAGGGAGGGAGGGAGAGAGGGAGGGAGGGAGAGAGAGATGGAGGGACGGAGGCAGAGAAGTGGACACTGCCCTTGGCTTCTCTGAGCAATGAAGGAAAATACAGAGTCCTTTTCCTTCTTTGCCCGCCCCGCCCGTCCCCGAACGGCCACGAACGGCCAAGCCTTATCTATAGGCCTTTGGCTACAGGGGAGCAGTGTCCCGGGTAGGCGAGGGCGAGGCGCCGGCCACTTCCTGTCGGGGAGCTGTCCAGGGCATCCTGGCCTGATTCCCAGCATCCCCCGGCTGCCAGGCTTTCCGGCCAGCCGGCTGGAAGCAGAGGACAGGAAGGGGCGGGGCATGCAAATGCTAGAAAGAGGACAACGTGGGTATGCTAAGTGACGCCTAACGAGGCGAGAGCCGTGGAGGACTCTGGGAGCCGGGAGAAGGCCCGAGGCCAGGGCCTCCTTTCTATGGGCACATGCTGAGCTCCCACTAGGAGTCAGAAAAAGAGGCGAAAGGGCCTCAAGCGACGGTGCGAGGGAAGACCCCGGTCCGGGTCAGCCAGGGAGATTGCTCCGGGAGGTGCGAATTCTGGCACCATTCTGGTTATCGCTTCTCGGCCTTTTGGCTAAGATCAAGTGTAGTATCTGTTCTTATCAGTTTAATATCTGATACGTCCTCTATCTGGGGACCATATATTAAATTGATTTTTGGAACAGGGAGATGGAATAGGAGCTTGCTCTGTCC